>NC_069783.1:132140207-133340207 GCF_027406575.1 Nycticebus coucang
ATTTAAAAACTTTTCCACCTTGTATCTCAGGGCAATCACATTCACTGCTTTTCTTTTCTTTGTCCATTTTTGTGTGTACTTTTCTTGTAGCTAGTCTTTCCATTCCACTCCAGTGTATTTACATTTCAGCCTACAGGATTGAATGTTCTTAGTTTCTCATCTCAATGTTTTGAAGGACTAATAGAATTTTATGCATGACCCACCGACTCTGCTGAGGTGTTTCTTTCTGTGTTTTATTTTTGAACCTTGCATTGTATAAACAATTGGCTTAAAACAAGAATTAATAACTTATTTGAAAGAAGTTAGAAATAATATTACCAAAGATGAAATGCTAAAGGGAGTACTTGCTATGAGTTCCATGGAGAATAAAGTCAGCCATGAGAGTGGCAATCAAATCTGCACGACCAAGCCCCAGTCACAACTCTGGACCCCAGCAGCTTGGGGGAACTTCCCTGGCTTTCAGATTTCAGGAACAGTGTCACATAGTGCTGCCAGGAGAAGTTAGCATTGTTTATGATGCCACTGGCAGAGAACAAGTGGAAGCTAGCACTTGGATTTTTTTTTTCTTTTTTATGAGACAGAGTCTTTGTTGTGTTCGGTAGAGTGCTGTAGCATCCCAGCTCACAGTAATCTCAAACTCTTGGGTTTAAACAATTCTCTTGCCTCAGCCTCCCAAGTAGCTGGGACTACAGGCACGGGCCACAACGCCTGGCTATTTTTAGAGAAGAGGTCTTGCTCTGGCTCAGGCTGGTCTCGAACTCATGAGCTCAGGCGATCCACCTGCTTCAGCCTCTGAGACTGCTGGGATTATAGGCGTGAGCCTCTGGATTTCTTATACACTTTGCCCCCTGAGATTTTTCCCTTGGCTTATTTTCATCTGGATCCTTTCATTATAAAAGTCATAGTCATGCTTCTGAAATCTCAATGTGATGTTCTGTGAGTCCTTCTAGAAAACTCAGAACTGAAGGTAGTCTTGGGGACTCCTAACTTTGCAATTTTTCTCAGAAGTGAAAGTAATGATGCGGACACTCAGACTATGCAGAGCCCAAACCAGGGGTCCTCAAACTTTTTCAACAGGGGGCCAGTTCCCTGTCCCTCAGACCGTTGGAGGGCCGGACTATGGTTTAAAAAAAAAATATGAACAAATTTCTATGCATACTTTACGTATGTTATTTTGAAGTAAAAACCCAAAACGGGAACAAATACAATCACACTGCCTCATGGGACCCGCGGGCTGTAGTTTGAGGACCCCTGTCTGAGTGACCTTGAACGAGGCACTCCTCAATCTGTTGGTTTGTGAGGATGCTGCAGGCCCATCCTGAACAGAAAGATGTGCTGTGTTCACATGCACGTGCCCCTACCCTGTCCTCTGCTATCGCTTTTGAAAACACAGAAACCTCAGGCAATAAAGGTAGCTCTTCCTCTTAGTAGAGTTTCTATAAGTGACGGCTGACCTCTGCAGTGGGACTGGCTATTTAAGTACACAGGCCTGCACGTGCTCCCTCGCTGGCCTGCTATCCAATCGCTGCTTCATGCCACGTGTATCAGATACGTGTTGCTGCCCAGCAAACAATTTCAAGTGTTCACATTTATTAATCGCATATGCGCTTGAAAGGAGCTCCCATTGAAAGCCAGAAGCAATCCAAGGAAAGGTCTTCTTGGTAACAGTAGAAGCAAAAGAGGGCAAACTAAGAATCTTTTAAACTCTACTTTTCTTTTTTCTTTTTTTTTTTTTCTGGTTTAATAGAAATTTAATAGAAATAATGGCAAGTCTATGTTCAGTTCAAAGTTCCATGTGTGGGATGCCTGGCTTGACAATTGTTTGCATATGACAGACGTGGAGCTTTGAAATGTGTGCGTCCTCAGCTGTGCCACCCAGCAGAGTGACCCAGCTGCTAAGAGTGTCAACCAATTATTAATGCGTTATTTCATTATTTCATAATGCGTTACATGGTGTGGTGTCAGGGACTACAAAACAGCCATCTGTAGAATAAATCTAGCCTGCAGACAAGTTTTGTTTGACTTTCCAGTACTTACTGGCAAAGCGTTTACATTTTTAAAGAATCACTTGCCTCCATATTGGGAGATTTCAGAGAAATGCCCAGATTTCTGTTTTATAATGAAAAATCAGAAGTCCAGTCATCTGGAACCCTTACTCCTACGTGGCAACACTTGGTAAACTCTACTTTTCATAAGACCTCTAATATCACCAATATTCCATTGCCGGAGCAGGGGGATAGCAATATTTTTGTTCCTTTGGACGAAATTCAAAGTTACATAACAAAGTCACGGAGGCAAGTAGGGGTAACACTTGAAGTCAGTAACCCAATCTATTTATCCATCCATTATTCTGTCCGTGGGAATATATAACAATATATTGCCGGGTAAGTGGATAAAATGCAGGTACCCACTGTGATAGCTTCTTCAGGTGGGAGGTGCAGGAAGACAAGTGGGTCACAGTCTCCCTGGAGTCTAGCTCACACTCACCTGATATCCTGGTCTCCAGGCTTAGCAGCACCTAGATCTTTCTTTCATTGGATGTGCCAATGCCCAACAGAGCCATTGTTACGTGAACTTACGGTGTCTGCACTCACTTCCTGGTGGTAATGACTTGATATTAATATGCAAATATTTATGTGTAGTATTTAGCTTTGTGAAGTAAAAATCATATTGAGCATAAATGGAAAATGTCGGGCGGCACCTGTGGCTCAGTTGGTAAGGCTCCGGCCCCATATACTGAGGGTGGCGGGTTCAAACCCGGCCCCGGCCGAACTGCAACAAAAAAATAGCCGGGTGTTGTGGTGGGCACCTGTAGTCCCAGCTACTCTGGAGGCTGAGGCAAGAGAATCGCCTAAGCCCAGGAATTGGAGGTTGCTGTGCGCTGTGTGATGCCATGGCACTCTACCCAGGGCCATAAAGTGAGACTCTGTCTCTACAAAAAAATAAAAAAAAAGTAAAAAAATTAAAAAAAATGTTTATATGTCTCCACAATTCATTTTGACATCTACTAATGGCGCTTACACTAACACCTGTGATTCAATTCTAACACTCCACTGTTCATTGCAGCATTTTCATTTCAATAACAGCTCCTTTGTCTTTTAGGGAGAAAACCAGCTCCCAATAACCGTGTTATATTTTCTTACCCGCTCAGTCTACAAAGCTCGTTACATAGATTCATAATTGCTAATTTATACGACTAATATAACCAAACCAAGTAACTAGAGTTAAATATATTTTTCTGGTTTCTTTATCGCTAATGCTTACAGTCATAGCCAAAATAATCTGTCCCAGAATGACTTTGATTATGTTTGTTTTTCAGTCTATTTATAAAGTGACCATATTTCATTTTTTTACATCGGCCACTTCATTTTTTTTTTATTTGTAGGAGGAATTGAAACAAATTTTAAGGGAGGTTTTCTTTTTTCCCCCAAACATGAATCATTCAAGTAAAACCAACTTAACTATAGAAATGTAGCAAAGTCAGGGGAAAGTAGCAGAGCAGCCCAAGAAGCAAAGGTTGGGGAGAAAGAGATGGGTGCACTCTGCATATAACATATACATAAACGCCATGGGGCCCACCTGCTCTGGACCACCTCCCCAGAAGATAAGCACAAGGACCCTTTGCAGAGGATGTTTTCCTCCAAAACATCTGAGAATGTTTCAAATTAAAGCTTATGGTTAGGGTGGTGCCTGTGGCTCAAGGAGTAGGGTGCCGGTCCCATATGCTGGAGGTGGCAGGTTCAAACCCAGCCCTGGCCAAAAATCACAAAAAAAAAAAAAAAAGCTTACAGTTAAAAAGGAAAAAAAGAAAACTAAACAAAAAGACCCAAACCCCAGGAACCGCCCAGCCATCACCACTTTCCTTAATCAATCATAGGAGTTTCTTTTCATTTCATAAAAAGATTAATAAAAAATATTGAAAAATTATTTTCTCATCTTATATTTATAAAGATAATAGAATTCATAAGTTTCTTAGAAAACAGACCAGAAACTGCCCTCCAGTTTCCACCCTTGTTGCTGAGCAGATCGGCAGGACTACAAAGTTAAAGGATACTGGAGCTGCTGGTGGAGAAGGGGAAGCCCAGCCCAGAAGAAATAAAAAAATATGAGCAGAGGGAGGGGCCTGTGGGATGTAGTTAGGAGCAACTCCACGGGACACATGGCTGCACAGAAAAAGGGATCGAAAGGTACTAGGGAAGGCCTTAACCTCCTTGACACACAAAACCAGTTTTTTTTTTTCAAATTTTTCTTTTTTAAAATTTTATTTATTTATTATTTTTTTTCTGAGAGAGAGAGAGTCTCACTATGTTTCCCTCTGTAGAGTGCTGTAGTGTCACAGCTCACAGCAACCTCCAACTCTTGGGCTCAAGTGATTCTCTTGCTCAGCCTCCCAACTACCTGGGATTACATGCGCCTGCCACAACACCCAGCTTGTTTTTGTTTTTTTTTTGGAGACAAGGTCTTGCTCTGGCTCAGGCTGGTCTCAAGCTCTTGAGCTCAGGGCAATCCACCCACCTCGGCCTCCCAGAGTGCTGGGATCACAGGCATGAGCCACCGCGCCTGGCCACACAAAGCCGGTTTTTACAAAGATCCAAACAGTTTGGTCCCAAACTGAGGTGAACACTTCAAGGTTTATTCACATGCTTTCTCTTGGGAAACAAAGTTGCCCAAATTAAATCTAATATTATTACGTATGCTGTGTCCCCCAGGATAGAAAGACGGAAGCACTATCAGTCCTCTCCTAACACGCAGCCTGCTTGGCTTCTACTGGGACATACACCGGCCTTGTCGTTTTAAAATAAGGCCCTTCTGGACTAAGCCTTGGACTGTCCCGTTCTGCCCAGTCTCCTCAGCTATGGAATATGAGGGTGTAGCTCTTGATCATGATGGGCGGATGCAGAATGGTCTAGGAGGCCATTCATTTTGGCAAAGACCATACTTTTTTTTTTTTTTTATTAAATCATGGCTGTGTACATTAATGCAATTATGGGGTACAATGTGCTGGTTTTATATACAATTTGAAATACTTCCATCAAACTGGTTAATAAAGCCTTTTTGATAGCTGACCCACAAATCTCTACTGTTCTCTGGCTTACATGGTGGAATCCAAGGCAAGTTTTTGTTTTTTTTTTGAGACAGAGCCTCAAGCTGTGTCTGGGTAGAGTGCCGTAGCATCACAGCTCACAGCAACCTCCAACGCCTGGGCTCAAGCGATTCTCGTGCCTCCGCCTCCCAAGTGCTGGGACTACAGGCACCCACCACAATGCCCAGCTACTTTTTGGTTGCAGCCGTCATTGTTGTTTGGCGGGCCTGGGCTGGATTTGAACCTGCCAGCTCAAGTGTATGTGGCTGGTGCCTTAGCCGCTTGAGCCACAGGCACCGAGCCAAGTTTTTTTTTTTTTTTTGGATAGTCTCACTATGTTGCCCTCGGTAGAGTACCATGGCATCACAGCTCACAGCAACCTCAAACTCTTGGGCTTAAGCAATTCTCTTGCCTCAGCCTCCCTAGTAGCTGAGAGTACAGGTGCCTGCCACAATGCCTGGCTATTTTTTGTTGCACTTGTCATTGTTGTTTAGCTGGCCCAGGCTGGGCTCGAACCCACTAGCCTTGGTGCATGTGGCTGGCGCTGTAACCACTGTACTACAGGTGCCGAGCTCAATCCAAGGCAAGTTTTAAATGTGAACACAACATTGCAATGTAGTCTAGAGAAACTGTATGCTGCAATACAAATTTAGGAAGGTAGGAAAGCTAGAGTTAAGCTAAAGATTTCCTTGGGTGATGCTTTTAATGTTTACTAATGAAAGTTTAGGAAATAGGGATTACCTTATGAATCAGGGCTCTAACTTAGATCACATTACGATTACACTGCCAACTAGTGAGATGAAAACACAACCAGGCAGGGGAAAGGAGATACTTGCCTCTTTGTATAGGCTGCTTCTCCTGCAGCAGCACTCTCCTGCTGAGACGAGCCATGTGTGGAGCCAGGGGCTGGTGAACTCTTACCCACAGGGCTCTTTTGGGATGGACTCAAGAACCCAGAACCATGGTGGAACTGCCCTTGGTGTGTCCCACACTGATACCCAGCACCACTTGCCACAATTGAGCCCATCTGGGATATGTTGGAAAGCAGAGGACTAGGATTTGGCACAGGGCTAAGACGGGGTGACCTCTGCCTCAGCACCACAGACTGGAGGGGGCTTTTGAGAGCTGAGCTTGGCTTCTGAGGACTCAGCTCAGGAACTGCCAAGGCTGTGTTGCAGAACCAGCTCTGTAGGTGGTGGCATCTGGCCGTGGCTTTGACCAGCTCTGCAGGTGGTGGCATCTGGCCGTGGCTTTGACCAGCACTTCAGGTGGTGGCATCTGGCCGTGCTTTGACCAGCACTGCAGGTGGTGGCATCTGGCCATGGCTTTGACCAGCTCTGCAGGTGGTGGCATCTGGCCATGGCTTTGACCAGCTCTGCAGGTGGTGGCATCTGGCCATGGCTTTGACCACGACTGCAGGTGGGGCATCTGGCCATGGCTTTGACCACGACTGCAGGTGGGGCATCTGGCCATGGCTTTGACCAGCACTGCAGGTGGTGGCATCTGGCCATGGCTTTGACCACGACTGCAGGTGGGGCATCTGGCCATGGCTTTGACTAGCACTGCAGGTGGTGGCATCTGACCATGGCTTTGACCAGCACTGCAGGTGGTGGCATCTGGCCGTGGCTTTGACCAGCTCTGCAGGTGGTGGCATCTGGCCATGGCTTTGACCAGCACTGCAGGTGGTGGCATCTGGCCGTGGCTTTGACCAGCTCTGCAGGTGGTGGCATCTGGCCATGGCTTTGACCAGCACTTCAGGTCTTGGCATCTGGCCGTGGCTTTGACCAGCACTGCAGGTGGTGGCATCTGGCCGTGGCTTTGACCAGTTCTGCAGGTGGTGGCATCTGGCCGTGGCTTTGACCAGCACTTCAGGTGGTGGCATCTGGCCATGGCTTTGACCAGCACTTCAGGTGGTGGCATCTGGCCGTGGCTTTGACCAGCACTTCAGGTGGTGGCATCTGGCCATGGCTTTGACCAGCACTGCAGGTGGTGGCATCTGGCTATGGCTTTGACCAGCACTGCAGGTGGTGGCATCTGGCCGTGGCTTTGACCAGCTCTGCAGGTGGTGGCATCTGACCATGGCTTTGACCACGACTGCAGGTGGGGCATCTGGCCATGGCTTTGACCAGCACTGCAGGTGGTGGCATCTGACCATGGCTTTGACCACGACTGCAGGTGGGGCATCTGGCCATGGCTTTGACCAGCACTGCAGGTGGTGGCATCTGGCTGTGGCTTTGACCAGCTCTGCAGGTGGTGGCATCTGACCATCGCTTTGACCAGCATTGCAGGTGGTGGCATCTGGCCGTGGCTTTGACCAGCTCTGTAGGTGGGGCATCTGGCCATGGCTTTGACTAGCACTGCAGATGGGGCATCTGGCCATGGCTTTGACCAGCACTGCAGGTGGGGCATATGGCCATGGCTTTGAGTTCTCAGATGCTTTTGTGTCTTGAGAGATGCCTCCAGAGACTGTCTGCTCCTTGGCCTCATCTCCTTGGGCTCATCCCAGCAGCCTCAGGTGGCCAGCTAACCTTGAAACAGGACTTCTTCTCCTTTCTAGACTTGAGCTTCGAAGATTCAACTCGGCTGTGGTTGGAGGAAGAATGAGAAGATGAGGAGCACCTTGACCTGCCAGAAACAACTTACCAGAATTTCTAGAATGCCTCCTGGACCTTGGTGAAAGGGACCTTCTCTTTGGGGACTAGGAATTTGAATGACCCCAGTGAGGACTTTTAGCTTGCTGGTAATTCTGCCAATTTGAGCGGTAATTTCCATGTCCTCCTTGGTTATACTGGCCCCACAGATAAAAGCCTCTGTTGTGTCCACAGAAATAACAGGGCCTTCCATAGCCTCTATTGCGGCCTCCGATTCTGATATATAGTCTTGGGTGATTTCTTTCTCTGTGATGAGTTGGAGTGTACGATGTAGGTCGAGAGCTAGAACTCAGCCTGGCTTCCTTGAACGAGAGACAGATCGGCTTCGGGACTGAGACTTGGTAAATGAATGAAAACGAGATCTTGATGTGGATGTTGAGCGAGAAGAGTGAGATCTAAACTTGGATTTGCTTGTCTTAATGTCTCTGAAGAGAGGGTCACTTTTCAATTACACCTGTGTGAAAAATGATTCAACATGCACTGGATCCCAGATACTATCTCCAAAACATACTGGCAATGCCACTAGTTTCTCCAATTTATACATCAGGATACACTTCTGGGCCTGCTGCAGCGATTGCAGCCACAGCCTCCCAAAGGCACAACTGGCCCGAACCTCCAAAGTGACAAAATTTTTAAAACTTATAATTCACTGTGCAGGAAAGTGGGGATGGAAACTCAAAGCTTCTCACAAGTTGATCATTCTTAAAATTAGATAATGGTACAAGGTGATGCCTTATTCTATTCTTTTACTTCTCTATGGTTTGGAAATTTTTATTAATGGAGTGTTTAATTTGTAATTGACATAAGTAATGATGGGAAAGAGAATTAAACAGAAGCATTGAGAATTCTCGCTTTCTACAAATCAAAACTAGAAAATGGCAATAATAACAACACTCATCACAGAGCATGATGGCACTGCCACCATCCCTGGGAGTACAGTCCCTGCTCTCCACACTCTGTGACCCTCCTGACCAGGAAACCTTGGCTCACACAAGCCGTATCTCTGCCTTCTCAGAGACCAGTACCAGGATGAGGGCGGTGCCTTCTTTTCCAAGAACAGGGGTGAGAAACAGACTTGGCACTTGGCATATTGGAAATCAAAAGCTATCAAAGCTTCACTATTTGGTAAATTGTGTAACTGCTCAGCTCTCTCTTCCATCTCATCTCCTCCCCTCTCTCCACTGGCCTCCCTCAGCTCTCTCTTCCATCTCATCTTCTCCCCTCTCTCCACTGGACTCCCTCAGCTCTCTCTTCCATCTCATCTTCTCCCCTCTCTCCACTGGACTCCCTCAGCTCTCTCTTCCATCTCATCTTCTCCCCTCTCTCCACTGGACTCCCTCAGCTCTCTCTTCCATCTCATCTTCTCCCCTCTCTCCACTGGCCTCCCTCAGCTCGCCCTTCCATCTCATCTTCTCCCCTCTCTCCACTGGCCTCCCTCAGCTCTCTCTTCCATCTCATCTTCTCCCCTCTCTCCACTGGCCTCCCTCAGCTCTCTCTTCCATCTCATCTTCTCCCCTCTCTCCACTGGCCTCCCTCAGCTCTCTCTTCCATCTCATCTTCTCCCCTCTCTCCACTGGCCTCCCTCAGCTCTCTCTTCCATCTCATCTTCTCCCCTCTCTCCACTGGCCTCCCTCAGCTCTCTCTTCCATCTCATCTTCTCCCCTCTCTCCACTGGACTCCCTCAGCTCTCTCTTCCATCTCATCTTCTCCCTCTCTCCACCAGCCTCCCTCAGCTCGCCCTTCCATCTCATCTTCTCCCCTCTCTCCACTGGACTCCCTCAGCTTGCTCTTCCATCTCATCTCCTCCCTCTCTCCACTGGCCTCCCTCAGCTTGCTCTTCCATCTCATCTCCTCCCTCTCTCCAGTGCCCTCCCTCAGCTCACTCTTCCATCTCATCTCCTCCCTCTCTCCACCGGCCTCCCTCAGCTCACACTGCCATCTCATCTCCTCCCTCTCTCCACCGGCCTCCCTCAGCTCTCTCTTCCGTCTCATCTCCTCCCTCTCTGCGCCAGACTCCCTCACCTCTCTCTTTCATTTCATCTCCTCCCTCTCTCTGCTGGCTGCCCTCAGCTTTCTCTTCCATCTCATCTCCTCCCCTCTCTCCGCTGGCCTCCCTCAGCTCTCTCTTCCATCTCATCTTCCTGCCTTTCTCCATTGGCCTCCCTCAGCTCTCTCTTCCATCTCATCTCCTCCCCTCTCTCCTCTGGCCTCCCTTCACCTAAACCACATCTGCTTTCTTCCTGCCTCAGACACTTTGCCTGTGCTATTCCCTGCCCTGAAAGTCTCCTTCCTTGATACCCACTCAGCACCCTTCAACTCTTCCACTGATTGTCTGTGGGCAAAAACCAGTATCCTGCCATGAATTCCCACTCACTTTATCTGAGTTGGGTTCTCTTGGTTGTTGGCAAACAACACAAATTAATTCATGACATGATCTCATGCAGGAGGCCCCTCTCTTCTTTGTCATTGATTTCTGTATTCTCAGGACAGACACTAAGTCAGTGTCAGGAATTCAAAAATGAACAAATTCATGATAAATTCAGACTTGCTGTTGAAAGATCCAAAAATCCCCAATAATGTGAGGATGCAGTAAATATAACTGGCACTACTCCTATCTCTGTTTTTTTTTTTTTTGTTCGCTTTTTTTTTTTTTTAAATCCCATCCTAAACTCTTAAAAGTAGTTTAATTTTCCTTGAGGTTCGTGAATATATTTTTAAATGATAATCCAGCACACTAACATAGTCTTGTTCCTTTCATAATTTACAGATTTATACCAACTACATAATTCTTTACTGGTGAATTTCCTTGAACCCTATATTCAGAGATAATTCCAGACATCTTTCTTATTGTTTTATTATTATTATTTTTTATGGCTACATAAAAGTAATTTCATAGATGTGGCGCATCTCCGAGAGAACTCATAGGTTGATGGTATGTGGTGCTATAGCAGATGTTAAGTAACTTATTTATTTATTTATTTATTTTTTTAGAGACAGTCTCACTTTGTCACCCTTGGTAGAGTGCTGTGGTGTCACAGCTCATAGCAACCTCCAACTCCTGGGCTTAGGCGATTCTCCTGCCTCAGCCTCCCAAGTAGCTGGTATTACAGGCACCCGCCACAACGACCAGCTATTTTTTGTTGCAGTTTGTCCAGGGCCAGGTTTGAACCTGCCACCCTCGGTATATGGGGCCAGCGCCCTAATCACTGAACCACAGGTGCCACCCCAATAATTTTCTTTTTAAATTAGTTTTACCTTTACTAATTCTTCCGTGAGATGTCTTCAGTATTTAAGAAACAAAAAGATTTTAATATCCATTCTGTAACTTATGACATATTGTTTTCTTTAATATTTGCCAAAAATAATGCTTTATTTTTATTTTTATTATTATTTTTTTATTAAATCATAACTGTATACATTGATATGATCATGGGGCATCATACACTCGCTTCAAAAACCATTTGACACATTTTTATCACAGTGGTTAACATAGCCTTTCTGGCGTTATCTCCGTTACTGTGCCAAAACATTTACATTCTACATTTACCAAGTTTCGCAAATACCCCTGTAAGATGCACCACAGGTGTGATCCCACCGATCCCCCTCCCTCCACCCACCCCCCCTTCCCACTTCCCCCTATTGTTAAGTTGTAGCTGGGTTATAGCTTTCATGTGAGAGTCCCAAATTAGTTTCATAGTAGGGCTGTGTACATTGGGTACTTTTTCTTCCATTCTTGGGATACTTTACGAAGAAGAGTATGTTCCAGCTCCATCCATGTAAACATGAAAGAGGTAAAGTCTCCATCCTTTATTTTTAATTTAAAAAAGTGACCTAAAGACCGTAAAGTATAACTACTAAGGCAAAAAAAAAAAAAAAAAAAAAAATCACAGGAAAACATAATTGGATAAAAAACACTAAACTACTAAATTTTAATGGCAAAAAGTAATCAATGACTTTAGTTATGCCGCATGTTGAAGATGAGTCATAGGTGAAAGTGACTGTCCTGTCCCTCCTGAGGACATGGTCGGTGAGGGCTCCCGAGTCACTGGACCCTGAAACAGACACATGTCAAGAGTGAGGAAGGGGGGGCAGAGGGATCACCCCAAAGACTGGTTTGAAATCCCCATGAACTGCAGCACAGGGAGGAGGAGGACTGGGGGGGAGTCCAGGCCATGATGTGGGAGTGACAAGGATACTCTGGCCCACAGCTGGTGCTCGTCTCTGTGACAGCCCTTAATCTCCCCTCAGCTCCCTAGGTGCAGAGTTTGTTTCTCAGTGGTGTTTTAGTCCATTCTGAGCCCTTTCCCACCCACAGCTGTCCTGTTCTGTGTCCCCAGCCCCAGGAGCAGCTCCAGTGTCAGGAAGCTCTGGTGGGTTGAGCTCTGAGTGTTTCCCCTCCCTGCAGGAAGCAGCTGCTGTGACTTCCACCTCAGGCCAGTGAGCAGGGACCTAGGGCCCTCTGAAATTGAACTTGCTTCTGGCCTTGCTCACCCTGAGCAGATTATGGCACCCTGGTGACACCCTCAGGAGAAGGCTAGCATAGGGAGTGCTGTGCAGACTGAGGGCTCACCTTTACCTTCCCATAAATAAATGTTGTTTAATCTAGTTAACCTTTCTACCTTATTTGCAAGGTCAAACCAGCTTCATCGGTTTTTCTCTCCTGTTCTAATTCTCATTAGTATCTTTTATTCTCCAGTTGTGCTAAATATCCTCCTCTATATCTGAAATGACATCTACGTGGTCATTGTTCCTGAACCCATCCGATGAGCCTTTGCTTCATCTTTCACGGTTTTCAGCCCTATAAGTTTCATGGTGTTTGTATGTATAACTTGTATTTCAATTCTGAGATTTTTCTCATTTTTCATTTGTTTGAAAACTTTATTATTGCTCATCAAAATGATTTTATGATTTCCTATTTACAATGTGTGTCACATAATTCCAGTATCCACATCATCTCAGCGTTGGTGTCTACTGATTGTCTCTTCTCATTCAAGTGGTGATTTTCCTGAACATTCGCATGATGTGTGATTATTTATATCGTGCCTTGGGCATTTTGGCTACTGTATTATGAGACTCTGGGTCTTACTCTGTCTGCCTTTGATCATGGAGCCCCCTGTGGAGTGCAGCTCTGGCCCAAGGGTGTGTCCAGCTTCCCCCTTCACAGTGGGGCCCTGAATCTCAGCGCTGTGTGCTGACCCTTCCTGGGGGCGTGGGCAGTGATTTATCCTGACTCCTTGTCTCCAAGGCAGGGGGGGCTCATTGTGCCTCAGTGTCCCCCCAGCTCAATCACCATGGCCACTTTGTCATGAACCTTCAGGCAGTGACCAGAGTGTGTGAGCAAAAATGCTGACTGGTACCCACTGAAAGTCTCATCCTGTCTCCCCAAGGGTAATTCTTTTCTCTGAGGTCACACTTTGGTGAACATCCACATCACATACAAACATCTCCTTGTTTTTGTCCATTAAGAGAGGTTCACCCATAAACCTCTTCCTTAGACCTCCTTGTCACCAATTTCCAACTAGGTCCCTTTCAGGTCCCTAACCATCTAGAGAAATCATTAGCCACAGCTCAGGAATTTCTTTCCAGTTCTCCTCCGTTGGGAAATGAAAAAAAAAAAATGTGAAAATGCTCTAGATGTAGGTGGAGGCAGTGCAAAGGCCCTGAGGCAGAAATAATCTTGCTGTGTTAGGGGAAATCCCAGGAGGCCAGCATGGCTGGAATGAAGTGGGTTGGGGAGGAACTAAGTGAGGATGAAGAAGTAAGTAAAATTAGAAACAAAGGCTTTGTACACCATGGATAATGCTTACAGTTGAATGTTAGGTGAAAAGCAGACTAAAAAACCATATACCACAGTATGATGCCACCTGTGTGAATCATCTCAATCTGCTGTAAAAAATAATGAAAAGGGATATATAGCCAAATATTAATAATAGGTAAGGGAATTTTGTGTTTTGTGTTTTCCAAATTTTCTACATAGGTTGAGGAATAATTTTTTTTTTTTTTATTAAATCAAAGCTGTGTACCTTAATGTGACCATGGGGCACCATACCCTGGTTTCATAGACCGTTTGACACATTTTCATCACACTGGTTAACATAGCCTCCCTGGCATTTTCTTAGTTATTGTGCTAAGACATTTACATTCCACATTTACTAAGTTTACTAAGTTTCACATATACCCTTGTAAGATGCACCGCAGGTGTAATCCCACCAATCTCTCTCCCTCTATAGAAACAAAGGATTTATTAAAACAAGTCACAATCACAAACATGTGGGATTAATAAACTGTGTTATATGTATACCATGGAATAGTGTTCAGACATAAAGAGATGGAGATTTTGATCTTTTATAGCAATCTGGGCAGATTTGGAGAACATTCTCCTAAGGGAAGTATTGCAAGAATAGAAAAGCAGGCATCACACGTACTCGGTACTCAATTATAAGCAGTAGATTAACAGCCACAGGCTCACATGAGAGAAAAACTCAACTCAATTCAATTAAGTGAGCCTTGGGGAGCAGTTGAATGTTAAATTGGTTGGTAAATTCCCACCAAACAGGTGCATAGGTATATGTGCACTTCCGGGGTGAAGGACATGAGACAACTCAGACTTTAACCTCCCAGATGTGAGCGATGGAACCTACTCATAGGTATCCTCATATTAATGTTAAATTTTAAAACCACAACAGATAAACAAAACATTAAAAAGAAATTAAAACACACTACCAGAGAAAATCACCTTTAACAAAGAAGTCAGGAAGGAAAAAAAACAACCAGAAATTGAATAGCACCATGGCAGTATTAAGTCCTTACCTACTGATGATGACATTCTGTGGGAAAGGGACTAAAATCTCCAATCGAAAGACAGTGGCTAAATGTGAAAAGCCAACATACCAGAATCTGTGAGATACAGTAAAAACAATCATAGGAAAGTTTATCGTGATAACTGCCTACGTCAAAAAAGCAGAAAACCTTTAAATAAACAACCTAACAAAGCGCCTCAAATAATAGCACAGGTACAGCAAACCAAAAAGAGTCTACAAGAAACCCACTTTACCCATAAAGACACACAGAGAATAAAAATAAAGGGATGAAATAAGGCATTCTATGCACATGGAGACCATTAAAGAGCAAGAGAAGCTATACGTTCAACAGATAAAATAGATTTCAGGACAAAAAATTATAAAGGGAGACCAGGAAGGTTGTTACGTAATAATAAAGTAGACAGTTCAGTGAGAGGATAACAATTCTAAATATAAAGGTTGTTCATGTGCAATTTAAATGTAAAGCTATTTTCATGTGCGAGGAAGTTCACGTGCAATTTACAATGTAAAACTATATTAAATTGCACATGAACTTTACAGACACCCTGTATATACACCTGACACCAGAGCAATCAGATATATAAAGCATTATTAGTGCTAAAGGGATAGATACTTTAATACAATAATTGTTGGAAACTTTGATCAATAGACAGATCGTTCATATAGAAAATAAACAAGGAAACATTGGATTTAATCTTTTCTATAAGCCAAAGGAACCTAATAGATATTTATAGAATGTTTCAACTGATAGCCACAGAATATCTCCTCAGCTCATGGATCATTTTCAAGGATAGACCACATGTTAGGCCACAAAACAAGTTTTATAAAATTAAAGAAAAATTGGCTCAGCACCTGTAGCACAGTGGTTATGGCGGGTTCAAAACTGGCCTGGGCCAGCTAAACAACAAGGACAACTGCAACAAAAAATAGCTGGGCATTGTGGCAGGTGCCTGTAGTCTCAGTTACTTGGGAGGCTGAGGCAGGAGAATTGCTTAAGCCCAAGAGTTTGAGGTTGCTGTGAGCTGTGTTGCCACAGCACTCTACTGAGGGCAACATAGTGAGACTCTGTCTCAAAAAAAAAAAAAAAAAAGAAAGAAAAATTGAAATCATATCATATATATTTTCTCTGACCACAGTGAAAGAAAACTAGAAATTAATAACTAGCGAGACATTGGAAACTATACAAACATATAAAAACTAATCCATATGTTCCTGAATTACTAGAGCAGTGGTTCTCAACCTTTCTAATGCCGCGACCCAGTTCCTCATGTTGTGGTGACCCCTAACCATAAAATTATTTTCATTGCTAGTTCATAACTGTAATTTTGCTACTGTTATGAATCACAATGTAAATATCTGATATGTAGGATGGTCTTAGGCAACCCCTGTGAAAGGGTTGTTTGACCCCCAAAGGGGTTGTGACCCACAGGTTGAGAACCGCTGTACTAGAGGGTCAGTGAAGAGATTTAGAAGGAAATGTGCTTCTGGGAGCAAGATGGAAGACTAGAGACATCTCTGTACCAATCACTCTCAGCGAACTTAGGTAAAGGGGACTCCAACCACCTCTGGCTGGAGTGTCCTGCCCAGAAACAACACTCTGAGGGCCACAGTGAGACAGAGGGTGACTCCAGGAGCCAAGGAGGAGGTCAGGAGCAGTGGATGACTGGCACAGAAGGCAAGTGCTAGGGTGAGTGTAGAGGCCAGCCGGCCCTCTGGTGAAGGGCTAGAGGCAGGGAAGTCCTGCAGTTTTTTTGGACTTGGGTGCTCACCAGAGCTGCCTTAAGAGTGCTTAAGTAAGTGAGTGAACTTGATAGGTGACAAGTGGCTGGAGGGATTTAACCACTGGGCAGGATGGACCTCCTGGACAGCTCAGCTGCCAGCAGGGAGCCACCTGCCACCCTATGGGAAGACTGTGGGAATAGCCCATAGAGGTGCAGCATGTGGCCAGCTCTGGTGCCCACTGAGTTTGGGCAGCCAACATTAGGGTGAGTCTGGTGGCTTTGGCACCCCCAGGAAAGCCCCTTTTTGGCCAAGAGGCACTGTTTGGAAGGTCAAGGAGTAGCTCCTAAGAAGTCTGATGAGAGCTTCAGGCTCTCAACCCTGCGGGAATTGAATGGTAAGGAAGCAACCACTCCCTGATTGAGGACAAATAAATCAGGAAGACAGGACCAGGTCTCCACAGAAACTATATAGTGGCTTCCCACCTGCATTTTATACAGCAGAATCAGTAAGCTTATTTTGCATCTCCTAACCCTGGAGCGTCATCTGGTGTCCAGACAATATATTGCATTATATTTTTCATTTTTTTCTATCTTCTTAGAGCACCACCTGGTGTCCAGGTAATATATTGATATCTATCTATCTATCTATCTATCTATCTATACACACACACATATAATATCTATATATAATAAATATTATATATAGAATAATATATATCTATATATAGAATCGATATATAAGAATAAATATTAATAAATATTATTTATTCTTATATATAGAATAATCCATATTTCTTTCTTTTTTTGTTTTTTTACTTTTGTTATATTTTTATGTTTTCCTTTTTACTTTATTATCCTGAAGTCCACTTTTGTTACAATCTTTCTTTCTTTCCATTTCTCTCCTTTTTTCTTCTTTTGGTAGAGATATTTCTACTTTTCTCATCTTTCCCTCATAAATTTCTCAAACAACTATGATATCCCTGCTTTTTTCATTTTATATAATGTTATTGTTTTACTTTATTTATTTTTATTATGATTTTTTTCTTTTTTGTTTGTTTGTTTATATTTCATTCTGTATTTTATTGATGGAACAGAGCCTGGCTCTGAGACCAGGACTGGAATGTCACGGCATTGGCCTGACCCAAGGAGGCCTGGAACCCCTGGTCTAGGGTGTTCTTCTAGCTTTGACCTTTTGAAGGACTATATTGGTAGGTTACCACCAAGACACCCTGCTAATTTTCTTCTACATTTCATGGAGGTGAGGTTTTGCTTTTGCAAAGGCTAGTAAAGAGCTCCTGACCTCAAGGAACCCACCTGCCCTGGCCCTCCCAGAGCCTTGGAATTGTGAGTGTGGGTCAATGTGCTCTGCTGAACATCACTATCAGTCCTGTCTTTCTCTTTCCATCCTTCTTCTCTCTTTTTCTTCATCTTTTTCCTTTCACCTTTATTTTTCTTTTTCATTCTTTTCCCCCTTCTTGCTCTTTACTCTTCTCTTCATTTTGTAGCTCTACCAAAAGGACATTCCAACAGCTAAGCACAGAGACAAGGAAATTTAAAGAGAAGGAGATAGTGAGAGAAAAAAGTAGGGGAAGGGAGTGAACAAGAAGAAAACACACATGAGGAGGAGCCAACAAAACAATTTTGGCAACATGAAAAACCAGAACAGGTTAATCTCCCCCCAAGGAGTCATGAGGTAGATACCACACAAGAGTCCACTTATAAAGAAATTATGGAAATGACAGAAAGAGAATTTAGTGTATGGCTGGCAAAATTAATGAAGGGAATTGAAGGGAAAGTGGAAAACCATCCAGAGAAAATCCAAAAATTGATGAAAGAAGTCCATGAAAGGCATGATGAAATTAGAAAGGATAGTTTGGAGCTTAAGGAGTCATTCAGGGATCTTAAAGATACAGTAAAAACTATCAATAACAGATTATACCGTAGAGAAGAAAGAATATCTGAGTGAGACAATAAGGCTTTTGAAGTAACACAGACATTTAAAGAGGAAGGAAAAAAAAGTAAAATCAGAGCAATCATTAGAGAATTATAGGACTTCACAAAACATTCAAACATATGAATTATAGTTATTCGTGAAGGGGAAGAAGAATGACCCAAAGGAATGGAAACCTACAGGAAGATATCATAAATGAAAATTTCCCAAACATCACCAAAGATTCTGACACACTCTTTTCAGATGGATGTTGAATACTGGTTCGTCTCAACACAAAAAGAGCATCTCCTGGGCACTTTGTAATGACCCTGGCCAAGGTCAAATTGAAGGAGAACATTCTGCCAGCAGCCAGGAGTAAGCTCCACCTGACCTATGAGGCAGATCCATCAGGGTGACAGTGGACTTCTCAGATGAAACTTTATAAAGCAGAAGATGGTGGTCATCTCCTTTTAACCTCCTTAAATTTTCAGCCCGAGTTTTTGTATCCTGCTAGACTAATCTTCAAATTTGATGGAGAAATCAAATCTTTTACTGACATGCAAACATTGAGGAAATTTGCCACAGCAAGACAAGCTCTACAGGAAATTCTCAAACCTGTTCTCCACACTGACCACCACAATGGACCACCAGCAAAGTACCACCCAGAAACCAAGGGACAAAATCTTGCTTTCACCACGTCACAAGGGATAAAACTAATTGATGGACTTTAACAAACTAAGATAAATAGAACTCTACCACACTTACCGATTCTCTCAATACACGTAAATGGCTTAAATTCCTCACTGACTGGATAAAAAAACACAAGCCATCTATATGCTGCTGTCTCTAAGAAACACACTTAACCTCGAAGAACAAAATAAGACTCAGAGTGAGGGATTGGAAAACAGTATTTCGGGCAAGTGGAAATCATAAGAAAGGAGGGGTCACAATCTTATTTTCATATACAAGTAGATTTAAGCAACGAAAGTTAAGAAAGATGAAGATGGTCACTACATACTTGTTCAGAGAACAATTTAATAAGAGGATATTTCACTTCTAAATATATCTATGCCCAACTTAAGCTAATGAGTATACATTCTTCTCATCAGCCCATGAATCATACTCCAAAACTGATCATATCCTAGGACACAAATCAAGCCTCAACAAATTAAAATAATTAAAATTATATCTTGCATCTTTTCAGACCATTCTTTTTTTTTTTTTTTTTTCAGAGACACAGTCTCACCCTGTCGCCCTTGGTAGAGTGCCGTGGCATCATATCTCACAGCAACCTCCTGGTCTTGGGCTTAGGTGATTCTCTTGCCTCAGCCTCCCGAGCAGCTGGGACTACAGGTGCCCACCACAAAACACCCGGTTATTTTTTTGTTGCAGTTTGGCCAGAACTGGGTTCAAACCCACCACCCTTGGTATATGGGGCCTGCACCCCACTCACTGAGCCACAGGTGCCACCCCTTTTCAGACCATTCTTTACCCAAGATAGGGTAGAACTCAACTTCTTATGGTCTGAAGACACAAGATATATTTGAAAAGCTCCCAACAAAAACCTTCATCCCCACACATAGGCATGGAAAGTAAATAACCTTATGCAGGATGACAGTTGAGTTAAGAATGAGATAAACAAGAAAATTATTAGATTCCTTTAACATAATGACAATGAAGCCACAAGCTACCAAAACTTGTGGGATACTGCAAAGGCAGTCCTCAGAGGGAAATTTATTGTGTTAGATGCCTGCATCTGAAAAACAGAAAGAGCACGCATCAACAACCTAATGACTCATCTCAAGGAAAAGGAAAAAGAAGAGAAATCTAATCCCAAAACTAGCAGAAGAAAGGAAATAACCAAAATTAAATTAAAGCCAAAGAATCACACGCTGTCAACAAACAAGCACAATGTGAATGTGTACGGCGCACCTCCTGGGGACAGGGAACTTACCTGACAGACACAAACATTGTAACTTAATTGTTTGTACCCTCATATTAATCTGAAATTTAAAAGAAAGAAGCAAATTCAAAAATGTCTCAAACACAGATGAAAACACAACTCTATGACATTCAGCAAAAACAGTAATAAGAGGATTGTTTATAGTGCTAAGTGTCTACAACAAAAAAGTAGAAAAGTTTCAAATAAACAACCTAAGAAGTCATCTCAAATAATGACTAAAACAAAAAGAAAACCAAAATTAAAATTATTAGAAGAAATAATAATCATCAGAGAATAAATAAGTGAAATTTAAACAAAAATGTAAAAGACAGAAAAAATGTATTTTTTTTTTAAAGATAAACAAAGGTGACACAGTTTAGCTGGACTAAGGAAAAAGTGAGAAGACCCAAATAAATGAAATCAAAGATGAAAAAAGAGACGTGACAACTGATACTGCAGAAATCCAAAGATCATTAGAAAATACTGTGAGAAACTATTGCCAGTAAGTTGATGAGCTTAGATGAATACATTTCTGTATTCAATTTAATAAGAGGATATTTCTAGACAAATACAATCTACCAAGATTGAACCAGGAAGAAATCTAAAACCTGAATAAACCAATAACAAGTAACAAAATAGGAGCAGTAAAAAATACTCTCCCATCAAAGAAAAGTCTAGGACTCAAGGGCTGCCCTGCTGAATTCTACCAATCATTCAAAGGTTGGTAGATTAGACTAACACTAATTCTACTTAAACTATTCCAAAAAATCAAGGAACAGGAAATACACCCTAACTCATTCTACAAGGCATGTATCACCTTGATATCAAAACCAAGACAAGACACAGGCACAAACACACACCCGCCCCCAACAATGGGGTGCAAAACATAGGTGCAAAAATCCTTGACAAAATAGAACTGAATTCAACCACACATGAAAAGGATTATTCATCATGGTCAAGTGGGATTCATCCCAGGGAGGCAGGGATGGTCCAGCATACACAAATTAATGGATTATGGTACAATGTATCAACAGAATAAGGACAAAACCATATGGTCGTTACAACTGATGCTGAAAAAGCATTCAATAAAATTCAACACCCCTTCATGAAAAAAACTCTCAAAAAACGGAGCAGAGAAGAAACTTACCTCAACATGATAAACGCCACACATGGCAGACCCGCCCTAAATGGGGAAACACTTAAAGCCTTTCTTTTAAGATCTGAAACAAGACAAGGATGTCCACTTTCACTACTGTGATTAAACATAGTACTGGAGTTTTAGTTAGAAGAGTCAGACCAGAGAAAGAAAGGACTTCCAAATTGGAAAGGAAGAAGTTGAATTGTCCTTGTTTGCAGATGATGTGATCTTATAGAGAGAGATACTTTAAAATGCCACAAAAGAAACTGATAACCAGACAGAGCCCGTAGCTCAGTCTGGCACCGCCACATACACCTAGGGTGGCGGGTTCGGACTCAGCCCGGACGTGCTATGTAACAATGACAATTGCAAGCAAAAAATAGCCGGGCGTTGTGGTGGGCACCTGTATTCCCAGGTACTTGGGAGGCTGAGGCAAGAGAATTGCTTAAGCTCAAGAGTTGGAGGTTGCTGTGAGCTGTGATGCCACAGCACTCTGCCCAGGGCGATAGTTTGAGTCTAAAAAAAAAAGAAAAGAAAAGAAACAAAAAACCCCTGATAAACAAATTCAGTAAAATTGCTGAATAAAAAATCAATGTATGAAAATCAGTAGCATTTTCATATACCAATGGGAAACGATCTGAAAAAGAAATGAAGAATATAATGTCATTTACAATAGTTATGAATAAAATAATATACCTAGGAGTGAACTTAACCAAAGCAGCTAAAGATTTCTATAATGAACACTATAAAAGCATTGATGAAATCGATTGAAGAGGATTCAGACAAATGAAAAGATATTCCATGGTCATGGCTTGGAAGGATCAAAATTGTCAAAATGTCCATACCATCCAGTGCAAGCCTCACCAAAATATCAGTGGTATTCTTCACAGAATTAAAAAAAAAAAAAAAAAAGTCCTGGCTTGCCATCGTGGTTCACGCCTGTCAGGCTTGTAATCCCTGCACTCTGGGAAGCCAAACTGGGTGGATTGCTTGGGCTCAGGAGTTAGAGACCATTCTGAGCAAGAGTGAGACACTGTCTCTACTAAAAATAGAAAAGTTTGCTGTGCATGGTGGCAGGTGCCTGTAGTCCCAGCCACTTGGGAGGGCGAGGCAGGAGGATTGCGTGAGCCCAGGAATTTGAAGTTGCTGTGAGCTAGGGTGATGCTACGGCACTCTAGCCTGGGAAAAAGAGTGAGACTCCTTCTCTGTTAAATAAATAAATTAAATAAATAAATTTCTAAAACTTATATGGAATCACAAAAGACCCAGAATAGCCAAAGCCATCCCAGAGGAGCAAAGATGGCGGAGTGAGGTGTGCCCCTGCTGACTGGCTCTTGGGAGACCCGGTGCGTTTGTCCAACCATGCAGGTTCCTTATCACAGGAGGAACATTTTCCTGACCTTTAAGTGTGTTTATATTCATCTCAGAAACAAAATGCTAAACTCAGGACTTGGAAAATATCTCTATGCTGTCTCCTGTAATGGGTAGTCCTGCTTCTTTTATCCAGCTACTTTCCCTATTCTTGAAAAGTGGGTATCTCTTCTCTACACATTACCTCTATGATTTGGAATGGAAAAAGATCAGGAATTTTTTGTTCCACCTCTCAGATTCAACACAGAGAAGCCCCTAAAATGCATTTATCCTTGCTACCTCAAACTCTTGGGCTCAAGCAATCCTCTTGCCTCAGCCTCCCAAGTAGCTGGGACTACAGGTGCCCAGCACAACACCCGGCTATTTTTAGAGATGCGGTCTCGCTCTTGTTCAGGCTGATCTCGAACTCCTGAGCTCAGGCAATCCACACATATCCACGTTTTTAGATCAGAAGAGGGATTTGTCTAGAGAAGAAAGCTGGTTTTGAATTCTTTCTCAGAAGACTTTTGTCATGTGATTTTTTTTTTTTGTAAATGTTTTTCATTCTTCTAAGGCAGGACCAGATTGGGCAGCAGTTAACTCTATGAATTCATGCTTGACTTTAGGGAAAGAGTATCAAAAACAAACAAACAAACAAACAAAACAACAAAAAAACAGTTTGAGTCCAACGATGGACCTTTACACTTCCCTAGGAGGAAAAACTGCTACAATTTGCTTCTTTCCTTTTTTTGCGGAATCTTCTATAGCATATGAGACTTTGTTTTCCACAAGACTGGAAGAAAAGTGACTTTTGAACTGTTTTTTTCAGTTCAGAAGATGTAAGATGTGACAAGCCCAGTAGTATGACCTGCCTTCAACTTTGGAGGCGTGGAGGGAAGGGGGAAAAATGAGAGATTTTTCTTATTCTTTCTCCTAAGAAGCAAAAATGCCTCATGCATCTCCATCTGACTTTACGGTGTGTTATACAGCTCCATTTTTTTTTTGTAAAAGCATAAAAATTGATACTGGGACGGACCAATATAGATACATGTATGTTTGATTTATTCTAGGTGATAGGTGTACTGTTATCCTGAAAAGGCTGGCACTCAGGTACCTTGCCCAGTTGGAACCGAATTTTCTTATCAGAGAATGGGCCTCAGAAGCAATTTTCCCAAACTTGTGTTTGGGTCGATGTACATTCAGGGTGTGGAAAAGAAACCTCTAAAAAAAAAAAAAAATAGTTCCAATAAGAAATACAGATTTTTTTTTTTCCTGGAACGTTTGCTCAAGGCCGTGCATGGGAACTTGGGGGCAGATTCAGCAAAATTTGAGTGATGGAAATGGCCCCATGTGGAAACGTTGAGTGTTCTTAATCATTAGTGAGATTGGTCAACTAATTGGAATTGGAATAAAAAATAATTTTAGTAAAATAATGTAGATAAATATAATTTCTTTTAATTGAGGGTAATTCTGAATCAGAAAGCATAGTACAGCTAACTTTGGTTAAAGGTAACTTAATTGTTTTCTCTAAACAATCTCCCAGCCATGTCTGATGTTTTCCCAGGATTTCGGAATGGTTAAAGACAGAATGGCACCTACCTGCCTGGGTCCCGCTGGGGTGTCAAGAACACCTCCTTGTGGAGAATGTGTACCTTCCCGGGGTCTGTTAGGCCTCTTCCCCATGCTCTCTGGCGACTTCTTGGTATTATTAGCAGTGGGGAAACCAGCTGTGGCCTGTTGTTGGAACAGGTATCAGACTAAGCTTCTTCAGATGCTTTTCATAGTTTTTCATTTCTCAGTTCAGACAACCCATGTTTAATGGTCTTTTTCAAGTTGTTTCTGCATCTTCCATGGCTGACATCCCATGGCGTTTAACAAAATGGGTCTGTTCCTAGTGCTCCCTTGGTACGTGTAAATTTTTTCTTGTCCGTTTGGTCTCCTGCTTGATAGCAGACGCTGTCGTTTCAGTGCCGTCTGTGGTTGTGTTTTCTTCCTTTTGCTTGCTCCTCCATGTTAGCTTGGAAAAGTCTAACAAAATGAGAGATGTGTCCAATAGGAATATGTATACATACACACAAAAATGCATACGTATGTTTTAATACTTGTGGACAAATGCTTCGAGTTGTTTAAGAGCAACAAAATCACCACCGTTTTCCACTCTGAGATGAGCGTGGTTTTGTAAGCGTGAGAGCTTGGTAGTGTGTTATAGCACCTGCCACGTCAGGGGTTAGCGCAGGAGCAACCATTTCACGCTTCAGGATGAATTGTTGATTATAACAAATAGTGGGAAAAGGGTGTAAAGAGTAGACTTTTTTTTTTTTGTCACAAATTATCTGAATCTGGGCAGTGCCTGTGGCTCAGTGAGTAGGGCGCCGGCCCCATATACCGAGGGTGGCGGGTTCAAACCCAGCCTCGGCCAAACTGCAACCAAAAAATAGCCGGGCGTTGTGGCGGGCACCTGTAGTCCCAGCTACTCAGGAGGCTGAGGCAGGAGAATCACCTAAGCCCAAGAGTTGGAGGTTGCTGTGAGCTGTGTGACGCCATGGCACTCTACCGAGGGTGATAAAGTGAGACTCTGTCTCTACCAGAAAAAAAAAAATTATCTGAATCTATGATATTCTCCCTGGGGAAGAGAGAGTAAGGCCAAGTAAGACTCATTTATGAACAGAAATGTGGGGTCAAAATCTTGAGATGCTGTGTTTGAGGGTATTTCAGCTTTCCGTGAGCTAGCTGGAAAGAAGCTGCCCTTTTGTTTTATGAAACCTCAAAATGAGACCCCATTTCCTAATTCTGCTTTGCTTTTAGTTTGAGGTTATCTTGCTCTTAAACAGTATTCCTATCATATGCCTTTTAGGTTGGTTCATTACTTTTTCTACTCCTTGTATGTCAAGAAATTATTTTACTTTTTTTTTTTTTTTTTTGAGACAGAGTCTCACTTTGTAGACCTTGGTAGAGTGCTGTGGCGTCATTGCTCACAGGAACCTCAATCTCTTGGGCACAAATGATTCCCTTGCCTTGATTCACAGCCTCCCCAGTAGCTGTGATTACAGGCACCCACCACTTTTTAGAGACGGGGTCTTGCTCTTGCTCAGGCTGGTCTTGAACTCCTGAGGTCAGGCAGTCCACCTGCCTCGGTCTCTCAAAGTGCTAGTATTATCAAGGCACCAGCCACACCAGACAGAAATTATTTTACGTTTTGCATGGCGTGCTGAGATGCTCTGTGTGTTGCTGAGGTGAATGCTTTCCCAAACTTTACATTTTCAGAACATTTACATTTCCTGTTTGCAGCGTGCTGTGTGTGAACACTGGCGATAATTCATGTGTCCGAGTTTATCTGTAGCAGTCTCTTACTACTTCCAGATCTGCTGAATTATACATTAATGAGATTTCAGACCTTTTCATGAGAACTGGAGATGTCAGCTGATGGCTCCCACCTAGGTTGCCACATAACCAGTGGACTCTCCCTTGGTTACAGAAAGCCCCGGACAGCTTTCACATTTTACTACTATCCCCGGGGACAGCCTGTAGAAAAGGAGTTCCTACCTCTAACAGCTACCTTGAGAACTTGGAAGTGGCAATTTTCTGAAGTGACTTTTAAAAGTCAGTATTAAAGACTTGAGTTCAGGGTTTGTTGACACAGATTGTACAGTTAGTGAGATAGGAAACGCCAAACTATTTTAGTGTGGTATTATCTCCCGCACAAGCAGTTAGGGTAAGTAGACTCTGGCCATGGGTTTCCAGGGGCTCAGGTTTGGATTCTCGTGGTTTACTTAAAGTAGTTGTGGTCCTGATGCAGACAGTTTATTGCCTGGGAGAATCCCTTTCTGAAAAACACTTAATTAAAAAAAAAAATGCTTCTGAAAAGGAACACAAAATAGCACAGAATATAGGAAATGTTTCCCATTGCAAAAAAAAAAAAGTCATAAAATGAACTAAAAATTTTCAAGAGGAAGAATTTTAGTAGCAATTAACAGTTTTGTTCATGAACAATGCTGTACAATAGAATAAGTGATGCTGCTTCAGTTTGTGGGGCTCTGGAATCAATATAAGGAAAAAGGGTATTCTGGATCAAGGGCATAGAAAAGGCACTTTCTTTTTTTTTTTTTTTTTGTAGAGACAGAGTCTCACTTTATGGCCCTCGGTAGAGTGCCGTGGCATCACACAGCTCACAGCAACCTCCAACTCCTGGGCTTAAGCGATTCTTTTGCCTCAGCCTCCCCAGTAGCTGGGACTACAGGCGCCCGCCACAAGGCCTGGCTATTTTTTGGTTGCAGTTCAGCCGGGGCCCGGTTTGAACCCACCACCCTGGGTATATGGGGCCGGTGCCTTACCGACTGAGCCACAGGCACCGCCCCAAAAGGCACTTTCTTTAAGAAAAAATGTATTAAAAAAAAAAACCTGGAGGAAACACTTTACCTGACTTCAAATTATACTACAGAGCTACACTTTCCGAATCGCATAAGACTAACATAAAAGCAGTCACATTGACTACAGGAGCAGAAGAGAGAAACCAGAAGTTAATCCACACACCTATAGTGAACTTATATTTGATAAAGTTACCAAGAATATGCTGGGGGGAAAGGATGGTCTCTTCAATAAATGATGCTTGGAAAACTGGATGTCCCTGTGCAGCAGAATGAACCTGGATTATTGTCTCTCATCACATACAAAAAAAAAAAAAAAAAAAAATCAAATCAAAATAAATTAGAGACTTAAATCCAAGACCTGGAACTATAAACTACTAAAAGAAAACATTGCAGAAACCCCTCAGGTCACCGGACTGGGCAAGGACTTCCTGGTAATACCCCCGTAGCACAGTCAACCCAAACAAAAACTGCACACGTGGAATCACATCAAGCTAAAAATCTTCTGTCATAGCAAAGGAAGCCATCGACAAAAGGAAGAGACAGCATGCACAATGGGAGAAAATATTTGCAAACTACCCATCTGGCAGGAGATTATCGAGAATACAAAGCAGACAAAAAGCAGACCCATTGGGAAATGGAAAACCTGTATTAAAATGTTAATACTCCATAACCTTAATTGTCATTAATTGTCCTCATATCAAGATTGAGTACATAGGATTCATGCTTCTCCATAAGGTTATGGGGGGGGAAGCAGAAAGAGGGATGGAGGGAGGAGGGTGGGGCCTTAGCGTGTGTCACATTTTATGGGGGCAAGACATGATTGCAAGAGGGACTTTACCTAACAATTGCAATCAGTGTAACTGGCTTATTGTACCCTCAATGAATCCCCAACAATAAAAAAAAAAAAAAATCCAAAAAAAAAAAAAAATAAAAAAATAACAGTGAAAAAAAAAAAAAAAAAAAATGTTAATACTCAGTATTTACTGACAATAAAAGATGAACACAGATCACTTTTAACTTCTGCAGTTCCACGAGGTGCTCAGAGTGGTCGCCATCAGCGTCCAGACCACGTCCAGAAGGCTCCTGCATCTTCCGTTGTGTGCAACACTCGCAGTACCAGGAGTCTCGCGGTTACTGCAAATGGGTGCAATTCTTAGGCGTGTGGGAGCTCCTGCTGCACACTCAGGCCTCCGTTGCTGTCATACGTCCACAATGTTCTCAAATTTCAGATGCTGCTTCAAAGCGGTCTTGCACTCGACTAACAGCTGTGCTTCCACGGTCTTCTTTGCCTTGTCTCATGGTGACATTGGCATTCGTTTGATTAATGCCATTTTTTTTTCTGAGACAGTCTCACTCTGTCATCCAGGTTAGAGTCCCATGGCATCACCTTACCTCACAGCAGCCGCGAACTCCTGTGCTCAAGAGATCCTTCTGACTCAGCCTTCCCAGTAGCTGGGATGACAGGTGCCCACCACCACACTTAGCTAGTTTTTTTTTTTCTTTTCTATTTTTAGTAGAGATGGGGTCTCACTCTTGCTCAGGCTGATCTCAAACTCCTGAACTCAAATTATCCTCACCTTGGCCTCCCAGAGTGCTGGGATTACAGGCGTGAGTGAACATCCTACTACACATTGTTACTGTATTTCAATTCAATTTGAAAAGTAATACACAGATAATATGTCTTAAAACGCATATACTTTTTTTTTTTGGCACTTCTGTTATAAGGGCATCCAACAACTCAATAAGAAAAAAAATCAACTAATTGAAAAATTTACCTAACAAATGCAATCAGTGTAACCTGGCTTATTGTACCCTCAAGGAATCCCCAACAATATAAAAAAAAAAAAAAAAAGAAAGAAAGAAAAAAGAAAAATGGGCTGGCCAGGCACGGTGGCTCACCCCTATCATCTTAGCACTCTGGGAGGCTGAGCTGGGTAGATTACTTCAGTTCATGAGTTTGAGACCAGCCTGAGCAAAACGTGAGACCCTGTCTCTACTAAATATAGAAAAACTGAGGCAAGAGGACAGCTTGAGCCCAAGAGTTGGAGGTTCTGTGAGCTATGATGCTGCAGCATTCCACCCAGGGTGACAGCTTGAGATTCTGTCTAAAAAAAAAAGGAAAAATGAGCAAAGGATCTGAACAGACATTTCTCAAATGAAGACTGATAGGTATATGAGAAATGGCTGATAGGTATATGAGACACTCTCAACTTTATTAGTCATCAGAAAAATGTAAATCAAAATTATAATATCATCTCACTCCAGTTAAAATAAACTTGTTTCCCCCCCCCAAAAAAAAGACAGGCACTGATGAGTTAGAGAGGATGTGGAGAAAGGAGAACCCTCGAACACTGTGGGTATAAATTAGTAAATTAGTGCAAACACTATGGGGGACTGTATGGAGATTTTTCAACAAACTGAAAATAGAACTACCATTAGACCCAGAAATGCCACCGCTGGGCGTGTATCCCAAGGAGGAGAATTCAATAAATCAAAAAATTATCGCAAACCCACGTTTATTGCAGCACATTCCTAGTTTGGAATCACCCTAAGTGTCCGTTCATGGATGGATGAAGAAACTGTGGTACGTGTATGTAATGGAATATTATATAACCCCCAAAGAGTAAAATCCTGCCATTTGCACCAAGATGGTGGAGAACATTGCGTTAGGTGAAACAAGCCAACCACAGAACGACAAATCTCACGTGTGCTCACTCGGGTGTGGAAGCTAAATATTAAAAACAGTTAATCTCATGGAGACAGAGACTAGAATAGTGGTTGCCAGAGGCTGGGAAGGGCAGCAGGGAGCGGGGAGAAAAAGTAGGGTGGAGAATGGATGAAAGAATACAGTTAGATAGTTAGGTGAACGTTTGATAGAACAACAAAGTGACCACGGTCAGCAGTAAGTTAGGGTATACTATAAAATAAATAAACAGTGGAATTAGAACGTTCCTCACATGAAGAAATTATACATGCCTGAAGCAATGAATACCCCAGTTACTCCAATTTGATTCACCCACACCCTGTGTCTGTATCAGAACATCACATGTGCTTTCTAAAGATATACAAATTTTATGTACCCCTCATAATTAGAAAAAATAAACAGACAAAAAATATAACATGGAATGTGATCACCACAGAAAGAAAAATAATGAAGAAATGCGAAACTTAACAAAAGAATGCGTGGTCAACATTTGCAATAGAATACTATTCAGCCATAAAAAATAAAATCCTTCCATTTACAGCAACAGGGATGGAAATGGAGGACATTATGTTAAGTGGAATAAGTGGAGAATGGACAGATAAATATGACATATTCTGACTCACATGTGGAAGGTAAAACAAGATGATCAAAGAGATGATAAAAGTAGAACAGGAAACTAGAGGCTGAGAAGGGGAAGGGGAAGGGGGGACTTATTATAAGATACAAAGTTGCAACTAGATAAGAGGAAGAAGTTGTAGTGTTCCATGGCACTTTAGATGACTATAGTTAAAAATAAAATGTTAAGGGCGGCGCCTGTGGCTCAGTTGGTGGGGTGCCGGCCCCATATACCGAGGGTGGCGGGTTCAGACCCGGCCCCGGCTGAACTGCAACCAAAAAAAAATAAATAAATAAAATAAAATAAAATGTTAATGGTAGTGCCTGTGTCTCAGTGGGTAGGGCGCCGGCCCCGTATACCGAGGGTGACGGGTTCAAACCCGGCCCCGGCCAAACTGCAACCAAAAAATAGCTGGGCATTGTGGCGGGCGCCTGTAGTTCCAGCTACTTGGGAGGCTGAGGCAGGAGAATCACCTAAGCCCAAGACCTGGAGGTTGCTGTGAGCTGTGATGCCATGGCACTCTACCGAGGGCGACAAAGTGAGACTCTGTCTCTAAAAAGAGAGAAAAAAAAATATATATATATATATGTAAATATATATAACATATCTATATATAAATATTTATTATATATAAATGTATATAAAATATTTATATATATATGTATATATATAAAATGTTAATTCAAATAGCTAGAAGGGGGCTATTGAATGTTCCCAACACAAACCAATGAAACATGTTTGAGATGATGAATATGCTGATATGCTCATTCCCAACTCTACATCTCTGTGATTCATTTCCCTGGAACCAAGAAAAAGAAGCCTCTAACTCACTTCCACAGCTGCACTATTCCCAAGAATTATCAGCAAAACCTGGGTGTCCCTCCCCATCCAGGTCTGAGGCTCTCACTCTCCCTGTGTCTCTGATGCTGCCTCAGGGCCATGGTGCAGCAGCTGGGAAAAGAGGGGGCTGGTGCTGTTAAAAGATGAAGGTCAGGGAGTATGAGAGGCCAAGGCGACCTCCAGCATTGGGCCTTCCAGTCCTGGGGCCACAGGAAGGTGCAAGCACTGGGTGGTGCCTGGACGCCATGCCCATGAGGCATTAGACTCATTCCAATATCAAGTGTCATCTGGAACGTTGATGTTCTGACCTAAATACATCAGCATGTGGAGTTTCCTGCATTTTTCTGGTGATCTGAGAATGATCTAGTGTATAATTTTAGTCTTAAGTATAAACGCAGAGAACATCGGGTAGGACCTGATATTTCTAGGAGGGAAATGGTGCTGCTGTACCATCTTTCTTGTCATCCTGCAGACTTAGAGAACTGGAAAGGACAGAGCCTCGTAGGAGGTCACAGCTGCACAGTCACTGGGGGGAGAAGCTGAGGGTTTAAACACTGTGGCTGTTTCTTCCCCAGGTCCCTCTGTCTGTCCACTAATGCCCCCTCACCTCCTAGGAAGCAGTGTGGAAAGAGGAGGATGGGTGGTGTGAATTGTGGGTCATGTTCCCTTCTTGCTGAAAATGCTCCTGTGTGTCAGGGAGGAGAAAATTCACAGAAGCCTCATCAACTCCTCGATGGGCCTAAGACACAGACCCCTGTGCTGTCCTGAGTCCTGTCCCTGCTGTGTTTCTGTTCGCCACAGAAATGAACACCTTCTGCTGTTCTGTCTCAGTTACTTGTTTAATATGCAGGCGGGTTATTTCCTATCTCAGGAAAGTGGAACTTAGCTCCAAGAATTGAAAAATTTTGTGTCTGTCTTACAAAATATTCCCGAGCACCAGTGCAGTGGCTGGCACACAGTAGGTACTCAGGCAATAATTGTAAATGATACAATTACAATCGAGACTAATAGGGATCAATTATGTGGGTAACACTGGCCCAAATCAATCCAGAAAAATACTTCTAGTATTCTGAGTTTATAAGCTCAGGAATATGGAGCTCCTATTGACAAATAGGAGCAAGTTACCTCTAAGAAAAATGAGAATCTCATTTACGTTTCTGAGAGCAGTAGTTTGGGCCCCAAAACAATGCAGTGGTGCACTTAAGAAATTCAAAAAAAGGAAGTCTGTGCAGGGTGGCTCAGGCCTGTAATCCTGGTGCTCTGAGAGGTCAGGGTGGAAGGATGGCAGGAGCTCAGGAGACCTCCTTTCTACAAAAGATATGAAAATTAGCTGAGTGCAGTGCTGTGTGCCTGTGCTGGAGAGGCTGAGGCAGGAGAATCACTTGAGCCCAGGAATTTGAGGTTGCAGTGAGCTATAATAATGCCTTTGCCCTCTAGCCAGGGTGATAGACTGAGTGAGATGCTGTCTACAAAAAACAAAAGAAGAGAAAGGGAAAGGGAGGAACGGAAAGGAGGGGAGGGAAAGGGCAGCGGAAGGGGAAGGGGAGGGACTTTGAACTTTGAATCTTAACATTTGGCAAAACTAATGTTCAGGTACAAAAGACCCTGGCGTGCCACGTTGCACGGAAGCCCTTAGATGATATCATTTCCATGATCTCTTCCAGAGGAATGAAGAAACTTCAGACGACGAAAGGCCAAAAAAGACAGAAAGGATGCATAACAACAACTAGATTTGCTGTTATTTGTACAATTAACTCTAAATGAGGGAGAGATGGGACCTATCTGGTGGTCACCAAGGTGACTGCCTTGTGATAAACTGTTATCTATCAGAGCTTTAGTGCTTTTAAAGTACATATGCATTTTATATGAAAGGTTTCTAAAAACACGTATAACCAGGTAAGTACTGTTTAATGGAACAAAGTTCAACATTACATATAACACATCTCTGAAGATAATTCTTGTATAGACCATTGACAGGCGAAATAGCTGGAGCTCCATCAGCTGACTTGGGGAGGACGAGCAGTGGGGCGGCCCCTGTCTCATGGCCTCATGTCTGATTCAAGCTCCCAACCTTGTGCCAGCTGCAGCCCCCTGAGGTCCAGGCTGAGCCCTTCACGTCATGGCCAGGTGTCGGTTGAGGAGAGTGCAGAACAGACGGCTGCAGGGAGCACTGAGCAGGGGCTCTCTGGGGGCTGTGCAGGACCCAGCAGGCTCATCGGGATCCAGGGACATTTTATAGGTATTAAAGTCGCAAGTACATCAATTGTCTGATGAGATCAGGTCTTTCAGGGAGAGAGTCAGGAAAATAGGGAAAGAGTGAGTGGGGAAGAGCCACCAAGAGGAGCTGAAGTATCGGAAATAGAATAGAAAAGCGATGCGAACAGGAACTAGATTACTTTTCAGGTTGCTCTCTTCCTCTTCATCTGAGGACCCTGCCTCGGTATGGACCAGGGCAATAACTATGATCTGGTTGCCTTGGGAAAAGAGAAAATAGGGTTAGCTTTCAGGTTAAGAAGTGGACTCTGCTACTGCTGGTATTTTATAGCCAATGACAGAAGTCAAGTCTTCCTCATCTCTGCAGACTTGTCTCAGAGCCTCATAACTTCACCTCTGCAGTGAGAAATGGCCTGTGGATCTCCAGGGCCCCTTAAGCAGTTAAAATTCTGTAAGTATAACCAGGAGGGGACACCTGTACCATCCTGTCCCTCCAGGGCAGCCACTGTCCCCATGATCCTGTGCCTGGCACTGCCTCCCCTTTCCTGTTTCCCTCCCTCCCTGGCTCCAGGTTCAGCTGGTGCTGGGGAGGGTGGTGCTTCCTGGGAGGTGTTTTGCAGTGAGGTTCAACATCAAACATTCAAACCATAATCTCTTGTGCACACTTCCCAAGTGCTGCGAACCAATGAAAGCTGAAGGCTGTCATGTTTGGAAGAGGCAGATGAGAAAAAGTAAGTCGATAGGAAAGATCACCATTCACCAATAAAGCAAGAAAAGAAGCTACAATCAGCAGGCTCCGTGCCAATACACACACTAGCTCTTATTTTCCTGTCATTACAATGTGAAAAGGTCACATAATTTTCCCTTAGGATTTCATGCACCTGCCTCAGTGTCCAAAGCAGCAGGAGTGACCCAGCCCGTCCCAGGACCCCTTTCTCCTGGGGACCTGGCTCAGACATTGTCCCTACCTGCAGGGTCTTCCTCCTCGTCACTGGAGGGGTACTTGATGTCATAGGTCCACTCTGCAGAGACACAAACAGGAGCCAGCAGGTTACCCAAGGGAGTGACTCTCCCATCCCTCCTGCTCTAGGTGAGGTCAGCCGGATCACACACGGTCACCCTGCCCTTTCCTCTGGGTCCTCCAGACCCTCCCTGGGCTCTGCAGAGTCAGAGGTCTTCAACAAGACACGGCTCACAGTTGCAAACCACCAAGGGAGAGGACCCCCCCCTTGCATCTTCTCACTTCCCCATTTCCACTGGATCGGCACAGTTTTTAACTCCATTCTCATCACCCCGAAATTCTCTCACTCAGGCGCGCTCACCGAGTCAGAGGACTTTAACAAACACTCTCTGTGCCAGGCTGCCCAGAGAGCCTGCTGCAGGGACGGAACTGCTCTCTGGAGTTCAGACATGTCACTCTGGGGCTCTGGACATGCGGCTAGTATGATGAAGTTGTGAATTTTTAAGTTTATTTTAATTAATTAATTAAAATATGCATAGGCACAGCTGTCCCATGATGACCACACAGGACAGCACAGCTCTAAGGATCTGAAGATCTCCCCGTGTCTCCTGCAGAATAGTTGGCTATTCTGACCAGTCATTCACTGTGGCACTCCCTGGGCACAGGGTCAGGGCCAGGCAGTCCCTAAGGCCTGGGACACTACAGCAGTGATGGTGTCCAGGGTCTGAGGGATTCCCTGCAGAAGGTGCACTTTAAACAGAGAGGGAGAGTGTAGCCCTGGGGACAGTCCCTGGGCAGGATCAGAGCAGCTGAAGAGAGGGGACAGGGGACACCTCACTGTCCTGAGGATCCCACCCTTGACTGAATCAGAATCTGGGATAGCACCTGGACTAGTATTCAGCCAACAGGTGGATAAGCTGAGGGGGCCCTTTCCACACCTGAGCTCGTTCCTACCCGGGGGGTTATTTATCAAGCTCTACAGGGGCCTAAATCAGGGGCTGAGCTCTGGAAGAGGGGGGGACAAGTGAGGAGGGGCTCAGATCCTCCCACAAACCTCTGGTTTCTTCTTCCATTTCACAGGCATCCTCAGGGGAGCACACACCATGACTGGGCTCAGTGCCGGGAGACTGAGTGTTCCCGTGAATGTGCCATTTCCTATTCTCGGGAATGTTATCCGAAGCTAAATATTAGACGTCAGGGGAGAAAGGTGGATGGATTTCCCCCAGCTCTGCCCATAGGCTCGTCCTATTCAGCATCCTAAAAGAACTGGGTGTGGGATGTGGCTGGACCAAGTGTAAGTGGGGAGGAAGGAGCCGGCCCCACTCTGCAGGCTGAAGAGGGTTGTGCAAGATTAACTCTGAGGCTTTTGCTATAAAAGGCTGTGAAAGGGGAACATGGCCACAGCAAGGCATTGTGATCGTGCAGTCAGGAGGGGGCAGAAAGGCCGGTGAAGAAGTGAGATTATTAAATATATAAACCTTTAACTGATGTTAGCAGGGAGTCCCAAAGTGAATCCTTGTAGACATCAGTGAACATTTTCCAGGTGCAGATGGGATTCAATTTAAAGGCTAATTGAGGCACATGTGACATGTAGTTTACTAAAATGCAAACATGTCAAACATTAAAGTTTTGAATTTCTACAAATGCATATTTGCATCCTCTGTAGGATGCCACAATAATAGCTGGGTTTTTTAAATTAAAAATGCAGATACTGGGTAGATAGTTCAACGTGTATCTGGGGAAACACTCAACCATGCGAACACACACGCTCTTGAAATACATGAGTGGACTCACACGCAGACACACTCCAGCCTGAGCATGCCACCCTGCCCCACCTCCAGGGAACACAGTGGGGTCCGGGGACTACTCAACGTGAACATGGTCCCTCATCTGGAGAACTGATTTCTATCATCACAGCCCCCATCCTCCTCTCCACAGGGAAGCCATCCGGGCAGTGCCCCCTTTCCATCATCTAACTCGTTCCTGAGCAAGGGAGTCCAGCATACATACCCTGTCTCCTCACTCCAGAGGCCACCTGTAAGTGCAGAAAGGAATTAGCATGAGCTTTAGAGCATTCTGTGCCCTGTTCACACAGGGGTTTCGCTCACGTGGTGACATTACAAAGCAGATGGGAAACAGCGGTGAAGACAAGGGAACCCAAGGGGAAGCTCACTCATGCCCAGAGACACAGCCTTTTTGTGGGCGATGTGTCTGCTGAGTGCATTTTGGTTGGCAGTTATAAAAACTTTATCCAAAGAGGGGAAAATGCTGCTGAGGAAAATCGTCACCAGCATGCAGTTTGTACCTGATGCCGTCATTGTCTAAGTAATGTCTTGAATCCCTGAATCAGGTCTCACTTGTAAGTACACTCTCAATCAAATTTTCTCCTACCATACAAAACATGTAAGCCATCTACACTCTGGGTGTCCGGGTTTGCCCGTACTTTGTCAACTGCAAAGGAAAGAAACCAAGACAGCGATATTTCCATTTCTGACCTTGGTCGTTGATGGAATCGCATCTGCTCTGGTGCCAGTGCTCTTATCCCGTGGGTCCTGAGTTGGAGCTAAGAAGGAGGGTGACTGTCAGGGCCTCGCAGGGGTCGGTCATGAGTAATTCAGGGGACATTGCTTGGTGTGGACGTGGGATGAGAGAAAAGGCAAATGAAGGACCAGGAAAGGCACAAGAACAAAGCCTTTGCTGTCTGGCTGAAGGCCACTTCACCAACGTGAACTAATCTATCTAAACACTAGATGCCCTAGAATTGTCCCCTGTGTGTTCAGTGACAGGGTCTCTGGCTCCCCTTGCCCGTGAGGAAGGCAAGTTAAATGTCTCTACCTTCCTGACACTGGCCAGGATCCTTTCCGCCCCGGGAGCCACCTGTGCTGCTACTGTCTAGGTCAGCTCTTCTAGAAGGCTTTCCACCGGCTACAGGCATCTTTACAGGGGACTGGGTTCAATTCTGGGTAATACAGCCAATGATATTTGCTCATCTTTTGTTACAAAGATAATTAAATGATAAGCATTAGAAAATGGTGAATTCTCCTACCATTTAGAGATAACACTACTGACCCCGTGACACTTTTCCTTCTGGACCTCTGTTCAATACGTGGTGTGTGTCCCTTGGTGAGTTGGTGCTCATGCTCAGGCTCTGGCAGAGGGACAGTCGGCGTGGGGATCAGAGTGTGGTGAGGGCTGACCCTCTAACCAGCTCTGTAGGAAATCTCATGGGGACACCAGGCTGACAATCGCGTTGTCCTTTGAGTGCTCATTTGGAAGTGATCTATGGATTTGTGCAATGCTGGATTCGAGCATTTCTAAGGCTTGAGGTGATTGCGTAATCAAATATAGCATCTCCTTGGGTCTTCCCTGCTTTTGAGAAAGGGTTGAGGGATGATATCAGCTTTACCAGATGCTGACCTCACTGTCCTATGTGTATTTCACATTAATCATCATACTTCAATTTGCTGCAAAATGTACCCATTGCTACCCTGAGTGACGTGACCACTGAGGTCACCTTATATTGATGGACACTGTGGGGATGTCTGTGCACCGTGGCATCCTGGACATGTAGGCAAGTGCTCCACCCTACAGGCCAGTGGTGATTTCAGTTCAATGTCCCAGCACATTGACACTGTCACTAGAACTGAGTTCACATGTGCCTCTTCTTAGGTCAGGACCTTGACCCTTTCATCTCTGCACCATCCCCTTGGAAGGGGTGACAACAGTAAACCAAACTTCAGATGTTTTTGTGCTGAGGGATGACTGCGTGGATTTATGTAAATTGTGCATTGGTGTTGCAATGATTTTTTTTTTTTTAAGAAAAGTGACGATTGGCTCGGTGCCCGTAGCACAATGGTTACAGAGCCAGCCACATACACAGAGGCTGGTGGGTTCGAACCCGGCCCAGGCCTGCTAAACAACAATGACAACTGCAACAAAAAATAGCCAGGCTCCTGTAGTCCCAGCTACTGGGGAGGCTGAGGCAAGAGAATCGCTTAAGTCTAGGAGTTTGAGGTTGCTGTGAGCTGTGACGCCGCAGCACTTGACTGAGGGCGACATAGTGAGACTCTGTCTCAAAAAAAAAAAAAAGAAAAGTGACAATTGTTCTGTGCTGTGCATGTTGGTACAAATCTTAGGAAATACATTCACAACCACATTAATAATCACTGCACACAGGCTTACCCCTAGATACCCTCCAACCCTCACACACACAATCCCTGCCATGTAATAACTCAGGTGTTCCAGGGACTCCTATCTATGGCCCCAGCTCCTTAATGCACCATCAGTTCCCTGCCCCACACCCCGGTCCCTGGGTCCCTGTCTCCAGCAGGCGGCTGCAAGCAGGAGGCTCTACCGATAACAGCAAGCAAGTCCCAATTTGTCACCAGTGATGGTGAGAGATTGACGTGAGGATAGGTACAGTTGACGTTTGTTCCGGAGTCCTCCTGCAAGGAAAGAGAGAAAAACACTCTGAGGCCTAGCAGTGTGCTGTTTGCAGAGGTCTTTTGTCCAGTTCCTAACCTCAGAAAATCAGATGGGTAACAGTGACGGAGGCAAGGGCCCCAAAGTACAGCACAGAAGATCATGTGTAAAAGTTGATCATTTTCATGAAGGATTTCTTAAGCCCATTCTGGTAAACGCAAAACTCTTTTTCAAGAGGGAAAAATTACGGCCAAGGAGAATGCTCACTAACATACAGTTTGTAACCAACGTTGTCATTTTCTTTCTTCTTTTTTTATTGAGACAGAATTTGGAGTTTAATATCAGAACAGGGTTACATTAAACCGACAAACAAAAAGAAATACTTTTCTGGTTATCAATCTTTTAGACTCAAGGGTATTCCCCAAAACATTGGAGATCCACCTTATTCCTGAGAGACATCGACCATCACAAAATGTTTTTACTCTTTGCATTATTCACATTTTGTAGCAAAAAACAAATAGAAAAAAAAAAAACAGAACAAAGTTCTGCAGACATCCTCCCTTTCCTTTCTAAATGTATTCACAAACAGGGTCTTTCCATAGTTCAAGAGAAACAAACAGTTTGTTGCTTAGCCAGCTGGCCTGTTACTCTCACTCTGGGATCAGATTTCTTAATGAGGGGGTTCAGGGCACCAGACCCAACCAGATATTTCCAGGACATGAGGAGCTACTGCACTTGTCTTTCCAGGAGGGAACGGGTCCTTCAGTCTTTCTCTGAGGGGGTGTCACTCTCCTGAGATTATTGTGCCAGTCAATAGTCCTAGGAGAAGTGGGGAGGAGGTGAAAAAGTTGCTGTTCAAAACTGTTTTGAAAACATATCTAAACATAGGTCTGTAGTCATCTTAAAGATAAAAGGTCACTCCTCAGATAAGAGGAGTTATAGATATTATCAGATACCAACACCTGAGGTATCTTTGAGTAAATCTGAAAAATGGCCTGGCAGGGAGAAAGAAAGGAAGGAGAGGGAGGAAGAGAGGGAGGGAGGGAGAAAGGGAGAGGCGAGAGCACCGGGAAGAACGCATTTTACAGCCCATGCTTAGGGCCGTGCCTGTGGGTAGGGCGCCGGCCCCATATACTGACAGTGGTGGGAACAAACCCGGCCCCAGCCAAAATTGCAACAAAAAAGTAGCCTGGTGTTGTGGTGAGCACCTGTAGTCCCCGCAACTCGGGAGGCTGAGGCAAGAGAATCGCCTAAGCCCAGGAGTTGGAGGTCGCTGTGAGCTGTGACGCCACGGCACTCTACCCAGAGTGAGATCCCAGAGTGAGAGTAACAGTGAGGGCAAAAAAAAAAAAAAAAGCCCATGCTTATCAAAGCCCAGCAGCCAGACAAAGCATATCCACAAAGGGAAAAAAATGTAGTTATTTTTAGGAACATTCTGAAAACCAACATTTTAAAAATTGAATCATAACTCCGTGCATGAATGCATTAGGGGGTACCATGTACTGATTTTATATACAATTTGGAATGCTTACATCAAACTGGTTACCATAGCCTTCACATCACTTACTTGTTGTGTTAAGACATTTATAATCTACTCTTAGTAGCTGTGATGTGTAACCTGCATTGTGCACATTAGGTGAGGTTCCACCCAATACGCTCCCTCCTCCCCTCCCCTTTCCCACCTCTTCCCTCCTTCATTCTGGACTATAGTTGTGTTTTAGCATTTGTATGAAAGTGTAGGTGATTATGTATTGGTTTCATAATAAGATTGAGGACATTGGATACTTTTTTTCCCCATTCTTAAGATACTTTACTAAGAAGAATATGCTCCAGCTCCATCCAGGTAAACGCAAAAGATATGAAGTCTACATCTTTTTTATGGCTGCATAGTATTCCATGGTGTACATATACCACAATTTATTCATCCATTCATGGGTCAGTGGGCACTTGGGCTGCTTCCATGACTTGGCAATTACAAATTGGGCTGCAATAAACAATCTGGTGCAAACATTTGTGTTATAAAATGATTTTTGGTCATCTGGATATATACCTGGAAGGGAGATTGCAGGATTGAATGCCAGGTCTATAAAACCGTGGCTGCCGCAGCTGCTGAGGCTGCTGGTGGAAGCCAGAGGATCCGGCCACAGCAGCGGCGGTGGGAGCTGAGCAGGACCAGGGAGCAGAGGAAGCCAGCGAGGAGCGAGTCCAGGGCGCCCTTCCCATGTTGTCACTTTCAAATGACATCCTCAGTCAGGCTCAGTTAGTAACAAACTCTCACTAGACATTCCCTCCACTAAGAAATTGTTGACATCATTTGCAATGTGCATGGTCAGACTGTCATGTCTTAAATGAAAATAAACCAAGAGAAACATTTCTCTCTCTGACAAAAAAGACCCTCTTAGTAGGGCTGAGTACATTGGATACTTTTTCTTCCACTCTTGAGATACTTTACTAAGAAGAATATGTTCCAGCTCCATCCATGTAAACATGAAAGAGGTAAAGTCTCCATCTTTCTTTAAGGCTGCATTTCTTTTTCTTTTTTTTTTTTTTTTTGTAGAGACAGAGTTTCACTTTCTGGCCCTCAGTAGAGTGCCATGGCGTCACACAGCTCACAGCAACCTCCAACTCCTGGGCTTAGGCGATTCTCTTGCCTCAGCCTCCCGAGTAGCTGGGATTACAGGCGCCCGCCACAACGCCCGGCTATTTTTTGTTGCAGTTTGGTGGGGGCTGGGTTTGAACCCGCCACCCTCGGCATATGGGGCCGGCGCCCTACTCATTGAGCCACAGGCGCCGCCCATGGCTGCATTTCACATGAAAGCTATAACCCAGTTATAACCCAAGAATAGGGGAGAGGGGGAAAGGGAGGGAAGGGAGGGGGGAGTTGGGCAGAGGGAGGGTGAGTGGTGGGATTACACCTGCGGTGCATCTTACAAGGGTACGTATGAAACTTAGTAAATGTAGAATGTAAATGTCTTAACACAATAACTAAGAAAATGCCAGGAAGTAGCCGGGCGTTGTGGCGGGCGCCTGTAGTCCCAGCTGCTCGGGAGGCTGAGGCAAGAGAATCGCTTAAGCCCAGGAGTTGGAGGTTGCTGTGAGCTGTGTGATGCCACGGCACTCTACCCAGGGCCATAAAGTGAGACTCTGTCTCTACAAAAAAAAAAAAGAAAGAAAATGCCAGGAAGGCTATGTTAACCAGTGTGATGAAAATGTGTCAAACGGTCTATAAAACCAGTGTATGGTGCCCCATGATCGCATTAATGTACACGGCTATGATTTAATAATAATAAAAAAAAAAGACCCTCTTACCTTCACAGCAGGTGGGGCCTCCTCTGAGCTCAGCCCTGGCACCTTTTCCACCACAAGCTCTGGGGAAGCTGGGAGAACACAGAGGAGCTGTCAGAGTTGGGGTGCTGCTGGAGACTGTTTCAGGGGGGTCGGGGTGACTGCACCTGGGCTGCAGTGTGTGCAGGTGTGTGGGTCACAACACGGCCTGAACTGAGGGGCAGCCTACCCAAGGTGAAATTGTTAGTTTACAAACAGGTTGGTATGAAAATGCACTTTATGACTCAAAAGACCATGAGTCCTTGCTCCTCTGGCTCATTCCAAAGCTCAGGCAGTACATGCTGATTTCTTGACATGTTCCAAGACCATTTCGCTTCTGTGCAGCTATATATGAATATATCATCACTTCTGTTGGATTTTCTTTTAAAAAACATTGGGTGAAATATTTATTACTTTATTATTATTATTATTTTTTTGTAGAGACAGAGTCTCACTTTACCGCCCTCGGTAGAGTGCCATGATGTCACAGGACTCACAGCAACCTCCAGCTCTTGGGCTTCTGCGATTCTCCCGTCTCAGCCTCCCGAGCACCTGGGTTTTAATCATGAAGTATACACTTTAGTGACATCAGTTACATTCACAATTATGTGTAGAAAATAAGAGAGAATTAAATTTAATAATCTAAGCTTTCACCTTAGTAAACCAGAGATAAAAGGAGAAGACAGGAATTTAGGAAGAAGTTGGTCAGGCGTACATAGTCCCAGGTTGCAGGAAGAGCTATGACTACTTATGACAGAGACCGTGCACAGGCGTATTAGGTTTCCATATATGTAATATACATCTCATAATCACTTTGCGATGGGGATTTAACATTTATATACATTATAATTAGGTGCTATACATGAAAGGCTGAAGTGTCCAGTACAATCCAGGAACTTCACACCTCCATGACACCACACAGAACCACTTCACAACCAGAAGTTGCTTAGTAAGAAGAAACTCTTTGTGGTTTAAAATGTGGATGTCGTCTGGGGCCCATAACAACCGGAGGAGGGTGGCAGGGGGCGGATGATATAAGCAGAGGGGTCTCCTGGCCTTTTGTTCTCCCACACTGGTAATGATTAGTAAAGGGAGGGGACGAATGTACCCTGTTTCCCAGAAAATAAGACATCCTCCGAAAATAAGACTTACTTACAGGAAAGATAAGACGCCCCCTGAAAATAAGACCTAGCGCATCTTTGGGAGCAAACCTTAATATAAGACACTGTCTTATTTTCGGGGAAACAGGGTAATAGTAAAGTGAGCATACTCCCATCCTACCACAACCTGAAACTCTAAAACGTGCATGTTTACCTCAGGAGGGAGTCTCTTGGTATCTCAAGGGAGTTTGGGACTTTATCTCAGTTCTCATTATCAATATAGGCTCAAGTCGCTGTAACACAATGAAAGACGTGACTTAAAACAGGGGAGCAGTGGAGGTAAGGGTAAGAGAACTTTCCGTCCGGTCTGTTTGATTTATATGTGAATCTAAAAACTCTTCTACATAACGTCTATTAATTTTAAAAAATCTAACAACACTGTTTCAGGAAGAAATTCATTTCAGCTCATCTTTGAAAATGAGCCAAATTTCTAAATATTACATTAAGATGTGATGTTGTTTACTATTAAAAGTGTATGAAACCTAAACACATATTTATTTCTGTAGTTGTATCACCCATCATTGTTCTGATAAATTCAGATCTGCACACAGGAAATAAAAAAACAATGCAACATTTTTAGAATTTACCTTAAATATGGGACACTGAATAAACTAAAATTAGAATTCTTTTTGGTTTTCTTTTTTCTTTTTGAGTCAAGAGTCTTGCTCTTTGGCTCACACTAGAGTTCAGTGGCATTATCATAGTTCACAGCAACTTCAAACTCCTGGGGTCAAGAGATCCTCCTGCCTCAGCCTCTTGAGTAGCTGGGACTACAGGCTCCTGCCACCACACCTGGATAATTTTTCTATTTTGTAGATTTCACTCTTGCTCAGGCTGGTCTGGAACTCCTGACCTCAGGTGATAAGCCCGCCTTGTCCTCCCAGAAGTGCCTGGATTACAGGCGTGAGCTTCTATGGCTGGTCATAGAACTATTGTTCTTAAATTAACTTAATAACTGCATTTAAACCATACCTTCATTTGGTTTGTTTTCTGAGCACCCTCTTTTTCGTGGCCACTTTTGAATTATTTGACCCACCTCCTGGAGCCAGCAGACTTTCTTGTCCCCAGAGGAGAAAGACTCCTTATAGTATCTGGGGGCAGGATCCCGCAAAATGGATTACAATAAAGACAGCTACGGACATCTTGCTGGCAGAAGACCACAGAGAAATTGGAATAATTTATTCACAGGTTGAACTATGGACCCTATGTTTTTAGCATCTTCTTAGAAATCAGAGTTGGGCTTTAGGAAGAACCTGCAGTATTGAAAACCCAACAGACTAATCATGTAGCAAATACGTCTCCTTAGACCTGACAAGATAGAAAATCAGCAGAGCAGAGGGAACAAGAACACAGAGGCTGGTATCTAAGGGCCAACGTCCAAATTCTCTATGCACTCTGCATAGAGTCCTGGGACAGTCATGGGGATGCCCCATTCCTAAGTTCCTGTCCTGAGACATGGGCATGGTAATATGTCTAACAATGATCAAAACATGTAAGGCCTTAAGAAGACAAATGCTGGGTGGCGCCTGTGGCTCAGTGAGTAGGGCGCCAGCCCCATATACCAAGGGTGGCGGGTTCAAACCCAGCCCTGGCTGAACTGCAACAAAAAAATAGCCGGGCGTTGTGGTGGGTGCCTGTAGTCCCAGCTGCTCGGGAGGCTGAGGCAGGAGAATCGCGTAAGCCCAAGAGTTGGAGGTTGCTGTGAGTCCTGTGACGTCATGGCACTCTACCCAGGACGGTAAAGTGAGACTCTGTCTCTACAAAAAAAAAAAAAAAAAAAAAGACAAATGCTTCATAAGGGCCTGGAAGGATTCAAACTTGATCTTTGAAATAATAATCCAGACACTCGAGAGTGACTGAATACAGAGATGGGGCTTGGAGGCTGCAGGGCAGGGAAGGTTGGATGTTTACTTCATCCTTTCCAGGGGTGTGATGCTTTCTAGCTCATGGAGACTGTCCGTGATACCAACATCAGCCCTGAGGGATACGTACAGCAGGGGTTACCACCCGTAATTTTCATTTTCAGGAACTGAAATTTAAAGATTTTTAAGTGACTTTTTATTTTTTATTTTTGTAGAGACAGAGTCTCACTGTACCGCCCTCGGGTAGAGTGCCGTGGCGTCACACGGCTCACAGCAACCTCTAACTCTTGGGCTTACGCGATTCTCTTGCCTCAGCCTCCCGAGCAGCTGGGACTACAGGCGCCCGCCACAACGCCCCGCTATTTTTTGGTTGCAGTTTGGCCGGGGCTGGGTTTGAACCCGCCACCCTCGGCATATGGGGCCGGCGCCCTACTCACTGAGCCACAGGCACTGCCCATTAAGTGACTTTTTTAAAGATACAGCACTGATAAGTGATGGATCTGGGTCAAGAATGGAGTTGATTTACTGGAGACAAACATCTCCAGACCAAGAGCTCTGGTCATGCGTCTCCTCGAATACACCTGCTTCGAGGTTTCTTCAGAAAGGCTGATGCCCTGGACCAGGTGCTGAGTCAGGAGAAGGGGTCACAGCATAACTCAGCCTCCTGCCTCGAGAATTCTCTCCCTGACCTCAAATGTGACAGTTTCCTGCAAACAAAGCCTCTCTGAAAGGCAAGTCAAAGTGTGTGGCCATCCTGCCACGCCATCTTCACATGGTCAACTGCCTTTCCATCATCAGTTGACCATGTGGCTAGGAGTCAGTTTGGCTTCTAAAGCTGGGTCAGAATTCTGGCTGTTCCGAACCAACTGCCACCTGGTGGCTAAGCCAAGAATTAACTCCTCTTTAACTGTCCCAGCCTGGATGGGCAGTTGGTGGGAATTCATGGGAAGGTGGCCCTCTGGGCCGGGGCCTCAGAGGCTCAGTGAATGAAGTCTGAGGCCCCCCCGTCACCCCAGTGACTTACCTGAGCAACTGTCTGAGCGGCCTTGGCTGAGAAGGGGCAGTTCTCAGCAGTGGTGGCAGCACAGACGGTGCAGCTCCCTGCTCACATCGTTCCTCTCCAAACTCATTCTTTACAGATTTCCCATCCCTCCCAAGGTCTCACAGGGCTAGCAAGCAGAGGGGCTTGCCCATATTGCAAACTTGGAAACCCACCCAGGACCCTCTTTCCCTTTCCACCGAATGTCCATCCCACTAGGCCTCAGCACTGTCCCTTCTCACCACTGTTCCCGGCAGTACACAAACAGCCAACGATCCTGTTCTCATTAACCCTGTAGATATACCACCATGAAATCTTTGTTCTTTTTTCCTTTTGAAAATCTGGCTTTGGAGTGCACTACAATCTGGTTTTGGATTTTGACATCTACATTCGGAAGAGTGTGGCCTTTCATTCCCTTCCCAATGGTGTCTCTTGCTGCTTTTGGTGTCAGGATTCCCCAAATCTAATGAGGGCATTGTGGGCAGGTTATTTCTGTATCTTTGTAAGACCATGTACAAAATTGGCATTACAAAATACCAGCTCACGCCTGTGATCCTAGCACTCTGGGAGGCTGAGGCAGGTGGATTGCCTGAGTGCAGGAGTTGGGAGATCAACCTGAGCAAGAGTGAGATCCCATCTCTACTAAAAATAGAAAAACTAGCCAGGCATTGGGGTGGGTACCTGTACTCCCAGCTACTCAGGAGGCTGAGGCAAAAGGATCGGTTGAGCGCAGGAGTTTGAGGTTACTGTGAGTTATGATGCCAGGACACTCTACTCAGGGAGAATGAGTGAGACTTTATCTCAAAAAGAAAAAAAAAAAAAGAAAAGCAAAGCAAAGAGTACATCTACCTAAATTTAGGAAACTATTTGAGGCAGTCAACTAGATAGAAGAATCGGCAATAGAAATTGAGTAATAAGACATAACTATAGAATATATTTATACATCTGTAGACAAAGTAAACAAAGTGAAAAAATAAGATTTGGAGCATTAGCTAATGAGCATATTTGAAGAATTGGCAATCAGAAAATCAATATGAGCATACCTGACCAACAAGAATTCAGATTTCCCATACTGAAGACCTACAGATAAATGAATGACAGGAAGATAGTAAGAGTGCTGTGAACTTCCTAGCCCAGGTCATAGGTGAAAGGTCAGGTAAGATACACATCCTCAGGTCACATCACTGTGGCAACAGGTCATCATAGAACTTTCAGGGTGAACACAGGCCGCCCATGTGGTCCAACTACTGCTATCCAGAGAAACGTATTTTTGAATGTGCCAGAGTTTTAGGTGTTATTTGAGAGAGCATTTTTTTGGGGGGGGGGAGGGTCAAAAACTGAATCTCAGACTCACACATCATTAATCTCTGTTTCTGAAACAAGTGAGCAAAAGTGACCAGCCCCCAAATAAAGTTGAGAGTAAAACCTTCGATATGAAGAGGGACAAAGCTAACATGTTGAGAATAAAAACAAGTTCCCCTCTCAAATTAAAACACCATTCTCGTCCATGAATAGCGTTTTTGAGTTATCAGATATTGCTAGACCTAATAATTTAAAAATTATTCCAGTAAGTTAAAAAACACATTAAAAAATTGATTATGTTTATCTAAGCTACATTAATTGTCAAAATATATACATTTTTCCCTTATGACCTATTTATATTTCCTTCGTATGCATTTAAATCTGTGTACTTAGGTCTGTGAATTTATTAAGCAATTTCTTTGTCATTGTATATGGTCCAGACTAGCTGACCACTGAGTAATTTAAAAGATATACATATATATATACACATATACATCTCTGTTAAATATATATATATACCATATCTCTCTCTTTTAAATTATATATATGTAATTATATATTATATATTACAAGTTCATAATTATAATTACATATGATGTAATAAATTCATATATGCATATACATACACATACGTATATATAATTATATGTTCTCCTTTGGTTAGTACAAAATAGATAATTAATAACTTTCTAAATGGAGATTTTAGATGACCTCAAATTCTAGGATTAAACATGTGTCCTGGCTCAGAAGTCAATAATCAATGACACCCAGGCTTAAGATTTGGTCATAAATTTAAGTATAAGAAGGGAACAGCATCCCCCCCCTACAAAGACCAAGAAAAATTATTAGTATTAAAATGAAAGAGTTACCTTATTTAAAACTAAGTAGGTGTCTTTCCAGATATGAAACGCTATAGCACAAATCTCCATCACTGCTGGTTCTTCCCAAATTTCTAGAGCTAATTAATCAAATAATTCATTGATTATGTATAAAAACTATAGTAATATAGATGTTGCCATATTTTCTCTGGGGATTATCAAGTTGAGAGGGTTGAGAAGGGAAAGTGGTGTTACATTCTTTTAAATGGAGGACTTTTAATGGTCCCCAGATAGACAAATGTGTGTACATGTGTGAATTTTTTACATAGACACACGTACGTTTAAGAGAGAGATACATCTTTGAATACCAAACGGGAGGAGAACATGAAAAAAAGAATTTGGGAATGAATGTATTAATACATGTGAAACCATCTCCTCAGAGGATCAGCATTTGAAAGACAAGAACAGGTCAGACTCCCACTTGTAGGCAACTGTCAGACTCCTGAGTGTCCACATTAAAGGAATAATTAGTAAGTGAATGTAGGCAAAACCTTTAGAAAGCTTTGCGGCAGTGTCAGCACTATATGACTGCTCATTTAATACATCTGGAAGGATGTGCAGATTCTAATTGTTTCTACTTCCAGAGGAAGGCTGAGAGGCTGCAGAAGAGGGAAGGATGGAACCCAGATTTTAATGTACACCCTTTTGTACTTTTTGAATTTCTTTGTGCTCTCACTATAAATTAAAAAAAAAACAAAAACAAAAACAAAAACAAATTCCTCCCAAAATAGAAGTTTCAAACAACCATTTTATTTTGCTCATGGTTCTCAGGGACAGGGACTCAGCCAGGAGGCAGTAGAGATGGCCCTCTCCTGCCTTCTGATGTGTCTGGGGTCTGCAGAGGAGACTCGCTGCTTGGGGCTGAAGCTACAGCAAGGGGTTGGGATCATCTGGAAGTGACCTCACTCATAGGTCTGCACTGGAGTGTGGGTTTGGCTCAGGACCTACAGGAGACCCCCCTACGTGGCCTGCCATTCCTGGCAGCGGAGAAGGTCCAGGACATTCAGAGCTCTGATTTGGTGGCCACGGGATGCACAGGTGAGGGATAGGAATAGTCCAGGCAGAGGCTCTTGGCCTTTTCATAATCTTGGAAGGCACACAGTCTCACATTCTGCCTGGATTTAAATCCCAGCTTGGACATTTCCTAGTGAGCAATTAGCTTTCCCATTACTCACTTTCCTCATCTGTAAAATGGAGATATAATAGCAACTACTTTATGGGACTTCTAGGAAGACTAAAGCAGTTAGTGGGGGTGAATTAGGAAACAAGGCCCGGCACAGAGCAGGCACTCAGGGCACACTGGCTGTCATCATCAATGATATTATACAGGTGAGGATGGTGAGGCCCAAAGAGATGACATCACTGATGAATTTCACATGGTTAAGTCAGTGGGGAGCCAGGCCAGTGGGCGGCCCTGGTCTGACAGAGTCTTAATGACAACCCTGTCACTCCTGGAAGTCCAAAGACTTTCCACCACACAGGCCTCTGCCTCTGAGGGCCAGAGTCTGTTTCCCAAGGTCAAATGAGGACTCACTCTTTAGATCCAAGCCACACAATTAGATTGCAGACCAATTTCTAAGAAATCACATCCAGGCTTCAAAAGTTGTCTAAAGACCTCTGCTCTTGCATTCGTCACGTTATGTGGCCTTTCTCACCATCTTCTCAACTAATAGAACAGCTCCCATATCTCACGGTCTCTGTGTGCTGACAAGCCATCTCCACACACTGCCTCAGTCATTCTGCACACGGATCCCACAGGGCATCGATTAGAACTACTCTGGGAATCAAGAAACTGAAGCTCAGCATGCTGAACAGCTTTTATCACCTCACGTCTCTTGTGAGTCAGGAGTTTGGAGTCAGCTCACCTGCCCGTTCCTGGCCCAGGGCGTCCGGTGAAGTTGCCGTCGGACGAAGGCTGCGCTGAATCTCCAATCCACCTCCATGGCGGTTCACACACAAGGCTGACAAGCTGGTCCTGGCTGTTGACCATGTCCTCAGTGGCTTGTCAGATGGGGTCTCTCCAGGCTGTATGTCCTCATGACATGGCAGCTGGCTTCTCCCAGTCTAGAGACTTGTCAACAGACAAAGGGAGAAACTGTGATGTCTTTTACAATGTAGCCTTGAGAGTAACACCTGTGGCTCAGTGAGTAGGTCGCCGGCCCCATATACCGAGGGTGGCGGGTTCAAACCCAGCCCCGGCCAAACTGCAACAAAAAATAGCCGGGCGTTGTGGCGGGCGCCTGTAGTCCCAGCTGCTTGGGAGGCTGAGGCAAGAGAATCACCTAAGCCCAAGAGTTAGAGGTTGCTGTGAGCCGTGTGACGTCATGGCACTCTACCTGAGGGCAGTAAAGTGAGACTCTGTCTCTACAAAAAAAAAAAAAAAGAAAGAAAAGAAAGTGACACACTGTCACTTCTGCTATGTTCTATCGTCCAGTTAGCTCAGCTCTTAGTGTGGAAGGTGACTTCCTGGGGCATGAATATTTGCAGATGTGGCTGCTGGGGTCATCTGAAAGATAAGCTTCCATGTCTGAGGACACCCACTGTGTTCCAGGGACAGCACTAGGCACTGGCCACCAGTGTGTCTTGTGGGTCCCTGGAGCCCAGTCTAACTGGTTTCCTTCCCTGAAAAGCACTTTTTAACCCAGAAACCTCAGAGATCTCTAGCACAGTGATGTCCATAGAACTTTCTGTGATAATAGGACTGTTTTCTATATGTGCCGTGCAATAGGGTAGCCATGGGGAAATACCAAGCACTTGAAACATGGAGCATTCCACTGAGAAAGTGAATTTTTGATTCAATTTAATTTAAATTTATTTAAATGAAGCTACAAGGCCCTGCGTGTTTGGTGCCCTACCCCCTGCCTGGCCTGGCTCTTTCCTTGGCTTACTGGCTGCTTAGTGTGTTGAGGCCACAGCACTGCTCCCTACCTCAGGGCCTTTGCACCAGCTCTTCCCTTTGCTCAGGATGCACTTGCCCACCTCCCTCTCCTCACCCAAGTTCCAAATCCTGCATCCCTGGTGGACTTCTGTGAAGGGCCTGCCTCTATTCTGTTTGGAAGGTTTGAGTCACGGTTTTGGGCTGTGCCACTAAAACCTTATTCACGCTGTCAGCCCTGCCCACCAGGGAACTTCCCTAGGGAATCCCAGGGATAACTCCCCAAGGGGGAACTATGTAATTGTTAGGTATGATAAGTATAGAAGGAGCTCTGTACTGTATTTTGAAGAGAGGGAGGACCAGATACTGCCATCCTAACCTCCACCCAGAGACCTCCTCCCATAGAAATGAAGTTTTTGGGGTTTAGGGGAGGAAGAGCACAGTCCTCCACTCATAGAAAGGTGTCCACAGCTGTCTTTGTTGTAATACATGTCCCAGAATCATATCCCCAGAATATAAAAATACTTCCTCAGGGGACAAGAAAATCTACCATTGGCCCCGTGAAGTGGGTCACTGTTAGAGTGGAAACTTACTGTGTGCTCACAGCAGATTAGAGAAAGAATTCTCACGTGGTGATTAGGATAGAAAGAAGCATCAAATGTATTTATTTTCCCAAGATAGAAAGAAAGAGAGAAAGAGAGAGAGAGGCCACAGCATGAAGGAAGGAGAAGGTGCCAAGCAGTTGAGAAAAAGCTGCCAGCGTCTTGAAGAGTAAAAATGGGTCTTTTTTTCTCTGCTTTAGCGGACTGATAACAAAAGCAGTGATGAGTGATTGCAGCTGTTCTTTCTGGCTTATCTGAGTCCCTGGGATCTTGCGCTGATGAGAACTGAGGCACAGGGTTGGTGTGGGGAGCTCCCGTCCCTACTGTCCACCGAGGGCTCTTCAAGGTTGAAAAAACGGAGTCGTGAAGATAATGAGTCAGGCCATAGGTGAGGCCACAGGTGATTTTGTTTTAATTAAACAAAACAAAGGGGGTAGTTGTGTTGTGGGTTTTCCTTACCTTCTGTTTGATGGTTTATTTTCCTTTGCTAGCCAGGTTGTTGGGAAGATCACCTTTAAGTCAGAAAAGATCACAACTGGCCACAGAAGACTGTGAACCCCACATATGAATCAAGTGAAGGCACTGTGAAAATTTATTTATTAATTCATCCAAATATAACGATTCAGTGTCCCATATTTAAGACAAATTTATTTTTTTATTGAGACAGAATCTCACTCTGTCACCCTCGGTAGAGCACTGTGGTGTCACAGCTCAAGCAACCTCAAATTCCTAGGCTCAAGTGATTCTTCTGCCTTCTCTCCCTAGTAGCTGGGACTACAAGTGCGCCCCACAATGCCTGGATCTAATTTTTTTTTTTTTTTTTCTGTTTAGCAGGCCCAGGCCAGGTTCAAACCCACCAGCCCTGGGGCAAGTGGCCAGCACCCTAACCACTAAGCTACGGGCACCCAGACAAGACAAAATTTTAAAATAGCCACACCATGTTGTCCAGATTTCATATGTGCAAATTTAAAATTAATAAGTCAGTCACTAGTGCTGCAATTACAGAAGAAAAGACAGATTGGCAACCTATCATTTGGTTCACTTTTAATAGTAAAAATAATCTTAATCAAATGTTTAGACATTTAGCTGATGGTTAAATGTTCATGAAAATGGGTCTCTTCCAGATTGTGTTTCCAGATTTAAAAAAATTGATGTGATGCAGAACAGTTTTGAATTAGCATAAAAACTGAAGATGTCATTGGGTAAGTTTACATATACCCTTATTAGGCCTAGACTAAGGTAGAAAATACCAGTTAACTCCTGACAAATTCCTGGGCCGCAAGCCCTCAACAAAACGGAGTAAGTCTGGTTCACTCCCAGGATAGATGGGAAAGTGCTCACTAACTTCTTGCTTGGCTAACTCCCCTGAGAAACAGGACTGGGACGTACCAACTGTCCCTGGACTGACCTTTAAGAAATACCAGATGAGGAAAGTACTGAGAAAAAGACGCATGACTAACTAACTGCAAAATTCTGCTTCTGTACAATGCTTGCTAACCTCCCCGAATGCACCTTGGACAGCCTGCATGCCAACCAGGATGCAGACCAAGCCTGAAAAACCTGACTCCTTCAGATAAGTAATTCAGCTGCTGGGAAACAAAACAAAACAAAAAACAAAACAACAACAACAAAAACAACCCCTTAAGCACTCAGGGCTACTCTCAGAAACCCCAGTCGCCGGCCGGCTCTTCAATAAAGGACTCTTCTGTTAATTTCACTAGCGTGATGGTGTGATCTTTGGGAATTGCTGGGCACAACACCCTCCCCTGGCTTTCTTTTTTAAAATCACATCATATATTAAGGGGGTTCAAGTGACCGAATCAAGATCAGTGCATTATTGTGAACTAAACTTCAGAACTTTCATTACAGCTTACTCTGGGTTACACAGTCTATGCAATTTGATGAACTCATGTTATTCATTGATATTACGAAACAGTGTCACTTCCTAAACATCACCCATATGCTCTTCCATCTCCCTTCTTACCAGAACCTCTGGCAACCAATAATCTTTGCTCTATCTGTATAATTTTTCTCTTCCAGAATTTTATACAGTTGAACTCATACTATGGATAGCTACTTCAGAGGTACTTCCTTCGCAAAGCAATATATAGTTAAAAGTTGTTTATTTCATATCTTTAAGTAGCTGAATTCTTTTTATTACTCCGTAATATGCCATTTGATCCAATTAACAAAGTCTGTTGGCTCCTGACCTCTTGAAGGACATCTTGGTTAATTCTGTTTGGGTGATTATGAATGAAGGTTCTATAAAACTTTTTGTGTAGTTTCAGGTGCACATATATATTTATATAAAATTATAGTTATATAAAAATATATATATTTTTGGTTCAGTTGGGTAAAAACTTAGGATTATGTTCACTTTTTGGTATGGTAACACTCACTGGTTTTTATTTATAATAATTTGGTAGAATTCAACGGTGAAACCATCTGGATCTGGTGCTTTGTTGTTGTTGTTGTTGTTGTTAAGTTGTCAATTACTGATTTAATTTCCAAAGTAGATATAAGTCCATTCAGTTTATCTATTTCTCCTTAGGTGAGTTTTGGATTCTTCCTTCTTTCCTTCCTTTCTTCCTTCCGTCCTTCCTTCCTTCTTTCTTCTGCTTTTTTTATTGAAGGAATTGGTGCATTTCATCTAAGATATCAAATTTGCGACATAAATGCGTTCAACGTATTCTTTCATTACCTTTGAATACCCATGTGAACAGCAGTACTGACCCTTCGTTCTGCACATTTATACTTTCTGTTCCTTAATCATAAGCCCCTCTGTGTGGCCCCCTCCCCATTCCCTCCTTCCCTCCTGTCATGATTGTCATCCTGAAGGTCAGGCTATATCTAGGCAGTAGAGTCCTTGGTCGTCACTCACTCTACATCTCTCCAGCCTCCTCCCCTCTTTCTCTGAATCACTCTGGCTTCTGGCCTGCAGGCTGCAGCTGTGATCCTTGCTAAAAAGCCCCAAATGTTCCAGGCAGGGGAACTGGGCCCACCCTGTTGGAGAGGCCCCAGTGGGTACTGGGTCTGCTCTGGGCCCCTCTCCCGATAGGCCTGTCCCTGCAGTTGGGGGATCTGGACAGCCACAACTCTTCTCTCCCCTCCAGATGTCAAGGTGCTCTTCAGTCCTGTATCTGGGAGAAGAAACGGAGGGTATAAAAGACGGAGAAGAACAGGGAGAGGAAATGTGAGTGTAGAGCAGGCAGCAGGGAGATGGGAAGGAAGACAAGTGCACGCGTCCCCAGTTGAGTCCCTGAATTTCTTGTCATCCCAGCAGGAAAAGAATCACACACAAGGACATCGTTGGAGCGGTTCCTTTGGGGCATGACTATTTGCTTATAATATGATGCTAAAAGTCCTTGCAGGTAAGTGAAGGGTGCCCTGGGAACATCCTCCCAGGGAAAGAATATCCATTTCATAGAAGAGCCTACAACCTTTCAACTAAGCCCCCCACAGGTTGCTTTATTTAGGAAAGAGGCTGTGTGTGATGGTAAAGCCACATGGTGCATGATGTAGTGGGGGCCCCTTTGTGTTCCCTGTGGACACTATGACAGAGTTAGCCAACATCTTCCTCTGCAGGACCCAGCCCTTCCCTCCCATACCCCTAAAGGCAGCAGGAAAACCTCCAGTTAATCATAAGGACACATTGGAGCTGATCCCGAACTCCCCTGTTTCAGGCCTCCTGTCAGGAAGCGAAAGGCACCCCAGGGCCCTTGTCCTGCAAGCAAGTGGCCCCCTGGGCCCAGCTCTGCTAGCCTGTGGGCACTGAGTAGGTGCTGGCATCAAGTCAGGGACACTACAAGATCCCAGACCACTGGGATTTTTCCAAGCCCTCAAGGGGCCCCACCTTGTTTCAAGATGAGGTTCCTTAGAAGTTTCACATACACATACATGTAAAAATCAAAGAAAACACACATGAAATGAAGGAAATTCCATGCAATGGTGACTTGCAATGGACACAAACTCATCCTAGAAAAAGTGCTACATGCCTCACTTCTGAATGTCACTACAGTCACCTTCAAAGTGCTCCCCTTGGGAAGCTGTGCACCAATGCCAGCACCTAGTGCACCCTCAAAGCACTTGTTCTAGGATGAGTTTGCAAACTTAATTGTCAGACCTCATACGAAATGACAGCACTGCTGGCCATTCCAGAAAAAGAGTTCTAAAGTTGCTTTGAAGGGCGGCCTACCCACTGGCCTCGGTGCACAGCTTCCCAAGGCGAGGGCTTCAAAGGCGATCGTAGTGATATTCAGCAATGGGGTATGAAGCACATTTATCTGGGATGAATTCATGAACTTAATTGTCTGATCTTGTATGTTCAGGGTTTTAGAATTACAAGGTACTTATATTCTTCTTATTTTTCAAATTAGTTAATAAAAATTGTAGCTGGTTTTATCATCTTTTAAACAATAAAGTAAACTCTGTTGTTTTTATACTGGAATACATGAAGCCCTAAGATTTATCTTTATCTCCAAAAACATAATGAATTTCTTTTAATTAAAAGTCATAGGAAAGGTATAATTATGAGGGAGAGAGAATAAAGATTTTTAGCAGAAAAGGAGAAAAGCTCTGGGAAGCTTGTCAGTATTTCCTGGGCAGGTCTCCTGTGGAGGTTCTGTGGGGAGGAGGAGGGTCACCTCTCCCACCCCTATGTCATCAGACCTCCTGTCCCTCGCTGTGTCCTGCAAAGGACTCTGCCTTTTCATTCTGGGGTCCTAGAGACCTCCACTTTCCCTTTTTTTTATTATTAAATCATAGCTGTGTACATTGATATGATCATGGGGCATCATACACTAGTTTCATAGACCGTTTGACACATTTTTATCACAATGGTTAACATAGCCTTTCTGGCATTTTCTTAATTATTGTGCTAAGACACTTACATTCCCCATTTACTAAGTTTCACATATACCCTTGTAAGATGCACCGCAGGTGTAATCCCACCAATCCCCCTCCTTCTGCCCACCTGCCCCCTCCCTTCCCCCTATTCTTAGGTTGTAACTGGGTTATAGCATTCATGTGAAAGCCCTAAATTAGTTTCATAGTAGGGCTGAGTACATTGGGTATTTTTTCTTCCATTCTTGAGATACTTTACTAAGAAGAATATGTTCCAGCTCCATCCTTGTAAACATGAAAGAGGTAAAGTCTCCATCTTTCTTTAAGGCTGCATAATATTCCATGGTGTACATATACCACAATTTATTCCTGTCCAGGGACCAGTCCCCTGACACCTGTCCATGTAAAGCCCTGGGTTACTTCACTCTGGCCTTCCATTTACAGACACTTCTCTAGAAGCCACACCCTCATTAGAGAGCAGAAATCATTAGAGAGCAGAAATCATTTGAGAGCAGAAATCAGGTATCAGCACCTTGTGGTTCTGAAATCAGGAGCCATGGGGACCAAATTCATCTTTCTAGGTCTGAGGAGACTTCTGGGTCCTGCACTGCACCCCACTGAACCTCTCCTCCCTCTGGGTGTCACCCCAGTGATGCTCTCAGCTCTGCCTGGTACAGATTCCTGTACAGCACCTGTGAAGCCATGATGTGAAGATCTCGGTCTGTCACAGAGAGATGGAGAAGCCTGACAAGTTTGAGGAAGAGCAATTCAGGCAGGAGGCTGCTGCCGTCCCCCATATGCGGTTTTTTGGTCATTCATCTGTCTTCTTAGAAGCAGGTTCTTTTCAAATCTCCTGCCCATTGATAGACAGGATTGTTTGCTCTATTCTTCAACAAGATTCAACAGATGAATTCTCTGTAGATTCTGGTTATCAGCTCTTTGTCAGATTCGAGTGGGTTAAAGGAGTCTGGAGCACTTGCAACAGGTTTGGGGAGAACTTTCTCTTTCTTGTGTGATTTTTTGGTGGTCTCAAGAATTTAGAAGAGGCTGAAAGACAGCAGAGGAGTGGATGTCCAGCGACTATAGTGACTGAGAAAAACATCACTGATGTGGACAAAATGATTTGTGAAAACACTGAGTGACATTTAAAGGCACTGAAGCAGCAGTGCAGATTAGATTGCCAGTGGTGTCAGAAACCCTGCTCCCTTATCTTCGAGTGGGTGAACTTTCATCCGGGTGGTGCCGCACACACTTTGACAGATGAGCAAAAAGCACATCATGCTGAATGGTATGAAGAGAAGCTGGTCAAGTTCAAGGAGGCAGATACAGGTGCATTTCTGACATTGTTGCTGGTGAAGAAATCAGTTGACAGCGTGGATTTTTTTTTCCCCAGTGAAAATCCACCAGCAAAAATGAAGCAACCTAAAGAGTAACAAAGAAAACGGGGGCTATTTCCTTGTCCAAAGCGGTCATGTTGCAACTGTTCCCTGGAGCAGGAAAGGACTGTCACTGCTCAGTGGTATTAACAGTACACCCACCAAAAGTTTTCAGGAAGCTCTAAGAATGGCGGCCAGGGACAGGACTGTGGTTGGGGGTGCGGGGCACCTTGACCCGGAACAATGCGTCCACCCACTCAGACAACATCACCATTCAGTTCCTGGAGTCCACAGAGGTTAAACTTATGAATCATCCACCTTACCCACACAATTATGTCCTGTTCCCTATGGTAAAACAACCACATACATAGAGAAAAAGGTTCTCCAGCTCTGAAAAGCTATTCAGCACTTGAAGAAAATGAATGCAAGGAGCGTTCTCAAAAATGGCTTGCGTAGAATGTTGTGGTGATTGTGTTGAGAAAATGTAGTAACCAAAATGATTGTATGTTTCTTGATTTTTGGGTATCTCAAAACTTTTATAGTGTCCCTCATATACACATGGTGCACAGACTGTTCAGGGTTCTATTTTCTGGTAAATACTCCTAAAGCATACATAAAATTATTTCATGACTTCCAACTGGTCAGCATCTCACGTCTGTGTGTGGGTTACAAATTCCCCTTGTGCTGGAGACCTGGGCTGCTTCCCACACTGTGGTCCCAGGACCGACCTTCTCACAAACAGTTTTTGTGTCACCGTGCAGGGTGGACATTCCATGACCAGTGCAGACACAATCCAAATGTAGTTTCCCTTGTGTGCTGAGGAGCGTTTTCCAATGTGATTCCCCATGTACTCACTGCCAATTTATTTATTTATTTTATTTATTTTTTTTTTTTTTTGTGGTTTTTTTTTTTGGCCAGGGCTGGGTTTGAACCCACCACCTCCGGCATATGGGACCGGCGCCCTACTCACTGAGCCACAGGCGCCGCCCTTATTTATTTATTTTTAAATGTGCAGTCTGATTTTACTCCTTCACACTTTGCGTGGCTTCATGATTCACTCCAAGTGTGTCCGCAGTACTTGAGGTCCCACGTGATCCCACGTTATCCGCCTCCTCCCCCCACACTGCCAGCGTGCGCTCATGTGCATGTCCTCTGCCTCTGGCTGTCCCACTGTCTCTCCATCTCTCTCTTCTCTCTAAGAAGCTCCTCATGCCTTTCTTGCTCTTTGGTCTTTGCTCTGCTTGGGCAATGCACCCCCCCACCCCCACCAGACATACCTGTCTGACTCCCAGACGCTCCTGGAAGATTCCATTACTCTCTCCTTGCCTCTGTCTGGTGGAAATTAACACGTGTTGATGTTATCCTCTGTACTCAATTTATTAGCTTTATTCACTAACAGTGTACTTTCTGGGAATTTTTTTTTTTTTTTTGGCTGGGGCTGGGTTTGAACCCACCACCTCCAGTATATTGGGCCAGTGCCCTACTCCTTTGAGCCACAGGTGCCACCCCTTTCTGTGAATTTTTATGAACAAGGTGAGTCATAATTCGAAGATAACATAAAAAATTATAGATCCCATCTATAGCTCAAGCAATCCACCTGCCTCGGCCTCTCACATTGCTAGAATTATAGGCAGGAGCCACCATGCCCGGCCAATTGAAAATATGCATCCAATGTTGGACTCGAACCCACTACTCTGAGATTAAAAATCTCATACTCTACCGACTGAGCTAGCTGGGCAGTCATCCAAATATATACATTGCCAAGAGCCTACTGATGCCTGGTCTAAATTTGAATTGCTTTTCAAAATATCTCAGTACTTGAATATCATTTCTTTTATTATTATCAGTTTTACAAGTAACCTTAACTATTTTTTTTAATTTCTTTTTTTTTTTATTGTTGGGGATTCATTGAGGATACAAGAAACCAGGTTACACTGATTGCATTTGTTAGGTAAACTCCCTCTTAAAATTGTGTCTTGCCCCCAAAAGGTGTGGCACACACCAAGGCGCCACCCCCTCCCTCCTTCCCTCTCTCTGCTCTTCCTTTCCCCCAACCTCCCTCCTTCTTTCTCTCTCTGCTCTCCTCTTCCCCCAATCCTCCACTGTGGCATTAATTGTCATTAATTCCCCTCATATCAAAATTGAGTACATAGGATTCATGCTTCTCCATTCTTGTGATGCTTTACTAAGAATTATGTCTTCCACTTCCATCCAGGTTAGTGCAAAGTCTGTAAAGTCTCCATTATTTTTAATAGCTGAATAGTATTCCATGGTGTACATAAACCACAGCTTGTTAATCCATTCCTGGGTTGGTGGGCATTTAGGCTGTTTCCACATTTTGGCGATTGTAAATTGAGTTGCAATACACAGTCTAGTGCAAGTGTCCTTATGATAATTTTTTTTTTTCCTTCTGGGTAGATGCCCAGTAATGGGATTGCAGGATCAAATGGGAGGTCTAGCTTGAGTTCTTTGAGAATTCTCCATACTTCCTTCCAAAAAGGTTGTATTAGTTTGCAGTCCCACCAGCAGTGCAAAAGTGTTCCCTTCTCTCCACATCCATGCCAGCATCTGCAGTTTTGAGATTTTGTGATGTGGACCACTCTCATTGGGGTTAGATGGTATCTCAGGGTGGTTTTGATTCATATTTCTCTAATAATTAGGGATGATGAGTATTTTTTTTTATATGCCTTGATAGCCATTTGTCTGTCTTCTTTAGAGAAGGTTCTATTCATGTCTCTTGCCCATTGATATATGGGATTGTTGGCTTTTTTCATGTGGACTAATTTGAGTTCTCTATAGACCCTAGTTATCAAGCTTTTGTCTAATTCAAAAATGTAAATATCCTTTCCCATAGTGTAGGTTGTCAATTTGGTTGTTCTCTCCTTAGCTGTACAGAAGCTTTTCAGTTTAATGAAGTCCCATTTGTTTATTTTTGTTGTTGTTGCAATGGCCACAGCAGTCTTCCTCGTGAAGTCTTTCCCGAGGCCTATATCTTCCAGTGTTTTTCCTATGCTTTCTTTGAGGAATTTTATTGTTTCATGCCTTAAATTTAAGTCATTTATCCATCTTGAATCAACTTTTGTTAGTGGAGAAAGGTGTGAGTCCAGTTTCAGTCTTTTTTATGTGGATAGCCAGTTCTCCCAGCACCATTATTTGAATAGGGAGTCTTTCCCCCAAGGTATGTCCTTGCTTGGTTTATTGAAGATTAGGTGGCTGTAAGGTGTTAGTTTCATTTCCTGGTTTTCTATTTGATTCTAAATGTCTATGTCTCTATTTTTGTGCCAGTACCATGCTGTCTTGACCATTATGGCTTTGTAGTACAGCCTAAAATTTGGTATGCTGGTGCCTCCAGCTTTGTTTTTATTACTAACAACTGCCTTAGCTATATGGGTTTTTCCTGGTTCCATACAAAACACAGAATCATTTTTTCCAAGTCTTGAAAGTACGATGTTGGTATTTTAATAGGGATGGCATTGAATCGGTAGACTGCTGTGACAAGTATAGACATTTTAACAAGGTTGATTCTTCCCAGCCATGAGCTCTTCCATTTGTTAATATCCTCTGCTATTTCCTTTCTTGGGATTTCATAATTTTCTTTATAGTGGTCCTTCACCTCTTTTTTTAGGTATATTCCTAGGTATTTCATTTTATTTGAAGCTATGGTGACGGGAGTCATGTCCTTAAGTAGCCTCTCATCTTGACTGTTATTGCCGTATACAAAGGCTACTGACTTGTGGACATTGATTTTATATCCATGAGACATTACTGTATTTTTTGATGTCTTCCAGGAATCTTGTGGTTGAGTTTTTGGGGTTCTCTAAGTATAAGATCATATCGTCAGCAAAGGGGGAGAGTTTGACCTCCTCTGCTCCCATTTGGATTCCCTTTATTTCCTTCTCTTGCCTGATTGTATTGGCTAGAACTTCCAGCACTATGTTTTTTTTTTTTTTTTTTTTTTTTGTAGAGACAGAGTCTCACTTTATGGCCCTCGGTAGAGTGCCATGGCCTCACACAGCTCACAGCAACCTCCAACTCCTGGGCTTAAGCGATTCTTTTGCCTCAGCCTCCCGAGTAGCTGGGACTACAGGCGCCCGCCACAACGCCTGGCTATTTTTTGGTTGCAGTTTGGCCCGGGCGGGGCCTGAACCCACCACCCTCGGTATATGGGGCCAGCGCCCTACGGACTGAGCCACAGGCGCCGCCCCTTCCAGCACTATGTTGAATAGTAAAGGTGACAGAGGACAGCCTTGTCTGGTTCCAGTTCTAAGAGGAAAAGCTTTCAGTTTTACTCCATTTTAAAATAGTAGCTGTGGGTTTGTCATAGATAGCTTTCATCAGTTTAAAAAATGTGCCATGTATGCCTATACTCTTCAGTGTTCTAATTAGAAAAGGATGCTGGATTTTATCAAATGTTTTTTCTGCATCTATTGAGAGGATCATATGGTCTTTGTTTTTGCTTCTGTTAATACGGTGGATAGAGTTTATGGACTTATGTATGTTAAACCCGTCTTGCATCCCTGGGATGAAACCTATTTGATCATGATGTATGACTTTTTTGATGATAAGCTGTAATCTATTGGCTAGGATTTTGTTGAGAATTTTTGCATCTATATTCATGAGTGAAATTGGTCTGAAATTCTCCTTTTTAGTTGGGTCTTTTCCTGGTTTTGGTATCAGGGTAATGTTTGCTTCATAGAATGTTTTGGGGGAAGATTCCTTCTTCTTCCATTTTTGGGAATAGTTTCTGCAGTATGGGACTAAACTCTTCTTTGAAGGTTTGATAGAATTCTGGTGTGAAGCCATCCGGATCAGGGCATTTTTTTGTTGGAAGATTTTTTTATTGTTTCTTTAATCTCAGTGCTTGAAATTGGTCTGTTCAGGAGCTCTGTTTCTTCCTGGCTAAGTCTAGGGAGATGGTATGATTCCAAATACTGATGCATTTCCTTCACATTGTCAAATATCCAGGCATAGAGTTTCTGGTAGTATTCAGAGATGATCTCTTGTATCTCTGTGGCATCAGTTGTTATTTCCCCTTTATCATTTCTGATTGAGGTTACTAGACATTTTACTTTTCTATTTCTACTTAGTCTGGCCAAAAGTGCATCTATTTTATTTATTTTTTCAAAAAACCAACTCCTTGTTTCATTTTTTCTGAATGATTCTTTTGTTTTCAATGTCATTGATCTCTGATTTAATTTTGGATATTTCTTTTCTTCTGCTAGGTTTAGGCTTAGATTGTTCTTTTTTTCCCAGTTCTATCAGATGGCTTGTGAGTTTGTTGATGCGCTCTCTGTTTTTCGAATGTAGGCATCTAAAGCAATAAATTTTCCTCTCAGAACTGCTTTTACAGTATCCCCCAGGTTTTGGTAGCTGTGTCTTCGTTTTTGTTATGCTCAAGGAAGTTAATGATTTCCTCTTTTATTTCTTCCTGCACCCATCTGTCATTCAACAGAAGGTTGTTTAATTTCCATGCCTTTGTGTGGGGTTGAACATTTTTGTTGGAGCTGAGTTCCACTTTTAGTGCCTTTAGTGCCTTAGAAGATACAAGGTAAAATTTCAATTCTTTTGATTCTAGGATATGATCAATTCTTTTGTGTCCTAGCATATGATCAATTATGGTGAATATTCCATGGGGTGGTGAGAAGAATGTATATTCTTTGTCTTTGGGATGAAGTGTTCTATATGCATCTATCAGGCACAGTTGTTCTAGGGTCTCGTTTAAGTCCCTTATATCTTTGTTTAATATCTGTTTAGAGGATCTGTCCAGCTCTGCAAAAGGAGTGTTAAAGTCCCCTGTTACTATGGTGTTATAGAATATAATATTGGTCAGACTGAGTAAGGTCTGTTTCAAGAATCTGGGTGTATTTAAGTTGGGTGCATAAATATTTAGAATTGAAACGTCTTCTTGTTGTATTTTTCCCTTGACTAATACAAAATGACCATCTTTGTCTTTTTTGACTTTAGTTGCTTTAAATCCCCATGTATCTGAAAATAAGATTGCAACTCCTCTTTTCTTCTGAATTCCTTTTGCCTGAAAAATGGTCTTCCAACCCTTAATTGTGAGTTTTAATATGTCTTTGGAAGGTAGGTGTGTTTCCTGCAGACAGCATCTGGATGGCTTGTGTTTTTTAATCCAGTCAGTCAATCTATGCCTCTTCAGTGGGGAATTCAAGCCATTAACATTTATTGAGATAATTGATAAATGTGGTAGTGTTCTAGTTATCTTATTTTGTGAGAGTCCATTGCTTAGTTTTTATCTTTCACATCATTGTGGAGGTTAGATTCTGTCCTTTAATTTCTGAGTTCTTACTTTGCTGTTGATCCATTGTGGTGGTCAACGTATAGAACAGGTTGAAGTATTTCCATAAAGCTGGTCTCATTGTGGCGAATTTCCACAATGTTTGTGTAAATGATTTGATTTCTCTGTCAATTTTGAAAATTAGCTTAGCCGGATATAGAATTCTGGGTTCGAAATTGTTCTGTTTAAGTAGATTAAAGGTAGAGGACCATTGTTTTCTTGCTTGAAACATTTCATTAGAGAAGTCTGCAGTCACTCTGATGGATTTCCCCTGGAGGTCAACTGGCGCTTACTCCTGGCAGCTTGCAGAATCTTTTCTTTTGTCTTGACTTTGGACAGGTTCATCACAATGTGTCTTGGGGAAGCTCGGTTAGAGTTGAGGTGACCTGGGGTCCGATATTCCTCTGAAAGGAGTGTGTCAGAATCTTTGGTGATATTTGGGAAATTTTCATTTATAATATTCTCTAGTATGGCTTCCATTCCCCTGGGGTATTCTTCTTCCCCCTTCTGGGATACCTATAACTCGTATGTTTGAACACTTCATAAAGTCCTGTAATTCTGTCAGTGAATGTTCTTCATTCTCTCTCTTCTTTTCTACCTCTTTAACTATCTGAGTTATCACAAGACCTTTGTCCTCTACCTCTGAGATTCTTCTTCTGCATGGTCTAATCTGTTGTTGATATTTTCTGTTGCATCTTTAAGTTCCCTAATTGACTGCTTCAGTTCCTTCAGCTTTGCTATATCCTTTTTATATTCTTCATATCATTCATCTATATTTGATTCTGTTTTTGGATTTCCTTTTGTTTATCTTCTACTTTATCAGCAGTATCCTTCATTGTTTCCATCATTTCCTTCATTGTTTTCCTGATCTGTATTCTAAACTCCCTTTCTGTCATTTCTAACATTTCTTTGTAGGTGGAATCCTCTGTACTAGCTACCTCATAGTCCCTTGGGGAAGGGGGCATTGCTGTGGACTGTTTTTTCATGTTACCAGGATGTTTCAGCTGTTTCTTCCTCAGGAATGTTTTCTTTTATCTGTTTCCTTGCCCTAATTTTCCTTTCACTTCCTCTTGCTCTTTAAGTTACCATGCCTCTGGAGTAGGGTTTTGATGAGTCCTTTTGGTACAGGATCAGAAGGATGAGAAGATTGAAGAGCAAGAAGGGAAAAAAGAAAAGAAAAAAAGAGAAAGGAGAGTGGGTGAGTAAAAGGGAATATTGACAAAAAGAAGAGAGGCACAGAAAGAGAGAGAGAGGAGCAATATAGGTGCACAGTAGGGTACTTTGGCCCAACCTTAAAAACCCCCAACCTTTGGGGGTGCTGGGTTGGGTGGTTCCCTTGAGGTCAGCAGCTCTTTGCTAGCCTGTTCAGACACAGTATCCCACCTCCACCAAGTAGAGAGGAAAGACAAAAATGCTATAAATCAAACCAAAAGAAGCAAACAGAAAACTTTACATGATAAAATTGGGGGAAAAAAACAAATCATCAGGGTAGAAACACTAGAAAAATGAAGTTCTAATTGTTAAAAAAAGACAACAATGGAAAATTATATTTAAACTAGAAAAATGAAGAAAGAAAAGAAAGAGAAAAAAAGAAAATTTAGAGGGAAAATGTTGAAATTTAAAAAAAAAAGCAGAATATATATCCTGCTGAATATTATTTGGGGAACAGGTGATTACTGGGGTGTGAGATGTTAATCACAATTGTGATACGGGTATACAAGATGGAGACTGGAGGCTTCTGCTGATTTCTCAGACCCTGCAGGGTAGAGAACCAAAGTCTCTCCTCAGCCCTCTTAAAAGACACTTTAAAAAATTATTTTGTTAAATTATAGCAGTGTACATTAATGCAATCATGGGGTACCATGCACTGGTTTTATATACAATTTGAAATATTTTCATCAAACTGGTTAACATAGCCTTTATGACATTTTATTAGTTATTGTGTTAAGAGATTTATATTCTACATTTAGTAAATTTCACGCATACCCTTGTAAGATACACCATAGGTCTGGTCCCACCGGTTACCCTCCCTCTACCTATCCCCCCCCTCCCCTCCCTTTCCCCTTTCCCCATATTCTTAGGCTGTAATTGGGTTATAGCTTTCATATGAAAGCTATAAATTAGTTTCATAGTAGGTCTGAGTACATTGGATACTTTTTCTTTCATTCTTGAGATACTTTGCTAAGAAGAATATGTTCCAGCTCCATCCATGTAAACATGAAAGAGGTAAAGTCTCCATCTTTCTTTAAGGATGTATAATATTCCATGGTGTACATACACCACAAGTTATTAATCCATTCGTGGGTCAAAGGGCACTTGGGCTTCTTCCATGACTTAGCAATTATAAATTGGGCTGCAATAAACATTCTGGTGCAAATATCTTTGTTATAATGTAGTTTTTGGTGTTCTGGATATATACTTAGTAGAGGAATTGTAGGATCAAATGGCAGGTCTATTTTTAGTTTTCTAAGTGCTCTCCAAACATCTTTCCAAAAGGAATGTATTAGTTTGCATTCCCTCCAGCAGTGTAGAAGTGTTCCCTTTTCTCCACATCCATGCCAACATCTCTGGTTTTGGGATTTTTTGATGTGGGCTAATCTTACTGGAATTAGATGATATCTCGAAGTGGTTTTGATTTGTATTTCTCTGATGATTAAGGATGATAAGCATTTTTCATATGATTGCAGGCCCTATGGCTGTCTTCTTCAGAGAAGTTTCTCTTCAAGTCCTTGCCCAGCCTGAGATAGGATCACTTGTTCTTTTCTTGCTAATACATTTGAGTTTTCTATGGATTCTGGTTATTAAACCTTTGTCAGAGACATAACCTGCAAATATCTTCTCCCATTCTGAGGGCTGTCTGTTTGCTTTACTTACTGTGTTCTTGGCTGTGCAGAGGCTTTTTAGTTGATCAGGTCCCAGTAGTGTACTTTTGATGCTGCTTCAATTGCCTGGGGGCTCCTCCTTATAAAATATTCACCCAGGCTGTTTTCCTCGAGAGTTTTCCCTGCATTTTATCTAGTATTTTTTTATAGTTTCATGTCTTAAGTTTAAATCTTTAAACCAGTGTGAGTCTATCTTAGTTAATGGTGAAAGGTGTGAGTCCAGTTTTAGTCTTCTACAGGTCGCCAGCCAGTTCACTCAGCACCATTTGTTAAATAGGGAACCTTATCCTCACTGAATGTTTTTAATTGGCTTGTCAAAGATCAAATAACTGTAAGTAGCTGGGTTCATCTCTTGGTTCTCTATTCTGTTTCATACATCGACCTCTCTGTACTTGTGCCAGTACCATGCTGTTTTGATCACTATGGATTTATAGCATAGTCTGAGGTCTGGTAGCAAAATTCCTCCTGCTTTGTTTTTATTTCTGAGTAATGTCTTGGCTATTTGAGTTTTTTTCTGATTCCATATAAAACGAAGTATTATTTTTTTGAGATCTTTAAAGTATGACAATGGAGCTTTAATAGGAATTGCATTAAAATTGTATATTGCTTCGGGTAGTATAGACATTTTAAGAATGTTGATTCTTCCCAGGCATGAGCATGGGATGTTTTAACATTTGTTAACATTTTCAGCTATTTCTTTTCTTAGAGTTTCATAGTTCTCTTTATAGAGATCTTTTACATCCTTTGTTAGGTAAACTCCCAAATATTTCATCTTCTTTGTCACTACTGTGAATGGAACAGAGTCCTTGATTGTTTTTTCAGCTTGACTATTGTTGGTATATATAAAGGCTACCGATTTATGAGTGTTGATTTTGTAACCTGAGACACTGCTGTATTCCTTGATCACTTCTAAGAGTTTTGTAGTAGAATCTGCCGCGGACCACCCTGTCGGTGGGCTTCAGTCCGAGGGAGAGCAGGGAGAAGGAGCGAGGAAGGTTGAGAGGTCGGCGCAGGAATGACAGTCTGCCACACTACGGGTTGGAGTATGTAGCTGCAACTTTACTGTGAAACTTATGCAAGTACTTATACACTTCTGCTCACAGGCAGGGGCGTCATGGGTTACACAAGGGTCATTCTGAATTACTGGGAAAGTTACAAATTTTTTCCTTACGGTTGCAGTTTTCGTGCTTAGGTAAGCTCTGATTGTTTTAGATATTTTTAACAATGTAATTACTCTGTCTCTGTTCGTAATTGATAGCAGTTAAAAGCATACCTAAAATAAACAATACCACTCATGGTTGTGAAATTGTTTTACTCCTAAATCATTGGTATTTACTGTGATGGTATTTATTACTTAAACGTTTTAGTGCCTGACTTATAGGCGGCACTAAGTCTAGCAGGCTCGTGCCTTATCTTATCCTATAGTGCGGAGGGTCCAGCCTTGAGAAAGCACATTGTGATTAGTATCAGAGCACACAGACCTATGCTAAAGAAAAACAAAGTAATAAATTTTAAAGGCTGCCACGGTCGTTCAAGCTCCTGCGGGTGACTTGGCACGTAAAGCACCGTTTCTGATGCCGTTTGTGCAGGGGTCGCTGGGGGCGAAGCTCCGTGGAGCACAAGCCTCCTTACCGGCGTTCTAAAACGCGGACAGCGCCGCCTCACTACGGCTGTGGTGCCGTGGGTGTGGCAAGAATCCCTGGTGTTTTCCAGATATACAATCATATCATCTGTGAAAAGTGAAAGTTTGATCTCTTCTGACCCTGTATGGATACCCTTGATCGCCTTTTCTTCCCTAATTGTGATGGCTAAAACTTCCATTACAATGTTAAAGAGCAGTGGAGACAATGTGCAGCCTTGCCTGGTTCCTCATATGAGTGGAAATAATTTCAATTTAACTCTATTCAATACAATATTGGCTGTGGGTTTGCTGTAGATGGCCTCTATCAGTTTAAAAAGTGTCCCTTCTACATCAATTTTCTTAAGTGTTCTGATCATGAAGGGATGCTGAATATCATCAAAAGCTTTTTCTGCATCAATTGAGAGAATATGCATTAATTTAATTTATTTATGTGATGAATTATTTTTATAGATTTATATATATTGAACCAGCCTTGAGACCCTGGGATAAAACCGACTTGGTCATGGTGTATAATTTGTTTGATGTGTTGATGGATTCTGTTTGTTAGGATCTTGTTGAATATTTTTGCATCAATATTCATTAGTGATATTGGTCTATGATTTTCTTTTCTTGTTGGACCTTTTCCTGGTTTGGGGATCAAGGTGATGTTTTCTTCATAGAATGTGTTGGGTAGTATTCCTTCTTTTTCTATATTTTGGAAAAAGTTGAGTAATATAGGTTTTGTATTTATTTGTATCCTCTTTAAAGGATTTATAGAATCCTGACGTGAAGCCATCTGGTCCCAGGCTTTTCTTTTTAGAGAGATTTTGTATTGTTGATGCTATTTCAGAACTTGATATAGGCCTGTTCAACATTTCCACTTGATTCTGGCTAAGTCTTGGAAGGTGGCATGCTTCCATGTATTGGTCAATTTCCTTCAGATTTTCATATTTCTGAGAATAAAGTTTCTTGTAATATTCATTAAAGATTTTTTGAATTTCTGAGGAGTCTGTTGTTATTTCATCTTTGCCATTTCTGACTGATGAAATTAGAGATTTTACTATTTTTTATTATTTTTATTTTTATTGTTAAATCATAGCTTTGTACATTAGTGCAATCAAGGGGTACAATGTGCTGGTTTCGTATACAATCTGAGATAATCTCATCAAACTGTTCAATGTAGCCTTCATGGCATTTTCTTAGTTGTTGTATGTAGACATTTGTATTCTGCATTTAGTAAGTTTCACCTGTTACTCTTTTTTTCCTGGTTAGATTAGCCAAAGGTTTATCTATTTTATTGACCTTTTCAAAAAACCAACTTTTTGATTTATTGATTTGTTGTATAATCCTTTTGTTTTCAATGTCATTTAATTCTGCTCTAATATTTTGTTATTTCTTTTCTTCTGCTGGGTTTGGAATTGGAATGTTTTTCCTTTTCTGGTTGCTTGAGATGTCCCATTAAGTTGTTAACTTCTTCTCTTTCTGTTCTCTTGAGGAAGGCTTGCAGTGCTATAAATTTCCCTCTTAGGACTGCATTTGTAGTATCCCAGAGGTTCTGATAATTCATGTCTTCATTATCATTTTGTTCCAAAAATTTTGTAATTTCCTTCTTAATCACATCTCTGTCCCAGCTATCATTCAGCATAAGGTTATTTAGCTTCCATGTTTTTGAATGAGTGTGCATATTCCTAATATTACTGAGTTCAACTTTTATTCCATGGTGGTCCAAGAAGATGCCAGGAATAATTTCTATTCTTGTAAATTTACTGAAGTTAGACTTGTAACCTAAGGTGTGATCAGTTTTGAGTATGTTCTGTGGGCTGATGTGTAGAATGTGTATTCAGTTTTTTGGGGATGAAATGTTCTGTGGATGTCTGTTAAATCCCAATGTTGAATGGTTAATTTGAAATCTAAAATTTATTTGCTCAGATTCTCATTGGAAGATCTATCCAACATTGTCAAAGGAATGTTAAAATCTCTGACTATTTTGGAGCTGGAGGAAATCAAGTTACTCATATCTGTTAGAGACTCTTATAAATTATGATGCATTCTAGTTGGGTGCATAAATATTAATAATAGAAATCTCAAGGGTGGAGAGCAAGATGGCGGCCGAGTAACAGCTTCCTTGCATCTGGGCACCGTGAGTCCGGGGAGATAGGACTCCAGGCATATCTGGCTGGTGGGATCTTCCTATCATCACCCCTGTGAGGATACAGGGAGTCAGTGAGAGACTTCTGGACCCCAAGAGGAGGACTAAAACAGTGGAAAAACGGCAAGTGGTCACGTGTGTTCAATCGGTCTAAACCCGCCCGCAACTGTAAGTTCAGTAGCAGCGGGACTGAAAACCGGAAAGGCCTTACCTGTGAACTGTTTTGGTGTCTTTGGACTTGGCACTCAGTTGAACTGCACTGGGGAGAGCCTGAGCAGGAGTGTGGAGAACTTTGGCTGTTGTCTATGGCCCCAGTCTGAGCCATGAGCCAGACGGAGTTAATAGTGTTTGGCTGTGGGTCACGGGGAGCCATTGTGAGTGATCTGCCCTGGCAACCTCCACCCTCAGGGTCGCAGAGCTAGAATCCGGGTGGGAGCTGGTAACCTAGCAGCCAAAGGGTGGGGTCTGAGCCACCTTGCAGCCCTAACCCTCAGGGGCAAAGTGAGACCGGTTTTGGCACACTGGGTAAGTGGATAGCCACTTCAGCAGTGATTCCAGTGACCAGCACTTTCCTGGGAAAGCTTCTGCTCAGTAAGTTTACAAGTTCAAAGTGCCTTTTAAGAGGGTTGAAGAGAGATTTAGGGTGTCTACCTGCTGGGGTTTGAGAAATCAGCGGCCTCCAGTCATATCAGAACTGTGATTAACATCTCATACCCCAGAAGACTACGTATTGCCCAGACAATATTCAACAACATATACATACTGCTTTGTTTTTGGTTGTGTTTTTTTTTTTTCTTTTTGGTTTGGCTGTTTTTTGTTTATTTTTATGTTGTTGATGTTGTTTTGCTTTTTAATTTCAACCTTTTCCGTACAGATCTTTTTTCTTTCTCAATTTTTCTAGTTTAATTATAATTTCCCATTGCTCCCTTTTTCAATAACTAGAACTTCATTTTTGCTAGTGTTTCTAACCATTATTTGGTTTTTCACCCCATTTTAATCCGTAAAGTTTTCTGTTTCCTTGTTTTGGTTTGATTTATAGCATTATTGTCTTTCCTCTCTACTTGGTGGAGGTGGGGTACTGTGTCTGATCAGGTTAGCAAAGAGCTGCTGACCTCAAGGGAACCACCCAACTGGGCACCCCCAGAAGGTGGGTTTTTTTTTAAGGTTATGTCAAGTATCCTACTATACACCTATATTGCTCTGTCTCCCTCTTTCTGTGCCTCTCTTCTTTTTGTCAATATTCCTTTTACCCACCCCCTCTCCTTTCTCTATCTTTTTTTTTTTCTTATCACTCGGTCCTCCTTTCTTTCATCCCTTTCTTGCTCTTCAACCTTCTCACCCTTCTGGTCCTGTACCAAAAGGAATCATCAAACCCTTAGTCCACAGGCACAAGAACTTAAAGAGCAAGAGGAAGTGAAAGGAAAATTAGGGCAAGGAAACAGATAAAAGATATCACTCATGAGGAAGAATCAGCAGAAAACTCCAGGCAACATGAAGAACCAGTCCAGAACAACCATGCCAAGGGACCATGAAGTAGCTACTGCAGAGGATTCCACCTATGAAGAAATGTTAGGAATGACAGAAAGGGAATTTAGAATACACATGTTGAAAACAATGAAAGAAATGATGGAAACAATGAAGGAAATTGCTAATAAAGTGGAAAATAATTCAAAGGAAGTCCAAAAACAGAATCAAATCAGAGATGAACGATATGAAGAATATAAAAAGGATATAGCAGAGCTGAAGGAACTGAAACACTCAATTAGGGAACTTAAAGATGCAATGGAAAGTATCAGCAACAGGTTAGACCATGCAGAAGAAAGAATTTCAGAGGTAGAAGACAAAGTTCTTGAGATAACTCAGATAGTAAAAGAGGCAGAAAAGAAGAGAGAGAAAGCAGAACGTTCACTGTCAGAATTATGGGACTTTATGAAGCATTCCAACATACGAGTTGTAGGAATCCCAGAAGGGGAAGAAGAATGCCCCAGAGGAATGGAAGCCATACTAGAGAATATTATAAAAGAAAATTTCCCAAATATCACCAAAGATTCTGACACACTGCTTTCAGAGGGATATCGGACCCCAGGTCACCTCAACTCTAACCGAGCTTCTCCAAGACACATTGTGATGAACCTGTCCAAAGTCAAGACAAAAGAAAAGATTCTGCAAGCTGCCAGCAGTAAGCGCCAGTTGACCTACAGAGGCAAATCCATCAAAGTGACCGCAGACTTCTCAAATGAAACTTTCCAAGCAAGAAGACAATGGTCATCTACCTTTAATCTACTTAAACAGAACAATTTACACCCCAGAAATCTGTACCCTGCTAAGCTAAGCTTAAAAATTGACAGAGAAATCAAATCATTTACAGATATACAAACATTGAGGAAATTCACCACAATAAGACCAGCTCTACAGGAAATACTTCAACCTGTTCTGCACACTGACCACCACAATGGATCAGCAGCAAAGTAAAAACTCAGAAATTAAAGATCAGAACCTAACCTCCACACTGATACAAAAGATAAAACTAGGCAATGGACTCTCACAAAAAAAGATGACTAGAATACTACCACACTTATCAATTACCTCAATAAATGTTAATGGCTTGAATTCCTCACTGAAGAGACATAGATTGGCTGACTGGATTAAAAAACACGAGCCATCCATTTGCTGTCTGCAAGAAACACACCTGGCTTCAAAAGACAATTAAAGCTCCAAGTCCAGGGTTGGAAGACAATTTTTCAGGCAAATGGAATTCAGAAGAAAAGAGGAGTTGTGATCTTATTTTCAGATGCAGGTGGATTTAAAGCAACTAAAGTCAAAAAAGACAAAGATGGTCACATTATATTGGTCAAGGGAAAAATACAACAAGATGTTTCAATTCTAAATATTTATGCACCCAATTTAAATGCTCCCAGATTCTTGAAACAGATCTTACTCAGTCTGAGCAATATGATATCTGATAATAAAATAATAACAGGGGACATTAACACCCCTCTTACAGAGCTGGACAGATCCTCTAAACAGAAATTAAACAAAGATATCAGAGATTTAAATGAGACCCTAGAACAACTGTGCTTGATAGACGCATAGAGAACACTCTATCCCAAATATAAAGAATATACATTCTTCTCATCACCCCTCATGGAACATTCTCCAAAATTGATCATATCCTGGGACACAAAACAAATATCAACAGAATCAAAAGAATTGAAATTTTACCTTGTATCTTCTCAGACCATAAGGCACTAAAGGTGGAACTCAACTCTAACAAAAACCCTTGACCCCACACAAAGGCATGGAAATTAAACAATCTTCTGTTGAATAACAGATGGGTGCAGGAAGAAATAAAACAGGAAATCATTAACTTCCTTGAGCATAACAACAATGAAGACACAAGCTACCAAAACCTGTGGGATACTGCAAAGCAGTTTTGAGAGGAAAACTCATCACTTTAGATGCCTACATTCGAAAAACAGAAAGAGAGCGCATCAACAATCTCACAAGCCATCTCATGGAATTGGAAAAAGAAGAACAATCTAAGCCTAAACTCAGTAGAAGAAAAGAAATATCCAAAATCAAATCAGAGATCAATGAAATTGAAAACAAAAGAATCATTCAGAAAATTAATGAAACAAGAAGTTGGTTTTTTGAAAAAATAAATAAAATAGATAAACCATTGGCCAGACTAACTAGAAATAGAAAAGTAAAATCTCTAGTAACCTCAATCAGAAATGATAAACGGGAAATAAGAACTGATCCCACAGAGATACAAGAGATCATCTCTGAACACTACCAGAAACGCTATGCCCAGCAATTTGACAATGTGAAGGGAATGGATCAATATTTGGAATCACACCCTCTCTCTAGACCTAGCCAGGAGGAAATAGAGCTCCTGAACAGACCAATTTCAAGCACTGAGATCAAAGAAACAATAAAAAATCTTCCAACCAAAAATGCCTTGGTCCAGATGGCTTCACACCAGAATTCTATCAAACCTTCAAGGAAGAGTTTATTCCTGTACTGCAGAAATTATTCCAAGAAATTGAGGAAGAAGGAATCCTCCCCAACACATTCTATGAAGCAAACATCACCCTGATACCAAAACCAGGAACAGACCCAAACAAAAAGGAGAATTCCAGACCAATCTCACTAATGAATATAGATGCAAAAATTCTCAACAAAATCCTAGCCAATAGATTACAGCTTATCATCAAAAAAGTCATACATCATGATCAAGTAGGCTTCATCCCAGGGATGCAAGGCTGGTTTAACATACGCAAGTCCATAAACGTTATCCACCATATTAACAGAGGCAAAAATAAAGATCACATGATCCTCTCAATAGATGCAGAAAAAGCATTTGATAAAATCCAGCATCCTTTTCTAATTAGAACACTGAAGAGTATTGGCATAGGTGGAACATTTCTAAAACTGATTGAAGCTATCTATGACAAACCCACAGCCAATATTTTACTGAATGGAGTAAAACTGAACGCTTTTCCTCTTAGAACTGGAACCAGACAAGGTTGTCCTCTGTCACCTTTACTATTCAACATAGTGCTGGAAGTTCTAGCCAATACAATTAGGCAAGAGAAGGAAATAAAGGGAATCCAAATGGGAGCAGAGGAGGTCAAACTCTCCCTCTTTGCTGACGACACGATCTTATACTTAGAGAACACCAAAGACTCCACCACAAGACTCCTAGAAGTCATCAAAAAATACAGTAATGTTTCAGGATATAAAATCAATGTCCACAAGTCAGTAGCCTTTGTATACGCCAATAACAGTCAAGATGAGAAGCTAATTAAGGACACAACTCCCTTCACCATAGTTTCAAAGAAAATGAAATACCTAGGAATATACCTAACGAAGGAGGTGAAGGACCTCTATAAAGAAAACTATGAAATCCTCAGAAAGGAAATAGCAGAGGATATTAACAAATGGAAGAACATACCAGGCTCATGGATGGGAAGAGTCAACATTGTTAAAATGTCTATACTTCCCAAAGCAATCTACCTATTCAATGCCATTCCTATCAAAATACCAACATCGTACTTTCAAGATTTGGAAAAAATGATTCTGCATTTTGTATGGAACCAGGAAAAAAACCCGTATAGCTAAGGCAGATCTTAGTAATAAAAATAAAGCTGGGGGCATCAGCATACCAGATTTTAGTCTGTACTACAAAGCCACAATGGCCAGCACGGTGAAAGGCAGGTCTGCTTTTGGCAAATAATTACGAGCACTTATCATGTGTTTGGTGCTTTGTTTGGCAAAGGATGTAGTAGGCTGAACCAGCCAGCCTTGTTCCTGCCTCCCGTGGAGCTGCCTCTGGTGCGGACACATGGGGGTGTGAGTCACTCCTGGGTGTCCCTTCCTGTCCTTCACCCTTGTGGGCAGGGCTGCCAGCGGGGCCACAGCTGCACTCAGGGGCCTGGAGGGGTCGGAGGTTGGTAGGATCACAGGGCAGGAGGGAGGAAGGAGCTGAGGGAGTAAGTGTCGGGTTGAAGTGAAGGTGATGAGAATGTCATGAGCGATGAGATTTGGGGTGGGGGTGGGGCGGCCAGGGACCGAGGGGTTAGGATTCAGAAAGGAGCAGGCGCTGGGTAGGGCTGGTGTTCCAGTAATCCAGGTAGAGGACCATCAGATGGGGAGCTTGCTGACTGGGGGTGGTGATCCGCCTTGGTTGCTGGGCTGACGGCAGGACGGCTGGAGCCCTGCCCTAGAGGGGTGGCATTAGGAATGCAGGAGATGGAGAGGGAGCACCCACCTCCCTTCAGGACAGACTGGAGGAGGAGTTTGAGATGGAGACCTCCTCAGTGCACACGTCCTTCTGTGAAATGTCATCAGACACAAACTTGTTAGTTCGTAAATTCCTGTCAGAAATTAAACATAACATAAACTTAATGTTTTTAGTTTAATTAACCTGCAAGATATCAGCCAGTTTATCTCCAACACAAAAAGTTTGCTTTAAATGCTCTTTCCTCTTGGACTATAGATGCCTGTGAATTTGTATGTTTTCTGTTTGTTCGTTTTGAGACAGTCTTACTCTGTCACCCTTGGTAGAGTGTCAGGGAATCATCATAGCTCACAGCCACCTCCTTCTCTTGGGCTCAGGTGGTCTTCCTGCCTCAGCCTTCCAAGTGCCAGGGACCACAGGCATCTGCCACCAAGACAGGTAATTTTTTCTATTTTTGTCTTTTTTTTGTAGAGACAGAGTCTCACTTTATGGCCCTCGGTAGAGTACCGTGGCCTCACACAGCTCACAGCAACCTCCAACTCCTGGGCTTAAGGCATTCTCTTGCCTCAGCCTCCCGAGTAGCTGGGACTACAGGCGCCCGCCAAAACGCCCAGCTAATTTTTTCTATTTTTGGTAGAGACGGGGTCTCGCTCTTGCTCCAGCTGGTCTTGAACTCCTGAGCTCAAGCCATCCACCCTCCCTGGCCTCCCAGAGTGCTGGATTACAGGCGTGAGGCACGCACTGGGCTGATAACTTTGCTTTTTATTAAAGCTCTTTGGCTAAGTTTATTGGTGTCCTCAACAAGTCAGTTGAATAAGATACTGTAATGTTTGTCCTGACCTCCTAGTGAGATGTTCCAGGACATCCGCCTGCTGTATCTATATAAACTACTGTGTCTGGAGAGTAAGTTCTGTGTAAACTTGGGGAGCACTTTTCTTGCATCCTGTAGTGATTTTTTTTTTTTTTAATTGAGACAGAGTCTCACTTTGTCACCCTCAGTACAGTGCTGTGACACCATAGCTCACAGCAACCTCAAACTCTTGGGGTCAAGCAATTCTCTTGCCTCAGCCTCCCTAGTAGCTGGGAGCCCACCACAATACCTGGCTCTTTTTGTTTAGCAGGCCAGGGGTTGAGTTTGAACCCACCAGCCCCAGAGCATGTGGCCAGTACCCTAACCACTGAGCTACGGGTGCCCCCTGGAGTAATTCTTAAGATGTGGTATGTGTTTACTTTTGCTGACCCTGATTTTTATAATTTTTTCATAGATATCTGTACTCTTCATATGACAATAGGTTGTAGATGAATATTTTGAGTCAAACTGTAAGGACTCACTAGAAACACCTTTAATATTTATTTCTCTATCAACTTCCTGTTCATCATTTTTTATTAATTCTCAAAGACCTTAAATGTTATGTTTAAAGTTCTCCTCAGTTTTGAACACTCCTCAAAAGTGCTTTCGACTATATTTCTACTGAGCTTCTCTTCAGGGAAATCAATGTTTTTTTACATCCATGTATTGGACACTGTAGCCTCTGATGGGTACACTACTCCCAAAACAATCCCAAGTGCTTAGGTAATTTTTGCAGCAACACCCCACTTGCTGGTACAGAAATCTGTACTTCTTCCTGGAGTTGCTATGAGAAATGACCACTGGTTATGTGGTTTAATTCACAGAAGTATATTCTTTCACAATTGTTAAGTGAGAAACCTGAAACCCAGGTATCAGCAAGCTCATGCTCACTCTGAAGGCTCATGGGGAGGATGCTTGCTGCTTGCAGCTTTTGGTGGCTCCCAGAAATGTGTAGCATTTCTCAGCTTGTGACTGTGTCACTTCACTCTCTGGCTCCATCATCACGTGGTCAACTTACCTCTGGGTATACCTGTGTGTCCTCTCCTCCACTAATGAGGACACTCATCTTTGAAATTAGGACCTATGCTAATCCTTATGAATTTTTTTAAAAAATTATTACTTATTTTTATTTTGGATCAGTATGAGGGTACAAATGATTAGGGCACACTGTTTGCATTTCTGAAGTTCAAGTGTTAGTCGAGCCCTTCACCAGGGGTGTGCTGTATACCCTTACATTGTGCACGTTAGGGGAGAGCTCATTAATCCCCAGCCTCCTCCCCTTTTCCCTTATCCTCCTCTCCCCTCCCCCACTTGAATATACTTGTGTATTTCTCTCGTGTGGTCATGTAGTTGTTTTCCTATTTGTTTTATGTTAGTAATGAGAACTTGGATACTTGCTTTTCCATTCTTGTGATACTTTACCTAGAAGAATGTGCTTTAACTCTATCCAGGTAAATAAAAAAGATGGTAAAAGTCTCCATGTTTCTTATGGTTGAATAGTATTCCATGGCAGACATGTGCCACAGTTATGAATCCATTCATAGGTTTCTGGGCCCTTGGGTTGATTTCCAATCTTGGTGATTGTGCCTTGAGCTGCAATAAGCATTCCAGTGCCAATGCCCTTATGGTAAAATGATTTTTTTCCCCTCTGACTAGATATCCAGTAATTGGATTGCAGGATCAAATGGAAGGTGTACTCTTAGCTCTGAGGAGTCTCCATACTTCTTTCTATCGTGGTTGTACTAGTCTGCAGCCCCACCAGCAGTGTACAAGCGTTCCCTTCTCTCCACATCCACACCAGCATCTGCCGCTATTTTTAATAACTTGTTTGTATCTGTGTCCAAGTATGGGATACAGGCGCAGCTGTGCAGTCCTCCTGCCTCAGTGTCCTGCCCTGTGGTGAACTCAGGGCCTTCAGAGAATCACTGGAAAGACGTGCAACGTGCCCACCAAGCAACCCCATCATCCACCTGCCATCCCAGCTAATTCCATCTGCAGATGAGGTTCCCGCTCCAAGTCAGGTTATATTCTGAGGTTTCCAGTGGATATTATGTTTGCAGTCACACTAGTCAACCTATTTTACCTGAGAGGGGCAGGATTTGTCCCAGGCCACTCCCTGTGGCTCAGGCTAACACAGAGATTGCTGAAAGCTCGGAGTTGTCCACTGAGGACCTCCAACAGCAGAGCTAATGACTCTTTCCTTGGAAGGGGATCTTGTGTCGCATAACTGTGTCTGCAGCATGGGAGTGTGAGCGCGCACAGTAGACTATATTGGCTGAAGCAGGCGATCCAGAGGTCCAGCTTTTCTTTACTAAGACTCAGTCAGGGCCCCTGTTTTCTGTATGATTTTTACACCTCCCCGTAGAGCCCCAAACCTGAGCTCTTTGGAGATGCTTTAGGGAAATCTAGCGTACAATTCAAGGGTATTTTCCTTGCCCCTACCCCCAGCACACCTGAAGATTTTAGATTTCCACTCTAAGTTAATTAGAAATCAGAGTTCTGTTTATCTGTTTCTATTGTATTTTAAGTGTTTTGGTAAAACATGTTATAATTATTTCCCCTCCAATATTCTTTGTTATCTTGGTCTTCTACAATTTCAAATATGTCTTCGCAGCTCTTTAATGATGTTTTTGGAGAGAAAAGCAAAGATGAATTACATAGGAAATTGTCTTGATTTGGGGAGGAAGCTTGTGGCTCTAACGTCCCCCTGCGGCCTCTTGCCCTGTGCCATCCACTCTCTCTCACCCCAAAGCCCTCTGGACATGCTGCAGAGTCCTGCGGAGTCTCTGTGGGAACAAACAGTGCAGGACGACGGGCCACTGCTCTTCTGCTTCTGTGACTCCGGGGTTGTCCTGCGGCCCACAGGGAGGACCAGTTTTGTAGCACTGGATTAAGGTCTGGGGAAAGAAGTTGGATTTTTTTAGTGTTAAATGTACATAAAATGTACATTTTGTATTATACTTTTAAAATTAGCCCAACGTTTTTGGAATTTTTAAGATTTGATTTATTTGTTTGTTTATTTATTCTTTAGGAAGAAAGTCTGCAGTCTATTCTTGGGGCCAAAGGCTGCCTGAGGCCCTGTGAGAATGACATTTGGTGGTCAGGGGGTCCCTCTACTGGTAGCTAGCATGCATACGTGTAGGCAACAAAAACCAGTCCGGGGTACCTACCCTGAGGTTTGTCATGGTGAGTTCTTAGACGATTCTAAAATAAGATTTTATTTTGTTAAAATTTTCTAAAATTTGGGGAGGGAGATCTATCATTTTCCTCTGTTTCCATTATGTTTCTAAAGCTTTACACGTTCTGTTGCTGCTTATATCCAGAGACATAGAATCACTGTTGTGTTGTATCTCTATAGTCACACTTGCTTCTTAATTAAACACTTGCCTGTCTGAATCTGGATTTTTATGAGTGTGTGAGGGTGTGTAAGTGTGCGTGTGTAACTTTTTTTGCCACTTTTGTTTGTGTCTGTGCAATTGACAGATTTTTGTACTGGGTTTCATACTATCATAAAACCTACTGGAGCTTAGAACAATATATTGGATCATCTCTGCTGGGTCTCTGAGGGTATTAGGCTCACAGGGTGAGGCTGAGACTGGGTGCTTTTGTCTCACTTCCCCGTCCCCATCTGTCACTGTGGACATGGTTGCTGTACCATAGGGCACAGTAATACTGGCCCTGTGCTCAGGTTAGGCCCCCACGATGGTGAGGCAGCGTCATCTCAAAGCAGGGAGCCTGAGAAGTGAGTAGGGACCCCTGAGTTCTGCAGACCCCGGTGAGACTGGTAGGGCTTATGTTGGACCCAGCAGACGTAGTTGCTGGTGGTCACAGCCCCAGTGCTGGAGCCACAGGTGAGTGTGACCCACCCTCCAGGATTTGTGGACAGGCAAGTTTCCTGAGTCACCACAGCCTGGGAAGTGGCTGCTGAAAACAGGTGAGAGACCAAATGTTCAGGAGAAATGGTAGTATAAAGATTCAGAGTCGCCTTCCCCATGTCCAGCCCAGAAAGTCCCCCCTGACCTGTGCAGTGAGCCAGAAGTGTGAGCAGGAGAGGAGCCCAGGCCACGGTGTAGACGGCCCAGGGCTGAGCTGTGCAGGACTGTTCCACACAGAGTCACACACTCTCATTATAACTCCTAACACCCTGCTTGGGCAAGGCTGTCATGCAAATGACCCCCCAAAGAGGCACTCGGGAACTTGGCCAGGAGACAGTTACTGAGTTTTCCCCCATCACTGACCGCGTGTTAATGGGACCGGGGCCAGCAGGACCGTTTCCCAGCCGATCTTCCTGCTCTCCCAGGGCCCCGCCCGCAGTGTCCTCTAGTGTCCGAAGTGAGACCATCACTGACCGGGACGCCCTGCTGTGGGCTTCACCTTCCCGCTCTGTCCTGGCCACTGACCGAGGTTTTACTTCTGTCACTAAGTCACACTGGTGCCTGAGAGACCTCAGAAGGGAAGTCATCAGAAGGAATTTGGGGAGGTGGAGGCTTGAGTGCATCCCGGCCTCCCTTTCTTTCTTTTTTTTTTTTTTTTTTAATTTTTATTTTTTTATTAAACCATAGCTGTGTACATTAGTATGATCATGGGGCACCATACACTTGGTTCATATATCGTTTGACACATTTTCATCACACTAGTTAACATAGCTTTCATGGCATTTTCTTAGTTATTTTGCTAAGACCTTTACATTCCACATTTACTAGGATTCACATATACCCTTGTAAGATGCACCGCAGGTGTAATCCCATTAGTCCCCCTTCTTCCGCCTCCCTCCCCCCTTCCTCCCCTCCCTTTCCCCTTTCTCCCTATTCTTAGGTTATAACTGGGATATAGCTTTCATGTGAAGGTCCTACATTAGTTTCATAATAAGGCTGAGTACATTGGGTACTTTTTCTTCCATTCTTGAGACACTTTACTAAGAAGAATATGTTCCAGCTCCATCCATGTAAACGTGAAAGAGGTAAAGTCTCCATCTTTCTTTAAGGCTGCATAATATTCCATGGTGTACATATACCACAATTTACTCCCTTTCTTTCTTATTCTGCAGAGTGGAGGAGCTGGGATCTCAGGCTCTCCTGGTGTCCCAGAAACCCGGAAACCACCCAGTAATGAGCACGCCCAGCGACATGGCCAGCTGACTGTCCCAAAGTCAGGGAGTTGGTCTCTACAAGGCCAAAACCCACTGCAGAATGCACTGTTGAATGGAGTGATGGCTGTTGCTCTAGAATTCCATGGGCTAAGTTCTGGCTTTTCTGTTGATGTTGCCAAATTCTCCACATCAGAATTTTCTTTGTTTTTATTTGTTTGTTTTCTCTGTTTAGTCACCTCTACTAGCGCAGCCCTAGTGAGTGGTAGGATGTCCCTGACAGAGCATGAGGTGTGTGCACGGAGCCCTCATGGGAATGAAGGTTGTCAGAGAGTGAGGAAGAGAGAAGCCCAGGACACGGTGGAGACACTGCAGTGCTGGGTCCCTCAGGCCCTCAGCTGAGCCGGGACCCCAAACCTCCTACCCCGTCAGCAAAGGCCTGGGCAGGGCGTCACCCTCCCTGCAAATCCACTCTCTGCCGAGGCTGGTGTTGACAAGGGCGGGTGTCAGGGTTGGAGTCAGTCCTGCTCCAAGGGCAGGTGTCAGGGTTGGAGTCAGTCCTGCTGGTTCACAGAGTTCATCCCCTGGCCTTGTCCAGACGCTGACTCACCCTCAGGACTCAGGCTTCTGCCCTTCTGGTGTCCTGCAGTGAGACATAATCACTATGTCACTTTACCATGGAGCTTGTCCAAGGCATCTGCTTCCACTTGCATCCTCAGACTGGGGAGCTTTTCAACCATTCTCAACACACACCAGTGGTGCATATTTGGCCTTGAGGAGTTGGGGGGAAGCAGGAGACCCCACCCCTGCCCTTTGGTTACTCAGTTCTCTTCAGGACACATCCCCCCACAATCACCACCTGGTGTTGAGTCTGCCCTCTGGGCCTCCCAAGGGGACACATGGCATCTCAGCAGTTTGGGCAGGGAGCGGAGGTTCCCCAGCTACCGTGGTTTAACCCACAGATGCCAGGTAGAAATTGCACCTGGGAAGGGAGAGGGTGGAGAAATTAGAAAGTTCTGAGACAGTTTTGAGACCAGCCCGAGCAAGTGTGAGACCCTGTCTCTAAAAAATAGCAGGGCGTTGTGGCAGGTGCCTATAGTCCCAGCTACTCGGGTGACTGAGGCAAGAGAATCGCTTGAGCCCAAGAGTGTGAGGTTGCTGGGAGTTGTGTTAACCATGTCACTCTACTGAGGGTGACAAAATGAGACTCTGTCTCAAAGAAAAAAAAAGAATGTTATAAGAAATAACTTGCTTTTTCTTCTTTTCAGTTTTATTACCCAAATGTAAGATTTCCTTCATTAATGCAGCCTTCTAACCAGGTGGCTGCAATGAAAATATTTACATTGAAAGTAAATATCTGTTACATTTACACTATTCTCATCTGTCTTTTATTTTCTTTTCATCCTGATATATATTTTCTTTACATTTCCCTACTGTGGTTTTTCCACACTTGTACAAAAAGGTTGTGTGAGTAAAAATATTGCACTAATTTACACAGCTATGATTTAACAATAAAAGAAAAAAAGGAAAAAGAAAAAAAGGAAAAAGAAAAAAAGGAATGGACAACGGAGCATACATGTAGTTGGAGCACGTTGCCTACATTTCATCTTTTCCCTCCCAATCTCTGGAGCTCATCTGTAGGCCCAGGGGAGATGTGTCTGTTCAGCCAGGCCTAGTCTTTTCAGACAACCCAGACTGGCTGTCCCCAGCCCTCGTCCATCTGAGTGTCACACACCAGCACGCTGCTCTGTGCTGTGCAGACGCCTCCATCTGTTTTCCAGGCTGAGACCATGGAGATAAGACGGGGGGCTGCACAGGGCACGGTCGGGGTTAGGGGTGTTGCACTGGCTGTAGCCTCGGCCAACTTTCCATCACTGCTGTGACAGATGTGGAAGGTCACATCCTGGCTCAGAAGGGAGAGTCCTGAGGGCTCAGGCCAAAGCGTGACCGTCACGTGGAGGACTGTGAAAGTGGGCATGAGAAACAGCATCTGAGGTGGAGGAGGACAGAAGCAGCCTCCCAGATGAGGGAGGATTTGGGGGCAAGTGCAGCTCCCACACAGGGCCTGTGGGGCCATTTCCCAACACTGCTGATGATCCAGACACCAGGCCCACACTGCCTGGTGGTGGCTGGAGGACATGATCACTTTGGCTGGGAGGGGTCAGGCCTTGTCACATGTTCCTGCTTTCTCTAAGCGTCCTTGACCCATCCTGAACAGTGAGTCTGTGTTGTGTGAAGGGGGCGGAGATGTGAACTTGGTCTGCAGGGCAGAACAGGTGGGAAGGGGAGGTGGGGATAAGGTATGAACAGGCCCAGAATTTAGAGAGGAAGCTGTGGTCGTCTACAGCAGAGCGAAGATCACCGTCCCTGCAGGCTTCCCCATTTGTGACCGAACCAGGCACAAACTGTGCACATGTAGGAAGGACAGCTCTGTATCCAGAGGGGATCACAGCCCATGGGTGGAAAGTGAGCCCCCACCACACCCAAAGCAGAGCTCCAGAGGGACAGAGGAGAGGCAGGGCACAGGCTAAATGGGGCAGCTGGGTGTGCACATTCACCAGGAGTGGGAGCAGCTTGTGCGGGTTCATGACCCAGACCCACAGATATGGACCTTAGGTCCACAGGCATGAAACGTGGAAACACATGCCCATGTTCCCCAGGGAGTGGACATGTAACATTTAAATGCGTTGTCACTAGGGACTGTTGTCACAGTCATTCTCTGTGCATCCTCAGGAAACCAGTCAACACTGGCCCACCGCTGGCAGTCCCTGGCCAGGCAGGAACGCTTTGTAGACCTCAGCAGCTGTCATGTCCAGACCCGGAAAAGGGGAGCGCCATCAGGTGGTCAGATGAGGCCAGTGCGGGTTGTCTGGCCCTTTGTTCTTCCAAGCTGCCTTTGAGGAAATGATTGACAAGGGAAAGGGAGGGAGAGGAAACAGGGAATGTGCCCCACCTCCCACCTCATCACGTCTGGGAACTTACAGATTTGGGGTTTTTCAACCAAAGCAGGGTCCATTAGTCTGTCAGAGCTGTTGAGGATTTATATTTCAGTCCTCAATACAAAGGAAGATGTATTTTTGGAGTTTAGTTTTGTAGTAACAATAATACTACATTAGGGTGATAAAGCTGTGAATTAGTCCGCTGAGTCTAGCGTAACAACATATCAATGGCCACACACTGAGGGGCTTAAACACCAGAACGACATTCTCACGGTTGTGGAGGTTGGAAGTACAAGACTGAAGTCTCAATAGGTTTGATTTCTCCTAGCTTCTAGATGACGTCCCTCTCACTGTGTCCTCACCAGCTTTTCTCCCTCTTTTCTTCCTTATAAGGCTCTCGGTCCCTATGGCCTCACTTACTCATAACTACCTTCTGTAAGGCCCCAACACCAAGTACGTTGACATCAGGGGTTGAGGCATCAATGAGAATTTTGAGAACACGATTCAATGACAATCAGTAATCACTGTATTCTTTCTGATCAGAATGAGTTAGAATGAGACAAATATATAAGTTTAGAGTTTTTTTTTTTTTTTTTTGGAGACAGATTCTCACCTTGTCACCCTTGTAGAGTGCTGTAGCAGTTCACAGCAACCTCAAACTCTTGGGCTCAAGTGATTCTCTTGTTGCCTCAGCCTCCCAAGTAGCTGGGACTACCGGCACCCACCACAATGCCTGGCTGTTTTTAGAGATGAGGTCTCGCTGTTGCTCAGGTTGGTCTCGAACCTGTGAGCTCCGGAAATCCACCCTCCTTGGCCTCCCAGAGCGCTAGGATTACAGGTGTGAGCTGCTGCGTTCAGCCTAGAAAAGAGAATTTTGTGAGTATAACATTTTATACACTTCGTTGACAATATACATAATGTAAAATTTGCTGTTTCAATCATTTTTTTTCTTAATGAGGTGACAGTCTCATTACGATGCCTAGGCTGCTCTAAAATTTCTGGGCTCAAGTAATCACCTTGGCCTTCTGAGTAGCTGAGAAGCTGGTGTGTGCCACCATATCCCTTAATCATTTTTAAATGTATAATTCAGTGGTGTTAATACAATCACAGTATGGTATAACCAGCACCATTATCCATTTCCAGAACTTTTTCATTGTCCCAGACAAAAGCCTTGTTTTCTTTAAACAATAACTTCTCCTCCCCCTTCCCAGAAGTCCCCCCTTCTCCAAATCTCCAGTGGTCCTGGAGGGACTGGGAAAATATGTGGGGCGGGAGAGCCCAAGGGCCAGGAGCCCGTCAGGTGGTAGGAAGGAGCAGAGTGTGGCTCCCCTGGTGGCTCTTGGGAGAGGCTGCTTGAGCAGGTGACAGCTTTCTCGAGTCCCCAGAGAACTAGGATACATTCCAGCATACCCCAACCAAAAATCAGAAGGGAAAATATGGTTTATGTGATTAGGGTGGGGAAGGTGATTAGGACCTGGGGACCCGGGGACATCGCAAGCTCCATAAGGTAAGAGACACACATACACAGTGGTGGGTCCCTGAGCCATCTCCTTACTGGGAGGCTCATCCCATGTCTGGGAGTCAGCAACTCCTTGGGGGATCTCAGGAGGAAGAGCTCCCAGGTTCTCTAAGGTTACAGAGCTCAGGGAATAATCTACAAAGTCTGGCCAGGTGCAGTGGGCATCTCAAGTGCTGGGCAGAGGGGACCTGTGTGCCTGGTGTCACACAAGCTGGACTTCTGCCCCACGTCATGCATGTCCTCACTCATGGGGGGAATGTTACGCCTCTGGAGACAAGTGTGCTGTTCCCACTGGGAAGCCAGGGAGAGAAGGGGACTCTCAGTGAGCCGAGTTAAGAGCGTCAGAACTTCCAGGAGTACAGGTGACAGCAGAAGCCACGACCTGAGCCAGTGTTGGTCACCGTGGGGACAGAGGAGAGATGGATTTGATGGGGACATGGAGGGCAGGTCCTTGTCTCACTCCCCCATGGATGGGAGCTCTGGTTGGAATTGGGTTATTCAGCTGTGACAGTGATGATCAGCCTGACCCTCGGCCTGGAGCCCAGGGGTGTCGCGAGGACGTGTTGACAGAGGATGATGAAGCTGACACCCCGGAAGGCCCATCACTCCTGTCCTGGTCCCAAACTCAGGATGTCCTTCTAAACCCCTTGGTACCAGTCTTCATGGCGATCACCAGACTTTGTGCAGCTCCCTGTGTAGGAGAAGGGACCTGGGGACCCGGGCACATCACAGGCTCCACAAGGGGAGTGACACAAACACAGGTTGGGGGTTTCTGCTGCCTGATGTCCCACAGACCCCACATCACAGATTGGACTGTCGAGAAGCTTCAGAGGAGCAGGAGAGGAGAGGATACAGTCAGTGCCTGTGGGCAGGGAGACCACCCGTGGGGTCCCCATGTTCCTCAGTGGGATCAGCTGTAGGAAAGTCACATTCACAGGACCTACTTCCCCCAACTCTCCTGGAGCAGGCCCAGATTTCCCATCAGAGGTAGAGTATTCCCTTCCCCCTCTCACTTTCCTAAAATGGATTGGCTGCCTTAGGCCCAGAGCTGTCCCCACACCCACCCTCTATCCTGATGTGACAGCTAAAGCTGCAGGAACCCAGGCCAGCTCTGTGCCTGGAGTTGCTCCCAGGCCTGCGTCCTCATGCAGCATTTTCCATCTTTAAGTCCCATGCTTAGGACACAGTGACCCTCAGCCAATCTGCAGGGGACCGTCTACCTGCTCTGATCATGATTTCGGCTGGGAAAGGCTCGTGTCCGTCTTTAAAAAAAAAAACAAAGCCGATGCTCAGCCCAGCCGCCCGCTGCGGTGGGCGGGAGCTCCGCACTCTGCTCGCCCGCGGCGCAGCCCGCAAAGCTGCGAGGCGCTGGCGGAGGCAGCCGGCTAGTGGCAAGCGCTGAGGAGCTGGGCGCGGGGCAGCGCGCCGGGCAGCCTCGGGCCGGCCATGGCGGGGGGCGCGCGGCGGCCGCCTGAGCTGCGCGGCGGCGTCAGGAAAATGGCACATGCAGGCTGGTGGCCTCCTGAACATCACCAAGGTGTCTTTCTCAGACCGTGGTAAATACACGTGTGTCGCCTCCAACGCCCACGGCACGGTGAACAACACAGTGACCCTGCGTGTTGTCTTCACCTCGGGGGACATGGGCGTCTACTACATGGTCGTGTGCCTCGTGGCCTTTACCATCGTCATGGTCCTCAACGTCACTCGCCTGTGTATGATGAGCAGCCACCTGAAGAAGACGGAGAAGGCGATCAATGAATTCTTCAGGACAGAGGGCGCAGAGAAGCTGCAGAAGGCCTTCGAGATTGCCAAGCGCATCCCCATCATCACCTCAGCCAAGACCCTGGAGCTGGCCAAAGTCACCCAGTTCAAAACCATGGAGTTTGCCCGCTACATCGAGGAGCTGGCCCGGAGCGTGCCTCTGCCACCCCTCATCATGAACTGCAGGACGGTAATGGAGGAGATTATGGAGGTGGTGGGCCTGGAGGAGCCAGGGCAGAGCTTTGTGAGGCACGCCCCGGAGGGCCAGGAGGCCACTGACAGGCACGAGGTATACACCATCCCCAATGCTCTGCAGCGCAGTGACTCACCTGCTGCCGACTCAGACGCCTTGTCACTGCACGAGCAGCCTCAGCAGATCGCCATCAAGGTGTCCGTTCACCCGCCATCCAAAAAAGAGCCTGCAGATGACCAGGAGGGTGTGCAGTTAGAAGTCAGAGATGAAGAGGACACGGGGCCATCAGCCGAACAGTCCCCCGACACTGCAGAGCCTTCTACTGAAGTGACGTCCACAGAGCTGACATCCGAGGAACCAACCCCTGTGGAGTTCCCAGGCAGGGCACTGCCACCTGCTCACCCCAACTCCACAGAGCCCACAGTGACATGTGACAAAAACACCTGCATTATTTATGAAAGCCATGTCTAATATCAACCCTGAAAAGCTATGCATATCAAGTAAATCAGGGGCTGCTCCTTGAGATACATACAGATGTAGTCACTCTAGCCGCTAAGCCTTACCAGGAGACTCACCCGTAGGTCGGAGTGGTGCCATTTGGACAGGGGACACCTGCGTGCAGCTGTGAGTGGACCTTCCTGTGAGAGAGGCCAGGGGAAGCATCACGGCACAAAATTGGTAATACCACATGGAAGGTGTCCATCTGTGTGGTGTGAATTGCAGAGGCTGCTCATGGCCACATATCTTAATCAGCAACATCCTCTTGGCAAAGAGGACTCTGTTGTAAGATACCCCAAGTTCAAGAGCCCTGTCCAACACTCACTGCACTGCTTTTCCTTTTTAAAATTACAGGTCTGCTATGATAAATGCACGTACATGGTTTTGCTGCACTTTCTTCTCAGTTTTAATCACTTTCACTGTTCCTTTATCTTGGACTAGTTATTATATTAATACTTGTAGCTCTTTCTGGTTTAGCCCTTTTTGTTCCTGTTTTTCTCTAGAACTTTTACTTCAGAGGCCCCAGTCTAATACTAGTCACCAGAACCAGGACGGCGCCTGCAAGTCCCTTGCAGTGGCCCCGGGTGGTTACTAGGCTCGCTGTGACTTCCATCCCCCCACCTATTTTCACAGAGTGCTTTTTTTTTTTTTTTCCATTTATTTCCAGTGAAGCTGCTACTGTGAAACTGAGAAAAACTTTGCCCTGGAAGAGCACTTTAATGGTTGTATAAAAATGCATGTGCCTGTTTATGTGGGAGTATTTTGGTGAGCTCAGCTGAAGCGTAGAAGGGGAATGGTGAGGGTTGTTTGCCCCCATGCCACTCATGAAAATCGCTGTTAATGTAGGATCATCCTCCAAGCAAAGGCTGATTCTTTACCCAGAAAATTTACTGCTTCCAGAGACAGAGGCATTTGATGGGCTCCTGTAAGGTATAGAATTCTGACTCCCAGACGGGCCTGCAAGGACCATTTGCTGTTGGGCAGTGCCCACACCCTACTTAGGGCAGCAGACATAGGGTCTGTGATATGCCCCTGTGACTGCAGGCCAGGATGACGGTTCAGAGAATTGCACCATCAGATTTCATGCCAAAACTACTGAATGACTATCCAGCCCCCAGAAAGCAGGTGCATTTGAGCCAGCAGGATGTGTTGGAAAGAAGATAGAACTGGTCACCTGAAAGTTAGTGCCTGGCCCAACTGTGCCAGTGCCCAGCTGCCTGTTTGGGGGCAAGGCTAGGCCTCTGTGTCCTTGTCTGTAATACAGGGTGGGTTGGGTGAGGGCCAAGGGCCACTTCAGCAGTTTCACCCTCTCTCAGAACCAGCTCACATGACATCCTTGCTTGTTCTCAAAGTCTCTCAGAGGGTTTTCTCTCATCTCCAATTCCCACAATTCATGCTGTGTTCCTTACTCAGATAGAGGTTGTGGGTCTTCTCCTCCAGGAAGTCATTAGGACCTCTCCTGCAGTAAGAGGTAGTCTTGGTGAGGGTGAATGACATCACTTCCTTTTCACTTACAAGCAAGGAAGACAGGAAGCTCAGTGTCGCCGATGGGGTGGTTACGTCCAAGGTTGCGTGGACACATTGTTGATGAGAGTGTAGATGCATAAGTATAACCCGCACCCTTTCACCGTCCGTGGAAGTGGCCTTGGACAACTCCCTGCCTCTCTCTGAAGTTTAATCTTGTGCTTCATCTATGAAAATACACAGATAGCACCTGAGGGTCTGCAAGATCTCTTCTCATCAAACGTTACAGTTTTACAGAAAGTCTGCAATCTTCATGATAAACCTGGAGCAAACCTGAGAGAACATGAGCCTGGGTGCTTCTGCTGTTCAACCATTGCAGCAAACAGGTGTGGAGTACATGGCCTTAAAGTGACCTTGCCCGGTTTATTTATAGTAGGGAGAGAGTATGGAAGGTGACACTTCAGATGACAGACCAGTTCCATCAGACAGCTCGTGAAAAGGAACATCTTCGCATCTAGTCCGACGTGCCTTGAGTGAACCCGCAAAGAAATCAGCAGTGAACCATCAGGAGAATCCATGAGTCCTGTCTGGGCTGTCCAGACTGGGATATTACATGTTTGGGTTGTAGTAGGACAGTTTTATATCTAGCTCTTAGAGCACAGCATTTTTTTTTTGTTAACGCAGGTCCACACATTTTTAGCAGGGGTTTCTACACCAAAGCAAAAATGGGGACTTAAGCTCATTGTTTTTGATGTGTGAGCTTTCCCCCATGCTACTTGGTTCTCATTTCACTCAAACCAGAGTGCAGACCTCTGCAGAAACAGCAGAAGGTGCCGGTTTCATCTACATATCCACGAGGGAAAATCTGGCTACTGTTGATGAAATGAGCAGGAATGTGTGACCAAAGAATGTTTCCAGGTTGATTTTTGCTTCTTTAGACTATGGTGGGGGGAGATGATAACGGATTTCGAAAACATTCTCCCTTGTCAAGGCATTAGAATGACCCTGATAACACCCACCCTACAGGGAGGTTGACTCACAATGATGATTTCTCCTTGTGGAAAATCTGCACGCTTCCTGTCCTATCCTGCCCCCAGCATCTTTACAAAATCAAAGAGTCCCTCCTGCTAGAACGGGAGGTGCAGACACCTCATGGCTCTTGGTTGGATTTTCAGAGATAAAGTGAACTGCCCACCTCATGGAAATTCAGTCATGTGACTGACCGTGGGTGCTCCTTGAGCACTGAGCTTGCTGGAGCAGTTTTGAAAGCTGGCTGCTAATGCCCCAGCTACGTCCCCTGAGTCTTATGAACTCATTCTCAAGGTGGAGTTCTGCTTTCTGAGTCATGCTGGTAATATCTCTAGCAATTTTTTTCTTGAGAGTCCAAAAAATAATTCACATATGTATGCGTAATTAATTCACTTAGGTGATTTTTTGAACTTGGATAGTATTTATTCTAAATGGGGAAAACAAAATTTTATATGGAAAAATCTAATTTATAATGGTTTTGGTTTATAGATTATATTTTCATATCTTTAGGGCACATCTACTATCCTCATCTTTTTGTATATCAGACTTGGCAAAAAGAAATACTAATACTTGACTAAAATCTCTAGGAACCAAATGTGATGTATATGATCTATAACGTAAAGAAACTGCTGTAAAAATAGCTGAATGTCTCACCCATGTCTCAAGCATTACTGTGCCATGTCATCACATCCAGAGCAATTTGTCCTGGATGCTTACAAGCATTCCTTTTCCACAACTAAGGCTAGAAGATTTGGTGTCCCTCACTATGGATCCTGGAATCCTCTCTCATTCTCCTTTACTTTTTTTTTTTTTTTGCAGTTTTGGCCGGGGCTGGGTTTGAACCCACCACCTCCGGCATATGGGGCCAGCGCCCCGCTCCTTTGAGCCACAGGCGCTGCCCTCTCCTTTACCTTTCTTATTGTTTCCTTTTAATAAGCACAAGTTTGTGTTCTCTGAACAGAAAGGCAAATTTGAGATAACAAAACAATAGAATTTAACTGAATGAACTTATGGCTACGTAAATTTTTTAATGGACTCATAATGTGGTTTTTACTTTTTATTTTTTTTAATTTTTGAGAGAGTCTCACTTTGTCGCCATCCATAGAGAGCTATGGTTTCATAGCTCACAGCAGCCTCAAACTCCTGGGCTCAGGTGATGCTCCTGCCTCAGCCTCCCAAGTAACTGGGACTACAGGCGACCACCACCACTCTCAACTAGGTTTTCTATTTTTAGTAGAGACAGGGTCTTGCTCTTGCTCGGGCTGGTCTTGAACTCCTGAACATAAGCAATCCACCTGCCTTGGCCTTCCAGAGTGCTGGGATTACAGGTGTGAGCTACCTCACCCAGCTCAGCCTGACTTTAAAACACCCTCCCAGCCACTGGAAGAAATAGTTGGAAAGGCATATCAGGCATCTTTTAATTTGCTGTTGGAAATGCAGTGTTGTGCGCGTGCTAAAACTCCCTATGGTTCTCTTAAGTGGGATTTCCTTTCAGTGTTTAATTTGATAAGAAAATGGAGCATTTAAGTCGAATTTCAGATTCTGTGTTTTCTCAGAACAGATTAGCTACTGTCTCATATCCTTTTGGCAATCCCTTAAGTAATTCCTGTTTCTCTCCTTGCTTTTTAAACTAAGTTATTAGGCTGAGTGCAGTGCCTCATGCCTGTGATCCTGGTACTTTGGGAGGCCAAGGTGAGAAGATTGCTTGAGCCCAGGAGTTTAAGACCAGCCTGGCAACATAGTGAGACCCTTTCTCTACTAAATATGTTTTAAAATTAGCCAGGTGAAGTAGTGGTACCCACTACTGTAGTCCCAGTACTGTAGTCCCAGCTACTTGTGAGGCTGAGGTGGGAGGGTTGCCTGAGCCCAGACATTCAAGGTTGCATTGAGCTGTGAGCACACCACTGCTCTCCAACCTAGTTGACAAAGTGAGACCCCACCCCCTAAAATAAATAAAGCGTTTAGTACTCTTTAAATATCTATGAAATCTCACCACACATACATTTTGCGCTTCTGTTCTGGTCAAGTTATTGGTCATTTTTATATTCACCTATTCACTTTAAAAACCTTTCAGCAGAGCTTCCTTGCATCTGGGCACCGTGAGTCTGGGGAGATAGGACTCCAGGCATCTCTGGCTGGTGGAAACTGCCTATCACCACTCCTATGAAGATACAGGGAGTCAGCGAGAGACTTCTGGACCCCAAGAGGAGGACTAAAACAGTGGAAAACCGGCAAGTGGTCGCGTGTGTTCAATCCGTCTAAACCCGCCCACAACTGTAAGTTCAGTAGCAGCGAGACTGCAAACCAGAAAGGCCTTACCTGTGAACTGTTTTGATGTCCTTGGACTTGGCACTGAGTTGAACTGCCTTGGGGAAGGCCTGAGCCGGAGTGCGGAGAACTTTGGCCATTGTCTAGGGCCCCAGTCTAAGCCACTGAGCCAGACGGAGCTAATGGTGTTTGGCGGTGGGTCACACGGATCCATTGTCAGTGATCTGCCCCGGCAAGCTCCGCCCTCAGGGTCGCAGAGCTAGAAACGGGTGGGAGCTGGTAACCCAGCAACCAAGTAGCCTAAGGGTGGGGTTTGAGCCACCTTGCAGCCCTAACCCTCAGGGGCAGAGTGAGACCGGTCTTGGCACACTGGGTAAGTGGATAGCCACTTCAGCAGCGATTTCAGCGAGAAAGCTGGGAAAGCTTCTGCTCAGCAAGTTTACAAGTTCAAAGTGCCTTTTAAGTAGGCTGAAGAGAGATTTAGGGTGTCTACCTGCAGGGGTTTGAGAAATCAGCAGCCTCCAGTCGTATCAGAACTGTGACTAACATCTCATACCCCAGAAGACCACGTGTTGCCCAGACAATATTCAATAACATATACAAACTGCTTTGTTTTGGGTTGTGTATTTTTTTCTTTTTTTTTTTTTTGTTTGTTTATTTTGACGTTGCTGATGTTCTTTTGTTTTTTTAATTTCAATCTTTTCCACACAGATCCCTTTTTCTTTCTCAATTTTCCTAGTTTAATTATAATTTCCCATTGCTGCCTTTTTTAATAACTTCAACTTCATTTTTGCTAGTGTTTCTACCGATATAATTTGGTTTTTCACCCAATTTTATCCCCGTAAAGTTTTCTGTTTGCTTCTTTTGGTTTGATTTATAGCATTTTTGTCTTTCCTCTCTACTTGGTGGAGGTGGGGTACTGTGTCTGATCAGGTGAGCAAAGAGCTGCTGACCTCAAGGGAACCACGCAACTTGGCACCCCCAGAAGTGGGGTTTTTTAAGGTTGTGTCAAAGTACCCTACTGTACACCTATATTGCCCTGTCTCCCTCTTTCTGTGCCTCTCTTCTTTTTGTCACTATTCCTTATACCCACCCCCTCTCCTTTCTCTATCTTTCTTTTTTTCTTATCACTCGGTCCTCCTTTCTTTCATCCCCTTTTTTTGCTCTTCAACCTTCTCACCCTTCTGGTCCTGTAACCCTTAGTCCACAGGCACAAGAACTTAAAGAGCAAGAGGAAGTGAAAGGAAAATTAGGGCAAGGAAACAGATAAAAGAAATCACTCATGAGGAAGAATCAGCAGAAAACTCCAGGCAACATGAAGAACCAGTCTAGAACAACCCCACCAAGGGACCATGAGGTAGCTACTGCAGATGATTCCACCTATGAAGAAATGTTAGGAATGACAGAAAGGGAATTTAGAATACACATGTTGAAAACAATGAAAGAAATGATGGAAACAATGAAGGAAATTGCTAATAAAGTGGAAAATAACCAAAAGGAAATCCAAAAACAGAATCAAATAAGAGATGAACGATATGAAGAATATAAAAAGGATATAGCAGACCTGAAGGAACTGAAACAGTCAATTAGGGAACTTAAAGATACAATGGAAAGTATCAGCAACAGGTTAGACCATGCAGAAGAAAGAAGTTCAGAGGTAGAAGACAAAGTTCTTGAGATAACTCAGACAGTAAAAGAGGCAGAAAAGAAGAGAGAGAAAGCAGAACGTTCACTGTCAGAATTATGGGACTTTATGAAGCGTTCCAACATACGAGTTATAGGAATCCCAGAAGGGGAAGAAGAAAGCCCCAGAGGAATGGAAGCCATGCTAGAGAATATTATAAAAGAAAATTTCCCAAACATCACCAAAGAGTCTGACACACTGCTTTCAGAGGGATATCGGACCCCGGGTCGCCTCAACTCCAACCGAGCTTCTCCAAGACACATTGTGATGAACCTGTCCAAAGTCAAGACAAAAGAAAAGATTCTGCAAGCTGCCAGGAGTAAGCGCCAGTTGACCTACAGGGGCAAATCCATCACATTGACCGCAGACTTCTCTAATGAAACTTTCCAAGCAAGAAGACAATGGTCATCTACATTTAATCTACTTAAACAGAACAATTTTCAGCCCAGAATTCTGTACCCTGCTAAGCTAAGCTTCAAAATTGACGGAGAAATCAAATCATTTACAGATATACAAACATTGAGGAAATTCGCCACAACAAGACCAGCTCTACAGGAAATACTTCAACCTGTTCTGCACACTGACCACCACAATGGATCAGCAGCAAAGTAAGAACTCAGAAATCAAAGGACAGAACCTAACCTCCACACTGATGCAAAAGATAAAACCAAGCAATGGACTCTCACCAAATAAGATGAATAGAATACTACTACACTTATCAATTATCTCAATAAATGTTAATGGCTTGAATTCCCCACTGAAGAGACATAGATTGGTTGACTGGATTAAAAAACACAAGCCATCCATTTGCTGTCTGCAAGAAACACACCTGGCTTCAAAAGACAAATTAAAGCTCCGAGTCAAGGGTTGGAAGACAATTTTTCAGGCAAATGGAATTCAGAAGAAAAGAGGAGTTGCAATCTTATTTTCAGATACATGTGGATTTAAAGCAACTAAAGTCAAAAAAGACAAAGATGGTCACTTTATATTGGTCAAGGGAAAACTACAACAAGAAGACATTTCCATTCTAAATATTTATGCACCCAATTTAAATGCTCCCAGATACTTGAAGCAGACCTTACTCAGTCTGAGCAATAAGATATCTGATAATACCATCATAACAGGGGACTTTAACACACCTCTTACAGAGCTGGACAGATCCTCTAAACAGAAATTAAACAAAGATGTAAGAGATTTAAATGAGACCCTAGAACAACTATGCTTGATAGACGCATATAGAACACTCCACCCCAAAGATAAAGAATATACATTCTTCTCATCACCCCATGGAACATTCTCCAAAATTGATCATATCCTGGGACACAAAACAAATATCAACAGAATGAAAAGAATTGAAATTTTACCTTGTATCTTTTCAGACCATAAGGCACTAAAGGTGGAACTCAACTCTAACAAAAATGCTCAAGCCCACCCAAAGGCATGGAAATTAAACAATCTTCTGTTGAATAACAGATGGGTGAAGGAAGAAATAAAACAGGAAATCATTAACTTCCTTGAGCATAACAACAATGAAGACACAAGCTACCAAAACCTGTGGGATACTGCAAAAGCAGTTTGGAGAGGAAAATTCATCGCTTTAGATGCCTACATTCGAAAAACAGAAAGAGAGCGCATCAACAATCTCACAAGAGATCTTATGGAATTGGAAAAAGAAGAACAATCTAAGCCTAAACTCAGTAGAAGAAAAGAAATATCCAAAATCAAATCAGAGATCAATGAAATTGAAAACAAAAGAATCATTCAGAAAATTAATGAAACAAGGAGTTGGTTTTTTGAAAAAATAAATAAAATAGATAAACCATTGGCCAGACTAACTAGAAATAGAAAAGTAAAATCTCTAATAACCTCAATCAGAAACGATAAAGGGGAAATAACAACTGATCCCACAGAGATATAAGAGATCATCTCTGAATACTACCAGAAACTCTATGCCCAGAAATTTGACAATGTGAAGGAAATGGATCAATATTTGGAATCACACCCTCTCCCTAGACTTAGCCAGGATGAAATAGATCTCCTGAACAGACCAATTTCAAGCACTGACATCAAAGAAACAATAAAAAAGCTTCCAACCAAAAAATGCCCTGGTCCAGATGGCTTCACTCCAGAATTCTATCAAACCTTCAAGGAAGAGCTTATTCCTGTACTGCAGAAATTATTCCAAAAAACTGAGGAAGAAGGAATCTTCCCCAACACATTCTATGAAGCAAACATCACCCTGATACCAAAACCAGGAAAAGACCCAAACAAAAAGGAGAATTTCAGACCAATCTCACTCATGAACATAGACGCAAAAATTCTCAACAAAATCCTAGCCAATAGATTACAGCTTATCATCAAAAAAGTCATTCATCATGATCAAGTAGGCTTCATCCCAGGGATGCAAGGCTGGTTTAACATACGCAAGTCTATAAACGTTATCCACCATATTAACAGAGGCAAAAATAAAGATCACATGATCCTCTCAATAGATGCAGAAAAAGCATTTGATAAAATCCAGCATCCTTTTCTAATTTGAACTCTGAAGAGTATAGGCATAGGTGGCACATTTCTAAAACTGATTGAAGCTATCTATGACAAACCCACAGCCAATATTTTACTGAATGGAGTAAAACTCAAAGCTTTTCCTCTTAGAACTGGAACCAGACAAGGTTGTCCTCTGTCACCTTTACTATTCAACGTAGTGCTGGAAGTTCTAGCCAATACAATTAGGCAAGACAAGGAAATAAAGGGAATCCAAATGGGAGCAGAGGAGGTCAAACTCTCCCTCTTTGCTGACGACATGATCTTATACTTAGAGAACCCCAAAGACTCAACCACAAGACTCCTAGAAGTCATCAAAAAATACAGTAATGTTTCAGGATATAAAATCAATGTCCACAAGTCAGTAGCCTTTGTATACACCAATAACAGTCAAGATGAGAAGCTAATTAAGGACACAACTCCCTTCACCATAGTTTCAAAGAAAATGAAATACCTAGGAATATACCTAACGAAGGAGGTGAAGGACCTGTATAAAGAAAACTATGAAATCCTCAGAAAGGAAATAGCAGAGGATATTAACAAATGGAAGAACATACCATGCTCATGGATGGGAAGAATCAACATTGTTAAAATGTGTATACTTCCCAAAGCTATCTACCTATTCAATGCCATTCCTATCAAAGTACCTACATCGTACTTTCAAGATTTGGAAAAAATGATTCTGCGTTTTGTATGGAACCGGAAAAAACCCCGTATAGCTAAGGCAGTTCTTTGTAACAAAAATAAAGCTGGGGGCATCAGCATACCAGATTTTAGTCTGTACTACAAAGCCATAGTGGTCAAGACAGCATGGTACTGGCACAAAAACAGAGACATAGACGCTTGGAAGCGAATTGAACACCAAGAAATGAAACTAACATCTTACAACCATCTAATCTTTGATAAACCAAACAAGAACTTACCTTGGGGGAAAGACTCCCTATTCAATAAATGGTGTTGGGAGAACTGGATGTCTACATGTAAAAGACTGAAACTGGACCCACACCTTTCCCCACTCACAAAAATTGATTCAAGATGGATAAAGGACTTAAATTTAAGGCATGAAACAATAAAAATTCTCAAAGAAAGCATAGGAAAAACACTGGAAGATATTGGCCTGGGGGAAGACTTCATGAAGAAGACTGCCATGGCAATTGCAACAACAAAAAAAATAAACAAATGGGACTTCATTAAACTGAAAAGCTTCTGTACAGCTAAGGACACAATAACCAAAGCAAAGAGACAACCTACACAATGGGAAAGGATATTTGCATATTTTCAATCAGACAAAAGCTTGATAACCAGGATCTATAGAGAACTCAAATTAATCCACATGAAAAAAGCCAACAATCCCTTATATCAATGGGCAAGAGACATGAATAGAACTTTCTCTAAAGATGACAGACGAATGGCTAACAAACACATGAAAAAATGTTCATCATCTCTATATATTAGAGAAATGCAAATCAAAACAACCCTGAGATATCATCTAACCCCAGTGAGAATGGCCCACATCACAAAATCTCAAAACTGCAGATGCTGGCATGGATGTGGAGAGAAGGGAACACTTTTACACTGCTGGTGGGACTGCAAACTAGTACAACCTTTCTGGAAGGAAGTATGGAGAAACCTCAAAGCACTCAACCTAGACCTCCCATTCGATCCTGCAATCCCATTACTGGGCATCTACCCAGAAGGAAAAAAATCCTTTTATCATAAGGACACTTGTACTAGACTGTTTATTGCAGCTCAATTTACCATTGCCAAAATGTGGAAACAGCCTAAATGCCCACCAACCCAGGAATGGATTAACAAGCTGTGGTATATGTATACCATGGAATACTATTCAGCTATTAAAAAAAATGGAGACTTTACATCCTTCGTATTAACCTGGATGGAAGTGGAAGACATTATTCTTAGTAAAGCATCACAAAAATGGAGAAGCATGAATCCTATGTACTCAATCTTGATATGAGGACAATTAATGACAATTAAGTTTATGGGGGGGAGGCAGAAAGAGGGATGGAGGGAGGAGGGTGGGGCCTTAGTGTGTGTCACACTTTATGGGGGCAAGACATGATTGCAAGAGGGACTTTACCTAACAATTGCAATCAGTGTAACTGGCTTATTGTACCCTCAATGAATCCCCAACAATAAAAAAAAAATAAATAAAATAAAAAAAAAACCTTTCAGCAGATAACAAAGTTCATTTTCCCAATGTATTTATTAGAGTTTCTTCAGCAACTAACCAGATTCAAATTAGACAAATCAATGTGGAGGGGTGAAAAAATCAAACCAAATAATTTTTTATTGTATTTTCCAAAGCAACTGAGCATGTATCCATTATACAAGAAAATGTCGGGCAGTGCCTGTGGCTTAAAGGAGTGGGGCGGTGGCCCCATATGCTGGAGGTGGCGGGTTCAAACCTAGCCCCAGCCAGAAACTGAAAGAAAAAAAACTAAAAGAAAATGTCACATAGGGTTGATAATAATCCTTAACTGGGATTTTTTTTTTAAGAGAATACTACATCAACTCAAAACTAGAGAATGTAAAAATGGAAAGTAAATAGCTCTAAGAATATTCTGGCATCAATTATTTTAATATAACCAATAATAGAAGCCTCCAAATGTCTCTTGCACACACCCCAGAGCTATTAACTTGTCACAGAGGATGCCCGCACTCACATCTTGTATTTCAGTAGTTCCCAATATCCTTCATTAAGATTGGAAAACAAGACCAAACTGGGGCGGCGCCTGTGGCTCAGTGGGTAGGGCACCGGCCCCATATACCGAGGGTGGTGGGTTCTAACCCGACCCTGGCCAAACTGCAACAACAGCAACAACAACAAAAAAAGAAATGCCAACCTGGTGATTTTTGTGAACAATAAAATGTTCACTTTCTAAAAATAATTTGAAGATGTAAACAAATGACTAATAGCAAAAACAGAGAAAAAAAAAATTGTGACACATCCTGTATTTTGATTGTTGCTTTAATAAAAGGTTTGCACAGGAAAAAAAAAAAAAAAAAAAACAAAACAAAGCCTTCTCATTAGGCCCGATTCACCTCACTTAGATAAACAGGCCACATTTTACTATCCTCATGAGGTTTTTGTTTCTTGTTCTTTTCGGTTTTCTTGAGAAAAGCAACAATGTACAGAAATTCACAGTAAAAGCATTTTACACCAGAACGTGCTTCCGAGTAGAGTTCGTGTGTAAGAGAGAAAGATTCAAATTGGAAAATTATCATAGAACAAGGCACCCTGAGGAGGGTGGGCTTCTTGTCCCACTCCCCCATCTGCCTGTGTCACCGTGAGTAGTACTGTCCTGCCATGTGGCACAGTAATAGTCAGCCTCGTCCTCAGCCTGCAGCCCAGAGATGTGCAGGATCCCGGCATCGGCTGAGGCTTCTTTGGATGCAGAGAAGCGGCTGGGGACCCTGGAGCCCCGGTCTTTACTTGAGTGATAGTACAGGAAGTTCCAGGGAGGGCTCCTTGGCTTCTTCTGGGGCAGGATACACTACAGCTACCCACACTGGAGCCACTGCTAGGGTGCAGGTGAGTCTGGCTGATGCCCCCAGGGATACAGAGAGGGAGGGTGACTGAGTCAGCACAGGCTGGGAGAGAAAACCTGTGAACAGCACTTACTGGGGAAAGAATTAAGTATCAAGTTTGTCAGGAATCTTTGTCAGAAGATAACAAGCAGGCTAGGAGCTGCTCTTGGCCTCTGAGGCCTGTTGTACCTGAGCAGTGAGAGAGGATCATGAGGAGGACAGGAGCCCAGGCCATGGCGGACACAGCCCTGGTCCCCACAGTGGGGCTGAGCTGCCCCAGGCCCCCTTTTCTCCCCACAGCACAGGAGGGGCTGCTCATGCAAATGCGTTTCCATCCAGGGACTGCCTAGCCCTGACCACAGGGAGAGTGACACAGGCACAAGTTGGGGGGTTTCTGCTCCCTGATGTCCCACAGACCCACAATCACAGCCTAGACTGTTAAAAATCTCCAGTGAGGCAGGAGAGGGGAGGACAAAAGTCAGTGCCTGCGGTCTCAGGGAAACTCAGCCATGGGGGCCCCGTGTTCCTGAGTGGGATCAGCTGTAGGAAAGTCACATTCATGGGACCAGCATTCCCCCAACTCCCCTGGAGCAGGCTCAGCATTTCCCAGTGGGAGAGGAGACTCACTTTCCCACACTCACCTCCTACAAGGAGGTTTCTGGCCTCAGTCCCAGAGCTGTCCCCACACCCACCCTCTATCCTGATGTGACAACTACAGCTGCAGGAACCCATGAGTGAGCCAGGCCAGCTGTGTGCCTGGAATTCCTCCCTGACCCGTGTCCTCAGCTGCATTTCACATCCCCCTGCCTGGTCCCCGGGACATAGGGAGCCTCAGGCAGCCCTGAGCACAGGTGACTGGGAGGAAAGGGGAGGTCTCTGCTGTGACAACTGGAAGGGCACAGTCCATGCTGTAGGACTGTCCACCTGCTGAGATGGTCCCTGAGAACTAAGATGTGAGCCAGGAGACGCTAATATTTTATGTTTCCTTAACAAGGCCAGCCCCACAAGCACCGGATTCAGCACATGCGGATAAACAGGCAACATTTCAGTGTCATCAGGGGGCTTTGGATTTTGCTTTTGGTTTTCCTGAGACTTCAGAAACATTTGGAGAGAAATGGAGAGTAGAAATATTTTAAACATCAAAGGTGCTCCCAAGTAAAATTTGTACATTGGAGCATATTTAGAAATTCGAAAATTGCCACAGAGAAAGCTCCAGAGAAAGCTGAGGTTTCTGTCCCACTTCCTCATCTGCCTGTGTCACTGTGAGGAATATCACTGCTGTCCCAGCTCTGACAGTAATAATCAGCCTCGTCCTCAGACTGGAGGTTGGAGATGGTTAAGTAGCGGTCAGCCCCAGAGCCCGAGCCTGAGAAGCGGTCAGGGATCCCGTCCCCATTGCTGGAGCTTCCAGAACTGGTAACATACATCAAGTACCGAGGGGCCTTCCCTGGCTGCTGCTGGTGCCATGCAATGGTGGAGCCACTGAGCTCACTGCTCAAGGTGCAGGTGAGCTTGACCGAGGCTCCCAAGGAGGCAGATGCAGAGGGCGGCTGAGTCAGCACAGGCTGGGAGAGGGACCCTGGAAACACAGACACCCATTATGACCTGGAGGAAGGACAGGAGGGAAGGAAAGTCCTGGCATGGGTTTGGGAAGTGGGCTGGGTGGTCAGGGTGCTGAGGGCCACCCTGAACTGTGCACTGAAGGAGGAGGCTGAGGAGTAGGAGTGGCGTCCAGGCCATGGTGAAGACACCCCAGAGCTCTGCTGAGGCAGACAGGCTGCAGGTCTCTCTTATCCCCCCTCCAGCCTCAGAGGAGAGAGATGGGCCCTGCATGCAAATGTGCTGCTCTTCCCCTGCCCAGCCCAACCCAACCCTCCCTGGGCCTGTGTGCAGCCCCAGTGTCCTCGTATCCTTCCTTGTAGAAGTGGGTGTATGCTGGGCCTGGCCTGAGGCTCCCACGGGTCCAGAGAGGACACAGCTGCTGGCTCCAGTGAGCCCTGAGCAGAGCCCAGGGCCAAGTGTCTGGGATCCCAGCTGAGCCCCACAGAACCCTCCGTGATAGCTCTACAGCGCCCCCTGTTGCGCAAGTCCAAGTCCAGCATGTCTGTGACCAGATGCCAGGGGTTCCTGACAAAGGCTCCAGCCCCACCAGGGCCTTGACCACTGCCCGCCCCCTGCTGAAAGGCAGTGCAAGATCCCTCCTATGGGAGCTCTTACCTCATCTCAGTCCGTAGTTTTCTTTATCTGCCTCCTCAGGACACACAACTCACCCCACATTAAGGGGACAGGGGTATCTCCTGTACAAACTGCACATGAAATAAGATGCACATTAGTGCACATTAGCTGAGAACAGGGCAGTTCAGCCATGATCCCACTTCCCAGGCTGCTCTTGAAGCCGGTTTCTCTCTCCCCACTGGATCCCTCAGGAGATCACACATAGGGAGCAGAGTGGGGACTGTCTGGGGGATAAAGGAGCAGGCGGGGGTCACTGGAGTCACTGGGGAGTGAGGAGAGTCCCAGGGAGGAGGAGGCCCCTGCAGTTATATGAGAAGATGATCAGCTCACATGGGGCTTCTTCTCAAGTGCAAGATCAGAGAAATTTCCAAAAATTACAGGCTGTGAATAAAAATTCCCAAATAAAGGTATTTAAATGTCCGTGTCTTTTCTTACATAAGTATTGTAGTTGAGACATTCACAGGATAGAAGGGAAGGGGAAAGAGAGACCCGAGGACTGAGAAGGGAAGTCGTGAGTCAGAGACGGGAGGGGAGACAATGGTCCCCACTGCAGAAGGGACTGGAGGAGAAGAAAGTGGGGAGATTGGGGAAGACTCCAAGGGGCAATTGGGTCAAGGGAGGTTTGGGGTGTGGGATCCCCACAAACTCAGGGATCCTTCTGCGATCAAAATTCCCCATTTCTCTGTGAGACGTTCCTCTCTGCTGCTTATCTGCTAATGGCTTCTTCCTCATTTCTCCTCATTCTGACATGTTTGGTGACTTTAAGGCATTATGTGGATGTTTCAGAAAGGCATCTTCGAGACATGTAGAATATCAGGCTTCACTCCAGACCCATGAGTCAGAGTCTACATATGACAGGATCCCAGGTGACCCCCGTGCACGGGAACATCTTAGAGTCTCTGGTCCAACACAGGCAGGAGGGCGCCGGTGGGCTTGGTGAAGGATTGTTCCTCAGGCCTCGGTCTGTTCTGCCTCCTGCCAGGGAGCCCAGCCAAGTGCCCTCCTGCGCCCCACTCTGTGCAGGACATGCTGGCACAGTGCAGCCCAGCTTCCCAGCACGTGGGGGGGACACTCCCCTGAGCTCACCCATCCCCAGAGATGACCAGAGGGTTTAATAAGAATGTGACTTTTCATCTTCACATCTCTGCAGAGGGAAGGAGTGAGAGCGTGTGAAAGTGGGAATTTTCCATTACTATTTATAATCTTATTAATACTAAGCAAGTTTACATACTCGTGCATTTTAAGTAGTGGAAGAGTCACTGTATTAACCTTAAATGACAATGACTGCCATAAGGGTTAGACGTCTGAGCACAAATATCACACTTCTGGAAAAACTGATGATCCTGGAATAACGGCAGTCAACTTCAGAGCCACTGTCATGTGGAGTGGCGGATCAGCATCCTGGGACGGCACTCAGAGCAGCTGCAGTGGCCTGTGTCACAGCTCTGCCGGCCAGCGCATCACAGTCCCCAGACAGGGCCCTGGGCCCTCGGACCCGCCCCCTTCCCCGCACGGCTGCTGGCAGTTTGCAGCTCTCTTTACCTCCCTGGCCTTTCCCCTGCGTCTGTCCCCCCCCCGCCCTCCTCTTCACGTGGCCTCCTCTTTGCGTCCCCTGTATTCTCGTGATTTCTCATCAAGACTCCAGGCACGTCATGTCAGAGCACCTGTAAGGCCTTGTCTCAAACACCTGCATCGGCAATAATATGATTTTTAAATAATGTCACCTTAAGCAGGAGTTGGGTTAGGACTTCAGACACCCTCAGGGGTATTTACTTAAACATAGCAATAGAGAGGAAGCATCTTTTCAAATATCATAAAATATTTTTAAAACCTCATGGAACATACAAATTGCAGGTACACATTGCATGTAGTATTAAAGTAGAACCTAATAAAGTTTATTCACATGCAGAAAAGGATTTCCTCCTGTCACCCTTAGTTGGCAGAAAGAGCCTCCTTGGAGATGCCGGTTTCTGAAGGAAATGTGTTTGACCTTAGTCTTTAAGCCTGATCCAGCCAATGTTCGTATGTTTGGAACACAAATCATGGACTTCTCCTTCTGTGGTCCACGTCCTCTCAAATGATGCACAGATCCCCTCCAGTACAAGAGACAAAGGGGGCGAGGAATCAGTTTAGAGCCTTCCATTCACTTTCTCTGGAGCATAGGCAACGTGCAGGCTGCCCTGAGAGGGCGCGGTCTGGTCATGCGATCCTGAGAATACGTAAGCATGTGTGCTCCCAGGCTCAGCCAAAGATTGATTCAAAAACAAACACTCCTGGACGCCAGCCTAGTTCTCAGTTTCCCTCCTTGGGGGCAAAGCTGCCCTGACTCACCCAGGGCCTCGGCTGAAGGACCAGGCTGAGGACTGCTGCAGGCTGTACTGCAGTGGTGCCCCGCAGGGAGAGACACCCAGAGAGGGGACAGGACTGAGCCTGGGAACACACATGATCACATGACATGAAGGACCCTGGGAGATGGGAACCACCGAGTGTCGCTATCTGGGGCTTCTGCTGAGAAATGGGGATGGGGGACAGAACACACCCGATCCATTCTGCTGCACAGGAGGCGGCGACGTCACTCCCTGGTGGGGGGCTGCTCACTGAGCCGGGCACCTGGGGCACATCACTGCTGGCACAGGGGGCTGTTATCTATGGGTAAAGTGAAGGATTTCTGCGACTCCCCACTGTGTGAGTCCAAAGTAGCCGACGGGACAACAGTGGCTAATTACCAGCATGAGCGATGGCTGCTCCCGGGCCTCAGCTTTAGCTCTGCCCTCACTTGAGTTCTTCCTCGCACCCCACCCCACCAGTCTGGAAGGACACTTTCATGGGTTGATGATCTGAAAATGGAAGTCACACTGAGCTAGACTTCCTCCCAATCAGCAGCAGGGTGACTGCACCAGGCTGGGACAGCAGACAGGAGGTTTTCCTCTCCCTTCCCCGTGGGTCTAGAGCACAGTGTGGAGTGTCAGTGTTGCGCGATTCCTACTGCAGTGACAGGCAGCCTCGTCCTCAGCCTGCAGCCCAGAGATGAGCAGGATCCCTGCATTGGCCAAGGCATCTTTGGATCCAGAGAAGTGGCTGGGGACCCTGGAGCCCTTGTCCTTATCTGAGTCTGAGTAGTAGCTCAGGAGATACCAGTGAGGGCTCCCTGTATTCTGCTGAATCCTCCACATCCTGAAGTCCCCAACATTGAAGCCACTGCTCAGTGGGTAGCTGAGTCTGGCTGATGCTCCCAGGGATGCAGAGGGGGAGAACGGCTGAGTCAGCCCAGGCTGGGAGAGGGAACCCGAGAACACAGACGCTCACGGGTGCTGAGGAGGTACCAGGGTCCGGCTGCTTGGAGGCCTGAGCCAGAGGAGGATGACAGAGGCTCAGGAGCTGCTCCTGGCAGCTGTGATGTCCCTACCTATGCAGTGACACAGGACCATGAGGACGAGGGGGCTTCAGGCCATGGTGGCCTCGGACCTCCTGAAACCCAAGTGCCGTGCTGGGCTGCCCAGGCCTTTTTCTCTCTCCACGTGCCCGCGGGGCCGTTCATGCAAATGTGTCTGATCCACTGGTGGCCTCTGCTCCCCTCTGGGGACTGCTGAGGTCTGAGCTTGGCCTTTTAGACCGAGAGTCTGATGTGTGAGACTCAAAGTTTCCCTACAGGGAGGGTGGCCCAGGGAGGAAGCAGCTGCCACGGTTGTGACCAGAATGAAATCCAGACAGACTAGACTGGACTGAGGATCCACTCCCACAGTGGCTGACTCCCCTAGCTCATGGCAGAAGCCTCCATCCTTCGATGCGTGAACATTTCCTCGGGCTCCACGTGTGTCCTCACAACGTGACAGCTGCTTCCCTCCAATCAAGTGAGCTTAGAAAGAGCCAGATGGAAATCACGTCTTTTAGGACCCAGCATCCAAAGTCACTCTCAGTAATTCCTCCATGTTCCATGGGAGCTAAAGGTAAGATCCCAAGGCTGCCTCTGGCCTTGACTGAACGGACCCATGTTGGCTGAGGGGACACAGTTCTATTTTCTTTTTAGAAATATTCTTGTCACCTCTTTTAGTTTGTGAAATCTGTGTATTTAGCCCCCTCTTTCATGTAAAATCCAGACCACTCTGTCTCTCCCTGAAGCATGTGTTGCTGGAGCCCATTTCCCAGCCCGCCAGAGGTCACTGTGGGCTACAAACCCATTATGAGGAAAGAAGCTTTCCTTTCCCGAACTGCCCACCTTGGTACTTTCAATAGACCCCTATCAGCTACACAGTGACCCGTATTCAGTACCTCTAGGGACATGAGCACCAGAGTGGAGGGATCCTAGGAACTCATTAGAGAAAGCCTCCCACACCTGGTCAGTCCACAGGAGACACAGACCTGGGGTCCCAGAGACCTGATGTGACACAGAGTGGAGCAACTCTGCAGACCAGGGAGGGCGTCACACATCCCACCTGTGCCCCATAGTGCCGTTGGCCAATGGGCAGAATCTTCCAGATCCTTCTCAGTCAGCCTGTTCATATCTGCTATTATTCACATTTTTACCCCATTTCCTGGTTTTAAAAATGTCACTCTGGAGTAGTGTCTAAAATCTCCAGGGCTCCCAAGATGCAAAAAGTGTATCTCTAGAGTATTTTACCAAATGGGTGGACTTGACCCCGACCCCTTTGCAAAGTGTATTAGGCCACAGCTGCCTCCTGTGACGGATGAGGTGGAGTGGCTGTGTGGTTGTCAGCCCTCGCTGTGGGAAGGGCAGCCAGGCCGCAGGCAGGACAGACGATCAGTTATGCGTGTGACCCACAGGCTACAGCAGGTGGGTGCCGCCCATCTGGTGGTGGGAAGTGACTGCTGTGCTGTCATCTAAGCCCCACACTAGGTGGGGGAAGGGTGACGATCTGGGGCTTTATGGAAAAGCATGGGGCGTCTGGCATGACAGCCACAGGAGGACAGTGACTTAGCTGTGAGCCTTGTGTGCGGGGAGGTGCAGCCCTGGGGAGCCCGTGGCACCATGCCACTGTTACTAAGGGCGTCACATCTGCTGCATCATTTGAAAGTCTCCACACGTGGAGAGGGCATCTGCAATCTGTAGACTTGGGAGTGAAAGGAGGCTCTTCCAAATTAGAGGCCCGCCCTGAAATTCCCAGCGCTAAGGAGCATTTAGTCTGTCTCCCTCCCCCACAAGGATGCTTTAGTGGAGCAGTGATCACCGGTTTGTATCTGGGGGCAGCAGTGTGAGAAGTGAACACCTGTATACCGGATACAGTACAAAACACAGGACCTGTTGTCCCCTCCGCCCATCACGTGGGAGGCCTGGACCATATCCTGGACAGGTAAGAAAGCAGAGCAGGGAAGGGATGGTGGTTCCCGCTGGGGCTCCAGGGAAAGAGGAAGCCAGCAATGGGCAGAACATGCGGATACTTTCCTGAAGTACCACGCCTTTGCTCCTGTCTACTTGGGTTCTGCTCTTACTGGGTGTTTTCCTCATAAAATTATCCCACATTAGTAATAATGAACCAGATTACACCTTCCATAGTTTCACTGGAAACCTCACAAGCTATCAGAGTTCATGGATCCCCAGCTCCACTTTTACACAAGTGCTGGCACAGTACAGCTTCCCCTTCCAGTGTGTAACCGTGGACTCCTTTACCCCAGTTTCCCACCTGTGTCCCTTAACGCCTCATGAGCTCTCCCCAGTAGGCCAGGAGCACTTTAGCAGGCGTATTTCCACCTTCAGCCTGTCTGTGCAGCGCTGGGTGATCCCTGAGACATCACTGTCCCCTGTCAGGATCCTCACGTCCTCCTGCCCCAGCACAGGCCTCCGCATCCACATTTCTCCTAGAGCATGTTCCAACCATCTAGGCTTTGCTACCAGTGTTTTAAAAATTCTTTGCAACTCTCCCCCTTACTCAGTTCCAAAACTCCTTCCATAGTGTTAGTTGTTTTTGTATTACAGCTCCACAGCTGTGTCATGCATTTCCACACATTTCTAGTTGTCACGGGGACAAATCACCACAAATGTGGCTTAGGGGAAAATATATATGGATGTTTAGTGAGACTCGGAGGAGGTCATGGGATGTGTGCCGGGCACTGTTTGCAGCTGGACAGTCCAGGACAGACGAGGGGGCTGGTCACCCCTGGGGAGCAGACACTTTACTTCTACACATAAGGATCTTCCTGCCTAGATCTGGATCTGTCTAGATAGCTAGGTAAATATTTCACACAAATGAAATCGAGACGGCGAGTGCGCGGGGATAAGCACCAGGCTTCTGGTCCGGACAGCTTACACAGACTAGAGATGGGACTTAGGACAGGTGTCACGGGAGGACAGGTCTGAAGGAGGTAGAGCATTTTATTCTTCAGCTCCAGTGGCCAGAACATTTTGTGGCATGTTTGTAAGAGAGGATCAAATCAAACTCTGAAGCTCACAACTTCTTACCAAGAAAGTGAAATGACATAAAAGCAGCTGAGGCGTACTTAGGAGATGACATAACCTTTCCCGTTTGGACATGAATGTGGCATTTGCTTTAACCAGAGCACACCCTATCCATCAAAAGCAAGTCAGCAGAAGACAACTCTCCACCCTTCCTTTCCGTGAATAAAGGGTTGTTTCAGGGAGTGGATGAAAGACCTTCACATCTACAGTGACCATCCCTTCTGACAGGTGATTAAGCAAAATAAAATAAAATAAAAAACGTACTGGAAACATTTCTTGCTCGATGCCATGTCAATAACAATGGTGATTTCATTTTAAAAAATGAAACAAAATTCACGTATCAAACTATGAATTTATCTAAGATTGTAAGTGGAAATTACAATAACTTAAATTCAACCAACCACGATCATATCCACCTCTCATTATGCAAGTGCTAAAGATAAATATACATTTCATAAAATCGCAACTTGTATGCCAAAGGGTGTAGGATAATATTTAGAAATAAACTTATCCTACATCAAGCACACAAAGTAAATTCGGTGTGAGTTTAAAATGACATGCTTTTCTTCCAGAGGCTTAAGACGCTTGGACCCCCCCTGGGTTACTCACAGAGTTAGGCTCTTTGGAAAATTCCTTAGGCCTTTTCTCTGAAGCAGTACACCCCGTGAAGCCTGAGATCCAAGGGCATGCCGCCCTTCCTCAGAGATACGGGCCAGAGGGTTGACATATGTTAACAACATATTGTCAGAGGTCTATAGGTGCTCTGCCCTGAAGGAAGGTCACAGTCATTACTTCATACTGAGTAAACTGAGTGAATGCTTGAAGATATTCTTCTATTAATTCTGTTCCCCTATAGCTGTTTTTGTCTTTGTGCCCTGCTCGGAAAACTAGTCACTGTTTAGAGGAAGAGATTTACTACACAAGTGGTTACATTGATATGATAAATTTCCTTTCAAGTTCAAATTCAGCTAATAGATAATGGATTAGGTGTGTACGTGACTGGAAGAGTATAAAACTTAAACGTGGAATAAAGAACTTTGCTATATGCCATCAAATGGTGTATAGTCTGTTTCTTGACTTAATAATTACAGGAGCGAGTTTACACCTACAGCAAAGCTGCTGCTCATTCGCGTCTCGGGTCACGCAACAAAGGGTCATCATCTCTAATATAAATTCAACAACAAAGTGAGAGGCCAATCTGATAAGAACATCGACCTGCTATTTCAAGTTCCTTTATCTCTTAATTAAACACAAGGTTAATACTATAGTAATGGAAGTTCGGGCACAGTAGCTCACACCTGTAATCCCAGCACTCTGGGAGGCCTAGGTGGGTGCATTTCTTCAGCTCACAGGTTCAAGACCAGCCTGAGCCAGAGTGAGACCCCTTCTCTAAAAATAGCTGGGCATTGTGGAGGATGCTGGTAGTCCCAGCTACTTGGGAGGCTGAGGCAAGAGAATCGCTTGAGCCCAAAAGTTTCAGGTTGCTGTGAGCTAAGACACCACAGAGCTCTACTGGGGGTGACAAAGTGAGACTCTGTCTCAAAAAAAAAAAAAAAATACAGTCATTGAGCTGTAAACATTTCCACAGTGATTCACACATCACTGAGATGACCACGAAAACAGATTGTATTTTCTCTCTTACTTGATATGTTCTAACATAAATGTTCAACATACAACTTATGTCATCAGCTCCAGGTAATGGGCTGGAGTTTGTAATTTGGGATTAAGAGGGTGCATGTTTTTGCATCATTCAAGCCCAGCAGGGTCTAAAACATCCAACTGGAGCAGCATCGGGAGTGAGAAATGATCTTTCTGTTGTTCCGCTGTTTGACTTTGAAACTGATGGATGACAAATCCTTTTCTCTCTTTTCATGTTGTCCACATCCCTATTTTGACCGGACCCTGTCCTTCGTGTCACATTTCCCAGAGTGTAGTGGGCACGGCCAGTCCTGGTCCTGTCACTGCTCTGGCTGCTGGGAGGGGAGGGGGGAGTCTCACTGTGGCCATGGTGGATTCCCAGAGCTGGGAGGGGACCTGGGACGGGAATGCTCGTTGCTAATTAGACACAATTCTTCATCGCCCTGTGGATGTAGCTGAATTTTAGATAAAGATGCAGTTTAGCAGAATTAATTGATCTTGAGTAATATTGTGGTTTAAGAATTATTTTGGCTTTTCTTTGATTGTGTTGAATGTTCATACTCTCTTGGAAAAAAAAACTAGGAAAAATTTGTGATGTGTTTGAATAATAGTAGTATGGATACATTTTAACATAAACTGGTAAGAGCAGCAGGCTGTTTTTGTCCCACTTCCCCATCAGCTTGTGTCACTGTGAGAAGCATTGCTGTACCATATGCCACAGTAATAGTCAGCCTCGTCCTCGGCCTGCAGCCCAGAGATGTGCAGGATCCCTGCATTGGCGGAGGCGCCTTTGGATCCAGAGTAGCGACTGGGGACCCCGGAGCCCTGGTGTTTACTTGAGTCTGAGTAGTAATACAGGAGGTACCGGGGAGGGCTCCCTGGCTTCTGCTGGTACCAGTATATGGTATAGCCACCAACATTGATGCCACTGCTCAGGGTGCAGGTGAGTCTGGCTGATGCTCCCAGGGATGCAGAGAGGGAGGGCGGCTGAGTCAGCACAGGCTGGGAGAGGGAACCTGCAAACACAGACACAAGGGCTTACTGGGGCAGCATCAAAGGTCAGGTGTCTCAGAAATCTTTGCCAGAAGATCGAGAATCAGGATAGGAGCTGTTCCTGGCTTCTGAGTCCAGTCCCTACCTGAGCAGTGAGAGAGGATCAGGAGGAGGACAGCAGCCCAGGCCATGGTGGACACAGCCCTGGTCCCCACAGTGGGGCTGGGCTGCCCCAGGCCCCCTTTTCTCCCCACCCTCTGCACAGGAGGGGCTGCTCATGCAAATTCCTCTCCATCCAGGGACTGCCCAGCCCCTCCCTGATCTTGCTCTGGGGCTCAGCTCTTCCTGCAGACTGAGGAGGGGGAGGTTTGCTTTGCTCCTTGGGGGAGCCCTGGGAGGAAGCACCTGCTGTGACCATACAAAGGTCCCTGCTCTGGGGACTGTGCCAGGCCAGAGAGGACACAGCTGCTGAGTCCCCATCAGTGAGCACAGGGCCCAAAGGGCAGTCCCCCAGCGCCCCCTGCTGGTCTCAGCACACACTTCCCCATGGCCCAGACAGACCTGAGAGCCCAGCTCTGTTTCACTGTCTGTTCATTCACCCCTGGGCTGATTTCCTGGTATAATCACCCCAGCACAATGTGAAGGGTTACTGGATTTTCTCTCACCTAAAAGGAATCCTGGAATATAAGAGGACAATCATTTGCATTTATATTTTTTAAGATGTCAGGATGCCCAGAGTACCTACTCGAAAAACCTAAATGACCCTCTTGTGCCACCACTGATGCGGAACAGTTGAGCTGTGTGAATGGTGTAATGTGCTCTTCAGGGAAGGCTTGAAGAGGAATGTTCCAGGAATTGGCTCAGGGACAGGTTTAAAAATCAGCAAGTCAGAAAATATTTCAAAATGTACACAGTGATTTTAGAATGTTGATTCTGACTCCACCTGATTTGTAAAAATCAGTGGGGAGTAGGCATAATCTTTACTGGTTCATGTGTACAATATGTCTTAATTAAATGAAGTGAGCTTTATGTTCCTAAGTTTATTCTTTTCTGTTTATGACTGACATATATTTCTTATCTGTATTTTGTTTGAGATGTAATACATTTTATTTATAGTCTAAGCATAACTTTCCCTACGTGTATTTTCTTACTTACATTTTTCAATAGTTTACTTGGATGGTGTGTGTGACATTTTAATGTTTCTGCAGAAATCTTGATTTTCTGGGCAGATGAATGCAGACACCAGCAATCCTCACTGTATCCCAGAAGCAAATCTGATATAACGGTATGAGTGGTCCCCAAACTCCTAAACTCAGGTTCCTTAGTAAATAACTAAGATCAGGATCACTGGCTTCTCTGAGGTCCTCAAAGAATCCAGAGAGGTCCTTCTAGTTCAGGTCAGGCTGGTCACTCCCTTGCTTAAAATCTGGCACTGACTCCTTCTGGCTGTTTCACAAACCCCACACTCCTCAGGCCCCTTAGTTATGCCTAGAATATAAATAAAATGTATTACAGACCTTCCTGGTCTGGTCTTGTCCTCCCCACAGTTACCTGCAGCCCCTGCCCTAGTCCTGGGGCTCCAGCCTCACTCACTGCTCTGTCCAGCACGTTGGCAAAGATGGGAGAGAGCTCGGCAGGCATGTCCCACATGGAACCCTGGCCCAGGGGAGGATGTCACTGCTCTGGAGCTGAGGATATGATGCTAGAGTGCACTTTCTCGCTCCACCGGCTCATATTCCTCCAAGGCCATCTCTCAGGTTAACAGCTATGCTTTCTCCAGAAGCGATCTTCTCAAGGAAGCAGGATGTTTGTTAACTATTATGAGAACTTCATTCAGATAATGGCATTGTATTCTTGAAAAATAATTTTATAAACTTTTTTCAGAATTTTATCTTTTGTGGCTTTATTTTCTTTATTTTTCTAGATTTATTTAAATTTTCCCTTTCGTTTTCTTGTTTGGATGTTTTTTTTGAAAGACAAACTGGAAATGCCAATCACTGAGATACAGCATTCAGCAATGGGTTCCTTAACACCTTGAATTCATTATAATTTCTTAAGAAATTCCTTGATTAAAAACTTACTGATCTTCAAATACACGTTGGATTTCTTCACTGTTTCCTAACCCTAGAATATTCTTCCCACATATTTTTTTTCTTCCTGTTGAAATTCTGTAAGGGCCAAATGTCCCTTTTCCCCCTCAGAGTTTAATTCCTTTGATCATAATTATCAAATTCTAGAATTAAGCAATCTGTCTGATGCTTTTACTCAATAGATAGTAAATTATTCCAAAATAAGTTCTTTGCTTGTTCTACCCTACTGCTGTTCCCATCAACCCCTGTGTCCCCCTCATACCATACTGCCGTATTCCTGGTAACTCATAATATCTACTATGTGTTTTCTATTTATTTATTTATTTTGGCAGTTTTTGACTGGGGCCAGGTTTGAACCTGCTACCTTTGGTGTGTGGGGCCAGCATCCTACTCCTTGAGCCACAGGTGCTTCTCTACTATGTGCTTTCTAATTGCAGTTCATTTGCTTACACCATCACATGTACTAACAAAGAATTACATGGAGAATCACACCCAGTGAAGTGTCCTTAATGTATTCTGGCAAATAAGATGAAGTACTTCCCATGACATTTCCAAACAAAATTGAGTAAAGAATCATGAATAAATATTTACATTCATTTTCATTCATTAAAATACTCTCTTAAAATCACGGCATATCCAGGAGCAGAGACTGCATACTTAACTGAATTCACTCAGATACCCAATGATGTCACCAAATAATCCAGCTCAATATTTTATTACACAGATGATGGAACAACAGTAAAACACAACTAGTTCAATGTAAGCATTCCAAATTGTATGTAAAATCAGCACATTGTACCCCACAAATGCATAAATGTGCACATGAAAAAAATAAAACAAAAAAAAGTGAAGACATTCGCAAACTCTACATCCTATAAAGGGCTAATATCCATAATTTATATAGAACTAAAGCAAGATGATCAAAAGTTAGTAGACATCACGCAGGTGGGAGGGGAGCTGAGAGAATAAAACACCACCTGGCTGGTGGGCACACTCACAACTGTGCAAAATCAACTCACGTAACCAGAACATCTGTACTTCCATAATGTTCTGAAATAAAATAAATAAAGAAGTGAATAGAATAACATCTGAAAATAACCTCAAATAATCAAAACAAAAGCAAACAGTACCATTAAAAAGTGAGCAAAGGCATAACCAGAAGTTTTCAAAAGAAGATAGACAAAGGGCCAGTGAACCTAGGCAGAGGCTGAGCACCAGGAATCATCAGGAAAGGCAGAGTGAGGTGTCACCTCACCCCCCACTGTGGCCATTACTGAAAAGTCAGGGAATCGTAGAGGCTTGCATGGATGCTGAGAGAAAGGGATGATTATACACTGTTGGTGGATTTCAAATTAGTGCAACCTTTACGGAAAACAGGATGGAGCTTCCTCAAAGAAATAAACGTACACTTACTATTTGACCCAGCAAGCCCTCTACTTAGTATCTACTTAAAGGAAACAAAGTTATTTTATTAAAAAGACACCTGCATTTGAATGTTTATTTCAGCACAATTCACAGTCAAAAAGATGTGTAATCAACCCAAGTGCCCATCAATTCATGAGTGGATTATAAAAAAGCCGTCACCAGTAAGTGGAATGAATCAGGCCTTGCAGCAACCCGGACAGAACTGGAAAACATTACCCGGAGTGACGGATCTCAGGAATGGAAGCAAACTCACATGTACTCTCTAAGAACTTGCAACTAATCAATGGGCAGAAATGTGGCTGAGAAAAGTAAAAGGCCAGGGAGACAGGGAGGGAGGGATAAAAACCTGCCTAATAGGTGTAATGGACACTGTTTGGGTTATGGGCACGCTGAGAACACTGAGTTAAGTCATTGTAAAAGGTATCCATGGAGCAAAAACATTTGTGTCCATTCAATATTTTCAAAGTAATGAAAAGAAAAAATAAAATACAATGATATGTGCCATGTAATTGTAGACAGTAAAGTTTGTGCATGAGATGTTCAGAGGTTCAGAACAATGTGGCAAAGCAGAAATCACTGCACTAGAATTCAAAAATAATGAGTAACATTCTCTTTGATCCAATTTTTCCCTTGTGCTGGCATGGGGCAGGGGCAGGGATCTAATGCTATCTACTGAAGAAGTCTCCCACACGAAGACTACACAACCTATGACGCAAACAGAATTTGAGAAATTCTGATGTGAATAAAACGTTTTTTGTTTTGTTTCTAACTATCAGAAGCTGATTACATAATATACCAAGGAGCCATGCCTTAAGAAACTAAAATAGATACATCAATTAATCTTAAAAATAGCTATGTTAGTGTTAATAATGTTTACCTATAGCTCCATTGCACGTTATTTTCAGTCAACATTCCCAGTTTCACCGCTTGCCTCTTTCTTATTCCAATTCTGACACTCACCTAATTAAAAACTTTATTTTTATCTTAGATCTGTGATCTCCAAGCTCAGCCACAGAACTGACATTGGTCATACTTTTTGGGAACCAGGCCACACAGCCTGAGCTCAGCTTCCTCTCTCATCCATGGAAATATTGTCTTCCCTGGAAGTTGTCCCTGGTGCTAAAAGGTCAGGGACCACTGTCTTAGATCATCTTGTGATTTTAGAACCCAATAATTTTATGAGTAATAGGGTAATACTGTGGCCAGAAATTCTTTCTGTAGTAGTTCCTTGCTCTTGAAGTTCCAAAGAATGAACAGACCACAGAGATTCACATAAGATAGGATTTATTAGATAGAAAATACCAGGGAAGGGAGGAACGGACCCAGAGCCTCAGGCAGACGATGGGCGGAGACCATTTACAGTGTAAATCTGGGATTCTCAGCCTCTGAGGACATGGAGCTCTACTCATGCTCACAGAAGTGTTTTCAAAAACATACTGAAATATTTCCAGGTGCATATGGGCCTGACTTGCTTTGGACACCAAAAATACATCTTTCATTTTTTCTCATTTCTAGCATCTGTTCATACACTGGGTGAATAAAACATTTCTTAATTATTAGCTATGAACAAAATGGCAGGCCTGAGTAGAATTTTACATTTTGTGAAAGGAAATACAAATTACCCTGTTAAACACACAATGAAATATGGGGTAATATTTCATTAGAGAAAGATGTTCAATCTTGTTTAACATAGAATAAAAAATACTAAACAAAATTGACTTCAATTTTGACTTCAATCACTTCCTACAAAGGTTTAATTCAGAATAATTCCTCCAATGATGGTTTAAACAGCCCGTCAGCACACAGCAGCAATGTCCCTGCCTCCCCCCACCTCCCCCACCCCCCCACGGGTTAGGTCCTATTTCCCCCATCATGTCATAACATTCCACACCACCTTACACCTCATTACATTGTGATTACTAATTACAGTAGGAAAAATAATGTCGGCTGTAAAGGGCACCAATAGTTGAAAACCATTCACAAAACCATGTTCACGTCCTTATTCCTGAAACTCGTGTGTCTTATATAATAAATGGCAAAGGAAAATTAAAACGGAAGATGTAATTGAAGTTCCTAATCAGTTGCCTGTGAAATAAGGAGATTATTCTGGATTATTGTGTGGGCCAAATATAGGCAGGGATTTGGAGATACTGCGATGTTGTCTTTAAAGATGGGGCAGGAGGCCATGAGAGAGCTCCAGAAACTGACGCTTCCACAGAGGATCCTGATGGAACGCAGCTCTGCTGACAGCTGGGTATTCAGCCCAGCGAGATCCATTTCACATTCCTGACCTTACCACAGTAAGATAATAAATGAGCATTGTTTTCAGCCACCAAATATTTTCAAAGTATAAAAAAACTAATACTGTGGTAATTGAGCTACCATGGTAATTGAGCCCTAACTCTATTCAGAGGAACCGGAGCAGGTAGCCAGGACTTCTGCTGTTCCAGGAGTAGCCTGCTTTCTGCCCTCTACATGTGCTTTCTTATATGTGACCCTGGAGGATTTATTATTCAGTCACTGTGTTATCAATCAGCCACAACTGATACCTACAATTTTTTGACACAATTCTTATTTAAATATTTATTGTTACCAGAAAATAATTAAGAAAATCTTGAGCATTGCAGACCTCATCATTTTTAATAGACTTCAACTTATATATAGAAAATTACCAAGCAGACTATTAAATGAGTTTAATGAAAAACTGAAGATTTGTTTATATCTATTCTTTGCTATTATATTAAAGACAGTTTTTCAACAAACTCAGCAGGCCTATTTTTTTTTTTGCAGTTTTTGGCCGGGGCTGGGCTTGAACCCGCCACCTCTGGCATATGGGGCTGGCACCCTACTCCTTTGAGCGACAGGCGCTGGCCCACCAGGCCTTCTTTCAAACTTTTGTAAGTAATTGTACCACAAATTGATTTAATAATAGAGATATAACAAATTAAAAGTACATCCTTTCAGGTGGCACCTGTGGCTCAAAGGAGTAGGTGCCAGTCCCATATACGGGAGGTGGCGGGTTCAAATGCAGCCCTGGCCAAAAACTGCAAAGAAAAAAAAAAAAAAAGTACATCCTTCTCATGTAACCATATATATATATCATTTGATAATGTTAGCAATTTTTATTGTAGTAATAATTTATACAAAATCTGCTATGTAATTTTACCCATGTTCAAGAAAATGCATCTTGAAATTAAATAAAGAAATAAAATATTAAAACTGTGGAGAGAAAATAGCAACTACTAACAAGAATACTTATTAGGAAGTAGCAAATAAAGTAATCATAATTTTAGAAAACTCATAAAATACTAATAATATTAGGTGTTTGAATATAAATATTTCACCAGCAGGAAACATAAGCATCTCTCAGCAATTTTTTATTAAAAATTTTTGACTCATGTTTGTTTGTTTCTTCCATTTGGTTGTGAAGATTTTCTTGGGGCAAAACACTTGCAACCTTATTGCCAAACAGCTTATGCAGTTTTATACATTGTTAAATATTTGGACAAATCAGCAGAGTATTTTTTATGTGCCTGAGTTGCTCCATCATCTAGTTTCTAAAGGAAAGCAACTTTTCCTATATTAGAGTTTGTTGCATGGAAATTAATGACTGTGCCAAAAACTCCTACTTTACTTTTAAAGTATATTATCCCTAAATAATAAATGGCGGAAAAATGGGAAATAAAAGAAAAAAATATTGAAAGACTTTTTCTCTGTAGATATAAGAGTAAAAGTTATTATCTGTGGTGTTATTGATAATAATCTGTGCAAAAGAGAAAAGATTTACTTTTCATTCAATGGAAATTTTAATGTTTTATAATTGATATTACATCTGCAGTCAGGGATGCGTTTGTGCTCTTGGTTCACTAGAGCAAAAAGGAAAAGAATAGAAGTTTCTGAACTTTCATGAAATGCACACAATTTTAGCAGTTAGTAAGCTCATTGTGATTTCTAATAAACCATTGCTTCTCAGTATCACAAAAATTCTTTAATGTATCATTCCATACAATTTCAAATCCTTTAAAATAGAATCCCTTTTTTTCTTTCTTCCTCCCACCACACTCTTTCTTTCTTTTTTACTTTTCACTTTATTGCCCAGGCTAGAGTAACCTGGTGTCAGCCTAGCTCACAGTAACTTCAAACTCCTAGATTCAAGCAATCTTCCTGACTAAGCCTTCAACTATTGGTGCCCTTTACAACTTGTTGGTAATTTTTTCAATTTTTAGTAGAGATGAGGGTTTGTTCTTGCTCAGGCTGGTCTCGAACTCATGATCTCAAGTGATCCTCCTACCTCGGCCTCCAAGAGGGCTAGGATTACAGGCCCAAGCCACCACACCTGACTCCCTTTTCTATTTATTTTTTCTCTTTTATTAAAATACTTTCTTCAAAGGTTTTCAATGCTTTCAAATTTGGCGTGCAGAGAGGTTAAATAATCCTATTAATGAATTATTTATAGTGTTCATAATTGTATAATGTTTATCTGATCCTAATATTTTATTAAGTGGCAACCTCTGTGTATTAACTTCTAAAAATTACTAGTGGTGAATAAATGGCTACACAGTGATCATGAAAATATCTGGCCTTATCCTTCCAGGGAAGTTACTTAATTATTCTCTTATCTATTAAATTGTAATGTTCCCTTATAAATAATTAATAGTTGGTATTGCACTAAGTAGAAATTGGATCAAAAAGTAGAGGTGGGAGTGAAAAAAATCTCAGATTCAGATTAGAAATGAAAAAATAATGTTAAAGATAAAGCCTTGTAAGTATTTTTTTCTCTTTGGCCTTTGGATAATTTGAGTTCAAAGCTCTGCTAAACTAGGTTAATCTCTGTTTTGCAGTTTGCATTTTATGTGTAAATAGTAACAGCTGATGCCCAGGCTAATTCACAAAAGGCTATTTGAACTATTCACAACGAACTACATCATAGTACAAACAAAATAAGCCTAGTACAAATAATTTACTCTTCCACTGATTTATAAAATAGCACAGAAAAACTGAAATTGCATAACAAATATATAGAGAGTTTTGAAAATTGTATATAGTTTTGAAAAAGGCAAAAACTATTAAAATTTTAATATTCAATATATATCAATAACAAAAGATGATGAAAGTCATGTTAAGAACCTCTTATAACTACAGAAGTCAAATATAACATATGTATTACAAATTTAATAGTTTTTTTCTTTCTAAAATTATGTCTATATTTTTCCCACTTTCTAAGTATACAGGCTGACTGCAAGATCCTGCAGGTTCGGTTCCAGACCACCTCCATAAAGCAAATGTTGCAATAAAAAGAAGCACATGATTTGGGGGGTTTCCCAGTGCATATAAAAATGTTTCCATAATACTGTAGTATATTAAGTATGCCATACATTATGCCTAAACATGCACATACCTTAATTAAAAATAGTTCATTGCTTAAAAATGCTAACAACTATTCTACCCTTCAGGGAGTCATGGTGTTTTAGCTGATGGGGGTTCTTGCCTCAAGGGATGGCTGCTGACTGGTTAGGACAGTGATTACCAGGGGCTGGGGTCGCTGTGAAGCCTATTCCATCATCTGCGATATTCTAAAAACTCTATTACCATTTCCACAATGTTCACAGCATCTTAGCCAGGAGCAGATTTCATCTCAAGATATCGCTTTCCTGTTCTTCTCTAAGAACCAACTCCTTGTCCTCTCTGGTTTTCTCAGGAAACAGCAGCAATTCGGTCTCCTCTTCAGCTCTCTGGCTATTTCTACCCCGCTTGTACTTACTTCCTCCACTGAAGTGCCACTCTGCTCAACATCATCCAGGAGAGTTACATGAACTTCTTTCAAACTCTTGTTAATGTTGACATCAACTCTCATAAATCACAAATGTCATGACGGCATATATAATGAAATTCTTTCCAGAAAGTGTTCCAATTCCTTTGCCCACAGTGATCACTATCTATGGCAGTTACAGCCTTACAAAAACGTACTTCTTAAATTATAAGATTTGAACATCAAAACGACTCCTTGATTCACAGGCTGCAGAAGGGAGGTGTGTTAGCGGGCATGGAAACAGCATTAATTGCCTTGTACATACCCATCAGAAATATTGGTCAACCAGCTGCGTTGTTATGAGCAGTAATATTTTTGAATTTTTTTTTTTTTCTGAGCAGTAGATTTAAACAGTAGGCTTAAAGTATATAGCAAATGATTCTTTAAACAGATATTCTGTTATCCAGGCTTGTTCCATTTATAGAGTACAGATATAATAGATTTAGTAACACTCTTTAACACCTTATGATTTTCAGAATGTTACATTGCCTTCGACTTAAAGTCATCAGCTGCCTTAGCCCCTCACAGGACAGTCAGCCTGTCCTCAAAGCTTTGAAGCCAGACATTGCCTTCTCTACTCTAATCAGGCCTGGACAGCATCTTCTTTCATTATGAGACTTTTTCATGAGTACTAAAAATCCGTTGCTTGTCAGCCACCTCCATCAACAATCCCGGCGAGGTCCTCTGGGTAACTTGCTGCAGCCTGGTCACCACCATCTGCTCTTCACCTTGCTCTTAGAAGGACGGCTTCTTCCTTTCTAATTCATGAACCAACCTCCACTACCTTCAAACTTTTTTTTTTTTCCCCATTAGCTTTCTCACCTTTCCAAGGCTTCGTGGGATATGGAGAGTTAGGACCTGGCTCTGGGTTATGCTTTGGTTTAGGGGAATATCGTGGCTGGTTTGCTCTTTTACCCAGACCACTAAAACTTTCCTTTTACCAGGAATAAGGGGGTGTCAGTTCCTCACTATTTGCGTGTTCACTGAAATAGCACTTGCAATTTCCTTCAGCAACTTTTCCTTTGCCTTTGAAAGTTGGCTAACTTTTTGGTGCAAGAGACCTGCTTTTGGCCATTTAGGCTTTCAATATAACTTCTCTAAGCGTGATGATTTCTAGTTTTATATCTAAAGTAAGAAAAATGAAACTTTTACATGAACACTGAGAGGCCATTACAGGGTTATTAATTGCCTAATTTCAATATTTTTGTGTCTTAGGGAATAGAGAGGCCTAAGGAAAGGAAGAGAGAGGGGGGAGCAGCCATTGGGTGAAGCAGTCAGAACAGACACAATTTTAAGGGTTAAGTCACCACTAACTTTCATAAACATGAAGTATGTCCCCCCAAATGGCCAGAGTAATGTCAAAGATCATTGATCACAGATCACTATAACAGATATAATAATAATTATAATAATAATAATGTCTGAAATATTGAAAGACTCACCAAAATGTGACACAAAGACATACATTGAGCACACGCTATTGGAAAGGTGGCTCTGGTAGAATTGCTTGATGCAGTTTGCTCGGGACCTCCATGGTTAGGAAACGCGTTACCTGCAAAGTGCAATATGGCAAAGCCTGGTAAAATGAGAGGTGACTTGTCTATCAAACACTGTTTTTAGAAACAATATAGATACTCCATAATGGTCTAAGAATCTGTAAACATTTACATTAGAAAGGAGGACAATAGTTTTGCAATAGTTTGAACTTAATTATTTTTATTAAATCATAAACACATAGATCATGCATTCATTAATGTATTTATGGGGTACAAAGTGCTGATTTCATATAGAATTAGGAACATTTACCTCACGCTGGTTAATATATACTTTGTCTCGTTTACTTAGTTATTGTGTTAAGATGTTTATACTCTATACTAATAGATCCAACATTATATCAATCTTAATACAAAAGTTAAAACTATGATGCAAGAGAATTCATAAATATTTTACAAGAGAACTTTCCTTTTCTTTTTCTTTTTCTTTCTTTCTTTTTTTTTTTTCTGAGACAGAGTCTCACTACGTTGCCCTCGGTAGAGTACGGTGATGTCACAGCTCACAGCAACCTCCAACTCTTGGGCTTAAGCGATTCTCTTGCCTCAGCCTCCTGAGTAGCTGAGACTACAGGCACCTGCCACAATCCCTGGCTTTTTTTGGTTGTAGTTGTCATTGTTGTTTATCAGGCCTGGGCTGGGTTCAAACCCACCAGCTACAGTGTATGTGGCTGGTGCCTTAGCCGCTGAGTTACAGGCACTGAGCCACAAGAGGACTTTTCTATTTATTTCTCTATTATTAATGTTTATAAAGGAATACATACATAAAAACTAAAATGTGTTTAATATTTATATGTCAACCTGTTTATATTCTCTACATTTACTGAAACTATTTAAACTCCTATTAACTAAATAATCCTTTAAAGGCAGCCAAGATAGTAAGAGGTATCCATAATCAACTCCAAGAAGCAATATATGGAATTTTTAAATGTACTGTAAGGAGTCTAATGCACCACTAAGAACACAATAATTGTAGAGTGAATATCATCAACCAAAAAGGAAAAAATTACTAGATCTATGGGGCAATTCATCTCTCACCATCAGCTCCTACTTTACCAATTATAGGAAGTCAAGGAAATTAACTTTAGTCAGTACCTGTGAGCTCAGCATAGTTTTTTACTCACACCTGATACTTATCACAAAACCACAAACTAAGTGTTGTTATCTCTTGTACAAAAATTAGAAAACTAGCACAAATTATGCAACTTGTCCAAACCTAAGGGTTTTTAAATTAGATTAGATGTTTTTCACACTACTGTGTTTTCTATGGCCTGGGGTACAAGTTCCTGAGGTGGAAACACAGCCACTGAGTTTCTCACCCATGAGTTGGAGAAGCCGTCCTCAAATCATCCTCAAATGACTTGAGAAAGAGGGCGGGGAAATCATCTAGGAGAATGTTTCTGCATAAAAATTGTTCAATTGTTCAGATTTCCATAGGCCAGATTCCAAGAAGTAATTATAATACATAAAGTTTAAACATGTTTTAGTGTTCTTCATACAAATTTAGAAAAGTCTTCAACATTAAACATCAGCAGCTCATTTTAAACTGTGTTAAGTGTTCAATATAACCATTTTTGTCTCCATGATAAATACTGTGTACATAAGTGCATTTTAATGATTAAAAACTGTGTTTTCTGGTTTTAGTGCATATGTGTGGGATTTCTATGAGACTGGAATTGTTAAATGTTTATGGGTTTTCTGTTAGGTACAGAGAGTGTTTTATTTAACTAAGAACTCATACATATAATACTTCATAAATTAAATACTTTTGAAAAAGAAGAATAGGCTGATTATACACACACTAGACACAATAGTTAATCCTAGGATATTCATTTGGTAAAAACACTACCGTAGCCAAGAAAAGATATTAAAAAATTAGAGTATGTTTATAAAGAATTTAGGAAAATTAATAAAATATAAAGAGGTAGTGTATATATAGGGTGTCCCAAAAGTCACCCCTAAGGTCACCATACATGGAGAAAATTGGGATATTGTAGCTAAATGTATTTTTTAATAAAATATTAAATATAAAATTTCACATCATACTTACAAAATATTCTCTACATGTTGGCCACCTCTTTGTAAAAATTTTTTGATAATGAAAATTTTGCAAATAAACATGCATTTAGCTACTATTTCCCATTTCCCATTTTCCCTACATACACTGAACTTAGGGACAACTTTTGGGAAACCCTGTCTTTGTATTTCTCAACTGGTTATTTTCATGTGTATTTTTTCTAATCACTATTTCGTTGATAACCCTAGGAAATAATAGGCTCATTTTTCCCATTAAGTCAGCCGAAAATAAAACTAGGTCAGATACTAACTTGGATTTTTCAATTTACAGTCTTGTTTACTTTCAAGGAGTGGTTATTTTATGTAATCAAACCAATGTTGGTGAACAAACATTTCATATGTTCATATTTGCATGGAGCGAAATCATAGTTTAATGAAAGAGCACAGATGTAGCTTCACAGATGTGACTTCAGTGGTATTTCCAGCGAGAACATCCTCTCATTCTTCTCATCTCCTCTCTGAAGTTGATCCTTTTCCATGCACGGTGCTCATCTTCACTACGGTGCCAACACATGGGTCATACTTACCCTGCACGCTCTGTCTCATACGCCGAGATCTAGTTCACCTGTGAACATGACTCTGTCCCTTGCTTTACCTCCTGACTGTGTGTGGTTTTATTCTCGCTTCATTATAGCTCCACCATTATTGGCTGGATGACATATTTGTTTTGCGTGACAGTAGAAAATGTACTAAATACTAGTCATTCCTGGACGTGAACACACGTGTTCTTTTGGTGTTGAATTTTGGGTCATTGAGAACCTGGCTGGACTTTGAAACGTGTTGCCACAGTTACACTCACAGTGGACAGAGGCTGTTCCTCCCTCTCGTGCTGAGCTTGTGCTCAGGTCAGAACTGCTCTACCCATAAGCTGTGCTCAGAGTTCTCCCCAGTCTCAGCCTGTCTCTTTTTGTACCTACACCTGTCTCTCTGTTACGCTCCCTAGTCCTCCCACAGTCAACCTGGCTTATTTGTTTTACTTAATCCCTGTTAACCTTTCTGGGGCGTGCTATACCGCTGCTAGAGTCCCCCATCTTAAGTCTCAGGGGTGGGAATTTCTAAGTGGTTTTATTGCTCCTTCTTTCTCTGCAGTAAGTTCTTAATGATGTTGCCCTTACTCTGGCCACCTGGTGGGTGGTTAGGTTGGATGCCCTCACACTACAGCCTAAGACCTGTGTTCATAAGGAAGGGAATGGTGGGAGGTTACTCCTTGTCTCCATAGCAGGTGCTGCTGTTCTCCCTGAGGCCTAAACCTTAAGGGAATATTTGGTCAGTCCTCAGCTTTGGCCGACATCTTTCTTGTGGGCACCTATAAAGGTTTGTGAAGAACAGCCTGAGCGTGGATAGGAATTCCCAACTTGTATGCAGCTCATGAAGTTGTCCACTCTCATAGCAGCCTTACCACTGCCTTCAGCAATTAGCTAAACATTTCAGATGAATTCTCTTAATTGGTTTTATTGACAAATGGTATAAATAGCCTCTATGTACCTTCTTGTGGTTGAAATGAACTTAAAATTATTTATTTCCTACGTGTTATTTAAAATATGAAGGTCAGCAGGTGAAAGGAAAGGTTCTACTATGATATTCCCTTATCTACTTAAAAATTAGACCTGCCAGAGAGAATACAGTTGCCCACATGCCCTCCCTGAAATCTTACTACACATCTATCTAGGAAAAGAAAAACTGCAACCGCACCGGGACAGACTTTTCAGATAATATTTGCCTCTTGGACTCATTCAAATTCCAAAGAGAGTCATTTAGAAGTTAATTATTGCGTCTGTGTCCATTCTGTATCCCTAATAATTACTTTTTACCCCTCAAAAGAATTGCCTACTCCACCCTCCCTTTTATGGAGAAGGGCAAGCAAGCGCCTGTACCACATTGGGTTATTGGATACTCTATCATTCTCATTCTCATGCAGTCTCCCAGGACTTATGTGTGTTAAAGCAATCCACCTGTCTTATCTCTTATGAATTAATCTATTGTTAGTTAATTTTCAGGGAACTTCAGAGGGCAGAGGGGAAAATCCCCTCTGGTATACATAAAAGTAGGTGGAAATAGGAGATACTGGCAGTTACTAAAATTAGGCATTACAGAAGTGAAATACGAGTAAACTTTATAGACTATGTAAGATATGTATTCATAATTTTATACACTTCTTTAATGTTTAGAAATTGGATAAATTATTTCCATATCAATCCTGTCTCTAAAGGAAAAACTTGGGTCTCAGAAATGTTTGACAGTTTTCCCTTTTTACTACATTTGAGAATGAGTGAACCAGAATTCATGACAACTGAAGTCTCCTGTACTTTTCTCCTAGTCGGAAATGTCTTAGCGAGGTAAGCAAGATAAAAATGTAGGCTAGAAAGAAAGGAGATGAGATTTTTGAATACGATACTCTGTCACTGTGCTAGACAAGAATTTTATGGAAAAGAAAAAGAAACAAGATAAATGAAGATATAAAGATATACCTTTAGATACTGACAGGTTGAGAGTTTTTTTCATCCTCTTTGGACCAATTTGCAGCAGCACAGTGAAAGCAGCTTATCATCCCTTCACTTAACTTCATGATGTTCAAGTGTGCTGTAAAAGGGAAACACTGAAAAATGGGTTTGAACAAACAGGCCTTCACTTTCATTTTTATGTGTTCTTTCCTTGTGGCTACAAAATAATTTAGACCAGCCACTTGTGGGTTTTCAAGACCTCTATCTAGCACAATTTTTGAGAAATTCAAATAATTCTTTCATTCTATTTAAAACATACATATTCATAAAAAAACTGCTTATAAAAATATTTTTTAAAACATATTCGACAAAACTAGACTTCTATTTCTTTTGATTTTTGGAAGAGAGAACCTCTGCAATACTCTTCTCCTTCACACACAAAGGGTGGTAGGGTATTGTTAATCTTTATTTCATGGACCGTGACTATACCATTCTTTAATTATCCTGTTAATCAGTGTAAATGTCACCTGTTACAATATTCATACACTGGATCTGTGTCAGCCATTATTCCAATTAATTAAAAACTCAAAGTTATTTATGGATTCATTAAACGAGTAGACACAGTTCATATACCTCTGTAAGATTCACTGAATAAATTTTGCATCTGAGCTATATTTATCTTTCATTCACTTTCTCATCCTCAAATTAGATCATTTTGGATTTTTTATGTTTCTATTTCCTTCATTTTTTCCCATAATACCCTTTTAATTTTGAAGTTGGCTAAAATAGGAAGTAACTGTGGAAAAAAAAAACAAAAAAACGAAGTTTGGCCTTCGTGGAACTTGTTTTTAGTGGAGAAAGACTAACTATACACAAATCAGAGCAAATAAGTAAATTGTATAGTGTGCTGGAAGGCAGAAAAATGAAAATGATATGGAAAATATAGAACAGGATGAACAGGGGAAAAAATTAAGCAACTTATTTTTTTTAAATGGTCAGGGAAAATTTCATTAAGAAATACAATTAGGACCATGGACCCTTTTGTTCACAGATTTTTGGAGATCTACTCTCCTTATCAATTCTCCAACACTCCCCCAATCTCTCTCAATCCTTACATAGTAGAAACCCTTCTATATTTTCAGGCTTTTGCAACAGATATATAGAGTCTTAATCCTAGGATGTTCATTTCAAAAGTAGCCAAAATCTATAAGAAAAGGAATTGCAATCTATGTTAACTAAACTAATGAAAGAGGGGAAAATAACAAGGTGGGGAAACAAAGTAATATTTTAATAAATAATTGTAATTTAAAGTTTTTACATTCAAAGAGTTAATAACTCATTGGAAGGTAACACATAAACCCAAAATGTTAGTTAGGATTCATACAGTTATTCATTCACTCTAAAGAAATCTATAAATTTAATATGTCATTAATACTGGTAAATGGTAGACCAGCAGTAAATTGTCAATTATTTTTATTTTATATGCTTTTTCCTTTCAATACAATAAGAAGAATTTGTGTGATTTACCATCATTTGGAGCCTTTAACATTTCAATTTTAAAGTTGTTGTCTCTGCAAACTACTGTCCTGCCATAGAAATTAGACCAGACACTAAAATAACTTGATATTAAGCTTCTTCAAAATTATAATAGCCACAACCTACTTTTCATATTTTTTTGGTATTGAAAATAAAGCATTAACAAAGCCAAGTTTTGTTCTTAGAACATACCTTTTCTCTCAGAATACCTTTTAAAGCTTCATTCAAATGCACAAAACTAATGTATTTTTATTATTTATAAAAATAATATATTAAGTACAACATCATGTAGTTGAATTCAACACTCTTGCATTCAGATCAAAACCAGTCTTAGCTATGATAGAAAATTGCCTATTTTCTCTTCAAATTCTTCCAGGGAACAGTTTTATTTTTGGTAATTTTAGGGGAGAAGTAACTGTGTAGTAGCTCCATATGCATAAAGAAAACTTTTCCCGTTATCTCTGAACTTTAGAATAACATAAATCTATATTATTTCATTTTAACAATTACATAGCTTATAAATAGAATTTATATTTCCACAACATAAACAAAATAGAAATCTTGTCTATTTAAATTTTGTACAGTACTCCATTTATCCATTTTATTTTTGTGAAATAGAACAACCTCCTTTAAAAGCATACAGTGGCATGTCACAAGCACGGTGCAGTTTCTCTAGAGTGTGGAACACACAGACAGCTGTATAAACAAGTCACGCCTCGGGTATCTCCTTTGTTTTCTGTGTGGAGGAACATGGATGAGCACTGAAAATCTTTTCCGAGTTTCTGTGTTTCTGTGTGTCTTGTTGAGTATGCCAAGAATACAAGGCCCTGGAAGCTTTTCATCCCTGTGGCTCCAGAGGTTCGGGTTTGTTGCAAGCAACCTTGAGGTATTATGGAACAAAGAGTAGGTTTGCTTACTGCTTGATAGAAAAGGAGTGGATTAACCAGGTCACGTTCCTCAGCTTTGAAACCCGTCCTCTGGGTATGCAGCACCCTCCCAGGCTGCCTCCTGTTACAGTCATCAGATTTGGGGGCAAAGAGAACGGGCAGACATATGCTCCTGGTAACTGTGCTACACCACAAGGAACAAAATGCTTTGCCTCCAATTCTTGCCTTCTGTCAGTATATTTAACAGTTATGTAACAGGAAGAATGGCCTGAAGGAGGATAAAAAATGTTCTCTGTCTCTCTAAAACCTTCCCTACCCTTTTGGAAATCAAAACCTGCATCCCTGCCTCAGGCCAGAGGACTGGAGGGGGATGGGGGCGTCCTTTGTTCTTTGTACTGTAGGACATGGCTCAAGGGAATAATCAGATAGAGCTCATGAGACTGTCTTCACTGAAGATAGGATGAATCAGAACCATCAATACTAAGCCATATGCTGAAACTGAAGCTTCCCCTTTAAAACCTGTGCACCTCAGCTCAGAGGCAAGATTTTGGTACTTTAAGACAGAAGTCTACCAACCTCCTCCTTGCCAGCAAATTAATCAACTCCTCTTTCCTTCTCCTCAAACCCCTTGTCTTCATTCTTCTTGTGCAGCCCTGGGGACAAGTGAGGAACTTAGTGACAGTTACAAGGGACAAGGAAAAGCTTGCCCTTCAACCACTGAGTATTGTGAATGAAGGTTTGGCTGCCTGCTCTCCGACACTGACAGGAGAGGGGAGTACTGGGGAAGGAAAGGTGATTTAGTCAGGTGCCAGCAGTCTGAAGACATGGCAGACTATTGTTTCAAAATCCATCTCATCACTCTTCTTACTGAGCAACTTATAAAGGGAAAGCATCAAGAGAATCAGTGTCAGAAAGCTAGCTTTGTACAAGCCACCATGACTTCCTCAATGGTCACCTATAAACAATAGGTTGTCTGTTGGACCTTGTCATTAGTTGCCTGTTCTGGACTCTTGATCAGTTTTTCTTCAAACTTGTTTCCTAATATTGGGCCTGGTAACCAAGTAAGCAAGCAGCAGGCTCATTCTAAACTAATAGGACAGAACAAGTCAAAAGTATGCAAGGATCAGAATGGCTTTCCTTGAGCTATCCTAGTGATACAGTATGAATAACCTTTGCAGTGTGCTTACAAGAAGGTCCACTGGAAAATCAACTCATACAAAAAGATTAATAGTTAAAAAGAAATAAAAAAATGGATTAACATGCATATGGGGGAGAACTACAGAGTGATCACTACCCAATGCCCCATGGGATTCAGAAGTTGATGTACCATCTTGAGGTTATAGAAAGAATAGGGCTCGAAGCCTCACAATATGTGTTCTGGTGGAAAAATAGTTTGAGGAGAGGGAGAGGAGGCCTGGCAAACAAATTCTGTCCTGTTATGTAGATGATTCCCATAGGTAGCAGCCCCCAGAGGGGAAGGGAAGGGAAGGGAAGGGAGGGAAGGGAAGGGGAGGGGAGGGAGGGAAGGGAAAGGAAGGGAAGGGAAGGGAAGGGGAGGGAAGGGAAGGGAAGGGGAGGGAAGGGGAGGGAGGGAAGGGAAGGGAAGGGAGGGAAGGGAAGGGAAGGGAAGGGAAGGGAAGGGAAGGGAGGGAAGGGAAGGGAAGGGAAGGGAAGGGAAGGGAGGGAAGGGAAGGGAAGGGAAGGGAAAAGGAAAGGAAGGGAAGGGAAGGGAAGGGGAGGGGAGGGGAGGGGAAGAAGGGAAAAAGAGAAATTCATTCCTAATATAACACATATGTCCACAAATACTGTGAGGACAGAGAGAGAGAACAGGACCAAAATTATTGTCTAGCATGAGAACTGTGTTTCTTTAACTTTTGATTCTACAGAATATTTTATTTTCCAGATAAATTTTATTATCATTTTTATCTTTTAGGTATACAATAATACCTCAGAACTTTAGAAATCTGTTTTATTTTGCAGAGTATCATTCAATGCAGTAATTCTAAAACATTTGAAAAATCATTCTGTGGAAAGAAGGCTGTGTTTGCCACTGTGAGCTTATGCTAAGTTACACAGTCAATCTAATATAAATTTCATTTAAAGTTTATTAAAGAATGTCAGCATCCCACTTTCTAATCACAAAATAATTTTAAATCAACCTCTCTACTTCAAAATAATTACAAGGAAATGTTTCCAAAATAAATCGAAATATTCACTTTGGTCTGCCCTTTGAGATCTGAGATAAGATAGCTTTTAACATAAGAAAGGATAATTAAATGTACTTTTACGAAAGGTATATTGGAGCACTAAATTTTTTCTTAATCTACATATCTTAAAGTATTTCCTTTGGAAGATTCAATGAACTGCTTTAATTGGGAGAAAGCACAAAGGCACAGCTCTCTTTAAATTTGAAACCCGTCCTCTGGGTATGCAGCACCCTCCCAGGCTGCCTCCTGTTACAGTCATCAGATTTGGGGGCAAAGAGAACGGGCAGACATATGCTCCTGGTAACTGTGCTACACCACAAGGAACAAAATGCTTTGCCTCCAATTCTTGCCTTCTGTCAGTATATTTAACAGTTATGTAACAGGAAGAATGGCCTGAAGGAGGATAAAAAATGTTCTCTGTCTCTCTAAAACCTTCCCTACCCTTTTGGAAATCAAAACCTGCATCCCTGCCTCAGGCCAGAGGACTGGAGGGGGATGGGGGCGTCCTTTGTTCTTTGTACTGTAGGACATGGCTCAAGGGAATAATCAGATAGAGCTCATGAGACTGTCTTCACTGAAGATAGGATGAATCAGAACCATCAATACTAAGCCATATGCTGAAACTGAAGCTTCCCCTTTAAAACCTGTGCACCTCAGCTCAGAGGCAAGATTTTGGTACTTTAAGACAGAAGTCTACCAACCTCCTCCTTGCCAGCAAATTAATCAACTCCTCTTTCCTTCTCCTCAAACCCCTTGTCTTCATTCTTCTTGTGCAGCCCTGGGGACAAGTGAGGAACTTAGTGACAGTTACAAGGGACAAGGAAAAGCTTGCCCTTCAACCACTGAGTATTGTGAATGAAGGTTTGGCTGCCTGCTCTCCGACACTGACAGGAGAGGGGAGTACTGGGGAAGGAAAGGTGATTTAGTCAGGTGCCAGCAGTCTGAAGACATGGCAGACTATTGTTTCAAAATCCATCTCATCACTCTTCTTACTGAGCAACTTATAAAGGGAAAGCATCAAGAGAATCAGTGTCAGAAAGCTAGCTTTGTACAAGCCACCATGACTTCCTCAATGGTCACCTATAAACAATAGGTTGTCTGTTGGACCTTGTCATTAGTTGCCTGTTCTGGACTCTTGATCAGTTTTTCTTCAAACTTGTTTCCTAATATTGGGCCTGGTAACCAAGTAAGCAAGCAGCAGGCTCATTCTAAACTAATAGGACAGAACAAGTCAAAAGTATGCAAGGATCAGAATGGCTTTCCTTGAGCTATCCTAGTGATACAGTATGAATAACCTTTGCAGTGTGCTTACAAGAAGGTCCACTGGAAAATCAACTCATACAAAAAGATTAATAGTTAAAAAGAAATAAAAAATGGATTAACATGCATATGGGGGAGAACTACAGAGTGATCACTACCCAATGCCCCATGGGATTCAGAAGTTGATGTACCATCTTGAGGTTATAGAAAGAATAGGGCTCGAAGCCTCACAATATGTGTTCTGGTGGAAAAATAGTTTGAGGAGAGGGAGAGGAGGCCTGGCAAACAAATTCTGTCCTGTTATGTAGATGATTCCCACAGGTAGCAGCCCCCAGAGGGGAAGGGAAGGGAAGGGAAGGGAAGGGAAGGGAGGGAAGGGAAGGGGAGGGGAGGGAGGGAAGGGAAAGGAAGGGAAGGGAAGGGAAGGGGAGGGAAGGGAAGGGAAGGGGAGGGAAGGGGAGGGAGGGAAGGGAAGGGAAGGGAGGGAAGGGAAGGGAAGGGAAGGGAAGGGAAGGGAAGGGAGGGAAGGGAAGGGAAGGGAAGGGAAGGGAAGGGAAGGGAAGGGAAGGGAGGGAAGGGAAGGGAAGGGAAGGGAAAAGGAAAGGAAGGGAAGGGAAGGGAAGGGGAGGGGAGGGGAGGGGAAGAAGGGAAAAAGAGAAATTCATTCCTAATATAACACATATGTCCACAAATACTGTGAGGACAGAGAGAGAGAACAGGACCAAAATTATTGTCTAGCATGAGAACTGTGTTTCTTTAACTTTTGATTCTACAGAATATTTTATTTTCCAGATAAATTTTATTATCATTTTTATCTTTTAGGTATACAATAATACCTCAGAACTTTAGAAATCTGTTTTATTTTGCAGAGTATCATTCAATGCAGTAATTCTAAAACATTTGAAAAATCATTCTGTGGAAAGAAGGCTGTGTTTGCCACTGTGAGCTTATGCTAAGTTACACAGTCAATCTAATATAAATTTCATTTAAAGTTTATTAAAGAATGTCAGCATCCCACTTTCTAATCACAAAATAATTTTAAATCAACCTCTCTACTTCAAAATAATTACAAGGAAATGTTTCCAAAATAAATCGAAATATTCACTTTGGTCTGCCCTTTGAGATCTGAGATAAGATAGCTTTTAACATAAGAAAGGATAATTAAATGTACTTTTACGAAAGGTATATTGGAGCACTAAATTTTTTCTTAATCTACATATCTTAAAGTATTTCCTTTGGAAGATTCAATGAACTGCTTTAATTGGGAGAAAGCACAAAGGCACAGCTCTCTTTAAATTCCAGCTTTTTCATTCAGCTAAATTGATCTTTGGGATGTATAACAAGGGTCCGTGGTATTAGCCACCATGGACATATTTAACCTTTTTTATAGTGATCACTGCATTTTCTGTTTTTGTAATTATGATAAATCTGGAAAAATACACTTTTTATCCTTCACTAAATACAGAAGGAACTGTTCCAAAAATAAAAGAGAATTAAGATGAATTAACAAAGATGTTGCCTCACAACTTTAATAGTATAGTAATAACAAGTACTGAAACCATGACTTATATTTGAATAATCAAAAACATGAACTTTCTTTGAAAAACCCCAGTAAGAGCAGGAAGGCATCTTCTAGCAAAAGTATTTACACTTTTGGAGTGAGAGCATAACTAAGAGAAAAGACCCAGCTGCAGAAGAAAGTGCTCTTGCTCAATGAAGTAATCTTCTGCACAGTGTTCAGTCAGGAAATTTCATATCGACCTCCTGAATTATAAGAGGACTCTAAAATTTTCATATTGACCTCCTAAATTATAAGAGGACTCCAAAATTTTCATATTGACCTCCTAAATTATAAGAGGACTCTAAATTTTTCATATTGAACTCCTAAATTATAAGAGGACTCTAAAATTTTCATATTGACCTCCTAAGTTATAAGAGGACTCTAAAATTTTCATATTGACCTCCTAAATTATAAGAGGACTCCAAAATTTTCATATTGACCTCCTAAATTAAAAGAGGACTCTAAAATTTTCATATTGACCTCCTAAATTATAAAAGGACTCAAAAATTTTCATATTGACCTCCTAAATTTCAAGAGACTGGCATTCAAAAATCAGCACTTATCATATTTTCATGGAATTTTGTTTGCTACATGTCAGGACAAAAGTTAATTCTAGGCATAAGACTATGTCATTAATAGTCAGTAGAAGAAATGATAAGTTGGTACAGAAATTAGATGAGAATCAGAAGTAAAAGTAATGCAGATAGGCTGGAATTCTGCTCAGTGGACCATATACATATTGGCTAACACCAAAGACAAAAATACCCAAGAGAAGAATTAGTATTGTTATTTCTGTCTGAATATAGAAGAATTTGCATGGGCTGTGCATGTTCATAGCGACATCTGATTACAAGTGAGGCCACGATAGCTGTGGTGGGGTTAGGAGTTGTTAAATAGTAAGTGTAGGTGTAATAAGGAAGTTGTAGTGATAACGACAAAACATTTCTCTGGAAGCCATGTTAGGATTTTTAACCAGCCAATATTGTCTTAACTTCAGGGTTAGCTCTCCTAATCCTGATGAATTTCTGATGATATCTAAGAGCAGAAGTAACTTAGCTGCCTTTGTGTTTGAGACTAATTATATTTGTTATAACTTGAACATATCTCAAGATAGGCCGAGAACAATACAAATGTAGTTAATATTTAATTGTGTGTAGTAAAAATATAAATTCTGAGTATTTAAGACTGCACTTGTCCACGAAATAATATGGGCCATTGTCATATCAGTTAGAATACAAGAAGGATATTTCGTTATGGTACTTGTGACTGTTACCACACTCGTAAGTAAAAAATGATTTTGAAAATATATGTTGAAAATACATATGGACTGTCTGATTCCATGATGACACTGTCGCTGCTATTTAGAACATACAGGGGACACACATGCACAAAGAGAGAGCATTCACTGCTAGAGAATGAAGATCTGGCTTGGGGCCATCAGTCCAAGACAGCCATCAGCACCTTAGTGCAAAGTATATTAAAGCTCCTTAAGGAGCTTTTTGCCTTATATGACAATAACTTATTACATTTCCACATCTTATATCCTTTCCAGACTGTGTCAGTTTCCATTGATTCATTATTTTGTACACTGATTCTTTCCACTGAAGTGCAATTTATTTTTAAATAGAACTCTTGTAAGGGTTTGGGAATAGATTTTGGTGAGGTTCTGTGAAATTGCACATGGACAGTGTATGCTAGGAGTTAACTTCTGAGTTTCAATTCTGAAGCCACATTGCATAGGTTTAAATGTCTTTCTGTTATTTCCTAAGTATATGAATATTATCACAAAACAACAGGTACCACATAAGGCTACATTTGGGATTACATCTGTTAATAAAAACGCAACACTTGGAAGTTTTTCTAACAGTTAGCTAAGGGGAAATTTACCTATAATTGTCATTATTCAGTAACTTTCTAAGAAGGGGTATTATTTAAAGTCCATGACAAAATGATTTTGTAACTTACATTTGTTGAGCTCTTGAGCATATGCTCTTATAGTTATTTATATTCATTTAGTCTCAGCATATTTGATAGAGAACAACAACAAGAAAATGGAAGAAAATAGCCAGGAGTTCAGCTCTGCACCTGCGTCTAGGAACTTCTCATGCACTTTACAATTCTGTGGAAATTGGAGTCCTTCAATTCCCAGAAGAAAGAATGCCTGGTATTACCCAAAGAGAGGTGGTTGACCAATTGAACTCTGCTATCTCCTGAGCTCCATGGCCATGTTTTGATAATATATAAACTCCAGTACATCAACAATTCTCCACCCTCCCTGACCAGCGGTCATATGGCCACTAGTGTTCCTTCTGGGTAAAGAAATGTGTGCCTTGGGCCATGGTAGCCTTCTAATCAGCATAAATTTCACTATTATTTTAAAACTAACTTTTCAATCCCATCAGTACCTTCTCTACTCTTGGCCACCAAAATTGGTAATAAAATTGCACAATATTAATTTCAGGTAACCTAAGCGTTAGCTCCCCAGCAAATTCCCAAGATTATCCTTCCAGGAACATCTCCTTATTGGGGGACTCTTTGGTCATCAAATAGTGACTCCCAAATTTTCTCATAAAATTGACCTTCAGTACTTCGAGTAAACTGAATAACAACCTCACAAAGATGTCCATGTCTCACCACTCAGAAGGCATGAATTTTGTCTCATATAGCAAAAAGGACTTTGCAGCTGGGATAAAGGATGGTGAGGTGGACATATTTTCTGAGTGGGCTGAATATAATGACAGTACTTTTTATACAAGACAGGCAAGATATCAGAGAGGGAAAAAATGGTAATGCGATAATAGAACAGAGATTAGAGTCATGCAGCTAGAATCAGAAATTTAGCAAGGCTAAACTTGTCATATTCCTAACTCATGAACTTTAGGAAGTGCTTTCAAATGTAAAATTAAACTCTCAAGAAGAGTCTGTCTAAGACATAAGTGATGTTTATAATTTTCCACTTTCTTAGTTCTTTATGAAAACCTCCAAGAGCAAAATCTTTTTTACCTTCAAATACCTCTACAAAGACATTTATCAGAGTTGTTAATATAGAGTCTGCTTAACCTGGATGACTGGCAAAATCTTCCAAATGGAGATGGTATGCACTACAGTGGCTCAGTATCTCCAGGTATTTGCACCAGAGAGATTTCTGCAGGAAGGGAAAGTGGGATTGCTCCGTACAAGCTACAAATGTCTCGAAAGTCACCACGGGTTCAGCATCCATAAGAAGCTTATTCAACTTTTCAGACTTCAACACACAGCAGAAGCAGAAGAATTCATCAAACTTGAAATGTAACCACAAATTGTGTGAGGCATAATGTGAAATTAGGAATTAAACATGTATGTACACAAATGGAATTTTTGAAAAAAATTAGTATGTATATTTGGTAAAGGAATTCTTAAAATATTGACACATACACGGACTGCCGAAGGGCACAGACAAAGGGGCTTCTCTATGCATCAGAAAATGGCTCAAGTATTTTCTTGCTTTTAAAAATAAATTTTAGCCAGAGAAAATATCTCAAATACAGAACCTAATTAATAATCTAGTTTTAAATCTTGAGAATCACTCTGTTTGCTGGAAATAACTACTATGTCAAGATTTGTCAGTTCTCGGGGGCACCTGTGGCTCAGTGAGTAGGGCGCCAGCCCCATATGCCGAGGGTGGCGGGTTCAAACCCAGCCCCGGCCAAACTGCAACCAAAAAATAGCCGGGCGTTGTGGCGGGCGCCTGTAGTCCCAGCTGCTCGGGAGGCTGAGGCAAGAGAATCACGTAAGCCCAAGAGTTAGAGGTTGCTGTGAGCGGTGTGACGTTATGGCACTCTACCTGAGGGCGGGACAGTGAGACTCTGTCTCTACTGAAAAAAAGAAAAAAAAGATATGTCAGTTCTCATTTGGAACGTAAAATATGTCATGGCTAGGACCACCTTAAAAGTATTAACAATATTTATCATCAAATAAAGTATTAGGCACAGCTGAATAGACTCACTTCCAGTCATACATATGTATCTGTCTTTACAATCAAAGATGTTTTTCTTCTTTCAGAGTGCAATTTTCTGGTAAGCAATATCGTAAATCACATAAAGGCTGGATTCAAATGAATAATAAACCGTTATTAGTATGAGCAAGAAGGAAGATGTAAGCAAAAGAGATCTGTCTAGTCCCTGGAAAGACCTGGGTTCCTCTTTGCTCCACTAACAAAGCATGACGTCATCTTGGTTAAATCAACTTGGTTGTACAGATGCTACTGTCTCCATTCACCAGTATACTGCATAAAAACTATGACAGGTTTAAATACAAATCAATTGATGTATGTGAACACATATTTTAAAATTTTAATTAACATATCAATTTTCCAAGTTAAAAAAATCCATTTGAATTCATGAAAAGAATGTGCACCCCCAGGCAATATTTATGAAGGATGATTACCTTTAACACCTCTTCACTATATACTTTTTCTAAAGCACTTTTTTTTTTTTTTTTTCAGAGTCTCACTCTGTTGCCCTGGGTAGAGAGCTGTGGTATGATAGCTCACAGCAATCTCAATCTCCTGGGCTCAAGAAGAATATCTTGCCTCACCCTCCCAAGTGACTGGGCTATAGGCACCCTCCACAATGCCTAGGAAGTTTTTCTACTTTTAGTAGAGCCAGGGTCTTGCTCTGGCTCATGGTGGTCTGGAGCACCGGAGCTCAGGTCATCCTGCTGCCTCAACCTCCCAGAGTGCTGGGATGTCAGATGGGAGCCACCATGCCCACCAGCCTGTCTTCTTTCCTGTAGGTTGTAACACAAGTGTGGCAGGTGGTTTAGCATTCAGATCATCCTCTAAATCTGTGTCAACTATCCCAAATCTAAAAAAAAAAAAAAAAAAAAAAAAAGATCTGCTTGGTGCCTATATTGGTTTTCACAGCTGTGTAACAAACAGTTTTAAGTTTACCAGTTTAACCTACATCTGTTTATTATCTCACAGTAACTATGGGTCAGGAATCTAGGCACAGATTAGCTGGGTTCTATTCTCTGATGAGACTGTACCCAAAGTATCAGCTAGGGCTGCTGTTCTCTCCTCGAGCTCACAGTCATCTTCCAAGTTTACGGGGCTGTTGACAGAATTTATTTTCATGCCATGTAAGACCATGGACCCAGCACAGCAGTTCTCCTCAGTTCACAGGTGGTTCACAAAGTAGTGGTTTGCTTTCTTCAGGAAGACCAAGATAATGTCCTTGAGACATCATTCATTCTCTTTTAAAGACTTCACCTGCTTAGGGCAGGCACACCAAAATAAATTCCTGTCTTGATTAACTCAAATTCAACTGATTATGGATGCCAATTATATGTACAAAATACTTTAACTCTCGCCATGTCATCTAATCATGACATAACCTCCGCTATATTCCCAGCTACCACCTATACCCAAGGAGATTGGATTATACAGGATGTCAGGGGAGCTGTCTTGTAACTCTGGCTACCATAGTTATGTAAATGCAATAAAACTTCAAAGACCATCAGTGCACGAATCAATAAAATGTGGTATCTGTGTACCATGGAGTAATACCCATAAAAATGAACAAAAACCATGGCAATCTAGTATCTCGTAATGACATAGATGGAACTGGAAACCATTCTTCTAAGTGAAGTGTGCCGAAAATGAGGGGGAAAACACACCACTTGTACTCAATACTAAATTGCAACTAGTCAATTAACACTTAACATATGAAAATACAACTTAACTAAAATATAGTGGGGGGGAGGAAGGGGAGCAGGGAGCAGGTAAACTCACACCTAAAGGGTGCAGTCTGCGCATTCTGGATGATCGGAATGCTTATAGCATGCACTTAAAATGTGCAAAAGAAAATTAGGTGACTAAAATGTGTGCAACCCTGTAACACTCTGGAGTAAAAAGTAAATAAAGAAAAAATCTCAGAGACCTCTAACTCCTCTTTTTAAATTAAATTAAATTAATTAATTATTATTATTTTGAGACATAGTCTCTCTCTTTTACCTGGGCTATAGTGTCATGGCCTCAGCCGAGTTGGCAACCTTAAATTCCTGAGTTCAAGCGATCCTCCTGCCTCAGCTCCCAAGGAGTTGGGACTACAGGCACCTGCCACAATGTCAGGTTAATTTTTTTCTTTTTTTAGTTGGGACAGGATCTTGCTCTTACTTGAGTCTGGAACTCCTGAGCTCAAGTGATGCTCCTGCCGTGGCCTCTCAGAGACCTAGGATTATAGGCACGAGCCATGATACCTAGCCTCTAACTCCTCTTACAATCACCTCCAAATCCTGTTTCATTTCCACCGAGATTACCTTTTTTTATGTTTGGGCATGAGGCTCAAGTTTCTGCATTTCTAACTGCAGCCTGAGCTAACACGGCTGTTCTGCAAACCACACTTCATTAGAACTTACTAACACTGTGACGTGTGCCACTTGTTGTAGCAAGTCTGCGTTCTGCTGCGAACATTCGTTCTAAGCACACTTCGTCATTCTCCTCCGATTCTCCATCTGTCCCATCATTTCTCCTACTTGCGTTTTCACAATAACCTCTTTGATGTTTTATCTTTATACCCTCAAATCCTAGGAAGGCTTTTGAAAATGACGACAACAACAAAAACCCAACTAAATCTATCTTTTGTAGGGATTTCCTTCCACTGAAAACTTCTAAAATACTTGTTCTCCCTAGTATACTCATAATAAAAAAGGAAAGGTGGTACGCACATGTGAAAATGCTTGAGGACAAGCCACAAAGTTACGTTTACAGGGAGGAAAAAATCTAGTCAAAAGAAGAATTCACTTTCTTCCACATATATGAGTACCAACAACCTTTTCTAGGAAATACCAAAGTTTGGGTGTAAATAAACAAATCTTGCACCCAAAATAATCTGACATATTGCTAGACTTAATTATTTTTGTGACTATAATGCTTATGAATGAATACAAAGTGTTGTATTTGTAATGATAAACCTTAGCAGTATTTTTCTTCTCAAATCAATGAGAACATCCCTTATGATTGATAAATAACATTAGTGCAGTACATTCTCTAATATTAAGCACAATTTAATATTCCTCTTTTACTGATGCATTAAAGAAACACAGATTCTTCCATAACATGCTTAAGTACCTGGGCTTCCCGCTCCCAGGTCCAGTCTGTGATGGGGTGAGGAGCACCAGCGCTTTTCCAGGACATGCGCTACGTCTCCTTGTGTTTGCGTCTGAGAAGAGGGCATGAGCGGTGAAGGAGCATAATCCAGAGGGAAGGAGAAGTGGAGGACAACTCTAGTGCCATGAACCCCGTCTATTGGGATACAATACACAGAGGCCCAAGTAGCAGAAAAACACAAAAAGAAAAGGAAAAGGAAAAAATATGCATATGTTTCATTCATGCAAGTAGCCAATTTCCATTCAGTAAACTGGAATTAAATGTATGATTAATTTACTTCTCTATATAATTTTCGAATGCCTGATGACCCTTGTTTGCTGTTTTTTCCTGATAAATATACTTTTAAGGATTAATGACATAATACAGGTAAAGTTTATTTTTAAACGATTATTTTTGTTGACACCTAGACTTATGAATCACTCGGAACCTGTAGTCAATTGTTCTTAATGAATGAAAAATAAAACACATAATTAATGGATTTTCATGATAGATGGTAGTGAGCAAACTATTTGTAATGGTAATTAATTATCCCTCCTGCATTTCTAATGAACAGAACACATGGTGCATTTTAATTGCTTTAATGAATAGTTATCAGGTATTTTTTTTAAACTTCATTTATACCACAATTTAGATGTAATGAAAGACAAATCTATCATCAATTTAAATTAGCCATGAACAGGTTATTGTACCATTCAAATATTCAAAATAGTTGTTTCTTTCTAAAGATATATACACAAACACACAATACATCAAATTATCAATGAATCTTTCTTTTTTTTCCTTAAAGTCCCCTCGTTTAAAGCAAATTGTTACTATTTCTTCTTATTTATATAGTCTAAAAAAAAATCAGAGTATTTACAAGGTCTTGGATAGCAACTTCAAACCTTCAAAATCCTAAGAAATAATAAACCATGTACAATCTTTCATTACACCTTTATTTTATTTGTCATAAAAGACATCAAAATTCTTCATTCTCTGTAGAGATAAAAAAGAAAACTACTAAGCCATGAATGCAGCTTTGAATTTAATGTAGGAGAGTACAGATGAGTACAACTCCACCTGACTTGTTAAACAAAACACAGCAGTTCTTTCTGCTACTGGGCCTGTCTCTCATCCCATTTGCCCATGTACACAAAAAATTAACACCAAAAATAACGGTGTTTGGCTTCCAACAGAATTTATCATATAAAATATGATGTATGAAATACGGATATACTGACAATAATAACCTTATGGAAAAAAAAGAGCATCGCAGCCCATCCTCATCCCCATCGCATGCCCCACCAGGGGCATGAGTTCTCAAAATTCACTTCCAAAACTCCCTCATATACAGAACCAAAGTCAAGATCTTGCATGACTTTGAAAATCAAAACAGCTTCATGTCATCAGCTCGATAAACCAAAACTCTTTTTTTTTTTTTCTTGTGGTTTTTGGCTGGGGCTGGGTTTGAACCCACCACCTACGGCATATGGGACCGGCGCCCTACTCCTTGAGCCACAGGCGCCGCCAAAACTCTTGAATTATACCCAACAGACTTGACACACCATTTTCTTCACACACTCAATCCTATATTCCAACTCAAGAAAAAGTGTATAATTTTAATTGTGATCTCAGAGCATTCAACAGGTGGTTGGAGAAAAACGAACACAAACCCCGGCAACAAAAAGCAAAATGCAACAAAAGAAAGGGCTCATGAAATTCAATCAGCACAGTGCACACTCTCAACTCAATTCACTATATAAAAGTAATGGCTGGGATTCTTTGATTTGGTACTATAGTTATATTATTTCTGGTAAATGCTTTTATAATCTATGGGGCAGTTTGAACGGCCAAGTCAAAGATAATTGTACACAAATGAATAAGAGGTTACCTACAGATAATGTTGGAAAATACAAAAACGTCAAACAAATTTAGAAAGCAGTCATGAAAAAATACATATAATTTGTTTTTAAAGAATTTTTGGAGCGTCAAATTTTACATGAAATGAAAATTCCTCTCCCTGGTAGTGAAATGAGGAACAGCAGAAGTCTCCTAAATATGTACAGTGGTATCTGAAGTTGAAATATTGAACTAGTCCTAAAAAGTGATTTCTTTGAATACTAGTCACAATTGCTAGGTGTGATTCAAGAAAATAGCTAAAATTCTGAATTGGGGTGGGAGTTGCATAAAGAAGTAAAATGAAAATCAGTCACTGAAGAAGTAAAACATATTCAAGTATTTCCAGGCGGTAAAAAGCAACCTCACGTAGGGCGAGTCCTGACTGCTCTAAAGAAATGTTGTATAATCTGTTATCCGTGGAAAAACCAGCATAGGTCATTTACAAAGCCTGAGGGAGATTCGAAGTACATTGATATATAAGCAGATGGGAAATACTCATGAACATGAAAATAGATCTATCAATAGTTATAACTTAATGGAAATCTAGTGAAAGTTTGTTTTTTATATAGAACAATAGTAATTAAAAACATAATATAAGAAGACTCTTGAACATACGTCATGTTAGCAGGATTTTCAAGAAGCTATTGCTGGTACATAAATTCAGATTTTATTTTATGGTCATTACTATAAAAATATCTGAGATTAGAAGGAAGATAGATAAGCCATCAGCAACAGGTCATGTTTAATTTAGAGATTTGGTATTACGCAGTCTCACTCTCACTGCAGAATATTTTTTATAGAATTGTTTGATATTTTCACATGCAAATGTTTCTGTCATTGGTGTTAGGACAATTTTTCACAAATAGGGACTCACTGCTGCTACCTCTAAACGGCTAACATGGTTTGACTTATTTTTTTTAAGTGGGTAAATAAATGATACTGAAATGCACTTCAAATGATAAGATGATTAATTTTGGGAAATATTTTTTTAGGAAGTTCAGAAGAATTTGACTAGTTGGTAAATATACAACATGTACTTTGTTTAACCGATTGATATACTTTCAAAACATGAAGGACCACAAACTAGGCAAAGAAACAAGCACTTCCAACTGTTCCAGATTTTTTTTAATGTTGCCAATATATTTTATTTTATATCTCTGACCCTGATACTTCAGGTCTAAAGGAACTCTTAGAAAATATTATCTTACATCTCTTTAATTTTTTTAGTTTTTTTCTAGTAATTTTTTTCTTTTTTTGTTGAATCGTAAACACATAGATCATATATACATTAGAGCATTTATGGGGCACAACATGCTGATTTCATATAGAATTAGGAATGCTTACATCACGCTGGTTAATATACGCAAGCCTGCGTGCCTCACTTATCACTATTATTTAGACAATAAACTTTTATAGCAGAACAGGTGCACCAATATTAAGTTAAATTGAATTCAGCCACGACGTTTCATGGTTCTGGAAGCATGGCTCTGGCATACAATCAAGTAAAACTTTTCAATTATCAGTGAAGAACACATTGATTATGTCATATGGGTGATGGTGTAGAGGTCTCTCTCCTAAAAAATATACATTGCTAAACATGGTTATTATTCCAAATATATTTTATTTCTGTAGCCTTTTGAGAAGAGACAGATCTGGATGCTCAGGAAGCTCATTCCCTCTTCCCTCCTCCTCGAACACATAAACACACAGACACGATGGGTTGGGGAACTTAGAAAACCTCGGTTCATCTGCTTTGAGTTAGCTCAGTAGGACAGGCTGATTCTGTTATTTTAAAATTTTTTTTTTTAATTGTTGGAGATTCATTGTGCATTTGTTAGGTAAAGTCCCTCTGAAAGAGGCTCACTGTATCAGAGAACTTCCATCATTACACAATTACATGGAAGTTTTTATTCACCGACTTTATAAATAGGTAAGGTTTATTTATTAAGGTTTATTAAGGTTTATTTTTTTTCAATTGAAAAGTGGACCCTAATCCAGATAGTCCATCTCTGATTGGAATAAACTACCTAATAATACAGGTTTGGGAAATATGGTATCTTACTATATCTTTTGCTGGGAAACTTTTCCCCAGTATACTTTACATTTGCACAAATGGCACTAGTTGTAAGTAGCTGTAACTCCTAAATAGGACAGGTGATGGCAATACAAGGATACAGACCAGTTTAATATGCCTGGTTTTGAAAAGAGTCTCCATCTAACCCCCACACATCAAACTCTGGAGGAAATCATCCCTTCCAGGGGCTGTAGCAGATCATAGAGGAGGCTGGTGGTGAGTTTCTGCTAGTTTCCAAGTGACAACTAGAAAATCCCCCAGCTTGGAATCTTCCACAAGGGCTGTTGAGGAACCCTCCCCACACCCTGAACAGGACAGCATATGTACAATGGCTGTGAGCTCCAGAACAAGTTAGTCAGACGTACCTTACAGAGCTGGGGACCTGCCAAGGGACCAGCCTCTGGGGCAGCAGCACAGAAGTCTGTCAGTCACCAAAACCCCAAGGCAAGAGGCAATTAGAAAAGGGGGGGGGGAGGTTCAGCAATGTCTTCAAAGCATGCAGATCGTTGAAAAACAGGTGTGTTTGCTACCAAATGAAAACCCCAGGTAGGAAAAACAGGAGAGAAGAAAAGGAGGCCAGACTATTTGGAGTTCAGAGCATTCCTGCAAGAACAGATGCGCTTTATGGCTGACCGTGGGAGGATTATAAAACCAACCGGATCAGCAATAGATTTCACAGAGAGGAGGAGGTGGAGTTTCTCAGTCTCCGCACTACTGACGTTTTGGAATAGACAATTATTTCTTTGGGTGGGCCGTTATGGGTATTACATACTTCTAAAATATTTTTATTTATTTTTAAATTAGTTTGGGTAGATAGTAGTTGTGTACATTGAAGGGCTGCACATGAGTTTTTTGTAGTTTCCTAAAGCTTTATTGTTCTGAACACTCCTAATAACCTGCTGGGGCCAGACACTGCAGGATCAAATACAGGCTGACCATGATCAAAGCTCCACTGTCCTGAGCCTCAACTGCCCCTGTGGGCTGGAGCACAGCAGACCGCATGGTAGTTATTAGAACTTTCTGAGAGGAGCAAGGGACCTGGGGATTAAAAAACAACCAAACCATACCTACCAGTAAATAAGAGTGCCCAAACCGACTAATGTCATTAGCGCTCAGAATCCCCCCTGCCAGGAAGTAATAACCTTCAGGACGATTGAACAAAACAGGATTTCGCTGCTCAGATGCTTTGAGTTTGGGAGGTGCTGGTTTCATTGACAACTCTGGTCAGGCTTTTGTTTTGTTTTGTTTTGTTTCAATCTTCTCAGGCACTTCTGCCTGACACTTCTCTGCTACAGGACAGAGCTTCACGGGAACGGAGGCGAGCCCCGCAGCAGGCCCTTCCCGGGGGCCATGGCCACGCAGCCCGTTCTGTCGTCCACGTGTCCAGCAGTCTGCTCCGCTTCCAGCCTTCCCTCGCCGCCTCTTGTCCTCATCCAGCTCTGGCTTTGCTCCTCTGCATCTGCCTTCCTGCCTTTGTCCTTGTTCTGAAGTGCCCTTCTATCCCTTACGCCCTGCTTCTCTGCTGCCAGAGCTCCTTTTAAACAGGGAACTCCGGACCTTGGTCCACTCCATGGCCGAGAGCCCCTGTCGGGCACTCAGCCTCTTGGCTTCCCTCTCCTTGCAGAATGCCAGGCCTCCCGGCTGACCCCGCCAGGGTGGGGATGGGCTGGGTCCTCGGGCGGGTCACGGCCACCGCGCAGGCCCAGCCTCCTCCCAGGCTTTCTCGTACAGCCACCGCCTTGGGACGAATGTGTCGCTTCAGGCTGTAAGTGGGAAGTTTTGATACACGCCCACAATGTGTATGAATCAAATCAGGGGAATGGGGGTGTCCGTCACCCCAGGCATTTATAATTCCTTTGTGCTAGGAACATTCCAGTCCCGTGCTTTTATTCATTTTAAGTGTACCCTAAGTTGTTTTTGATTATATAGAATAAAACACTATTAGATGTGCACACACATATATAGTTGTGCTATGAAATATTGTTCATCCTCCCTATCGTACTAACTTTTTCTGCTTATTAATGATCCCCCTTTGACTCCCTGCCACCACTCCCAGCCTCTGGTAACTAGCATTCTACTCTCTTCATCATAACATCAGTTGCATTAATATTTAGCTCCCACACACGAGTGAGGACATGTGAGATTTGTTCTTCTGTGCTGGCTTACTTCCCTTACCAGAATGTCTTCCGCAGCAGCCTGGCCTCTACCTGCCAGACGCCGGTAGCATTCCTCAGGGCTGCTAACTGCGACTACCAGAAACATTTCCAGACACTGCCATGTGTCCCTACAGCAAAATCATCCCCGTTTTAGAACAACCACTACAGAACATCACTCTTCAAAAGTGACAAAAATGCATCTTTACATAGCTTTTGGGTTTTGTGGAACGTGTGTTAGAGGGTTCGGCATTTGGTACTAATGGTTTATCTAAGTAACATTATTGGTCTACCCAGGGCTAATATGCTGAAGTATTCGGTTCATTTCCTCTAGAAATACAAGCAAGAACTTTCTCACAAATTTGATCTTCCTATGACACTTCCAAATGCCTGTATGAAGTGATGTATGAAGGAAAAACATCTGGACTGACAAAGCCAGTAAAGCACCTTACCCAGCATTTCCTTTGCAAATCACTAAATCCACGTTGTAAACCACCAAGGTAATGAAACCTCCAAAAAAACCCCCTGAAATAACCAACATAATTCTTTTTCTGGCTTACGAAACTACCAACTCGGCCAGCCTTTTCAGTGATAACCATGTAAGATCAGCCAGTCCCTTCTATTCAGCTATTGTAAAATGCACATGAATATACACGCTTTGCTGCGTTCTTAGGCACCCACGAGTGTTTTTTTGTTTTTTGTTTTCAGTTTTTGGCTGGGGCCAGGTTTGAACCCACCACCTCTGGTATATGGGGCCGGCACCCTACTCCTCTGAGCCACAGGCGCCACCCTGGCACCCAAGAGTGTTAAAGGAAGGATCAAGGCAACTTTTTAATTATTTTTTTTTCTTTAACCTCAGCAGATAGCTGGCTGTCATTGCTCAGACGGTGTGCACCAGGGTAAACATGACAGAGGACACAGACTTTCCTTTAGGTGACAGCTGATATCCTTGGTCTGCAGATGGTAAGCATGGGAACTACATAATAATGATTGTATTTCTGTGCAACTTACTCCTCCAGAAAAAGTCAAAGTAATAACACGTCTCATTCCTGAGACAGCACGTCATGTAATCATGGAGAAGTTAGGAGGCTGGGGGAGGGGGTAAATGTATCCCTTCCTTGCGAGTCTGCACAAAAATCTCCAGTCAGCTTCCTGTCATCTTCCCAGGATGTAGGTCCTACCGTTACCTTCTCACCATGTTACGTATGTCACTGCCCATGTTATCCGCTGGAGGAGATATCATTGATCTCACATCCCCCAAATGTCTCAGAACCTCTTTGATCTGGAATGAAGCAGAGATGAACAGAGAAACGTGGAATTGTTCTATGAGAACTGAAGTCTGGACTCTGGACAGCTGGGTCTGTACAGTCCTGGAGGGTCATTTCTTCTCTTCTTGGCAGATTATTAAACCGCTGATTCAGCAGGTCGGGGGTGGCCGGGTAGGGACAGGCTGACCCGGTGGCTGCTCCTGGAGCACTCCTTCTTGCTCAGGCCACTTTCTCAGACGGAGAACTTCTAGTTTCACGTGTTTGCATGACTCTTCCCTGTTTGTGGACCCCATAATGTGAATCATTGTAAAAGTGGGGACTTATAAACTGGAAAGTCGGCTATCGTGGATGCAGCCCATCTGTGATAGCCTAAGTTGTGAGCTCAAGGATAACCTTTTGATATTGTTGTGTTCCTCTACTTAAACTTCATTGAAGTACTTTCCCAACAAAGTTTATTTTAAATCTACACTGCGTGTGACTATTGCTATCTAGCTGTAACTCTTTCATATCACAGGTTTATTCTAGAACCTCCTATAATGCTTATAATTCTTACCATGTTACATATATTTATTTTTTTATTCAAATATTTTATTATTAATGATTTCTTTTTGCTTGTTTAGATATTCCTTCTATTATAACTAGAGTTATTGTCTTTCTAGGGATATTGGTCTATCAGATAGCAAATTCAGTTTGCTCTGGGGGTTTGGAAGGATGGTAGCAAACAGCTGGCCCACTGAGAGGTGCACATATCTGATATTGGGTGTTGTTATATATGCAAATACCTTCGGGCTTTCCTGTAGATTCATAATCACACAATTGTGACAGTTTGTCTAGTTTATGTTATTCAGTTAACTCTCAAAATGCTCATGGACTTTTTAACAATATATTCTTGATAATTAAGATTCTGCCAGTAAGAAAACCTTGGAAAACGAAACACCATCCAACAATGAGTTGAACTGCAAATTCAAATTCAATTTCTTCATGTTTGTCATTTAATAAAACTATTATTCCCAAAATTGTTTCTGTCACTAGTATAATTTTAGGATATTTTTGTTTCCATGTAGTTTCAAGGTTTTTTTGTCTTAACAAATGTAGTGGAGTGTAATGAGTTTTCAGGAAGTTTCTATTTATATATTTTCTCTCTCTTTCTTTCTTTCTTTTCTTTCTTTCTTTCTTTCTTTCTTTCTTTCTTTCTTTCTTTCTTTCTTTCTTTCTTTTTCTTTCATCCGTTCGTTCTTTCTTTCTTTTTGAGACAGAGTCTCACTATGTCATCCCCTGGTAGAGTGCCATGGCATCACAGCTCACAGAAACCTCAGACTCTCAGACTCTTGGGCTTAAGTGATTCTCTTGCCTCAGCGTCCCAAGTAGCTCTATGTACATATTTTCATAATGAAAGTTGTGCCTGCTATTTAAATGCAATGACATCTGACATGGGTAAGAAGCCTTACTCAAAAGAGCTCATACATTGTACAATTCCATTAACATGAAGTTTTAGAATGGACACACATATTAGAACAGTGGAAAACTAAAATTGGGATTGATGTGGAAAGCGCATGGATTTGCTTTCAAGAATAAGGTAATATTTTATCTATGGACAGAGGATTTGATTATACAAGTAGAATCATTTATCAAAATTTAGGCAAAGTACACTTAGATTTATGGATTTCATTTTATCTTGAAAGAAAGAAATGAAATGCTGACTTCTAGTATTTAAAGAAAATATGCTAATGTCTGCACTTTACCTTGGAAGGCATCCAAAAATAAAATGAATTGATAGATAGGCATGTTAATGATAAAATCTAGGTAGTGGACATATAGGTGTTCTTTGCAATACTTTTTAACTTTGCTACATTTGTGGAAGTTTTTATTATAAAATATTACAAAATAAGTAAGCATAATATACTTTTATAAGTACTCAAATAATGATATAATGAAATAAATTATTATACATACAATAAAGGTATAATGAAATAAGATAAGGTACATGTTAGAATTGCCAGCTACATACGCAACATACTGACAGTTAATCATAATACCAACTAATAACACAAGAAGCCCTGAGAACACATTAGTCAGGACAGTATTGTTAATCCCTCGAAATATGAGTAGAGCATAATTATCACATACAATATGAAAACAATTATTATAATGAGAATAATTTGATGTGAAAAGCCCTGAGATTTTTGAATTGTATGTTTCAATTTTTCCAGTACAAAACTTTCCTCAGAATTAATTACAGGAAAGCAATTATTATGTAATGTGAAGAATTCTACTAATGAAAAGAAAATGATTTATGTGAAATCTAAGAGGATGCAGAGCAAGTGTAAAATTAGCTTTCTGAAAATTGGACTCATCCCTTATCCCATTCTCTTTAGAAGATCATCTCCTTTCAATGCGAAGTATTTCATAGATCCTTGAAATTTTTCAGAAATGTATTGAAATGAAATGATCAGGCACTCCTCAAGTTTCCACTCTGAAAACCGCTGGTTGTAATTCATGGTTTTTCCTTCCTCTGAAATGACTGTGTCATATTGTTCATCAGTTACATAGTTAATTTCGTAAAATAATTAATGTATATCATATCAACACCCTTCTTACAAATCTCTTTATGTTCAGCTTTTTTATCCCTTCAATAAAATCAACATAGGTAGTATATCTTATTTTTAAGCCTTGTATTTCAATCTGTCTCCAAAATATTCCTATGGGTCCAGAGAGTACATCTCAAACTGATTTTTCAAATTGTGATTAAAGATCTTGATGAAATAATTAGATCTCACTTGGTAACTATTAAAAATACGATAAATGTGTGCTATTTCTTGAAATTACCTTTTAATAATTTTAGCTTGAAGGACCTAGTGATTTATATTTCAAGCATGCCTTCTAGATAATTCTAATAAACCTAAAATGTGGAATGATTATTTAATTTTAATTCAATTATATTTTTAATTTTTTTAGAGTATTACTGGGTTCTATTTTTATTTTTTATTAATTTTAGAGTATAATTTGCATTTGTACATTTGAAATCAATATTATAAGTGTGCCCTTTACCCAGAATAAGTGTGCTGACCAGTTAGGGGTGAGGTTACCCTACCTCTCCTCCCCATACCCTGTTAGATTTTCACTGAGTTTTACTTCCGTAAGTGCTTATAAGTATTGATTCACTAGTTCCCTTTTAGGATTGAACACATGTGTTTGTTTTTCCATTCTTGCAATATTTCACTTAGAAGAATGGCGTCCAGTTCCATTCAAGTGCACATGTCTTTTTAACAGAATGACTTTTTTTTCCTTTGAGTAAATACACAGCAGTGGGATTGGCAGGTCCAAAAGTGAGTCTACTTTTTGTTCTTTGAAGATACATCCATCCTACTTTCCATAGAGACTGTACAGTTGGGTCTAGAGACTATTTCATTTTATTTTTTTAGAGATAATGTGAAAGAAATCAGTTTATGTTAACATAAGTGATTTTTTTTTTCTTTTTTCCTCCTGAGGTTTTTAAATATTCTTTCCATTGCTGCATTTCTCTCCATCTTATAATAGATTAGATTTATGCTTCAAGAGTTTGTGTCAGATTTGGGGAACATAAGAATTTTGTTGTGTCTTGGGTTCAATTGGTCTCTGGCTTTCGTTTCTCATATTATTCTAGTGAGAATGATTGCCTAATAAAATTTTGATAATAAATATGTGAAATTATAACTATTTACATGATTGAATTTTAAAAACTTGTTTACTTCAGTAAGGTAAAGTATCTGTGCTACTCACCCTCTGTTTAACTTAAATATCACAGAAAGCAGGATTAAAATTTGTGGATGAAATTGAATTGATATTAGCCAGTGCATTCATGAGTGAATGAAAAGAAAGAGTGAATAAAAGAAATAATACTCATGATATTTCATCAAATAGAAAGTGAATATGAAATGAGCCATTAAGTTATGCATACAAACTGTATGTATTATAATATAATCCCATTTATCTGGGATGAAAGAATGAATTGACTACTTTAAAATGTATTAACCAGGTTGGAAGGTAGTTCACGCAGAAAAGTTATCACAGTTATTCTCTCATGGTAGGACAATTAGATTCCCATGACCTTAAAGGAGATAATCTGAATTATTCTCTTTTGTATAAGATTTTCAGTAACTGTGCGTCTGAGTGGCACACTTCAACAGGAATTCTAAAATATTACAGGAAACACTTAAACAAGAGAGATGGTATAGAATGGTGGGAAGGTTATAAACTCTGTCATATAAAAAGACTGTTGGTGACGGCGCCCGTAGCTCAGTGGGTAGAGTGCCAGCCACATGCACCTGGGCTGGAGGGTTCGAATCCAGCCCTGGCCAGCTGGACAGCAACAACAACTGCAACAACAACAACAAAATGTTGTGGGTGTTATGGGAGGCACCTGCAATTCCAGCTGCTTGGGAGGCTGAGGCAAGAGAATTGCTTGAGCCCAGGAGTTTGTGAGGTTGCTGTGAGGGTGACATAGTTGACTCTGTCTCAAAAAAAAATAGGCTGTTGGAACTAGAGTTATTTAACAGAAAGCAAAGAAGGAAAGTGAGGGAAGGGAATTATCTCAGTGTTAATATTCTCACACTGCTGAAGTTCATTACTATTCAGTGCACCGGTAACTATTTCTATAATTATTTGATAACATACGCAATATTTCTGTTCAAGTTGTCTGGGAATCATTGATCCTAACATCAAAGTGTAGAAGGTTTTGAAGGGGCTGTCATGGGAAAGAAGATGTCTTGTCTTTTAATTCCAGAAGGCACAAACAGAGTAAATGGCAAGACGAATCAAAGAGATAGACCTTGAACTCCATATATCGAATTAATATCTAACTATTTCGTGCATTATCAGTAGTATTCAAGCAAAGGATATAAACATGACCATTTTCAATCATGTGATGTAAATTGGATTTTTGTTTCAGGTGGTATCCATTCAAAATGTTAAGATTGCAACATTTTAATTTAGTAAGGAAAAACAATTTGCCAGATGTTTTGTCTACCTTAAAATAGTTTATGAATCAAATAAACACTCTAACAGGCTTTTTGGTAAATCCTTTATCAATCTTTATTTTCTATTTAATCTGTGTGTCATCCAGGAAGCAACTACATATTAAAATTGATGATAGTAGTCTCTGTATCACTAATGCCTGGTACATAGCGCACACAGGTACAAAATGCTCCATTGAATAGAGATGTCAAACAAACAAACAACAAAAAAAAAACACCTTCATACCCTCAAGAGTAACCTAAAGTCCTGGAAATCTGACCGGTAGCATCATTAGATGTCAAACAAACAAACAACAACAACAACAAAAAAAAAAAAACACCTTCATATCCTCAAGAGTAACCTAAAGTGGAAATCTGACCAGTAACATCATTTTAAATAAGGTACTTCCCAGGCAGTCATGACAAAATGCCTGTTTGGTCCAGAAAGTGAAGTATGTAGACTCACTATTCATTAGTTAATTCAGTACTTAGCAGAAATTTAAGGCCAGGAGGAAGTTAGCTGAATTTTAAGGGCCTGCAGTAGGGAGGACGCATTCTTCCGTGAGTTGGGCTCTGGCATTATAATGATGTGGCAGGTCTCAAACTGGCTTGGGCATTGTTAAAGTTACGTATCAATTATAGAAAAAGAAGGCAAGCTTACATTACTCCATAACTTTGCTCCAGGCATGCTTGTAAAAATTAAGAAAAATGATATTTATTTTGCAGTAAGAACACTTAACATGATGAATGTCTAAGTGCACAATATTGTATTCTTAATTACACTGATGATGTCATTCTATAGGTGTCTATAACATGATAACTTTTTGTAATTAAAAGTTCATGACCATTGAACAGAAACTCCTTATTTTCCCCTCTCCCTATCCCCTGGCAACCACCATTCTATCCACAAGGTCTATTAGCATGACTAGTTCAGACAAATCCTATCAGGGACATAACGCATCATTTGTCATTCTGTCACTTAGCGTCATGTCCTCCAGGTGCGTAGGTGGTGTTGTCTGTGGTGCATCGTCTTTCTTTTTAAGTCTGAATGACATCCCATTTGGCACAGAGGGTGCCAAAAATGCATATGCCTTTTAAGATAGGAAAAAAAAAACTGTATTAAAATCATAATACTCAGTATATGCCAAAAACAATGCAAGGTTTTTTTTTTTTCTATTAAATCATAGCTGTGTACATTAATGGGGCACAACGTGCTGGTTTTATATATAATTTGAAATACTTTCATGAAACTGGTTAACATAGCCTCCATACAATGCAATATTATTAAGCAATAAAAAGGAATAGAGGACTGATACCTGCTACAACATATATGAGCTTTGAAAACATGATGCTAAATAAAAGAAGCTGGACATAGAAGGCCATATAGATTATGATTCTGTTTGTATCAGGTGTCCACAAAAGGCAAATTCATAGAAACAGAAAGTAAAGCAGCGGTTACCAAGGGTTTGGGCAATGATAGTTAATGGGCACGTGGATTCTTTTTGGCATTATGAAAGTGTTCTAAAATTAGATAGTGGTGATGGTTGTACAACTGGGAAAACACTAAAACTTACTAAATTGTAGAATTTAAAAGGGTAAATTTTATCCCAATAAAGCTATTGTTTTTAAAAGCTGAGATGAACAGCAGTCTGCAAATCTTTGTATGGACATACACTTCCATTTGGGGGGGCAGAAAATAATTAGTAGTAAAAAAGCTGGGTCATACGATAAGTGCATGTTGAACTTTTAAAGAAACTGACGCTGTTCTGCAAAGTGGACCATTTTATATTCCCAGTAGTAGTATACGAGAGTTCCACTTGCTCTGCAGGCCCACTCACATTTGGCACAACCAAACAAGCTTAAAATTTCAGCGGGGAAGTTGACTTATGGTGGCACCTGCAGAGTGATAAGGAAAAGGACCGAGTATATGCCAAAAACAAAAGATGAATACAAGGCACGTTTGAATTCTGCAGTCACAAGAGGTGCTCAAAGTGGTCACCGTCAGTGTCCAGACACTTCTGGTTACAAGAACTACTGCTTGAGCAACGTTGACCAAAGTCTCCACTTGCATTCCTGGGCAATCCTTTTCACAACACCGTTTGTCTCAAACTGATCAGGAGTGTCAGCAGGAGTGAGGTGTGTCAGAGGTTGTGTTGAATACTCACGCCTCCATTGTCACTGCCCTTCACAGTGTTTTCAGATTTCAAGTACCACTCCCAAATTCTTGCACTCCTCCAAGGGCAGCTATCATTCTGCCATTTGACTGTCCTGCCTGTCATATAGTTACACTAGAGTTCACTTGATTGACCCCATCTTTTGACCCAGCATCATACTACACATTGCTACTATAATTCAATTCAACTTTAAAAAGTAATATATACATAACATCTCTTAAAATGCAAATGCATTTTTGCCCCTCCAAAATATACCACATTTTCTTTATTGGTTCATCCACTCATGTAGGTTTTTTTCCATATCTTGGCAATAAACATGGAGTACAGATCTGTTTGAGATACTGGGGTTTTAAAATTATTTTGGATATATACCCAGAAGGGAGATTCAGAGGTCCTATAGTGAATCTACTTTTAACTTTGTGTAACGTCCTTACTGTTTCCCACAGCTTTGAACCATATATATTCCCACCAACGATGTACAAAGGCTCTAATTTTTCCACATCTTAACCAATACTTTTTTTTTTGCAGTTTTTGGCCGGAGGGCAGGTTTGAACCCACCACTTCTAGTATATGGGACCGGAGCTCTACTCCTTTGAGCCACAGGCGCCACCCTTGAGCAATACTTTTAATTTTGGGCTATTTGAGATACATTTATGTATATAAAATTAACTGATCTTTGGCAGGAATACATAATAGGGAAATGATATTCTCTTCAACAAAGGGAGGTTGGAAAATAGGTATCCAAAATCAACTCAAAACAGATTAAAGATTTAACTGTAAGACTTGAGACTGTAAAACTCCTAGAAGAAACATTGGGGAAAAAATTAATGATTAAAGTTTCTTCTTTAAAATTTTGTATTAATATGAGAGTAAATGCAATTAGATTATATTATTTGTGTTTGTAAAGTCTGAGTACCAGCTGAGTCCTTCAGCCTGGATATGGGACATACACCTCTGCATGGTACCCTCAGCTGGGAACCTGGATATGTGACACACCCCTGCATGGTACCCCCAGCTGGGAACCTAGATATGTGACACACCCCTGCATGGTACCCCCAGCTGGGAACCTGGATATGTGACACACCCCTGCATGGTACCCCCAGCCGGGAACTTAATGGACCTCTTTCCTTCCTGCCTCTCCTCTCTTCTTGAGTTAATTATGTTTTTCTATATCAGACCTGTAGTTACTGATCGGCTAGTTTCAACATAGTATTGGGTACATGGGATGCTTGCTTTCCATTCATTTTTTTCCTCAGATTAAAAGGAGGGTACGAAAGATTAGGTTCCACTGTTTGCATTTGTTAGGTAACATTCAAGCTGTAGTTAAACCCTTTCCCCAGGGGGTGTGCTGTGCACCCTGCATTGCGCCCATGAGGTGAGAGTTTGGCAATCCCCCACCCTCCTGCCCTCTCCCCTTTCCATTTTTAAGATATTTTACTTAGGACAATGTTTTCCAAATCCATCCAGGTAAATATAAAAGACACAAAGTCTCCATCTTTTGTGGCTACATAGAACTTCTTGGTATACACATACCACATTTGATTAATCCAGGCATGTATGGATGGGCACTTGGGCTTCTTACACATCTCTGCAATTGTGTATCGAGCTTCTATAAACATATGAGTTTAAATGTCTTTATGATAAAATAAATTTTTTCTTCTGGGTAGATACCTGGTCATGGGATTGCAGGATCAAATGGGAAGTGTACTTTGAGTTCTTTGGTGATTCTCTGCACTTTTTTTCTAAAGGTTCACAGTCATACCAACCTTGCATAAGCCACTAGCCCATTGTTCAATTGAGAGAATGCCAGTATCTTCTCTCACTGTAAGATTGTCTGTTTGCTTCGATGATGGTGTCCTTATCTGTGCAGAAGCTTTTTAACTTGTTCAGATACCATGTCTTTACTTTCGTTGTTGCTGGAATTACCAATAGTGTCTTCTTCCCCATTCCCCCCCGCCCCAAGGCAGATATTGTAAATAGTTTTCCCCATAGTTTCTTCCTAGCATTTCCATTGTTTTGTGTCTTGGATTTAAATCTTTTATATAGCATGGGTTAATTTTTGTAGATTTCATTGGCTACTTCTTTATTTATTTTTTCTAGTTCCATATGAAAGAAAAACTATTTTACCCAGTTCTTCTAAGTATGACATTGGTATTTTCAGGGGGATTGTGTTGAATTTGTAGATTGCTTTGGGTTGTATAGACATTTTAACTATGTTGATTCTTCCCAGTCACAAGCATGGTATGACAATGATTTCTTGAAAATGACACCACAAGCTTAAACAACAAAAACAGAATGAAATATGAGGGATTTTATTAAAGTAAAGAGCTTCTGTACAGCAAACTATTTGCAGAAGGAAAAGGCAACCTATAAGAATGGGAGAAAATATTTGCAAATGAAACATGTGATGTGGGCTCAACAGCTTACAACTTAGCAATGATTTAACACAGAATTTGAAATGTGGGCAAAGGACTGGAATAGAAATTACTTCAAAAAAGACATGCAGATGGCAGACAAATATAAGATGCTTTACATAAGTAATTATCCTCAAAATGTAAATTATAACCATGAGATACCGCCTTTTAGGATGTCTATTAAGAAAAAACTTTTTGTTTCAATTAGGACTTTTTCGTCACTACTAAACAATGAAAAAACTGAACATTTCCTTTTTCTAGTAATATTCACCCTTCTGATTATTGCTATTCTAGTCCATTTTCTCTATAAATTCAAAACTTGCGTAGGTATTAACATTTGTCCATGTCACGATGGATCTGAAGCCTCTTAGAATAAAAAGAACATGGCACAGTATTTAAGAGCAGATTATCTGGAGCCAGAAGACCCCTTAATCAATGTTGACTAAATTTCACCATTCTTTATCATGCTTTAGCTGGTAGCTAACAAGGGACAATTCGAGGTTAGAGTTTCTAAATATGTTGTCAACTGAAGAAGGTCAATGTGAATTTTGAAAATAAAAGAAGAAAAACCCATAATTAAGATCACTGAACCAAAAAATAATTCTCATGAGAAAGAAATATTATTGTTTTTGACATAAAAATATATGTGAGTAATAAAATTAATACACTAATTTACCTGTGGTTTATTTTTAAATGAGTTAAAAGGACTGCAGGTGCTATTCAGATAACTTCATGTGTACTATGCAACATAACAAGATTTACATAAATAACATGCATAACATAATAAAACAAAAACTTCATCAGCCTGTGGCTGAAGAGAAAGTAACGTGGTAAGTGGAGGAGCCGGGATATGAAACCAAGCAAACTGTCTGCATGGTCCTTGCCCCACATCACAGACATTGCAACTGCTTTTCAGGTTTGAAAACAAGAGCAGCAGACTCCACAGTGAGCTTTGCATGTCCATCTCCCAAATACTCAGTGAATGAAAGATTTTTGGGTCACTTAGGAGCCTTCAGAATCTGTTTCCCACACAACTTTGTAGAGTCACCAGGAACAGGCATCTTATAGGCTTTGAAAAGGTCCTGAACCAAAGAATCCCCTTAAATGTGTTTGTAGCCACATTTCCCAAACATTAGTCTACAGAACATCTGGAATCAAAGATACCAACTTTCAGGAGAGTCTTCTGCCATTTCCAAAATTATACACGGACACACTCTTATGTGTGAGAGTTGAGAACATATTTTTGAGTGAGGTTAGACATTGCATCAATGGAAACTTGTGTAACTCAAGGAAAAACTTTCTTATCATTTTGTTCTTATAATTCAAGAAAATTATTCTCACTGCAAACTTGAGGGGAATATATTCTTTCCCCTTTTTTATACCTGAGGAGGGCACAACCAGAGTCCCACAGCCTTTTACACGGACTTATTCATAGAATTGCATATCATTCGTACAATTAGGATACTTCTTTTTTTTTTTTTTTATCTAAAATGAGTAATATCTTTTAACCACAACCCTCTTCTATGGAAGTGTTGACATTTCAACGCTGCTCTGGTTCACACACGCTCTCTGCATTCTCTCCATTTTCTCCAGTTAGTCTGACAACACCTGTCGTCTCAGTAGTCTGGTTGTCTTACAATCACTGATCACAGACCAGTGGCTAAGGACTGTTGATCTTCAAACCAGCGATCAGAACGGCTTGCCTAATTATAGTTGCCTTCTTTTCATCTGCATGACACAAACATACTCTAAAAACTTCTGCCTAGAAGCTGCTGTCATTCCTCATTAGCATTTCACATCTGAAAGGTGTAAACAAGTCTTCTGATTTCCACCTTTAGACTAAAACGCCTTAGGAACAATTTATTTTTTCACATTGCTCAATTTAATATTGTCTTTGCCATTTAATTTAGTAGTTCACAGTGTGTTTTCTTTCAAACAGAAAATTAGAGTTTTTTTCCTAAAGTTTTAATCATTTTCTACAGGTTTCTTACGTACATTTTTGTTCTTCTGTGTAGGATGACACCATCCAATTAGGAATGATTATAAAATGATGATGACATTAATCTCCAACAGGTGTGAAACACCACTAAATGCCTCATTGCAATGTAATTGCATGTAGTTCTAAGTAATTAAATAGGAAATAAACGTGTGCTGAAATGTTGGCGTCTTTCTGGTTGTTACATACTCAGATTTAGTTACTAAATTGCACATGGATTTAGATTACTTGGTAGGTTAAAATTGAAGCGCTATGAATGCCTTCTCAGGAATAAGGTAATGAGTCTACCCGCTTCCCAGATATGCACAGTTCTCCAGCTCAGCAGATTATTAGCATGTTATTATTTCTCTCTCCTGTTGTCTGACTTTTGGCCTTTTTAATGCTTCTTCACACCACTAATAAATGAACAGAAGAGATATTAAACTTAAATTAGTCTGCTTGTTAGTCACCCACTAAGTCAGAAAGGACAGCTGGGAGTCTGTGGCATTCAAATTGCAACGATTTTCTTTTGGGTCATCTCTTTTTAGTCAGAGGGAAGCTCAATTTTTTTTTTTTAAATATACTGCACTCGTTATGCTTTTTATAGATTTCAAGCATGTATATTCCCTTTTATTTCAGGGTATACTAGTTATTATTAATTTTTATTTATATTAAAGTATGTTCATATTTAATTTTACTCAAGAAAAGTATAATGCTATGGAATTCTAAATATATTAATTTACACATAAACATTATGTCAGACTAGGAATGTTTTACATATCCCCACATTGTTTGCTGTAAAAACACTGATAATTTTTTTTTTAACTTAAAACTTCACTGGAATCCAAAGAAAATAGTCTATAATTTACATAAGTATTGAAGTTCTTTTTGGTAATGACTGCAATCAGAAATACTCTGATTCAGAATATAATTATTGACATAGGCACTTTTCACTTGGGGGCACAAAATATTGAGTAGCTGGGAAAGATGTGGAAATGTCTTTTAACCACAACCCTCTTCTATGGAAGTGTTGTTAGTCTTGACTCTTGGATAAAATATCTTTACCTTAATTTTATTTTTAATTAAAAATATCTGATTAGACTCTTGAAAAATAGTTGAAAAGAGCAAAGATCTTTGTTTATTTGAGTTATTCATTATATTGAGTATATTATAAATCATGCCATAAATTTTAAAATGTATTTAATTCATTTTTAAATAATGACATGTTAACATGTTAACATTAATAAACTGTCCATTGCCTTATGCCCCTCCCCCGCTGCTCTTGCTCTCTGGAAGTACTGTAAGTAGTGACCTGAAAATCCAAACCCCAGGCCTCCAGAGACTCCAAGACGCCAGAGACACATCTTGCTTATTTAGACAAACGTGAAGGACTTTATGTGCATGTAACAAGAACACAGTGGGGTTCAGTGGAACACATAGTTTCTTCATACGAAAGACAAGAAGAGTCCAAGGAATAGGACACATATTTCTAAGCCATATAATTGAAGAAGAATTTCCTCCTGACTAAGAGCAACTGGGATAAAAGCTGCCCTTCCAGAAGTCCCCAAACTCTTTAAACAGGGGGCCAGTTCACTGTCCCTTAGACAGTTGGAGGGCCGGACTATAGTTAAAAAAAAACAAACTATGAACAAATTCCTATGCACACTGCATATATCTTATTTTGAAGTAAAAAAACAAAACGGGAACAAATACAATCACACCGCCTCATGTGGCCCGTGGGCCACAGTTTGAGGACCCCTGGAGAAAACCCTATTTCGGTTTACACAGTCGTATTAGCTAACTATATGCTAGACACCGTAAAATGCAGAAGCATATCATTTTGCAACCACCTTTCAACATCTTTTAAAAGAAAAAAAATTCTTTCTCCACCCACCTAAACAGTTAAGAAGGGAAAAATAATTACAAGGCATATTTATTTACAAATGCCAAGTATGGATAGAATTTGTCCTCATGAAACATACTAAGAATATTAAATACAAATAAATATAACATTAGTCTATGGATAAATATCAAAAAAATCTCTTCTATCTCAGAAGTTTCTATATCTCTATCTACCAGATCTATATAACTATAGAACATAGTGAATCATTGTCCTCCACTCAGCAGGAAAATATCATAAGCTAGTAATTAGAAACAAACCCGTGCCTTATTCCCTAAATGGTAAACAAAAATATTTTTTTCTATGACTGAAGAATAAGAGATCTTAAAAAGAAAGTTCAGGGGTTTCGGGCAGGGTTTCTACAAGTTGGTCTGCAAAGGTCTGACAGCAAGGAAGTTATGTATAATCAAGCTGTCCGCAGACAACATTTTTATTGTCTGTTTTTAAGAGGATGATGTCATAAAATTATTTTGCATATATAATTTTCAAATACAGATTGCAATGTTTTGTTTCTAAACTTTCACCCTGTAGGTATAGAGATGTAGGCGGAGAGCACTCCGCCTGTGTAACACAGGTGTCAGTCACTACCAGGTGACTTAGAAGAAGAAGCATGTTTACTGAAGCACATAGTTGTTTTCTTTTTCCTTTTGTCAACATGCAAAAAAAAAAAACAAAAAAGAGATTTTATATAAAGATCTAGATTATCCATCTTTCTTAAAAAATGGGAGTATCTGGCAGTGGCCCTGCCAGGCCTGCCTCGCCATGGGCAGCCATCTGCTGGGGTGGACCCGGATGCTACCCCAGCTCAATCACACACATGCTTTGCTCACGACCCTCTTCCCCAGTCCCCGAGTCTCCATGTGTTTTGCTCATTACCAGACCCAGATAATTTGAATTTCTAATCTTTATCATAACTGAACGTATTTTCACGACAAATAGGTACACATTACTAAACCTGCAGTTCTTTTTTTCCTACCATGTATTTCCAATTCATAAAAACAGATTGACAGTTTAAATGGTTTACTGAGGTATAAACTTCTGAAGAACTTGTAAAGCATAAGCCCTGTTAAGTAAGAATTTATTTTTTATTTTTTAGAAGATTTCTAAAAGCATTGTAAAATGTGAAGCTAGTGAATACCTAAAGGAATCCTATCGCCTCTGATGGATTTTTATAAACACAGTGAAGTTAACAGCAGTTAATAACTGTATGGTACTTCTCAGGTTGAACATTGACCTAAGAAGCGTGACTTACACTTTAAAAATTAAACAGTGTCCAAATTCACTGACTTTATCACACTTTCACCCTGTGTAATCTTGGGATAAGTTTTATTTTTCCTAATTAGAATTTTCTATATTCCACAAATTTTTGTAAGTTCTTGTTTATTATGCAATCATATATATTATTTTAAAATTTCATTACTATATACAGTATGTTGCAGCATTGTTGTAAAACTATGTAATCAATTTTTTTTATTATTTTTATTAACTGTGTACATTAAGGCAATCATGGGGTACAATGTGCTGGTTTTATATACAACTTGAAATATTTTCATCACACTGGTTAACATAGCCTTCACAGCATTTTCTTAGTTATTGTGTTAAGACATTTATATTCTACATTTAGTAAGTTTCACATGTACCCTTGTTAAGATGTCTCATAGGTGTGGTCCCACCAATCACTCTCTCTTCACCCAACCTCCTCCCTCCTCTCCTCTCCCACTTCCCCATATTCTTAGGTTATAACTGGGTTATAGCTTTCATATGAAAACCATAAATTAGTTTCATAGTAGGGCTGAGTACATTGGATACTTTCTCATCCATTCTTGAGATACTTTGCTAAGAAGAAGATGTAATCAAATGTTATTATCTAAAAATGCAGTAGTATTTGCTTCATATTTGATATTTGAAATTAGCATTGAAACTAGATAATCATACTTATTTGTAATGGTGTAATTAATCTGACCTCCTCGTTACAGGTCAATAGCTAAATAGAATTTTTTGAAGCTTTGTAAAGATCCTGATATAAAGGTCAGACAGAGAAAGACATTTGGGATTATAATGTATAAATATGTTCTACTGTTTTTATAATTTTTTTAATGGGATAAAATATTTGTGTTTGTTAACCATGTGATTCAACATAATTTTTTTAATCACCAAATCATCATGTGTAAGAGAAAATATTTGGTTTTCTTTTATTAAATGAGTGACTTAAAATTTTATTCTAAACATAATTTTAATATGTCTAAATGATAATGTATTTAATTGCACTAATACTCAAAAAAATAACCAGAATAGATTCTTACATGTATCATAATTCCAGTTGTCTGGAATGTGTATCATAATTATGTATCATAATTCCAGTTGTCTTTAAATGTTAGTTTTTAAATATTTTTAAGATGTCGACATGCTACTAAGTTTATTATAATTAAATAAGCATTGTTAGTTAGAAATGTATGGATACAGACTTTACAAATATAAACCACACCCAAAATGTTGAAAAATATAAATATATCATAAATAATGCAAGACATTTTCTCACAAATGTACTAGTAAAATTTTGTGAATATAAATGCATATTGAATATATTGAATACAAAGAAACACCTTTTTTTTTTTTTTTTGTAGAGACAAAATCTCACTTTATTGCCCCTGGTAGAGTGCCGTGGCATTACACAGCCCACAGCAACCTCCAACTCCTGGGCTTAGACAATTCTCTTGCCTCACCCTCCTGAGTAGCTGGGACTACAGGTGCCCACCACAACACCTGGCTATTTTTTTGTTGCAGTTCAGCCAGGGCCAGGTTTGAACCACTACTCTCAGTATATGGGGTCTGGGGCCCTACCCACTGAGCCACAGGCACCACCCAGAAACACTCTTCTTAACAACAGACAGTTAATCATCCCTGAAAGGACGTACCAGTGACTTTCCATGGCCTTTTCAATGATAATTGTGTTATTGTAGAAACTTGTGAAAACAGCAGAAAATAAGGTCATCTGAAATAATGCCTGCCAGGATGGCAGAAATGTAGGGCAGAGGTGATTAACTCTTTCCTCATTTAACCCTGTTTGCTCCTTTCTCTGGTGTCCATATTTATGAGAAATATCTTTCTTTTCTCCATTTCTCCTAGTGGTTTTACTGTGATTAGTCCTAAGTTTTTAGTCCCTAGTAGTTAGCCTTGACTCTTAGATAAAATATCTTTACCTTAATTTTATTTTCATATGTCATTAGACTCTGGAAAAATAGTTGAAAAGAGCAAAGAACTTTGTTGTTTTGAGTTATCTATTCATATCTAGTATATTATAAATCAGTCATACATTTTAAAATGTATTTAATTTATGTTTAAATAATGACATGTGAACATTAATAACATAGACTATGAAAAAGAACAAGAAGTTTGTTTTGTAAAATAGATGAGATGCATTGTTTTACTTTTCTGGAAAATGCTTCAATGCTGGATTTTGTAAATAACAGCTGGATTCTCACTCACATTTACATCTGTGTTCCATCCATCTCTGTCTCAAATGTCTTGCAGTCTGTGGAGAACACCACTTTATACTTGCAAAAAAACCAGAGAGTGAAAAGGTTAAAACCATCTGAGTAGTCTTACGGAAATAGATTGACCTTGAAAACCTTCTGAAGAGTCTTATGGGCTATTAAGCCTATTCACACTGTGCTCTAAAACCACGCATTGCCTATCTAGACAATTTGGTCTTAATGGCTATCAGAGGATCAAAATATATGTAATATGCTGTAACTATATAAATTATACTCTCTTGAAATTTCAACTCCAGAAAATATAATTATCCTCTTCCATAGAATAACATGAGGACTGGGAAGGAAGAAAAAGTTCTCCAATTCCTTCAATAGTAACTAGGATCATTTTTTTGCCATCATCAAAAGTACAAAATGTCAGCCACCTTTTTTATAAGAATGCAGACAGAATACTTGAATTTACTGACAAATGGATAATAGCCACTACTAATTGTTGGTCGGGAGAGACGATGTTCTATGCACTAAAAAAATAAGCTCAAAGCCAGGAGTGGTGTTCACACCTGTAATCCTGGCACTCTCAGAGGCCAAGGTGGGTGGTTGCTCAGGAGTTGGAGACAAGACTGAGCAAGGAGAAGATATTATTTTTACTAAAAGTAGAGAAACTAGCTGGGTGTTGTGGCGGGCACCTATAGCCCAGCTACTTGGGAGGCTGATGCAAGAGGATGGCCTGAGCCCAGGATTTGAGGTTGCCATGAGCTAAGACACCAGGGCCCTATAGCCTGAGACAATAGTGTGAGACTTTATCTCACAACATGCCCCAAATAACAGTGAGGTAACAACTTCAGAGATAAAGCTTGCTAACAAACAGTAGAACTCAGATTTGCACCTCAAATGAGCCTGACTCTAAATTGTGCCATCTCTAAGAGATCGTGCATCAAGCTTGTGGAAGCGGTCACCGGTTCTTGAAGAAGGCACTGGGAATGAGACAGTCTCCTAGCTAGCACGGAGATGTTTGGCCACCTGGAGGCAAGCCCTCAGGCAGCTGCCAGTGTTAATGAGATAAGATCGGTAGCTCATTAACAAGCAGGTGTTATACATTGAACATTCCTGGTGCACAGGGTGGGAGTCAAGCCCACGGGGGAAGAGCACTTAGTGACCATTAAGCATGTGATCCTAGTACATGGGCCGCACGCCTGTTGTGTAATGTGTCAATAAAAGGCGATGACAGAGGTTATTCAGGGCTCTCCCTGAATGTATGGGCAGCTCACCTCTTACAGACATTTGTACCTTCAATCCCTATTCCCAGCTATTTTTATTCACATGGAGACGGGTGCCCACAGCAGGCACCATCCATTCAGGGTAGTTGTATCATTTATTCATGTTCATGCAGATCTGGCTGATCCTTGTGTAATAGCAGTAATGACATGCTAATGAATTTTCACTTAGTGCAACACATATCAAGTCATAGTCTTATAAAAATAATTCATTAAAGTTTTTTTTTTTTGTAGAGACAGAGTCTCACTTTATGGCCCTCGGTAGAGTACCGTGGCCTCACACAGCTCACAGCAACCTCCAACTCCTGGGCTTAAGTGATTCTCTTGCCTCAGCCTCCCGAGTAGCTGGGACTACAGGTGCCCGCCACAACGCCCGGCTATTTTTTGGTTGCAGTTCAGCCGGGGCCGGGTTTGACGGCGCCCCACTGACTGAGCCACAGGCGCCGCCCTTCATTAAAGTTTTTAATAGGTATAAAATTAAACCAACACTTTAAAAAACTATTCAGCAAGATTTCCAGACTTTTGGTGAATAGTGAAAAAAGTAAGGGTTTGATTTAAGTTCACAAAAACTAGACAGGCTCACAAGTAACCACAAAAACGAGGAAATAGCAGAACCGAAGGCCTATATAGATATAACAATGACATAGATGTAAGAAAAAAATCCAAGAGCTGAAGTCAGGAAAAAGAAGGGAGGGTTATAGCCCCAAATCAGCTATGCATACCATGTCTTTTCACTTTAAATAAAATTACTTCAATCTTCAATCCACATTAGATGGAAGTCCAGACCTTTCTCTGCAACTGTCAACAATTTATATAAACCTATATTATGTATAACCATTCCTGGTTCTGAGTTACTAATAAAGAAAAATATTTTTTTTTTACCTAAAGCTTAAACTTTTAGGTTGAATAGCTAAAAACTTAACATGAAAAAATCAAATGTATCTGTTATATGTTGTCTTTTTAATAAAAGCCATTCTAACTGGGGTAGGATGACAGCTCATGATTTTGACTTCATCTCCCTGATGAGTAAGGATATTGAACATTTTTTCATATATCTGTTGGAAAAATTAATATGTTTTGTTTTGAGAAGTAAATATTCATGTCCTTTACTCATTTTTAAGTGAAATTATTATTGTTTTTGTTGGTGGTGGTGTTTCCCATTTAATTAAGTTTCCTTCTATGTGCTGGATATTGGTTCAATGTCACATAAATAGTTTGCAAATATTTTCTCCCATTTAAAAGGTTGTCTCCTCACTTTGTTGATTGTTTCCTTCTTTGTGTATAAATATTGTAGTTTAATTTAATGTCATTTATCTGCTTTTGTTTTTGTTGCCTGTGCTTTTGAAGTCTCAGTCATAAAATCTGGCCTAAACCAATATTCTTTAGTATTTCCTTTATATTTTCTTCTAGGTTGGGTCTTACATTTGTTAACCCATTTTGAATTGGCTTTTGTATGTGGTAGGAGAAAAGGGGCTAGATTCATTTGTCTTTTTTTGGATGTCCAGTTTTATCACACCATTTATTGAACAGGGTACCCTTTCCCTAATGCATGTTCTTGACAGCTTTATCCAAATAATAGCTGCTTTTATGGCAGATTCATTTTTGGGTCTCTGTTACATTTCATTGATCTGTATGTCTGTTTTTATACTGATACCATGTTGTTTTGGTTACTATAGCCTTAAATATGTTTTTGAAGTCAGGTGGTGTGATGCCTTCAACTATGTTATTTTTTGTGATTGTTTTTGTTTGTTTATTAGTTATACTCAATATTGCTTTGGCTGTTTGGGCATTATTCCCTTTGAGAAGAGTGAGAATGAAGCCCCAATCACTTGTGCCTGTAAGGTCTCTCTTAAGAAGTCTGCGGTTAGCCTGATGGCTCTTCCTTTGTAAGTTACCTGAGTTCTTGCCGACAGCATCCTGAGTTCCTCCTCCTGTTAACTTTGGCTAGTCTGAGGACTCTGTGTGGCAGTGATTGTCTATTGGTGATTAATCTCTCTTATAACTAAATGTCTCATTTTCTAGCACAATCAAGAAAGTTTTCCTCAATTATTGCCTAAATGAGGCTGTCTAACTTTTGTGCATTTTTCTTCTTTACATTCAGGGATGTCTATGATCCTTCTGTTAGGCCTTACCTCTGAGTTTATTCTGCTCCACTATTTTGTCCCTTCTCCTTTCTCAGGTTCCCAGTTTTCCTCTGCAGGTGTCCACAGCCATTTCTCTGTCATCTCTGTGATCTATACCTGAGCTGGAACTCCTCTCTTCCCTCCTCATTCCGACAGTCTACCTTCCCGCCGGGGGGAAGGGGGGGTCCCACAACCAGTGTCCTGGGCTACCCCTCTCCAACAGTCTTCATAGTTACTAATAAGCACAGATAGTAAATTTTTAAAATAATATGTATAATTCTAGATCTGTTTGCCTGATGATCATCATTGATATTAAAACTGATGTGTTACCAAACATAGATTTGCTTCTCAAAAAATAAATAAATAAATAATCTTTCTCAGAAAACTAGTACAAGTAATCAAGTCGATGGGGTTACTCTATAAGCTTGTGAAGCTCATGATTCATTACGCATCCTTCTCTGTCTTTGATAGTCCCTTTGATTTGGCATTTAATGTGTATTTGAAAGGAAATAATGACTTAAAGAAGATTATATCTCTGAAACGTTCTCATAATTATGGTAGAAAATGTTGAAATATAAATTATGAATTCAATTTTAGTGGAATAAGTTTCTATATTAAATATTTAGAACATCATAACTTTCTTAATTGGTTAAATATAAACCCTATATCTTAAAAAAGACTATATTTTGAAATGGAAAAAATTTAAGAACAGATTAATTCAAACTAACTAGGAATGGTAAGGTAATAAGAAATATTAGTCTTGTCAAATGCTATTCTAATGCCAAATAAAATTAGAAACCATTCACAGGATGACTGTTGAATGGTAAATCATAATTAAAAAGCTTGTGCAATATACTAGGTAAAGCAAGTAGTCTGCAAATTACCCTCAGAGAAAAGTATAATTTATATCAAATTCAGGTCTATGAGAGATTCAAGACAAAGGTCACCAGAAGGCGGGATCTGGAGCCACTTCACCAGGTCATCCTGGCAGGTGTTCCCCTTTCTTAAATATCAGAGGGAGGGAAGTTTTCTGGAAGTTTTGATAACTAGGTCAATATTAACATTTATCTTAAAATTTGTGATGAGAGCTCAAGAAAGAAATTAAATACACAAAATGGTTTCCATCAAATCATCACTTGGTCTTAAACATCAGCAGACATTAATGCTTAATATAAAATGTGAGTTTTTATGTACTAGGCTTTGAAAACAACAAATTTAATCAACAACATAAAGATTACAAGACAAAATACAGCTCTCTTACATTCAATGTCTAAATGAAGTTCACGAGTCAATACTAGGAACAGACAAGTTGAATCTCAAAGTAAAAAACGATTACTCAGGATAAATAATTTTATTATCTAAAGCCTCCTTACCATGATAATCCTAAATTGTTATGCATTTAATATAGTTCCAAATGTATTTGCTACTGCCTATCATAAAATATATACTAGATTTTTACAAATAATACTAGATTTTTATGAACATATACATATGTCCATATATATATAAATACTGTGTGCTTGAACAATGAAATTTAATGAAGGAAAATGCAATGTGGATTGCAGGTTTCAGTGAGGTGTTAAATTTGATCTGGTTAAAACTTAGTGGCCATAAGACTTGGATGTGTTTAAAATTTTTGTAAAGAATAGGAAGAAAACATTTACTGAATGCCTCCATTGTGCTAGTTCATTAATTTAATCACTAACATTTCATGCCACCTTACTGAGAAATGTGTGCAAAGAACTCTTTGTGGATGAGCTGTCATAATTCTCAAAACGATTTTTATTATTTTATTGATGATAAAAGATTTTGCTAAGAGCAAACCACATTTACACTCTTGTCATTACAGATCTTCAGGCTAAGGACCATTAATTAGCACAGAGTTCAAGCAAACTGATCAAAACACATGGTAGCAGGTAGAGGAACCAATACCCTTTGGAGATCTTACTGTAACATCTTCATGCTGTTTTTATTTGTGCCGCATTCAGAAGTAAAACTGAGCAGGGAAGGTAAGGGGTAGTGAGGGAATCATTCATGTGAAAAGGCTACTTTCCGAGAGGGATACTGAAGTAACACTGTAAATGTGAATAGGAAATGAAATATTTTGAAACTTAACCTTAGTCTTTTCAGTGTGCTTTTAATTTTATTGTATTACCAAATTAAACTATTATGTCTTAAAACGTCAAAGTTTCGTGTTAAAATTAAAATTGGCTCAGAGAGATAAACCAATAATCTTCCATAAGAAGGTACAATTAACTTTAAAATTATAGTTAATTTATGATGTGACTGGATTTTTGAACAAATTCCAAAGGCAGAGATTCTTGAATGTTTTGATTTTAGGATGCAATTATACTTTTAAAAGTGAGAATCTCAAAGAGAGTTGTTTATATAGGTAAATACATACAGTAGGACCTCCATGTTGACCACCTCCCTACACTGACGGCTACTTAAGTTGACCTAATTTTCACACACTGACATGCACCACATGTACATATCAGTCCGGCAGGCCTAGTTCTTTACATTGGCCACCTCCGTATGTTGACCAGCTTGTTACAGTCCCCTGGGTGGTCAATTTATGGAGGTTCTACTGAATGTACGTATATACACACAAATATTTAAATGTATATCATATTAGACATTTTAAAAATAAGACATTCTGAAAGCATTTATTAATCATTATTTAAACTATTACAAATTAACTATACTATTATTATAGTATCTTATTACAATAACTTTCTAAAATAAGAAAAATAGTAATAAGAGTGTTATTGCTTTCTATTTTACCAAAACTCTCAAATGTTTGGCTTGATAGCAAACAACTGAACTCTCTGCTTCTACCTTCAATTTGCTGTAATATCAGACATGATGGAGCCTATGGAAAAATGTACAGTCCATTTTTGAAAATATGAGAATAAAAAATGCAAATAATATTTTAATTTCATTTAAAAAACCATTTGTCCTTCGGGACCCCTGAAAATATCACGTTTTCATATGTGTGAGGGTGATTGCTTTGAAAGATGGCATACCAAACAGTGAATTTTGATGAAGAGAGAAAAAGTCAGCTCAGGGAAGGCTTGTTAGTAAGATGGATCTCACGGAAGCTCAGAAGAAAGTTTTCAGTAAGAGGAAACTATAAACGGTGGAAGTATACCCCCACCTGCACACACACAAACACACCCACACCCACACACACACACACACACTGGGGCGGAGAGCAAAACTAAACCATTATTTTGAAGGTTTTCTAACTGGAGCATTATCTACTATTCTAGAATTGTATTAAACTATGGAATCTACTGACTCGTACTCTGGCTTAGACTCTGAAATTCCTATCAGACCCCAAATGAAACCTTCACATCCAGGACTTTTTAAAATACAGAGTATAGGAAGCAATGGTTGCAGCAGGCAGAATAATCAATACCTACTATGTCCACCTTGTCATCCTGAAGCCTGCAAGAATGTTACTTTACCCAGCAAAAGAACTTTGTGGATGTGATTAAGCCGAAGCCCTGATTCCTCCAGCTTCTGGAGACCACCATAGTCATGGGCTTCTAGCTCTTTTCTCTGAGAGATGCAGATGGACAAAGAGGGTCTTCTCCGAGAATCTCCAGAAAAGAACATGGCTTTGCTGACACCTTAATTTTAACCCACTGACACCCATGTCATTTTTCTAACCTAAAAAATAATTGCCAGGAAATGCTTTTGTAGTGTAAAGTAGTGTAAAAGCATTTGGGTGGTGGTAATTTGTGACAGCAGCAGTAGAAAACTATACAGTGGTAAAGGCATTGCGTGATGTTCTCTGTTCCAAAGCTATCTGTTGATAAATGGTGAGTAGGCCAGTCAAGGGTGCAGGCCCTGGAGACAATTCTGGGTTTAGACGCTGACCTGTGAAGCTGCTGAGGCTGTGCCCTTGAGCAAGACACATATATCTCTGTCATCCAGCTTCCTCACTTATAATATGGGCCTGACAATAACAGTGTCTTCCTTACAGGGTTGCATAATGTGTTGATATTTTATTAAAAATTTAAAATAACACTTGATACATAGCACTATATGATGATTGATAAATAAATGAAGAAAAAACATAAAACAGGATGCATGAAGTCATTTACGGCACAGATGAAATTTTATGGTAAAGAATCAATACCAAAAGCAGTAGTGACATTTAATATTTACAGGAAAATACTGTTGATTTATTCATCTTATTCTATTATACAGTCTTTCTTTTTTTTTTTTTTGGATTTTTGGCCGGGGCTAGGTTTGAACCCGCCACCTCTGGCATATGGGACCAGCGCCCTACTCCTTGAGCCACAGGCGCCACCCCTATTATACAGTCTTAATTACATACATAAAAACTGGTAAAAATTTGTTATTAAAGTCAAAACAAAACAAAAATAGAACACTAGTTCTAAGAGATACTGAAGCTTAATGCTCTAATATAGCTAATGAAGAGAAAAAGATAAAACCATTATTAACACACCTGAGGTGAAAGACTCCAAAGATGACAAGTTGATACGTGGCGCACTAGATACGACCGTCCTGAAAATGTCTTTAGACATTTTTGGGTTATCTTTTATGTTAGCAAACTAAGAATTTTAATTTTGTCAATCCACGTACACAAACATAACTTCCTTCATTTCAATTGGGAAATATTGACAACAAAATTTGATTTGCCGAGATGGAGTATAGCAGTCTTTTTTCATTGATTAAAACTCAGTTTTACAGAAAGCAAAAGACAAATTTAGCAAAAACCATGATATCTTCTTAGCACTGATAAAGAAAAATTAATAAAACTTCTTAGTTGAGGTTTCTGATGTTCCCGCCTCCAGCCTTTACTCACAGTGGAGAGCACCTTCGTTCCTTTGTATTTGCACACCACTTTGTGTGTGGCATTTCTTTTCTACCTTGTAATAAAGTGTTTAAATATAAAAAATGACACGTCTTCTATCACAAAGGGACCTTGAGAAGCAGAACTAGCACCCCCAGCAGAGCTACGGACACAGTGGGCACTTAAACTATTTATAATAAGAGAATTAAAACCCTTGGTTAAAAATAGCTTCTATAAAACTGCTGGAAATAATGTCTCACTGATAGTCATTGTACTGTTTTCTGAGGAAAACTTTGTTGGGCAAAGAGAAAAAATGTCTTAAGATGTTAGATGAATGTGTTCTGTTCAGTTTTGATGTAATTTTTCTGTTCCTTTTGGAACTTTACCATTTACTGCGTAATGAGACATAGACTTTATAACAAGCACTACATTTGCTATTCTATATCTATTTCATATAAATATAATCGTGTGCATTTTATTTAAATGTTTAATATAAAAAATCAAATGCAACATTCTTTAGGACAATATTCTTCACAGAAAACTCAATGTTATTTTAAAAGACAGTATAAACTCACAGAAGAAGGACTTTATATCACCAATGAATATGCTTTTTGGTTAAAAATATATTAGCTAATCATTTAATAGCTATAAATTATTATCTCTAACAAGTAAAAAAATATGTAACAGTAGATGGTTATGTGTCATTGAGATGTTTTGAACGTATGCTGTTTATTTTCTGAGTTCCAATACTCAAATATCATGAAACCCCATGAAATAAGCTATGTACTATAATTAGGAAAAAATAACTTCAAAATGCACATACTGATATAAAGCATATATTCAATAGCTTGTACTCTAATTTCTTCATCCTCTCTTCCTGTTAAGGCTGTGTTCTTAGAAATTAATCCTAGGCTCAGCACTTGTGGCACCAGCCACATACACCTGAGCTGGTGGATTCAAATCCGGGCCCAGCCTGCCAAACACAATGATGGCTGCAACCAAAAAAAAAAAAAAAAAAAAAAAAAAATAGCGAGGCATTGTGGCGGGCGCCTGTAGTCCCAGCTACTTGGGAGGTGGAGGCAGGAGAATCGCTTGAGCCCAGGAGTTGGAGGTTGCTGTGAGCTGTGATGCCACAGTACTCTACCCAGGGCGACAGCTTGAGGCTCTGTTTCAAAGAAAGAAAAAAAGGAAATTATATCCTAATTAACCAAAATGAAGTTAATATATTGAACTCAAGTTTGAATGCAAAATGTGTTGGCAACTAGGAGAAAAGGGTATGGTAAAAAGACGTTGGTAAAAAAATGAAAACTTGTTGAGAGGTAATATAGGATGAGAAATCCACTTGAAAACGTAAGGTTTGAAATCTTGAGCTAAGCTTTTCCTGCTGTCTGAACTTGATAAATAAAATCAATTGGGCATTTGTGCTTCATTCTAGTTGGCGTAAATGACCGTAATCATGGGGCCCATGTGTTTGTTACTTTCTTTGTCAGAAGCGATACTTCTACATGCAAGAGATTTACTGTAAATCATTGATTTTAGATTTTATGAATTTTATTGAAGGACATTTACACAGTTAGCTCACATTAAAAAGAAATTATTGTCTTAGTTACTGGTATGATTGAACACTATGCACCAAGGCATGAATAAAAAATAACTTGCAAAATCCTTTCCCCAATTAACATTGTGAATGAATAAGCCGATTGATAAATAATAAATACAAAGAATATGCTTTAAAACATTTCTCATTTAGTGAAACTTTCAATGGTAGTTTATGAACCAATTTGAATAAAATTTATTATCATCTATTTTAACAGAAACATGATTGGTTGTTTCCATGAGTCCCTCAAGCTATAACTCTGAAAATATAATACAATTATAAATATAAATGAGATGATACCCCTGTTTTTGTAATTAATTCTATAATAATAATCTAAATAATATTGTATATTTTCTGCATTCTTTATCCTTAATAAACATTTCTTTATACATGTAAAATTACTTCTTATGTAATTTTAATATGAATACATAGCATATTTAAAGTGTATCATACAGATGTCCAATCATGTCCAATTGAAACATAGTACCATTTTTCCTGTTATAAATTATCTGGTAATGAAAAAAATTATATTTCAGAATTTTTTGTGGGTGAATATATATATGTTCTTACATATATGAATTTATGTCTATGTGTACATGTAAGTATGCTATAATATTTGTTTATTTTTAGGTAAACATTATGCAATTTTTATCCTTTTATGTTATTACAAAAAATGAGAATGTTCAAATTTATAGAGTTATTTCCTTCTTTCTACATATTTAGAAGGTAATTTTGTCGTTCCAAATTTCCTATAAGGGAAAGATAATGCATTAGTGGCTCCTAAAAAGGCATAATATCCTAACAAAAATATTTAGGTGAATATTTCAAAATGATCTAATTAATAATAGAGACATAGGGCGGCGCCTGTGGCTCAGTGAGTAGGGCGCCAGCCCCATATGCTGAGGGTGGCGGGTTCAAACCCGGCCCCGGCCAAACTGCAACAAAAAAATAGCCAGGCGTTGTGGTGGGCGCCTGTAGTCCCAGCTGCTCGGGAGGCTGAGGCAAGAGAATCGCATAAGCCTAAGAGTTAGAGGTTGCTGTGAGCCGTGTGACGCCACGGCACCCTACCCGAGGGCAGTACAGTGAGACTCTGTCTCTACAAAAAAAAAATAATAATAGAGACATAATTTATCTCTTGACTTCTAAGTCCAAGCATTTTGAAATTCATCATATAATTCTTTTTGGTAGACAGAATTTATTCACAGAAAAAATGTATATTAAAAAACAAATTATTTAAATGAGAAAAAATGCAATATGTGAAAATTTTAAATGCAGAAATAGTACATTAAAATGTTGAACGAATCTCTGACAATAATGTGAAAAAATAGCTAAGAGTTCTGTGAGTTCTTTCGTTTCTCCTTTAATAAATATCAAACAGATACAATTGTAGAAACAGAATTATCACATTTCTCATAAGAAGACATTAGAAAACAATGGGATAATATCAAAATCCAGATACCAAACAAACAGAACAAAACCAACAGTCTAAACCTTACAGTCACTATAAACTATCATTCAGGGGTAAGTGCGGCATAAGGAGTTGGGATCATTCGGGGGTAAGTGTGGCATAAGGAGTTGGGATCATTCGGGGGTAAGTGTGGCATAAGGAGTTGGGATCATTCAGGGGTAAGTGCGGCATAAGGAGTTGGGATCATTCGGGGGTAAGTGCGGCATAAGGAGTTGGGATCATTCGGGGGTAAGTGCGGCATAAGGAGTTGGGATCATTCGGGGGTAAGTGCGGCATCAGGAGTTGGGATCATTCGGGGGTAAGTGCGGCATCAGGAGTTGGGATCATTCAGGGGTAAGTGCGGCATAAGGAGTTGGGATCATTCGGGGGTAAGTGCGGCATCAGGAGTTGGGATCATTCGGGGGTAAGTGCGGCATCAGGAGTTGGGATCATTCAGGGGTAAGTGCGGCATCAGGAGTTGGGATCATTCGGGGTAAGTGCGGCATCAGGAGTTGGGATCATTCAGGGGTAAGTGCGGCATCAGGAGTTGGGATCATTCAGGGGTAAGTGCGGCATCAGGAGTTGGGATCATTCAGGGGTAAGTGCGGCATAAGGAGTTGGGATCATTCAGGGGTAAGTGCAGCATAAGGAGTTGGGATCATTCAGGGGTAAGTGCGGCATAAGGAATTGGGAGAGAACGGTGGCAGGACAACGACATCAACAAAACCAAAGTACTCAAGGCCTTTTACAAGAGAACCAGGTGAAAATATCTTGTATGTCCAGCACCAGTGAAGGTAAGTAAGTAGATAGAAAACATTGCTTCAGGCCACAAGATATCAGAATCTGCATAAGGAAAGCAGACGGGAGCAAAGAGCATCTGAAAATCTGAGAAAAGAAGAACAAAAAGCTGCCCACAAGCATATCTGGAAATCGTGTGGGTGGAATCAATGGGTCAAGTGCATGTGGACTTTAGAAGAAGTTCAGTGCTCCATGGCTGGTGCTTGCTCAAGCACAACAGCAATGAGCCATCTTTATTGAATAAAAATAATCCAAGAATAAAGAAGACAAAAGGTAAAGATTCCTTATCAGCGTTAATACAGCAAAGTATGTACACACCTTTCTCAGCGAAGGATAATAGGGAGGAAGCAGAATCTCAGGAAAAAAGTGCAGCTTCAAAATGGAATGTAACCTTAGCAAATACACATCCCATTCTCCAAACATGTTGTGTACACCCAAAGTGGCTGAACTGAAAAGATCAGTAGGTTGGAACACACACGTGCCTCTTGGTTGGACCACTAATCTTAAGAGCCCCACTTTTTTTATAGTTGCAAAAGATGCCAGAATTTCGTATGGCCCTCGTCCTGGGAATTGCTCCTGCTGCCGTTGCTTACGAGTACTCATATGACTGCTATTCGCCAGCACTTACGCAGACTCAGTGTGTGCTGTGAATTAATTTAGGTGCTCACTATTAACTTGTCATTCATGTAAATCATTTAATCTTCCCAATAACCCTATTTGGCAATAACTCTATATGGCATCACAACATAAATACTAACTTGTCCAAGACTGAGCTCCTGCAAGTTGACTTACTACAAAACTCAAGGGAATCTGAATATTACTAATTGTTGAAGGTATTCGAGACTGGCAGACTTCTTTGATGGCAAATCAGGTTGCACTTTTACTATGCCGTGTAAGCCGCCAGGGCAAATTTTGCATAGGCATCTCTAATTATGTCAGAAAAACACGTGAGGAACAGGAACTCTCATTCACTGCTGATGGGAACACAAAATGATACACCCACCTTGGAAGGCATTTGTACTTTTTTCTACAAAACGAAACATACTTTTACCATACAATCCAGCAATCACATTCCTTGGGACCTCTTCACAGGAATTGAAAACGTTTGTCCACCCAAAATTTGGACTTCAATGCTCATAACAGCTTTATTCATAATTGCCAGAATTTAAAGGCAACTGAGATGTCTTTTTGTAGATAAATACAGTTTATCGGTTAAGTTTTATCAGATAAATACAGTTTTGCAGTTCAATTTTGCAAACTCGGTTTAGCCTTCACCTTAACTAATGAGAATGGTTTACACACACTTGGGAAAAAATACTTAAATTTTGTACTAATATCTAGTGTACCTGCACAATAGCTTCTTGAAGGAGCATCAGGGAAGATGGCATGTAGTTACAGCTGCTGTTTTTATTTTGCTAAGAAATGGTTATACGTTCAGACTTCATCTGACTTCATCATGTATATTTAAGACCAGTCCATCTAACAAATAGATACATTTGTATTTGTCTTTCTAGCATTTTGATTGTAAAGCTAATTTTCTTCTCATAGGCCACAGATTCAATTATAGATATTGTAATAAAAATCTATTAAAATGGGATAATTTGATATTTTAGTCACCTGCATTCATGTATTACGTTACCATACAAGCATACTTATTTGTAGCATCTGTACGTGGAAAATGTTTGCGTTCTCTGCCGTCCTAATTAAGAAGATAATTTGAACGGAAAGACGTAGCAGACTGAATAAAATGGCTCCCCAAATGATATCCACATCCAAATTTCTGGAGCCTTATATGACAAAAAGTGACTTTCTAGATATGATTAAATTTAGGGCCTTGAGGTGGAAAAATTATCCTAGAGTATCTAGATGGACCCTAACTGCCATCGTGCATCTTTTCATAGAGAGAAAGAAATGGAGATTTGACACACAGAAGGGGACACGGCAAGGTGACCACAGAGGCAGAATTACAGAGGTGCAGCCACAGACAAGGAACGTCACGACAACAGAAGCTGAAAGAGGAAAAGAAGCCGTTTTCCCTTGAACCTGTGGAGAGTGTGTCCCTACGGATGCCTTGATCTCAGCTAAGTGAAACAGATTTTGACTTCTTGCCTCCAGAACTCTAACATAATATTATATGTTGCCCATATATATATTTTTCATTTTATGTATTTTAATCTATACATATTTAAGTGATTTTTAAATATAATTACAAATTTAGAGGTAAAATACCGGCAAATGCAGATCTACTGAATTAATTTTAAAAAGTTACGTTGTGTGTGAATATCCATGATCATTCCAGATCTTGGAATATTCTTCATATTAGAAATGCTAAATAGGTATTATCTTACTTCTTTGGAGGCCCCAAACAAGGTAATTATAGAATCATGAGAATCTTCTGAGCATCTTGCTGTTGGAATGCAGGGAAGTGACACCTGAGAAGTTTAAGGAATTAGACCCAATTAGTCCGATATAATAAGTATACTACTTAATAAAATTTAGCATCGTTGAAGTGACTTGCCTCTTTATATAAACTAGTTTTAATAAGGCACTTGCTTGATAAAATGTATTAGGTACTGAAGGAAAGATTGATTAAATTCCTTTTCCAACTCAGCAAATTTACTCTCGTAGTCCCACTTTGGCATTAAAATTAATGGTGCCCATTAGTGAATTGTATTCAAATAGAGTGCTTCAGCCCAGTATTTATTTACTGGAGAAGTTTATAAATAAAATATCCTGCTCCACATGAAATCTCCTTTATGACTTTGTATAATTTAAGCCATAAATTTGGTAATTGAACATCAAAAAGTTTACCTGCACTGCACCATGTGGTGGTTAAAGAGATAAAAATAATTGTAAAGTCAGTAACACAGGAAAGATTTTATAATAAAAAGAACCCAAGGAAATAAAGACATAAATGATGCTAATTTAAATTAGCATTAAATAAGTACCAGATCAAGCACTACAGCCAGATTTATGAATAGTGCAGGGATTAGTATGGACACACACAGAATTGGGGCAGTCCTTTTTATTTTGGGTTCATACAAGGGTACATATGATCAGCTAATATTGTTTGCGTTTGTAAATTTCTGGTTGTCATTAAGATCTTCACCCAGAAAGTGTGCCATTGTACCTGTTAGATGAGAACTGACCATCCCCCTCCCGCCTCCCCCCTTCTGAATTTGATTGAGTTTTTCTGTCACCTGTGCACATTGTTAATCGACAACTTTCAACTTAGTATTGACCAGAGGGGTATTCTTGATTTTCCATTCTTGTGAAATTTTACTGGGAGCATGCTCCTAAAAATGCATCTAAGTTGTAACAAGAGATCCAAGATCTTCATCTTTTTTATGGCTGAACAGAATTCCATGGCATAAGTATACAACAGTTTATTAATCCAGTAATGTGTTGAAGGGCAGTTGCATTGCTTCCACACCTTTGCAATTGTAAATTGGGCTGCTGTAAACATTTGAGTGGAAAGGTCCTTATGACAAAATGACGTTTTTCATTTTTGGATAGATGCCTAGTAGTGGGATTGCAGGATCAAGTGGAAAGTCTACTTGTAGCCCTTTCGGGCCTCTCCATAGTTCTTTCCATAGAGGCTGTTCTAATTTGAAGTCCCACCAGCAGTGCAGGAGTGCTCCTTTCTCTGCACCGTGCCAGCATCTAGTGCCTTGGGGCCATGTGACATGGGCCACTCTCACTGGAGTTAGGTGATCTCTTAAAGTGGTTTAGAGCAAACAACCCCCTTAACATCTGGGCTAGAGACATGAACAGAATATTATCTCATGAGGACAGAGGAATGGCCAACAAACTCATGGGAAAAAAATGATCATTGTCTCTATTTATTTATTCTTTATTATTTTATGTTGATTTCTAATTATTAAGGGTACATAGTAGTTGCATATATTTATGGCACACATACATATGTGATGTTTTGATACAGGCTTACCTTGATTAAACGAGGGTAATTGGGGTATCTGTCACCCCAAGCATTTTTCATTCCTTTGGTTTAAGAACATTCCATGCTACTCTTACACGTTTAAAAATAAACAATAAATCATTGTTAACTGTAGTCTGGTTATTGTGCTACCAAATACTAGATCTTATTCATTGTATTTAACTATTTTTATAGCTACGCTTTTATACCTCCCTTCCTATTGTATTTCTCAGCTCTCATAACTACCACTCTATTTTGTATTCAGGAGTCCATTTTTTTTTTTTTTTTTAAAGAATTTTTTATTTTTTTTTTTATTTTTTTATTTTTTTTATTTTTGGCCGGGGCTGGGCATGAACCCGCCACCTCCGGCATATGGGACCGGCGCCCTACCCGTTGAGCCACAGGCACCGCCCAGGAGTCCATTTTTTTTTTTTTTTTTTTTTTTAATTCTTTAGCTCCTGTATGAGTGAGAACATGTGAAATTTGTCTTTCTGTGCCCAGCTTATTTCACTTCATGTAACATCCTCCAGTTCCATCTGTGTTGTTGCGAATGTCAGAGCATCATTCTTTGCTGTGGCTGAAAATCTGCGCATTGAGTATATGGGCCACGTTGCCTTTATCCGTTTATAAAGTGGTTCATACTCCCAGTTCTGGATTTGCTGGATCATTTAGTAGGTTTTTGAAGTTTTTAATTCTCCCTTTGGTTTCTGGGATACTGGCAATTCGTAGAATTTGTTGCTTCATGGATTTCCATATATCATGAAGGCTTTTCTCATTCCTTTTTCTTTTTTCTTTTTTTTTTTTAATTTTCTGACTAGGTTATTTCAAAAGACCTATCTTCAAATTCTGATATTTTGTCTTATGACTTAGTCTATTTATTTTTTTTTTGCAGTGTTTGGCCAGGGCTGGGTTTGAACCCACCACCTCCAGCATATGGGGCTGGCGCCCTACTCCGTTGAGCCACAGGCTTTCAAATGTATTTTGCAGTTCATTGGATGAATTCTTCAGTTCCAGATTTCTCAGTTTTTTTTTTTAATGCTGTTTATTTCTTTAGTGAATTTCTCATTCATATTCTGCACTTTTTCTCACTTCTTTGTATTATGTTTGAACATTCTCTTGTATCCCACTGAGCTTCTATAGAATATGTAGCTTGAATTCTTTTTCCAGGATTTCATGAGTTTCCTTTTGTTTAGGATTTTCTCTGGAGAATTATGTTATTTGGAGGTGTTCAAATTTCCTTGTCTTTTGATCATTCTTTCATGGACATTGGTATCTGCACACGTTCACGTCTGATGCATTAAACATTTTTTCCAATTTTTAAATTCACTTTTGTAGGGGACGTCAGTTTTCTTAGTATGAATTTGGCAATTTGGCTGTGATTCTGGGTGTGTATGGTAGTGTATTCTCTGAATGATTTATCTGGTTGTAAATAGTGTTGGTGACATCTGTGATTTCCTCACTTGCTTAAGTTAAGTTTGTTGTGGAGGCTATGGTGCAGTTTTTTGAGGATCTGGGATACCAGGTAGGCCAGTCTTTGAGCCCCTGCTGTTGCAACAGAGAGTGAAGTCCGCCTGCCTAGGTGCTCTCAGGCATGTTCAGGTTTCCAGGTGCATCCAGACTGGGCATCCTTGGGCCTCCATGTGGCTTACTCAGATACTGGTATTAGCAGTGAGGGCCAGGCAAGTTGGTGGCTACTCAGACCCCTGGGCAGCTGGTGTGACATGAGTGCTAGCAGTGAGAGAAGTGGAATGACCTTTGGGTTTCAAGTGGTGCATGGCTGGAATAGGCTGGGAAGAGCACTTTTCAAGCCCACCGGTGGTACATACTGATAGGGACCAGCTGTGGAGGTACCACCTAGTTGTATAAGGTGAACCTTAGCACCCTGAGAGTTTTCAAGTACCAACAGTCTGGACTGGGCTGTGCAGTCCCCTGGTTCCTAGACTGTGTGCTCTGCCACAGGGGAAAAAGGGTAAAGCCTGGCCAGGGTGCCATCTTCTTAAGCCCCACAATAGTGAGTATAGGTACTGGGGCTGGTCCCCAAGGGTGGGCCACTTTCCAGGCCACCAGCAAAATTCCATGTTGGTGTCCTACCATGGGGGGGCTGCTGCCTTTAGTGATGGTGGCCCAGGTTCAGAGGTGGGGGACACTCAGGCTACTATGTCTTATTTCAGCTGCAGTGGCCAGTGACCTGTCCATTTAGCTCTGTGGTCAGCAGCAAGTTCTTCCCTGGTACTGTGGGCCCTCACTGCTAGTCACTCGGACAATGAGCAGTCTGATGAAGGTGTAACTCATAAAGGTGTTTGGCTCAGCCCATGGAGTAGCCCAGGGCCACTCATGCCTAAACCTAGGAACATCAGCCAGTGCTTCTCCTGGACCTCAGCCCTAGCACTGCTGGGCGCCCGGCCACTGAGCAGGGCATTGTGAGCAGGGTTCTAGAATGCATCTTGCTGTAGTTACCTGGGTCTCGGGGCTGGTTTGAGCTTCCTCTTTGGGGCTAACAGACAGCATGTTTATGTCAGGTTCAGGGACCACAAGGATTGAGGGGCTCTCCTGTAGTTAGAATCGTGGGAACCCAGGATGAGAACTTGAATTCCAGAGATGTCTCACTTCCCCGCTCCAGGGTTTGTGAAGTCTGTCCTGGCTTCCAGCCCTGCTGAGCAGGCTGCCTCCTCCCTTCCCCTTTCTTCCCTTAAGTATTTTGTGTGACTTTTCTGTTGTATTCCAGGGCTCTCTCTTGGATGATCTATTCAAATTGTGAGCATCCGCCTTATTTATTTTCCTCCCAGTGGAAGAAGAGAGTATAAAATGCCTCTAATCAGCCATGTTAAATCCCCCCTCATTTTTCAGATCCAAGCCAACTTCCAATTCAGCTTGTTAATCAGTTTCTTATGGGTAATATCTGCTCCATTTTTTTATGTAAAAAACAAGCAACTCTGATACCGGCAACCTTCTTTACTTTCTTGATTTTCTCAATATTCTCCTTATTTTTCTTATATTTCTCCTCCTTTTCTCCTCTTTCCTCATTCCCTGGCTGCTTTACTTCATGAGTACCCACCTTCCCTGGGAGAATCTGTAAACATTTACTGAAAAATATGGATTAAACTTCTAGATGAGAAAGAACAATGTGGGGACATAAGACTTTTGTGTTGCTTAGGGCACCATATTAAAAAAAACTAATAAACTAACATTAAGGGCTTCTTGCGGCAAATAATAATCTTCTACATTACATCACATTTTAAGGCTTTTTGTGAGGCTAGCGGATTGTCATCTTTAGAAACGGGGGATTCTAGTAAGTGGGTATGTGACACAGGTTATTTCAAATTGGCAAAATTATACTAACTACGCTTGAACATTTGTAAGTCAACTGCATAAAAATTTTGTACTATTTCTTGAGACAGAAAAAAAGTTTCAATTTTTAGTAGAGATGGGGTCCAGCTCTTGCTGAGGCTGGTGTCGAAATTCTGAGCTCAAGCAATCCACATAATTTTGCCCTATTAAAAAATCATTTTGACAAAAATGAAATCAAAATAACTCTAAACGCATGATAACTTACGGGCATTAGCATTTTGATCTGGGAGTGGTCATCCATTAAACAAAAAATGAGAAAACTTTCTTTCCAGAGATAATAATTGTTTCAATTACAACAAATACAAAGAACATTGCATTTATGTTTTCACACAAACACACTCTTTTTGATTTTTAAAAAACCTGGCTTATTGTACCCTCAACGAATCCCCAACAATAAAAAAAAAAAGGAAAAAAAAAAAAGAATATAAATGTCTTAACATAATATGTAAGAAAATGCCAGTAAGGCTGTGTCAACCAGTTTGATGAAAATATTTCAAATTGTATATAAAACTAGCATATTGTACCTCATGATTGTGTTAATATACACACACAGCTATGATTTAATAAAAAATATATATATAATAAAAAAAAATTTTTTTGCTTTTACTTTTGTTTATTTAATTGGAAAAGAGCATAGGTTTTTTTTTTTTTTTTAACATCATGGGTCTTATCCAGAGGGAGTTATTTTCTGAAACAGAAGAAAGACTACATCAGAATCTGTCTCACAAGCATGGGGAGAGTGTGCTTCTGAAGCTTGTAGATGCTGTAATTAAGATTTTTTAAATTAACTTTTGTTCAGCAGAAATGTTAATGTGATATGCATAAAATATATATGTAGAGTTTTCAGAATGAAAATCAAACAAAAATTCATTTACCGCTAATTTCAAAGAATAAATTATTGTCATCACCACCACAGCCCCGCAAGTGACCCTCCCTGAATAGGAAGACTGACATGTCCCAGAGGAAATGTTCTGATGATTTAAAATGCAGCCTGGCTGTGATTTTAATTCTCAATATACATATTTATAAACCACGTTTGCATACTCCTGTTTGTTTTAAAGATCTATATGAATTTAATCATTTGCATGCATTTTCATTAAGTATTGTTTGAATTTCAAACATATTACCTATAGCCATATTTAATTTATCTGTATTTTATTTACTTATATAGTCTATCATAGTCGATCTGTCAATGTTACAATTTATGTCACATTTTGGCCATAATAAACAGGCCTACAGACACTCTCACATATGAATCTTAACAAACATATGCAAAGAGGTCTCCAAGGTTTGTCCCTAAGAGTAAAATTACTGGCATGAAGAGTTTATGCATTTTGTTTCTGTCAGGGCCCGGGACTGGCCAGGTCTTGGGCTTGGCTTAATTAGGTTCCAGATGCAGACTGCTAAGCTACCTTGCTCAGGAATAATTTCTCTTAAGTGCCTGAGGGCTACTACTTCAGCTGGAGAGAGAGAGAGCAAAGCAGTCTTAGAGGAGATAGATCGTAGTCTTTAGTAGAGCTTAGTAATCTTCAGTGTCTCTGTGCTGGTGTTCTGAAGGCAGGAGAGGAGAGGAGATAGAGTCAGAGTAAGCGGGTCCATGATAGAATGCGCATGCTCCCAACTACCTTCTCCTCCAGCCTAAAATAAGGCTGATCTCGTGCCGCTCAACACCACAGGTGTAGAGACTGCCAATTCACCACTGCTCTCATCTCGCGAGCTCTCATGCTTGTTAGGAGAGCTAAATCCCTCTCCATGCCCTTTCCACCAAGGTGTTCCATTATTGAGCTATACAGGTATTTCTTATAACTTTTACTCCTAGCCATAGGCTATATGGGCTGCTACATTTCCCCCTTTTTTTATACAAACAAAATAATTTTTAATGTGGTAAGGGCAGTTCTTCCTGTTATCTAGCCCTTTTCTTGCTAGGCAAAACAATATGGTAATTGTCAAAGTTCAGAATTCCAGGTACCGGGCTCTTTAAATGATGAAGCCCAATACAGATTTAAACCATTAGCGGCAGCTAGGGAAACGCTGTGATTGTAACGTTAATTTCCTTAAAGGTCTTTTTAAACTGAGAAGACAAACTGAGAAAATCTTAGCTGAGAGAATTTACCATTTCTTTAACTGTAGGAACTTTCCTTTGTTATTTACTTAACTGATGAACAAAAGATAACACATTCCTTGCAATCTTCGCAAGCAAAGATTTCTCTCTCGCTATGCCAAAGGTTTTGCTACTCGTGGTCCTAACAAATCCACCCTTCACAGACCTCAAAAGACAGTTACTTGTGGACTGACAGTTACTCGTGGACTAAGGGCCCTGGACTTCACAGTTCCTCTCAGAGGCTCTGTTACTCATGGTCCTTCAGTGGTCCCGCACTTCACAGTTCCTCGGTAGCGGAGTTTCTCCTGCTTTCAAGCTGCTTTTCCAGCAGAATTTTTGCCAATTGATTCCAGACTTTTTCTAATGGAGCTCCCTAGCACAAGGGTGGTTTAACTCTCAGTTACCCTTCTCCACCTTGTCCTCCTTCTCATAATCTCCCAAAGGAGTCACTTACCCCGAGTGTCCCTTTCCCCTTTGGGCCGTGTCCAGGCTCTTTAGTGGACCCAGTTATAGTACACAGACGCTGATGAGAGGTGGCTTACCCCTTCACCACGCAGGATAAACAAACATTCCACAAACATATTTAATCTAATTCTCCATCATCGTGCATTGGCCTGGTTTAATTTCCTCAGTTTTATGTTGAGGCACCATAGGTCCAACCAAGCTGGAGAGTGCTCCCATGGCATACAATTGAATTATACTGTTTTTTTTTTTTTTTCCGAGAATAGTTGGAAATGAAAATATTAAAGAAACTATGTTTTAATTTCTTTCATTTACCAGTGGGTCCGGATTCTAGCCCAACTGTTAATTTCCCTACAATAAAGGTGTTCCATCTTTATCAAACTGAGAAGGGCATTTGTTGCCCAATGAAAGCCTTTTTTACACTCCTCCACACACATGGAGTTTTTCATGCTCTTGTTCTTTTTTTTTTTTTTTTTTTTGCAGTTTTTGGCCGGGGCCAGGCTTGAACCCACACCTCTGGCATACAGGGCCACCCACTCTTGGTTCCTTTTCTGTAGCATTCAGCGCTCTTTCCCCTTTGAAACCCTGTTTTCTCTGATGGCCTACCTTCCCACATTTATGGCATCTGATGTTAACTGGGGGATTTACCCTCTGATCTTCCAGCTGCCCAATTTGAGTTGTCATGTCAACATAGCATTTACCTGCTTCAACTGTAAGACTGTTTAATCTTTTAGCGCTTGTATCTCATTTGCCATGATTTTTCTCTACTGGCTGTTTCTTTCGGCCCTCTACTCTTTACAATTGTTCCTTTTCAACTCTTAGAACCTTTGGTTGCCTTAAAGGGACAGAAACTCTTTAGCTGTTTCTTTTTACAAGTCTTAGCTTTTTTATAAAACTTCACTTTCTCTATTTCTTCACCAGCCTCTTTAATCTACCTCAATTCTTTTCTTTTAAACAGAACTCTTAACTGCCAAAAAGGAATTCAGGCCTCGGTCTCTCAAAAGCTACTTCTTGCTGGCAATAGGCAAAGATATAGGGGAAGGCAGTTAGAAGTTCCCTTTCCTAACTTAATAAACTCTTACACCTGTTCCCAAACTTTTCTCTTTGCTGTTTTACGTAAGGCTTTTCTCACCCGTGAGGCTAAAGGCTTGTTTACTAAAAGTTCTTCTTATCTCCTAGTTCTATCTTTTCTCTTTCCCTCTTGCCTAAAGGCTTTTTTCTGCTTTTTTTCTCCAGCCGCTTCACAGAAGAGGCTAAAGGCTTTTGTTGGCTTTTTTCCCACAGAAGAGATAGTTAAAATTGGGGGGGGGGGGAGGAAAGAAGAGGAAAAACCAAATGAGAAAGGCCCGTTGTTGGCTGCCTTTTTCTTAGACATTTCTTTCCCTCTAAATATTTCTGTTTCTCTTCTCTCTGTGTTTCTTATTTGCTAAAGCTTATTCCCCTCTCGGTCTGCGTTCACTGAATCCTGTCCACTACGCCATTTGTCACTGGTGTTCACTATCGCCAGGAGAGGAGACAGAGTCAGAGTAAGCGGGTCCGTGATAGAATGCGCATGCTCCCGACTGCCTTCTTCTCCAGCCTAATACAAGGCTGATCTCCTGCCTCTCAACACCACAGGTGGAGAGACTGTCATCTCAGGAGCTCTCACACTTGTTAGGCCCGCTCCATGTCCTTGTCACCAAGGTGGTCCATTATTGAGCTATACAGATATTTCTTATAACTCTCACTGCTCCTAGCCATAGGCTATATGGGCTGCTACATGTTTCATTCTGTGTTTTGAAGTAAGAGTCACTAGAAAATAAATAACATTTTTTTTTTCTAAATAAAAGAGTGTCAGTAATCTGGCAGTGAGAGGTTTCTTCCAGAGCAGAGGGCAGAGTGCAGCAGCTCACCTGAGCCTGACCCACGCAGGTGCATAATACGCCATCTTCCTCTGAGCCCCGCGAGCTCTTTTGGTTTGACTACCAATTATCCTTTCCTTCCTATGTGCTAACTATGAACATAGACATGATTATTAAAAAATTAAAAATAAAAATGAAACACTTTCTCATGGAAACTTTGTTTATGGGACCATATCCTCTACTTGTCAGGAGATATTTATTTTCTTACTACAATGCATCTTAATATCTAGTGCAATTCTTGACACACACACACACACTATTTCTTTTAAAATGATGTCAAATTTATGTCATTTTAATTGATAAAGCTCATGTTTATCATTAAGCTTGGACATAGGAAATTATCATGACTAATAAGTTTTGATCTACCAAATGGCAATTTCATTTGTTTCATCTTATTGCTATGAGAATACTGTTTCTTCATAAAGGACTCGTTTTAGCTTCCAATGACCTTATGTTCCATTATAGTAAAAAGAGAAAAACAATAGAAGGTTAATACTAGAAGAAAGAGTCTCTGAAGATAAAAAAGATAGGGTGTAGGGCTATTTTACATCTTTTTTTAAATGTTTAACATTATTCTATTATTTTTTCAAGTTCAATGTACAAATATCCATTATATACCATTAACAATTAGAGAAATAAAGTTAACACAACAGCACAAAATATGAAATACATAGAAATAATTCTTCAGAAATATATAGTATTTTTACATGGATAACTTTTAGTTACTATTGAAAATATAAAAAGGCATGTCTGTGTATATTGCAAAGTTGTTATTAATTATTATCTTTTTTTTACTTGTTTAGGTATTCCTTCTGTTATAACTTGGGTTATTGTCTTTTTAGGGATATCAGTATACCACATAGCAAATTCAATTTGCTGGGGGTTCAGAAGGATTGTAGGAAACAACTGGTCCACTGTGGGGTGCACACATCTGATATTGGGTGTCACTACATATGCAAGTACCTTCGGGCTTTCCAATATGTTCATACTAAGAGTAAACCAATAACACAATTTCGACAGTTTGTCTAGATTGGGTCACTTTTTGGATACAATTTTCACAACCTTCATCATGTCTTACACCTAAGATTAAAGAAGAAAGGTGAAAAAGTCCAAAGCAAAGAATCAGCAATCAGACCCATGCCTCTGCTGCTCATCCTCAAGCTTCTGCTGTGCATAGACCAGTCAGCTCCTGGTACGTGACTCGGGTAGGGCTGTGGGTCTGGTAAGACGGTGGGGATGCTCTGGGTGTCCTTGGACTGTCCACTCCTCATCACTGGCTGGTTTCACATGTGAGTGATGTATCCAGGCAGGGATGCCATTCACCTTTATTGCTGTTGGTGTGAACAGGATCACCAAGTAGGGGCCTTTTCACCATGTTTTCAGTGGGCCAGGCTCCAGTCTTTAATCCACACTAGGTTACCTGGAGAGTGAGGATGGACTGGGGGAGATAAACTAACAGGATATGTATCATTCACTCATTCTAAAATCTTTTTTTGGTTGTTCTTTTTCCTAGTGACATTAGTTAGTAAGTTAGTAATTTTATTTCTTCCAGTTCTCTCAGGGTCCCTGGTAAATTTATTAAAATGGGAGGGGTCCTGTGACATAGTATTTTATAGGGTGATAGGGTGAGTAACCTATTCTTTTTTTTTTAGTTTTTTGAACCAGGTTACATTGATTGCATTTGTTACACAAAATCTCTCTTCTACATCTTATACATCTTTAAATAATACAAATTAATCCGTTAAAACCAATCTTGAACTCCTAAGTTCCTGTTAGAAGATATTTCTTATTCCCTTTTAGAAGAGGAATTTTTGGTATAGACTGTGACTATGTTACCCAAAGAATCCAGATCTGACCAGAAGTTATATAACACTCAAAATCCACAGTGTTTGAGGCATAACTTCTTTGAAGAACATTTAGAAACGTGAAGCTATTTTAAATAAATAAGGTGTAAATTCAACATAGAAAAACCCTAAGATTTGTGTTGAAATTTAATTATGTTTTACTGTTAAACTGTGCATAGATAATAATAGATAATTAATCAATTGATGAATAGATGTACTCATGTCTATCTTTTATTGAAAAAATGTTAAGTTATACAGGTACTCAAACTAAAATCTCATTTTTCACTTTTCTATGACATTAAATTAAATGTAAGGTAAATGATAGAACAAAATAAATATGGCTTATTATATATCTCTTTTGTTTAAATACAAGTTACTGTGAAAAAGTGACTTCACTACGTATTTTTCTCTTCGTTAGATGCCATTGAATATTATAATTTCTAATATTTTAGGTGGCATTTAAATCACCATCGTGTTTGTGAAAGGAGATTTACATCTTTTCATGAAGACGTATAGTCTCGTGATACTGAAGCAAAACTCTGCATAACATCCAACCACTAGCAGAGACTCTAGCCACACGCCAATTCTAAACGTGTTTAATTGCAAGGTTTATACCTAATAGCTGCTTAATGATCTGGGACCTAGGCATCAGAATCAAAATCATTTCAATGATAACTGACTTCCTGGTGCTCATGAAATGTTCATGTGTATTCATGAAGTCTGACACATTAGATCATTTTACCTTTGCTGCTTCTTTTATTTGTGAAACTAATGCTGCATCTGAAATTATTCAGAAAGCCTGCAGTGTCAAGCCTTCATATTTACAGAAACTGATGGCTTCCCTCTGATTGCATTGGCTCGATTCCCCGCAATAACCTTGGGTGTCTCACTTCAATTCATCACAATTCATTGTAGCTTCCCTGTATTTTGTGGGTTTTAACCCTTTTATTACGATCCTTTTTAAATGAAAATTCACTCCCTCACCAGAGATTAATTGATTTTTTCCACTTTCATTTTGTCTGTGTACAAGTCCATGAGCTATGATTTTTTTCTGTCTCTATCAGAAGTTTTTTTCAAACATTAGGAATGGCATCAAGAGCTTTATGAGAATGAGCTATTCAAATGCCAACAAAAATTAGAGTCCTTCCTTTTACTCTTTCTTTCCTCACCTGCAGGATTACTGAAGTAACAGGAAGAAAAAAAGCAGCATGAACGTTAATTCAAATTCTGTCGGTCCCATTTCTGTATGTGGAATACAATTAATTAAATTCAATTCAGTAAACAGCTATGTGCCATTTAACATGCAAAGCATGACTTATTCATTCAGAACTATGTCTTGATTACCGCAAGTGTGCCTGAGAACTTGCTAAATGGAAAAAGAAGAGCAAAGGAAAACAAAGAAGAAAAGAACAGGTATTGTCTCTATGGTTTAATTCTGTATCTGTGTGTCTTAAAAGTCAGCAGGCACCAGAATTATTTGGAAGATGTGTTAACACACAACTGTCTGGGACCATCCCCAGAGTTTCAGCGTCAGTAGGTCCCTGACACTGCAGGCCTGGGAACATATTGGGAAAACCACCGATTTACACAAATTCCTGTATTCCAAATCAACTTGTATCTACAGAATCCAGTGAAAACTTTATCCAACTCCTAACTTCCTTTTACTTCCAATTTTTATTGCCTGTCTTCATGCCAGTAACAAAACTGTTCACTTGCTGACATGAGAAGGAGGCTAAAGAATCTTTTCGGGAAAGGAGTGTTCAAAATGTCCTTAGGATGGGTGGCACCTGTGGCTCCAAGGATTAGGGCGCCGGCCCCATATACTGGAAGTGGTAGGTTCAAACCCAGCCCCGGCCTAAAATTGCAAAAAAAAAAAAAAAAATGTCCTTAGGACATCATTGCCTGCTGCTACTTAAACGTGCTTGCAAATATTCATAAAGCCATCTACTGACTGTATTTTATCAGTTTTACCAGTATTTATGATTATTTCCATTAAACACTTTTGGGGTATAACAGCTCCCAAAGATGCAAAAATCACAAATTTATAGCTTCATAAATTTTCATAAAGTGAGCAAATACATGGTAACCAGCATTCAGATCAAGAAAAGGATATTATTGAGTATCCCCAGAAAACTTCTGTGGCCCCTTCCACTCATATGGCCTCTAAGGATAATCATGATTCCAACTTCCTGCCAATAAATGGGGTAGATGTAATTCTATATATAAGTAAATAACTATAAATAGAAGGCAAGAGAATTGCTTAAGCCCAAGAGCTTGAGGTTGCTGTGAGCTGTGATGTCACAGCACTCTACTGTGGGTGACATAGTAAGAACCCGTCTCAAAAAAATTTTTCTGTTAATATTTTCGTTCATTTCCAAAAGTTAAACTTGCTTTCCTTTATCATCAATGTTTTTGGAAATTACAGATGAATTTTTTGTAATTTTGTATTGTTATACATTAATCATTTGTTTTATGACATGTATAATGTTCCCACAAAATTTCTCTATTTCATTTCACATAACTTTTAAATTATAGGTATAATATTGTTTGTAATATATATATATATTTTTTTGAAACAAAGTCTCAAGCTGTCACACTAGGTAGAGTGCTTTGGAATCACAGCTCACAGCAACCTCAAAGTCTTGGGCTTAAGCAATTCTCTTGCCTCAGCCTCCTAATTAGCTTGGATTACGAGTGCCTGCCAATGCCTGGCTATTTGTTGCTGTTGTTGTTGTAGCTGTCATTGTTCTAGGTTTAAATCCGCCAACCCTGGTCTACGTGGCCGGAGCCCTACCCATTGAACTTAGGGTACCGTCTGTTTGTAATATGTTATAATTATTTTTCAAAGTTTAGTTTTGGTATGTTTTACCTTTGGTATCATTCAAGTAAAAATACTTTAAATTTTATGTAGTAATTCTTATATTTTACTCTGATTTACTTTAAAATTTGTACTTATATATACACACACATATTTTTTTGATTTTGTTATTTATTTTTGTGTGAACCAGAGAATGCTAGGATAGATTTCAGTCTATTGATGAAGCTTTCTTTATTATCTAGCATTAAATTAAAATTAAAATTTCTCCAAGCATGTGAGAAAATAGCTCTTCATTATGTATTCATATATATATATGTATGTGTGTGTGTATATATATATATATATATATATATAAACATATTTTTGATCAGGTCCCAGTAGTGTATTTTTCAAGCTGCTTCAATTGCCCAGGGGGTCCTCCTCATAAAATACTCGCCCTGATTTTTTCAAGGGTTTTCCCTGCACTCTCTTCTAGTATTTTTATAGTTTCATGTCTTAAGTTTAAATTTTTAATCCAGTGGGAATCTATCTTAGTTAATGGTGAAAGGTGTGGGTCCAGTTTCAGTCTTCTACAGGTTGCCAGCCAGTTCACCCAGCACCATTTGTTAAATAGGGAATCTTTTCCCCACTGAGTGTTTTTAATTGGCTTGTCAAAGATCAAATAATGGTAAGTAGCTGGATTCATCTCTTGGTTCTCTATTCTGTTCCAGACATCTACTTCTCTGCTTTTGTGCCAGTACCATGCTGTTTTGATCACTATTGATTTATAGTATAGTCTGAGGTCTGGTAGTGTGATTCCTCCTGCTTTGTTTTTATTTCTGAGTAATGTCTTGGCTATTCGAGGTTTTTTATGATTCCATATAAAACGAAGTATTATTTTTTCAAGATCTTTAAAGTATGACAGTGGAGCTTTAATGGGGATTGCATTAAAATTGTATATTGCTTTGGGTAGTATGGACATTTTAACAATGTTGATTCTTCCCAGCCATGAGCATGGTATGTTTTTTCATTTGTTAACATTTTCAGCTATTTCTTTTCTTAGAGTTTCATAGTTCTCTTTATAGAGATATTTCACGTTCTTTGTTAGATAAACTCCCAACTATTTCATCTTCATTGGCACTACTGTGAATGGAATAGAGTCCTTAACTGTTTTTTCAGCTTGACTATTGTTGGTATATCTAAAGGCTACCAATTTATGAGTGTTGATTTTGTAACCTGAGATGCTGCTGTATTCCTCCATCACTTCTAAGAGTTTTGTAGTAGAATCCCTGGTGTTTTCCAGATATACAATCATATCATCTGTGAAGAGTGAAAGTTTGATCTCTTCTGACCCTATATGGATACCCTTGATCGCCTTTTCTTCCCTAATTGCAATGGCTAAAACTTCCATTACAATGTTAAAGAGCAGGGGAGATAATAGGCAGCCTTGTCTGGTTCCTGATCTGAGTGGAAATGATTTCAATTTAACTCCATTCAATACGATATTGGCTGTGGGTTTGTTGTATCTATCAGTTTAAGAAATGTCCCTTCTATACCAATTTTCTTAGGTGTTCTGATCATGAAGTGATGCTGGAAATTATCAAAAGCTTTTTCTGCATCAATTGAGGGAATCATATGGTCTTTGTTTTTTAATTTGTTTATGTGCTGAATTATACTTATAGATTTACATATATTGAACCAGCTTTGAGACCCTGGGATAAAACCGACTTGGTCATGATGTATAATTTGTTTGATATGTTGCTGGATTCTGTTTGTTAGGATCTTGTTGAATATTTTTGCATCTATATTCATTAGTGATATTGGTCTATAATTTTCTTTTCTTGTTGGGTCTTTTCCTGGTTTGGGGATCAGGGTGATATTTGCTTCATGGAACGTGTTGGGTAGCCTTCCTTCTTTTTCTACATTTTGGAACAGGTTGAGTAATACAGGTACTAGTTTCCCTTTAAAAGGTTTGGTAGGATTCTGATGTGAAGCCATCTGGTCCTGGGCTTTTCTTTTTAGGGAGGTTTTGTATGGTTGATGCTATGCTATTTCAGAACTTGATATTGGCCTGTTCAACATTTCCACTTGATTCTAGCTAAGTCTTAGAAGGTGCTGTGCTTCCAAGTATAGGTCAATTTTCTTCAGATTTTCATATTTCTGAGAATAAAGTTTCTTGTAACATTCATTAAGAATTTTTTGAATTTCTGAGAAGTCTGTTGTTATTTCGTCTTTGTCACTTCTTATTGATGAGATTAGAGATTTTACTCTTTTTTTTTCCTGGTTAGGTTAGCCAAAGATTTATCTATTTTATTGACCTTTTCAAAAAACTAACTTTTTGATTTATTGATCTGTTGTATAATTCTTTTGTTTTCAATTTCATTTAATTCTGCTCTAATTTTAGTTATTTCTTTTCTTCTACTGGGTTTGGGGTGGGAATGTTCTTCCTTTTCCTGTTGCTTGAGATGTCCCATTAATTTGTTAACTTCCTCTCTTTCTGTTCTATTGAGGAAGGCTTGCAGTTCTATAAATCTCCCTCTTAGGACTGCATTTGTGGTATCCCACAGGTTGTGATAATTTGTGTATTCATTGTCGTTTTATTCCAAAAATTTGGCAATTTCCTTCCTATTCTCTACTCTGACCCAGCTATCATTCAGCTATCATGGAAGGTTATTTAACTTCCATGTTTTTGTATGAGTATGCAGATTTCTGTTGTTACTGAGTTCAACTTGTACTCCGTGGTGGTCCAAGAAGATGCAAGGAATAATTTCTATTCCTTTAAATTTACTAAGGTTAGACTTGTGACCTAAGATGTCATTGATTTAGGAGTATGTTCCGTGGGTTGATGAAAAGTATGTGTATTCAGTTTTGTTGGGATGAAATGTTGGATGGTTAGGTTTAAATCTAAAATTTCTTTTCTCAGCTTCTTACTGGAGGATCATTCCAACACTGCCAAAGAAGTGTTGAAATCTCCGATGATTATGGAGCTGGAGGAAATCAAGTTGCTCATGTCTGTTAGAGTTTCTCTTATAAATTGAGGTGCATTCTGGTTGGGTGCATAGATATTAATAATTGAGATCTCATCATATTGAGTATTACCCTTAACAAATATGAAGTGACCATTCTTATCCTTCCTTACTTGTGTTGGTTTAAGGCCTATTGTGTCTGCAAATAGAATTGCAACACCTGCTTTTTTCTGATTACCATTTGCCTGAAATATGGATGACCATCCTTTCACCCTGAATCTATATTTATCTTTTAAGGTAAGATGTGACTCTTGTATGCAGAAAATATCTGGCCTGAGTTTTTGTATCCCATCAGGCAACCTGTGCCTCTTTAGAGGACAGTTTAAGCCATTCACATTAATGGAGAATATTGATAAGTCTGGTAAAATTTTGGGTGTTGAGTTTTTTGAAAGGCCAGTGGACATTTTTAATCTTTTCACCACTGTGGAAGTTGGAATTTGATGAAAAGTTTCTGATTGAGTTACTTTTGTGGTAGAGGATTGGGCTGGTCATTATGGAGGATAGGTCTGAGAATATCCTGAAGAGCTGGTTTGGTTATGGCAAATTTCTTCAACATATAAATGTCATTAAAGTATTTAATTTCTCCATCATAAATGCAACTCAGTGTAGCTGGATACAGGATCAGGGGTTGAAAGTTATTTTGCTTTAGGAGATTAAAATTCAATGACCACCCTTTTCTGGCTTGAAAAATTTCAGCAGAGAGACCTGCAGTCATTCTAATATTCTTCCCTTTGTAGGTAATGGATTTCTTATGTCTGGCTGCTTTCAGTATTTCTCCTTTGTATTAACTTTAGTGAAGTTAATTATGATGTGCCTGGGGGATGTCTTACTCGGATTGAGTCATGCTGGGTTCTGAAACTGTCTGCTCTCTGAATTTCAGAATCTCTAGGCATGTCTGGAAAATTTTCTTTCATAATTTCATGGACAAGGGCCTCTGTACCTTGTGAGGCCACTTCATAAGTTTCAGGGATTCCAATGAGGTAGATATTCGCCTTCTTTGAATTATCCCAGAACTCTCTGAGAGAATGATCCATTTTTGCTCTCCATTTCTCTTCCTCTTTGAGGGTTTGGGAGCAAATCAAAACTACTTTGAGAAAACATCTAACTCCAGTAAGATTAGCCCATATCACAAAATCCCAAGACCAGAGATGTTGGCATGAATGTGGAGAAAAGGGCACACTTCTACACTGCTGGTGGGAATGCAAATTAATACATTCCTTTTGGAAAGATGTTTGGAGAACACTTAGAGATCTAAAAATAGATCTGCCATTCAATCCTATAATTCCTCTACTAGGTGTATACCCAGAAGACCAAAAATCATATTATAACAAAGATATTTGTACCAGAATGTTTATTGCAGCCCAATTCACAATTGCTAAGTCATGGAAAAAGCCCAAGTGCCCATCGATCCCCGAATGGATTAATAAATTGTGGTATATGTACACCATGGAATATTGTGCAGCCTTAAAGAAAGATGGAGACTTTACCTCTTTCATGTTTACATGGATGGAGCTGGAACATATTCTTCTTAGTAAGGTATCTCTAGAATGGAAGAAAAAGTATCCAATGTACTCGACCCTTCTATGAAACTAGTTTATGGCTTTCACATGAAATCTATAACCCAGTTATAACCTAAAAATAGGGAGAAGGGGGAAAGGGAGGGAAGGGAGGGGAGGGAGGGGGAGGATGGGCAGAGGGAGGGTGATTGCTCGGATTAAACCTATGGTACATCTTACAAGGGTACATGTGAGACTTAGAAAATGTAGAATAGAAATGTCTCAACACAATAACCAAGAAAATGACAGGGAGGCTATGTTAACCAGTGTGATGAAAATGTGCAAACGGTCTATAAAACCAGCGTATGGTGCCCCATGATTGCATTAATGTACACAGCTATGATTTAATAATAAAAAAAAATAAATACATAACATTAAAAAATAAAATAGATTACTCTTAGAATATTATGTAATACAGTGTAAATGCCATGTTCATTGTTGCTATACTGTATTTTAACACATATTATTTTTTATAGTTTATTCTCTCCCCCACCCCCCCGACCCCACCCCAAATATTCACCATCTGTGCTTGGTTGAAGCTGTGAATGAGGAGAGGACTAACTGCACTGACAGATACAACATGAATAGTAATACAATATCAGAACAATGATGCTCAGTGAAAGAAGCTTCACACAAAAGGTTACATACCACATCTGATTTCATTTCTAAGACAGTCGGGAAAAGGCAAAACCATGGGGATGTAAATCAGATTGTGGTTGCCAGGGGCTGATGGTGGGAGGAGGGGACCGACTGCAGAGGAACATGAGAGGCTTTTTTTAGGGCGCCTTCAGAAACATTCTATTTGGGGAATGTGACGGTGGTTACATAATTATACATTTGTCAAAATTCATTGATTGGTGCACCTAAAAAGAGTGAATTTTACTGCATAAAAATTATACCTCACAAAAACTGACTTACGAAAACATAAACCTAAAAAAAGTACTAAGTGAAAATAAATCTAAGAAAAAAATAACTTAGTTTTTCCAACTCAAGAGTTGTCATGAGGATGTTCTCGACTGTTGTAAGTGGGGCTTGTGTTGTTCCCATGTCTCTGAAGGAGAAAGTCCGAAGAGTCAAGATATTAACCCCAATAGAAAAATTCTGTACTTAAAAAGATATTTCAAGGACATGTCAGCACTTCAATTTTTGTTTCTATATAAAACAAGCCAGCTCAAGAGTTTATTTGCCATAGAAGATGATTACAGAGCTTTTACTGAAGAAATGTAATTATGTTCATTTGCAGCATCCAATTAATGACATCAAATAATGGAATGTATACACTTTTTAACATTTATCTTCCCATTTTCTTATTGGATTCACCTCCCTGGATTACTTTATTTATTTATTTTTTTTCTTTTGGGGGGAGGTGTCTTTTTTTGCAGTTTTTGGCTGGGCTGGGTTTGAACCTGCCACCTCCGGCATATGGGGCTGGCGCCCACTCCTTTGAGCCACAGACACCGCCCTTTATTTTTTATTTTTAAAATAGAAGCATCTATTCTTTTTTGCTTTCTGGGATAAATGATATTCCTACATGCATCTATATATATTATATTTATCTACATTCCTCAATACTACTGTTCTCTTTCCCTGCTGGCTGTCTTACCCATTCATTACACATCCATTCTTAATCTCTTTTCTTTGCCAATAACCTTTTTTTAATAACCAGTTAAAGTTTAAATTATGACTTTTTAGCCTAAATTCAACATACTTAATCTTTGATGAAAATAAAAAATAACAGCAGAAATAATCTCATGATTCATGAGATGACCGCAATACTTACAGATATTTTAATGCTGGCAATTTATGAAGATATGAATCTTCAACAGTTGTCAGAGGATTACGATTGAGAATTCTGAAAAATGCAATTGAATTAAAATTACCTGCATTTCAATGTACATGTAACTCCACAAAGAGTTTATATTCGTTTTTTAGTATGAAACTTGTAGGTAAAAAAATAAAAACATTTTCTGTTTTTCCCTTAAATCATCCTAAGACTCTGCCAAGCACTTTTCCTTTGGGAACTACCCAGGTTTATTATGCCAGTTACCCTCCATAATCTGAGGTGTTAGTCTTTCATCTTTTGAAAATTTTTTTAAATCCGTGGTTTAATTTATCTGATTAAGAAAAAAATGGACCTAATCCTTGGCCTTAGGGCTAAAGAAAAAGGGATAAATCTGACAGAAGGGAATTCTTGGCACACACTCGCACTGATAGTTTTGTATCACCTCACAGCCTTTGTTACTGTGCTTGTAATCACCTGGGCACTCGTCATTCTCCTGGACTGTCAGCCCCTCGAGAGTGGGGACCACAACTTAGTGACATTGTCATACCTGTGCCTGGCATGGTGCCTGACATTTACTAGATATTTAATCAATGTTTGTTGAAAAAATCATTTTATTTAAGTATCAGTAAAATGAATAAATTAATTTTGACGCATTTGTATTCCAAAATGCTGGAACAGATTTTCTTTTCCATTCTTAAAAGCAAACAAACAAAACAAAAGAGAGAAATAGCAAGAGAGAAAAGAAAATCTGCCTTTAGGTTAACTCTACTCAACAATTATTAGTGTACTTCTGCAGAACATTCTAAAAATAACAATTATATAGCTAATATCTATTGGGCTGCCCATCGTTTGTGATCAGCATTTTACATTTAGTCCTCACAATAAGCTTACGTGGTAAATATTATCTTTTATAAATGAGGAAACCGAGGCACAGAGAGTTTTTATATAACTTGTCCTAGACCACTAAGCTAGTTAGAAGCAAAGCTGAAATTTAAAGTTAGTTCTGATTGCAAAGCCCGTGTTTATCTTCTCTGAAGAAAAAAGGTTTAAAATAGCTGTTACTTTAACCTTAATTCTGTGACAACTAAATATAAAATACCTTTCTAAACTTCATCTATTCATCTGGGAGAACCTCTTGAGAATGACATTTCTCTTTTTACTCCTTTTCTCAATCACTTCCAGTGATTAAATATTTAATTAGCCCATGGCCATGGAGACTTTAGAGATTTAAAACCATATTGTAGGCTGGGCATAGTCGCTCACACCTGTAATCCTAGCACTATGGGAGGCCAAGGTGAGTGGATTGCCTGAGCTCACAGGTTCACAGGTTCAAGACCAGCTTGAGCCAGAGCAAGACCCTGCCTCTAAAAACAAAAAAAAGAGACAGCTTGGCGTTCTGGTGGGCACCTGTAGTCCCAGCTACTCGGGAGGCAAGTACTCTTGTCTGAGACAAGAGAATCGCTTGAGCCTGAGAGTTTGAGCTTGCTGTGAGCAATGACGCCAGGGAACTCTACTGAGGGTGACAAAGTGAGACTCTGTCGCAAAAAAAAAAAGCACACATCTGGGTAGCACCTGTGGCTCAGTGGGGAGGACACCAGCCCCATATACCGAGGGTGACGGGTTCAAACCCGGCCCCAGACAAATTGCAACAAAAAAATAACCGGGCGTTGTGCCGGGCGCCTGTAGTCCCAGCTACTTGGGAAGCTGAGGCATGAGAATGGCCTAAGCCCAGGAGCTGGAGGTTGCTGTGAGCTGTGTGACGCCACAGCAGTCTACCAAGGACAATAAAGTGAGACTCAACAACAACAAAAAGTAGCCCACATCTCTAGTACCAGAGGGAGCAAACTGGAGCCAGAGCTCTTTCAAAGCCACAATTCCAATGAACTGTCATTATTTGACCTGTTTGTTACATGGAAGACCTTCCTGGAAAGGCTTGCTTCTATTTGACCTAAAAGGGTGTTTGTGGAAGACAATTATAAGAAGTGTCTTAACATGGCAGCTACATGAGGCGATGGGTAAAAGTTGGCACCTTTTACCAATAGATGGCTTGGCACCTGCAGCTCAAGCGGCTAAGGCACCAGCCACATACACCAGAGCTGGCGGGTTCAAATCCAGCCTGGGCCTGCTAAACAAGAATGACAACTACAACCAAAAAATAGCTGGGCGTTGTGGCGGGCGCCTGTAGTCTCAGCTACTTGGGAGGCTGAGGCAAGAGAATTGCTTGGGCCCAGCGGTTGGAGGTTGCTGTGAGCTGTGATGCCACAGCACTCTACCCAGGGTGACAGCTTGAGGCTCTGCCTCAAAAACAAACAAACTAACAAAACTTAATAGAAAAGGCCTAGGAATGAGATATCCATAGGAACTCTGAAATACTCCAACATTTCCTTGTTAAGCTGGAAGACCATGAGTCACATTCCTTGAAATCTGGAAGGTCATATACATATTTAGGACTGTGAGCATTGTCAGGAAACATCAGAGAAGTCCCTAACCTCTCATCCATGTCTGATTCTGAGGTTCTGCACAAAGCAGGCAATGAAAGCTAAGGCAGAGCTATAAAACCATCTTGCTGAGTGCTGAAGGTACGCCCTAACACGCACACAAGCCCCTTGGGAAAATCTCGGAGACTTACTGGTTCTAGACTTTTAAGGAAATCTCTATTCATTCATCAGCAGACTAACCTAACCTAGTAGAGATTTCAGTGGTCACACATGACAACACAAATTAGTTCCAAAAAGTCACTAAATAAATTAATAATAACTACTATAATAAGCAGCAGTACACACCAAACCCTGGGGGCAGGGATCTGATTTCTAGAATTGTTACAGTATACGTAGTATTATTTAAAATATCCAATTTTCAACACAATTTATAAGGGGCACAAAGAAACCATGCACAGGGGTGGGTGTGGGGGTTGGCAATCAGTAGATACTGTCCCTGAGGAAGTCAAGATATTGGGCTTAATAGACAAGAATTTAATTCAACTATTGGAAATATGTTCAAAGACGTAGGGAAAACATTTACTTCTATAGATTAAAGTAGATCAAGATCAAGGATGGGTACACAGAAGCCTAAACAAATACTAAATGAGAAAGTTTGTCTTTTTGGGCCATGTGGTCCAAACATCCATCCTGAGCATAATTGTCCCCAGGATGGGGTTTATACAAAAAGAGATGTAACAGGAAATTTATTAGCCACCTTAGGACAAATCACTAAAGAGACTAAAATAAGGTGACACAACAAAAGTCTCTAAATTCCTTAGCTTAAGTGATTAAGTTTCTAAATTCCTTGGCCTATTTGTTACAAGCCTGCAACTAAAACCTCAAAATATAGTAGCACAACACTGATCAATTAATTTTGTAGCTTTGCCTTTAACAGTTTGATTTTTACCTTCATGTTGTCTAGAAGGTTTGAAAGCCTCCATGAGTACCTGTTCACCTCCAGTCCCATCTGGCCTAAAACACTTCATGGATGTAAGTCTTTTTGGCTTTTCAGTTCTCTTGGCCATGAGGGTCCCACCAAGGGCCTAGATGGAGCCAGGGCAGGGGCCATACCATCCCAGCTGTTGGAGCCTAACATAGCCACAAAGACAAAAGACTTTGTCTTTCCTCCTAAGACAAAGGCACAAAGGGTCTTGTTACCCACACCCCCTCAGAAATTCACACCAAAGGACCCTAACATTCTGGGCAAGCTGTAGAATTTGCCTACCAGTTACCCTACACCCCTATATTTGAAAGAGTTCTCTAACTGCCCCTGAGCACTGCCCAGGTGAGTCACCCTTCCCTTCTAACAAACCTGGCCCGAACATCCAGTCTTGCTCTCGGGATGGGACAAAATAAGAGTCTGGCCATCAATGGTGCCTCTGGTGGATCTTGGCCAAAAGGGAATTGTGAACCAAAATAAAATCTTAAGCCGGGGGGTGGGGGTGGGGGCACAGATCTTGGCCAAAGGGAGAAATTGTGAACCAAAATAAAATACTTAAACCAGGCGTGGTGGCTTAACTTTTTTTTTTTTCAAGTTTCAAATATTTTGTTTTCTTATTCATACAGTATGAAGTTCTCTAAAGATCCCACAACGTGATGTACCATGCAGAAGAAAAACTAAACATTCAACATAAACCACCCCTCCCCTACCCAACCCACACACAAACTAAAAAAACAAAGAAAGAAAAGGAAACAAACCCATTCCCCAGTAAGGAAATAATGTCTGCACTATTTTTCTGTAACGCCAGCCAAGATATGCACAACCAAGAGAAATAGAAAGCATTTGCTAAAATATTTGTAACAAATACTAATGTACAAAAAATTCACAAAGACTAGGTTCCCCCTTGAAGCAGAGCACATGGCAGTTGACACTGGAACAGATTAAACCACTGGCTGAGATTATAAACCAGAGGAAGATGTTACATGAAGTGGAGATTTTCAGTTTGAATATTAACATTTCCAAAGTTTGGCAACATTGTCTTTTAAAATTATGCAAATTATGTAAACAAGAGATACATTTTAAATTGATCTACATGCAAAATTCCATGTCATGCAAGGACACCAAGCACCGGGATTTTTCTCTCACAGGCAGAGCCCACGATGTGCAGCACTCAGTTGAAGGAACAGCCATGGCAGGAGGTGCGCTCAGCTTAAGATTCAGTCACCTCTGGGCGGCGCCTGTGGCTCAGCTGGTAGGGCGCCGGCCCCATATGGCGAGGGTGGCGGGTTCAAACCTGGCCCCGGCCAAACTGCAAGAACAAAAAAAATAGCCGGGCATTGTGGTGGGCGCCTAAAGTCCCAGCTACTTGGGAGGCTGAGGCAAGAGAATCGCTTAAGCCCAGGAGTTGGAGGTTGCTGTGAGCTGTGTGACGCCACGGCACTCTACCAGGGTGATAAAGTGAGACTCTGTCTCTACCAAAAAAAAAAAAAAAAAAAAAGATTCAGTCAACTCGATTCAACCTGCCCTTTTCCACTCATGATTATAAAACCAGTTTTTACAGAAAAACTATATCAGGAAATACTGTCATACGAAGCTAACCAAAATGTTTTTCTTCCAGCCAATAGTACCTTTGCAGAAAAGGGAAGGGATAACATCAAGCGGTAGAACAGGATATACTACTTTTATATCACACACATCTATTAAGTTATTACCCATTACCAATTATATGGGCAAATCAAGGAAAACCATTATGCATTCTCTATGCCTTACAGTAAAGAGAGGTACAAATTTGAATAGCATTTTGCTCTTCTGTGACATATAATTAGCAAGATTTCTCCCATTTTAATCACAAATATATATGGGTGTTTAGTACATATAGGCACATTTAATGTCCCCAGTTTTTATTTGTTGCAAGTCTTTTGAAACATAAAGGGAAATTCATGGTTCAAACACAAGTTTAATGACAAATTATCCATTTAATGAAACAGATGGATATCCAAAGCAGTTACACGATTATTTCAGGTATTCTTCATTAAGTAAGGCACATAATAAATCATGACTGCCTAAGCTAGCTTCTGGCCTTTATGTATAAAATCACAACTGGTAACTTACCCTTACTCAGGGACATTCAATAAATGCAAGGCTCCTAGTTGTAAAGTAACAGAATGAAGCAGCCATAAGCACTGTGCAGTTATCACATGCACACAAGAACTAGCTCTTGGCAGTAGCGCTGAACTATACTTTCTCCTCAAGGAGAGGCATATTAAAAGCTGCTCAGCAGTGAGACGTAGTCCCTGGAAATATATTCTCAAGTATAAATAAAGTTACAGACTCCTTTGTTACAAAAATGTAATTAAGGTAAATAATAAGACATTAACAAATGCTTTGTCAATCTCTCAAAGGAGAAAGCACAGGAAAAGGAAAACAGCTGGCCTAACACCGGGCTCAAATTGTACAATCTCCTATCTATATATAAAACTGTGTGAAATAAAAACACAAACAAACAAACAAAAAAAAAAAAACTGTGTGAAATAAAAGTAAGGATGTTTTATGTTCTGCTTGGCACTTTTACTCTATTTTGTTTCTGAATCAAAGTATATTAAATTAAAGCCAACCTACTATATACATAGAAAGCTACATATAAATATTTACATATGTATATATACTTTCTTCTTATAAAACATGAAGAAAAATAAAAAGCCAACCCCTTCCCTTTCTCCACCACATTGATATGCTCTTTTCATGCTGCTGTTCTTCAGACTTTAAAGTGCTACACTGAGTTATTCAGAGAGTAAGTTCAATAACACTTGGTTGGCTTCATGAGGCTCATGTTGGAAAACGTGGCTTCACAGAGAAAAATACTTCCATTTAAATACACAGAGAGCATTGCTGGGCATCTTGAGCAGATCTTCAGAGATGGATGAGAAAGCAAAAGTGTTGGGTGGTACTCTTTAAAAAGAGTCACACAACGGGCGGCGCCTGTGGCTCAGTGAGCAGGGCGCCGGCCCCATATGCCCAGGGTGGCGGGTTCAAACCCAGCCCTGGCCAAACTGCAACAAAAATAGCCGGGCGTTGTGGCGGGCACCTGTAGTCCCAGCTGCTCGGGAGGCTGAGGCAAGAGAATCGGGTAAGCCCAAGAGTTAGAGGTTGCTGTGAGCCGTGTGACGCCAGGGCAATTTACCCAAGGGCAGGATAGTGAGACTCTGTCTCTACAAAAAAATAAATAAATAAATAAATAATCCTGACCCCAAGCACTAGCAGAGTAGTTTCTCCTTCCTCTTCCACACCCTACCCTCTGGGGATCTTTGACCCAAGTAAAAAGTCATTTAAAAAAAAAGAGCCACACATCTACCACCATCTCTTTGTGGATGTCTAGGCCACCTACAACAGCACAGAATTCTTCAAAGGATATTCTTCCATCTCCATCCTTATCTGCATTTATTATGGTTTTGTCTACGATTTGCTGTAACTGTGTCTCTTTCAGATTGTTCCCCACCATCATCTTCAACACCTGCAAGAGTTCCCCATTGGAAATACAGCCATCCTTATCCACGTCTTAGATAGGAAAAGCAAACCTTAACTTCTGCCCCTTATCTCCTTTGACACTCAACTGAGAGACTCCCTCCATAAATTCTTTGAAATCTACTTCTCCATTCCCATCTGTGTCGAATCTCTCTATTACTCGCTGTACTAAAGAATTCTGTTGTAACTCAGGCAGAGACACGAACTCTTCCACACTCAAAGAACCAAACTTGTCCAAATCAAGCTTCTTAAATCTTTTTCCTAACGTTTTAATTTCATCTGCACCAAACTTTGAGCACATTTCCAAAGAATAACTTGCCTCATTTCCCATTTTGCTCGGCGGGTGGGAGGCTCACTGGCCTGAGAGGGCTCCAGGCCAAGCAGGCCCAGCTGCGGCCCCCGTGTGGCCTGCGGGGAGGGGGTGGCGGTTGGGGGAGGGGAGGAGGCGTTGCAGGGCCCACGCGGCCTGGTGACTGGGCACGCGAGGGACCGGGCAGGGCGGGGTGGAAGAAATGAAGGTCGAGATTCACAGACCGAGAGCGCGGGAGGAAGAGACGGCGACAGGGAGGAGAGGCAGACAGGCAGAAAAGAGGGGGAGAGGGCTGGGTGGCCCGGGGCTGCAGCCGCAGGCTCACGCTGGAGGCTCTTGCTGACCCGCAACCTCAGGCCCGACAAAGGCGGAGGGCGGGAGAGGGAGGGGAGGGCCGAGCGCAGCAGCGCGCGGGGCGGAGGTGGGGGGCGCGCGCGGGCGGCGGCGGGGGCGGGGCTTCCGGGAGCTCCGTTCATCCGGAACCGCGTGCCCGGCTCGGCTGCGGCAGGTGAGGCCTTCTAAGGAGCTGTGGTTTGTAAGGTTTTATTTTAGTTCACAACTCCTCTTTTGGCCGAGATCCGCCAGAGGCAGCATCGACGGTCAAACTCTTACTCTGTTATATTGGTCGCCAGTGAAAGGTGTAAGCGGAGATGAGATGACACCAGAGCACTCTACCAGGGGGTGACAAAGTAAGATTCTGTCTCAAAAAAATAATAATAATAACTAAAAATAAAATCTTAAGGCTCCCCCCTCCAGCTGACTAATTGGACCCCCCTCTTGGCCAAAGGGCTGAGTTGCTAGCGGTAAGAGGGGAAGTCAGAAATGCCTCATCAAGCCCCCTCCCTTCTGGGAGATTCGTTAACAGACCTGAGGCTATAGAGGACAAACCTGTAGGTCCTCTGCTTACTTAACAGTTCACTGGAGTCTAGGTATTTGTCAGATGTGTTGTCTCTAATTAACAGATGTCCTTAACTTAAAGGATACCAAGCCTTTAGACCCGGGGTCCTCAAACTGCGGCCCGCGGGCCACATGAGGCCATGTGATTGTATTTGTTCCTGTTTTGTATTTTTACTTCAAAATAAAGTTTGTGCAGTGTGCATAGGAATTTGTTCATAGTTTTTTTTTTTTTTGAACTATAGTCTGCCATCCAACCGTCTGAGGGACAGTGAATTGGCCTCCTGTTTAAAAAGTTTGAGGATGCCTGCTTTAGACAAAGCTTCATTTCTTTAACCAATTAGAAATCAAAGAGTTTTAAGACCCACCTATAACCTGTAAACCTCCATTTTGAGATGTCCCACCTTTTTAGGCCAAACCAACTTACACCCTGCCTTGTATTGATTTATGACTTTACATGCAATGCCTGTCTCCCTGAATTGAATAGAAGCAAACTAATCCAGTCACAGTGAGTCCACTTGCTCAAGGTTTCTTGGGCATGGGTCCAGGCCATGGTCCTCAAATTCAGTTCTTAGAATAGACCTCTTCAAATTATTTTACAGAGTTTGCCTTCTCTTCTGTTGACAATGTTCAGTGAAGGTGGTGAGTTCAAGACATTTGTACTGATGCCATCTAAATCTCTTGGTGGAGGGATCTAATGAATCTGGTTCTTTGGTGTGAGGGCAAAAGAAAAACAGACCCTTGTGTTCTTCCTCTATGCAAGGCATCAGTAAATTAACAAGGGAAGAGAAGAGGTCCCTATAAGACCAGCCTCTGTAGAAACTGTTAATCAGTTCCACACACACCCTAAACCCCTCCCTCTAACCCAAAATGAATGGTGTGAAATTAGACTTCCAAACCTCAAGACAGGTGGACAGTCTTTTCCAAAGTCAAGTTTAGAAGAGGATCTTCACCTTGAGTCTGAAATTTCCTTCAGGCCATAGATCATATATACCTACCATGATCTGCTTGTGTCACAGAGAAATTATTGAATTTTGAGCTGAAAGAAAATAAAACCTACATAGCTTTTTTTTTTTTTTGAGACAAAGTCTTGCTTTGTTGCCCTTTGTAGAGTACCATAGCAAAACAGCTCATAGCAACTTCAAATACTTGGTCTCAAGTGATCCTCTTTCCTCAGCCTCCCAAGTAGCTGGGACTACAGGTGTCCACCACAACCCCTGGCTATTTTTTTCTTTTTTAGAGACAGGGTCTCATTCTTGCTCAAGCTAGTCTCGGACTCCTGAGCTCAAGAAATCCACCTGCCTCAGCCTCCTAGAGTGCGAGGACTACAGGTGTGAGCTACTGTGCCTGGCCCCTCTACATTACTTGTTGAAGGGTAGTCAGGAAAGCAAGTATATGGAATTAGGCTAAAGTAATGTATTTTCTTTCTGAACATTTTTTGCACTATAGCTTAACATGAACACCATTTTCCCACACAGTGCAAAGATGCCCACAGATCATTTTTCATAGGTATATATTTTTTAAAAAAATAAGGTATGGGTTGACAGGGAGAGACGTGCCCTATGGCAGATTTTCTGGAATTCTTTCTGCTTTATTTATTATTATTATTATTATTGGCAGGTTTTTTGGCCAGGGGCTGGGTTTGAACCCGCCACCTCCGGCATATGGGACCGGCGCCCTACTCCTTTGAGCCACAGGCGCCACACTGGTTTAAAAGAAAAGAAACTGACTCTGGGTGGCACCAGTGGCTCAGTGCGTAGGGCACCGGCCTCATATACCAAGGGTGGTGGGTTCAAACCCAGCCCCGGCCAAACTGCAACAAAAATAAAGAGCCAGGCGTTGTGGCGTGCGCCTGTCGTCTCAGCTACTTGGGAGGCTGAGGCAAGACAATCGCCTAAACTCAGAAGTTGGAGGTTGCTGTGAGCAGTGTGACACCACAGCACTCTACCAAGGGCAATAAAGTAAGACTCTGTCTCTACCAAAAAAATAAATAAATAAATAAATAAAAAACTAAAAGAAACTGACTCCGAGAAAACATCCTTCCCCTTTTGCACCCTGGAGGACTTTGTGTTACGCTTCCTCCTTTGTGGCTAGACGCTGTATACATTTCAGCGGTTAGAAACTCTGTAAATGAGTAGGAATCAAAGTTATATTCAAACGTAGGATTTCAAGGACAATTCACATATCAAAGCAGCATTGTTGGGGCTCCCAAGACAATGCTAATTTGAGCATTACTTGCTTGACATCTTTTATCACCCATTCCAAAGATCATTTCTAGGGAAAGCAGAGCATGTCATATGGAAGTTACACAAGTCTCCTGGCCTCTTTGTACCTTAGTTTCCTCACCTGAAAATATTGGATTGATCCTTCCTGTGAAATATAAATATAACTTTAAAAAAAATTAAAAAAGAAAAATTGGATAGATCTTAAGATATGCTATTCAGAGTTCATAATGAGCTGATACCTAGTTAACTGATAACTGAATGATGCTTTTACACATAGCTTTTTATGTGTTCATCTATTTAACTTACACCTTGTGTAAAAATTGCATTCCATGCCACGCCTGAAACGTTCGGAAGCTCAGTTCAGTGATTAAATTGCAACCAAGATTTCTACAAAAAACAACAAGAAAAAGGAAAGACATAAGCCGATAAAGAAAAAGAAAAGATATTCTTTCAGAGCATTCATCATTTGGCAGTGATTCTAACTTATATATGACAAAACATAACCTCAGTACTTCCTCTGTACACGAAGGAAATTTCGCCGTAGAAGATATTGGCTTATGATTTATACTTTATTGCATTTACTATACATGCAATGTGTAGATACGAAACAGTGAATGCTCAGCCAATACTTGTGTTGAGAGATCTTTATTTCTCTATGACAGAGTTTTGCAACTTCAGTGCTATTGATATATTAGCTGTATAATTCTTTGGGGGATTTGTCCTGTACATTGTAGGTCAACAGCATTCCTGGCTTCTGCCCACCAGGTGTCAGTAACATACCCACAGTTGTGACAACTGAAAATGTCTCCAGGCATTGCCAAATGTCGTCTGGGTACAAAATCCCACTAGTTGAGACCATTGTTCTATTATGATCCCCTCTGATCTGTGTAATAATTCTCACACTAATAATTTTGTGTGTAATAATTCTCACACTAATCTTTGCTAGAGATTAAATGAATTTGCTATAAATTTTAGTAACTTTCTACTAGTAAAATTTTAATCATATTTCAAAATGAATAGCAGAGGGTTTATAAGTTTAATAAAAGTTCCAAATGTAATGAAGTTCTATTTGTAACTTACACATACTGCAGAAATGGTAGTGATTCAAAGGTACGTCTTTCAATAAATTGGATTTTATTGCAGGATAAATCTCTAGAAAAAGTAAAAGAAGACACTGCCTTGATTTGATACCAAATTAGTGGGAACAACTAGTAGCATTTAGAATGATAATAATGAATATGTAGCTTTTGTCTACATTCTAAACTTTTGGACTTGTATTTAAACTTTCCATAGCCCCCTAATGCTCCCTGTATTTCATGATTTTCACCAATAAAATATGCAACTGTAGATCTTAAAAGATTTTGGATGTAATCTTTCCCTGGGCAGCAGGAGACTTGACTAAACAACCTTTTGTAGCCTCATCAAATTCTAGATTAGAAGCTTCAAGTTTTTATTTTTCTATATAATTTCTAATATGAAAAGGAATAACCTCACATTTTACACCTTTCTGGTTTAATTCTGTTTTTCTAAGCTAGTTCGATACCAAAAGAGATAAAAGATATCCTTTCACATCCTTTGAAAGGAAGTTACCCTTCTAATTAATACATAACTTTGAACTAATTCAGAATTATACCATATTAATAGAAATTCATTTTGGTTTTATATTGCCTTAATATTCCATGAAAGCAATTTTTTCAGTGGTACAGTGATGGGACGTAGCAAAAGGCAACACGGAACTGGATTTTTATTTGAAAACACCCCTTAACTATAGTTGACTATTTCACTTGACTCCAGTTTATCCCTCGCTCTTCACCTGGCTGTTGTCACTCTGTGCTGACTGGTATCTCTTCCTTCTAAACCAGTGGTTTTCAACCTGTGGGTCGCGACCCACAGGAACTGTGTATTAAAGGGCCGCGGCATGAGGAAGGTTGAGAACCATTGTTCTAAACTATCCTGCACACAATTGACCAGATGAACTCTCCAGAAGTGATTCTCAAAGACCAGCATATGGGAATTTATGAAAGATGCAAATCCTTGGCCTTACTCTAAACTGACTGAATCAGTAGCTGTGGAGTTGTAGTCCAGAACCAAGGCCTAACAAGACCTCCAAGTGCTTGTGGTGCAGACTTAAGATGGGCGTAAAGCATGGTGGTATAGCATGGTTCCCTGCGATGGCTTTTGCTTGGCATTCAAAGCCCTAGAAAGTCTGGCTCCAGTCTCCTACTCTCTCTCCTTGCACTCTACAGGTACTCAAAGCATTCCTCAAATACTTTGCTGTATTTTGCCTTTCTCCCATTTCCCTTTTCCAAGTTTGGACTATTTCCCCCCAAATCTGTCTAAGGAAATCTGTCTAAGGATATCTGATGGCCTTCTGATAGATCCTGTTCTAGCAGCATTGCTCTAGGAACATCTTCTCTGATCCAAACTCAAGTCTTTTCTCCTCCTTCTGTGCTCCAGAAGCAGTTTGTCCCTCTTAGTGCCCATAGCTATGTCTTCTTTCCAATGCAGTTATTTTTGCTCCCATTTCTTTTAAGTATAAACTCCTTGAAAGCAGGGATTAGGTCTTGCTCATCTGCAAGCCCACTGTGTTTAAAATTGACACATGAGAATACAGTAGAACCTCTCTAAGCTGATCACTTGCTGGACTATAACAAACCAGGCAACTACAGTGGTGGTCGGCATAAGGAACTTCCACTGAGCACATGTGGCGCATGTCTGGTCTGTGAAAATGAGGTAAAATTATGGAGGTGGTCAACCATGGAGGTTCTACTGTATTTATAAAATGAGTGAAAAGCTGAGAACGAGGAGAAGAAGAAGAAAAAAAAATGTTTTAAAAGAAATGCAATTTTATTACTTTGTATCCTTCTTCTGGGCCTTTGCAACCAGCCCTTTGTCATCCTCTTAGTGCTTGTCTCGTTATGGTTGATGCTTACATGTTTGTTTCCCCTGTGAAATGTTAAGTTCTTAGAAGGGTAGGAATCCTGTCTTACTCATCTCTCTGACTCTAATATTAGGCAAAGTGGTTGGCATATTCTCTTTGTTTTTTTAATTGGTTGGCATTTTTTAAATGAATGAGAATATATCCTAACATGAAAGATTAGCTTACAAAATATGCATATGTCATTGTGGAAGTAAGGAAGGGCCTACTCCATTGAGCAATTACGTCATTTACTTTTTTCCCCAAATGTGGCAGAGGTGCCTAAGAAGACCAGTACAAAGGTGGTCATGCCTTTAAGGCCTAGAAGGTTAGATCATTCAAAGGACTATTTTTAGTGCCATGTACCTACTTCCCTTAAGTCTTCTACATTTGAAAGAAGAATCTATTTGCTAAAGAGCAACATTAGTTAGCTTAATAAAGATTAATGATGTACACACTTCTTGACCACACTTCTTTGCCGTGGGCAAAGGATAAAACTCAGACTTTCATAGCAAGGGATATAGTATCTTCTTATCTTTAAAAAGATAGAAATAAATACTATGCAAATATTCCCTCCTTGGCAATAAGGCAGGAGAAATTTTCATTTTGTAATTTGGGAAGAATTAGGAGCATTGGTAATATGCTTATTCATTGTAAACATTTCTAGCTATACCATTTAACCATAATTTAAACAACTTTTTTTTTTCTTTTTGAGGCAAAGTCTCATTCTGTTGCATCAGGCCAGAGTGCCATGGTGTCAGCCTAGCTCACAGCAACCTCAGACTCCTGAGCTCCAAGCTATCCTCCTACCTCAGCCTCCCGAGTAGCTGGGACTATAAGCACCCACCATAATGTTTGGATAATTTTTCTATTTTTTAATAGATACAGGGTCTCACTCTCAATGAGGCTCGAACACATGAGCTCAAGGGATCCTCCTACCCTGGACTCCCAGAGTGCTAGGATTACAGGTGTGAGCCACTGCACCTGTCCTTAAACAACTATTTTCAATAAGAGTATAGTAATTTCTGCTATGAAATCCTCACTGCCAGCCTATTCTCTTAAATATATATATTTACTATATGATTAAATTAAATCATATCTGTATGATTTTCATATCATGTTCTTATATTAAATATTTAATATTCTTTAATATTTTATATTCTTAAATATATTTATTCTTTATAATTCATCTGCTTATTTAATAGTTAAATGTTAATTTAATTCAGATTAAATTATCAAAAACTTCTGGATTAATGGCATTCAAACTAGTGTAGATGGTCTATATTTTCCTTTCCTTTCCTTTGAGCAACAACTTAAAGTTTAATTCTTCTCATGCTACTAAACCAACTTTTTCAAATCCTTCTTCTTTCTTTCTTTTTTTTTGCATTTTTTTCAGCGGGGCTGGGTTTGAACCCACCACCTCCGGCACCTAGGGCTGGCACTCTACTCCTTCGAGCCACAGGCGCCACCCAAATTTAGCCTTTTTCTGAAGGCTAAATAGTAATATTTTAGGCTTTGTAGGTCACATATGGTCTCTGTTGCATATTCTTGTCTTTCTTTTTCTTTTACAGACCCTTTAAAAATGTAAAAACCATTCTTAACTTACAGGCTCTAAATAAAAACAGACTGTGGATTAGATTTGCTCTATGGGTTGTAGACTAAATATAAATATAAGCAGATGATATATAAAACTTATAAAACAAGGTTCAATGGGTGCCAATAATTGCTCAGATGTTATTACCACTTTTTCCTTATAAGCAAAGTTTTTTTCTATCCGTATCTTATCTATATGATTTTAAAAACTAAAAATGCACAGAGATGGGCTAGAGACGGGCTAAAACTCTACACGGATTTAGAGAACTGCAGCATTTTATTGCTGAAAGAAGTTTTAGAGATTATCTAATTTGAACCCCTTATTCACTTTACAGATAATATCACTAAAAGCTCATAAATAAATATGATTAACTAACTAACTTACAAATACTGGAGGGATAGCAGGCCTTCAAACGAATCTTTATGTAATTCGGTCATATGATTTTCACTGAGAATTCTGAAAAAGGATAAGGTTATTTGTTATTTCTTTTTTAAGATTTTATTATTGTTTCGGGTTAATCTGAGGGCACAACGAAATAGGTTACAATGTTTGCATTAGTTAGGTAGAGTTCCTCTTATAATTGTGTACTGCCCCCAAGAAGTGTGCCATGCACTCGAACATTGGGCCCATTGAGTGGGAGCACCTCCATCCTCCTCCTTCCCCTCTCCCTGCTCCCTCTTTCTCCATCCCAGACCTTGAATTGATTTGAGTTTTTCTCTTATGTGGGAATGTATCAGATTATCTACTGGCCTCATGTTAGTATTGAGTACATTGGATTCTTGCTTCTCTACTCTGTGATACTTTACTAAGAAGAATGTGTTTCAATTCCATCCAGATTAATACAAAAGATGTAATGTCCCCATCTTTTTTAATGGCTGAATAGTATTCCACGGTATACATATACCACAGTTTGGTATATCCATTCCTGGTTGGTGGCATTTAGATTGCTTTCACATTTTGCCAATTGTAAATTGAGCTGCGATAAACAACATAGTACAAATGGCTTGAAGATAGAATAATGTTTTTTTTCTTCTGAATACATGACTAACAGTGGGATTTGAGGAATCAAATGGGAGATCTAATTTGAGTTCTTTGAGGATTCTCCATACTTCTTTCCAAAGAGGTAGAATTAGTTTGCAGTCCCACCAACAGTGTAAAGAAAGAGGTTATTTCTAAATAAAAATGCAAACAATTTGCCATATAGGACTAACTCCTATCTGTGGAGGAAACCTGGGTAATGGTGCCAATTGAATACACTCATTCTTATTTAATTTCAAGGTGGCAACATCTGCTTTGTTTTCATTCAAACCTTTCTTCACATTTTCCTTTTGTGTCCAAATCTCTACACACACACACCCCTACCCACTATTCCCAAAAAATCGTATATTTAATACCTACTCTCTAGATCACAAAATCCCTGTTAGAACCCAACTCTGGTTCTAATTAAGACCAGCAGAACTGCCATTTCCTCATCTCTTTCCCCCCCAATTTTTTTTATGTTGTTGTTGTTGTTGTTGCTTTTTTTGAGACAGAGCCTCAAGTTGTCATCCTGGGTAGAGTGCTGTGGCGTCACAGCTCACAGCAACCTCCAACTCCTGGGCTTAAGAGATTCTCTTGCCTCAGTCTCCCAAGTAGCTGTGACTACAGGTGCCCGCCACAACACCCAGTTATTTTTTGGTGGTAGTTGTCATTGTTGTTTACCAGGCCCAGGCTGGATTTGAACCTGCCAGCTCTGGTGTATGTGTCTGGTGCCTTAGCCGCTTGAGCTACAGGCACCGAGCCCCAAATGTTATTATTAAAGCCCCACATGGACCTATGTCAGGCTACAAGTGAAGTCAGTAGGCTTTTCCCCCCATTTAAAAAAGGTGTTTGTTTGTTTGTTTGTTTGTTTGTTTGAGAAATACAATGTGCATAAAATGCATATAACTTAAATGTTCAGTTTAAATAATTGTAAAGCAGGTACCCATGTAATATCATCACGTCAAGAAAGAGTACCATGAGCATCCAGAAGCTCGTGTGGCCCTTTCCAATCACAACCCTCTCTCTGACCTCTGAAGATAACCACTATCTTAACTTTTATAGTAATTTCCTTGTTTTCAAAATATAGTTTTACCTGTTATATGTCAGTCATACACAAAATACTTTAGTTTTGCCTCTTCCTGAACTTTACATAAATGGAATCATATTACAAGGGGACAAACTTTCATGGAAAATAAAACGATATCTCTATTTTCAAAACTGAAAACTCAGAGATCACCTATACAAGTTGAACTGATGACACACAAACTACTGTATTTTTCCAAAATAACTTATGTATCTAAATTGACTGCTTTAATAAATTAATAAGAAAATGATAAAAACAATTGAAAAGGAAAATGGATAAAGGACAGAAAACTCAGAAGAAACACAAATGTTCACCAACTTTTAATAAATAAAGGTATTTAAATTCAAGAGTAATCAGAAAAGACCCTTTTTGTTCACCCATCATATCAGCAAAGAGTTGGAGAATACTCAGTGGAAAAAGGCTGTCATATTCTGTTGAGTATAGTATAAGTTGGCACAACTTTTTTGAGGACAATTAAAATTTAATACCTACATTGTCTTCATATCAACCATTCCATTTCTAGATATCTGTTCTACAGAAATATTTGCCCAAGTTCACAAAGAAGCAGCAATGCACCTAACAAGAAAACTGGACATAGGAGGGTGTCGCCTGTGGCTCAGTGAGTAGGGTGCCGGCCCCATATACCGAGGGCGACAGGCTCGAGCCTGGCCCCCAGCAAATTGCACCAAACTGCAACAAAAAAATAGCCAGGCGTTGTGGCGGGCGCCTATAGTCCCAGCTACTCGGGAGGCTGAGGCAAGAGAATCGCCTAAGCCCAGGAGTTGGAGGTTGCTGTGAGCTGTGATGTCAGGGCACTCTACCGAGGGTGACACAGTGAGACTCTGTCTCTAAAAAAAAAAAAGAAAAGAAAACTGGACATAATCTAAACATCCATCCATAGGGGAATTATTAAATAATTCATGCCACATCCATAGTATGGAATCCATAATATGGAATGATGCAAGAGTTTAAATGAATGGGGTAACCCTCTAAGTGCTGTGAAAGAAAAATCTAACATGTATCATGAAGTGAAAGGATCAAGTTGTAAGATGTTACCATTTCTATAAAACAAAAAACGTAAGGCCACACAAAAAATTCATTTTGCTATATGTAAATATGTATGTAGGCAAATACTTGGGAAAGGTCTGGAAGGATATGCACCAAACTTAGGGGTAGTGGTTACCTCAGGGACCAGGCATCAGGGCACAAGGAGGGTTTCCATTATACCTGTTATTTAGTTTTTAAATATTAAGAGTATAATGTGTATTACTTACATAATAAAAATACATTTAAATTGCCTCTTTCTTTTAAAGAGAGCCCACCAAATTTAATTTTAAAATAATCATAGAATTATAATCAACAGACATTGATTTGAGATGTGGAGGAAGAAACACCTTTCCTTAGAAGCGTTGACCTCAAAATTCTGGACCAGGAAGGATCTTACAATGCAGCTAAGTTTTTGTACTCATATCTGGAGAGAGTATACTCACAGTTTCTCAGTCCAACAGTATGATTTCCATACATTCTCATCAATGTAAGAAATAGCATTTCCTTGGAAATTTCTGTGAAGAAACACAGGCGATATTCAAATACAGAAAATACTTCCAGTTTTCTAATTTCCAGAGCTATGAGCTTCCTAGTTTGCACAATTAATCAAGAAATAATGTGGGGATTCCTGGAGATTCCAGGTGTCTCTGCAGCAGCCTCTGTCACCCTGTGACCTGCAGGTACTGGGACATCTCGGGAGCTGGGAAGTGATGCACAGCCAGAAAGAAGAAGGCGGCACCGAGGATTCTGAGCAGCGTTTGTCTCTGGAGTTGGGCTCTGAGCTACGGCCTCCTCTTCAGCTGTTCCCTTTCCTGGGGATCCTAAGTGTCTCTGCAGCAGCCTCTGTCACTCTGCTTCTGCAGAGAATTGACCTGCAGGACACCGGGGCATCCCGGAAGCTGGGAAATGCCCAGAGCTGTCTGAGCAGCTGTCTGCCTGCAGCGCCCAGCATCCCTCCCTCGTGGTGACATTCAAAAGGTCCTCAGGGAAGAATCCAAAGGAGTGTTGACATTCAAGGACATGTCTGTTGAATTCTCTATGGAAGAGTCGGCCTGCTTGGACCCTGCTCAGCAGCATTTGTATGGGGAAGTCATGTTAGAGACCTACAGAAACCTGTTCTTCCTGGGTCTTACTGTCTCTAAGCCAGAACTCATCACCTGTCTGGAGCAAAGCAAAGAACCCTGGAAGGCGAAGACACACCAGATACTAGTCAAGCACCCAGCTCTATATACTCATTATACTGAAGACCGTTTTCAAGAGTGGGACACAAATATTTTATTTCCAGAGATGATCCTGACCAGATATCAAAGCTATGGCTCCGAGAATTTAAACTTAACAAAATATTGGGAAAGTGTGTATAAGTGTGATGAGCAGAAAGTAAGTTACAGTGGACTTCACCAATGATTAACAGCTACCTATGGCAAAGTATTCCAATGTAGTAACTCTTTGAACACCTTCAGACAATTGTTAAATCTCAATGGACAAATAACGATATATACCTTAGAGAAAACTTTTAATTGTAAAAGCTATAGGAAAGCCTCTAACTTCTGGTCACATGTTACAGAACATAAGATCACTCATATTGGAAAAAACAGTCCAAATGAAAAGAAGGTAGCCAAGTTTTTCAGTCTTGCTCAAGATTCGATACTGGAGAGAAACTGGACACGTGTGAAAATGATGGCAAATGTCTTAGCCACAGTTCAAAATATCGTAACCATGAGAATTTTGATACTGGAGGAAAAACCTGCAACTATATGGAATGTGACAAACTTACCAAGCAACACTCACATGTTTCTAGACGAGAAAAAGAATTGATTCTGCAGAGAAACCTTTCAAATGTGAAGAATGTGGCATAACCTTTAACCAGCACTCTCTCCTCTGTAGACATCAAAGAATTCATTCTGGAGATAAACCCTACAAAAATGTCAGGAATGTGGCAAAGCCTTTAACAAGTACTCAAACCTTTCTGTACATCAAAGAATTCATTCTGAAGAGAAACCCTATGGATGTGAAGAATGTGGCAAAGCCTTTAAACACCACTCACACCTTTCTAGACATCAAAGAATTCACTCTGGAGAGAAACCCTACAAAGGTCAAGAATGTGGAAAATCCTTTAAGTACTACACAAGCTTTTCTAGACATCAAAGAATTCACTCTGGAGGGAAACCCTACAAATGTCGAAGAGTGTGGCAAAGCCTTTAACTGTGACTCAAACCTTTCTGTACTTCAAAGAATTTACTTTGGACATAAAACTTACAAATTTAGAGAATGCACTAAAGCCTTTTTCCTTAGTTAAACTCATAGTGAACATAACAGAATTTCTTGTGGAGAGAAACTCCACAAATGTGAAGAAGGGGGCAAGGCATTTACACTGTACTCAACCCTTTCTGTTCATCAAAGTAGTCATTCTTGAAAGAAACTACAGTGGTCAAAATGTGGCATAGACTTTCATTAGTTTGTGAACATTTCTAGACATTTAAGAATTTATTCTGGAGGAAAACCTTTTAAATATGGACAGTGTGGCAAAATCTAACTCAAATTCAATCCTCACTGTACACAGAGGAAATCAGACAGAGAGAAACCCTCCATTTGAAGACTGCGGCGGTGCCTTGACCTGGTGTTGATAGCATGCTAAGCATAGAAGAATTCAAACTGGAGAGTAATCCTACAAATGTGAACAGTGTGGCAATGACCTTAACCAGAGCTCAAACCTTAACATACGAACATTCATATTGGAGAGAAATCTTCCAAATATCGATAATGTGGCAAAGATTTCAGTGGTCCTCAGTCTCATTAAACATAAGAGAAACCATAGGAGAAAAAACGGAAACGATGTGAAGATGTGGCAGAGCCTCATGCCAGTATGCACTGTTTTCTGTACACAATAGAATTCATGTGGAAGAGAAAGTCTAAAAAGTAAAAGAAAGAAAGAAAGAATGTGGGGCTATGGGCTCAAATAATAAGGCATCTCCTCAGAAGCTTAACTTCCTGTCTGTCCAATCTCTTGGAAGATAATATCAGTTATGAATGAATAAATGGATAAAATCACTTATGTGTCTAAATTATCATATATCAACGTTTGCTCTTCGCAGATGATATGATTGTATATCTGGAAAACACCAGGGATTCTACTACAAAACTTTCAGAAGTGATCAAGGAATACAGCAGTGTCTCAGGTTACAAAATCAATATTCATAAATCGGTAGCCTTTATATATACCAACAATAGTCAAGCTGAAAAAACAGTTAAGGTCTATATTCCATTCACAGTACTGCCAAAGAAGATGAAATATTTGGGAGTTTATCTAACAAAGGATGTGAAAGATCTCTACAAAGAGAACTATGAAACTCTAAGAAAATAAATAGCTGAAAATGTTAACAAATGGAAAAACATGCCATGCTCATGGCTGGGAAGAATCAACATTGTTAAAATGTCCATACTACCAGAAGCAAAATACAATTTTAATGCAATCCCTATTAAAGCTCCACTATCATACTTTAAAGATCTTGAAAAAATAATACTTCATTTTATATGGGATCAGAAAAAACCTCGAATAGCCAAGACATTACTCAGAAATAAAAACACAGCAGGAGGAATCACTCTACCAGACCTGAGACTTTACTATAAATCGATAGTGATCAAAACAGCATGGTACTGGCACAAAAGCAGAGAAGTAGATGTCTGGAACAGAATAGAGAACCAAGAGATGAATCCAGCTACTTACCGTTATTTGATGTTTGACAAGCCAATTAAAAACATTCAGCGGGGAAAAGACTCCCTATTTAACAAATGGTGCTGGGTGAACTGGCTGGCAACCTGTAGAAGACTGAAACTGGACCCACACCTTTCACCATTAACTAAGATAGATTCTCACTGGATTAAAGATTTAAACTTAAGACATGAAACTATAAAAATACTAGAAGAGAGTGCAGGGAAAACCCATGAAGAAATAAAAAATAATAAATTATCATATATCATATATATACATGCACACATATACACATATATACACACATGTATTTCCATGACTTTTTTTAAAAAAGTGTAAATATATCCATGAATGACATGTTTGAAAGCAAACTGTTAAATGCCTTACAATCAGTTTCAGCCCTGTGGATAACTTTAAATCTTTACCTTTAACACTGTTCCCTATTCCTCAGCAACAAATTTTTTTTTTGAGGCAGTATCTCACTATGTTGCCCTGGGTAGAGTGCTGTGGCATCACAGCTCACAGCAACCTCAAACTCTTGGCTCTTGGGTTTAAGCAATTCTCTTACCTTAGCCTCCCGTGTAGCTGCGGCTACAGGCACCCATAACAACGCCTGGCTATTTTTTGGTTGCAGTTATCATTGTTGTTTAGCTGGCCCGGGTCGGAATCGAACCTGCCAGCCCGGGTGTATGTGACCAGGGACCTACTCACTGAGCTACAGGCGCCGCCCCTCAGCAATAATTTTACCTATTTACTTTATAGGTGTATTTTTCCCAGTTGGGGGCAGGGGTAGAAATAAGACAGTCGTCTGCCTAATGCACATTTCCATTTAACCAGAAGCTTTCTGGTTGTTTAATGCTCAGAAATTTAAAAAAATGCCCAAACTGATCTTCTCTCCCTCAAATTGGCTCTGACTGCTGCACTTGTTATATACCACCATCATTATCTTTTTTTTTTATTATTAAATCATAGCTGTGTACATTAATGCAATCACGGGGCACCATACACTGGTTTTATAGACCGTTTGACACATTTTCATCACATTGGTCAACATAGCCTTCCTGGCATTTTCTTAGTTATTCTGTTAAGACATTTACATTCTACATTTACTAAGTTTCACATATACCCTTGTAAGACACAACGCAGGTGTAATCCCACCAATCACCCTCCCTCTGCCCAACTCCCCCCTCCCTTTCCCCCTTCCCTCTATAGCTTTCATGTGAAAGCCATAAATTAGTTTCATAGTAGGGCTGAGTACATTGGAGACTTTTTCTTCCATTCTTGAGATACTTTACTAAGAAGAACATTTTCCAGCTCCATCCATGTAAGCATGAAAGAGGTAAAGTCTCCATCTTTCTTTAAGGCTGCATAGTATTCCACAACCATCATTATCTTCATCATGCAGGACAGAAACCATGGAGTCACATTTGATTTCTCCCTTCCCTATAGACATCCTCTCCCAACTCATTAGTTGGTCACTAAATCCTGTCCTTCCTTTGTAGTATCCCCAGGACTTTATTCCCACTTCTATCACAAGCACTCAGCTTTAGTCCTTTCTCACTTTACTTCTAAATTTTGCTAGACAAGCTTACCATTTGGTCTCCCAGAGTTAAGCTTCCCCCTCTAGAGCATGCTATGTATGGATTCTAAAATAATCCTTTTGTCTTTTTTTTTTTTTTTTTTTGTAGAGACAGAGTCTCACTTTATGGCCCTCGGTAGAGTGCCGTGGCCTCACACAGCTCACAGCAACCTCCAACTCCTGGGCTTAAGCGATTCTCTTGCCTCAGCCTCCCGTGTAGCTGGGACTACAGGCGCCCGCCACAATGCCCGGCTATTTTTTGGTTGCAGTTTGGCCGGGGCCGGGTTTGAACCCGCCACCCTCGGTATATGGGGCCGGCGCCTTACCGACTGAGGCACGGCGCTTAATCATTTCTTTCTCTTGCTTAAAAACTTTCCATGGCTCTCCATACCTCATTGCATATAACTTTCAAACTCCCATATCTGATGTTCAAGGTTTTTCATAATCACGTTTTCCACTGCTTCCTAACCCAATTCTTGGAAGCAAGACTGGTCTTCTAAATCCCCATCATTCCTGCAGCCATGATGTTGCCTAGGCTTTACTCCCAATGTTTCTCTTTAACAGATTATAGATGCTTTTTAAGCCCCAGGCAAAGTTTCAGCTTATCCAGGGAGCTTTCCCTGACCTCCACACCTCAATGATTATAGATTCTGGTGAATTACAGCATCTATGGTCTCTATATCTCTTTAGGACTTAATTATAAACCACCTCCCTTTTGATGCCTATTTCTTTTCTTCCTACCTATCATTTTCATATTCTAGAGATAATGTCATACTCTGCCCTGAGTTGGGCACAAAATGGGCACTACATACAGGAAACCAGGTACAAAGATGAGGCCTGGACATAATTAAGGGACTGAATAATGATAATAATAGTTAACATTCATATATATGCTAGGCACTGATACACATGTAAGTATTACATGTACTCCCACCCCTAAATCTCACAACAATCCTAAGAAATGGTAAGTATCACAATCCCCATATTAAAGATGAGGAAATTGAGCCACAGAGTGGAATGACTTGCCCAAGGTCACAAAACTAATAAATGACAGACCTGGGTTGTTGTGTTTTTTTTTTGGCCGGGGCTGGCTTTGAACTTGCCACCCTTGGTATATGAGGTTGGCACCCTACTCCTTGAGCCACAGGTGCCACCCAGAGGAATATGCTTCTGTGAAGAGAGTGAAGCAAACTCAGAAGAGTAGAGGGTAAGCAATGATATGATGGGACTAAAGAGAAATGGATAAAGAAAAAAAGAGTAGTCACAGGTAAAAGTTTGGAGAAGGGGCACAATAGTACAAAGGAGAATGAGGATAAGGAAAATCTGACAAGTAAAAGGTAAAAGCAGAAAGTCAACCAATGAAGAAAGCCCACAAGTGTCTCAAGGAAAAGGCTGCCATGTGAGGCAGGATGCAGAGAACGAATGAGGATAAGTGACTTACAAGACGGTGAAGGTGCCATTATAGGCTTCAGGCTCCTGCACAGGCACTCGGCGGAGTCTCTTCTCTGGGCTGAGACCAACACACGACAGTGTCTCATCTCTGCAGGTACAGAGCTCACATATGCTGGTGTTCATGTCGGTGTTGATATTGGCAATCTCTTGTTCCATGTTGTAATTTGGCAACGAATTTTGAGTTACGGTAATGTCCGAGTCGGATATTTGAATTGTAACTTCAGTCGGGATTGGAGGCTGAGTCTGAATCTGCTCTGGATGGGGAGCTGCCATCCTCTCCAGAGCCACAGGATGTTCAACCTCTGATGTAGTTGCTAAAGTTACAACAAATTCCAGGCTCAAAGGTAAAACTGTGATCGTGACACCAGGGGATGTTGTATGCTGGGCTTGATCCTGACCCGGTGTTGGAACTGTTATTTCATAATAGGCTGGAGCTACTACATCCCTTGGTACCTCTAGAGGTTGAGTTGGAGCCTCTTGCATGGTTGGAGAAGGTTTAACCTCTCTAGTTTGTTCTGAAGTCATAGTAAGTTCCTGGTCCAAAAGCTTAACTGTGACCTCAGCTGGGTTTGTCTGCCGAGTCTCCATCTGGTCTAGATGTGGAAGTGTCACATCAAGATGCTGAAGTGTCACCTCAGGATGCGGAACTGTGACTTCAGGATGTGGAAGTGTCGCCGCAACCTCAAGATGTGGAAGTGTCACCTCAGGATGAGAAAGTGTCACCTCAGGATGCGGAAGTGACACCTCAGGATGTGGAAGTGTCACCTCCACATCTGGAGGTTTAACTGTAACATTGGGCAAGTAATAAAGATGAGGTTGATCCTCATCTGGAGGTGGAACTGTCACCTCATGATTAGGTGGAGTTTGAGCCATATTCTCGATGGGGGAATCTGGAGCTTGAGCTGTTACCTCCCGCTGCATTTGAGAATGTTCACTCTCCCCAAGAGACACAAAAGACTGAGGTGGTTGCTCCTGCTCATTGGGGGAAGGCTCAGCCTACCCACAATAGCATGCGCATTCAATTGGGGTCTCCTCCTCGATGGCAGGTGGTTTCACCTCCTCAGGATGCTCTGGAGGCTGAGTTGGAGTCTCTTGATGGGCTGAAGAAGATTCAGCCTCCGTCACAGGCTCTGAAGTTATGGAAACCTCCACATCCGGAGGTTTACCTGTCACCTCATGATTATGTAGAGTTTGAGCTAAATTCTCCATAGGGGACTCTGGAGTTTGAACTGTTGCCTCCTGCTGTATTTGAGAAGGGTCAATCTCCCCCGGAGACACAAAAGGCTGTGGAGGCTGCTCTTCCTCACTGGGGCAAGGTACAGCCTCTGCAGGAAAGCCTGGACACTCAGTTGGGGTCTCTTCCTGGTTGGCAGAAGGTTTCGCCTCCTCAGAATGTTCTAGACGCTGAGTTGGGGTCTCTTCCTGGATGGCAGAAGGTTTCACCTCCTCAGCATGCTCTGGAGGCTGAGTTGCGTTCTCCTCCTGGGTGGCAGCAGGTTTCACCTCCTCAGGATGCTCTGGAGGCTGAGTTGGAGTCTCCTGCTGGGCTGAAGAAGATTCAGCCTCCGTCACAGGCTCTGAAGTTATGGAAACCTCCACATCCGGAGGTTTACCTGTCACCTCATGATTATGTAGAGTTTGAGCTAAATTCTCCATAGGGGACTCTGGAGTTTGAACTGTGGACTCCTGCTGTATTTGAGAAGGGTCAATCTCCCACGGAGACACAAAAGGCTGTGGTGGCTGCTCTTCCTCACTGGGGCAAGGTCCAACCTCTGAAGGAAAGCCTGGAGACTCAGTTGGGGTCTCTTCCTGGTTGGCAGAATGTTTCGCCTCCTCAGGATGCTGTTCAGGCTGAATTGGGTTCTCATCCTGGGAGACAGAAGGTTTTGCCTCCTCAGGATGCTCTGGAGGCTGAGTTGGGGTCTCCTCCTGGGTGGCAGAAGGTTTCACCTCCTCAGGATGCTGTTCAGGCTTCATTGGGTTCTCCTCCTGGGTGGCAGCAGGTTTCACCTCCTCAGGATGCTCTGGAGGCCGAGTTGGTGTCTCCTCCTGGGTGGCAGAAGGTTGTCCCTCCTCAGGATGCTCTGGAGGCTGAGTTGGGGTCTCCTGCTGGGTTATAGAAGATTCGGCCTCTTTGGTAGGCTCTGAAGTTATGGTAACCTCCACATCTGGAGGTTTAACTGTAATATTGGGCAAGTAATAAAGATGAGGTTGATCCTCACCTAGAGGTTGAAATATCACCTTATGATTAGGTGGAGTTTGAGCTATATTCTCCATGGGGGACTCTGGAGCTTGAGCTGTGACCTCCTGCTGGATTTGAGAAGGTTCTGTCTCCCCAGGAAACACAAAAGGCTGAGGTGGCTGCTCCTGCTGTCTGGGGGAAGGCTCAGCCTACCCACAAAAGCATGGGCACTCAGTGTGGGTCTCCTCCTGGATGGCAGGTGGTTTCACCTCCTCAGGATGCTCTGGAGGCTGAGTTGGAGTCTCCTGCTGGGCTGAAGAAGATTCAGCCTCCGTCACAGGCTCTAAAGTTATGGAAACCTCCACATCCGGAGGTTTACCTGTCACCTCATGATTATGTAGAGTTTGAGCTAAATTCTCCATAGGGGACTCTGGAGTTTGAACTGTGGCCTCCTGCTGTATTTGAGAAGGGTCAATCTCCCACGGAGACACAAAAGGCTGTGGTGGCTGCTCTTCCTCACTGGAGCAAGGTCCAGCCTCTGAAGGAAAGCCTGGAGACTCAGTTGGGGTCTCTTCCTGGTTGGCAGAATGTTTCGCCTCCTCAGGATGCTGTTCAGGCTGAATTGGGTTCTCCTCCTGGGTGGCAGAAGGTTTTGCCTCCTCAGGATGCTCTGGAGGCTGAGTTGGGGTCTCCTCCTGGGTGGCAGAAGGTTTCACCTCCTCAGGATGCTGTTCAGGCTTAATTGGGTTCTCCTCCGAGGTGGCAGAAGGTTTTGCCTTCTCAGAATGCTCTGGAGGCTGCGTTGGAGTCTCCTGCTGGGTTAAAGAAGATTCGTCCTCTTTGGTAGGTCTAAAGTTATGCTAACCTCCACATCTGCAGGTTTAACTGTAACATTGGGCAAGTAATAAAGATGAGGTTGATCCTCACCTGGAGGTGGAACTGTCACCTCATGATTAGGTGGAGTTTGAGCTATATTCTCCATCGGGGACTCTGGAGCTTGAGCTGTGACCTCCCGCTGGATTTGAGAAGGTTCAGTCTCCCCAGGAGACACAAAAGACTGAGGTGGCTGCTCCTGCTCACTGGGGGAAGGCTCAGACTCCCCACAAAAGCATGGGCCCTCAGTGTGGGTCTCCTCCTGGATGGCAGGTGGTTTCACCTCCTCAGGATACTCTGGAGGCTGAGTTGGAGTCTCCTGCTGGGCTGAAGAAGATTCAGCCTCCGTCACAGGCTCTGAAGTTATGGAAACCTCCACATCCGGAGGTTTACCTGTCACCTCATGATTATGTAGAGTTTGAGCTAAATTCTCCATAGGGGACTCTGGAGTTTGAACTGTGGACTCCTGCTGTATTTGAGAAGGGTCAATCTCCCACGGAGACACAAAAGGCTGTGGTGGCTGCTCTTCCTCACTGGGGCAAGGTCCAGCCTCTGAAGGAAAGCCTGGAGACTCAGTTGGGGTCTCTTCCTGGTTGGCAGAATGTTTCGCCTCCTCAGGATGCTGTTCAGGCTGAATTGGGTTCTCATCCTGGGAGACAGAAGGTTTTGCCTCCTCAGGATGCTCTGGAGGCTGAGTTGGGGTCTCCTCCTGGGTGGCAGAAGGTTTCATCTCCTCAGGATGCTGTTCAGGCTTAATTGGGTTCTCCTCCTGGGTGGCAGCAGGTTTCACCTCCTCAGGATGCTCTGGAGGCCGAGTTGGTGTCTCCTCCTGGGTGGCAGAAGGTTGTCCCTCCTCAGGATGCTCTGGAGGCTGAGTTGGGGTCTCCTGCTGGGTTATAGAAGATTCGGCCTCTTTGGTAGGCTCTGAAGTTATGGTAACCTCCACATCTGGAGGTTTAACTGTAATATTGGGCAAGTAATAATGATGACGTTGATCCTCACCTAGAGGTTGAAATATCACCTTATGATTAGGTGGAGTTTGAGCTATATTCTCCATGGGGGACTCTGGAGCTTGAGCTGTGACCTCCTGCTGGATTTGAGAAGGTTCTGTCTCCCCAGGAAACACAAAAGGCTGAGGTGGCTGCTCCTGCTGTCTGGGGGAACGCTCAGCCTACCCACAAAAGCATGGGCACTCAGTGTGGGTCTCCTCCTGGATGGCAGGTGGTTTCACCTCCTCAGGATGCTCTGGAGGCTGAGTTGGAGTCTCCTGCTGGGCTGAAGAAGATTCAGCCTCCGTCACAGGCTCTAAAGTTATGGAAACCTCCACATCCGGAGGTTTACCTGTCACCTCATGATTATGTAGTGTTTGAGCTAAATTCTCCATAAGGGACTCTGGAGTTTGAACTGTGGCCTCCTGCTGTATTTGAGAAGGGTCAATCTCCCCCGGAGACACAAAAGGCTGTGGTGGCTGCTCTTCCTCACTGGGGCAAGGTCCAGCCTCTGCAGGAAAGCCTGGAGACTCAGTTGGGGTCTCTTCCTGGTTGGCAGAATGTTTCGCCTCCTCAGGATGCTGTTCAGGCTGAATTGGGTTCTCCTCCTGGGTGGCAGAAGGTTTTGCCTCCTCAGGATGCTCTGGAGGCTGAGTTGGGGTCTCCTCCTGGGTGGCAGAAGGTTTCACCTCCTCAGGATGCTGTTCAGGCTTAATTGAGTTCTCCTCCTGGGTTGCAGAAGGTTTTGCCTTCTCAGGATGCTCTGGAGGCTGCGTTGGTGTCTCCTGCTGGGTTAAAGAAGATTCGTCCTCTTTGGTAGGTCTAAAGTTATGGTAACCTCCACATCTGCAGGTTTAACTGTAACATTGGGCAAGTAATAAAGATGAGGTTGATCCTCACCTGGAGGTGGAAATGTCACCTCATGATTAGGTGGAGTTTGAGCTATATTCTCCATCGGGGACTCTGGAGCTTGAGCTGTGACCTCCCGCTGGATTTGAGAAGGTTCAGTCTCCCCAGGAGACACAAAAGACTGAGGTGGCTGCTCCTGCTCACTGGGGGAAGGCTCAGACTCCCCACAAAAGCATGGGCCCTCAGTGTGGGTCTCCTCCTGGATGGCAGGTGGTTTCACCTCCTCAGGATGCTCTGGAGGCTGAGTTGGAGTCTCCTGCTGGGCTGAAGAAGATTCAGCCTCCGTCACAGGCTCTGAAGTTATGGAAACCTCCATATCAGGAGGTTTACCTGTCACCTCATGATTATGTAGAGTTTGAGCTAAATTCTCCATAGGGGACTCTGGAGTTTGAACTGTGGACTCCTGCTGTATTTGAGAAGGGTCAATCTCCCACGGAGACACAAAAGGCTGTGGTGGCTGCTCTTCCTCACTGGAGCAAGGTCCAGCCACTGCAGGAAAGCCTGGAGACTCAGTTGGGGTCTCTTCCTGGTTGGCAGAATGTTTCGCCTCCTCAGGATGCTGTTCAGGCTGAATTGGGTTCTCCTCCTGGGTGGCAGAAGGTTTTGCCTCCTCAGGATGCTCTGGAGGCTGAGTTGGGGTCTCCTCCTGGGTGGCAGAAGGTTTCACCTCCTCAGGATGCTGTTCAGGCTTAATTGGGTTCTCCTCCGGGGTGGCAGAAGGTTTTGCCTTCTCAGAATGCTCTGGAGGCTGAGTTGGTGTCTCCTGCTGGGTTAAAGAAGATTCGTCCTCTTTGGTAGGTCTAAAGTTATGGTAACCTCCACATCTGCAGGTGTAACTGTAACATTGGGCCTGTAATAAAGATGAGGTTGATCCTCACCTGGAGGTGGAACTGTCACCTCATGATAAGGTGGAGTTTCAGCTATATTCTCCATCGGGGACTCTGGAGCTTGAGCTGTGACCTCCCGCTGGATTTGAGAAGGTTCAGTCTCCCCAGGAGACACAAAAGGCTGAGGTGGCTGCTCCTGCTCACTGGGGGAAGGCTCAGACTCCCCACAAAAGCATGGGCACTCTGTTTGGGTCTCCTCCTGGATAGCAGGTGGTTTCACCTCCTCAGGATGCTCTGGAGGCTGAGTTGGAGTCTCCTGCTGGGCTGAAGGAGATTCAACCTCCGTCACAGGCTCTGAAGTGATGGAAACCTCCACATCCGGAGGTTTACCTGTCACCTCATGGTTACATAGAGTTTGAGCTATATTCTCCATAGGGGACTCTGGAGTTTGAACTGTGGCCTCCTGCTGTATTTGAGAAGGGTCAATCTCCCCCGGAGACACAAAAGGCTCAGGTGGCTGCTCTTCCTCACTGGGGCAAGGTCCAGCCTCTGCAGGAAAGCCTAGAGACTCAGTTGGGGTCTCTACCTGGTTGGCAGAAGGTTTCGCCTCCTCAGAATGTTCTAGACGCTGAGTTGGGGTCTCTTCCTGGATGGCAGAAGGTTTCACTTCCTCAGCATGCTCTGGACGCTGAGTTGGGTTCTCCTCCTGGGTGGCAGCAGGTTTCACCTAATGAGGATGCTCTGGAGGCCGAGTTGGTGTCTCCACCTGGTGGCAGAAGGTTGTGCCTCCTCAGGATGCTGTGGAGGCTGAGATGGTGTCTCCTGCTGGGTTAAAGAAGATTACTCCTCTTTGGTAGGTCTAAAGTTATGGTAACCTCCACATCTGCAGGTTTAACTGTAACATTGGGCAAGTAATAAAGATGAGGTTGATCCTCACCTGGAGGTGGAACTGTCACCTCATGATTAGGTGGAATTTGAGCTATATTCTCCATCGGGGTCTCTGGAGCTTGAGCTGTGACCTCCTGCTGGATTTGAGAAGGTTCAGTCTCCCCAGGAGACACAAAAGGCTGAGGTGGCTGCTCTTACTCACTGAGGGAAGGGTCAGCCTCCCCACAAAAGCATGGGCACTCCGTTTGGGTCTCCTCCTGGATGGCAGGTGGTTTCACCTCCTCAGGATGCTCTGGAGGCTTAGTTGGACTCTCCTGCTGGGCTGAAGAAGGTTCAGCTTCCGTCACAGGCTCTGAAGTTATGGAAACCTATACATCCGGAGGTTCACCTGTCACCTCATGATTACGTAGAGTTTGAGCTATATTCTACATATAGGGGACCCTGGAGTTTGAACTGTGACCTCCTGCTGTATTTGAGAAGGGTCAATCTCCCCCGGAGACACAAAAGGCTCAGGTGGCTGCTCTTCCTCACTGGGGCAAGGTTCAGCCTCTGCAGGAAAGCCTGGAGACTCAGTTGGGTTCTCTTCCTGGTTGGCAGAAGGTTTCGCCTCCTCAGAATGTTCTAGACGCTGACTTGGGGTCTCTTCCTGGATGGCAGAATGTTTCACCTCCTCAGCATGCTCTGGAGGCTGAGGTGGGTTCTCCTCCTGGGTGGCAGCAGGTTTCACCTCCTCAGGATGCTCTGGAGGCCGAGTTGGTGTCTCCTCCTGGGTGGCAGAAGGTTGTGCCTCCTCGGGATGCTCTGCAGGCTGAGTTGGGGTCTCTTGCTGGGTTATAGAAGATTCGGCCTCTTTGGTAGGCTCTGAAGTTATGGTAACCTCCACATCTGGAGGTTTAACTGTAACATTGGGCAAGTAATAAAGATGAGGTTTATCCTCACCTACAGGTTGAAATATCACCTTATGATTAGGTGGAGTTTGTGCTATATTCTCCATGGGGGACTCTGGAGCTTGAGCTGTGACCTCCTGCTGGATTTGAGAAGGTTCTGTCTCCCCAGGAAACACAAAATGCTGAGGTGGCTGCTCCTGCTGTCTGGGGGAAGGCTCAGCCTACCCACAAAAGCATGGGCACTCAGTGTGGGTCTCCTCCTGGATGGCAGGTGGTTTCACCTCCTCAGGATGCTCTGGAAGCTGAGTTGGAGTCTCCTGCTGGGCTGAAGAAGATTCAGCCTCCGTCACAGGCTCTAAAGTTATGGAAACCTCCACATCCGGAGGTTTACCTATCACCTCATGATTATGTAGAGTTTGAGCTAAATTCTCCATAGGGGACTCTGGAGTTTGAACTGTGGCCTCCTGCTGTATTTGAGAAGGGTCAATCTCCCCCGGAGACACAATAGGCTGTGGTGGCTGCTCTTCCTCACTGGGGCAAGGTCCAGCCTCTGCAGGAAAGCCTGGAGACTCAGTTGGGGTCTCTTCCTGGTTGGCAGAATTTTTCGCCTCCTCAGGATGCTCTTCAGGCTGAATTGGGTTCTCCTCCTGGTTGGCAGAATGTTTCGCCTCCTCAGGATGCTGTTCAGGCTTAATTGAGTTCTCCTCCTAGGTGGCAGAAGGTTTTGCCTCCTCAGGATGCTCTGGAGGCTGAGTTGGGGTCTCCTCCTGGGTGGCAGAAGGTTTCACCTCCTCAGGATGCTGTTCAGGCTTAATTGAGTTCTCCTCCTGGGTGGCAGAAGGTTTTGCCTTCTCAGGATGCTCTGGAGGCTGCGTTGGAGTCTCCTGCTGGGTTAAAGAAGATTCGTCCTCTTTGGTAGGTCTAAAGTTATGCTAACCTCCACATCTGCAGGTTTAACTGTAACATTGGGCAAGTAATAAAGATGAGGTTGATCCTCACCTGGAGGTGGAACTGTCACCTCATGATTAGGTGGAGTTTGAGCTATATTCTCCATCGGGGACTCTGGAGCTTGAGCTGTGACCTCCCGCTGGATTTGAGAAGGTTCAGTCTCCCCAGGAGACACAAAAGACTGAGGTGGCTGCTCCTGCTCACTGGGGGAAGGCTCAGACTCCCCACAAAAGCATGGGCCCTCAGTGTGGGTCTCCTCCTGGATGGCAGGTGGTTTCACCTCCTCAGGATGCTCTGGAGGCTGAGTTGGAGTCTCCTGCTGGGCTGAAGAAGATTCAGCCTCCGTCACAGGCTCTGAAGTTATGGAAACCTCCACATCCGGAGGTTTACCTGTCATCTCATGATTATGTAGAGTTTGAGCTAAATTCTCCATAGGGGACTCTGGAGTTTGAACTGTGGACTCCTGCTGTATTTGAGAAGGGTCAATCTCCCACGGAGACACAAAAGGCTGTGGTGGCTGCTCTTCCTCACTGGGGCAAGGTCCAACCTCTGAAGGAAAGCCTGGAGACTCAGTTGGGGTCTCTTCCTGGTTGGCAGAATGTTTCGCCTCCTCAGGATGCTGTTCAGGCTGAATTGGGTTCTCATCCTGGGAGACAGAAGGTTTTGCCTCCTCAGGATGCTCTGGAGGCTGAGTTGGGGTCTCCTCCTGGGTGGCAGAAGGTTTCACCTCCTCAGGATGCTGTTCAGGCTTCATTGGGTTCTCCTCCTGGGTGGCAGCAGGTTTCACCTCCTCAGGATGCTCTGGAGGCCGAGTTGGTGTCTCCTCCTGGGTGGCAGAAGGTTGTCCCTCCTCAGGATGCTCTGGAGGCTGAGTTGGGGTCTCCTGCTGGGTTATAGAAGATTCGGCCTCTTTGGTAGGCTCTGAAGTTATGGTAACCTCCACATCTGGAGGTTTAACTGTAACATTGGGCAAGTAATAAAGATGAGGTTGATCCTCACCTGGAGGTGGAACTGTCACCTCATGATTAGGTGGAATTTGAGCTATATTCTCCATCAGGGTCTCTGGAGCTTGAGCTGTGACCTCCTGCTGGATTTGAGAAGGTTCAGTCAACCCAGGAGACACAAAAGGATGAGGTGGCTGCTCCTACTCACTGGGGGAAGGGTCAGCCTCCCCACAAAAGCATGGGCACTCCGTTTGGGTCTCCTCCTGGATGGCAGGTGGTTTCACCTCCTCAGGATGCTCTGGAGGCTTAGTTGGAGTCTCCTGCTGGGCTGAAGAAGGTTCAGCTTCCGTCACAGGCTCTGAAGTTATGGAAACCTATACATCCAGAGGTTCACCTGTCACCTCATGATTACGTAGAGTTTGAGCTATATTCTACATATAGGGGACTCTGCAGTTTGAACTGTGGCCTCCTGCTGTATTTGAGAAGGGTCAATCTCCTCCGGAGACACAAAAGGCTCAGGTGGCTGCTCTTCCTCACTGGGGCAAGGTTCAGCCTCTGCAGGAAAGCCTGGAGACTCAGTTGGGTTCTCTTCCTGGTTGGCAGAAGGTTTCGCCTCCTCAGAATGTTCTAGACGCTGAGTTGGGGTCTCTTCCTGGATGGCAGAAGGTTTCACCTCCTCAGCATGCTCTGGAGGCTGAGTTGGGTTCTCCTCCTGGGTGGCAGCAGGTTTCACCTCCTGAGGATTCTCTGGAGGCCGAGTTGGTGTCTCCTCCTGGGTGGCAGAAGGTTGTGCCTCCTCGGGATGATCTGCAGGCTGAGTTGGGGTCTCCTGCTGGGTTATAGAAGATTCGGCCTCTTTGGTAGGCTCTGAAGTTATGGTAACCTCCACATCTGGAGGTTTAACTGTAACATTGGGCAAGTAATAAAGATGAGGTTTATCCTAACCTAGAGGTTGAAATATCACCTTATGATTAGGTGGAGTTTGAGCTATATTCTCCATGGGGGACTCTGGAGCTTGAGCTGTGACCTCCTGCTGGATTTGAGAAGGTTCTGTCTCCCCAGGAGACACAAAAGGCTGAGGTGGCTGCTCCTGCTGTCTGGGGGAAGGCCCAGCCTACCCACAAAAGCATGGGCACTCAGTGTGGGTCTCCTCCTGGATGGCAGGTGGTTTCACCTCCTCAGGATGCTCTGGAGGCTGAGTTGGGGTCTCCTGCTGGGCTGAAGAAGATTCAGCCTCCGTCACAGGCTCTAAAGTTATGGAAACCTCCACATCCGGAGGTTTACCTGTCACCTCATGAGTATGTTGAGTTTGAGCTAAATTCTCCATAGGGGACTCTGGAGTTTGAACTGTGGCCTCCTGCTGTATTTGAGAAGGGTCAATCTCCCCCGGAGACACAAAAGGCTGTGGTGGCTGCTCTTCCTCACTGGGGCAAGGTCCAGCCTCTGCAGGGAAGCCTGGAGACTCAGTTGGGGTCTCTTCCGGGTTGGCAGAATGTTTCGCCTCCTCAGGATGCTGTTCAGGCTGAATTGGGTTCTCCTCCTGGGTGGCAGAAGGTTTTGCCTCCTCAGGATGCTCTGGAGGCTGAGTTGGGGTCTCCTCCTGGGTGGCAGAAGGTTTCAACTCCTCATGATGCTGTTCAGGCTTAATTGTGTTCTCCTCCTGGGTGGCAGAAGGTTGTGCCTCCTCAGGATGCTCTGGAGACTGAGTTGGGGTCTCCTGCTGGGTTATAGAAGATTCGGCCTCTTTGGTAGGCTCTGAAGTTATGGTAACCTCCACATCTGGAGGTTTAACTGTAATATTGGGCAAGTAATAAAGATGAGGTTGATCCTCACCTAGAGGTTGAAATATCACCTTATGATTAGGTGCAGTTTGAGCTATATTCTCCATGGGGGACTCTGGAGCTTGAGCTGTGACCTCCTGCTGGATTTGAGAAGGTTCTGTCTCCCCAGGAGACACAAAAAGCTGAGGTGGCTTCCCCTGCTCACTGGAGGAAGGGTCAGCCTCCCCACAAAGCATGGGCACTCAGTTTTTGTCTCCTCCTGCATGGCAGGTGGTTTCACCTCCGCAGGATGCTCTGGAGGCTGAGTTGGAGTCTCCTGCTGGGCTGAAGAAGATTCAGCCTCCGTCACAGGCTCTGAAGTTATGGAAACCTCCACATCCGGAGGTTTACCTGTCACCTCATGATTATGTAGAGTTTGAGCTAAATTCTCCATAGGGGACTCTGGAGTTTGAACTGTGGCCTCCTGCTGTATTTGAGAAGGGTCAATCTCCCCCGGAGACACAAAAGGCTGTGGTGGCTGCTCTTCCTCACTGGGGCAAGGTCCAACCTCTGCAGGAAAGCCTGGAGACTCAGTTGTGGTCTCTTCCTGGTTGGCAGAATGTTTCGCCTCCTCAGGATGCTGTTCAGGCTGAATTGTGTTCTCCTGCTGGGTGGCAGAAGGCTGTGCCTCCTCAGCATGCTCAGGAGGCTGAGTTGGGTTCTCCTCCTGGGTGGCAGCAGGTTTTACCTCCTCAGGATGCTCTGGAGGCCGAGTTCGTGTCTCCACCTTGGTGGCAGAAGGTTGTGCATTCTCAGGATGCTGTGGAGGCTGAGTTGGTGTCTCCTGCTGGGTTAAAGAAGATTCGTCCTCTTTGCTAGGTCTAAAGTTATGGTAACCTCCACATCTGCAGGTTTAACTGTAACATTGGGCAAGTAATAAAGATGAGGTTGATCCTCACCTGGACGGGGAACTGTCACCTCATGATTAGGTGGAGTTTCAGCTATATTCTCCATCGGGGACTCTGGAGCTTGAGCTGTGACCTCCCGCTGGATTTGAGAAGGTTCAGTCTCCCCAGGAGACACAAAAGGCTGAGGTGGCTGCTCCTGCTCACTGGGGGAAGGCTCAGACTCCCCACAAAAGCATGGGCACTCAGTTTGGGTCTCCTCCTGGATAGCAGGTGGTTTCACCTCCTCAGGATGCTCTGGAGGCTGAGTTGGAGTCTCCTACTGGGCTGAAGGAGATTCAGCCTCCGTCACAGGCTCTGAAGTTATGGAAACCTCCACATCCGGAGGTTTACCTGTCACCTCATGATTACATAGAGTTTGAGCTATATTCTCCATAGGGGACTCTGGAGTTTGAACTGTGGCCTCCTGCTGTATTTGAGAAGGGTCAATCTCCCACGGAGACACAAAAGGCTCAGGTGGCTGCTCTTCCTCACTGGGGCAAGGTCCAGCCTCTGCAGGAAAGCCTGGAGACTCAGTTGGGGTCTCTTCCTGGTTGGCAGAAGGTTTCGCCTCCTCAGAATGTTCTAGACGCTGAGTTGGGGTCTCTTCCTGGATGGCAGAAGGTTTCACCTCCTCAGCATGCTCTGGAGGCTGAGTTGGGTTCTCCTCCTGGGTGGCAGCAGGTTTCAACTCCTCAGGATGCTCTGGAGGCCGAGTTGGTGTCTCCACCTGGTGGCAGAAGGTTGTACCTCCTCAGGATGCTGTGGAGGCTGAGATGGTGTCTCCTGCTGGGTTAAAGAAGATTCGTCCTCTTTGGTAGGTCTAAAGTTATGGTAACCTCCACATCTGCAGATTTAACTGTAACATTGGGCAAGTAATAAAGATGAGGTTGATCCTAACCTGGAGGTGGAACTGTCACCTCATGATTAGGTGGAATTTGAGCTATATTCTCCATCGGGATCCCTGGAACTTGAGCTGTGACCTCCTGCTGGATTTGAGAAGGTTCAGTCTCCCCAGGAGACACAAAAGGCTGAGGTGGCTGCTCCTACTCACTGGGGGAAGGGTCAGCCTCCCCACAAAAGCATGGGCACTCCGTTTGGGTCTCCTCCTGGATGGCAGGTGGTTTCACCTCCTCAGGATGCTCTGGAGGCTGAGTTGGAGTCTCCTGCTGGGCTGAAGAAGATTCAGCCTCCGTCACAGGCTCTGAAGTTATGGAAACCTCCACATCCGGAGGTTTACCTGTCACCTCATGATTATGTAGAGTTTGAGCTAAATTCTCCATAGCGGACTCTGGAGTTTGAACTGTGGCCTCCTGCTGTATTTGAGAAGGGTCATTCTCCCCCGGAGACACAAAAGGCTGTGGTGGCTGCTCTTCCTCACTGGGGCAAGGTCCAGCCTCTGCAGGAAAGACTGGAGACTCAGTTGTGGTCTCTTCCTGGTTGGCAGAATGTTTCGCCTCCTCAGGATGCTGTTCAGGCTGAATTCGGTTCTCCTCCTGGGTGGCAGAAGGTTATGCCTCCTCAGGATGCGCTGGAGGCTGAGTTGGGGTCTCCTCCTGGGTGGCAGAAGGTTTCACCTCCTCAGGATGCTGTTCAGGCTTAATTGGGTTCTCCTCCGGGGTGGCAGAAGGTTTTGCCTTCTCAGAATGCTCTGGAGGCTGAGTTGGTGTCTCCTGCTGGGTTAAAGAAGATTCGTCCTCTTTGGTAGGTCTAAAGTTAGGGTAACCTCCACATCTGCAGGTTTAACTGTAACATTGGGCAAGTAATAAAGATGAGGTTGATCCTCACCTGGAGGTGGAACTGTCACCTCATGATTAGGTGGAGTTTGAGCTATATTCTCCATCGGGGACTCTGGAGCTTGAGCTGTGACCTCCCGCTGGATTTGAGAAAGTTCAGTCTCCCCAGGAGACACAAAAGACTGAGGTGGCTGCTCCTGCTCACTGGGGGAAGGCTCAGACTCCCCACAAAAGCATGGGCCCTCAGTGTGGGTCTCCTCCTGGATGGCAGGTGGTTTCACCTCCTCAGGATGCTCTGGAGGCTGAGTTGGAGTCTCCTGCTGGGCTGAAGAAGATTCAGCCTCCGTCACATGCTCTGAAGTTATGGAAACCTCCACATCCGGAGGTTTACCTGTCACCTCATGATTATGTAGAGTTTGAGCTAAATTCTCCACAGGGGACTCTGGAGTTTGAACTGTGGCCTCCTGCTGTATTTGAGAAGGGTCAATCTCCCCCGGAGACACAAAAGGCTGTGGTGGCTGCTCTTCCTCACTGGGGCAAGGTCCAGCCTCTGCAGGAAAGCCTGGAGACTCAGTTGGGGTCTCTTCCTGGTTGGCAGAATGTTTCGCCTCCTCAGGATGCTGTTCAGGCTTAATTGGGTTCTCCTCCTGGGTGGCAGAAGGTTTTGCCTCCTCAGGATGCTCTGGAGGCTGAGTTGGGGTCTCCTCCTGGGTGGCAAAAGGTTTCACCTCCTCAGGATGCTGTTCAGTCTTAATTGAGTTCTCCTCCTGGGTGGCAGAAGGTTTTGGCTTCTCAGGATGCTGTGGAGGCTGCGTTGGTGTCTCCTGCTGGGTTAAAGAAGATTCGTCCACTTTGGTAGGTCTAAAGTTATGGTAACCTCCACATCTGCAGGTTTAACTGTAACATTGGGCAAGTAATAAAGATGAGGTTGATCCTCACCTGGAGGTGGAACTGTCACCTCATGATTAGGTGGAGTTTGAGCTATATTCTCCATCGGGGACTCTGGAGCTTGAGCTGTGACCTCCCGCTGGATTTGAGAAGGTTCAGTCTCCCCAGGGACACAAAAGGCTGAGGTGGCTGCTCCTGCTTACTGGGGGAAGGCTCAGACTCCCCACAAAAGCATGGGCCCTCAGTGTGGGTCTCCTCCTGGATGGCAGGTGGTTTCACCTCCTCAGGATGCTCTGGAGGCTGAGTTGGAGTCTCCTGCTGGGCTGAAGAAGATTCAGCCTCCGTCACATGCTCTGAAGTTATGGAAACCTCCACATCCGGAGGTTTACCTGTCACCTCATGATTATGTAGAGTTTGAGCTAAATTCTCCATAGGGGACTCTGGAGTTTGAACTGTGGACTCCTGCTGTATTTGAGAAGGGTCAATCTCCCACGGAGACACAAAAGGCTGTGGTGGCTGCTCTTCCTCACTGGGGCAAGGTCAAACCTCTGAAGGAAAGCCTGGAGACTCAGTTGGGGTCGCTTCCTGGTTGGCAGAATGTTTCGCCTCCTCAGGATACTGTTCAGGCTGAATTGGGTTCTCATCCTGGGAGACAGAAGGTTTTGCCTCCTCAGGATGCTCTGGAGGCTGAGTTGGGTCTCCTCCTGGGTGGCAGAAGGTTTCACCTCCTCAGGATGCTGTTCAGGCTTAATTGGGTTCTCCTCCTGGGTGGCAGCAGGTTTCACCTCCTCAGGATGCTCTGGAGGCCGAGTTGGTGTCTCCTCCTGGGTGGCAGAAGGTTGTCCCTCCTCAGGATGCTCTGGAGGCTGAGTTGGGGTCTCCTGCTGGGTTATAGAAGATTCGGCCTCTTTGGTAGGCTCTGAAGTTATGGTAACCTCCACATCTGGAGGTTTAACTGTAATATTGGGCAAGTAATAAAGATGAGGTTGATCCTCACCTAGAGTTTAAATATCACCTTATGATTAGGTGGAGTTTGAGCTATATTCTCCATGGGGGACTCTGGAGCTTGAGCTGTGACCTCCTGCTGGATTTGAGAAGGTTCTGTCTCCCCAGGAGACACAAAAGTCTGAGGTGGCTGCTCCTGCTCACTGGGGGAAGGGTCAGCCTCCCCACAAAAGCCTGGGCACTCAGTTTTTGTCTCCTCCTGGATGGCAGGTGGTTTCACCTCCACAGGATGCTCTGGAGGCTGAGTTGGAGTCTCCTGCTGGGCTGAAGAAGATTCAGCCTCCGTCACAGGCTCTGAAGTTATGGAAACCTCCACATCCGGAGGTTTACCTGTCACCTCATGATTATGTAGAGTTTGAGCTAAATTCTCCATAGGGGACTCTGGAGTTTGAACTGTGGCCTCCTGCTGTATTTGAGAAGGGTCATTCTCCCCCGGAGACACAAAAGGCTGTGGTGGCTGCTCTTCCTCACTGGGGCAAGGTCCAGCCTCTGCAGGAAAGCCTGGAGACTCAGTTGGGGTCGCTTCCTGGTTGGCAGAATGTTTCGCCTCCTCAGGATACTGTTCAGGCTGAATTGGGTTCTCATCCTGGGAGACAGAAGGTTTTGCCTCCTCAGGATGCTCTGGAGGCTGAGTTGGGGTCTCCTCCTGGGTGGCAGAAGGTTTCTACTCCTCAGGATGCTGTTCAGGCTTAATTGGGTTCTCCTCCTGGGTGGCAGAAGCTTTTGCCTTATCAGGATGCTCTGGAGGCTGAGTTGGTGTCTCCTGCTGGGTTAAAGAAGATTCGTCCTCTTTGGTAGGCTCTGAAGTTATGGTAACCTCCACATCTGGAAGTTTTACTATAACATTGGGCAAGTAATAAAGATGAGGTTGATCCTCACCTGGAGGTGGAACTGTCACCTCATGATTAGGTGGAATTTGAGCTATATTCTCCATCGGGGACTCTGGAGCCTGTGCTGTGACCTCCCGCGGGATTTAAGAAGGTTCAGTCTCCTCAGGAGACACAAAAGGCTGAGGTGGCTGCTCCTGCTCACTGGGGGAAGGCTCAGACTCCCCACAAAAGCATGGGCACTCAGTTTGGGTCTCCTCCTGTATAGCAGGTGGTTTCACCTCCTCAGGATGCTCTGGAGGCTGAGTTGGAGTCTCCTGCTGGGCTGAAGAAGATTCAGCCTCCGTCACAGGCTCTGAAGTTATGGAAACCTCCACATCCGGAGGTTTACCTGTCACCTCATGATTACATAGAGTTTGAGCTATATTCTGCATAGGGGACTCTGGAGTTTGAACTGTGGCCTCCTGCTGTATTTGAGAAGGGTCAATCTCCCCCGGAGACACAAAAGGCTCAGGTGGCTGCTCTTCCTCACTGGGGCAAGGTCCAGCCTCTGCAGGAAAGCCTGGAGACTCAGTTGGGGTATCTTCCTGGTTGGCAGAAGGTTTCGCCTCCTGAGAATGTTCTAGACGCTGAGTTGGGGTCTCTTCCTGGATGGCAGAAGGTTTCACCTCCTCAGCATGCTCTGGAGGCTGAGTTGGGTTCTCCTCCTGGGTGGCAGCAGGTTTCACCTCCTCAGGATGCTCTGGAGGCCGAGTTGGTGTCTCCTCCTGGGTGGCAGAAGGTTGTGCCTCCTCAGGATGCTCTGGAGGCTGAGTTGGGGTCTCCTGCTGGGTTATGGAAGATTCGGCCTCTTTTGTAGGCTCTGAAGTTATGGTAACCTCCACATCTGGAGGTTTAACTGTAATATTGGGCAAGTAATAAAGATGAGGTTGATCCTCACCTAGAGGTTGAAATATCACCTTATGATTAGGTGGAGTTTGAGCTATATTCTCCATGGGGGACTCTGGAGCTTGAGCTGTGACCTCCTGCTGGATTTGAGAAGGTTCTGTCTCCCCAGGAGACACAAAAGGCTGAGGTGGCTGCTCCTGCTCACTGGGGGAAGGGTCAGCCTCCCCACAAAAGCCTGGGCACTCAGTTTTTGTCTCCTCCTGGATGGCAGGTGGTTTCACCTCCACAGGATGCTCTGGAGGCTGAGTTGGAGTCTCCTGCTGGGCTGAAGAAGATTCAGCCTCCGTAAGCGGCTCTGAAGTTATGGAAACCTCCACACCCGGAGGTTTACCTGTCACCTCATGATTATGTAGTTTGAGCTAAATTCTCCATAGGGGACTCTGGAGTTTGAACTGTGGCCTCCTGCTGTATTTGAGAAGGGACAATCTCCCCCGGAGACACAAAAGGCTGTGGTGGCTGCTCTTCCTCACTGGGGCAAGGTCCAGCCTCTGCAGGAAAGCCTGGAGACTCAGTTGTGTTCTCTTCCTGGTTGGCAGAATGTTTCGCCTCCTCAGGATGCTGTTATGGCTGAATTCGGTTCTCCTCCTGGGTGGCAGAAGGTTATGCCTCCTCAGGATGCTCTGGAGGCTGAGTTGGGGTCTCCTCCTGGGTGGCAGAAGGTTTCACCTCCTCAGGATGCTGTTCAGGCTTAATTGGGTTCTCCTTCGGGGTGGCAGAAGGTTTTGCCTTCTCAGAATGCTCTGGAGGCTGAGTTGGTGTCTCCTGCTGGGTTAAAGAAGATTCGTCCACTTTGGTAGGTCTAAAGTTATGGTAACCTCCACATCTGCAGGTTTAACTGTAACATTGGGCAAGTAATAAAGATGAGGTTGATCCTCACCTGGAGGTGGAACTGTCACCTCATGATTAGGTGGAGTTTGAGCTATATTCTCCATGGGGGACTCTGGAGCTTGAGCTGTGACCTCCCGCTGGATTTGAGAAGGTTCAGTCTCCCCAGGAGACACAAAAGACTGAGGTGGCTGCTCCTGCTCACTGGGGGAAGGCTCAGACTCCCCACAAAAGCATGAGCCCTCAGTGTGGGTCTCCTCCTGGATGGCAGGTGGTTTCACCTCCTCAGGATGCTCTGGAGGCTGAGTTGGAGTCTCCTGCTGGGCTGAAGAAGATTCAGCCTCCGTCACATGCTCTGAAGTTATGGAAACCTCCACATCCGGAGGTTTACCTGTCACCTCATGATTATGTAGAGTTTGAGCTAAATTCTCCATAGGGGACTCTGGAGTTTGAACTGTGGCCTCCTGCTGTATTTGAGAAGGGTCAATCTCCCACGGAGACACAAAAGGCTGTGGTGGCTGCTCTTCCTCACTGGGGCAAGGTCCAGCCTCTGCAGGAAAGCCTGGAGACTCATTTGGGGTCTCTTCCTGGTTGGCAGAATGTTTCGCCTCCTCAGGATGCTGTTCAGGCTGAATTGGGTTCTCCTCCTGGGTGGCAGAAGGTTTCGCCTCCTCAGAATGTTCTAGACGCTGAGTTGGGGTCTCTTCCTGGATGGCAGAAGGTTTCACCTCCTCAGCATGCTCTGGATCCTGAGTTGGGTTCTCCTCCTGGGTGGCAGCAGGTTTCAACTCCTCAGGATGCTCTGGAGGCCGAGTTGGTGTCTCCACCTGGTGGCAGAAGGTTGTACCTCCTCAGGATGCTGTGGAGGCTGAGATGGTGTGTCCTGCTGGGTTAAAGAAGATTCGTCCTCTTTGGTAGGTCTAAATTTATGGTAACCTCCACATCTGCAGGTTTAACTGTAACATTGGGAAAGTAATAAAGATGAGGTTGATCCTCACCTGGAGGTGGAACTGTCACCTCATGATTAGGTGGAATTTGAGCTATATTCTCCATCGGGGTCTCTGGAGCTTGAGCTGTGACCTCCTGCTGGATTTGAGAAGGTTCAGTCTCCCCAGGAGACACAAAAGGCTGAGGTGGCTGCTCCTACTCACTGGGGGAAGGGTCAGCCTCCCCACAAAAGCATGGGCACTCCGTTTGGGTCTCCTCCTGGACGGCAGGTGGTTTCACCTCCTCAGGATACTCTGGAGGCTGAGTTGGAGTCTCCTGCTGGGCTGAAGAAGGTTCAGCCTCCGTCTCAGGCTCTGAAGTTATGGAAACCTCCACATCCGGAGGTTTACCTGTCACCTCATGATTATGTAGAGTTTGAGCTAAATTCTCCATAGGGGACTCTGGAGTTTGAACTGTAGCCTCATGCTGTATTTGAGAAGGGTCAATCTCCCCCGGAGACACAAAAGGCTGTGGTGGCTGCTCTTCCTCACTGGGGCAAGGTCCAGCCTCTGCAGGAAAGCCTGGAGACTCAGTTGGGGTCTCTTCCTGGTTGGCAGAATGTTTCGCCTCCTCAGGATGCTGTTCAGGCTGAATTGGGTTCTCCTCCTGGGTGGCAGAAGGTTTTGCCTTCTCAGGATGCTCTGGAGGCTGAGTTGGTGTCTCCTGCTGGGTTAAAGAAGATTCGTCCTCTTTGGTAGGTCTAAAATTATGGTAACCTCCATATCTGCAAGTTTAACTGTAACATTGGGCAAGTAATAAAGATGAGGTTGATCCTCACCTGGTGGTGGAACTGTCACCTCATGATTAGGTGGAGTTTGAGCTATATTCTCCATCAGGGACTCTGGAGCCTGTGCTGTGACCTCCCGCGGGATTTGAGAAGGTTCAGTCTCCTCAGGAGACACAAAAGGCTGAGGTGGCTGCTCCTGCTCACTGGGGGAAGGCTCAGACTCCCCACAAAAGCATGGGCACTCGGTTTGGGTCTCCTTCTGGATAGCACGTGGTACACCTCCTCAGGATGCTCTGGAGGCTGAGTTGGAGTCTCCTGCTGGGCTGAAGAAGATTCAGCCTCCGTCACAGGCTCTGAAGTTATGGAAACCTCCACATCCGGAGGTTTACCTGTCACCTCATGATTACATAGAGGTTGAGCTATATTCTCCATAGGGGACTCTGGAGTTTGAACTGTGGCCTCCTGCTGTATTTGAGAAGGGTCAATCTCCCCCGGAGACACAAAAGGCTGAGGTGGCTGCTCTTCCTCACTGGGGCAAGGTCCAGCCTCTCCAGGAAAGCCTGGAGACTCAGTTGGGGACTCTTCCTGGTTGGCAGAAGGTTTCGCCTCCTCAGAATGTTCTAGACGCTGAGTTGGGGTCTCTTCCTGGATGGCAGAAGGTTTCACCTCCTCAGCATGCTCTGGAGGCTGAGGTGGGTTCTCCTCCTGGGTGGCAGCAGGTTTAACCTCCTCAGGATGCTCTGGAGGCCGAGTTGGGGTCTCCTCCTGGGTGGCAGAAGGTTGTGCCTCCTCAGGATGCTCTGGAGGCTGAGTTGGGGTCTCCTGCTGGGTTATAGAAGATTCGGCCTCTTTGGTAGGCTCTGAAGTTATGGTAACCTCCACATCTGGAGGTTTAACTGTAACATTGGGCAAGTAATAAAGATGAGGTTTATCCTCACCTAGAGGTTCAAATATCACCTTATGATTAGGTGGAGATTGAGCTATATTCTCCATGGGGGACTCTGGAGCTTGAGCTGTGACCTCCTGCTGGATTTGAGAAGGTTCTGTCTCCCCAGGAGACACAAAAAGCTGAGGTGGCTGCTCCTGCTCAGTGGAGGAAATGTCAGCCTCCCCACAAAAGCATGGGCACTCAGTTTTTGTCTCCTCCTGGATGCCAGGTGGTTTCACCTCCGCAGGATGCTCTGGAGGCTGAGTTGGAGTCTCCTGCTGGGCTGAAGAAGATTCAGCCTCCGTCACAGGCTCTGAAGTTATGGAAACCTCCACATCCGGAGGTTTACCTGTCACCTCATGATTATGTAGAGTTTGAGCTAAATTCTCCATAGGGGACACTGGAGTTTGAACTGTGGACTCCTGCTGTATTTGAGAAGGGTCAATCTCCCCCGGAGACACAAAAGGCTGTGGTGGCTGCTCTTCCTCACTGGGGCAAGGTCCAGCCTCTGCAGGAAAGCCTGGAGACTCAGTTGGGGTCTCTTCCTGGTTGGCAGAATGTTTCGCCTCCTCAGGATGCTGTTCAGGCTGAATTGGGTTCTCCTGCTGGGTGGCAGAAGGTTTTGCCTCCTCAGGATGCTCTGGAGGCTGAGTTGGTGTCTCCTCCTGGGTGGCAGAAGGTTTCACCTCCTCAGGATGCTGTTCAGGCTTAATTGAGTTCTCCTCCTGGGTGGCAGAAGGTTTTGCCTTCTCAGGATGCTCTTGAGGCTGAGGTGGTGTCTCCTGCTGGGTTAAAGAAGATTCGTCCTCTTTGGTAGGCTCTGAAGTTATGGTAACCTCCACATCTGGAAGTTTAACTGTAACATTTGGCAAGTAATAAAGATGAGGTTGATCCTCACCTGGTGGTGGAACTGTCACCTCATGATTAGGTGGAGTTTGAGCTATATTCTCCATCGGGGACTCTGGAGCTTGTGCTGTGACCTCCTGCTGCATTTGAGAAGGTTCAGTCTCCCCAGGAGACACAAAAGGCTGAGGTGGCTGCTCCTGCTCACTGTGGGAAGGCTCAGACTCCCCACAAAAGCATGGGCACTCAGTTTGGGTCTCCTCCTGGATAGCAGGTGGTTTCACCTCCTCAGGATGCTCTGGAGGCTGAGTTGGAGTCTCCTGCTGGGCTGAAGAACATTCAGCCTCCGTCACAGGCTCTGAAGTTATGGAAACCTCCACATCCGGAGGTTTACCTGTCACCTCATGATTACATAGAGTTTGAGATATATTCTCCATAGGGGACTCTGGAGTTTGAACTGTGGCCTCCTGCTGTATTTGAGAAGGGTCAATGTCCCCCGGAGACACAAAAGGCTGAGGTGGCTGTTCTTCCTCACTGGGGCAAGGTCCAGCCTCTGCAGGAAAGCCTGGAGACTCAGTTGGGGTCTCTTCCTGGTTGGCAGAAGGTTTCGCCCCCTCAGAATGTTCTAGACGCTGAGTTTTGTCTCTTCCTGGATGGCAGAAGGTTTCACCTCCTCAGCATGCTCTGGAGGCTGAGTTGGGTTCTCCTCCTGGGTGGCAGCAGGTTTCACCTCCTCAGGATGCTCTGGAGGCCGAGTTGGTGTCTCCTCCTGGGTGGCAGAAGGTTGTGCCTCCTCAGGATGCTCTGGAGGCTAAGTTGGGGTCTGCTGCTCGGTTATAGAAGATTCGGCCTCTTTGGTAGGTCTAAAGTTATGGTAACCTCCACATCTGCAGATTTAACTGTAACATTGGGCAAGTAATAAAGATGAGGTTGATCCTCACCTGGAGGTGGAACTGTCACCTCATAATTAGGTGGAGTTTGAGCTATATTCTCCATCGGGGACTCTGGAGCTTGAGCTGTGAAATCCTGCTGGATTTGAGAAGGTTCAGTCTCTCCAGGAGTCACAAAAGGCTGATTTGGCTGCACCTGCTCACTGGGGGAAGGGTCAGCCTCCCCACAAAAGCATGGGCACTCAGTTTGGGTCTCCTCCTGGATGGCAGGTGGTTTCACCTCCCAGGATGCTCTGGAGGCTTAGTTGGAGTCTCCTGCTGGGCTGAAGAAGATTCAGCCTCCGTCACAGGCTCTAAAGTTATGGAAACCTCCACATCCGGAGGTTCACCTGTCACCTCATGATTACGTAGAGTTTGAGCTATATTCTCCATAGGGGACTCTGGAGTTTGAACTGTGGCCTCCTGCTGTATTTGAGAAGGGTCAATTTCCCCCGGAGACACAAAAGGCTGAGATGGCTGCTCTTCGTCACTGGGGCAAGGTCCAGCAACTGCCGGAAATCCTGGAGATTCAGTTGGGGTCTCTTCCTGGTTGGTAGAAGGTTTCGCCTCCTCAGGATGTTGTAGAGGCTGAGTTGCGATCTTTTCCTGGGTGGCAGAACGTTTCACCTCCTCAGCATGCTCTGCAGGCTGAGTTGGGTTCTCCTCCTGGGTGGCAGAAGGTTTCACCTCCTCAAGATGCTCTGGAGACTGAATTGGTTTCTCCTCCTAGATGGCAGAAGGTTGTGCCTCCTTAGCATGCTCTGCAGGCTGAGTTGGGGTCTCCTGCTGGGTTATAGAAGATTCGGCCTCTTTGGTAGGCTCTGAAGTTATGGTAACCTCCACATCTGGAGGTTTAACTTTAACATTGGGCAAGTAAAAAGATGAGGTTGATTCTCACCTAGAGGTTGAAATATCACCTTATGATTAGGTGGAGTTTGAGCTATATTCTCTTGGGGGACTCTGGAGCTTGAGCTGTGACCTCCTGCTGGATTTGAGAAGGTTCTGTCTCCTCAGGAGACACAAAAGGCTGAGGTGGCTTCTCCTGCTCCCTGGGGGAAGGCTCAGGCTCCCCACAAAAGCATGGGCACTTAGTGTGGGTCTCCTCCTGTATGGCAGGTGGTTTCACCTCCTCAGGATGCTCTGGAGACTGAGTTGGAGTCTCCTGCTGGGCTGAAGAAGATTCAGCCTCCGTCACAGGCTCTGAAGTTATGGAAACCTCCCCATCCGGAGGTTTACCTGTCACCTCATGATTATGTAGAGTTTGAGCTGAATTCTCCACAGGGAACACTGGAGGTTGAACTGTGGCCTCCTGCTGTATTTCAGAAGGGTAAATCTCCCCCGGAGACACAAAAGGCTGTGGTGGCTGCTCTTCCTCACTGGGGCAAGGTCCAGCCTCTGCAGGAAAGCCTGGAGACTCAGTTGGGGTCTCTTCCTGGTTGGCAGAATGTTTCGCCTCCTCAGGATGCTGTTCAGGCTGAATTGGGTTCTCCTCCTGGGTGGCAGAAGGCTGTGCCTCCTCAGCATACTCTGGAGGCTGAGTTGGGTTCTCCTCCTGGGTGGCAGCAGGTTTTACCTCCTCAGGATGCTCTGGAGGCCGAGTTGGTGTCTCCACCTTGGTGGCAGAAGGTTGTGCATCCTCAGGATGCTGTGGAGGCTGAGTTGGTGTCTCCTGCTGGGTTAAAGAAGATTCGTCCTCTTTGGTAGGTCTAAAGTTATGGTAACCTCCACATCTGCAGGTTTAACTGTAACATTGGGCAAGTAATAAAGATGAGGTTGATCCTCACCTGGAGGTGGAACTGTCACCTCATGATTAGGTGGAGTTTGAGCTATATTCTCCATCGGGGACTCTGGACCTTGAGCTGTGACCTTCTGCTGGATTTGAAAAGGTTCAGTCTCCCCAGGAGACACAAAAGACTGAGGTGGCTGCTCCTACTCACTGGGGGAAGGGTCAGCCTCCCCACAAAAGCATGGGTACTCCGTTTGGGTCTCCTCCTGGATGGCAGGTGGTTTCACCTCCTCAGGATGCTCTGGAGGCTGAGTTGGAGTCTCCTGCTGGGCTGAAGAAGGTTCAGCCTCCGTCTCAGGCTTTGAAGTTATGGAAACCTCCACATCCGGAGGTTTACCTGTCACCTCTCGATTATGTAGAGTTTGAGCTAAATTCTCCATAGGGGACTCTGGAGTTTGAACTGTGGCCTCCTGCTGTATTTGAGAAGGGTCAATCTCCCCCGGAGATACAGAAGGCTGTGGAGGCTGCTCTTCCTCACTGGGGCAAGGTCCAGCCTCTGCAGGAAAGCCTGGAGACTCAGTTGGGGTCTCTTCCTGGTTGGCAGAATGTTTCGCCTCCTCAGGATGCTGTTCAGGCTGAATTGGGTTCTCCTCCTGGGTGGCAGAAGGTTTTGCCTCCTCAGGATGCTCTGGAGGCTGAGTTGGGGTCTCCTCCTGGGTGGCAGAAGGTTTCACCTCCTCAGGATGCTGTTCAGGCTTAATTGGGATCTCCTCCTGGGTGGCAGAAGGTTTTGCCTTCTCAGGATGCTCTGGAGGCTGAGTTGGTGTCTCCTGCTGGGTTAAAGAAGATTCGTCCTCTTTGGTCGGTCTAAAATTATGGTAACCTCCATATCTGCAAGTTTAACTTTAACATTGGGCAAGTAATAAAGATGAGGTTGATCCTCACCTGGAGGTGGAACTGTCACCTCATGATTAGGTGGAGTTTGAGCTATATTCTCCATCGGGAACTCTGGAGCTTGAGCTGTGACCTCCCGCTGGATTTGAGAAAGTTCAGTCTCCCCAGGAGACACAAAAGACTGAGGTGGCTGCTCCTGCTCACTGGGGGAAGGCTCAGACTCCCCACAAAAGCATGGGCCCTCAGTGTGGGTCTCCTCCTGGATGGCAGGTGGTTTCACCTCCTCAGGATGCTCTGGAGGCTGAGTTGGAGTCTCCTGCTGGGCTGAAGAAGATTCAGCCTCCGTCACAGGCTCTGAAGTTATGGAAACCTCCACATCCGGAGGTTTACCTGTCACCTCATGATTATGTAGAGTTTGAGCTGAATTCTCCATAGGGGACTCTGGAGTTTGAACTGTGGCCTCCTGCTGTATTTGAGAAGGGTAAGTCTCCCCCGGAGACACAAAAGGCTGTGGTGGCTGCTCTTCCTCACTGGGCCAAGGTCCAGCCTCTGCAGGAAAGCCTGGAGACTCAGTTGGGGTCTCTTCCTGGTTGGCAGAATGTTTCGACTCCTCAGGATGATTTTCAGGCTGAATTGGGTTCTCCTCCTGGGTGGCAGAAGGTTTTGCCTCCTCAGCATGTCCTGGAGGCTGAGTTGGGGTCTCCTCCTGGGTAGCAGAAGGTTTCACCTCCTCAGGATGCTGTTTAGGCTTAATTGGGTTCTCCTCCTGGGTGGCAGAAGGTTTTGCCTTCTCAGGATGCTCTGGAGGCTGAGTTGGTGTCTCCTGCTGGGTTAAAGAAGATTCGTCCTCTTTGGTAGGCTCTGAAGTTATGGTAACCTCCACATCTGGAAGTTTAACTGTAACATTGGGCAAGTAATAAAGATGAGGTTGATCCTCACCTGGTGGTGGAACTGTCACCTCATGATTAGGTGGAATTTGAGCTATATTCTCCATCGGGGACTCTGGAGCTTGTGCTGTGTCCTCCTGCTGGATTTGAGAAGGTTCAGTCTCCCCAGGAGACACAAAAGGCTGAGGTGGCTGCTTCTGCTCACTGGGGGAAGGCTCAGACTCCCCACAAAAGCATGGGCACTCAGTGTGGGTCTCCTCCTGGATAGCAGGTGGTTTCACCTCCTCAGGATGCTCTGGAGTCTGAGTTGGAGTCTCCTGCTGGGCTGAAGGAGATTCAGCCTCCGTCACAGGCTCTGAAGTTATGGAAACCTCCACATCCGGAGGTTTACCTGTCACCTCATGATTACGTAGATTTTGAGCTATATTCTCGATAGGGGACTCTGGAGTTTGAATTGTGGCCTCTTGCTGTATTTGAGAAGGGTCAATCTCCCCCGGAGACACAAAAGGCTGAGGTGGCTGCTCTTCCTCACTGGGGCAAGGTCCAGCCTCTGCAGGAAAGCCTGGAGACTCAGTTGGGGTCTCTTCCTCGTTGGCAGAAGGTTTCGCCTCCTCAGAATGTTCTAGACGCTGAGTTGGGGTCTCTTCCTGGATGGCAGAAGGTTTCACCTCCTAAGCATGCTCTGGAGGCTGAGTTGGGTTCTCCTCCTGGGTGGCAGAAGGTTGTGCCTCCTCAGGATGCTGTGGAAGCTGAGATGGTGTCCCCTGCTGGGTTAAAGAAGATTCGTCCTCTTTCGTAGGTCTAAAGTTATGGTAACCTCCACATCTGCAGGTTTAACTGTAACATTGGGCAAGTAATAAAGATGAGGTTGATCCTCACCTGGAGGTGGAACTGTCACCTCATGATTAGGTGGAATTTGAGCTATGTTCTCATCGGGGTCTCTGGAGCTTGAGCTGTGACCTCCTGCTGGATTTGAGAAGGTTCAGTCTCCTTAGGAGACACAAAAGGCTGAGGTGGCTCCTCCTACTCACTGGGGGAAGGGTTAGCCTCCCCACAAAAGCATGGGCACTCCGTTTGGGTCTCCTCCTGGATGGCAGGTGGTTTCACCTCCTCAGGATGCTCTGGAGGCTTAGTTGGAGTCTCCTGCTGGGCTGAAGAAGGTTCAGCTTCCGTCACAGGCTCTGAAGTTATGGAAACCTATACATCCTGAGGTTCACCTGTCACCTCATGATTATGTAGAGTTTGAGCTATATTCTACATATAGGGGACTCTGGAGTTTGAACTGTGGCATCCTGCTGTATTTGAGAATGGTCAGTCTCCTCCAGAGACACAAAAGGCTGAGGTGGCTGCTCTTCCACACTGGGGCAAGGTCCAGCCTCTCCAGGAAAGCCTGGAGACTCAGTTAGGGTCTCTTCCTGGTTGGCAGAAGGTTTCGCCTCCTCAGAATGTTCTAGACGCTGAGTTGGGGTCTCTTCCTGGATGGCAGAAGGTTTCACCTCCTCAGCATGCTCTGGAGGCTGAGGTGGGTTCTCCTCCTGGGTGGCAGCAGCTTTCACCTCCTCATGATGCTCTGGAGGCCGAGTTGGTGTCTCCTCCTGGGTGGCAGAAGGTTGTGCCTCCTCAGGATGCTCTGGAGGCTGAGTTGGGGTCTCCTGCTGGGTTATAGAAGATTCGGCCTCTTTGGTAGGCTCTGAAGTTATGGTAACCTCCACATCTGGAGGTTTAACTGTAACATTGGGCAAGTAATAAAGATGAGGTTTATCCTCACCTAGAGGTTGAAATATCAGCTTATGATTAGGTGGAGTTTGAGCTATATTCTCCATGGGGGACTCTGGAGCTTGAGCTGTGACCTCCTGCTGGATTTGAGAAGGTTCTGTCTCCCCAGGAGACACAAAAGGCTGAGCTGGCTGCTCCTGCTGTCTGGGGGAAGGGTCAGCCTACCCACAAAAGCATGGGCACTCAGTGTGGGTCTCCTCCTGGATGACAGGTGGTTTCACCTCCTCAGGATGCTCTGGAGGCTGAGTTGGAGTCTCCTGCTGGGCTGAAGAAGATTCAGCCTCCGTCACAGGCTCTGAAGTTATGGAAACCTCCACATCCGAAGGTTTACCTGTCACCTCATGATTATGTAGAGTTTGAGCTAAATTCTCCATAGGGGACTCTGGAGTTTGAACTGTGGCCTCCTGCTGTATTTGAGAAGGGTCAATCTCCCCCGGAGACACAAAAGGCTGAAGTGGCTGCTCTTCCTCACTGGGGTAATGTCCAGCCTCTGCAGGAAAGCCTGGAGACTCAGTTGGGGTCTCTTCCTGGTTGGCAGAATGTTTCGCCTCCTCAGGATGCTGTTCAGGCTGAATTGGGTTCTCCTCCTGGGTGGCAGAAGGTTTTGCCTCCTCAGGATGCTCTGGAGGCTGAGTTCGGTTCTCTTCCTGGGTGGCAGCAGGTTTCACCTCCTCAGGATGCTCTGGAGGCCGAGTTGGTGTCTCCACCTTGGTGGCAGAAGGTTGTGCCTCCTCAGGATGCTGTGGAGGCTGAGTTGGGGTCTCCTGCTGGGTTAAAGAAGATTCGTCCTCTTTGGTAGGTCTAAAGTTATGGTAACCTCCACATCTGCAGGTTTAACTGTAACATTGGGCAAGTAATAAAGATGAGGTTGATCCTCACCTGGAGGTGGTACTGTCACCTCATGATTAGGTGGAGTTTGAGCTATATTCTCCATCGGGGACTCTGGAGCTTGACCTGTGACCTCCTGCTGGATTTGAGAAGGTTCAGTCTCCCCAAGAGACACAAAAGGCTGAGGTGGCAGCTCCTGCTCACTGGAGGAAGGGTCAGCCTACCCACAAAAGCATGGGCACTCAGTTTGGGTCTCCTCCTGGATGGCAGGTGGTTTCACCTCCCCAGGATGCTCTGGAGGCTTAGTTGGAGTCTCCTGCTGGGCTGAAGAAGATTCAGCCTCCGTCACAGGCTCTGAAGTTATGGAAATCTCCACATTCGGAGGTTCACCTAACACCTCATGATTACGGAGATTTCGAGCTATATTCTCCATAGGGGACTCTGGAGTTTGAACTGTGGCCTCCTGCTGTATTTGAGAAGGGTCAATCTCCCCCGTAGACACAAAAGGCTGAGGTGGCCGCTCTTCGTCACTAGGGCAAGGTCCAGCAACTGCAGGAAATCCTGGAGACGCACTTGGGGTCTCTTCCTGGTTGGCAGAAGGTTTCGCCTCCTCAGGATGTTGTAGAGGCTGAGTTGGGGTCTTTTCCTGGGTGGCAGAAGGTTTCACCTCCTCAGCATGCTCTGGAGGCTGAGTTGGGTTCTCCTCCTGGGTGGCAGAAGGTTTCACCTCCTCAGGATGCTCTGGAGACTGAATTGGTTTCTCCTCCTGGGTGGCAGAAGGTTGTGCCTCCTCAGGATGCTCTGCAGGCTGAGTTGGGGTCTCCTGCTGGGTTATAGAAGATTCGGCCTCTTTGGTAGGCTCTGAAGTTATGGTAACCTCCACATCTGGAGGTTTAACTGTAACATTGGGTAAGTAATAAAGATGAGGTTGATCCTCACCTGGTGGTGGATCTGTCACCTCATGATTAGGTGGAGTTTGAACTATATCCTCCATCGGGGAGTCTGGAGCTTGTGCTGTGACCTCCTGCTGGATTTGAGAAGGTTCAGTCTCCCCAGGAGACACAAAAGGCTGAGGTGGCTGCTCCTGCTCACTGCGGGAAGGCTCAGACTTCCCACAAAAGCAAGGGCACTCAGTTTGGGTCTCCTCCTGGATAGCAGGTGGTTTCACCTCCTCAGGATGCTCTGGAGGCTGAGTTGGAGTCTCCTGCTGGGCTGAAGAAGATTCAGCCTCCGTCACAGGCTCTGAAGTTATGGAAACCTCCACATCCGGAGGTTTACCTATCACCTCATGATTACATAGAGTTTGAGCTATATTCCCCATTGGGGACTCTGGAGTTTGAACTGTGGCCTCCTGCTGTATTTGAGAAGGGTCAATCTCCCACGGAGAAACAAAAGGCTGAGGTGGCTGCTCTTCCTCACTGTGGCAATTTCCAGCCTCTGCAGGAAAGCCTGGAGACTCAGCTGGGGTCTCTTCCTGGTTGGCAGAAGGTTTCGCCTCCTCAGAATGTTCTAGACGCTGAGTTGAGGTCTCTTCCTGGATGGCAGAAGGTTTCACCTCCTCAGCATGCTCTGGAGGCTGAGTTGGGTTCTCCTCCTGTGTGGCAGCAGGTTTCACCTCCTCAGGATGCTCTGGAGGCCGAGTTGGTGTCTCCTCCTGGGTAGCAGAAGGTTGTGCCTCCTCAGGATGCTCTGGATGCTGAGCTGGGGTCTCCTGCTGGGTTATAGAAGATTCGGCCTCTTTGGTAGGCTCTGAAGTTATGGCAACCTCCACATCTGGAGGTTTAACTGTAACATTGGGCAAGTCATAAAGATGAGGTTGATGTTCACCTAGAGATTGAAATATCACCTTATGATTAGGTGGAGTTTGAGCTATATTCTCCATGGGGGACTCTGGAGCTTGAGCTATGACCTACTGCTGGATTTGAGAAGTTTCTGTCACCCCAGGAGACACAAAAGGCTGAGGTGGCTGCTCCTGCTCACTGGGGGAAGGCTCAGACTCCCCACAAAAGCATGGGCACTCCGTTTGGGTCTCCTCCAGGATGGCAGGTGGCTTCACCTACTCAGGATGCACTGGAGGCTGACTTGGAGTCTCCTGCTGGGCTGAAGAAGGTTCAGCCTCCGTCACAGGCTCTGAAGTTATGGAAACCTCCACATCCGGAGATTCACCTGTCACCTCAGGATTACGTAGAGTTTGAGCTATATTCTACATATAGGGGACTCTGGAGTTTGAACTGTGGCCTCCTGTTGTATTTGAGAAGGGTCAATCTCCCCCGGAGACACAAAAGTCTGAGGTGGCTGCTCTTCCTCACTGGGGCAAGGTCCAGCCTCTGCGGGAAAGCCTGGAGACTCAGTTGGGGTCTCTTCCTGGTTGGCAGAAGGTTTTGCCTCCTCAAAATGTTCTAGACGCTGAGTTGGTTTCTCTTCCTGGATGGCAGAAGGTTTCACCTCCTCAGCATGCTCTGGAGGCTGAGGTGGGTTCTCCTCCTGGGTGGCAGCAGGTTTCACCTCCTCAGGATGCTCTGGAGGCCGAGTTGGTGTCTCCTCCTGGGTGGCAGAAGGTTGTGCCTCCTCAGGATGCTCTGGAGGCTGAGTTGGGGTCTCCTGCTGGGTTAAAGAAGATTCGGCCTCTTTGGTAGGCTCTGAAGTTATGGTAACCTCCACATCTGGAGGTTTAACTGTGACATTGGGCAAGTAATAAAGATGAGGTATATCCTCACCTAGAGGTTGAAATATCACCTTATGATTAGGTGGAGTTTGAGCTACATTCTCCATGGGGGACTCTGGAGCTTGAGCTGTGACCTCCTGCTGGATTTGAGAAGGTTCTGTCTCCCCAGGAGACACAAAAGGCTGAGGTGGCTGCTCCTGCTGTCTGGGGGAAGGCTCAGCCTACCCACAAAACCATGGGCACTCAGTGTGGGTCTCCTCCTGGATGGCAGGTGGTTTCACCTCCTCAGGATGCTCTGGAGGCTGAGTTGGAGTCTCCTGCTGGGCTGAAGAAGATTCAGCCTCCGTCACAGGCTCTGAAGTTATGGAAACCTCCACAACCGGAGGTTTAACTGTCACCTCATGATTATGTAGAGTTTGAGCTAAATTCTCCATAGGGGACACTGGGGTTTGAACTGTGGCCTCCTGCTGTATTTGAGAAGGTTCAGTCTCCCCCGGAGACACAAAAGGCTGAGGTGGCTTCTCTTCCTCACTGGGGCAATGTCCAGCCTCTGCAGGAAAGCCTGGAGACTCAGTTGGGGTCTCTTGTGGGGTGGCAGAAGGTTTCTCCTCCTCAGGATGTTCTAGATGTTGAGTTGGTGTCTCCTCCTGGGTGGCGGAAGGTTTCACCTTCTCAGCATGCTCTGGTGGCTGAGTTGGGTTCTCCTCCTGGGTGGCAGAAGGTTTCACCTCCTCAGGATGCTCTGGAGGCTGAGTTGGGTTCTTCTCCTGGGTGGCAGAAGGTTTTACCTCCTCAGGATCCTCTGGAGGCTGAATTGGGGTCTTTTGCTGCGTTAAAGAAGGTTCTGTCTCTTCGGTAGGCTCTGAATTTATGGTAACCTTCACATCTGGAGGTTTAATTGTAACACTGGGCAATTAATAAAGATAAGGTTGATCCTCACCTGGAAGTTGAACTGTCACCTCATGGTTAGGTGGTGTTTGAGCTATATTCTCCATGGGGGACTCTGGAGCTTGAGCTGTGACCTCCTGCTGGATTTGAGAATGTTCAGCCTCCCCAGGAGACACAAAAGGCTGAGGTGGCTGCTCCTGCTCACTAATGGAAGGCTCAGCCTCCACAGGAAGGCCTGGAGGCTTAGCTGGGGTTCCCTGCTGTGTAGCAGAAGGTTCAACCTCTTGGGGGTACTCTACGTTTTGAGCTGGGCCTTCTTGTTGGGTTGGGGACAGTCCAACCTACTCAAAATTTGAGACCTCTTGTTGGGTTGAGGAAAGTTCCACCTCTTCAGGGCGCTCTGGAGGCTGAGCTGGGGCCTGCTGCTGGCTTAAAGTAGGTTCAATGTTGTTACTTGACTCTGAAGTTAGTGTAAGCTCCAGATCTACAGGTTTAACTGTGACTTTGGGCAAGACTAAATGATAAATTCAGCCCGAGTTTGAGATGGAACATTTACCTCATGATGTATCACTGGCTGAGACACATCCTCGTCAGTATTAGTTGGCTGCTGAGCTGAGGTCTCCTGCTCTGTTAAAGAAGGTTCTACCTGCTCAAAAGGCTGTGGAGCCTGAGCTGAGGCCTGCTGCTCAGTTAAAGGTTCTACTTCCTCAGGGTACTCTTCTAGGGTTTCTTGATGGAGTAAAGAGGATGGGATCTCCTCAGGGGTCTCTGGATTTCGACTTTCATCTTTTACATTGAACTGAGAAAGTTCACCTTGTGCACGGGCCTCTTGAGCCACCTCTGGGTTTCTCACAAATCCCAGAGGTATGCTGCCAGGGTAAAGTAAATCCATACTTTGATCTGTATAATCGTCATTCTGCAGAATTTGTTTGTAAGACCGAGATTTTGATTCAAATTGGTCTAGAGCTCCAACAACTTTAGTGAGCTGTGGATGTTGAGCTAGATCTTCCTTCAGGTTCTTTGGTGAAACAATGAATGTTGTTGGTTTTGAACTGTGACTATCTAGAGGTGGAACAAGTATTTCAAATGCCTGGTGAGCTGTAACCTCATCTGGACTTACAGTTTGAATCTTCCTTATGAGTTGAGGACGCAGAGTTAGGACTGGGTTCTGATCCCAACCGGGCGTTGGAACCACCTCTGGAGGGCTTCGTCGTCTCCTTAGCTTATTCCTCAGAAGCCGACGACGTAGAATAGTAACCCTATCTGGCCCTTGAGGTAGCTCTTGAGCTGAATCCGTGTCCGGGAATGGAGCCAAATTCTCAGGCAACTCCTGAGGTGAAGCCAACAAGTGGGAAGGAGCAGAAGACCCCAGGTAATCAAAGTCCCCAGGATCTGCTGGGGGTGTAGGCACATGAGGGGATTCGGGTGAGAGATCCGAAGAGAGGGAAGACCAGGGCTCTTTTGGCCCTGGGGATTCGGAGGTAGGCTGGACCCTGTCAGGGGGCCACCTCCAAATAGCAGCTGCCTGTATCAGCAGCCACAACAATTGCTCCGTGAGAAGGACCCGTGGGGTCCACAGTCGCAGTAGGGACATAATGTCCAGAGGCTCCGGCGCCAATGAGAGCCGGAACTCTTATGGCAGCTCCGCAGCGCGAGCACCCACTGCAACTGTGTGCCCCGCCCCCACCCTTTATCTACGACAACCTTTGTTTACGCAGCAACCTTTATTAAGCTCGGGCTGGCTCCATGCCGTCAGGGTGAGCTGTTGCCCACAGTCCCTGAGCCCAAACCCCCTCCCCACAGAGATACAACTGTCTCACACCAGAACATCCCTCCCGCCCTTAGCAGAGCAAGATTTCGGCCACTGACTAGGGTAGCCTCAGGACTCCAGCAGCCCATTATGGTAGGGGCGCCGGAGCTTCCCAAGGACGTCACAGAGCCTCGCCTCTTGGCACATTCAGAAGTGCTAGCTCGGTTCTGGCAGCCTGAACTCGTCTTCCTCCAAGCTGAAATCCCAGAGATATTCTTCTTCCCCCCAGCAGTACTGCTTCCAAGAAACACAATTGACCTGCAAAATGATCACCAGTTGGACACCACGGCCAGGAGGCTGCTGCTGGGTGCGCGGACATGGCTGCGGCAGCTGCGGCGGCTGCGGCAGTTGCGGCAGCTGCGGCGGCGGCCGCAGGCTGCGCTCGGGCCTGAGCGCCCAGCGCCCAGCGCACTCCCGTGGGGCCGCCGGCCTGTCCGCACTGTCCTCAGGTGCACTGGCCAGGCACCTCTTGGCTTGGTGGACACCTGGGGCCTTCGCCTGTCCAGCCTTACTAGGCCGAACTGCTGGGGAGTCCGGCGTCAGGGGGTGCCACGGAGCCAGGGGGAACGGCGAGGCACTGGCGGGAGCCTCCTGGCGGTGCTCCCCCTACCTCCCACCTCCCTGCGCCCCGCCCCGAGGCTGGGGCTTTGGAGCACGCAGCCCGGGAAAACATTAACTTTTGGGCCACGTGCAGAATAGCATCATCTACATGGACATTCCTTCCTCCTACCATCTCAGAAAATCTTTGATAACAAATTGAGAAAATGCAGATGATCTTTCCAACAGATGAAATTGCCAATACTCAAGCTTTTAGAAAAAGAAAGGGGAAAAGGACAGAGACAATGAACTCAGAACATGCAAATAATGACCTGGATAAAGGACCGAGAGACCCATATTCGGGAAATGCCTTTCTGCCCGGTGAGATCTCCAGTGAGGATGAAGAGCCCTTAGCAGAACTGTCTAAGGAGGAATTGTGCACCAAAATAAAAAGCCTGAAAGAAAACTAACAAACACGAAAAGAAAACAGCGGACTTGGACAGTCTTTGGTCATGCTTCAAGTGTTACCACAGGCAGTCACCCAGTTTGCAGAGCTGGTTGGTATGGCAGAAGCCCTGCTTAAAGGTGTAGGAACCACGTCTACGTCTGCATCCACCCTCTGGAGAGCAACAAACAACTCCTCCCCAGACTCATTTACTTCAACATGCAGTAACTCTAATTCTAATTGCAGTTCACCAGTTTCCTTGAAGGCTGAGGAAGAGCATCAGGCTGATAAGAAGCAGTTCAAGATTGAGAAATGGCAGATTGCCCGTTGTAATAAGAGCAAGCCTCAGAAGTTTATTAATGACTTAATGCAAGTGCTATACACAAATGAATATATGGCCACACACAGCCTGACGGGAACAAAATCCTGTACTTCAAGGGACAAAGCCGTAAAACCAGCTATGAATCAGAATGAAGTGCAAGAAATCATAGGAGTAACAAAACAATTATTTACCAATACGGATGATGTTTCAATTAGGAGTATGATAGGGCAAAAGCTAAACAACTGTACCAAGAAGCCAAATTTAAGCAAAAATCCTAACTCTCAGGATATTAAGTAGATTATTTTGGTATTACAGGTATCTGTAACAAAGCTCCTTCAGTTCTAAATCTAGCATTGGATTTTGTGGAGAATCTGCAACCCTCCTGGCAGTGAGCAGAGACAGACATCTGCAGTGACAAGCTGTAAGACATCGTATCATCACTGGGCTCCCTGAGGGACCAACAAGCTCGCTGAAGAAGCTGCATGTAGGTAGAATCCCTCCTAAATACCAGTGATGCATCAGACCAGAGAATTTCTCCCAATCAAATAAGCGTGCAATATCATTTTTTGGAAGTATGCATTTCCTGATCCCCCCATACTACTCTGTACAGCTAACTTAACTGGATAGTCAGAATTCTTATCATAGCAACAAAAATTTCAATCTTTAAGATTATTCATCGTCCCAACTGATCATTATACATTTATTATTATCAATGACTCCTCTTTAGAGTGTTTGAATCTTAGTGTAAGTACATGTTTGGAAAAGTAAACAGTGAAATAATCGATGTTCACAAATATGAGAGCAGCAAATTCAGATAATAATGAAAATCTGATAATCATGACTAACAAGTAGTAAGATTTTAGCAATAAAATTATAGAATTATTCCATTATCTAAAAATGTATAAAATAGGAATATGAAAAAAATCTTGCAGGTGTCAAGGTTTTTATATTTTAATATGACTCTACTCTAACACACACACACACACACACACAAATCCAGGTTTGGGGGATTATTAAAACAATGCATTGATTTTCAGAATTTCCTTTTTGTTTGTTTACCAGACATGTTTTAACTTTTTATTGCCCAAAGTATATTAACTACATATGTGTAATATAAAACATCAATATCGCCTAAGACATCCTATAGAAGATATAACGTCATATCTATTTGGTTGACTATGTTGCTAAACAGCTTAGTTTTTGCCGGGAGCCAAAACATATCACAAGAATGCCCCTTGCTATCTTGATTTTACGAGCAAACTATTCTCAGGAATTCAACCATAAACAGCAACGGTACTTTCCCCTTGCATATCTCTTCAAAAATGCACCCGCTGCCTTAGGGTCCTTCTCCTAGTAATTTTCCAGAAACTTGCCCCCTCCCCGCCCTGTTAGGAATAGCCCTTAGTTACTTCCTCGTTTGAATGCTTATAAGTCCAGCTGAAAAATAAACTCTTCGGAGCTTGATCAGACTCTTGACTTGCTCTCATTCTTTCGTGTCTCTTGTCCCCTCATTCGACTGACCCCTTTGTTTCCCAGGTCCCCGTTGAATTCCCCGCGGGCCGGGGCAATTGGCGCCCGACGAGGGGCAAGGGTACGGGGGTGTCATCGAACGTTGCTGCCAGTAAGGGTACCCTTATCATTGGATTGCCGCAACACCAAGGTTGTGAGTGAAAATCCGCACTGTGATCGCCGCGCCACAAGAAGGACGTGAGTGAAGATCCGCACTGAGATCGCCGCAGAATTGCCCACCTGCGAGTCTGATCCGTCAAGGTAAGAGAAAGCAACGAGTTTATGGGACAAACGTTAAGTAAACATGACTTGTTTATTCAGGGACTCAAGGAGTCCCTCAAGACACGAGGAATTCGGATAAAGAAAAAAGATCTCTATAAATTTTTTGTTTTTATTGGTGATATCTGTCTTTGGTTCCCCCAAGAAGGCACTATTGATGTTCTGAGATGGACTAGAGTCGGTGATTGTCTAAAAGATTATTATAGAACATTTGGCCCCGAAAAAATCCCCGTTCATGCATTTTCCTACTGGAACTTGATCTATGATATTTTAAAAACTTACAACCAATGGCCTGATATCCAAGAAGTTGTTAAAGAGAAAAGGTGCTTAAAGAACACTCCAGACCACCCTCAGCCTGCCCTTCTGTTTCTGTTCCTATGCCTGAGTCTGACACTCCCCCCAATCCTGAACCTCTCAAACCTCCTATTAATTCCCTATACCCCTCCCTTGAGGAGCCCCCTCCCAACTCCCTCTCCCCCGAAGAAACGACCACCCGGGAAGAGGAGGCCGCTAAGTATCACCATTCTGACTGGCCTCCCTTCCCTTCCATCCTAAATCATCCCCCTTCCTATGCTTCTGCCCCTCCATTTTGTGCTCCAATTCTAGGCGTAGATACGCCAATTGAAAATGTCAAACGCAAACTATGTCAAGAGGTCTCCTCCCTTAACGACTTACTCCAAACAAGGAAGAAACATTTAAAACTCATTCAAGAGTTACGTGCTTTAGAATTGGAGCTAAAAATCCCCCCCCACCCCAACGTTCCATAAACATAGCTCAAAAGAAAAACCTTTAAAGGCGCTGCACACCTTTCCTGTAACTAAGATAAAAGGGAATCCCCCTTCCGAATCAGAACCAAAACCCCCCTCTGATGGGGATGAACACCCCTCGGCAGATGAAGCCTCAGATAATGACCACGAGGCCTCTGACTCAGATGCTGAAAAAGCTGAAACTACCGATCAGCAGTATCGTCGCTTGAATTTCAAGCATGTTAAAGAATTAAAATCTGCTGTGTCCCTCTATGGCCCCACAGCCCCTTTCACTATATCTATAGTTGAATCTCTGAGCGAGCGGTGGCTCACCCCAAATGACTGGTTCTTTATAACCCGTGCCACCCTGCCTGGAGGTGATTATGTCCTCTGGAGAACCGAATATGCTGATAACTGCAAAGAAACAGCAGCCCGTAATCTCGAAAATAAGACCTCCAAGAAATGGACTAGGGATAAACTCATGGGACATAGTCCCTATGATAGTAACATCATACAAGCTAAATTTTCCCCCGGCCTCCTGGCCCAAATACAGAATGCTGCCCTTAAAGCATGGAGAAAGCTCCCTCCCAAGAGATCGGCAACTACCTCCTTGGCCAACATTCGACAGGGCCCTGACGAGCCTTATAGTAATTTCATCAGCCGCCTTACCGATGCGGCTGAGAGGCTCGTCGGCCAACAAGAAAATGAAAGCGAGTTCATTAAACATCTCGCATTTGAAAATGCAAACCCTGCATGTCAAGCCGCCATACGGCCTCACCGCAGCGGCAAGACCATTTCTGATTATGTTAAACTTTGTGCAGGTATCGGCACCGCTCACTCCATGGGACTCGCTATTGGAGCCGCCCTTAAAGAATTCGCTCAGGGAAACAACCCAAAAACTTGTTTTAGTTGTAAACAACCAGGACACTTTTCTAGAGACTGCACGGCCCCTAAGGCCGAACGACCCATACCGCCCACTCTTTGTCCAGGATGCAAGCGAGGCAAACACTGGGCGTCCGAATGCCATTCAAAAACAGACGCCCAAGGCAATCCCTTACCTCAGAAGCAGGGAAACTTCCTACGGGGGCAGCCCCTGGCCCCCAAACGGGCACAAACCCCTGGGGCTATCAGGTTTGTCCCCTAAAACCCGCCCCCTCAAGTCCAAGCCTCCTCTCCCTCTCCCGAGCAACTGCCGGCAGCGCAGGACTGGACCTCTGTTCCTCCACCAGCGCAATACTAACACCTGAAATGGGCATCCAAATCCTCCCTACTGGGGTTTATGGTCCCTTGCCCCCCAACACTTTCGGACTTCTTCTTGGCCGTGCCAGTACCACCCTACAAGGCCTCACTATTCCCCCCGCATCATTGATAACGATTACGCCGGAGAAATTAAAATACTTGCTTCCGCCTCCCTCGGCCCTATAACCATTCACCCAGGCCAAAGAATAGCTCAGCTAATATTACTTCCCCTCTTACCCTCCAACCATCCTTATTCTCTAAAAACCCGGGGTACTCATAACCTCGGTTCCTCTGATGCCTATTGGGTCAGACAAATCACACAAGAAAAACCCCTCCTTAAGCTACAACTAAACGGCAAAACTTTTGAAGGGTTACTTGACACTGGGGCAGACGCCACAGTAATCGCCAGTAAATACTGGCCCCCTTCCTGGCCCCTCACTACTTCCCTAACCCATCTCCGGGGTATTGGCCAAACCTCCAACCCCCAACAGAGTGCTGAAATCCTCAAATGGACAGACGAGGAAGGCAACACTGGTACTGTCCAACCTTATGTTGTGCCTGGCCTCCCAGTCAATCTCTGGGGCAGAGACATCCTGGCCCAACTAAGACTAATTATGTGCAGTCCAAATATGAAAGAAAATGCAGCCAGATGGCTGCCTGAAAGATTAGTAAAACAAATTGATAACAATTCTAAAATCCAGGGAGAAAAACCTCCCTGAGATTATCTTTCTCCTTTCCCTTCCAGAACCACGGATTTCCATCCATGATGCTGCCTTATCTCCTGATCTTCTGCCTTCCGGCACTGGGCCAACCTGTTCCAGCAGTTACCAAGCCCTTCGCTTGGCGCTTTTATTTAACTAAAATTCGACCGATGAAAACACAGATTGACAAACTTCATAAGCTTAGCTTAGATTTACAAAAACAAAAATTTTCTTCTGAGGCAAACGAGTGATGGAAATCCTCCATGTACTCCTTACTCATGCCCCTTGCAGGTCCCCTTATTCTTGCTATTAATAATCACCCTTGGACCCATTATTCTTAACAAAATCATGAATTTTATCAAATCACAGATTGACTCCCTGGCATCAAAACCCATTCAAGTCCATTATCATAGACTCGACCTTGCAGACCGGGGCCTTGCCTAACCTAACAACGAAGATATTCCTCCGGGAACCGCGTAAGCACTCAGAGCTATGCACGTTGACTCACCATCATATGTGAGTACAACCTGGGTACCTTTTTACGGGGTGCAATAAAGACACTGCAGAGGGAAGGCATAAACAGCCTCTCTGAGTCCCTTGGAAGCAAACCTGATTTGCATAGAGGTTAGCGTGGTAAAAATTTCTCCTCTCCTCCCCAAAAGACGCTCAAACTTATCATGCGGTCATTATGCCCGCGGGAGGAATCAGGTCAATACTTCCCCCCAAAAGGTTAATGCCCTCTCTTCTACGCTGACAACTGACAGACCCCAACAATTTAAAAAACTAAAAGGGAGGAGATGCCGGGAGCCAAAACATATCACAAGAATGCCCCTTGCTATCTTGATTTTACGAGCAAACTATTCTCAGGAATTCAACCATAAACAGCAACGGTACTTTCCCCTTGCATATCTCTTCAAAAATGCACCCGCTGCCTTAGGGTCCTTCTCCTAGTAATTTTCCAGAAACTAGCCCCCTCCCCGCCCTGTTAGGAATAGCCCTTAGTTACTTCCTCGTTTGTGTGCTTATAAGCCCAGCTGAAAAATAAACTCTTCGGAGCTTGATCAGACTCTTGACTTGCTCTCATTCTTTCGTGTCTCTTGTCCCCTCATTCGACTGACCCCTTTGTTTCCCAGGTCCCCGTTGAATTCCCCGCGGGCCGGGGCAAGTTTTAGCTGATTTATTTTAATCACAGCAGAAGAAAAATGTGTTGAAACAATCATATGGGTTGAATAATCACACACACAAATCATTTTGTAAATCAATAGAAGATTAAACACCCAAAGCCTTCCTGCAGGTCAGGTTGTCATACATGATAACTCTACAATGAGAAGCCATGCTTCTTCACTGCACAAGGTCATGTTTAAACTTGGAAAAGAGAATGCTACAATAGTTACAAAGTTCAATATCCCAGATCCAGGGCACATTCCATAAATGTTGCTTGATAACAATGTAGTTGTATAAATTAAATGTTCTTAAAGAAATAACTTATGTAACATTTGCTACTTTTACTTAAACGTAAATAAATCCCACTGAAAAGATAAAAAAAAATGAGCACCAGTTAGGGCGGCAGGCAGAACACACATTTGTTCCATTGGTTATTTACTCCAAAATGTTGCCATTTCTGCTCAACTTTCAGTATCCTTTCTTCCACGTTTGACAATTAATTCACCACTCTATCATGTGGGGGCTGCCATGGAATCAGAGATGACTCTGAAATTTCTGTAGGAAGGGTTTTAAGAGTTGAGCAATTCAACTTAGCAGAGAAGGTATTGCTGCAAATGAATAGCCCTTTAGGTCAGCAATGGGCAAACACAGTCAATAATCTAGAAGGTCTATCCTGTACGCACACATGGAGAAAGACACATAGTGTGTTAAAGTCAGCATGTTAAATTATTATCTTCAAATACTACTATAACAGAACCCAAGTGACTTATTTCACAACTCTTCAGTGTGTATCACTCTTAGGAAAATGTGGAACTCTGAGAATATTTCTGGTGCTTTTACTAAAGTCCTGGCTCTTGGCTCTAACCCCTTATTTGAAGTTTGGAGAGCAGAAGTGAGGACTGTTAGAATTCTAATATGGGTGCAGACACAGGAGAGAGGTTTGTCTCTCTCACTTGGAGATAAAATAGTACTTCGTCTTTTTCCCAGAATCTAGCATATGACTTGGTGCACAGTAATGGTTTTAAAGTTGGAGGTGATTCCAAGATTTACCTCATTTAGAGATGACCTGTTGTTAGAATCAGATTTCTGAAATTGGTGCTGACTTTCTTCCTTCCTCTCACATTTCACAGGAAATGAGTATTCTTTTTTTTTTTTTTTTTGAGTCAGAGTCTTACTATGTGGCCCTCAGTAGAGTGCCGTGGCATCACAGCAACCTCAAACTCTTGGGTTTAAGCGATTCTCTTACCTCAGCCTCCCGAGTAGCTGGGAAGAAACTAGTATTCTTAAAGTTTGACATTTTCTTTACTGGTTTTATTTAAATAGAATTATAATAATTTGCCTTAAATAGAATAAAACTTCAAATACTTTTTCAGACTTCAACCACTTTCTCTTTCACTCCCTTCTTCAAAACAAAACACTTTGCAACTCTGGAGCAAGTTAAATAATCAAAAACTTAGCCCCAAATTAAGTTCCCCTGACACAAAACACATTTTTGGCTCCTTAAAAAAAAATCTCATACATAGTAAATAATGATAACTTTAGAAATTACTTTAGCAACTTAGTCCCTAATTAAGGGACTTCACATACAGTTATGCATTGCTTGCCATATGAGGAGGAGCTTGAAAAATGCATCATTAAAAAAAATGCAATTATGGGGAAAGGGCCAAGGAAGGGGAAGGGAGGGGGAAGGTTTTGGTGGAGGGAGAGTAATGGGTGGGACCACATCTATGGTACATCTTAGAATGGGTACAGGTGAAACTTACTAAATGCCTATATACAGTAACTAAGAAAATGCCATGAAGGCTACGTTGAACAGTTTGATGAGAATATTTTAGATTGTATATGAAAGCAGCACATTATACCCCTTGATTGCACTAATGTACACAGCTATGATTTAACAATAAAAATAAATTAATTAAAAAAATGCATTAGGCAATTTAGTTGTTGTGGTATAGGTGGTATACGTGTATCCTGTTATATACCCAGGCTATATGGTATAGCCTATTGCTCCTAGGTAACAAATCTGTACAGTATGTTATGGTACTAAATATGGCAGGCAACTATAACACAGTGGTGAAGTATTTGTGTATCTAAATATAGAAAAGATACAGTAAAAATATAGTAGAAAAGATTTTTAAAAGGTACACCTGTATAGCCTTGTTATATTTTTATGAGATTACCATGACATATGTAGTTTATTGTTGACATAAGCTTGTTAGGTGGCACATGACTGTAATTGATTTACAGAAAGGATCTTCAGCAAAATATTCCATCTAAGATAAGTAGATGTTGAATTCTAGGTAATAAGCTACATTAGAAAGGCATAATAGTTTTTAAAAGCTATAGCATAATCACACTTAGGTCAATAATTACTTTCTGCTCAAATTCCTGGGATCCTGTTTTAGGGGACTTAAAAAGTCTTCTCTTCAATTAGCCTAGAATCCCTAACCCCAGGTGGGAGAGACTAACTGAGACCTGCTCGTCACACTTGGGGGGAGTGGGGGACGGGGATATCGAGCATCGGCAAAGAAGGCCCAGATCTGTCAGCAAACTGTGAGTTACCTGTGATATACCCTTAAAGATGGACAGAGATGGCTCACTGAGGCCAGGGAGCAGACTGTACTTAAGATCCCAACCCCAACAAACCCCAGGCAAGTGCGAGAGTTTTTGGGGTCTGCAGGGTTCTGTTGACTTTGGGTACCAGGCTTTGCTGAAATTGCAAAACCCCTCTATGAAGCCATGAGGGAGGGACACCCCTTCGAATGGACAACAGAAAGAGAACTTAAGACTGCTCTGCTCTCTTCCCCCACTTTGGGACTCCCTGATATTACAAAACCATTTCATCTCCATGTAGATGAACATAAAGGGATAGCCCTATCTCCTGGGATGTGTCCCTATCTCCCGGAGTGTGTCAGAACTCTCCCCACCCCACCCCCACCCTTCTGGCCATTGAGATTGGCGGGACCCTATCAGCTTTAAATTCTAGTATAGGCATAAGAGATAACCAATCCAAAGGCCACACTTTGCTTCCCATGCCCCTCACCCCATATCCACTGCATAAAACCCCCAGCCCATGACGAGTACAGGGCTCTGGGCTCTAGGTCTCACCAGCTGCGTCTGGGGGAAGGCCGACAGCCTTGGTTCGAGCCTGAATAAATGCCCTCATGTGATTTGCATCGGTGTCCAGCTCTCTCTTGGTGATTCCGATTCTCGAATGCAACACCATAATGAGACATTCTTTTGATTTCTAAAAGCAGAAAATAAGGGCATTTTCCTGTAAATTTCCTCATCTCACATTTTAATTTTTAACATAACTGTAAGGACCAAGTTAACTCCATTTTGTTAAAACTAACTTCATCTTGTCCCTCAGTCTTCATTTTGCAGCTGCATACCAAAGGCATTAGGCAACCTGCTCCCTTCCCTGCCCCCCTGTCCTTGCCCCATGATCTGTGCCCTTGCATAATGTCTGCTCCGAGTGATAGCAACACTCTCCCAGACACCCAAGGACAAATACTGCTCAGTCCCCTAGACCCCTATTAGCTCGCCCCAGCAGCTCACCTCACACCCCCTCCCTTTTCTATCCTTTCTGTACCCTTAAAATCCTCCCTCCTTTTCAAGATCAGGGTTTCTCTGCTCTCCTGCTGCACCAGGACCAGGGAGCCCAGGCTCAAGCTTATAAATAAAGACTTGGTCTCCGGGTGATTTATGTGGGGGATCTCGTGACTTGGGCACAACAATAACAATTTATTAAAAATATGTATGAAGTATCAACTGTGTTTGGTCCAAAAAACTTTATGATCTTACAGGCAGGAACTAAGGAATTTACAATTTGTAGGAAATAAAAAATGTGAAAACAAAAATGTTCAATCATGCCTGGGCATGGTGGCTCATCCCTGTAATCCTAGTACTCTAGAAAGCTGAGGTGGAAGGATCACTTGAGCTCAGGAGTTCATGTCCAGCCTGAGCAAGAGTGAGACCCTGTTTCTACTAAAGACAAAAATAAAATTAAAAAAAAAAAAAAACCCAGCCGGCATTGTGGCAGTACTTGTAGTCCCAACTCCTTAGGCAGCTGAGGCAGGAGGATCATTTGAAACCAGGAGTTTGAAGTTGTTATAAGCTAGGCTGATTCCAATAGCCTGGACAACAGAGTGAGACTCAGTCTCAAAATAAAAAAAGTTCAATCATAATATGATTAAATACTAAGGCATTAAATGGGGGTCAAAATGAGGGTCAAAGTGAGTTCAAACCTGGGATAGAGACCCCTGTAGACATATTAGAAGCAAGAGACAAGTATTGACTCCCCAGGAACCAAAATTCCACCAAATACAATATACAAAGCTTCGCAGATAGACAGCATTTGAACATTTTATTGGTAGAAACTGGCCTATATATTGTAGACAATACAAATTCCTTCAAGGCAAACTAAAGCCATAGGCTTTTGGTCTAAGGATTTTGTGTATGTATGAGGGATATCTTTGCATACTAGGGAGAGATAAACAACACAAACATCTAGTCTGGTGCTTGAAGGTTATTACTCAGACTTGACAGTTGGAAGGCTGAGACTTATCAGGGCCATCTCTTTTAAAACAGTCTACCTGCTGAGCAGGGAAGTAAGACTTCCAGTAGAAGGGCTGCCCAGGTTGGAAGGCTGAGACTTATCAGGGCCATCTCTGATTTTTCAGTCTCTGACCCTTCAGGGCTACGAAGCAGACAGCAATTCTGTTCAGGCACTTCCTGTTCATCAAGTTTCCTGTAACAGTCACAATGCTGTAGAACTCAACAGGGACACAATCAGTGCCATTCAATAGCACAACCACTTTCACAGCTCACAGGAAAGCAGCCAATTATGTGTACTACATAGGAATCATATTCACCCAATATCAATGCCGGAAATGAAAGCTGAAACTGAATTCTTAATTCAAAAAACATAATCTAATAAACTTTCTCTTCAACAGAATTCATTTATCTATTTATTCAGGTAGAAAACAACGCTGATAATAGTTAACATATTTTGTCTGTTTACTACGTAAGCATAGTTCTGAGTTTTTGCATTTGTCACCTCACTTACTCATACAATTATCTCCCATATGGTAGGTTGAATTACTAACTTCATTTTGCAGAGAAAATGACTGTAGCTTAGAAATATTAACCATCTTCAAATCTCTCTGGTTATAAAACCTAAATTACATAAAAAATCTTGAAGAGATTGAGTTAGAACTTGAACCCAGGTGTTCAAAGCTTATAGTCAGGCTGGGCTTGGTGGCTCATGCCTGTAATCCTAGCACCCTGGGAGGCCAAGGCAGGTGGATTGCTTGAGTTCACGAGTTCATGAACAGCCTGAGCAAAAATGAGGCTGTCTCCACTAAAAATAGAAGAACTGAGGCAAGAGGTCCACTTAAGCCCAAGAGTTGGAGGTTGCTATGAGTTACGACACCACGGCACTCTACCCAGGGCAACAGCTTGAGACTCTATCTCAAAAAAAAAAAAAAAATCTCATAATCAGTATTCTGCATGCTAGGCAAACAATTGAGAAAGAATACCTGGATCAAAGACTTTCTATGTGAACTGAGGCAAGTCATTCTACACCTACAAAATGCGTACAATAATATTTGCTGTCATTTTTCTCACAGATGTCACAGAGAACAAATCTGAGACCATTTCCGTAGAAGAATTTAGTGAATAAGAACATAAGATGGAGTGTTTTAGATATCCATATTTTCATCCACTTAACTTTTCAAAATCCCAGTACTTTGGGAGGCTGAGGCAAGAATATTGGTTGAGGCCAGGAGTTTGAGACTACCCTGGGCAGCATAGTGAGATCTTGTCTCTATTTTTAAAAATTATTTAAAATTGGCTGGGTACCTATAGCTCAATGGTTAGAGTGCTGGCCCCCTGTACCGGTGTTGGTGGGTTTGAACTCAGCCTGGACCTGCTAAATAAAACAAAATAAAACAAACAAACAAACAAACAGAAAAAGACAACAACAACAGACATTTTGGCTTGGTGCCTGTAGCTCAGTGGTTAGGGTGCTGGCCACATGTACCAGGGCTGGTGGGTTTAAACGCAGCTAGGGCCTGCTAAACAAAAACCAACAAACAAAAAAATAGCCAGGCATTGTGGCTGGCACCTGTAATTCCAGATACTTGGGAGGTGAAGGGAAGAGAATCGCTTAAGCCCAAGAATTTGAGGTTGCTGTGACTGTGACGCCACTGCACTCTACCAAGGGTGACAAAGTGAGACTCTGTCTCAAAAAAAAATAAGTATTATTTAAAATTATAAAAATATCTAAGCTTACTGGCTCACGCCTGTAGTCCTCTGGGAGGTTGATGTGGGAGGACTGATGGAGGCCAGGACTTCAAGACATACCTAAGCAAGAGTAAGACACCATCTCTACAAAACAGATTAGCTGGGCTGTAGCAGGAGGATCACTTGAACCCAGGAGTTTAGGTTGTAGTCAGCTATGATGATGCCACTATATTCTAGCTTGGACAATCGAGTTAAACTCTGCCTCCCAAAAAATAGATAAACACATACAGATACACACATACACATGAATGAGAAAAATTAAATTTAAAGAAGTCTTAACTAAAACCACAATCAATAGTTTCTGTAATGCATCTGACAAAGCTTTCTGAATAGCAAGCCTCTGAGCTATCTTCCTTTTCATAAGGAATGATAATGGTCCTAAATCCAACCAAAACAAATGGTTTTTAAATGCCTATTTGAATGATAATTGGTTATTAAGTGTTTAAAAAATGAAAATACATTCATGATTCTTAGATCGCTATCTTAGTGATTAGGGCAGACAGAATACAAGCCTATGGCTGAATGAATGGCACTGTTGTAAGCACATACTGGCAGGGCTCGTTTTTTTTTTTTTTTTTTTTGTTTGTTTGTTTGTTTTACTGCTTCTGTCTAAGCTGGAAGTTCCTGAAGAACTAGAAGGGAGATACAAGCCAGGAACTTGGTACAATTCTATACCACCCACAGATTTCAAATTGACCAGTTGAGGCTACACCACTATAGACCCTACCCATCAAGGCTTTGGTGGTAGTGCAGATGGTCTGGCTCGACCCTGGCTGTCACCACAGGCACCTGCTCTATTCCACCTCTCTCTCTCTTAAGTCACAGCCCTAAGCTTGGGGGCCATGGATTATAGAAAAATTTAGTATCAGTACCAACTTAATACCCTAACTAGGTATCCATATGTGACTCTTTTTTTGACTCAAGCCCTTCCATGAGTAGGAAACGGACTGAACGTTTACACAGGAGTTTTTTTTTTTTTTTAATCTTCAGATGATGATTTTGCTGAGACAACAGAAGGTCACAAGAGATCTGTATCTGAAGGACTATTTTAACACAAAGCAAGGTCTTCACCAAAAACTAGAAAAACATTATCTCCCTCCTCCTTCACTTGTAGCCTGACATAGGTCCATGTGGGGCTTTAATAATAACATTTGGGGCTCGGTGCCTGTAGCTCAAGAGGCTAAGGCACCCGACACATACACCCGAGCTGGCAGGTTCAAATCCAGCCTGGGCCTGCCAAACAACAATGACAACTACCACCAAAAAGTAACTGGGCGTTGTTGCGGGCACCTGTTCTCCCAGCTACTTGGGAGACTGAGGCAAGAGAATCTCTTAAGTCCAGGAGTTGGAGGTTGCTGTGAGCTGTGACGCCACAGCACTCTACCCAGGATGACAGCTTGAGGCTCTGTCTCAAAAAAAGCAACAACAACAACAACAAAAAAAAAAAATTGGGGGGAAAGAGATGAGGAAATGGCAGTTCTGCTGGTCTTAAATTAGAACAAGAGTTGGGTTCTAACAGGTATTTTGTGATCTAGAGAGTAGGTATTAAATATACGATTTGGTGGGAATCGTGGGTAGGGGTGTGTGTGTGTAGAGATCGGACACAAAAGGAAAATGTGAAGAAAGGTTTGAATGAAAACAAAGCAGATGTTGCCACCTTGAAATTAAATAAGAATGAGTGTATTCAATTGGCACCATTACCCAGGTTTCCTCCACAGATAGGAGTTAGTCCTATATGGCAAATTGTTTGCATTTTTATTTAGAAATAACCTCTTCCTTTACACTGTTGGTGGGACTGCAAACTAATTCTACCTCTTTGGAAAGAAGTATGGAGAATCCTCAAAGAACTCAAATTAGATCTCCCATTTGATTCCTCAAATCCCACTGTTAGTCATGTATTCAGAAGAAAAAAAAACATCATTCTATCTTCAAGCCATTTGTACTATGTTGTTTATCGCAGCTCAATTTACAATTGGCAAAATGTGAAAGCAATCTAAATGCCACCAACCAGGAATGGATATACCAAACTGTGGTATAGGTATACCATGGAATACTATTCAGCCATTAAAAAAGATGGGGACATTACATCTTTTGTATTAATCTGGATGGAATTGAAACACATTCTTCTTAGTAAAGTATCACAGAGTAGAGAAGCAAGAATCCAATGTACTCAATACTAACATGAGGCCAGTAGATAATCTGATACATTCCCACATAAGAGAAAAACTCAAATCAATTCAAGGTCTGGGATGGAGAAAGAGGGAGCAGGGAGAGGGGAAGGAGGAGGATGGAGGTGCTCACACTGAATGGGCCCAATGTTCGAGTGCATGGCACACTTCTTGGGGGCAGTACACAATTATAAGAGGAACTCTACCTAACTAATGCAAACATTGTAACCTATTTCGTTGTGCCCTCAGATTAACCTGAAACAATAATAAAATCTTAAAAAAGAAATAACAAATAACCTTATCCTTTTTCAGAATTCTCAGTGAAAATCATATGACCGAATTACATAAAGATTCATTTGAAGGCCTGCTATCCCTCCAGTATTTGTAAGTTAGTTAGTTAATCGTATTTATTTATGAGCTTTTAGTGATATTATCTATAAAGTGAATCAGGGGTTCAAATTAGATAATCTCTAAAACTTCTTTCAGCAATAAAATGCTGCAGTTCTCTAAATCCGTGTAGAGTTTTAGCCCGTCTCTAGCCCATCTCTGTGCATTTTTAGTTTTTAAAATCATATAGATAAGATACGGATAGAAAAAAACTTTGCTTATAAGGAAAAAGTGGTAATAACATCTGAGCAATTATTGACACCCATTGAACCTTGTTTTATAAGTTTTATATATCATCTGCTTATATTTATATTTAGTCTACAACCCATAGAGCAAATCTAATCCACAGTCTGTTTTTATTTAGAGCCTGTAAGTTAAGAATGGTTTTTACATTTTTAAAGGGTCTGTAAAAGAAAAAGAAAGACAAGAATATGCAACAGAGACCATATGTGACCTACAAAGCCTAAAATATTACTATTTAGCCTTCAGAAAAAGGCTAAATTTGGGTGGCGCCTGTGGCTCGAAGGAGTAGAGTGCCAGCCCTAGGTGCCGGAGGTGGTGGGTTCAAACCCAGCCCCGCTGAAAAAAATGCAAAAAAAAAGAAAGAAAGAAGAAGGATTTGAAAAAGTTGGTTTAGTAGCATGAGAAGAATTAAACTTTAAGTTGTTGCTCAAAGGAAAGGAAAGGAAAATATAGACCATCTACACTAGTTTGAATGCCATTAATCCAGAAGTTTTTGATAATTTAATCTGAATTAAATTAACATTTAACTATTAAATAAGCAGATGAATTATAAAGAATAAATATATTTAAGAATATAAAATATTAAAGAATATTAAATATTTAATATAAGAACATGATATGAAAATCATACAGATATGATTTAATCATATAGTAAATATATATATTTAAGAGAATAGGCTGGCAGTGAGGATTTCATAGCAGAAATTACTATACTCTTATTGAAAATAGTTGTTTAAGGACAGGTGCAGTGGCTCACACCTGTAATCCTAGCACTCTGGGAGTCCAGGGTAGGAGGATCCCTTGAGCTCATGTGTTCGAGCCTCATTGAGAGTGAGACCCTGTATCTATTAAAAAATAGAAAAATTATCCAAACATTATGGTGGGTGCTTATAGTCCCAGCTACTCGGGAGGCTGAGGTAGGAGGATAGCTTGGAGCTCAGGAGTCTGAGGTTGCTGTGAGCTAGGCTGACACCATGGCACTCTGGCCTGATGCAACAGAATGAGACTTTGCCTCAAAAAGAAAAAAAAAGTTGTTTAAATTATGGTTAAATGGTATAGCTAGAAATGTTTACAATGAATAAGCATATTACCAATGCTCCTAATTCTTCCCAAATTACAAAATGAAAATTTCTCCTGCCTTATTGCCAAGGAGGGAATATTTGCATAGTATTTATTTCTATCTTTTTAAAGATAAGAAGATACTATATCCCTTGCTATGAAAGTCTGAGTTTTATCCTTTGCCCACGGCAAAGAAGTGTGGTCAAGAAGTGTGTACATCATTAATCTTTATTAAGCTCACTAATGTTGCTCTTTAGCAAATAGATTCTTCTTTCAAATGTAGAAGACTTAAGGGAAGTAGGTACATGACACTAAAAATAGTCCTTTGAATGATCTAACCTTCTAGGCCTTAAAGGCATGACCACCTTTGTACTGGTCTTCTTAGGCACCTCTGCCACATTTGGGGAAAAAAGTAAATGACGTAATTGCTCAATGGAGTAGGCCCTTCCTTACTTCCACAATGACATATGCATATTTTGTAAGCTAATCTTTCATGTTAGGATATATTCTCATTCATTTAAAAAATGCCAACCAATTAAAAAAACAAAGAGAATATGCCAACCACTTTGCCTAATATTAGAGTCAGAGAGATGAGTAAGACAGGATTCCTACCCTTCTAAGAACTTAACATTTCACAGGGGAAACAAACATGTAAGCATCAACCATAACGAGACAAGCACTAAGAGGATGACAAAGGGCTGGTTGCAAAGGCCCAGAAGAAGGATACAAAGTAATAAAATTGCATTTCTTTTAAAACATTTTTTTTTCTTCTTCTTCTCCTCATTCTCAGCTTTTCACTCATTTTATAAATACAGTAGAACCTCCATGGTTGACCACCTCCATAATTTTACCTCATTTTCACAGACCAGACATGCGCCACATGTGCTCAGTGGAAGTTCCTTATGCCGACCACCACTGTAGTTGCCTGGTTTGTTATAGTCCAGCAAGTGATCAGCTTAGAGAGGTTCTACTGTATTCTCATGTGTCAATTTTAAACACAGTGGGCTTGCAGATGAGCAAGACCTAATCCCTGCTTTCAAGGAGTTTATACTTAAAAGAAATGGGAGCAAAAATAACTGCATTGGAAAGAAGACATAGCTATGGGCACTAAGAGGGACAAACTGCTTCTGGAGCACAGAAGGAGGAGAAAAGACTTGAGTTTGGATCAGAGAAGATGTTCCTAGAGCAATGCTGCTAGAACAGGATCTATCAGAAGGCCATCAGATATCCTTAGACAGATTTCCTTAGACAGATTTGGGGGGAAATAGTCCAAACTTGGAAAAGGGAAATGGGAGAAAGGCAAAATACAGCAAAGTATTTGAGGAATGCTTTGAGTACCTGTAGAGTGCAAGGAGAGAGAGTAGGAGACTGGAGCCAGACTTTCTAGGGCTTTGAATGCCAAGCAAAAGCCATCGCAGGGAACCATGCTATACCACCATGCTTTACGCCCATCTTAAGTCTGCACCACAAGCACTTGGAGGTCTTGTTAGGCCTTGGTTCTGGACTACAACTCCACAGCTACTGATTCAGTCAGTTTAGAGTAAGGCCAAGGATTTGCATCTTTCATAAATTTCCATATGCTGGTCTTTGAGAATCACTTCTGGAGAGTTCATCTGGTCAATTGTGTGCAGGATAGTTTAGAACAATGGTTCTCAACCTTCCTCATGCCGCGGCCTTTTAATACACAGTTCCTGTGGGTCGCGACCCACAGGTTGAAAACCACTGGTTTAGAAGGAAGAGATACCAGTCAGCACAGAGTGACAACAGCCAGGTGAAGAGCGAGGGATAAACTGGAGTCAAGTGAAATAGTCAACTATAGTTAAGGGGTGTTTTCAAATAAAAATCCAGTTCCGTGTTGCCTTTTGCTACGTCCCATCACTGTACCACCGAAAAAATTGCTTTCATGGAATATTAAGGCAATATAAAACCAAAATGAATTTCTATTAATATGGTATAATTCTGAATTAGTTCAAAGTTATGTATTAATTAGAAGGGTAATTTCCTTTCAAAGGATGTGAAAGGATATCTTTTATCTCTTTTGGTATTGAACTAGCTTAGAAAAACAGAATTAAACCAGAAAGGTGTAAAATGTGAGGTTATTCCTTTTCATATTAGAAATTATATAGAAAAATAAAAACTTGAAGCTTCTAATCTAGAATTTGATGAGGCTACAAAAGGTTGTTTAGTCAAGTCTCCTGCTGCCCAGGGAAAGATTACATCCAAAATCTTTTAAGATCTACAGTTGCATATTTTATTGGTGAAAATCATGAAATACAGGGAGCATTAGGGGGCTATGGAAAGTTCAAATAGAAGTCCAAAAGTTTAGAATGTAGACAAAAGCTACATATTCATTATTATCATTCTAAATTCTACTAGTTGTTCCCACTAATTTGGCATCAAATCAAGGCAGTGTCTTCTTTTACTTTTTCTAGAGATTTATCCTGCAATAAAATCCAATTTATTGAAAGACGTACCTTTGAATCACTACCATTTCTGCAGTATGTGTAAGTTACAAATAGAACTTCATTACATTTGGAACTTTTATTAAACTTATAAACCCTCTGCTATTCATTTTGAAATATGATTAAAATTTTACTAGTAGAAAGTTACTAAAATTTATAGCAAATTCATTTAATCTCTAGCAAAGATTAGTGTGAGAATTATTACACACAAAATTATTAGTGTGAGAATTATTACACAGATCAGAGGGGATCATAATAGAACAATGGTCTCAACTAGTGGGATTTTGTACCCAGACGACATTTGGCAATGCCTGGAGACATTTTCAGTTGTCACAACTGTGGGTATGTTACTGACACCTGGTGGGCAGAAGCCAGGAATGTTGTTGACCTACAATGTACAGGACAAATCCCCCAAAGAATTATACAGCTAATATATCAATAGCACTGAAGTTGCAAAACTCTGTCATAGAGAAATAAAGATCTCTCAACACAAGTATTGGCTGAGCATTCACTGTTTCGTATCTACACATTGCATGTATAGTAAATGCAATAAAGTATAAATCATAAGCCAATATCTTCTATGGCGAAATTTCCTTCATGTACAGAGGAAGTACTGAGGTTATGTTTTGTCATATATAAGTTAGAATCACTGCCAAATGATGAATGCTCTGAAAGAATATCTTTTCTTCTTCTTTATCGGCTTATGTCTTTCCTTTTTTTTTTTTTTTTTAGTACAATAAGAATTTTTATTACTAATTCCTGAAGGATTTTTTTAAACTCTAATTTCTTTTTTATATCATTAAAAAGACCTTCTATCGGTTCAGTAAAATAATTTACAACATGATTTTTTTGGCTTTTTATAGTTACCTGGATGCATTCCTTTTGCCTCGTAATCCACATAGCTAATTCTTCAACTGTTTTTGTGTTGTTCATTTATTTGATTTTAATAAACCTTGCTAATCAACAATCAGAGAGACATTTATTTTGGAGGATCCTTTCAGTTGTGGTAGCAAAGTCTGAAATAAACAGGAAAGACAGATACAATGTCCTAAAATTTTCATAGTAGAGTTTATAAGTGAAAAGAATCCATATAGGTTATCTTGTCTAGGGCCAGTATAAATGATGGTTTCATTAATCATTGAATCAGATGAAGCAATTATAAATTATTTTTGCTTTGTTCTAAAGATTGTAATTTCAGGCCACTTCATTGTTTTCTCTGAGCAGTTTTTATTGTAAAGTTGAGTTTCCTTTATTATTCAAATTATCACTAAGGTTAAGATAATCACATAGGAGTTAAAATAAGTTTTGTCCTTTTCCCCTGAAAATAATGGTGAACTTATTGTCTACAGTACAAATATTAAGCAGAAATGACTTGTTTAAATCATAGCAGTAATTACATTTGGAAGATATAATTACTTGATTTTCTAGTGGTGTGAAATATTTTTTTAAAAATTGTGCTTGTAACAAATGTTATAGAATTGTAACACTATAGGGAGTATAGAGTTATATTCATTAGCTCTCCTCAAGAGATTGAAGCACAATAATTTTCATGTAACAAATCTTATCCAAGTGCTGCTAATCTGTTGTGCAAATAATGAAACTATTTGGTTACCTAGCTATTTGCAAATCACGGTAATCTTTGAAACATAGTCTTGTTCATTTGTATTAAAGTTTGGGTATTGTGGGTTAATACTTTAGAACAAAATCCATGAACTCAGCTCTATTAGACAGCAAACTGTTTGGACTCATTAGTTTTTGTATGTATCATTAGTAGAATAAATTTTGAAGGGGTAATTTACTACCAGTAACTAAGGGGGATAATTATATCATCTGTATCATTTCACTTGAACACCATGGTTGTTGTTTTTTGTAGAAATCTTGGTTGCAATTTAATCAGTGAACTGAGCTTCGGAACATTTCAGGCGTGGCATGGAATGCAATTTTTACACAAGGTGTAAGTTAAATAGATGAACACATAAAAAGCTATGTGTAAAAGCATCATTCAGTTATCAGTTAACTAGGTATCAGCTCATTATGAACTCTGAATAGCATATCTTAAGATCTATCCAATTTTTCTTTTTTAATTTTTTTTAAAGTTATATTTATATTTCACAGAAAGGATCCATCCATTTTTTTCAGGTGAGGAAACTAAGGTACAAAGAGGCCAGGAGACTTGTGTAACTTCCATATGACATGCTCTGCTTTCCCTAGAAATGATCTTTGGAATGGGTGATAAAAGATGTCAAGCAAGTAATGCTCAAATTAGCATTGTCTTGGGAGCCCCAACAATGCTGCTTTGATATGTGAATTGTCCTTGAAATCCTACGTTTGAATATGACTTTGATTGCTACTCATGTACAGAGTTTCTAACCGCTGAAATGTATACAGCATATAGCCACAAAGGAGGAAGCGTAACACAAAGTCCTCCAGGGTGCAAAAGGGGAAGGATGTTTTCTCGGAGTCAGTTTCTTTTAGTTTTATTTATTTATTTATTTATTTTTTGGTAGAGACAGAGTCTTACTTTATTGCCCTCGGTAGAGTGCTGTGGTGTCACGCTGCTCACAGCAACCTCCAACTCCTGAGTTTAGGTGATTGTCTAGCCTCAGCCTCCCAAGTAGCTGAGATGACAGGCACACGCCACAAGGCCTGGCTCTTTATTTTTGTTGCAGTTTGGCGAGGGCTGGGTTTGAACCCGCCACCCTTGGTATATGGGGCCGGTGCCCTATGCACTGAGCCAGTGGTGCCACCCAGAGTCAGTTTCTTTTAAATGGTAAACCAGGGTGGCGCCTGTGGCTCAAAGGAGTAGGGCGCCGGTCCCATATGCCGGAGGTGGCGGGTTCAAACCAAGCCCCCGGCCAAAAAACCTGCCAAAATAATAATAATAATAATAAATAAATGGTAAAGCAGAAAGAATTCCAGAAAATCTGCCATAGGGCACTTCTCTCCCTGTCACCCCAAACCTTATTTTTTTAAAAAAATACATACCTATGAAGAATGATCTGTGGGCATCTTTGCACTGTGGGGGAAAATGGTGTTCATGTTAAGCTATAGTGCAAAAAATGTTCAGAAAGAAAATACATTACTTTAGCCTAATTCCATATACTTGCTTTCCTGACTACCCTTCAACAAGTAATGTAGAGGGGCCAGGCACAGTAGCTCACACCTGTAGTCCTCACACTCTAGGAGGCTGAGGCAGGTGGATTTCTTGAGCTCAGGAGTCCGAGACTAGCTTGAGCAAGAATGAGACCCTGTCTCTAAAAAAGAAAAAAATAGCCAGGGGTTGTGGTGGACACCTGTAGTCCCAGCTACTTGGGAGGCTGAGGAAAGAGGATCACTTGAGACCAAGTATTTGAGGTTGCTATGAGCTGTCTTACTATGGCACTCTACAAAGGGCAACAAAGCAAGACTTTGTCTCAAAAAAAAAAAGAAAAAAGCTATGTAGGTTTTATTTTCTTTCAGCTCAAAATTCAATAATTTCTCTGTGACACAAGCAGATCATGGTAGGTATATATGATCTATGGCCTGAAGGAAATTTCAGACTCAAGGTGAAGATCTTCTTCTAAACTTGACTTTGGAAAAGACTGTCCACCTGTCTTGAGGTTTGGAAGTCTAATTTCACACCATTCATTTTGGGTTAGAGGGAGGGGTTTAGGGTGTGTGTGGAACTGATTAACAGTTTCTACAGAGGCTAGTCTTATAGGGACCTCTTCTCTTCCCTTGTTAATTTACTGATGCCTTGCATAGAGGAAGAACACAAGGGTCTGTTTTTCTTTTGCCCTCACACCAAAGAACCAGATTCATTAGATCCCTCCACCAAGAGATTTAGATGGCATCAGTACAAATGTCTTGAACTCACCACCTTCACTGAACATTGTCAACAGAAGAGAAGGCAAACTCTGTAAAATAATTTGAAGAGGTCTATTCTAAGAACTGAATTTGAGGACCATGGCCTGGACCCATGCCCAAGAAACCTTGAGCAACTGGACTTGAAAGAAAATATTACCATGAGAATGTGACCACCTCTCACTCCCTACCATAGGAATGTGACCACCTCTCACCCCCTATTGTGAGAATGTGACCTTTTGTAACTGTTCCAGGAGATAGCCCCGAGCTGGAGCAAATGTTTACTATTAAGCAAATATTTGACTGTTAGTCTTGTCTTAAGACAGTTGAATAATGAACCAGAGTTCTTCTTATCTGGAAAGCCCCTGCTATGTCTGCTCTCCCTTCTACTTTGTTGTTAAAGCCCCTGCTATGTCTGCTACTCCTGCCTACTTTGTGGTTTTTGCCTTTATAAGCTTGTAAAATCCGTGGTTGGGGCCTAACTCCTCGGCTTCTGAGAGGGTCACGGGTTAGGCCCCAGCATGCTGGAATAAAAATAAAAAAAAACCTCATGCTGATTGCATCAAGAGTCGTCTCTTGCAGTTGATTGGGGGTCGTGTCAGCCCAGGACAGAGTGGGGGTCTTGTCCCAAGTCTTTCAGACTCAATTCAGGGAGACAGGAATTGCATGTAAAGTCATAAATCAATATAAGGCAGGGTGTAAGTTGGTTTGGCCTAAAAAGGTGGGACATCTCAAAATGGAGGTTTACAGGTTATAGGTGGGTTTTAAAACTCTTTGATTTGTAATTGGTTAAAGAAATGAAGCTTTGTCTAAAGCAGGCATCCTCAAACTTTTTAAACAGGAGGCCAATTCACTGTCCCTCAGACCGCTGGAGGGCCAGACTATAGGTCAAAAAAAAAAAATCTATGAACAAATTCCTATGCACACTGCACAAACTTTATTTTGAAGTAAAAATACAAAACAGGAGCAAATACAATCACATGGCCTCATGTGGCCCGCGGGCCGCAGGTTGAGGACCCTGGGTCTAAAGGCTTGGGATCCTTTAAGTTAAGGACATCTGTTAATTAGAGACAACAGGTCTGACAAATACCTAGAGTCCAGTGAACTGTTAAGTAAGCAGAGGACCTACAGGTTTGTCCTCTATAGCCTCAGGCCTGTTAAGGAGTCTCCCAGAAGGGAGGGGGCTTGATGAGGCATTTCTGACTTCCCCTCTTAGCGCTAGCAACTCAGCCCTTTGGCCAAGAGGGGGGTCCAATTAGTCAGCTGGAGGGGGGAGCCTTAAGATTTTATTTTTAGTTATTATTATTTTTTTTTTTGAGACAGAATCTTAGTCACCCCCTGGTAGAGTGCTCTGGTGTCATCTCATCTCCGCTTACACCTTTCACTGGCGACCAATATAACAGAGTAAGAGTTTGACCGTCGATGCTGCCTCTGGCGGATCTCGGCCAAAAGGGGAGTCGTGAACTAAAATAAAATCTTACAAACCACAGCTCCTTAGAAGGCCTCACCTGCCGCAGCCGAGCCGGGCACGCGGGTTCACGGTTGAACGGAGCTCCCGGAAGCCCCGCCCCCGCCGCCGGCGCGCGCGCCCCCCACCTCCGCCCCGCGCGCTGCTGCGCTCGGCCCTCCCCTCCCTCTCCCGCCCTCCGCCTTTGTCGCGCCTGAGGTTGCGGGTCAGCAAGAGCCTCCAGCGTGAGCGTGCGGCTGCAGCCCCGGCCACCCAGCCCTCTGCCCCTCTTTTCTGCCTGTCTGCCTCTCCTCCCTGTCGCCGTCTCTTCCTCCCGCGCTCTCGGTCTGTGAATCTCGACCTTCATTTCTTCCACCCCGCCCTGCCCGGTCCCTCGCGTGCCCAGTCACCAGGCCGTGGGCCCTGCAACGCCTCCTCCCCTCCCCCAACCGCCACCCCCTCCCCGCAGGCCACACGGGGGCCGCAGCTGGGCCTGCTTGGCCTGGAGCCCGTCTCAGCGCCGACACTTCTCCAGGCCAGCGAGCCTCCCACCCGCCGAGCAAAATGGGAAATGAGGCAAGTTATTCTTTGGAAATGTGCTCAAAGTTTGGTGCAGATGAAATTAAAACGTTAGGAAAAAGATTTAAGAAGCTTGATTTGGGCAGTTTTGGTTCTTTGAGTGTGGAAGAGTTCATGTCTCTGCCTGAGTTACAACAGAATTCTTTAGTACAGCGAGTAATAGAGAGATTCGACACAGATGGGAATGGAGAAGTAGATTTCAAAGAATTTATCCAGGGAGTCTCTCAGTTCAGTGTCAAAGGAGATAAGCAGCAGAAGTTAAGGTTTGCTTTTCCTAACTATGACATGGATAAGGATGGCTATATTTCCAATGGGGAACTCTTCCAGGTGTTGAAGATGATGGTGGGGAACAATCTGAAAGATACACAGTTACAGCAAATCGTAGACAAAACCATAATAAATGCAGATAAGGATGGAGATGGAAGAATATCCTTTGAAGAATTCTGTGCTGTTGTAGGTGGCCTAGACATCCACAAAGAGATGGTGGTAGATGTGTGACTCTTTTTAAAGAGTACCACCCAACACTTTTGCTTTCTCATCCATCTCTGAAGATCTGCTCAAGATGCCCAGCAATGCTCTCTGTGTATTTAAATGGAAGTATTTTTCTCTGTGAAGCCACGTTTTCCAACATGAGCCTCATGAAGCCAACCAAGTGTTATTGAACTCTTACTCTCTGAATGACTCAGTGTAGCACTTTAAAGTCTGAAGAACAGCAACATGAAAAGAGCATATCAATGTGGTGGAGAAAGGGAAGGGGTTGGCTTTTTAATTTATTTTTCTTCATGTTTTATAACAAGAAAGTATATATACATATGTAAATATTTATATGTAGATATATGTAGCTTTCTAGTGTGTAGTAGGTTGGCTTTAATTTAATATACTTTGATTCAGAAACAAAATAGAGTAAAAGTGCCAAGCAGAACATAAAACATCCTTACTTTTATTTCACACAGTTTTTTTTTGTTTGTTTGTTTGTGTTTTTATTTCACACAGTTTTATATATAGATAGGAGATTGTACAATTTGAGCCCGGTGTTAGGCCAGCTGTTTTCCTTTTCCTGTGCTTTCTCCTTTGAGAGATTGACAAAGCATTTGTTAATGTCTTATTATTTACCTTAATTACATTTTTGTAACAAAGGAGTCTGTAACTTTATTTATACTTAAGAATATATTTCCAGGGACTACATCTCACTGCTGAGCAGCTTTTAATATGCCTCTCCTTGAGGAGAAAGTATAGTTCAGTGCTACTGCCAAGAGCTAGTTCTTGTGTGCATGTGATAACTGCACAATGCATATGGCTGCTTCATTCTGTTACTTTACATCTAGGAGTCATTGCATTTATTGAATGTCCCTGAGTAAGTGTAAGTTACCAGTTGTGATTTTGTACATAAAGGCCAGAAGCTAGCTTAGGCAGTCATGATTTATTATATGCATTACTTAATGAAGAATACCTGAAATAATCGTGTAACTGCTTTGGATATCCATCTGTTTCATTAAATGGATAATTTGTCATTAAACTTGTGTTTGAACCATGAATTTCCCTTTATGTTTCAAAAGACTTGCAGCAAATAAAAACTGGGGACATTTAATGTGCATATATGTACTAAACACCCATATATATTTGTGATTAAAATGGGAGAAATCTTGCTAATTATATGTCACAGAAGAGCAAAATGCTATTCAAATTTGTACCTCTCTTTACTGTAAGGCATAGAGAATGCATAACGGTTTTCCTTGATTTGCCCATATAATTGGTAATGGGTAATAACTTAATAGATGTGTGTGATATAAAAGTAGTATATCCTGTTCTACCACTTGATGTTATCCCTTCCCTTTTCTGCAAAGGTACTATTGGCTGGAAGAAAAACATTTTGGTTAGCTTCGTATGACAGTATTTCCTGATATAGTTTTTCTATAAAAACTGGTTTTATAATAATGAGTGGAAAAGGGCAGGTTGAATCGAGTTGACTGAATCTTTTTTTTTTTTTTTGGTAGAGACAGAGTCTCACTTTATCACCCTGGTAGAGTGCCATGGCGTCACACAGTTCACAGTAACCTCCAACTCCTGGGCTTAAGTGATTCTCTTGCCTCAGCCTCCCAAGTAGCTGGGACTATAGGCGCCCACCACAATGCCCAGCTATTTTTTTTGTTATTGCAGTTTGGCTGGGGCCAGGTTTGAACCCGCCATCCTTGCCATATGGGCGCCCTACCAGCTGAGCCACAGGCGCCACCCAGAGGTGACTGAATCTTACGCTGAGCGCACCTCCTGCCATGGCTGTTCCTTCAACTGAGTGCTGCACATCATGGGCTCTGCCTGTGAGAGAAAAATCCCGGTGCTTGGTGTCCTTGCATGACATGGAATTTTGCATGTAGATCAATTTAAAATGTACCTCTTGTTTACATAATTTGCATAATTTTAAAAGACAATGTTGCCAAACTTTGGAAATGTTAATATTCAAACTGAAAATCTCCACTTCATGTAACATCTTCCTCTGGTTTATAATCCCAGCCAGTGGTTTAATCTGTTCCAGTGTCAACTGCCCTGTGCTCTGCTTCAAGGGGGAAACTAGTCTTTTGTGAATTTTTTGTACATTAGTATTTGTTACAAATATTTTAGCAAATGCTTTCTATTTCCCTTGCTTGTGCATATCTTGGCTGGCGTTACAGAAAAATAGTGCAGACATTATTTCCTTACTGGGGAATGGGTTTGTTTCCTTTTCTTTTTTTTTGGTTTTGGCCGGGGGTAGGTTTGAACCCGCCACCTCCGGCATATGGGACCGGCGCCCTACTCCTTGAGCCACAGGCACCGCCCCTTTTCTTTCTTTCTTTTTTTAGTTTGTGTGTGGGTTGGGTAGGGGAGGGGTGGTTTATGTTGAATGTTTAGTTTTTCTTCTGCATGGTACATCATGTTGTGGGATCTTTAGAAAAGTTCATACTGTATGAATAAGAAGACAAAATATTTGAAACTTGAAAAAAATAATCTTAAGCCAGCACGCCTGGTTTAAGTATTTTATTTTGGTTCACAATTTCTCCCTTTGGCCAAGATCTGTGCCCCCACCCCCACCCCCCGGCTTAAGATTTTATTTTGGTTCACAATTCTTCCCTTTTGGCCAAGATCCACCAGAGGCACCATTGATGGCCAGACTCTTATTTTGTCCCATCCCGAGAGCAAGACTGGATGTTCGGGCCAGGTTTGTTAGAAGGGAAGGGTGATTCACCTGGGCAGTGCAAAAGTCTGTGCTCAGGGGCAGTTAGAGAACTCTTTCAAATACAGGGGTGTAGGGTAGCTGGTAGGCAAATTCTACAGCTTGCCAAGAATGTCAGGGTCCTTTGGTGTGAATTTCTGAGGGGGTGTGGGTAACTAGACCCTTTGTGTCTTTGTCTTAGGAGGAAAGGAGGAGGAGGAGGGTGAAGGGTTTGTGTGTGGCTGTGTTAGGCTCCAACAGCTGGGATGGTATGGCCCCTGCCCTGGTTCCATCTAGGCCCTTGGTGGGACCCTCATGGCCAAGAGAACTGAAGAGCCAAAAGGACTTACATCCATGAAGTGTTTTAGGCCAGATGGGACTGGAGGTGGACAGGTACTCATGGAGGCTTTTAAACCTTCTAGACAACACGAAGGTAAAAATCAAAATGTTAAAGGCAAGGCTACAAAATTAATTGATCTGTGTTGTGCTACTGTATTTTGAGGTTTAGTTGCAGGCTTGTAACAAAAAGGCCGAGGAATTTAGAAACTTAATCACTTAAGCTAAGGAATTTAGAGACTTTTGTTGTGTCACCTTATTTTAGTCTCTTTAGTGATTTGTCCTAAGGTGGCTAATAAATTTCCTGTTACATCTCTTTTTGTATAAACCCCATCCTGAGGACAATTATGCTCAGGATGGATGTTTGGACCACATGGCCCCAAAAGGCAAAGTTTCTCATTTAGTATTTGTTTAGGCTTCTGTGTACCCATCCTTGATCTTGATCTACTTTAATCTATAGAAGTAAATGTTTTCCCTACGTCTTTGAACATATTTCCAATAGTTGAATTAAATTCTTGTCTAGTAAGCCCAATATCTTGACTTCCTCAGGGACAGTATCTACTGATTTCCAACCCCCACACCCACCCCTATGCATGGTTTCTTTGTGCCCCTTATAAATTGTGTTGAAAATTGGATATTTTAAATAATACTACGTATACTGTAACAATTCTAGAAATCAGATCCCTGCCCCCAGGGTTTGGTGTGTACTGCTGCTTATTATAGTAGTTATTATTAATTTATTTAGTGACTTTTTGGAACTAATTTGTGTTGTCATGTGTGGCCACTGAAATCTCTACTAGGGTAGGTTAGTCTGCTGATGAATGAACAGAGATTTCCTTAAAAGTCTAGAACCAGTAAGTCTCCGAGATTTTCCCAAGGGGCTTGTGTGCGTGTTAGGGCGTACCTTCAGCACTCAGCAAGATGGTTTTATAGCTCTGCCTTAGCTTTCATTGCCTGCTTTGTGCAGAACCTCAGAATCAGACATGGATGAGAGGTTAGGGACTTCTCTGATGTTTCCTGACCATGCTCACAGTCCTAAATATGTATATGACCTACCAGATTTCAAGGAATGTGACTCATGGTCTTCCAGCTTAACAAGGAAATGTTGGAGTATTTCAGAGTTCCTATGGATATCTCATTCCTAGGCCTTTTCTATTAAGTTTTGTTAGTTTGTTTGTTTGTTTTTGAGGCAGAGCCTCAAGCTGTCACCCTGGGTAGAGTGCTGTGGCATCACAGCTCACAGCAACCTCCAACCGCTGGACCCAAGCAATTCTCTTGCCTCAGCCTCCCAAGTAGCTGGGACTACAGGCGCCCGCCACAACGCCCAGCTATTTTTTGGTTGTAGTTGTCATTCTTGTTTAGCAGGCCCAGGCTGGATTTGAACCCGCCAGCTCTGGTGTATGTGGCTGGTGCCTTAGCCGCTTGAGCTGCAGGTGCCAAGCCATCTATTGGTAAAAGGTGCCAACTTTTACCCATCGCCTCATGTAGCTGCCATGTTAAGACACTTCTTATAATTGTCTTCCACAAACACCCTTTTAGGTCAAATAGAAGCAAGCCTTTCCAGGAAGGTCTTCCATGTAACAAACAGGTCAAATAATGACAGTTCATTGGAATTGTGGCTTTGAAAGAGCTCTGGCTCCATTTTGCTCCCTCTGGTACTAGAGATGTGGGCTACTTTTTGTTGTTTTTGTTTTGTCTCACTTTATTGCCCTTGGTAGAGTGCTGTGGCATCACACAGCTCACAGCAACCTCCAGCTCCTGGGCTTAGGCGATTCTCGTGAATCAGCTTCCCAAGTAGCTGGGACTACAGGTGCCCACCACAACGCCCGGTTATTTTTTTGTTGCAATTTGTCTGGGGCCGGGTTTGAACCCGTCACCCTCGATATATGGGGCTTGTGCCCTGCCCACTGAGCCACAGGTGCCACCCAGATGTGTGCTATTTTTAAGGCTACTACTGAGCTGGGAGCAAAAGATGGTCTAGGGTAAGCTAAAACAACACAAATCTCACTATTTTTTCTGAAATTTAGCCATTTTTCCTGAATAAACACTCCTTGGGTTGCTGCATTGTGACTTTGATTAAATTTCTAGAGTTCTGAAAACATTGATTCTGGACATTTTGGCCATATTTTTGTTGTTTTTATGAAGGGATGAATTTTCAGATGTCTTTACTCCACCATTTTCACTGCTGTCACCTACAACATGGTTTTGTTCCCTTTTTTTTTTTTTTTTTGAGACAGAGTCTCACTTTGTCACCCTCAGTAGAGTTCTCTGGCGTCATTGCTCGCAGCAACCTCAAACTCTCGGGCTCAAGCGATTCTCTTGTGTCAGACAAGAGTACTTGCCTCCCGAGTAGCTGGGACTACAGGTGCCCACCAGAACGCCAAGTTCTTTTTTTTTTTTTTTTAGAGGCAGGGTCTTGCTCTGACTCAAGCTGGTCTTGAACCTGTGAACCTGTGAGCTCAGGCAATCCACTCACCTTGGCCTCCCATAGTGCTAGGATTACAGGTGTGAGCAACCATGCCCAGCCTACAATATGGTTTTAAATCTCTAAAGTCTCCATGGCCATGGGCTAATTAAATATTTAATCACGGGAAGTGATTGGGAAAAGGAGTAAAAAGAGAAATGTCATTCTCAAGAGGTTCTCCCAGATGAATAGATGAAGTTTAGGAAGGTATTTTATATTTAGTTGTCACAGAATTAAGGTTAAAGTACCAGCTATTTTAAACCTTTTTTCTTCAGAGAAGATAAACACAGGCTTTGCAATCAGAACTAACTTTAAATTTCAGCTTTGCTTCTAACTAGCTTAGTGGTCTAGGACAAGTTATATAAACTCTCTGTGCCTCGGTTTCCTCATTTATAAAAGATAATATTTACCACGTAAGCTTATTGTGAGGACTAAATGTAAAATGCTGATCACAAACGACCGGCAGCCCAATAGATATTAGCTATATAATTGTTATTTTTATAATGTTCTGCAGAAGTACACTAATAATTGTTGAGTAGAATTAACCTAAAGGCAGATTTTCTTTTCTCTCTTGCTATTTCTCTCTTTTGTTTTGTTTGTTTGCTTTTAAGAATGGAAAAGAAAATCTGTTCCAGCATTTTGGAATACAAATTTGTGTCAAAATTAATTTATTCGTTTCACTGATATTTAAATAAAATGATGTTTTCAACAAACATTGATTAAATATCTAGTAAATTTCAGGCACAGGTATGACAACGTCAATAAGTTGTGGTCCCCACTCTCGAGGGGCTGACAGTCCAGGAGACTGACGAGTGCCCAGGTGATTACAAGCACAGTAACAAAGGTTGTGATGTGATACAAAACTATGAGTGCAAGTGTGTGCCAAGAATTCCCTTCTCTCAGATTTATCCCTTTTTCTTTAGCTCTAAAGCCAAGAATTTGGTCCATTTTTTTCTTAATCAGATAAATTAAACCACGGATTTAAAAAAATTTTCAAAAGATGAAAGACAAACACCTCAGATTATGGAGGGTAACTGGCATAATAAACCTGGGTAGTTCCCAAAGGAAAAGTGCTTGGCAGAGTCTTAGGATGATTTAAGGGAAAAACAGAAAATGTTTTTATTTTTTTACCTACAAGTTTCATACTAAAAAACGAATATAAACTCTTTGTGGAGTTACATGTACATTGAAATGCAGGTAATTTTAATTCAATTGCATTTTTCAGAATTCTCAATCGTAATCCTCTGACAACTGTTGAAGATTCATATCTTTATAAATTGCCAGCATTAAAATATCTGTAAGTATTGCGGTCATCTCATGAATCATGAGAGTATTTCTGCTGTTATTTTTTATTTTCATCAAAGATTAAGTATGTTGAATTTAGGCTAAAAAGTCATAATTTAAACTTTAACTGGTTATTAAAAAAAGGTTATTGGCAAAGAAAAGAGATTAAGAATGGATGTGTAATGAATGGGTAAGACAGCCAGCAGGGAAAGAGAACAGTAGTATTGAGGAATGTATATAAATATAATATATATAGATGCATGTAGGAATATCATTTATCCCAGAAAGCAAACAAGAATAGATGCTTCTATTTTAAAAATAAAAAATAAAGGGCGGTGCCTGTGGCTCAAAGGAGTGGGCGCCAGCCCCATATGCCGGAGGTGGCGGGTTCGAACCCAGCCCAGCCAAAAACTGCAAAAAAAAACACCTCCCCCCTAAAAAAAAAAATAAATAAAGTAATCCAGGGAGGTGAATCCAATAAGAAAATGGGAAGATAAATGTTAAAAAGTGTATACATTCCATTATTCGATGTCATTAATTTGATGCTGCAAATGAACATAATTACATTTCTTCAGTAAAAGCTCTGTAATCATCTTCTATGGCAAATAAACTCTTGAGCTGGCTGAAGAGTTTATATAGAAACAAAAATTGTTTATATAGAAACAAAAATTGAAGTGCTGACATGTCCTTGAAATATCTTTTTAAGTACAGAATTTTTCTATTGGGGTTAATATCTTGACTGTTCGGACTTTCTCCTTCAGAGACATGGGAACAACACAAGCCCCACTTACAACAGTCGAGAACATCCTCATGACAACTCTTGAGTTGGAAAAACTGTAAGTTATTTTTTTCTTAGCTTTATTTTCACGTAGTACTTTTTTTAGGTTTATATTTTCTTAAGTCAGTTTTTGTGAGGTATAATTTTTATGCAGTAAAATTCACTCTTTTTAGGTGCACCAATCAATGAATTTTGACAAATGTATAATTATGTAACCACCATCACATTCCCCAAATAGAATGTTTCTGGCGCCCTAAAAAAAGCCTCTCATGTTCCTCTGCAGTCGGTCCCCTCCTCCCACCATCAGCCCCTGGCAACCACAATCTGATTTACATCCCCATGGTTTTGCCTTTTCCCGACTGTCTTAGAAATGAAATCAGATGTAGTATGTAACCTTTTGTGTGAAGCTTCTTTCACTTAGCATCATTGTTCTGATATTATATTACTATTCATGTTGTATCTGTCAGTGCAGTTAGTCCTCTCCTCATTCACAGCTTCAACCAAGCACAGATGGTGAATATTTGGGGTGGGGTCGGGGGGTTGGGGGGAGAATAAACTATAAAAAATAATATGTGTTAAAATACAGTACAGCAACAATGTACATGGCATTTACACTGTATTACGTAATATTCTAAGAGTAATCTAGAGGTGATTTCAAGTATACTAGAGATTATATGCAAATAGTATAGCATTCACAGATTTTGGTATCTGCAGAGTCCTGGAACCAGTTCCCCACAGATACCAAGGGACAGTGTCGTATGGCTATATCAGCTTATCCGTTCACCAGTTTGTGAACAATTGGGTTGTTTTCAATTTTTTGGCAATTATGAAAACTGCTAAGAACACTCATACTCATGTCTTTGTGTGAACATACGTTTTCATTTCTTTCAGGTAAGTACCTAGGGTGGGACTACTGTATCACATCCTAAGGACATATTTAACTTTTTAAGAAACTGCTAACTTCTTTCCTAAAGCGGCTGTACTATTTTGTATTCCCACCAGCAATGTGAAAGTTGCAGTTGCTACAGGTATTCAGAGGATCCTTATTTCAGTTTTCTTGAAAAGTCTACTAGTAGATGTATAGTGGAATCTCATCGTGGTTTTAATTTGCATTTCTGTAATAGTTAATGCTGTTGAATATCTATTCATGTGTAAATATCTTCTGTACTGAATGATCTGTTCAAATCCGATCCTGTATTTTAATTGATATTTATCTTCTTGTTCAGTTTTAAGAGTACTTTTTATACTCTAGACACAAGTCTTTCAGGTATGTGTTTAGTAACTATCTTTTCTCTTTTCTCAGGTTGTGGTTTGCCTTTTCATCCTTTTTAAATTTTATGTATGTGTGTATGTATGTATGTATGTATGTATTTATTTATTTTTTGAGACAGGAGTCTCACACTGTCACCCTGGGTTGATTGCCATGGTGTTATAAATCATAGCAACCTCAAACTCCTGGGCTCAAAACCAGAAAACTGAAATATAAGGATCTGCTGATCCTCTTGCCTCAGCCTCCCAAGGAGCTGTGTACCCACTACCATACCCAGCTACTTTTTCAACTTTTAGTAAAGACGGGGTCTTGCTCTTGCCCAAGCTGGTTTTAAACTCCTGAGCTCAAGCGATCCACTCACCTTGTCCTCCCAGAGTGCTAGGATTACAGACATGAGCGACTCTGCCTGGCCTGTCTTTTCATGCTGTTAAAAGTATTTTAGCCCAGGTTTTGTAATTTGTAATTTGAGGTTACAGCACAGGTTTTGTAATTTGTAATTTGAGGTTACGGCAAGCTATAAAGATGCCACCACACACTAGCCTGTGTGAGTGAGACCCTGTCTCAAAAAGAAAAATAAAGGAAGAAAAGGAAAGAAAACAGTAGGTGTTGTTTAGTTTCCAAATATTTGGCGATTTTTCAGATCTTTCTGTTGGTTTCTAATTTAATTCCATTGTGATCAGAGAACACATATTGAATGACTTGAATTCTTTTGAATTTATTAAAATTTGTTTTCTGGCCCAGAATATTGTTGCACAGCTCACTGATGCTCTGTTCATGTTTTATTTTGTTTCTCCTTGTGTTTCATTTTGGGAAGTTTTAAGTTTTTGAAATAACAATTTTAATGTCCTTGCCTGCTCATTCTATCCATGTAGGTTCTGAGTTGGTTCTTATTGATTGCTTTGTTTCTTTACTATGGGTCATATTTTCTTGCTTCTTTTCATGTTTGGTAATTTTCTATTGGATCTTGGTACGTGTTGCCCCATGGATCGTGAGATGGTCCTATCTAGCTTATGCTAACAGGCAGTCTTCCTAATCTTGAGCAACATCTAATTATTTTCTGATACTTTTGGGTGGTTCTTTTCCTAGCCTCAAGTAGTTTCCTCATACACGTGCACCAATCAGTACTTTGCTGAACACTCAAGAGCTCCCTCTGTGTGTCTCCAGAGTTCATGTTCTGTGTGCCTCTTTTCTCTCTAGTACTCTGCTTTGAGACTTCTAGCCACCTTGGTTTTCCCAGACTCTCAGCTCCATTTCCTTAATCGAAGAGTCCACCAGTTTCCTTTCCTAGCACCATGACCTGGAAACTCTCTCAAAGAAGTAAGTTAGGGCAGTCACGGGCTCACTTCATTTATTTCACATCTTACGGAGATCACTGTCCTTCATTGCCTGATGTCCAGTGTCTTTAAAACTGTTGTTTTGTTTCTTTTATCTGGTATTTTGGTTGTTTCTGGCCAGGGGTGCAATGTCCCTGTTATTACATCTTGGCCAGAATCTAATAATAATCTTTAAATCTGTTTTGTTTTGATCCAGGATCCAATCAGAGATCAGGCATTGCTCGTCATGTCTCTGTTTCCTTTAGTCTAAAACATTTGTCTACTTTTTCTTGGTCATTCATGCATTGAAGAGTCTAACAGGGTTGTTTTATAAATTCTCCCACAATCCGGATTTGTCTATTTTCTCATGATTAGATGTAGGTAAAACATTTTGAGGAAGAATACTATTAATAAATAGACAATCTGTTCTTCCTACCTCATGACTTCAGATGGCCCATAATGCTAAGTTTGATCACTTGATTACAAAGTGATATCTTCTAGAGCTCTCCATTATAAAGTTATTTTTTCCATTGTTAATTAATATGTGTAAATACATTTGATCTTAGACAAAAGTCCGAGAAGAAACAATAATAAGTATAAATAATCTCCGGGGTGATGCTTTGAGATCAGTGAAGATCCTGCTTTCAAAACATCTTTTTACCCAACTGTGCATCAGTGAGGCAAGAGAATCGCTTAAGCCCAGGAGTTGGAGGTTGCTGTGATCTGTGACACCATGGCACTCTACCCAGGGCGACAGCTTGAGGCTCTGTCTTAAAAAACAAACAAACAAACCAACCAACTGTGCATCAGTGATAATCACTATCCAAATCCATTATTATTGTGTTTGCAAAATGACATTTTTCTAATTATATCATTCCTTCTACATAGCTGGCATTATTCTATTAATATTAAAGAAGAGCTGGCCCTCTTTTCCTTTTGTGAATTCATGGATTCTTCTTCTGTGAATTCATGGATTCTTCTTTATAGTAATTATGTTGTACCTGATTATCATCATTATTATTTTGAAGGCTCAAATTGTCCACATTTGGCCAATGTAATCTTCATTATTGTTCAACCCTATAAAGTGGTTTAAACTAAGCTATCATTTATGCCCAGAGTAATTTCTAATATTTACCACTCCCAACAGTAATTGAGAAAGGAATTCCAGAAGTTTGGGGCCTCCAGACTCTTCTTAGAAGTCTGCCTCCTGTGTCCTCTCAACCCAAAGTGAGACAGATTTTCTTCTTCTATCTTCTATGGGAGAAGATAATTTCTGAATGAAACTACAAATCAGTGTCACCCAATTCTAATTCCTTTTTTAAAAATTTATTATTTTAAGAGATGAGGTCTTGCTTTCTTGCCTAGGCTGGTCTCAAAGTTCTGGCTTCAAGCAATCCTCCCACCTTACTCTCCTGAGTGGCTGCAACCACGGGTGCACACCACAATGCCCAGCTAATTAAAAAAAAAATTTTTTGTAGGGGCAGGGTCTTGCAATGTTGCCCCGGCTGGTCTCAAACCCTAGCACCAAGCAATCCTCCTGCTTTAGCCTCCCCTGTAGCTGGAATTACAGGTGAAAGCTACCATACCTGGCACCTCTAATCTCTATCACGTTTACTCTAGGCATACCATAACCACTGCCGTGTTCCCCCATCTCTCTGTCTCCTTTCCTTTTGGCTTTCTGGTTCCTACCCAACAACTGACCAGGCCATATGCCTCAAGAACTCTTTTTGCCTAGCCTTGCAGTAGTTTCAACCTCCCTCTTCTACCAACTGAAGTCATCCCTTTACCATTAATTTAATTCTCTGTGTTTCCATTTACAGGATCTTACCTAGCCATATGGCCTGCTGCCTCTGCCAATTTAAAAATAATATTGAGGTTGTCTGCAAGACAGTGAAGCTACATTGTGATGCATGTATAGGAAACAGCACAGAAGATTGTTGTGAGTTTAAATTGCTTAATGATAATTTTTTTTAATTTTTATTTTGTTTTTTAAGTTTTTAATTTGAGAATTTTTAAGCTAATGATGGAATTGCTTTATTCTTGTTTATTCGTTCAGAGTTAAACTCCCTTTATTTATGAACTACTCCCTGGCTGAAAGTCAGGTTCTCAATTATTATTACATAATTTAATAATGTAACTGTTCCACATCCATAAAGGACAGAGAGGAAGGAACGGAAGGGGGAGAGTATAACATTAGCGGGCACATACTCTGTACTGTGTCTCTGCTTGGTGTTTTGCCCCCCACAAATAACTTGTCTATACAGCTCCTCAAAGTTTGTAACTGGTTTTATATCCATTAGGTCTCAAGAGCTCTTTGCCTTATAGGACAGGTATAGATCGGGTTTTGGTTCGTTTATTTTTACAAAGAGTATAAGTGATATTTGGAGCCTGAGAATTTCCAGTTGCATAAGCAGAAATTGCTACCTGGCCCTTCTAAAGAAACAGAGGGCTTTTCCATTCTTAGACTTTCCAACTCTGAACTTGCTCTAAATCTAAAGCTTTTATATCCACAGAACAAACACTCGGGTGCTTTTTTAAGTGTTTTTCTCATATTACATTTATTAGCACTAACTTCGTCAAAATGTGACTGCTTTCATGTCCAGACAATTTGAATACAGATCTCTACCCGTGATACTAAAGTTGCATACTTTCCAAAACAATTTTTCACATATTATATTATATTGTATTAGTCTCTTCTGCCCTGAAAGTAGGCAGAACAAACATTTTTAATCTTGATTTACAGATGAGTAAAAACAAGATCAGAGGCATTTAGTGCTGTAGCCTATTCTCAGACCTCCTGTCCCCGAATTTGGGTTCTCCATAGCCCATGTTCCTCATTTCTCATGATGCTTACCTACTCCTCTGACCTTTAACCACTACCACAGAAACTTTTAATTGTGGACAGGAACCCAGCTACACAATGTTACACTTGTTTTTCATGCAGTTAGAAGCTTTGGATGGTTCCACAAGTAAAGCTGGGAATTATAGAAATGAAACGAAAGCAAAGTGGGCATCTGACAAAAGTTGCTTTTTCCTTTCTGCATTTTAGGAAGTCAAGTAATGTTTATGTAAAATTGCTGTTATTCCTTAGATTTATTGAACACGCCACATAAGCATATAATCTGGAAATTAAAAACCTCTTAACCTCCATCCCAGATCCCGGCCCAAATTGAGGAAAGAACCAGAATCTACCTAGTGTTTGTTCTATGCAGAACCTCCTATTATCCGGGCTAGGATACATGAGAGCAGGGGCCAAGAAGAGGAACTGGTGGGGAGATGACAAGGCCATGTCCAGATAAGGACGTCTTAGCAATAGGATTGGGGCCTCCACATTAGCATCTCTTCTCTTGGTCCCCTCAGGGAACTGTCTTTCATCAGAGTCATCTACAAGCATGCCCCCTCTGCATCTGAGGCAGGACAGTCTGGGCTGCAGAAGGGCTGGTTCAGCCAGGAGCAGGGAGCAAGGGTCTCCCATCTTGGGCATTTACTGAGTGCTGGGCGAGTGGATTTGGGGGACCAGTGGAATAACCCCAAGTAGAGTAACTGTATGTCACATTATGGAATGTTCTGAGTAGGTAGCCACTTTTCCCAAAGATACTTTTCTCCTTTTATTATTCCATTGTATAGGTTTAAACTGGGGTTTCTTTTTTCCTCTCTAAGTGGCACTCTTCTGTTTGCTGACTCCTAATTTCTTTGACTGGGATATATGGCTGTGGATTGGCAAAAAGCCATGCCATCAGCCTTCCGTCGTCAAAAACAGTCTCTTCTTTTTTGACAGTTGAAGAAGCAAGTGTAGGAAATGCGGAGGGAGCGCTCATGAAGGTATTACAAGCCCGGAAGAAGCACACGAGCACCGAGCTGACCATTGAGCCAGAGGTATCCGCAAATAAAAATGGCGTCGGCTTGTCAGGCTTCATGAGCGACCAGATGGACTTCAATGATGAAAGCGCTGTCATTAGTGCCCTTAATTACATATTGCCTTATTTCTCAGAGGGAAATCTAGAAGATGTAGAATCGACATTATTACCATTCATTAAACTGCTTTTCTCAAATGTGCAGGAAGGAGAGAAGCCCCTAACTCATATGAAAAACAATACAAAGGCTCAGCCTCTTGAACCTGGACCCAGCAATTCAGCTTACAAAAATAAACTGAGGAAGCTCTATGTCCTGGAAAATTTGTTAGATGCAGAAATTCAAGAAAAAATCGATGAGGTTAAAAAGAAAGAAAAAACTGCCATGCTTATGCAGTCTGGCCTTTTAGGTCCCAAACTTAAACGCCAAATCTTTCCCAAAAAAGTGGCAACTGCTGAATCACAGGAAAATAACCTGACAGAGAGTGAGAGTGGAGACAGGGGGCTGAAGAAAGTGAAGCTATTCCTCAAAGGGCCCAAGCGCCTACGGAGAAAGCTCTTACAGGAGGCAAGAATCAAGAGGAAACAGGGTACCTGGCCAACAGCGAAGAAAGTGGCCGAAGAAAGAATGCTTGGGAAACCAATCCCGAGTGAAATGACCCAGTTTGACGTGGTGCAGAGGCCTCGGAAGTTTGTGGGAAGCTCCTTCCACCCCGAGCCTTCCTTCACGCAGACGCACAAGGCTGCGGTCTCTTCTGTCTTCAAACAGTATATTGGCATGCCTTCTCCTTCTGCCACCTCAGAATCCCTACCTGAGGTTAAAAAACAATCAAAAGACATGAGCGACACCATTTTTGTTTTAGAAGATGCAAATGCTAGAGTTAAAAGTATGGAAGCTGGTAAACCAATTGTACATTCTAGAAGAAAATACCGCTTTCATAAACCTCATTCCCATGTGGCCCACAGAACACCTGCGGCCAAACTAAGTCAAAAGTTTAGAAAAGAAACAGTGTTCCATGGACAGATGCCTGTCAACCGGCCTCCATTCTGTGCAGTAAGGAGCCTTATAAATTCCCCGTCACATGGGGTTTTTCCACCTTCAGAAGAGCTGAGTCCTCAGGAGAATCCTTTTCCAGAATTACTTGCTCCTTCAGAATCTGTTACAGAAATCACGACTGTATCCCCTCTAGGAAATGGTATTGAAGAAAACAGTTTTATGGAAAACACTGCTATACCTGAAGAAACTATCTCTGAAAGTACAAATGATAAGAATCCTTCCACTATAGATTCCACTGGGACTGCGTTCTTAATACCGACTGTCAAACAAATCAGTGAAACTCTGTGGGAATACCACAACACGGGCACTGACTTACCCAACATGGAAAAAAGCTTCACGTACCCATTGCTCACGTCCCCGGGTGATCAATTTGAAATGCAGCTAAACCAGCAGCTCCGATCCCTCATCCCCAACAACGACGTGAGAAGGCTCATTTCTCACGTTATCCGGACTTTGAAAATGGACTGCTCTGAGACCCATGTGCAACTGGCCTGTGCCAAGCTCATCTCTAGAACAGGTCTCCTGATGAAGCTTCTGAGTGAGCAGCAAGAAGTAAAAGTATCCAAGGCAGAATGGGATGCGGATCAGTGGAAGACTGAGAACTACATCAAGGAGAGCACAGAAGCCCAGGCTGAACAGAAAGAGCAGGAGTCAAGTGAGGTAAGGATGACTACGGGAACATGAGACCTGGACTTCTCCATCAGTTCAGGGGTGTCCAGCCTACAGCCTGTGGGCCGCATGATGATTTTGTGAGGACGTTTTTTTCACTTATATGTGATGTCAGATATCATGAAAAGTATGCACAGACACCCCCTCCTTTTTTTCTTTTTTTTTTTTTTTTTGGCTAATCAGCTTTCATTAGTATTTGTGTATTTACTCTGTGGCCTAAGACAACTCTTATTCTTCCCATGTGTGGCAGAGGAGAAAAAGGTTGGACACCCTTGGTTTAGGATATACCATGAAAGCATCCATGCAGCAAGGCCCGGGTAGACAAGTCCATATTTTATCTCGGCCATGTAATTTTGGCCATGACAGTGATCTCCCACTTTGCTCATTTAGAGAATGAAGCGACAGAACACTCATGATAAAGAAGATGTAGAACAAAATGCTCAATAGTAAGATTATGTCACACATTAGATTGGCTTTGTTCTTTAAGAACCTATAAGCTACTTACCTGGGAGGGTGGAGTTTTGAATAGTTAGATTTCATTCTTTCCATCTCTTTGGTTGTTTTTTAATTATTCTTTCCCTTTTTTAGCTCACTAAAGGAGTTCCAGGATATGGCTATAACAACAAACTCATCTTGGCGGTATCTGTGACTGTAATAGTGATGATTTTGATTATAATTTTCTGTTTTATTGAGGTAAGGACAATCATTCAGGTTTCCAGAATAAAATGCTTGATAATAGATTCAGTACTCATGAACTGAAAATCAAAGCCACTATCCCACCTACTATTACTTGACATTCCTCTTCAGTCACTACGACTAAGGTATGCATTGTTCTTTACTGTAATATATACCAAGGATTTTTTTAAAGTAACCCCTCTCCCAGGAGATCGCTATAGAACTGAAACCAAGATAACAAACCACTAGATTATTTGGAGAAATTAAGTTTAAGAAAACCAAAGTTGAAGTGATAGGAAAGTTTTTCCAACCCAAAACTGTCAATAATTTTATGTATTCACCAATCACTCTCATTCTACCACTGATTTCTTTCCTTGTTGCTGAAATGACAAGAGATGTATTATCTCCACCCTCACGGAGCTGTCATCACCCTGGGGAGAAAGGACACAGCAAGAGATAGAGGTGTCATCTTATAGATTCATTAGATTCAGGTAGCATCCTCCTTCTCCACTGTGCAAGGCATTGTCTACACAGGTTCAGTTAAAGCACCTCAGCATGCACCTGGCTATTCCAAAGTGTGTCGTATTTACAGTGGCCTGTTCCTGGAGCTTGCCTGTGTTTACCTTTTGTTCAGTAGGCCATTTCATAATGGCTTATTACTTTACCCAACATGTAGGTGCTAGCATATTAAAAGAATGGTTTAATAAGCTGACAATCATGATTTTACCCCACCATCCAACCTAATTTACCTTATTTGATTTACTTTTTCTATTGTGGCAACCCTCTGTTCTAGCCAAAGCAGCCCACACCATACCCCAGTCACATCATGCCTATCCCTGCTTTCATCTGTGCCTTTACCCATCCAGAATTCTCTTACTTAATTCTGCCCATGGAAATCCTGTGACTCTGTTAAAATTCAAGTTCGTCTTTCTTTCTGATGCCTTCTCTGAATACTCCAGCCTTCCTGGGCCTAGTCCCTCTGTGAGTTTTGTCACCATTTCTTGAAGGATATGGTGAAGCATTTTCCCTCCCCTGAGAACTTAAACATGTGGCAAACCATTTTCTTAAAGATGCTATCCAAGAAAGAACCCCAAGGTCAGGACAGAATGAAGCAGAGGAGAGCTGTGTGGACCAAGTGTCTCCTTGTCTATCAGATGGGAGCAGAACCTGGCTGATATACAGATTAAGTGGCCCTTATCTGGATGCTCAGGATCAGAAGTGTTTCAGATATCAGATTTTTTTTCAAATTTTGGAATATTTGTATTATACTTAACCAGCTGAGCATCCCTAATCTGAACATCTAAAATCCAAAATGCTCCAGTGAGCATTTCCTTTGAGTGTCATGGTGGTGCTCAGAAAGTTTCAGATCTTGGAGCATTTTGGATTTCAGGTTTTCAGATTAGGGATAATCAACCTGTTAATACAGGGACTTTGGCATCCTTGGATTTGGGTATGTTAGGCTGAGGGGAGTGGATCCTGGAATGAGTTGCCTGCAGATACCAAGGAAAGAGCCAAAGAACCATTAAACAGGATAGAATTTCTGTCTTCAGACCAGGTGCGATGGCTCATGCTTATAATCCTAAGGATTATAAGGGAGGATTATAATTGCTTGAGCTCAGGAGTTGGAGACCAGCCTGAGTGAAAGCGAGATCTCATCTCTACTAAAAGAAAAATTAGCCAGGTGTCATGGTGTGCACCTCAAGTTCCAGGTATTCTAGAGCAATGATTTTCAACACGTGTGTCATGGCAGGATCTTAGGTATGCCGTGAAAAACTTTCTAAAGGTCGTTATTAAATTATGTTCAAAAGAAGCTCAAAGCACAGTAAGTATATTCTCTTTTTACTCTTTTATTTGATCAACATAATTTAAGTGTGCTGCCAAAGTTTAACTGTAGGTTCGAGTGTGCTGTGAAAAGATTGAAAAACACTGCTCTAGAGGCTAAGACAAGAGGATCAGTTGAGCCCAGGAATTTGATGTTGCAATGAGCTATAGTGATGCCACTGTACTCTAGCCAGGGCAACGGAGTGAGACTGTCTCAGAAAAATAATTTATGTCTTCAGAAAATATATCTTTTAGCCAGACATGGTGGTGCATACCTGTAGTTCCAGCTACTAGGAACTAGTAGCTGAGGCAGGAGATGCTGCCTTGAGCATCTGAGATGCTGAGGCAGGAGGCTTACTTGAGCCCAAGAATTTGAGGCTACAGTGAGCTATGATCATACCACTATACTCTACCCCAGGTGACAGAATGAAACCCTATCTCTAATAAAAAACTATAGATAGCTGGCTCGGCACCTGTAGCTCAAGCGGCTAGGGCACCAGCCACATACAGGAGAGCTGGGGGTTGGGGGTGGGAGTGGGTGGGAGGAGGTTCGAATCCAGCCCAGGCTCGCCAACCAACAATGACAACTATAACCAAAAAATAGCCAGGCATTGTGGTGGGCACCTGTAGTCCCAGCTACTTGGGAGGCTGAGGCAAGAGTTTGAGGTTCCCACAAAACTTAAGCCGAAGAGTTTGAGGATGCTGTGAGCTGTGACGCCACAGTACTCTACCCAGGGTGACACCTTTTGTTTTGTCTCAAAAAAAAAAAAAAAAGAAAAGGAAAGATAGATAAATAGAAGTTATCTCACTGGGTAGGTAAGACTTAAAAGGAATGAATAAAGATTTGGAGATACTGGTCATTATGATGGATAATCATGATTGTTTTCTTCCAAAACAGATTTATTCTCATAGAAGAGCAGCAAGGACAGATGTAGAATCAGGCTCAGTCCCAAGGAGGTAAATATTGGTCTGGCGATTTAAATTAGAATTTTAGAACTGGAGAACTTAGAACTCATCTATTTCAATCCTTTCGTTTTATAGTGAGGAAACTGCCAGAGGCAGGAAGAATACTTACCTGCCTTAGTGCTTTGCCTGGATCCAGCAAAATTAGCTCCCCAGACAAAGCTGAGTTGGACAGGAGTGGCAAGGACGAGTCTGCTGCCACCAGTCCTTCAAGGGAAGGCAGGGGCGGGGGTTGTAGTTGTGCCTGTTCCTTCCGGTGGTGGCATCGGGCCAGCCAGAGGCCTTTTTGGAAGCTCTGGGGAAGGGGCAAGGGAGCTAGTCTCCTTCAAGGCTCCTTCAAGAATATATGACTCCTTCCTCTAGAGTGGCAGGAAAACCTACCTTCTCATTCTACTTGCTTTGGGGTCTCCATTCTCTATTTATCCAAACGTCAGAGAATTTTAACTAGAAGAGACCTTAAATAATACTTTGCCTCTTCCTTTTATAAGCAGAAAACGGAGACAGAGAAAAAGAAATTACGTTGCTCCATGGTCCCAGAGCTAGTGTCAGAAAGAGGGTGGCCCCTTTCCAGCTGGGGACTTCTCCATTGATTATTCTCTACTTGGGCTGTGAGTCACATTTTATACCACAATTCAATACACACATGCTGTGTAGACATGAGTAGATGTGGAAACAGTGCACTCTGATTTTTTGTCTTTCTGCTCATATTCAAAAAGGATATTTTGTCCTTTAAACTGATTTTACAACTACTCAGTGACAGCCTGCAGTATGAAAATAATTTTTGTAGCTGGACCCCGGCATTTGCTTGACAGGACTCGCCTGATAGGATACAGCTTCTAGGAGAATAGAAGCACTTTATCCTTCACCCACCAGCAAACGCTATCTGTGGTACTAGGTTTGAAAGGGACTGATGTAAAATGCTTCTGGAGAGTGAAATACTTCTGGCCTGTGTGTTTGTACAGTTTGTTCACTGTACAAGGGAACTTGGCCAATGGGGTAAGTGGGGCTGAAAATCCTCCCTGTACCTCCCACCAAGCCATGCGCAAAGGTTCCCCCAGTGACACTATGGGGCCCTCTTAAACAGACGTGGAGAGCTTCTGGAAGTCTCTCCATGAAATGATTTTCAGGATTCCAGGTCCATAATGATGTTGCCCACTGTGATTATGGACCGAACCACAGATTTAGTCCCACTAAAACGAGAGGTGTACATCGTGGGAGACCTGGGAAATGGCAGGAATCACTAATTGTCTCGTGTGTATTTTTTCCCAAGGGGCTTTTTTGAATTTCTGCATAGGAGATGCTCATCGCAGAGTGAAAGCCAGGTAAATTTGAGGAAGATTCAGTGCTGTGGCCAGAGAAAACAGGAGAAATGCAGAATTAATACCTGCCTTTCTCTTTTCTAGGAGGGCTTTTTCTGGTTAAGGTGTCCACTTTGGCTGAGGGATATGTACAGACCTCTCAATGCCACACGCAAGAAAAACATGGCCCAGAAGCTTCACGACAAGGAGTCTTCTGATGAGGAAGAGATTTACAAGAAGGATGCAGGGTAAATGACTGGGAACAATTTAAAATCTCATCCACAGTGGTCGGGCATGGTGGCTCACGCCTGTAATCCTAGCACTCTGGGAAGTTGAGGCAGGACGATTGCTTGAGCTCAGAGTTCAAAGCCATCCTGAGCTCTACTGAAAAATAGAAAAATTAACCAAGTGTTGTGGCAGGTGCCTGTAGTCCAAGCTACTTGGGAGGCTGAGGCAGAAGAATCATTTGGACCCCATAGTTTGAGGTTACTATGAGCTGTTCACAACATCTAGCCAGGCCAGACTCCATCTCAACAAAAAATCTTATCTAAAATGAGGGGATAATGAGACGTTTAATTGCTCCTTTTTTTTTTATTTTTATTAAACCATAGCTGTGTACATTAGTATGATCGTGGGGCACCATACACTTGGTTCATAGATCGTTTGACACATTTTCATCACATTAGTTAACATAGCTTTTGTAGCATTTTCTTATTTTGCTAAGACCTTTACATTCCACATTTACTAGGATTCACATATACCCTTGTAAGATGCACCGCAGGTGTAATCAAATTAATCCCCCTCCTTCCCCCTCCCTCCCCCCTTTCCCTTTCACATGAAAGCTATAACCCAGTTAATTGCTCCTTTTAAGAGTAAAAGCCTTGCCATTGTCTTCCTATTCCAGGGAGCCCCTATCAACAGCAACACCTGTGGATTCCGCTGCTGAAGGTGGTGAGGAAAGTGAGACCGCGCCAGAGGGGGAGGACTAAGAGTGATCCAGCCTGCCTAAGGCCACCTGCAAACTGTATTTTCTAATGTTGGCATCTCCGCATTGCTTGTAAGATACTTATTTTTCACACACAACAAATGTATACAATCTATTGTCAATTCCAGCCAGCTTGTAAGAAACTTAAACGTTAATAGTTAAATATTTATACACGCAAAACAAGGGCCAGAGAAAAGAAAAGCGGAACTGAAGCCAGAGACTGTCAAGCTGGCCAACACCTCCACAAGCGGCATTGTGGGCAGAGGACGCACGGGGGCTCCCCCACCTCATTTCCCAGTCTAGTCAGTCTCCGGGAAGCTGAAAATACATCATCCTGGAGAGAGGGAGCCCATTTTTAAATCAAATACAGTTGTTCTGGGGCTCTCTCCCCTGGTCCATTAAGAACCAGTCCTTTACAACATACTTGACCTCTTGCCCTGAGGGGACCTTCCACCTGCTGCCACCTCTCAGAGGGTGGGTGGGGTTGCCAGAAATGTTTGGATCACTAAGCCGACCTGCACTGTTGCGTCAAGTCCTGTCTTTTCTCCCATGCTCCCAAATTCATGCGTGAATGTGTGTCCTTTACCCTTTAAAGCTGGTGGAAAATTCAAAAAAAATTTTTTTTGGTTGGTTTTTTCTTTTTAAAAATCTCAACTCTTGGATAGCTACTAGGCCAGTTCACTGTCCCTCAGACGGTTGGAGGGCCAGACTATAGTTTAAAAAAAAAAAAAACTGAACAAATTCCTATGCACACTGCACATATTTTGAAGTACAAAAACAAAATGGGGACAAATACCTTGGATAGCTGCTGGAAGGGTAAGGTACAGAAGAATGTGTGAGAGCAGTTATTTCCCAAGACTGCCCTCCTTGAGTGTTTATGTGTTGTTGGTGCTGTTACTCCATTCACATGTTCTGTCCTAGCGTCTTCTGTCTCCTCTGCACGCCCAGCATCACCCTGTGCCAAATCTACCCACTTTCTGCCTCACCCAAGGCAGATCATGGCTGCATTGTTCCAAGTAATAACACAGTGCCATTTTGCAGAAGATGCAAGGGTTCTTCTACTCCATCTTTAAAAAGTCATTAATAAATCACTTCATAATAAGTTGGTGAGACTTAAACACATTAGTGAGTAAAAGAAAATCTGAACAAGAATTGGCAGTGTACTTAACTGACCACAAATGAACGTTGGCAGTGCAATCATAAGAGATGAAGAGCAGTGTGTACCACAGGACAACACACCAACCCCTGGAGAAGTCACACAGCTGGGGAGCAGCCCAGTGTGTGTGCTGGAGAGGGCTCTGGGCAAATTGAACACCCCTCAGCTCCCCACCTGGCCAATCCGTTCACCAACGCTGGACAAGAGAGACATCTGTTCTCTCTCACTCTTTTTCTATTTTTAGTAGAGATGGAGTCTCACTCTTGCTCAGGCTGGTATTGAACTCCTGAGCTCAAGCAGTCAACCAGCCTTGGCCTCCCAGAGTGCTAGAATTATAGGCTGAGCCACCACACCTGGCCGTACTTGTTCTATTGATGCTTGCCCTAGTGACCTCCAAAAGTTCCTTACCAAGAATGAAAAACAAGTGTCTTTCTCTGGGTGTTGACTTTGGTGAACCATCAAACACTTACTGAAGGCCAGGCATGGTGGCTCACACCTATAATTCCAATACTTTGAGAGGTCAAGGTGGGAGGATGGCTTGAGGCCAAGAATTCACAGTGAGACCCTGTCTCTACAAAATATTTTTAAAATTATAGGCTGCGCGCCTGCAGTCCTTGTACTCTGGGAGGGTGAGGTAGGAGAGTCTCTTGAGCTCGGGAGTTCAAGACCAGCCTGAGAAAGAGACCCTTTAGTAGAGACCCTGCTAAAAAATAGAAAAAACTAGCCAGGCATTGTGTAGGGTGCCTGTAGTCCCAGCCACTTGAGAGGCTGAGGCAAGAGGATCCCCTGAGCCCAAGAGTTTGAGGTTGCTGTGAGCTATGATCACACCACTGCACTCCAGCCTGGGTGACAAGAGTGAGACCCTATCTCAACAAAAAAAAAAGTTTACTAAGTTTAAAGCACAAGACTAAATAGTAATAATTACAGGAAGCAGAAGGAGCAGCAACCGTTTATGATTTGCTTACTTGGTGGCAAGCCCTGTGTTAGGCATTTTACAGCCTTAGGTCATTTAGCCCAACAATCCATGGGACCATCAACATTGACAGATAAAAAATGGCTCCAAGAAAGTAGGTAACCTGCCCACGTGCCCAAGGCCACACATCCAAAACTACCCGTTAGGATTTTAACCCAAGCCTCTTAACCATTACTCTTCTGTGCTGTAGGGTCTAGGGCAGGCGTCCTCAAACTTTTTAAACAGGGGGCCAATTCACTGTCCCTCAGACGGTTGGAGGGCCAGACTATAGTTTAAACAAAAAAAAAAACTGAACAAATTCCTATGCACACTGCACATATCTTATTTTGAAGTACAAAAACAAAACGGGGACAAATACAATCACACCGCTTCTTGTGGCCCGCGGGCTGCAGTTTGAGGACGCCTGGTCTAGGGAGATAGAGAAGTAGAACCCATGCTTGCCAGTGAAGAGTCAACAATGACAATAATACTGGGGATGATGGCTGCTACGGTTTGTTAGGCACCAGCTTGGGCCAGCATAATACGAAGCTCTTTAGTTACACTGTTAAGTCACAAGGACCAAAACGCCACATGCCAGCTCAAATTCTGCAAGGGGGTGGGGTGTTATGAGTGTTGGACATAAACCGGAAGCTAACAGTAAACCAAGACTAGAGATCTTGTACTGCTGGGCCTCCCAGACTCTGGGCCAGGATTCCAGGCAAATCTAGGTTCCTATTTTGTCATAATTATGTTATTTCCAATTTGGTACACAAAGTGAGACTTATGTAAAACACTATCTCAACTTGGTACAATACTTGTTAATCTCAAATGCTACCGTACTGTACTTCTATTTTTTGTTTTAAAGCTGGAGTCTCACTTTGTCACCCTTGGTAGAGTACCATGGCATCACAGCTCACAGCAACCTCCAGGTCTTGGGCTTAGGCGATTCTCTTGCCTCAGCCTCCCGAGTAGCTGGGACTATAGGCACCCGCCACAATGCCCGGCTATTTTTTTGTTGCAGTTTGGCTGGGGCCGGGTTCAAACCCACCACCCTCGGTATATGGGGCTGGCGCACCCCCTACTGTACTTCTAAATTAAAACTCCCCAAAGTGAGATTCTACTTTGCCCAGCTCTTCAGTGAGACCTGAGAGGTAGAGAGAGGGGGACACAAGGCCAACAGCTACTAAATGAATGAAAATCCTCACTGATTCCTATGAAAACTGTCAGAGAAATAAGAAATTTTATAACAGATGAAGAAATGAGGCAATATATGATTAGAGCAAAAATAATACGGAAAAGAAATGTAGCGGTTCGGAAGAAAGAAGGTTACATGGCCTAGGGAAAATCCTTGAAGAAAATGGAATTTTGCTGGAGGATCCGTCTTTAGGTAGTTCACTCACTCACACACTGGTGAGTTCTCGGAGGCTTCAGTTCCTCCCCCAACGGGCCTGTGCACACGCTATTTGATTGAAGGTTCTCATGACTTGATGGTGGGCCTCCTCCAGAGTGAGTGGTCTAAGAGACAGAGACAGAGCCAGGCAGAAGTTAACCTTTTCATGACCTAGCCTCAGAAGACCTCTGCCACATAACATGAATAGAGGTCAGTCACTAAATGCAGCTCACATTCAAGGGGAGGGAATTTAGACTTCACCTTTCGAAGAAAGAAGAATCAAAGAGTTTGTGGACTATATTAAAACTACTTGTATATACAAAAGAGCAAAAAAAAAAAAAAAAGAATGGAAGAGAAAGTATCCAATGTACTCAGCCCTACTATGAAACTAATTTATGGCTTTCACATGAAAGCTATAACCCAGTTATAACCTAAGAATGGGGGAAAGGGAGGGGAGGGAGGGGGGAGGTGGGTGGAGGGAAGATGACTGGTGGGATTACACCTGCGGTGCATCTTACAAGGGTATATGTGAAACTAGTAAATGTAGAATGAAATTGTCTTAACACAATAACTAAGAAAATGCCAGGAAGGCTATGTTAACCAGTGTGATGAAAATGTGTCAAACGGTCTATAAAACCAGTGTATGGTGCCCCATGATTGCATTAATGTACACAGCTATGAATTAATTAAAAAAAAAGAAATGAGTTTATATCCATATTTGTGGTGTCTGAACCCCAAACTTGCCAATAAAATACTTAGCTGCATCACCATTTACTCTAAACTTACCTGTTATGGTTTTAAGCCTGGTACCAACTCACAAAATTATATCCCATGGAAAAATTAAGAGTTTTCTCCAATCACAAAATTGTACAGGATAGCAAAAACTGAATCACCCCAAATACACAATAACAGAGGAAGACAGTACAAACTGTGAGGCTTCCATACTGAAGAAATCCTTTTGAAGATATGAAAAGGAATGCTATAGATCTATATTTATTGATAGAAACATTCTTTTTTTAAGGGAAAATTTTTCCATGAATTTTCATATTCATGGAAACATGTATATATTACATAGAAAAATTATATCAGTAGGAAGATTTCAACTGCAAGTAAGAGAAAGTTCTAATTCAATGACTTTACAATGAGGAAATGTCTTTTCCAAAATAACACGTAATCCAAAGGTGAGATTCTCTGGATCTACTTCTCGTGATTCTCCTAGCTCTACACACCTCCCTGTGTTTGCCCATGATCTCAGGCTGTCTGATGATGGCAGCACATATAGTGTCAAAGCCCAGAAGTCACACTGTGTGCTCTGTGTCTCTCTAATAGGAGAGGCATCACTCCATGAAGGCAGCTACATACTTGTGCTGTGTGTCATTGGTTAGAACTGTGTCATATGCTCATGTCTAAAGCAATCACTGACAATAGAAACAGGAACACCAGGACTGGGTTAGACCAATCAGGATCTACCCAGGATGTGCTCCTCCAAGGCACATGGCCAAGGGGAGGAGGGGAGATATCTGGGCAAATTCAGTTTTCATGAGGAAGAGAAGGGGAATGGATATTGAAGTGACAACTGTATTAGTCATGGTTCTCCAGGGAAACACAGCCAATAACATGTATATGTGTGCATATATAGACACACATATGCACGTGTATACATGCATATATATATATATAAAGAGAAGCATTCTAAGGAATTTGCTCCTACAATTATGCAGGCTGAGCAGTCCCAAGATTTGCAGAAAGCTGAAGACCCAGGAGGACTAATGCGGACCTGCAATCCAAGAGCCAAGGTTTTTAATTCAAGTCAAAATGTAGGAAAAGATCAATTTCCTAGCACAAGCAATCAAGGAAGAGTAGTTCCCTCTCATTCAGCCTTTTTCGTTCTATTCAAGTCTTCAGTTAGTGAGGCCCTTTCAAATCATAGAGGGCAGTTGGCTGTACTCAGTCAATACACTCAAATGTTAATCTCACCCAGAAACACCATCATAGACACACCCAGAGTAATATCTGACCAAGTGATTGGGCACCCTGTGGTCCAGTCAAGTCGACACATCCAATTCACCACCACAGCAACAAAGAGCATCTATTGCATAGGGCATACAAAACAATGTGTATAGCAAGTTGGTTAAGAGTGCCTTGGCCTAAATCTACCCTCTATCACTTACTGTCTAACTACATGTCTCTGGTTAAGATAATTTTTTGAGCCTCCACTATAAAATTCAGACAAAGGGAGGAACCTGTATCACTGGGTTGACCTGTAAATTAAGTGAGATTGTATGTGAAAAGTTCATATTAATATGTCAGACACATTAAATACGCAACAAACTGCAGATGTTATTAACATGAATCATAATATTACGCATTGTGTCAGTTATCAATGGATTGCCTCTGAGCTCCAAATTCATTCTTCAGCGTTTGCTTCTCCTAACATACAGGAATTTTTTATTTATTTATGCCGAGCTCGATGCTGAGCTTCCTCAGTAGAGGGCGCTAAAGGAACACTGCAGGAGGAAGAGGCTTCTCTTACCAGCAGCAGCACCATCGGTCAGCGGCGAGGTATGAGGTGTAGCCTGGGTAGCCTGGGTCAGCTGATAGCCATTTTCAGACTCTGGAAAAAAGCCTTTGAGACCTGAGTAAGTTTACCTGCTCTGGCCCCATGGAGGGTCCAACTCTTCCTACATTGTTCTTAGGTGAGAGTTGCTCCTAGTGGTGAATGTTCCAACTGCAGCAGGGGCCGAGCTCCAGATTCAGAAGTTGGGCAATCTCTGGTTTCAGCCAGGCCCATCTTCCTGTGGCTATTGAGCCAAACGCTGTCAAGTCCTTTATCTTGGAGGGAAAGCTCCAGGTTTTCAAGGAAAGATCAGCACAGATCAATTTCCTAGGCTTGGTGCTTGGTAGAGAAACAAAAAGCAAGGATTTTAAAAATCTGTCCCCTTGGGTGAGGCTTAGGCACCCTACCTTTTTAAAGTACTCCTGTTAATTTAAGGATACAGCCAAGGAGGAGAACCGCTGGATGAATCGCTTTGGCTCTGCGCTCAGAATTTCTCTGGCCCAGAACTTTATCTATGATATAGTATCCTAGGGTTGTAGGGATAGGCTGGGAAGGCGATCCATAAGGTCATGGAAGCAAAGCTCAAAGCCTGTACAGTGCTGGACACATAGGAGGTCCTCAATATATGACTTTCTATGCCAAGGAATAATTTCCTATTCTCCAGTCTCCTGGATGACTCACTACACCCTCACTGGAGATAGTGAGGAGGTGGGATTGTAACTGAGACTCCCCTCCCCTAGCCAAAAGGCAGGTGTGTGTCTCAAGTCAGGCCAATTGAATGCTCCTTCCCTGGAACAGGGAACAACAACAATAATAAACAACTTCAACAGATGGAGTTCCTTTCACCTGAATGGTGGCACCATAATTACACTGTCTTTGCCAGGTGAATACTCCCCACACTTCCCCTTTCTGGCATTCTAGAGCTGCCTCGGTTTCATTTCCCAGTTCTGCATATTCCCATGGATTCTGGAAACACACATATTTCCAGTCTATTACATTTTGCCAAAGTTGGCTTCCGTGGCTTATGGCCAAAAACTCCTGCCACTGACCAATGTAATAAAGAGGACCCTGGATCCACTGCTGCAGGGAGAGGGCCTGCTCTGAGCTGTCCCAAGGTCCTTCTGAAGGGTTGACTGAATACTGGGGAGGGCAATAAAAGGCATTGCAAATCCCTGTAGGAAACTTGACGGCCTCACAGGATCTTGGTCCACCACCTGTCTGGCCCACCTCCCCCTTACTCCTGCCACTCCATCCACCGACCTCCTTACTATTTGTCACCCTCAGTGGGCACATCCGCACCCCAGGGCCTTTGCACTTGCTGTTCCCTTGGTGTGAACTGCTCTTCCTCCAGAAATCCCCACTATGTCTTCTTTTTCCACTTTGTTCAAATGTCATCTGCTCAGTTGGGCCTCGTTCAACCACCATATTTCAGAACACACACCCCAAATATCTGGGTCCTTACTGTCTCCTTTGCCTGATTTTCTCCAGAACCTTCCAACAGACTACATCATTTAATTATTTATTTTGCTGTCTGCCTCCTAAGCTCCAGGAGGGCAGGGATTTTGGTCTGTCTTGCTCACTTAGAAATTTCCCACACAGTTACCTGGCACATAGTAGATGCTCAATGAGTATTTGTTGACCTGAGTTGCATTCTGGGTAGACATGGTCAGGGACCTGTGGGGTTGCTCTTGGTGAAATAAGTGTATGTCTTACAGAGCTGACTGCCTGCCCAGCCCTGGAGATCTTGACTGACAGGTGCCAATGTTAGGGGCTGACTCCTGGGAGGACCCACTCCCCCAGTAACCCTGCACATGGGATAGGGAGGCACTTTAAGTCCTGGCTTCTTCTGAGATAAAGAGCCAGTATATCTTGATACTACACTTGATCTTAGCCAAAAGGCCAAGCAGTGATAGCCAGTACACCTTGAAAGACTTTGAATGACAACAACAACAATAATAACAATAGAAGTGACAGCTACCATTTATGGTTGCTGGTCATTTTCCCTTGGGTCTGTGTTAAGTGCTTTGCAGTGAATATCTCACTTAATTTCAGATCATTCTGAGTCCCATGTTATACCATATTGTACCCATTTTAAAAATGGCGAAAACTGAGGCTCAGAGACTGTTAACGATGACAGCCCCACCGTCTCCCATCATTTCCTCCAGTCCAGTGCATAGCAGATGGTCAGTAAAGAAGACGCATTTTTTTGTGAGAGGGTGGGAAACGGGGCGTCGGATAAGGAGAGTGGGGGCCCCCTCTGGAAACTCAGGCACTGGATGTGCAGCACCGACCCTACCACCGGCGACCTCGGCTGCTCGGCTGTGCCGCGGCTTTCCGGAGGGGTGGGGCGAGCGCAGCCAGTCCTGACGTCGGGCGCCCTGCGGCCGTCACTCGGCGCTCGGCCCCGCCCCGCGGCCGCTGCCGCAGCAGCAGCCGCAGCGCCCCGGCCAGAGCTACGGCCGCCGCCGCCGCCGCCGCCGGGGACTCGGAACACCGCGCGGAGCCATGGCCTCGGTCCCCGCGGGAGCTGGGGCGCGGGGCGGCGGGCGGCGGGAGGGCGGCCCCGGGCCCCAGCTCCCACCCTTGGGCTGATCCGCCGCTTCTCGATCTGGTCCCTCAGAGGCGGAGACCCGGCAGAGGCTGCTGCGCACCGTCAAGAAGGAGGTAGGTGACGGGGTGGGGGGCCCTCGGTGCGATCCCCCAGGGAAGGGACAGCCGCGGCCACGCGGGGAGAAGAGTCTCTGTGGAAGGGTGGCGCCTGGCGGCGGTGCCGGCCACCTCAGGAGTGGGGTTCACCTCTGTAGGCACTTACCTCCCGCAAGGCTGGGGATATGGCGAATGAGTTGGGGGGTCCTAAGTATGGAAGGACTCTGGATGTCTGGAAGCTGTTTGTGGGGGTGCACGCAGCACGAGGGTCCTCCAAACGTAGGGGGCATGCCTGGGTGTGTTTGATAGGACCCCTCTCTTGTGTAGGAGCAGGTGGGTGGTATCAGGAGATCTGGGTGAGAGGAGCTGGGCGGGGAGCAGGGCGCGTTGGGGGAGGGGCGCTCACGTAGCTACAGGCCAAAAGGGGACCAGACTTCAGGAAAACGGAGTGGTTCGATTTGGGAAATTAAACCCTCCCTTCCCCTACCCGAGTTCTCAGTCCTTGGAGCCACCTCCAGGAGCCAGGGGACTGTTCCCTTGGCAGTCAGGGTCTCCTCACCTTCCTTTCCCCACCCCGCACATAGGAGGGTGAAAATCAGACAGTCTTCCACTGCCCCTCTGCCCCTCCACTCTGTCTCCCTGGTGCCAGTTGGAAGCCCAGTCTGGTCTCTAGGGCTAGTAAACATTGACACCCCCCACCCCTGACGCAGAGAGAGTTTACAGTGGTAGGGGCCCGGGTAGGCATTGGGATGCCTGGATTGCGTGTGTACATGCATGCATAAGCCTGCGTGGGTGAGGATATGTGGCTGTATGTGTATGTGACAATGTTTGTGCATGTGTCTGGAGATACCTGGTGTATCTCTATCTCTGTGTGTGTATATCTGGGTGTATGTCTGGTTTTGTGAGTATGGGTCTCTGTGTGTGTAATTTGTGTGATGTATGAGTCGTGAATGAGTGCGGCTGTGACCGTGTGCATATGTGTCTTGAGGGGGTGTGAAACGTGTGATGCATGAGTCTGTGTGAATGACTAAGGCTGTGACTGTGTATGTTTTGCCCTCCCTGTGTCAGCTTGGGACCCCTTTGCTGCCGCGTCTGTGCCCTGAGTTCAAGGCTGCATGGTTGGAGACCTGGTGGGTAGGCCTGGTCCCTGTGCCTGGCTCTGTGTGTGTGTGTGTACTGTGAATGTCAGCTGTAGTGACAGTGCCCAGCACAACTGAGGAGCCCCTCCCTGCACAGTATCAGACAACCACCAAGGGCAGCCTCAGGAGGCCAGGACCTGTTGCTGTCCCTTCCTCCTCCTTGGGAAGTGGGTGTGTGTATGTGTGTGGCCTGTCCTATTTTGCTTAAAGATTAGCTCCATGGCTGACTGCACATTCTAGTGTTTTCAAATAAGGAGATACGTAAGGTCCCTCAGAAAGGCCCAGAAATTTTCAGCTCCTTAAAGACCCTTGTAAAGACCCCAAAATAGCTCTATGTAGGCACCATTCCCAGCAAAACCCACAAATCCACAACATTTTCATGGTGATTTCAAGAGAGGAGTGTACGTGGACCCACAGAAAACCTTAGGCTAAAAACCAAGCTGTCTTTTTGTTCAGACCAAGATGTAGTATTTGCTCCCCAGATGTTTTTGCCTAGGGTAAATTGTTTTGAAGGAAATGGTTGGTTTAGTTGCTGAGGGGCCTGCAGTCGGAAGAGAGTTTCAGCCAGTCTTCTAGGGAGGGCTCAGGCTGAGGTCCTGCTTCCAGCTGCCTCAGTGCCCCACATAAGTCCTTTGCCCTGTCTAGGACTCAGTCTCCCAATCTTCAGAAAGATTCATTTGTCCTGATGTCCTTTGAGGTACAGTCCATGTCAGTCTATAGTCCAGTTTGGGTTCTGGGTAGACTCAGAAAAGGGGATTGATTTCACAAGAGCATGCAGCTAAGAATGGGCAGAGTCTGGCCTTACCCCTCAAGTCTGTCTGACAAGCTCTTACCCTCCCATGCCACAGGTGTGCCCACCCATAGCTACACAGTGCCTCACCTTAGGATGTGTGGGTGGTATAATTTCCATTGTGTGGATGAGAATACTGTGGCCCAGAGACAATGAGTCATATTCCAGGGACACTGAACCAGTGCTGCAGAAAGAGGTCCAGTCTTCGGTCTTTGAGCCCCCCATTCAACATAGTGACTATTCCATGTCCCCAAAGCAGCCCTCCCATGTCCTTTCCTTCCTTTACATACCTCTTCGGTGGACATCTCCCCCAGTATCAGAGGATGAGTCTCCAGTCAAATGGAAGGGAAAGTCCTTTGCTAGAAATCTGAGAGTCAAGTTATGTCTTCTCTCTCCCCACCCTCCCTGGGTTCAGAGGAGCCACATCTCTGCATGTCACAGCCTTGCACAGAGCCACTTCTCATCCTTTCTAGAAGGGGTGCCTTAGCCATCAGCTTCTCTAGATAAGGAGAGCAGCTCTGCGAGTTTGACTGGAGCTACTGCAGCCACCAAGGGTCCAGCAGAGTTTGTATGGCTGGAAACTCTGCCCAGTGCTGATCTGGGAGACCAGGAGGACCCAGCACCCAGAAGGCAGGTGAGGAAGGACCTTTGGACTCACCCAGAGCTGGATGGAAATCCCAGAAGTGTTTATTTACTGAGAGTTGTACATCAGGCACTGGGCTAGGTTCTGTGGATACAGCAGTGAATAAGATAGGCCCTATCCTTGTCCACTTGGGGCTGACATTGCCATGGGGGGTGGGGGAGATACCAACAGATGTTAAATCCCAGTTACAAGGAGAATGACATGTTGAGCACAGAGGTCTGAAGGGAGGTACCAGGTGCCACAAGAACACGAAACAGGGAGTACTGACCATGAGCAGGGGCCCAGGACAGGATGTTTCAGAAGGCATCTGGAAGATGAGTAGGTGAAGGTATGATGGGATGGGGGGCGCCCAGGGAGAGGGATCTGGGTATGCAAAGGCTCTGTGGCCAGACAACACTGAATTTGAAGGAATTCAAGTGACTGGAGCAGAGAGGAAGGAGAAAGGTGAGGTTGCTGAGGAAGCAGAGCACAGGGTCGTACTTTAAAAGCAAAAGAAAAGTAATGGAGGTGGTGCCTGTAGCTCAGTAGGTGGGGCACCGGCCACATACACCGAGGCTGGTGGGTTGGAGCCCAGCCCGGACCTGCTGAAACACCAATGACAACTGTAACAAAAAAAATAGCTGGGCGTTGTGGCAGGCGCCTGTAGTCCCAGGTACTTGGGAGGCTGAGGCAAGAGAATCACTTAAGCCCAAGAGTTCGAGGTTACTGTTAGCTGGAATGCCATGGCATTCTACCAAGGACGACATAGTGAGACTCTGTCTCCAAAAAAAAAAAAGAAAAAAAAAGAAAGAAAGAAAGAAAGAAAGAAAGGGAATGGGGAGGGCACAGGGAACAGAAAGGGGGGGGGAGCTCATGTTGACTGCATGTTCATTGCACAAGCATAGACAAGATCCATCTTCACCTTCCAGATTGTGTGGGTTTTAGTCTATTCATAACAGGGATGAAAATTGTTCAGACGATAGGATAAACCCTGTGACAACACCCACCGCGTTAGCCTGAGCTTCTGCAGGGCAGGCATGTTATTTTTCATCTTGTCTCTCCCTCCCCAGTGCCATCAAGGGAGAGCTGGAGACAGGGTGTCCTCAGCATGGTCTCTTCCTGTCAGATCCACCCGGCTCTTTTCTGGCTCCTTCCTGGCTTGTTCTGCCCTCCCAAAGCCACCCCTTAATTTTGTTTTGGTTCCTGGAGTGAGAGAAGAGACTGGCTTCCTGTTCCCATCACAACTGCCATTAAAAGAGCTAGTCATGTGGTGCCAGTTGATAAGGGAAGCAAAGTGACTAACTGCTTTGTTTTCCTGCCTCCAGGGTGCTGGGCCTAGGAGGCCAAGCTAACTGGAGGGGAGGAGGTAGGGGCTTGTGAGCAGCAGAGGGGACCCCGGGAGGGAGGCAGGGAGATGAGGTAGGTGCTGGGGGAAGCTGCTGCATTTAGCTCTGCACACTGGAGTTCATGGAAGGGTGTTGATTCTGAGTTCTTCAGCGCAGCTGCCTGAGAAGAGTTAAGTTCGGGAAACAGAGCTTCTCAGCCTCTGGGTTGGAGACAGTGGGTTTCAAGAGAAAGGCGAGACGTGCCGGGAAGGTTGAAGAAAGATGAGGGAAGCAGTCTATGTTACTATGGAGACCCCCATGGTTTTACTCTAACTCAGTGGTTCTTAACGAGAACCAGGACAGTTTTGTCTCCCAGTCGTAGGTTGGCAAGGTAACGTATAGGTTAGCCCATTAAATCAGACTTTCAGATAAACGATGAGTAAGTTTTTAGTTTAAGTGTGTGTTGCTAAATTGGTCAATCCTGCTCCAGAGGACAGGAAACGTCTGGAAAGTTTTTGGTTGTCACAGTTGGGGGGGGCGCTGCCGGCATTTGGTGGGAAGAGGCCCATGATGCTCCTTACGTTCTTGGAATGCACAAGACATCGCACACTGCACCTGAGAATGCATCTGTTTCTTCTAAAATGAGCTGAGGCCATAGGACAGAGATTGAACTAGGTAATAACATTCCTAATTCTGTCTGTTACGAATGATTAACTCTGTGCCAGGCACTGTGCACAGTGCTTCCTAAGCACTGTCTCCTCCACTCCTCACCATCAGCCCTAAGAGGGCAGTCATCATCCCCTTTCCTGGACAGATGAGGACCTGGAGGTGCAGAGAGGTCACATGGCTCACTTTAAGGTCACACAATTAGTCCACCAGAAGCCAGGATTCCACCTTCACCCTGCTGGCATCTGAGGGTAGCCTCATGCCTCTGGCTTACAGAGGGTACGGCAGTGGGGAGAATATGAACTTCAAACAAGCCCCTGGAAACACAGCTTGGGGTAAAGTCTGTGTAGGGGGAGGAGATGAGACAGGAAATGTCCATTTGTCCCAGTTTGTGCAGGGCTCTGTGTGTCAGGCTGCAGCATTTGAACTTGCCTCAGCAGATAGTGGGGGGCTATAGAGGATTTATGAGCAAGGGAGGGTTTGGGTTAGAGCTGTGCAGAAGAAATAGAGACACCAGGTAATGAGGCAAGAGAGGAAGTTTCTGTCTTGTTCTTTGCTGACCTTTCAATTCTTGGGTTGGAAATCACAGGACCCTCTACCTCCCACACTCCCCTCTGTGCCACCATGTGGAGTAAAGGCTCCAAAAATGCATGTGCCTGTAATTGCTACTATTTGAGGAGCTGAAGAAGAAGGGTCACCTGAGCCCAGGAGTTTGAGGCTGCAGTGCAGCATGATTGGGCCTGTGACCAGTCACTGTATTCTAGCCTGGGCAACATGGCAAGACCATGTCTGGGGAAAAAAAGAAAGAAAAACGCATGAGGATGAATGAGTGCACAAGTGCCAGGTGCCTTTTTGGGGGCTCTCTAATGCTTGCAGGATGGACTCAGATCAGCTTGTGTCACATCTGTGAGCTTAAGAGGGCAGAAATTCTGTTAATGAATAATGCAGCCATATTCACATGATGTGCTTTGATGTATTTTCAGGTCTCTGGCAACCTGGCTTCTGGGAGCTTTTGGTAGTGATGGGTGTCTGTAGCAGGCATGGGCGCCCTGGTTCGATGTGGCGAGGGTAGCTGGAGGGACATTAGCTCTCTTGCTCGATCTCTTGTACTGTCTGGCTGAGTCTCCCCCAGGGACCTCATGAGGTGTCCCAGGAGCTGGTGGTAGCATTTGTTGCTGGTTGGGGTAGGAAAGTGCATTTTTGTTACCCCAGGTGCCCACAGTTGCTGACTGCAGAACCCAGGGTGGGAAGTGAGGAGACCTGAGTCCTGATTATGATTCTTCCCCTAACAATCTGTGTGGCTTCCGAAGCAGGTTCATCCTCCTAGCCTCATTTTTCTACTTTCTAAGTGGATGAGGTCAGACAGCTCCAGAATTCTAAGAATGTCAACTCATCTAATTTGGCCAGCATTACTTTCTGAGAGCCAAGTCTTCCACATTTTGTCTCCTGTGAATTTGCCAATTCAGTATTTAAACCTTATTAGAACTCTGTAGCTGATAAGGCTTTATGGGAACCTTCAGTCCATTCGGGGAAAGCCAGGGCTTAACTAAAGACTTCCAAATAGGATAAATTTAATGAAAAACAAACAACAACAACAACAAAAAAAAAAAAACAGCATATACTGAACCTTTCGTATAAGTGACCTTATTTATATTCACACCCTGTGAAGTGAGGAAAGCCCCTTCTCAAGGAAGTCAAGGCACAGAGATGACAAGTAACTTGTCCAATAGTCCAGCCTGGGAGGCTGGCTCCAGATTCCTGTTCTTTATGACTCTGGTGCTAAAGCCAATATCACACACATGGTGATGAGCTCTGCTAAGGTCATGGAGTGGGGAAGAGGGTCCTGGTTTGGAACCAGGTGGCCCTGCATTTGAATTGTGGCCCTGCCACTTAGTAGCTGGGTAAACCTCTGTGACGTCACTCTACTCACGTGTCACACACAGAGGGCATTCATGCAGCAGTGCTGCTGGGCTGGCATTGTCAGGCAGTCAGCAGCATTTATGGAAGGGTCAGGCACTGGCTCACCTTTAGGGGGCAAGATGGACTCAGTCACAGAAGAACACTTTGCTGCCCTTTTCAGTCACATGTGAACTTGGCAGATGCTCTCAGCATGAGATATTCCTCTCCCTGAATGAGCCCTGGGTTGAGGGGTGCTACAGCCCCCAGAGTAGAACTGCAGAATGAATGGGAAGAGGTGTTTCTTGAGGTCCAAAGGGACAAGCTCTCGTGTGGCAGTCAGTGGGCTGAGTCTTGGCTGGCTGTATTGCCATCCTGGGGTAGGCAGCCGAGTTTTTCTTCTGGGTCCGGTTGCTCGTAAGCTCCATAGAGATAATCTCTGAGCCTAGGAGATCAGAGTCCCTAGTGAGTCTCCTGACCCTGCTGCTTAATTGCTATGCTCCCCAAGCAAGGGGGCTAAGAGTGCTAAACTCAGATGTGAGAGGTGGGCATGTATTCTTTTCTTTTAGTGATATATATTACGAGAAGGGATGGGAGATGATTGCACAACTTGGCAGGAACTCAGATGGTAGGTGTTTATCAGGAGCATGACAGTTCCTTTTTCAGGAATGTCCCATTTAAAAATCAGATAACTGGGGCGGTGCCTGTGGCTCAAAGGGGTAGGGCGCCAGCCCCATATGCCGGAAGTGGCAGGTTCAAACCCAGCCCCGGCCAAAAACTGCAAAAAATAAAAATAAATAAAAATCAGATAACTGGCCAGTTGTGGTTGCTTACACCTGTAATCCTAGCACTCTGGGAGGCCGGGATGGGAGGACTGTTTGAGGCCAGGAGTTTGAGACCAACATGAACAACATAGAGAGGCTCTCTCTCTCTCTACTGACAGGGGTCCTCAAACTTTTTAAACAGGAGGTCAGGTCACTGTCCCTCAGACCGTTGGAGGGCCGGACTATAGTTTAAAAACAAAAACTGAACAAATTCCTATGCACACTGCACATATCTTATTTTGAAGTAAAAAAACAAAATGGGAACAAATACAGTCACACTGTCGCATGTGGCCTGCGGGCCATACTTTGAGGACCCCTGCTAGAAAAATTAAGTCGGGTGTGCTGGCATGTGCCTGTAGTCCCAGCTACTTGAAAGGCTGAGGCAGGAGGATCACCTGAGCCCAGGTGTTGGAGGTTGCAGTGAACTGTGATGACATCACTGCTCCCATGCTCAGGCAATAGAGTGAGATCCTATCTCAAAAAAAAAAAAAAAGTAATAAAATAAAAATCAGATAACTGAAGCCCCAAGAGTTAAGAAACTGCTGATACTTGGGACATTCAATTAATTACTGTATTATTATTGTTTAGTAAATTATGCTTAATTAGTAAATTAAAATTATAACAACTGCCATTTACCAAACATTGCTGTAAGTGCTTTGCTTTATCTCATTTTATCTACAAATCATTCTTTAGGAGAGCCAGCACAAGTAGCAACTTCTCTTTAATACCAAGGAAATTAAAGCTCAGACAGGTTAAGAAACTGAATCAAGGTTACACAGCTGAGAAGCAGTAGAGCAAGGCGTTTTCATCAACTCCATGCCATGTCAAGTTAGATAAACCCTAATTAAACTAGCCAGGGTGATGGGGCAGTGCCTGTGTCACATGCTTCTTTTGAGCCAATCACAGTGGGACAGATGGCCCTGATTGGACAAGCCTGCAGGGCTGAGGGTGGACTCAGCCTTCTGAGAGTAAGGAAAGGGCACCAGTGGAGAGTCAAGGTGAAATGACCAGACAGGGAGATTGAAACCAGGCAGACAAACCACAAATGTCCACATCAGAGGAGTAAGGCGCCAGCATTTGGAGCTCAGCCTCTGACAGTGGAGTCGTCCCCTCCTGGGCTCTGCTTGTGTCCCTCATGCTGTGTGCCAGGTGTCTGCTGGATCAAGGACTTCTATTCTAGGGATAAGCAAACCCTGAAATTGTACAAGTACATTGTGCTTCCCATGTGGAGAGAAGATCTAAGCTTTCATCAGTACCTGTGAAGGGTTCCACAACACAGTACCCAAACAGGGTTCAGGATCACCCTGTGTCTTCCTCAGTACATAACAAAGTGCTAAGACTGGGAGGCTTTTGTGTAAACAACAGAAATATATTTCTCATAGTTCTGGTGGCTAAAGTCTGAGATCAGGGTGCCAAAGCATAATCAGATTGTCTTCCAGTTGCCAGGGTGCTGACTTCTCATCATATCCTCACATGGTGGAAAGGGAGTAAGAGAGGTCATTGGGTGCCTTGTATAAGGGCAATCATTCCATTCAAGAGGGCTCGGCCCTCATGACTTAATTACTTCCCAAAGGCCCACCTCCTAATACCATCACTTTGGGGGTTAGAATTTCAACACATGACTCTTGGGAGAGACACAAACATTCACTCTCTAACACCCTGCAAGATGATGTGATACAAAAATGAATACATTGTACTTTCTGTCCTTGATATGCTCAGAAACGAACTAGTGCCTCCTAATTTCTAACCCAGTGAGCTTTTTAACAAAAATGGTAACACCTGATAATAATAATAATTAGCATTTCTTGGGCACCTACTACATTCCAGACCCACTCTGTCTAATATGTTAGCTACTAGTCACAAGAGATTATTTACATTTCAATTAAATGGGATTCAAAATGCAATTTCTCATTTTAAAATTGGAACTAAATGATCAACACTCAGGCATTAAAATTAAATTCCGTGGAAATTCAGTGGAAATCAAGCAGGTGGGAGGAGGAGTGGAGGTAAATTCACACCTAACAGGTATAGTGCTTACTAGCTGTAGGATGGACACACTTATAACCTTAACTCAAACTGTACAGAAGTAATGCATATAACCAAAACTTTTATACTCCCATAATATTCTGAAATAAAAACATAATTAAAATAAAATAAAAATACAATTCAATTCAATTTCTCCATCACATTAGCCACATTTCAATTGTTTTGTAGCTATAAGTGGCTAGTGACACCATGTGGGACAGGACAGGTACAGAAAATTCCAGAAAGTTCTGCCATGTCCTAGACATTATGTTATGTGCTTTATATGCATTAATTTATTTCATGTCAGAAAAAAATAACACCTTGGGAGAGGAAGTCATACATATTGTCCGGATTTATAGATAATTACCATAAATTAAGCACACAGAGGTGTAGTGACTTTCCCAAGGCCACACAGCTGGCAAGAGGTGGAGACAGAATTTGAACAGTATTTGAAGTTACCTTTAGACAATATTGGGCTGCTTTGCCTTCTAAGGTCAGGGGAAAGTGGATTAGTCCCTTTTCTTGTTTACCAGTGTGTTTTAAGCAACCTCCTGGGAATTTCATTTCTTATTTTTCCACAGCTGCCCAGACGCCTCCTTCCATCCCACGTTTGGGCAGTCTTCCAGAGGGTCTGTGTGCATCCTCCTCTCCTGTGAGAGCTGTGGGTCTGTGAAGATGGGGCATGTTGCCATGGGAGTCCAGCTCCACACAGTGGACAGAGCACCCAGGAGAGAGCTGGCTGGTCTCCAGGGTGTGGGCTGGGGATATGCAACATGCTGGTTGATTTCTCTGGGAATGGAAAGAGGCGGGGCAGGGAGGTGCGTTCTTCCCAGCTGCACCCTCTCCAGTGGACGTTTGCCTGGTAATTTTAGCCTGAAGCACTTTCATGCCCAGATGCCCCCAGGTGAATGCTCCAAAATCACACATTGAGGGGACCTTCTCATCAGGGAATGTCTGAGGAACGTTGGGTAGTGAGGGGAGGCCTGTTTGTAGAACACTGCTCCTTCTGGGTGGTGGCAGGTTGACTGGTCCTCAGACTGTCAGGGAACAATGCATGGCACCTCTTTATAGCATGCCAGTAAACCATTAACGGGTCAGGCTAGCAGCAGCTGAGTTAGAGGCATTTGCTTTTCCTAGAAGCCCCAGAACCTTTTAGGGCAGGTTAAGTGGGAAGGAACTGGAAGAAGGATTTCCTAACACCCTAAAGATCCACTGGCCACCACTTTATAATTTTCCCTCCCTTTCTCCTCCCCACTCATGCCCATCACAGGGGCTGTAGAACACCCTCCTGGGCGCTGCTTTCATTATCTGTGCCATGTGGAAGTGATGAGAAGAATAGAAGGGTATTGGCAAGAGGGTGGGACATGTCTGTCCTGGAGCTACAGGTGAGGAGTCCAAAAAAGGGAGCTTTGATCTTCCCACCAGCATTTGCTGGGCTCCTGGCCTTTGGTGGATGCTGAGAAGACAGCAGTGAGTACGGGTGAGATCTCTGCCTGCTTGGAGCTGACCCTCTAGCAGTCCCTAATCTTTTTGGCACCAGGGACTGGTTTCATGGAAGACAGTTTTTCCATAGACCAGGAGCAGGGGCATTGATTCTCATAAAGAGTGTGCACAACCTAGATCCCTCCCATGTGCAGTTTACAGTAGGATTCCTGCTCCTGTGAGAATCTAATGCCACTGCTGTTGTGACAGGAGATGGAGCTCAGGTAGTGTGTGGCTATGCAAGTGATGGGGAGCGGCTATCAATACAGATGAAGCTTCACTTGCTCACTCACCTGTTGCTCACCTGCTGTGCAGCCTGGTTCCTAACAGGCAACAGACTGGTACCAGTCTGCAGCCCAGGGTTTGAGGACCTCAGATACAGAGCAAAAGGGAGGTGGTGATGGGCGGCTCCTGTGGCTCAAAGGAGGAGGGCTCTGGCCCCATATGCTGGAGGTGGCGGGTTCAAACCCAGCCCCAGCTAAAACTGCAAAAGAAAAACAAAAAGGGAAGTGGTGAACAAGCAAACAGATGAAGAAGTATGATTAATACAGAAATGGATGAGAGCACAGCACTGGCGGCGGCAGGGAGAGGCTAGGGAAGGCAGCAGTTTATCTGGGCAGTCAGGGTGGGCCTCTCTGAGGTGGTGGCACTTGAGATGAAAAGGAGCAGCTGTGCAGAGAGCTGAGCATAGCAAGAACAAGGGAACTGAAGAAAAGAGGAGCGTGAGACATTGGAGGAAAGGCAGGGAGCTGGGAATGAGCAAGAAAGACGTGGAAGACAGATCAGAGACAAATGGGGCCCCTGTGACTTGCTGTTCCCTGATTGTCCCCCCTGTGGAGGTAGGGAGGAAGGTTTGGAGATAACACCACCAGACACCTTGTGAAGACGCCATAGTCCATTGCAGGTCACTGTGGGCCGAGGGTATGGAGAAGGAGGTGTTTAGCCTGTTTGCTGGAAGGTCGGGATCCCTGCCAACATCCTCCTTTATTTCTTGTTGTGGTGGACTTCACTTTTTATGCTAGGTTTAGGTTTACAGCAAAATGGAGCAGAACGTGCAGAGATTTCCCATCTATCCTCTGCCCCTGCACACACACAGCCTTCCCCCACCATCAGCATCCCCCATGAGACTGGTACTTTTGCCACAGTTGACAGTCTACATTGACACATCATTATCACCCCAAGTCCACAGGTTATATTAGGGTCCACGCTTGGTGTTGTGCATTCTGCGTGCTTGGACCTACATATAATGACATGGGTCCACAGTTGCATTGTCTCACCAAGTGTTTTCATGTCCTAAAACTCCTGTGCTCCACCTATTCATCCCTCCTCCCTCCCTCCACCTCCTCTCCTGGCAGCCAATGATCTTTTTTCCTTTTCCAGTCTTTTTGCCTTTTCACCATGTCATATAGGTGGAATCATATGGTGATCAGCTTTTTTTAGATTGGCTTTTTTTCACAAGTAGTAGGCATTTAAGGTTGGATATTTCTTTTTGTTAGCACAATTCTCCTTTGGGAACAGACAGGCATAGGTGCCAGGAGATGCCTGGGATGCAGGGGGAGGTGAACTGTGAAAAATGGTGGCTAAGGTCAGAGGTCCGGGAGCAGGTGTGTTGGCCAACCTGCTGCTAGGGTCCCCATGCAAACTGGGGCTGTGGAGCAGGAGATCTTGCTTCAAATCCTGGCCACCTTACAAATCTGATGGCCTTTGCCTCGGGTCTGCTCCCTCAGTGGGAAAAATGGGGATCATAAGAGCAACACCTGTGTGCTTGCGAATCTTTGGGCCTGTGTGTAAAGCACCTGCTGTATGCCAGGCTTAGTGCAGGGCAGATAATCCTGGGTTTCAGTTTCACCCTGCTGTTCCCAAGCTTTGTGCTCTTGGACAAGTCATTTCACTTGACCGAGACTCGGTGTCCTCATCTGTAAAACAGAAGGGCTAACGCTACCCATCTCATTGAATTACTATGATGATTAGGCGAGATCAAGCCCCTAAGCACAGGGCCACACATAGTACATACTTTTTAAATGAATGTTGTCTGTTATTACTTAAAGCAAATGTCTAAAGCACTCACTGTGGGGTAGCTATTGTGTTAAGTGCTTTAAGTATATTATTTTATACCTGTGAGGCAGATAACTAATATCACCCATTTCACTGATGGGAGGGAAAGCTGAGACTCAGAGAAGGGACATGATTTGCCCAAGGTCATGCATGCAAGAGCTGGCTGGGAATTCTGGAAGTCTGATCCCAGACCCTAATGCTCATGGACCTGCAGCAGGTATTACTATAGGGACGTGAAAGAGGGGGAATCATGTCAACTCGGGGTGGGAGGCTCAGGAGGGAATCGGAAGAGGGGCATGTCACTTGGTCCTAGGGGACTGGGAGATTTTTCTAGGGCTGGAGATAGACAGGAATGCAGGGAACAGCACAAGCAAGGGCCAGGAGGTGGGAATCACGTGGACATAGAAGGACCGACATGTGGGACCAGAGCTCAGGGTTCTGGGAGGAACCAGGAGTCAGCAGGAAAGGAAGATTGGGTCACACCATGGAAACAGTCACAGCTTGCGTGGTGGCATCACCCTTTCCTACCATCCCTCCCCCCACCCCAAGTCTATTGTGCTTTGGAGCTTCCCAAAATACTGTTCCCCCCTCCCAACTCTTACCTCACCCATAATAAATTAAAGCATTTAAAGCTTTGGGGCACTTTAGAGCTTTTCCCTGTCCCATTGCCCTTATATCTGGCCCGTCCCTTGGGCTCCAGGTGGCTACGCAGGGTAAGAGGTAGGGGGGACTTTCCCCTCTGCTTTAGAGTCAGAGAAACTGAGACTCAGAGTTCATTTCTACTCCTTCTTCAGATTTTGAGCCATCACCTCCTGGAGGAGGCCCTCCCTGACCTTTCTCCTTACCCCATCAGGTCTAGTTTCTTTCTTATTTGTTCTCACAGAACCCAGTTCTTTGCTGCAAAGAATGGGTCTCACGTTGGAATTATTTACCCGTTGGTGTGATTCACTTTATGTCTTGCCGTCTCACTGGACTGTAACCTCCATGAAGACAGACTGTGTCTGCTTTGCTCCCCTGTGCCTGACACCAGGAGTGCACAGGCACTCCTGTGAATGGACAGCAGTTTTGGTGACAACATTCTGGGAAGGAAGTGTTCACAGAATATTGGAAGGACACTTGTCCAAGCTTGGGGGAGGGGCAGTTCAGGAAAGCTTCCAGGAGGAGGTAACGCTTTGGCTGAAGCTTGAAGCCTGAGTTGCAGTAAGCCAGCTGGAGCACGCAATGGAGGGGAATCTGGTAGACAGCCCACATGAGCAAAGGCACAGAGGTGAGCACACGGGGCCACCTTTGGGGACTTGGGTCTGAGGGTCAGTGGTCCAGGTAAGGCTGGAGACATAGGGTTCCTAAGGTGAGTGCATCTTGTCCTGAGAGTCCCATGTACCTGCAAGGGATGCAGAGCGACGCAGGCTGCCTTCCACTCACCTCCTTAATCCAGTGGTTGTCAAGGGGCCTTTGAGTCACCCTTCTCTTCTCCCTGCCTTCCCCACATGCTGAGAGGTATTTTTAAAGCTACCCCGCAGAGCCCTCCAGCATTTTGACTTAACCATTCTCTCCACTACCTGTTGCTTACATACGTTAAGAGTCAGGGTTCCTGGGGACTCACTACACCTCTGTCACCCTCCCTGCCAAGAGGCGACCACCTGAGTGAGGCCCCAGGTAGCAACTGGAGCCACTCTGAGTCACAACTGAGGTGGTGGGCCTCGGAGGAGCAGGGGACAGCTTGGGTGATTTTTATTTAGGCCTACTGTGTGCCACCCAGGCACTGCACTGGGTGGTTTAAACCAGGGTTCCCTGTGTGTCTTTATGTCCACCCTTGAGCCAAGAATGTGTTTTTGGTTTTGTTTTTACATTTTTAAAGAGTTGTAAAAACAAAAGACTTGGAAATAGGTGTGCCAAGTTTCACAAGTAGACATTTAGCAAATAAAAAATACTTGCCAGATTTAGCGAATAAAAATTCAGGATACTTCATGACATGTGCACTTCAGAGAAATAAGCAGTAACCCACTCAATACTCCATGTGATACTCAGGACGTACTTATACTAAAAAAATTCTTATTTATCTGAAATTTAGATTCAACAAGGCATCCTCGAATATTATCAGGCAGTCCTACCCCACGCCCTGAAATACTTGCTGTTTGATGCTCTTACAGTGGAAGGTGGCGGACCCCAGTCTTAAACAATTATCTGTGTGACCAGGAGACACAGGGTCTCAGGGTACCGGAAGGGAAGGGAGGTTCTGAAGCCGGGTTCTCAGGGTACCGAGCATGGTAAGCAGTAGCTGCTGGTATTTGTGTTATTGATACACAGTGATCACCAACATATGTTGAGCACCTCTTGTGTGCCCAGACGCTGTCCTAGGGGCTCAGGGTCTTCATGGGAGGGGTGGATGCTAAGCAGATAAGCCCACAGATGAGTGGAGGTCAAGCTGTGATAAATTCTAAGGAAAGTACAAAGCAAGTGCAGATGGCAGGCAGAGGTTCTATTTTAGACAAGGCGATCAGGAAGCCCCTCCAATGGTGAGACCTTTAAGCCACCCCCACTTTCCCAACAAAGCGGTTGGAGACATGGCTACCTGGCAGCTACAACTTCCCCAGCACTCACGTTGTGCCTGCCCGTTCTAGCTCTGTGTATGTCTTGCTCATGGGATCCCCAAGCAGCAGCCTTGTGGGATAATGTGGGTGCTGTCCCCACTCACAGATGAGGAAACTGAGGCAGGAGGTTACCTATTGAATGGCATGGAGTCTGGCCTAGGCGTAGTGGCTCTTCCAGGTTCACATCCTCACTTCACTGTAGTGCCCCCATTAAGGTGGCCCCAGCTGCGTGCTAGAGCCTGTGTGAGTCGCTCTGCCTATATTTTCCATAATCCTTATGACAGCCCCCCCACACACACACACATACACACACAAACACAGGGGCACATAGGTCCTGTCCCAGGCTGGGAGGAGTAAACCCAGCACAGTGTGGGAGGCAGGGAGAGCCAGGGGTTAATTTGGAACTTGGTGGCGTCCAAGATGGGCAACAGGAGGGTACCTGGGTGTGGGGAGGTGGCAGGTTAGAGGAAGAGAAAGTCAGGGCAGGCTTCAGAACATCCCGTCCCTTCCGGTTTCCCAGATTGGCCTATCTTTCCTTGCCTGGAACTGGCACCCACCAGTCCTGACACCTTCCTGAGATTAATCCTCCTTTTATGCTGTTTAAATATTTGCAAGTGGAGAGAGAGAGAGAAGGAAGGGCGGGGCTGGTTTCTGAATGGCTGCAGAGTGAGACTAGGGGAGGTGAAGCAGGTGCTCTGTGGAAGGGCAGGGCTAGGCCACAGCCCCAGGCCCCAGGTGCTAGGCCCTGATTGGTGACTGTCAGTGGGTGGGAAGCTCAGGGAAGGTGGACCCGAGCTCCTCAGCAGTGGCCCTGCACCTGAGTTCAGGAGCACCTGCTGTAGGTCTGGCAGTGAGATGGATAGTCAGTGTCCTCTGAAGAGTCACTGTCATTTGCCCAATCTATGCCGTGTGCCAGGTCCTGTCTCCAGGATTTTGAGTAAACCTCACATCCAACATGGTGTTGGAAACCTGTCCAACATCATGCAGCTAGTGAGTAGCCAGGGATTCGAGCCTGGGTAGGTGACTCTGCATTCTGGACTCTTAGCCTCTCTCAATGGCTTCCTGACAGCCTGTCCTTAGTGCAAATACACTGGTTCCAAAGGGAGTGAACTCCCCATCCTCGGAGGAATGCAAGCAGATGTTGAAGGATGTTGCAGAATAGATTCTGCAAAGGAATAAAAGCTTCTGGACCCTTGAGGGCCCCCTCTTCTAAAAGAGGGTGTGGTTGGCAGAGTCTTGTCCTGGCATCGCAGATCTCCTGACTCTCAGTTTAGTGTTTCTTTTGATCCCAAGGTTGGGAAAGCCAAGGAATTCCTTCCACTGGCTTCCCAACACCTTGGGTTCTCAGATTACCCAGTGCTGGGCCGGGCTGGGAGCATCACTGTAGGTCAGACTGTCAGACAGGTCTAGTTTCAGATCCCAGCTGTTCCCTTTCATGAGTGTGTGACCCTGGGGAAAGTGCATAAATTCTCTGAGTCTCAGTTTAAACATCTTTTTTTTTTTCCCCCTGTGAGCCTAAGCCTCACTCTTGTGACCCTGGGTAAAGTGCCATGGTGTCATCATAGCTCACAAAAACCTTTGACTCTTGAGTTTGAACGATTCTCCTGCTTCAATCTCCTGAGTAGCTGGGACTACAGGCACCCGCCATGATGCCAGGCTAATTTTTCTATTTTTAATAGAGATGTGGTCTTGCTCTTGCTTAGGCTGGTCTTGACTTCTGAGCTCAAGCAATCCACCTGCCTCGGCTCCCAGAGTGCTAGGACTACAGGTGTGAGCCACCACACCCGGCCAATTTAAACATCTTTAAGATGTGGCTCATAATGCTCTCATGAGGATTAAATAAGGTATTCTTTACAGAGAGCACATGGAAGCAACTTGGTAAACATCCTCTATTACTTCAAGCTGGGGGATGACAAAAGCTTTGGGTTTGAAGTGGCCTCCAGCTTCTGCTATAAGCCAAGGTATTTGTTAGAACCAGGACCCTGGTTGTGACTCCCAGCCACCTCTTCATGACCCTAGACAAGTCATAAATATGTATACACATACATACATATGTATATATATATATATATCTTTGTGCTTCTGTTTACCCATCTGAGAAATAGAATCATCTGGGAACTCAGCTCATCAGGGTTGTCACGCTCACACACAGTTCCTGCAACATAGTGCTCAAAAAGTGAGTAGTGCGCTTCTCCTCTGTTCCAGCCCTACCTGCCCTTTCACACCTCACATCACATTTAATCTTTACCACAACCCAAAGGTACATGGTTTCACTTTAGAGAAGCACAGACAGAGACGCCAGCAAGGGCTTGGCTTGGTTGAGCTGGGATGTGAATGCAGGTCTGTGTGGCTCTGACGTAGCCACAACCACTGCCTCTGTGCTTCCCAAACCAGGTGTGATTCCTGGGCCAAAGCTTAGAAAATCACACAGGGTTTGAATGAGCCAGGATGCCACATGGCTCCACTCCCCCGCCCCCAGATCACCACAGAGGCCCTGGGGTCTGTCAGCCTCCAAGTGGAGGGATTTGGGCCCTTCCTTCCAGGCCTGCCTGGCCCTCTTCCCCGGCTTACAGGTCTGGTCTGTCCCTCGGGCTGGCAAGGGTGGGCAGCATCTTCTTCCTTCCTACTTCCAGACAGTGTCCTCTTTTGCAGAGCTTTCAGAGGGAATCTTCCACCCACTGTTGCTAATCACCAGGCTTTTTAATTTCCTCTCCTGGTCTCGGGCTGTCAGGCTGTTATTAATTTCTGGGGCGACATCCCAGCTGGTAGCTGCTAGAGCCCTCCTGCAGGCTGAGGACTATTATACCCACCGTTGGTATTGCATCCCCATCTCCACATCCACCCCTCCCGATCCATTGCCAAGGTAAAAGGTTTGCAGCTCCTGCCTGCAGCCAACCTCCTGGCTGTGTCCTTGGGAGAAGCACTTAACCTCTCTTAGTTTCAAGATCCACAGCTATAAACAGCCAGCCTTCTCTGCTCTGCGGAATTTGGACTTGTATACAATCAGAGTGCCAATAGGAAACAGATGGTTCCTCCAAACTGACTACATTAAGGCGAATTTAATAAAAGGGTAGTTGACTAAGGGGAGAGGGAAGAATGCTGGGAGCCCCCAGGGAAGGATGGAGCACCCCAGGGATATCATCAGGGGATCCAGGAACCTTTGCCTCCTCTGGGCCTGAAAGGGGTGGGAGGGAGAGGTTAGGGAAAGGAGGCTGGGTGTGGGAGGCTCCCAGACAAGAGCTGGGGCTGCTAAGTCCCTTATTTCCTCAGGGACCCTTGAGTCGCTCTTGTTCCATGTCCTGCCCCTCCCCCTTCCCATGCACCCTCCACTTCCCTTCAACCTGCCTGTAACCCTTTCCCCCTGCTCACCACCAGGCAAAACTCCTTCTTTCTTATATCCCCATCAGACTGCCCTTGGTGAGGGTGTTTTCCCTGCAAGGTTAACTTTGTTGCTTCTTCACTTGATTTTACATGAGTAAACATGCCTGATGCACAGGGAACTGCAGTGCACAGACCAGATGTGACCGGATCCAGGCCCAGGAAGCAGGAGTGTCTTCGTTATCATTAGGAAAATGCTATTATTGAGCACACACCAGGCACTGTGGCTGTTTTATCTGTATTGCTTCCTTTTAAATCTTTCCATAAAAAGTGGACATTCACTTAATAGTTATTGAGCACCTGTTGTGTGCTATGCACTCTGCTGGGTCTTCAGAATGGAGTACCAAGTGGCATATACAAAATTCCTGGTCTCATAGCCCACTAAATGGGAGAGTCAGAGAATAAAGTAAGTAAGCAAAACAGAGAAAGTGCTAGAGGCAGGAAGGAATTTGGAGAGAAATAAAGCTGAAAGGGGGCATGTTGAGTATTGGGTGGGGGAGGTGTGCACTCTTAAAATGATGAGGGAAGTTGGCATTTGGTAGTGTTAACATTTTAGTAATATTAAGTCTTCTAATCCATGAAGATGGAATGCTTTTCCATTTTTTGTGTGTCTTTTAAAAATTTCTTTCAGCAATGTTTTATAGTATTCAGTGTACGAGTCTTCTTTTAGCTTCTTTGCTTAAGTTTATTCCCAGGTATTTTATTCTTTTTGATACTATTATAAAATGGATTTAAAAGAAAATTTCCTTTTGGATTATTTCTTATTAGTGTATAGAAACACAACTTATTTGAGGGTGTTCATTTTGTATCCTGCAACTCTTCTGGGTTTGCTTATCGGTTCTATCAGTTTTTCCATAGAAAGTTTAATTTTCTACATAAAATTCATGTGAATTTTGAACAGAGATCATTTTAGTTCTTCCTTTTAGACTTAAATGCCTTCTATTCTTTTACTTGGCTAATTGCTATGGCTAGGACTCCAGTATGATGTTAAACAGAAGAGGTGAAAACAGGCCTCTTTGTCTTATTCCTGAACTTAAAGGGTAAAGCTTTCAGTCTTTCACCATTGAGTCTGATTTTAGATGTGGACTTTCCATATATGGCCTTTATCATGTTGAGGTAGTTTCCTTCTAGTCCAGGGACCGGTTTCATGGAAGACAATATTTCTACAGACCAGGGTGGGTGGGGGATGGTTTTGAGATGATTCAAGTGCACTACATTTATTGTGCACTTTATTTCTATTATTATTACATCATAATAAATTATATATATGAAATAATTATACAATTCACCATAATGCAGAATCAGTGGGAGCCCTGAGCTTGTTTTCCTGCATTTAGACAGTCTCAACACAACCAGCACCACCACCTCACCCCGCCTCAGATCATCAGGCATTAGATTTTCGTAAGGATGTGCAGCCCAGATCCCTCGTGTGCAGTTCGCTGTGGTGTTTGCACTCCCAAGAGAATCTAATGCTGCTGCTGATCCGATAGGAGGAGGAGCTCAGGGGGGTGATGCCAGTGATGAGGAGCGGCTATAAACACAGATGAAGCTCCACTCACTACCCACCTCCTGCTGTGTGGCCCAGTTCCTCACAGACCACAGACTGGTACCTGTACTGGTCCTTTGCCGAGGGGTTGGGGACCACACCTCTAAAGGAAGCGTAACGGGTCAGATTGCAGAGGGGGCTGCCTTGGATAGTGTAGTCAGGGAAGGAGATATTTTGTGTGATGCCTGAGAGAGGCAGTAGCCAGCTGTGCAAAGAGCCTGAACAAATAATTAAGTAAAATGGTGGAAAGGCTAACAGGAAGTGATCCAGCCCTTGCAGGGGGTTGTACCCTGATCACACTGGGTCTTTCCCCCATCACCCTCTGCCTCTGCCTTCCAGGTGAAGCAGATCATGGAGGAAGCTGTCACACGCAAATTTGTCCATGAAGACAGCAGCCACATCATCTCCTTCTGTGGTGAGTCTGTGGCCCTCCCGTGGCCTGGAACTGTGGCTTCTTTCTCTGAGGGCTGCCTTGGGGAAGTAGCATCTTTGAGCCATGGTTCTCACGTCATTTTTTGCTTAGTGACTCTGAAGTTATTTTTGAATTCCAAAGAGACTCCATTGGAGAATTTTGAAATACAGAAAAGTCTAGGGGGGTTGGGGGGGCAGCAATTAAAAATGACTTCTGCATCCCCTGAAAAGGTTGTTGTGGTTAAGGCTAGAGGGATTGATTAACTTCCCTTCCCTGAGGGCCCAGTTCACACTGACTCTTGCCCCAAGAAACAAGTGGCTTTGCATCTGAGGAGGGGACTCCTGTGCTTTCCTCTCTCTGCTCCTGGCTATTGCTAGGTAAAGGGACAGGGTGGATGGAGACTTTTTGAACAATGGAATTAAGAGCCCTTGGCATACCTGCAGGATCACGCCCAGCTGTCCCAGCAAAGGAGGCAGGCCTGGGGCGCAAAGTGTGTCTCAGACTTGTCTCCTTGGGCCACTGAGCCCACACATTTCCAGAAATAACCCAACTGCCGGGTTCTTACTTGACAATGGCTAGAGACATGTTTTGCATGTCAGTGAAGTCAAGATTTAGCTCATAATCACTGTGTACATGTCAGTGGGAGTGTTTCTCTTTCTCCCTGAAAACTTTTCTATTTAATAATTAGAGTGAAGGACGTGCTCTAATTCCCCTCCTGCGAGCTTGGTTCTATGGAGAGGCCTGAGATAGAACACTTGGCCAGCCTGCCAACTGTCATCCAGATAGCTGGGGCACCACCCCATAGGGTCCCCAACATGCTGAGAACACTCTATGACCTGAGAGGACACTGATCTCAATTCACTACCTTTTCAGCCAGACAGACGTGGGTTTGTATCCCATCTTTGCCATTTCTTTGTTGGCTGACCTTGGGCAAGATGGTATTTTTAAGTGTGACATGTTTATATATATGTGTGTGTCTATATGTTTATACACACATACACATATGCATGCATATATATGTCTATGCATTTATATTCTCAGTTTTCTGTTTTCTCTGGGGCATTTTTATTTGCAGATAAAATCATATGCATATCCATGTCAGGACTTGGTAACATACCTACCAATTAAAGACTTAAAGGAGTAGACAATTTGTTTTTAATTATAATAAATCTCCAACTTTGTGCAAAGTTTTTGGGTGGGAGACATTTGACAGCATCAAACAGAGGCCTAATGAATCTCCTTCGGTTTCCCTTTATTCATTGTTCATTGTGAGCCATTATCAGAGACACTGTCTACAGAGCCTGAACCAACAATGAACATATTTCAGTATGCACAAATGAAAAGTACTGAGATTACAAATTAAAATTAAGTGATTTAAGAAATCCTCACCTGGAATATTTTAAATCCATGTGCACATTAGGCAATATTTAGACATTCATTCAAAAGCAAGTAATTACCGGCTTGGCACCGGTAGCACAGTGGTTACGGCACCAGCCAGATACACCGAGGGTGGCGTGTTCGAACCTGGCCCAGGCCAGCTAAACAACTGCAACAAAAAAAAATAGCCAGGCATTGTGGCGGGTGCCTGTAGTCCCAGCTGCGTGAGAGGATGAGGCAAGAGAATCGCTAAAGCCCAAGAATTTGAGGGTTCTGTGAGCTGTGACACCAGGGCACTCTACGGAGGTTGACATAGTGAGACTGTGTCTCAAAAAAAAAAAAACAAGTAATTGCTCACTCAAAAATAAACAAAGACAAATGATGAAACCAAAACTCTCGGTATTGCTCTGACCCTGGAGAGTGCTGGTTTACTCTGTAGAGCTCTTTACTTCATGGTTTTTGTCACAAGAATTAGGGAAGGTAAATTTTAACAGTTATCTGACACCTAGCAGGTGCCCAGCAAGGAGTAGCTGTTATTATATACATGTGCTCTTTCAATAAACATTGATTGTGCACCTGTTGTATCCCAGTGTGAGCTCCTAATCTGCTGTGTAAGACAAGCGGTAAGAGGATGAAGAGAGCTGCTGAAATTACCAGGAGAAAGACAAGCACATCAAATGGCCATTTTCCCAGAAGAGACGACTGAGGCCCAGAGAGGGCAAGTGATTTCTCCGAGGTCACACAGCACGTTAGTGGTAGGGCCCTGGCTACAACCCAGGTCTCCTGCTTTGGGTTCACCCTTGAGGTGAACTTGGCAGGGTCTCCAGGGGAAGATAGAAGTGAGAAGGTTACTATTAAATCCTCCTTTCAGAGATCCTTGTGGAAGCATAGTTGTTATGCATACCATAGACTGAGACCTGGCTTTGAAGCCTGGCTTACTGACTGGGTAGCCCTGAGCAATTCATTTTACCTCTTTGAGCCTCAGTGTCCACATCTGAAAAATGACATTAGTTTTCCTTTTCTTCCTCAGCCATGGAAGAGATTGAATGAGATTCATAAATGTTGTTACTATAATCACAATATAAATGATGATGATGATGATGTGATTCCTTATTACAGATAAAGCTCAAAAGTCATATAGTCCATACTCCCACTCTCTTTGGTGAGAATAAAGGCTAACATTCTTAAAGCACTCACTCTGGGCCACATACTTTCCATGCAGTGTCCCTCCCACCCCCATCCTAAGAGCAGTCTTGTGAGGTTAATGTTCATACTATCCCCATGTTACAGATGAGGAAGAGACTCAGGGAAGAGAAGGTCACTGCCTGAAGTCACACAGTTGGGCAGAGGCAGAGATGGGCTGACCTCGGGCCATGACTGTGTGGGTACACCACAAAGCTCTCCGGCCCACTTTTAAGGATACAGAAGGCAGGGTGGAATATACCTTTTTCCTTATGACCACTGTCCTGAATTTTGTGATTCTGGGGATCCTGGCTCTCCAAGTGGTCTCTGTCTGATGCTCCAGGCCCTGCTGGGCATCGGGGAGCATGGGCAGGGTGGGGCCTGCTGACCACCATGTCCTTGCAGTGGCTGTGGAGGCCTGCGTCCTACATGGGCTTCGGCGGTGGGCAGCTGGCTTCCTGCGCAGCAACAAGATCGCGGCTCTCTTCATGAAAGTGGGCAAGAGCTTCCCACCAGCTGAGGAGCTGAGCCGCAAGGTCCAGGACCTGGAGCAGCTTATCGAGAACACGTGAGTGTGGGGTGTGAGCTACAGACTGGGCAGCTCCCCAGAAGATAGTCAAGATCCTCTTCCCCTACCCTCAGTACTTCCTGCCCTCTCCTTGCTGCCCCTCAAACCTGCCAGACTGTTTCCCAACTTAAGGCCTTTGTATGTGCTGCACCCCCCCCCCACCTGCCTGAGGTTTTCCATGGCTGATTCCTGGTCATCATCCAAATATTCCCCTATCTCAGTAAATTCCAATCCTCATCCTCACTCCATCTTCTCTCCCTATTTTCTTCCCAATTGTCCTGCCATCTGTAATTAGCAATTCATTCATTTGTTTCCTGTTTACTTGATTGTCTGCTTACCTCACTTAACTCTGAACTCTGTAAGAACAGGGAACTACATCTGTGTTTCTCCATTATGTCCCCAGCATCTGGAATAGTCTCTGCACCTGGTAAATGGCCGACAAACAATTGTTGAGTGAGTAAGTGCCTACGAGGAGCTGATCCCTGTTGTAAATGCAAGAGGACCAGAGTGTGAGGCAATCAGTATGATCCTTGCCTATATGTGCAGGGGCGGGGGCCGGGGCCTCTGGTCAAAACTCATATTGCTAGGTATATTGTCATACATTTGAATACACTGATTTGAAATGTAAAAAACCTTTGAGCCAGGTGCAGTGACTCATGCCTATAAATGCCAGCACTTTAGAAGGCCAAGGCAGGAGGATCTCTTGAGGCCAGGAGCTGGAGACCAGCCTGGACAACATACTGAGACCCCGTCTCTACAAAAATGAAAATGTGAGCTGGGCATGGTGGTGAGCACCTATAGTCCTAGCTACTCAGGAGGCTGAGGCACAAGAATGGCTTGAACCTAGGAGTTCAAGGCTATAGTGAGCTATGATCTGAGCCACTGCACTCTAGCCTAGGCAGCAAAGCGAGACTCTGTCTCAAATCCTACCCTCAAAAACAAAAACCAAAATTTGTATTGAAGCAACCGTCAAAAGGCAGAGGTGGCTTCCCTTACTTCTCAGAGTGACTGGTTGTATGTGTTTGGAGGAGGCTCACAGCCTGAGTGTGTGTATGTGAGCACCTTCCACAGAGCCACCCCCTGGAGTCCTGACTGCACAGCCAAAAGCCCAGCCTGGAGCCCTGTCAGGGCTGACAAAGAGTTTTCAAGTCCTGTTGGTGCTGGTGGCTGCCCAAAGGTCTCTGCTATGAAAGATTTCGAAGCTGTGATTGGGTGTCTTTGGGAAAAGTACAGTGAATGAATCAATTGGTCATGTTTGTCATGGGCTGATTGGCCATATTTGTCACAGGCAAGGGCAGGGCAAAGACCCGCATGCCGCGCCATCTCTGCTGTAGGCATTCACTCCCCTCCATCGGGTTAAACAGGCCTCTCCTTGCCTTTCAGGCCCTGCCTGCCCAGGGCCTCTGGCCAGAACTGGACGATGGGCAGAGCTCAGGGCTTGGCTCTGCCAGCTCCCATTTGGAAGGACTTCTCAGCCACCTGGTCTCCTGGTGCCTTCCAGTCCATCTGCTAAATTCCCAGGCATTTGCAGATAACTTTTTAAAGGGATGGATTTCCATAGGTCTTCCGAGATATTGGGAGTGACTTCCTAAGGGAGGAATTAGAGATGACTGTAGCAAGTAGTACAGGAAACCATTAATTCATTTATGCCATCACTCACTTATGATCATATTTGCTGAACCTATATGCCAGTCAGTGTGCTAGACCCTGGAGATAGAGACATGAAAAGGGCCCAGGCTTGCCATATGGTAGACTTGAGGCAAGGTGTAGCTTCTAGATTCTTGGGAACGAGGCAGAGTGAAGACCTGACTACTTGGAAGTACTGCAACCCAGGGATCCTGGGGGCCCACGTGCTGTGGGAGTTGGTGTTGGGAGGTGGATAGGTTGACTTCTCAGTGGGGCACCTTGCCTCAATCCTGGGGTATCCAGGGGAGTAGCTCAGAGACGGACAATCCCTGGGGGCTCGTCAAAAACTGAAGATGAAAAGAACCCAGAGGCACCCGACAGGCTGAACTAGGCCTCTGCCTTTGAGAGTGAACAGATGAGAGGGATTACACTCTGAATATGTAGTTAGGTTAGGAAACCTGGCTTACTTCCCCTGCAGGAATAGAACTAGCTCCTGCCTTCCCCTTTATTTAAACACACCATGGGCTGTTAACTACCCTATCTTTTGCAAATGCACCTTTGTTGGAAATCAGTAAAATCCTTCTGAAGAAGCCAGAGAGAGGCTGCATTATCTCAGTCTCATTACTTGGCCTGAGTTAATGTATGCCTTCTCCAGGTACTTTCTCACTTTGTTTTAAATTTGTGTATCTTAAGTATAGTTTTCCCTAAGGGCATTCAAACCAGGTGGGAGTTCACTTTGGAAAAAACCCCTGACAGTGTGGCCCTACTCCAGATTCCAACAGTATTTATTGAGACTCAAAGAAGTGTAAGAGAAAAAGTTATAAGGAAAACGTTACAATAAACGTTACCCTGTGCAGCAGGATCCAAGATGTGCAGAGGTGACTGTTTTCCTGGGTTGATGTATCTAGTATAGGAAATTCGTGCTTTGACACCTACTGCTTGTTAGTCTGACAGGTTCTGCCTTAGCTATTTCTGCCTAGCTAAGTGATTAATTAGTTGTGGATATGCTTGCAACTGTTGCTGCTAACACACATGCCCTATTCTGCTATGCATGTGACTACTACCTTTGTTGCGGTTCACATGCCCTACTCTATCTGACCCGGACATTCTGTTCCCTTTGCATATCTTGAGATGTCTTCCTTACATATGTCCCACACATATCATTTAGGACTCACGATACCTTTTCAATTACACTCACATAGCAAGCATTAACCATAGTAAATACTGCAATGATTATATTCTGTAATTTCTTTATAGTAAAGAAATTACTGCAAGAAAATTCTGCAATTTTCTTGATAATAGAGAAAGATACAGCATGAATCTAAAGGAGATTCATACAAGGAACAACTGAATTTTGTTCTCCCACAGTAGACTCTTAGTAAGTGTTTTATTTGAAAATAAAGTGAATTGACTACCTTGTACCTTTAGGATCACAATATGGAGGGGAAGATAGAAAAGTGAGCAGGAAGTTAGGCTTCAGAGGCTGAAGGAGCAGCTGAGAGGGCTTCCCGTAGGAGGCGATACCCTTGCTGAGACTCAAAGAGTGAGAAGGAATGAGCCTGGGAGTGAGGTGGGGGGGGGGAAATCAGGAAGAAGCAGCATCCGTGAAGGGGCTTCCCATGAGAGCCTGGAGCCTCAGGAGTCTGCCGATATCTCTGGCTGGCTGGATCATGGAGTGAAAGGAGGTGGTAGTAAGGAGAGGCCTGAAGAGGTGAACAAGGGCGAGGTCCTGGGGTGCCCTGCAAGTCATGTTAAAGAGCTTGCTTCTCAAGGGCATGGGGAGCCACTGAAGGATCCATAGTGCAAGTCTGTTTTTGGCCCAGCACTCTTTTGCAGGAGAGGGAAGGAGAGAGAGATCAGTATGAGAATCTGCCTTGCCCATTAACAGTGTATGAAAGTGTCTTTTTAACCACATCTGCACACTCTCTAGGTATTATTATTTTTCCAGCTTTTTAAAAATTTTCAGAATACTATAAGGCAGTAGTTCTCAACCTGTGGGTCGCGACCCCTTTGTTCCATTTGTAACTACGCGGCAATTAGGAAGATTGAGAACCACTGCTACAGGGGTATATATGTTGTATGGATTACTTTTGTATGGCCTGAGTCAGGATTTTGAGTGTGCCCACCACCCAGATAGTGTTCACTGTACCCATTAGGTATGATTTCACCCATTCCCTCCTCAAAAACCACAGTGAGATATCACGTAACCTCAGTGACAATGGCTTTTATCAAAAAGTCCCAAAACAATAGATGCTGGTGTGGATGCAGAGAGAAAGAAACACTGTTGGTTGGGACTGCAGATTAGTCCAAGTCTCGACCCATCATACTTGAGGAGCAGTATGACCTCTTGTTGTTTAATTGCCATCCCTTCATTTCCTACAGAGACTGAACAGTCATTTTCCCATTTGTATGGGATTTGTCCTGTGGATTTCTTCTTTTGTGAATAATCTATTCTCCTCCTCTATTGGTCGTGAAGGGGAAACCAGATCCAGGGCCTCCAGGAGAATGTGCGGAAGCTGCCGAAGCTGCACAACCTGTCCCCACTCGCCATCAAGCACCTGTGGATCCGCACCGCCTTGTTTGAGAAGGTCCTGGACAAAATTGTGCATTACCTTGTGGAAAACAGCAGGTGAGGAAGTCTGCAGCCTGCATGTGTTCTGCCTCCACCTGCTGGCCTGTATAGGAATTGCACCCTCTTGCGCAAAGCTGCTTTCTTTTCTCCCTTGACCACGCCCTTCAGCTTCAAAGTGTCTCCTGGATGTTTGACCATGAATTAGGCTAGCTTAGAACCTTGGGAAGATTCAGGATTTAGGGCGGGGCATAAGGATCTTGGGTTTCTTCCGCTGGATAACTGTGTGCCCAGGGAGAATCACTTAGCCTCTCTCTTCCCCTGTTGTCTCTTTTGGTGAATGGGATAGGGATTGTAGCAACTCCAGAGAAGAAATGAGAAGGTAATTTGGCAAATACACAGCATTTTGAAAATGCATAGGGACCCTTTTTACATTTTCTCCCTTAGCTCGAATTAATCTGATGTGAAGGTTTATAGTATGAATCCCCTTAGACAAACATTCTTGCATGCATTCAGTCATCCAATAAATATTTAAAGAGCATCTGCTGTGTTCGAGGCACCAACCGAAATGTCAGGGATGCAATGGTGTTGCCTGATACATTGCAGAGCTTGTATGTTATCTCAAGAGCAGTGGGGAGCCACTGAAGAATCTATAATCTAAGACTCCCCTTAGCCAGCCTGCCTCTCCAGCCTCCAAGAGAGTGGGCAGAAGAAGAGAGAGAGATCTGAGAACTTCCCCATCTTTCAGCATATAAAAGTGCTAGTTTAACCATGTCTTCATACCCAGTGGGTATTATTCTTATCTTTTCATTCTTTGCCTCTTTGTGAGAGAAATATGTGTGAAAGTACAGAGCAAAGTCCTCGCAAAACTCACATTCCAGCATGGAACACCAGCAAATATGAACTAATCGTGGTGATAGGATGTGAGGAGTGTTCCAAACTGGGTGTGCTGGTGTTTCATCTTTTCTGTGTGGTCAGGAAAAGCATTCTGGATTGTGCAACAATTAAGCTATTACATATGCATTAGCCAGGTGAAGGGGGCATGGAAAAGAGTGTTTCTGGTGGAGGGAACAGCAGGTATGAAGGCCCAGAGGCAGAAGCAAAACTGAAAAAAATCTAAGGTCTGGGTCCGCAGTTCACTTCTTCACTTCTAGGAAATGGTAACATGCCTCTGCTCCCCGTCCTGTGAATAGTCTCGGGCCTCTTTAGTTACTGCCTTTGGCATATGACCTCTTGATTTCCTGTTAAGTCAGTCAAAGACGTAATAATTTATTTGAGCAGCAGTGTCAACCTGCTATTTTTTTCATTTTAAACTTTTTAATTTTAGATTTACACAGGAGTTGCAATATTAGTACCGAGAGTACTAATTGCCCAACCCCAGTGATAACATCTCACATAACCATAATACAATGATCAAAACCAGGAAATTGACATTGCCACAATACTATTAATGAATCACAAACTTTATTTGTATTTTGCCACTTTTTACATGAACTCATTGAAAAAATATATTTCTATGAAGTTTTGATACATACACATATATAGTTTCATGTAACCAACACCACAATCAGGTTTCAGAATCTTTCCAAAGAAACTTATTACCCTAAGGAAACTTTGTGGGGCTACTTTTTACAGTGCCGTCTTGGTTCTGACTCCAGCTGCTGTCATTTGAGGAAGCATTTCCAAGGTTTACAATCATAGCACTTGATGATTTTTGTCATGGAAACTGGGTGGTGCTGCAGTGGAAAGTGTCTTGATGTATTATCTTGAAATTTGACCCCCAAATGTATAACCTTGTTATTGAGCAAGTCTAGAGCATCTCCATTCTGGGTCGTCTAGTATCCTAGGTGATAGAAGATTTCTTTGGAGTAATATAACAATAATGTTGCCACTGTTCAGTGAGAATTTCCTGATGTCAGGTTCTGTACTGTTGCTGTATTGGCAAGTCACCATTTAGTCCTTCCAACAACCCAGGTAAGTTCTGTCATTCTTTGCATTTGAAGATACTGAAGCTCAGAGAGAGGATATGCTTGCTCAGGGACACAACAGCCAGGCAGGGAATGGCAGATCTGAGCTCCTTCCCAGATTCTGTGTCCTTTACTTCTTGTTATATGATGGTAAGAGCTGACACAGATAGATGTGGCCCAGGCAGCATCTTCCATTCGGCAAGTTACTACGTTCTCTAAGATCCTTTGGGAGTTTGGAATGAAGTCCTCTTCAACCCAGAAATCCTATAAATTCTGTTTGTTTCTAGACTGTATGAGTTTTCAACGAATTCACACCTACTCAAACAAACAAAGGAATTCGCACAATAACTCAAACAAATCAAAAAACATTCATCATGGATGTTGTAGGGATGGCATCACGTATTATTTTGCAGAGCCAGATCCAGGGAGCATTTGGGGGCAACTCAGGCCAGCGTTATCAACATTAGTCATCAGGGCAGGAAAGCCTATTAACATAGCCTTTCAGTGCACCCTGCAGCTGAACAACATTTTATTGCCTCAGTAATAGAAGGACCGACATCATCTGCGTCTCAAATGGAAGATGTGTGGAAGCAGATAGAATCAGGCAGGCTTCAGCTGCCTTCTAATTATTACTTCTGTTACCCTCATAAAGGCTCTGTTGTAAGCATGTATTAAGGAGGTGCATACTGAGCACCATGCTAAATGCCCAATGAGATAAATAATTATTATCCCCATTTTACAGATGGGGCAGGTGAGGCTTTCAGTAGAAATGGGATGACAGGTGGAGATTGAACCCAGCCTTACATTGAGTGTCCTCTGCTGGTCCCCATCCAAACCTGCATGTCCTTTCCTCTCTTGCTAGTAAATACTACGAGAAGGAAGCTCTCTTGGTGGACCCTGTGGATGGCCCCATCCTTGCATCTTTATTGGGTAAGTGGTCTGGTGCTTGGAGCTGCATCCAGACTTCTGCTCTTGAGTCTCCAGAGCACTTTCTCAGGACCTTTTTCATCCCCATCCAGCTTCACCCTTTCAAACTTAGCAATTTACTGTCTCTTGCTCCCAGAGCCTTGTTCTTTGCAGGACCCTGGGGCATCCTAGCTGGCTGGAGGACAGGGCAGTGAGATGGGATGATGGGAGACAGGAGGATGGGCTTCCCGGGGTGTGGATGGATTCCCAGCCCCCCTGTGCTTCACAGTGGGGCCCTGTGCCTTCGAGTACACCAAGATGAAGACTGGAGATCACTTCTGGACCGATCCCTCAGCCGATGAGCTAGTCCAGAGGCACCGCATACACAGCTCGCGCCTGCGGCAGGACTCACCCACCAAGAGGCCAGCCCTCTGTGTGAGTGGGGTGGACAGTGGGGTGTTGGGAAGGGTTTGACATGGGGGCAGGGAACAGGGTAGGGATCCTGAAGGTTGCTTCAGGCCTCATCCCTCTACCTTCCCTCATATTACCAGATCCAGAAGAGGCACTCAAGTGGCAGCATGGATGACCGGCCATCCCTCTCTGCCCGCGACTATGTGGAGTCTCTACACCAGAACTCCCATGCCACCCTGCTCTATGGCAAGAACAACGTTCTGGTTCAGCCGGTGAGGGTTCATCTTAGGCTCAGATTTTGTGCTGAGGGTCTGGCTCCAGATTATAGAGGAGAAGTTCCCTCTGGGTCCAGGTTGCTCATCCATTCGTTCAACCACCTGCTCATCTGTCCACCCATTCATCCATCCATCCACCCATTCATTCACCTACCAATCTATCCAATCTCCCATTCATCCATCTACCCACCCACCCATCCATCTATCCATTCATCTATTCACCCACCCATCCATCTATCCATTCATCTACTCACCAACCATTCATCCATCTATATTTATATCCATCCATCCATCCCTTCATTCATCTGTTTCTCCATTTATTTTCCAGTCTGTCTGCCTGCCCCCATGCCCACCTAGCCTTCTCTTCATTTATCCACTCTTGTTCTCACTTTCTCATTCAGCAAATGTTCATTTGGACCCGTTAGGTGCTAGATGCATGGGATTTCCAGATCATCATCCTTATAACTAATATTTATTGAGTTGGGCACTGTGTGAAGTGCTTGTAACTATACTAAGTCATTTAAACTTCACAGCAACCCTTTGAGGTAGGCACTATTATTATAACTGGCAATACTGAGGCCCCTACAGGTGAAGTAAGGGGCAGAGTTATGAATTGAATTCAGGCCAGCTGGTGCCAGAGTGTGCCACTGCTCAGTCACCTTTGATGCCCCTGCACCTGGCTGGGCTGCACAGCTGGATGGTGAACTAGGCACACGCAGCCCCTGTCCTCATACAGTGTCTCCTCTGACTATCCCCTCCCCAGGGCCATTTGATCACAGGGTCAGCATAGTATTTGGGCTCCATTGGGAGGAAGCAGAGGGAGTACTATCAGCCACTCCAGGTCTGTGGTCACAGTTTCAGTCATTAGGGGACCCTGAGCAAGCCACTTCCTCCTCTTCAGCCACGATATTTGCATCACAATAGGTACAAGATTCTGTTTTCTTAAATCTAAGAAGCCATGTATTTAAGCTTATGACATTATGGTGTAATGCCATATACGCCATTTTTTAACATAACCATTGAGAAATTTAAAAATGCTATTTAGAGCATACTTGGAAATTTTAGCTTATGCTTTTTGAAAGCGATCTTTGAGATTTATTTGATATAGTTTTTTTAGTCATACATCACTTTCATAAGTAGACATCAGGGAAAATATCATTGAAATACATTTGTTAAGATATCCCTAAAACTTCTTCCAGTTCAGAGTTCCACCTTCTGTAACACTTTTTGGCTAAGTTATTGATAGCCTTTTTGACTAAGAGTTATTTTTCCATATAGCGTTTTTCTGTTCCATCAAGAGAAGGGATCAACAAACTATAGCCCATGAGCCAAATGTAGCCCTCCACCTGTTTTTACAAATAAAGTTTTGTTGGAACACAGCTATGACCATTAGTTTATGTATTGTCTATGACTGCTTCCAGGCTGTGACGACAGAGTTGCGTGGCTGCAACTGAGTCTGTATGGCTCACAAAGCTAAAAATATCCCCTCTCTGGTGTAAAGAGCTCCTGATCCAAGAGCACAGGAAGTGCAGCATTTCTTACAAGAGTGTCTGCTCTTATTTTCAGGGTGGTTCTTAAGTCCTGTAAAGCACTGGTTGTTGCTTTGCAAGAAAATGTAGAATCGTGGGCCTCCCTGCAGGGATGAAGAATAATGTGCCTGCTTTGCCAGTATTACATTAGCACTCTGCTGCTCTGTTCCCAGCCTTCCTATTCACGATAGGTTTTCAACTCAAAGCTGAATCACTGTCTATTGTTTCTGAAGACATCTAAAATAGCCCCTATACTCTGCTTGCGAAATGGCCGCCACGCGCAAAACTTAACTGAAGTGACGCCAGTGCATCAACAGCTATGGTAGAGTTTGTGCAAGATCGGGAGGTGACAACTATGTCACAGTTGTGAGATGCCACTTATCATAAGACTCATCACCATTTCAGGGACATTAAAATGTGAAAAAGCAAGCTGTGCCCCTTTGGACCAATGAAACACTGCCGTAGTACTCCCTCGTGGTGTCATAAACATGTGGGATTAAGTTGATGCATGTGAAGACTGGGCCATGCTTGGTACAGCCCTGGTGCTCAGACAATGTCACTTGTCTGTCTCTGCATGTCGTTAAGGTGACTTTGGTGGAGGGGCTCCCTCCTCTCCATGGGGGAGAGATGGTAACATTGCCTTCCCCTGCAAACCCACTTGGGCTAACACAAAGCAGGGCAGAAGTCCTCTAGGCAAACTCTGGAAAGGCTGAGGGTTGCATTGGTCAGCTGGGAGTGTAGGGGCACATTGGGAAGAAGGTTTCTGAGTAGGGTCTGCAGGACTGACCATAGAGCTTGGCTGCTGTCTCTTTCTCCCCTTAGACTGGCCAAGCTAAATGCCTTCTGTTTTGACAAGGGTGATGTTAAAAGGGACACAACCCCCTTCCTGGTCCTAAAGGAACTTTGAGGAAGGTCCCCTCAACTTCAAGAGGGAAACACAAACATGAAAGTGTTGAGGGGTGGTGGCATTCACAGGTGGATGCTAGAACCTAGCCTGCAAGGTTGGCTGCAGGTGGCTCTGCTCAGCGTGGCCACTGGAAGGAGGCTCAGGGTCCTCCAAGTGACCATAGCCTGGAGGCAATAACCTGACCTCTTGGTTTTGGCTATGTGTTCTTGAGCTAAATGGGCCTAGGCTGACATCCGCTGTGACTCCATCACTGTGGCCCAGCCTGAGTCCTCCTCTCTCTGCAGAGGGACGATATGGAGTCTGTGCCAGGGTACCTGTCCCTGCACCAGACAGCTGACATCATGACCTTGAAGTGGACGCCCAACCAGCTGATGAATGGATCCGTGGGGGACCTGGACTATTAGAAGAGGTAGAACTCTGGGCCCACCACGTGTCCCCTGGGTCCCTCCACTCCCTCTTGGCACACAAGAGCTGTCCTACAGGACCAGGGAGGCTTGCGCAACACCTCTGCTGGCTACTTTAGCTGGTTATGGCCACGGGGCTCACCCTCTCCGCAGCTGGGACCCGAAATGTTCAGGAAGCTCCAGAAACCAACAGGAAGACTCTTAGGACTTGGGGGTTAGTCAGTGCCCTGGTACAGACACCACTCAGAGAGCGCAGTCTTGACAAAGATCTCAGAAGCCTGTGAATGACAAAATACTCTCCAGTCTCAGCCACCACTGCTCATCACTCAGTAAAACAGGGAGGCGGGAGATGGTAGTGAGTGGCTGCCTCTCCTGCAGGATCCTGTGATTTTTATGACATTGCAAAGGCTTTGGGGGTCACATTGAAAGAACGCCAGGAAAGGAACTTCCCTGCTCCAGTGCCCATGTTCCAGCACAGTCAGGGAGATCAGAGGAAGCCATAGAACCTGTCTACATAGTACAATGTGTGGGATTTTGGCTACTGCAGGTGCTAATCCCTTTTTTCTTTTATATTTTCTTGCTTGTTACAAACCTTTTAGTGATGAATTTCATTTATTGATTGTCACCCTGGCTAGAGTACAGTGGTGTTATCAGAGCCCACTGCAACCTTAAACTCCTGGACTCAAGCGATCTTCCTGCCTCAGCCTCCCAAGAAGCTGGACAACATGTGATGAATTTTTAATATAAAATCAGACAGAACTCAGGGTCCCATCACCTGGCTCTAATGGCCATTAACCCACACCCTTCTTTCTCCCCATACATTATTCTGAGCAACATGCCAACTTACATCATTTCATCTATAACTATTTTAATGTCAGATAAGGACTTTTTTCAGGAAATATAACCAGAATGTTATCATTGTGTTCTCTTAAACAGTCAGGTCTCAGAGTGATTAATAGTGTTCTCTAAGCTAACAGGTCACGTCCTGTTCACAGGTCACCATCTGTCCTCAGAGATGGTTGGTAGGTGGTACAGTTGGTCCTAGGCTGAGGCTAATAATAAATTGGCTCCAGCCAGACTCAGGAGTGTACAATCAAGAGGCCGTCTTAGAGGAGCAGGGCAGGGGTCAAGGAGATGCCGTTGGCCTGGAAGCTTATCTCAGCCTCTTTATCTTCGACCTGCTATCAGGCCTTCCCTAATTTTCTTGCAAAGTTTGGATCACACTAGCCTAACCTCCTTTGTAGTGTTTGTTTGAAAACTCTGGTCACATAATGAGTCTGTGCCCACTCGTGTATCTATTGTCTCACTTCAAGCCCTGTATTCTTGAAGGCAGCGTCCTGACATGCTCATATCTCATGCCCAACACCTGTCACAGATTGGAGCACATAGCAGGTGCTCAGATCGTCCTTGTGAAATGAAGCAGAGAAGTCAGGGGGCCTGGGTTCACACCCCAAATATTTACTGAGCGTCTGCTCTGTGCTAGGCACTGTGCTTGGTACAAGGGAGATAGCCATTGAATAAAGGGACAGCCTTTACCTTCCCAGAGATCACATTATGTGGGGAAGTGTGTTATGGGACCAAGTCCATGCTCCACCCTCACTTTGCTGACCAAAGTCCCCCTCCTCCTGGGGTATGTTGCTTCCCCACTCTGGGCCTCCAGTTTCCCTTTCTGTCAAAGGAGGGAGGAGGACGAAATGGTCTCCCCAGAACTCAAGGGACTCCCAGAGGGTCTGCAGGGGCTCCTCTCACACTGAAGTATCTTCCTCCCAACATCAAAGCTTTCAACAGCCCGAGGACCCTGTTTGTTGCTTGGACTTAAGCCCAGGGCTGTGTGGGAAACTTTCGATGCTAACCTCTTAAGAAAGGCATTGGATTCATTGATACCCAGGCCCCCTACTCACCAGCTCAGGTCATCCAGACTGTCTGTTTCTGTACCTTTTTCTCTGTCTGTAAACAAGAACATAGTAAGTGTTTGAATATTGCGTTCTAGCTGATTCTGACCTTACAAGGTCACAGCCCGCAGGCTGGGGACATCCCCAGCCCTGAGCCCTGAACCCCCATCTTTCCTTGTTCTTTTTACCCAGGTTTTGCTGGAAGAGAAGCAGCCAGGGGAGTGGTGTGTAGGGAAGGAGTTTGTCCAGGGGCTCCAGCATCCCTTGGGGGATCAAGGAACAATGAAAAGGAAGTGTCCCTTATCTGAGATTGTACAACGTCACAGCCCACAACTGCCACCGCTTGTCAGGGCCCAGGACTGGCCAGGTCTGGGGCCTGCTTATCTAGGTTCCTGAAGGGGACCTCTGAGCTACCTTGCTCAGGAACAATTACCCTTAGGTGCCTGAGGGCTATTTACCTTAGCAGAAGGGAGAGAGAGAGATCATCTTTGAGGGTGAAGTAGTCTTAGAAGAATAGAACTCAGTCTTTAGCAGAGCTTAGTGATCTTCAGCAGAGAGACACCGAGCTGGTGTTCTGCAGGCAGGAGGAGACACAGTGAGAGTAAGCGGGTCCATGATAGAATGTGCATGCTCCCAACTGCCTTCTCCTCCAGCCTAATACAAGGCTGATCTCGTGCCTCTCAACACCACAGGTGTAGACACCGCCAATTCACTAATGCTGTCATCTCGTGGCTCATGTGAATTGAAAAATCCATGGGCAGTGCCTTCAGGCTTGCCTGGATCTAAGGGTTTAGGTGGTGGGGACCTTCTCTTTTCCCATCTTTTGGCTCTTCCTCTCTGTTGGCGTCATTTTCAGACTATGGTACCTTTCACCTGTGAAAAGACTTCTGTCCTTGCCACAACTTCCCCTGGGAAGAGGACAGAGGGGAGCATATCTTTCCCAGTCATTCTAAAACAATTCTGAGAGTTGAGACTCCTGGGCAATGCCTGGGTCACAGAGTCATCCTTGCACTGAGCACTGTGGCCAAGCCTGGGTGCAGTGGAGTCCTGGAGTCCTACGGGGGAGAATGAGTGGTGTCGGCCTCTCCTTAGCTACCTGGGCTAGGAGTAGGGGAGCATACTTCCCTTGGAAAATTAAGGTGCTGGGACCAGAAAAAGGGGAGATAGGATCTGGGAAGGCTGAGACACAGATGTTGGGCCTGGGCAGGTTCTGGTGAGAAGGGTGGAGGATCCCATGGGTGAGGTGGGAAGACATCCTGTGAGCCTGACCCTCCCTTCCCTTTTAGCGTCTACTGGGACTATGCCATGACTATCTGCTCGGAGGAGATTGTCTACCTGCACTGCCACCAGCAAGGTAGGGACTGTAGGGACAGCAGGGGGGGCTGGGCATTCCTCTTGGTTTCCCTTCCTATCTCCACCTGTGGGCATTCCCTATTCCCTGTGCAACCTCAAACAAGTGACTTCACCTCTCTGAGCCTCAGTTTCTCTGTCTGTAAAATGGGGATTATAACAGTACCTTCTCTGGGGGTTGTTGTGAAGATCAATTGATGGGTGTTAAAGGGCTGAGCATCACACCTGTGATGTTAGCTGCTGACACTTACTGAGCACTTACAATGTGCCAAGCACAGTTCTAAGTATTCACGTGGCTTTTATTTGTCACGATGACCCAGTGATGGGGTGACATCATTCCCACTTTAGAAGTGAGGAAGCAGCTTGGCACAAAGGCACCCAACCTATAAGCTTCAGAGCCTGAACTTGAGCCCTGGTCTTTGGGACTCCAAAGTTAGTTCTCTGAAGATCCGGGACCAAAAACTGTAGCACTCCTTTAAAGCTGGAAAAAGATGCAGTCAGAACAAGCAGAGGCCATCCTGCTTTAGAAAGCAAGTGCTCTGTGCCTCACCAAAGCACACAACACAGTGGGTTAAGCCTTTTTAATGAGGCAGACCTGGGGTCTGATCCAGGCTCTGCCACTGATCAGCTGTGTGACCTTTGGGAATTTGCTTAGCCTCTCTGAGATTTGGTTTCCTCATGTGTAAAATAGGCAATAATAGATATGCCTCTTAAGAATATTGGGAGTATTACAATAAGACAATGCCTTTAACAGGATGTGCTGATACAAAGTAAGTGCTAAATATATGCTATCCAGAGTCAATTACTGCTCTGAAGAGTAAGGCTGAAGGCCTGCCTACAAAAAGCTGTCATGTAGATTTCTAGAGGAGTGTAGAGTGTTTGGGGACATCTTTTTCTTATGGTGGTTAACTTTAGGGAGGTCAGCCACGTTCTTCTTGACTTTGTCCCATAGTCACACCATCAGGGATGGGTGATAGGTGGGATGAGAGGGACCACTCAGAACGGCAGGGTAAAATCTGCCCAAGCCTTCCCTGGAGCCTCAGAGCAGGGCCCTGGGTCCTGCTTGGTTCCCCAAGTGGGATGTGTTTATAGGGAGGGTCCCATCACCATGCCTCACAGTGACCTCCCACTGGGTCTTCTCTGGCTGATTGTGGTGGCAGTCGACAGTGGTGGGACCGTGGTGCTGGTCAGCCAGGACAGGATCCAGAGCCCACCTTTCCGCTTCCCCAAGGGCGGGCACCTCCTGCAGTTCCTCTCATGCCTGGAGAACGGGCTGCTTCCACACGGGCAGCTGGACCCGCCGCTGTGGTCCCAGCGGGGGAAGGTGAGTGATTGTGGGGGCCCAGAGGGCTGGGGTGGGGCTGTCATGAGGATTGGTCACTCTTTCCTGTGGGTCCTCAGTGTGGCTTTGTGGGTTCATGCACTCACCACTGATACCCTGGGGAATGCAGGTTGTAGGTCCCTGTTGCCCAGTGGGGCATATTGGAAGTGTCAGGGCCTTGTCAGCGCCTCCCAAGAGTGGCCCTCTGAGACTGACGGGAGTATAAATACCCCAACTCCCTCACCCCTTAGGAGGGCAAACTCTGAAATGCACGTGGTCCACAGTCCTCCAGAGGTTGTGTGTCCCAAGGGCCTTGCACTGGTACATGTTCTTTCAGGGCAAAGTGTTCCCTAAGCTACGCAAGCGAAGCCCTCAAGGTTCTGCTGAGTCCACATCTTCAGACAAGGAAGACGACGAGGCCACAGATTACGTGTTCCGGATCATCTATCCTGGCATGCAGTCTGAATTTGGTACACTGCCCTGTCCCTAGGGCCTGGGATCCACCTGCTGACTGACCCTGAAAACGACTAGATGAGAGGTCTAGATTCTGGGGCCCGCAGGGGCACCTGCACTCAGGAAGTCAGTATCTTGGCAGCCTTGGTTCCTCCCCAAATAAGGACAAGTAACCACTGTCTACTTGGCTACTGAACAATGCCACAAGGTGGGAGGTGGCATGGGGGAGTGGCAATGGCAGGGCTCTGGAATCCTGGCTGAGCTTGGGCAAGTCACTTTGCCCCCATGTGCTTCAGTTTCCCCACCTGTAAAATGGGCACATTCACAGCACATATTTCATAAGGTTGTCCTGAGGATTAAATGAGGTAAAGTATTGGGCACACAGTTAATGCTCAAATATCAGCTGCTTAATTACAGAGTTTTTGTGGTTGCAAATACATATTTTACTTCAACATATCATGGTAAGGATTCAGTGAGTTAATGGGATCTGCACACAGTGGGCCCTCAATAAGTGCCAGTTAGAACAGCGGAGGGCAAGCGTAGCCCCAGGCACTAGCACACGAGATAATCTATGTCAGTGTGTGTGGTGATCGTCGTGATGTAGGTGTGTAGCTAATGGAAACTTACTATTATATTAAGATCATCATTCTCATGGGGCAGCTGTGAGTATGCAATGAATTAATATTTGAAAAGTACTGGGAAGGAGGCTGGCATTTATCAAGCACCGTATGGATGTGTGTTAAACAAATCAGGTTTTCTGTTAACCTCATTTTATTTAACCCTCAGCAGCCTGTTATTCTTCCTCCACGGATAATAGCTCTGAGCCTCCCTTTGCTTAAGTGGCCAGGTGCTGGGCAGTGAGAGGCTCTCTTGAGAGCAGATTGTTCCCCCGGCAAGGTTGGTATCCCTTACGTACCGCAGAGACTGTCCTGAAATATTCCTTACCGTGTCCGTTCCTGCCTGAAGCACTCCTACCCTCGTCACAGAACCAAAGCTGTTCTGGCCCCAAGGCTGAAATGTCTCCATTTGGTTTTGGGTTAGTTTAATGTACATGTGATTAGGTTACACTCTTTGCATTTGTCAGGTAAAGTCCAAGTTATGTTTGCAACTTTCACCCAGGAAGTGTGCCATTTACCCCTACATTGTACAAAGTAAAGTATCACAAGAATGGAAAATCAAGCATCCCATGTACTCAGGCTAAGCTCCATTTGTGATGGTGACGTCTCCCTGGGTGCAGAGCTGGCTTTAGTTCTGTTTCCCAACAACCTGGGCTTCCCACTCCCATGAAGACTGACATTAATTCCTACGTCCCACTTGAGAACTGCTTAATCAGAGAGTGCCACATCCCTTTGTGGCTGCCTTCCCAGGAACCTTCTTTGCACAGGTTCTCATCCACCGAGTAATTTGTAGGCTCCTGCTGGGAGCCAGGCTGGGTGCTGGATGTTTTATTTATTTGAGGAAATATCCACATTTTCCTCTTGTAGTTTGATGGAGGGCAGTGGAACAGATGCTGGCTGTGCCCACCCACACCTTGGCACTTCCCATTCTGTGTGTGCCGTTCAGTTGCCAGCTCCCTGCCTCAGTGTCTCTTTGTCTGAGGGTTCTGTTTGGCTACCAGGGTCCCTTCTGCTGTGGAGTGGGGCATACTGTAAGTGTCAGGGATTCAGTGCCACCCAGGAGTGGCCCTCTGAGACTGATGGAAGTAAAATACCTCAGCTCCCTCACCCCTAGGGAGAGCAAACTCTGAAATGCATGTCGCCCACAGTCCTCTAGAGGTTCCTCCAGGAGATTAAGCACAGATGTCCCTAGTGGTAACTTACTCTCTGCCTTTCCTTCTCTGTCTCACTTCTCCTGTCCTCACCAATGCTTCCTGGGAACACCTCCCAAATTGACTATTTGCACTTGAGTCTTTGTCTGTCTTGGAGGAAATGACAACTAAATCAGTGTATTTATTTATTTATTTAGAGACAGGGTCTTGCTCTGTTGCCCAGGCTGGAGTGCAGTGTTGCGATCATTGCTCTCTGTAGCCTTGAACTCCTGATCTCAAGCAGTCCTCCCACCTTGGCCTCCCAAAGTGCTGGGATCACAGACATGAGCCACCTGGCCCAGCCTGATCAGTTTGTTTAAAACATGGCTTCTCAGTCTTAGCGCTGCTGACATGTTAGTTGGAATAATTTTTTGTTTTAGGGTCCTTTGTATTGTAGGATGTTGAGCAGCGTCTCTGGCCTGAGCCACTAGATGTCAAATAGCATATCCACCTCCCTCAAAATTGTGACAGCCAGAAATGACTCTAGACATTGCCTAGGGTCTGCTGTGAGCAGGTGACAGAATTACACCTGTTTGACAACCAGTGGTTTAGAGAAAAGAACACATCACTGTTCAGCTCTGACACTGCAGTTTGGTCAAGTGACTCTTCCTTTTCAGGTCTCCTTTCCTTGTCTATACAATGGGAATAACAACACTCCCCACTAGGACTGTATTCTGGGGAGTCAGGGTGATCATTCACAAAATACCAGTCACCTGGTCTGGGGCCTGATACTTGGCAGATGCTCAGTGAGCGATGGCAAGTGTCACGTCTTGAGCACTGCTGTGTGTGTGGCAGGCCCACATGTACTCTGTTCATGCCTCAATCCACTTTATCCCTGCCAGAATCCTCCCAGGCAGTTACCACTGTCTTCACCATCTCCTTTTCAGCAGAGGAGGAAATTGAGGCACAGAAAAGTTAAGCAACTGGTCCAGGGTCTCACAGCTAATTCTTAGCACAGCTGGGACTTGAACACAGGTGATTTGGCTCCAGAACCTGTCTCTAATCACCATTCCATGCATGCTGCTTTCATTGGCAGGGGAGAAGGCATTGTGGTTTTACCATGTTCATCCTCAAGAGCAGATTCGGTGCAACCCCGTTGTTGGTTGATTTCTCAGGGCCTGAGCCACACAGGGTTATCAATAACAACTATTTTAGCCAGGTACAGTGGCTCAAGCCTATAATCTTAGCATTCTGGGAGGGCAAGGAGCATGAATCACTTGATCTCAGGAGTTTGAGACCAACCTGAGCAAGAGGGAGACCCTTGTCTTTACTGAAAATAGAAAATGAGCAGGGTGTTGTGGTGGGCACCGGTAGTCCGAGCTATGTGGGAGGCTGAGGCAAGAGGATGACTTGAACCCAAGAATCTGAAGTTGCTGTGAGTTACAATGATGCCATGGCCCTCTACTCAGGGAAACAGAGTGGGACTTTGTCTCAAAACAAACAAACAAAAAATATCTCATGACTTTCCTCTGCGAGAATTAGGATGTCCTTTCTGGAGTAGTACCTAAATCAGAAGTCAAAAAAGCCTTTCCCACGGGAACAAATTTGGCCCATTTGCCTGTTTTTGTAAATAAAGTTGTATTGGAACACAGCCGCATCCATTTGTTTACATATGATCTGTGGCTATTTTCCTGCCACAGCAGCAGAGGTGAATAATTGTGATGGAGATGATATGGCCCACAAAACCAAAAGGCCAGGCAGTTAGTTATAGAATGACTTTCACGGGAAAGCATTTGCGGATGCCTGCTGTAAGCAAAGAAAGAGTTCTACCTTGTAAGAGGGAAGATTTGGCTATGGATGGTCTAACCGCCTTTCAGTGTCTTATCACCCCTGTCTCCACTCGATTCTTTGCCTCTGTGTGCACTGAAGACAGTTCTAAAACAGATAAGGGCATTTTCAGATTTCTCTGTTGTTCAGAATGTGTCTGTGTTGTTCGGTATGGCAACCACAAGCTACATGTGGCCACCAAGCAAGTGAAATGCAACTGCTGGTACAAATCAGATGTCTTAGAAGTGCAAAGTACATCCCAGATTTTAAGGACTCTATCTGAAAGGAAAAAAGAATATAAAATATCTCATTACTAATTTTATGTTGATGATATGTGAAAAAGACAACATTTTGGATATATTGAACAGAATGTATTGTTGGAGTTGATTTCACCTGTTTCTTTTTACCTTTTTTAATGTGGATACTAGAAAGATTTTTAACTTGGTTGCTATTGCAGAGTGCTGGTCTAGTGCAGGGTTTCTGAGCCTCAGCACTGTGGGTATTTGGTGCTGAATAATTCTGTGGGGGGGTTGGGGGGAGGTTAGTCTTGTGCATTGAAGAGCCCAGATTCAGCCACTAGATGCCAGTAGCATCTAGTTAATCCCCAAGTTGTGACAACCAAAAATATCTCCAGATGTTGCCAAAATTGCCCCGATTGTGAACGGATGGTGTAGGGAGAAGGGCCTATGGGAAAACATTTGAGGTTTTCCTCACATAATGAGATAAGCAGGATGTCAGAGCCAAGTCCTGTGGGGTGGAATCTTGGCTCCACCACTTGTTAGCCGGGTGGTCTTGGGTGTGTTGCTTAAATTCTTTGTGCCTCTGATTCCTAATCTCTACTGTTGGATGATGATAGTACCCACACTCAGTAAGTAACATCTGTTTTCAGTGGAAAATGAAGAGGGACTTTAGTCAAAATGACCAGACATGCTGGTTACTACCTGGTGGGGCTTGGGTGGTTAAGTTACGTCATCATTCTGAGCCTCAGTTTCTTCTTCTATAGAATGGGGGAATGCATTCTGTAAAGGCATCCCTTGCAGGGTCACTAATGATAAGGCCAGCTGCCTAGCCCAGCACCCAGCACCCAGTAGGCATTTTATTCAGCATTCTTTCTTCTGCAGATCACAGATAGTATATGTGGGAGCTGTGTAGACCAGGGGAGGGGAAGGGTTGGAGCCTCTGGGAATTGGATTTTCCAGCTGTCATGGTTTCCTGCCCACCTCAGACCTCCCATCTCACTAGTTCTTTTTGTTTTGTGTCTCAAGTTGCCCCCAACCTCTTGGCAGCACCTCCCCTGTCTCCGTGGGCCCTGCCTGGACGATGGTTCCTGTAGGCCAGTCAATGCTGGTGAGGCCAGGGGGAGTCGGTGGGCACGAGCCAGATGGGATGCCACCTTCCCTACACCGGGCCTGAAGGAGCAGCCCCCCAGTAATGTTCAGGCTCGCCTCTTTTCTGGGCTGGGTGCCAGCCACCTCTGCCATGTTGTCATTTGAGTGTTGGTCCTGCAGGATTCAAAGTGATGCCCTCTCACTGTTCAGCCTCCACCCTGCAGAAGGCAGCTTGGTGTATTGTGGGCTCAGTAGCAAAGGGATATTTTAGTGATGTCTGCATGTGTGTGAGGGCTGGGGTGCAGATACGGTTGCCACATCTGAGCTGAACTGATCAATACTTCCCCAAGATTGGCTAAGAACTAGGGATATTTTTCTCAAACATTTGACAGGGGCTCACTGGTCTTTCTTGGTTAGCTCGTGGGTGAATATGCATGGAGAAGAATAGTGTAAGGAGCTATGTTTGGTGGCCACAAGAATGACATTCTGTAGGCAGCTTCGTATTCTGTCTGTCCGGCGGAGCTGACCCCGGTCAGCTGCTGAGCTCTCTGATGATGACCAGAGAGGCCAGATCCACAAGTCCCCCACCCCTGGGAGTCCAAAGGAAGAGGAAGGGCATTACCAATTGTCCTTGCAATGCATGATATATGGGAAAATGTGCACCTCTCTTAATTTCTTAGAACAAGGATTAGAAAATTAAGACCCCTGGGCCCAATCTAGCCTTATTTTCTGTACAGCCCATGAGCTAAGAATGACTTTTAAATTTGTAAATGATCAAATAAAATCAAAAGAAGATTATTTTTTGACATGTGAAAATGACATGAAATTCACATTTCCGTATTTATGTATAAAGTTTTATTGGCACATACCCATGCTTATTTATTTATATTTGTTCATGGCTACTTTGGCACTATAAGAGTAGCACTGAGTAGCACTGATCTCTATCAGTGGCTTACAAACCCTAAAATGTTTACTACCTGGCCCTTTACAGAAAAAGTTTACTGAGCCCTGCCCTGAGAAAATAAAACTTTCGCACCTGTCTAGAAGTGCCAAAAGGCCAGGCAATTGACTATAGAATTTGTAATGCATGTGTCCCCAGTTACATGCATAATGCACGTTTGTCATGTAGTTTTGCAGATACTGAAGTTTTCATGAATCAGAGAAAGAAAAATAAAATAAGAGAAAGTATAAGTGCTGTATCTTTGGAGCAGGTGGTCAGAAATCACCGGTGTCCAAGAGTTAGGCAATCAGGGTCTCTCCAACGTGACTGCTGTATCAAAATTGTTTTTAAAATAGCAATTTGAGGGCTCTGTCTCCAGTAGGTCTTAGTTTGGGAGGCCAGGTATAGGATGGGCTTATGACTCTTTAACAAGCACCCAATGTGATTCCAGGGGGTTGCCAATCTATTTGAGACCTGCTTGGTGCAGCAGCTCTGTGGCTCAGGACCATGGACAGTGTGGGTGCCCTCTTCCTTGTTCAGAGGGGACGCTATTGTTCTCTTGCCCTTGGGTCCCCTGCCTTGTCTTTTGAGTCCAGCCCCTTTCAATCCCACTACTAGAAGCTCCCATGAAGTCTGTATCTGGGGCTTCCAGAACATTAGCCTCCCCCAGCAGCACCCAGTAGGCTCCCCTTCCTTCCTGCACCGTCCTATGAGCATGACTAAATGACAACGTGGCAAGGCTTGGCTGCCATTCTCGGATTGGGCCTATTTTCTTGGTTCATCTCTGTCTTTCTTTCTTTGCCTGTCGTCCTCTCTGCCACATCTGCTGGGCCGTCAGGTTTTGGTGATGGCTTTCATTGGATCAGGCAGGCTGAAGGGTCAGGGTTAAATGATGATTGGGGTTGTTGTTTCCTGTTGTCACGTTCGGGGATCTTTCTCTCTGCCTGTGCTAGCCTGGGGATAAACTGCTTGCTTTGGAGAGAGCTTTCTGTGATCTACACGGGCTTAACCGGGGCTTTTCTTCTGCCTTTTCTTCTGTTCACCACAGTGCCCCAGGATCTGATGGAAGTCTCAGTAAGCAACCTCCCATCCCTGTGGCAACCCAGTCCCTGGAAATCCTCTTGTTCATCCTGTTCACAGAGTGGCTCAGCTGATGGCAGCTCAACCAATGGTTGCAACCATGAAAGGTATGAGGGCCTCAAGCCGTAAATGGAGGGGGCTGAAGGGTGCCTTTTCTTCTCCTGCACTAAATTCGGAGGCGACATAGGCTATGGAATCTTCCAGATCTGGGTTCAATGCTAAGTTTGTGAAGTCCTAGCTATTGGAGTTGACTTATGTGTATCAGGATAAACAAGGTTATGCTGCGGTAACAAACAGTCCCAAAATCCTGGTGTATTTTTACAACAAAGCTTTATATATCAGGCCTGCTCTGTGTCTATAATGGGTCAGCTAGGGGTTCTGCTTTCTCCACACTAAAAGGCAAACTACCACCCTGAATATCACAGTGACAGAAGGAGCCATAGGTCTGGTGGACCTGAACCAACAATAAATGATCCACTCAAAAGCAGCACACGCCATTTCTGCTCACAACCCATTTGTCCCATGCACGAGGGGCCAGGAAGCACAGCCCCACCATGTGCCTAGAAGCCAGAAGAATACCAGAAATATTACTTGATGCCAACCACATTCATCTCAGATTTCATCTCCACAAAATGGATATTCTAATGCTCACTTTACATGGCTACTGTAAGGACCAAATCACATAATGGTTGAAAGCAGCCAGCATGTGGTGCCTGGCACAGAGTAATAGTCAATAAGTGACACTTACTGCTTTATTATATACAGTTAAATCTCAAACTCAACTCTATTTGTTTGCCCATAGAGTTTTTGTCTCTTTGGAGCTATTCAGCCAATTCCTGGCTGGCCTGGCCTTTGAGAATGGAATCCTTTTGTCCTTGCTGGTTTCTGTCCCCATGGTGATCCAGTCTTCATGTAAGGGGTGGGAGCTGGCATCACATTTTTGAAGTTATGTAACCCCTGGCTCCACAGTGTGTGTTCAGTGAACCAGCATTATCACCTGGGAAGATTCTCATTCTCCCTTCCCAAACTTGTTAGATCGGAATCTGTATTTAACATGATCCCAAGAGCATGTACATGCTTTGTTTGAGAAGTGATGATAGAACCACAGATTCCCAAACTTTACCAGAGGAGATCAAAACATACCAGTTCCTGGGCAACTTCCCCCCAGTCATGATTGAGTAGGTCTGTGTGGAGCCCAGGAATCTACATTTTGATGAAACCCCAAGTAAATCTTGGGATCGTGATCCATGGACCAGTGAGAAATGCTGCTGTAACCCTTTGCCCCTGTTATGGCATCTGCTTACACACTTGGAGTGATGGGGAGCTCACTGTCTTGTGGACAGCCAAGTTCCCTGTGGGACAGTTGCCAGTGTGATCCCGTCTTATGTAACCTGAGCAAGTCTGAGCCTCAGACCTGAGGCTGAGGACACAAAGTGAGACACTTTAATGTTTAATGCCTCCATGTGTATAATGACTTCAGCTACTCTTCCCCCACAGGTCTCCCTAGGTTTTTCTGGGTGTCCTCAGATATTATTCCATTCTGTCCTCTGTAAGAATACACAGTGTCCTTCCAAAAATCTTTGTTTTCTTCAACAATGGTGGAGTCTTGCTCCTCTCTCCTCTTTCAGCCAAAAAAAAAAGCCTCCCCCCGCCAAGATTCTCATGCAAGGAGAAGGTTGGAGGCATCACCTACTTTGCAAACAGCCAGACTCTGAATCCCAGTTTGGCTCACTTTGGTTCACCTGGGTCACTCTAGAAGTCAGAACTCTTTCTGCAAGTGACAGCAATCCACTTCAAACTGGTTGAAGTAAAGAAGAAAATTGCTTGATGTAACTGAGAAGTTGAGAGGCACAGTGTCTTCAGGCATGGCTGGATCCAGGTGCTCCCATAGGACTCTCTCTCTCTGTTTTTCTCTTAGCTTTGCTTGCCTCGGTGATGGTTCCATTGTCAGGTAGGCCCTTCCCAGGCAGTGGCAAAGATGGCTCCCAGCAGACACTGCCCTATATCCCACTTGCTTAGAGACTCAGACAAAAAAAAAAAAAAAGAGGGAGAGAGAAAGTGTGTCTGTTTGCTAGTAGTTCCAATAAAAGTCCCAGGGCTGATTCCCATTGCCCTGGATTGGATCACATAATCATCTCTGATCCAATCACTATGATCCCAACCTGGGTTCTGTACCAGGTAGAGTCATCTCCATCTGAAGCATAAGGACAGAGTTATGGCGGGGTAGATTCCTAAAAGGAAAATTGGGGCACTGATAGAAGAAGGGGCATTGATGCTATATGGGTAGAAATAATATTATGGCAGGTCTTCCTCCACTCCCTCTGTCTGGATTTAACCTACGCTCTTGAGTTCTGCTTCTCGCCAGAAAACTGGGCTATGTTTGGATCTATTCAAAGCATCTTTCTCTCTCTCCATCTGCAGGGCTCCCCTGAAACTTCTCTGTGACAACATGAAGTACCAGATCCTTTCCAGAGCCTTCTATGGATGTACGTATAGGCCTTCATTGCCAGTGTGGTCTATGAGGAGCAGTTATGGAGTGCCTATTGTATGCCAGCAATATCAGAGGAAATCAGCTCTGGAGTTTGAACCTCTGCTCCTTTATTCCATAGATGTCTGATTTCCATGAAGTTGTGTTAACCTCTCTCTGAGCCTCAGTTTTCTCATCTACAGATTGGAGATAAATTGTGTCCCTGGATCCCAAGAGAGAGCAGCGAACAGAGGAGTACCTGGGGAACAGAAACTTGGTTTAATAACCTTTCCATCCCCAGGGCCCACGTTGGAGGGTTTGTTTTCAGGATTGAATGAGAAGCATGTGTCATATAAAGTTCCAAACACCTAATATTGCATGTCGTGGGTGCTCAATAAATTTCAGCTCCCTTCTCCTGTGGGCAGAGGCAGAAGAGTAAGGTAATCTGATCTCTTCTTAAAACTTTAAAAATTAATTTCCGAATACTGCTATTCTGATTATTCTCATTTAACAAGATGAGGAAACTAAGGCACAGAGCAGCATAGTGAAACAGCAGAGCTGAGGATTCAAACCCTGGCCTGCTTGACTCCAAAGGCTTTGTTGTTTTCTTCTCTGCTATATTGATTCTTATCAGGTTTTATTTACCCCAGCTTCACAGCCTCCATGGGGGAGATAAAATGTGTATATTTTCAGAAATTCTAGAAAAGTCTTAATACAACTTGCATGGGCCTATGAAATAGCAGTGCAGGTCACATGCCCAGGTGCCTGAAAAGGCAGGTACACTGTGAGCTCCGCTTGGATGGGGTTTTGCCTATTATTTTGCTACTCATCCCGGTGCATGGCTGGGCATGGAACAGGTACTGGGCAGGTATTTCTGTACCCAATTTGAAGATCTTCCTGGAGGAAGGGGTAGAGGTTGAGATGGCTCTGGAATGGATGTCATTGGACAATCTGGCTCATCCCTGACAGTGGTTGAGAGTCCAGGTTATGGAGCCCAGTGTCCTGGTTTCAAATCCCAACTCCACACTTTGCAGCAAAGTGACTTGTGCAAGGGACATAACCAGTCTGTGCCTCAGCTGGAGATAATAATGGTCCCTGCTTCATAGGGTTGAGGCAAAGACTGGGGACAACTCCCTGGCATGTCATGCATGCTCTGTAAATATTATCAAGAAGTTTTTCAAGATGAGTCCTCAGTTTCCAGAAGGTTCAGAATTCTCTCTGGAAATTGGAGAAGAAAGGGACAGAAAGAGGCAGAAGGAAGGGGCATGATCAGAGCTAACAGCATTGGCTGGCATTGGCTCAGTCCTTCCTCTGTACTAGGCACTTTGCCCAGCACCCTCCAGGTAATCAGAGTGGGACAGATAGGCCGTGTCACATTGTCAGATACCCCCTTAAGGGGGCAGGGCCATCTCTGAAAGCAAACTAAGTGCCCTCAGCATCTCCCCAGTTACTTCCTTGCTGGGCCCTTTCTTATCCACCTGCGATTTGAGTGGGAATCTTTTTGAATTGTTTTATAGCTTGTAATTGTACGTATTTTGGGGGTACTTGTGTTATTTTTATAGGTATGCAATGTGTATTGACCAAGTCTGGGTAATTTATCTTTTCTTTGTGTTGGGACATTACAATTCTTCTCTTCTGAGCTCTTTTGAAAAATACAGTAAATTTTTGTTAACTATAATTTCTCTACTGTACTATCGAATTTGAGAACTTATTTCTTCTATCTAACTGTATTTTTATACCCATGAACAAACTTGTCTTCCCAGCCTCTGGCAACCACCACTGTACTCTCTCCTTCTACAACGAGCAGCTCCCACATATGAGTGAAAACATGAAATATTTGTCTTTTTGTGCCTGGCTTCTTGCCAGTTCCATCCATGTTGCTGCAAATGATCGATTCCACTCCTTTTTAATGGCTGGACAGTATTCCATTGTACCATATGTACCACATTCTCTTTATCCATTCATCGGTTGGTGGACACTTTGCTTGATTCTCTATGTTGGCTGTTGTGAATAGTACTGTGATGTACATGGGAGTGCAGATATTTCTTTGAGACATTGATTTCCTTTCTTTGAGATGTATACCCATCCAAATACGGATGGGATTCAACCATATCTCACATTCTCTTTCTTTGTGTGGACTGAAAGCAGACAGAGCCATAGCGAACCTGCGGAGTCACAGACCCCCTTCCTTCCTGCCCTTCTCTGACTCCAGCCTATTAATTAAACTTTTTGGCTTCCAGCAGAGGAGAGTGGAACCACCTGGACAGAGACTAAGAAAGGAGATCAGACTTCCCAAGGGTAACAGAGCTAATGAACAGTCAAGTCAGCAAGTGACAGTCCCCCTGTGGGCCTCACCTTCCTTGTCTGGAAAAGGGGAGAGGAGATGATGAGAATTCACTGAATTATGGGAGTTCAGTAAGAAGGGGACTAGGACAGACCCTGGAGACTTCATGAGACAAGGTGAGGTGGTATCAGATGGTGGATGATGACACTTTCCTTCCCTCCCCTGACAAGGCTTGCCTACTGCAGACACTTGTCCACCGTGAGGACCCACTTGTCAGCCCTGGTCAATCACATGATCGTGTCTCCAGACTTGCCCTGTGATGCTGGACAGGGACTGACGGCCGGGATCTGGGAGCAGTACCTTCAGGACAGCACAGTAAGGCTTAACTGAGGTTGACCTGCAATGGTGCCGAGGCTGCAGGGAAGGTCATCTTGTCACCTTGTTACCTAAGAAAAAATCCCACCTGCTTGTGGGGGCTCAAGTTGCCTTGCTTGGATTCTGCATAGACAAACTGAACCTCCCTTCCGATTGCTGAGAGTTCTAAGACCCACAGCTCACTTCTGCCCTCTAGGATGGAGATAGAGGGAATAGAAAACATATTAATGGGATTACACCTGCGGTGCATCTTACAAGGGTATATGTGAATCCTAGTAAATGTGGAATGTAAAGGTCTCAGCAAAATAACTAAGAAAATGCTACGAAAGCTATGTTAACTAGTGTGATGAAAATGTGTCAAACGATCTATGAACCAAGTGTATGGTGCCCCATGATCATATTAATGTACACAGCTATGATTTAATAAAAATTTTAAAAAAGGAAAAAAAAAAAGAAAACATATGCTCACCTGGGAGTAAAGAATGAATTGGCCACTAAACATTTATTATTAAGCATCAGCTGTATGCTCAGTCCTGTACAAAATGCTGAGACATGACCCCAGCTAGGAGGAATTTACAGCCTAGTCCAAACTACCTAAGAGTAGCTAAGTTAGAGGGAGGCAGCTAGACCAAGAAAACCCTTCCACCACTCTTCTAAAGTCTTTGTTCCATCTCTGTCTTGGGCCCAGATCGTTCACCTGGAATTCTTTCTAAGATTTTTTTTTATTAGAATACAAATATTTCTGGAAGAGAAATGTTTATGTTTTAAAAAAGTTTCATAGGCAAATAGGCAAATGAAGTTAAACAGTTCTCTGTATTTTGCAGGACTTCTCAGAGCCTTGGCTGTGCAATATACTTGCCCTTCTTAAGAAATTGGGGCATGGGAGAGAGGATATGGAATATTCCCTTGAATGTATTTAGCCACTGAAACCTTTATTAGAAAAGTGCCTTCTATGCCTAGCAGGAAGGTAAAACCCACTTTGAGAAGCACTAGTTTATCTCTGCCAAGAACAAAATTCAGAAGGACGTCCCTGTTTCCTCCACACTGAATCAATCTAGTGGCCCAATTTCTGTGCACCTTCCCACCCAGGGACTGAGGAGGGCTGAGCTGGTGAGCACCTGGGCCAGGCTGGCTTCCACACCTTGAAGGAAGGTGCTATTCTGTACATTACTTCTAAGATGCCACTGGATTCGGTGGTAAAGACAAATCAGATTCCAAATCTGGGCAAACAGAAAGATTATTTTTCTTTTTGCCAGAAAGAGTTGGGTTTTTTAAAAATTATAGGAGTAATACCTACTTATTGTAACAATTCCAAGCATGAAGAATGCAGGTGTACAAAATTAAAATAAAATTTTAAATGCTGTCTTTCTCCTTCATCCCTCTAGTTTGGATCATTCAAATGAATGATGCTTTGATCCTCAGTTTGGTGTAGACACTTCTGAATATTTCCTATGTTTATCCATAGGAATATCTCTATATATCTTTATTTCTATACATCTATATCTATAGATGCAAATCTACATAAAATACCTATAACTGTATATGTTTTATCTATATTTATATCTATAGTACATATCTTCGTCTTTGTCTTTATCTTTGTATCTTTATAGATTTATGTGTAGATACAATACATATAGAAATATAATATCTACATATAATATGTAATAGATACAAAGCCATATCTTCATAATGTCTATATTGCCTATTTTTTTAAGTGAAGGACATTTATACTTTAAGTGACAAATTTACATTTATATCGAGGACATCCGTCAGATCTCTAGGTGAAATATTGAATGTTAGAACCTTAGCATTTCACATGTGGATGCCCCATAATTTATTCAAATTCTCCCTAAATTATTTCAAACTATGTTGCAGTTGACATCTTTATAAGCACATACCTTTCTGTACTAGTGCTTTTATTACAAGAGAGGATTCCTAGAAGTAAAAGTGATTGATGTACATTTAAAATTTAAATAATTTAAATAGATACACCCAGTCATATTCTCCAAAGGTCATAATGTTCCTATCCCACAGCAGGCTCTGAGTGTGCATATTTCCCGAGGAATTTAAAAGATTTATAGATTTCTGGGCTTAGCTCCAGTTTTGTTGATTTAGCATCTCTGGGAGTAGAGCCCAAGAATATATATATTTTTTTGATGATCTTTCCCATTGGGGAAGCACCAGTCTAAGGACAAATTGGTTGAAACAATAGTCAAAAATGAATATTTGTTCATTTAAAAATAAATATTTGTTCATCTAACACCTTTCCCATCCTTTGGCCGTGTTTTCACCCTTGTTAGTTGCATTGCTGTATGAGTGTAGCCTGAGCCCCAGTAACAAACAGCCCCCACTGTTTCAGTTGCCTGACACCATAAAGTTTTATTTCTTGCTCACTCAGCAGTTCTGGAGATGGGTGTTCCTGGCAAGTAGGCATCCCCCCTTCCTCTGAGAGGTTCAGGGTCCTAGGGTCTTGTGGTCCCATGGTCTTCCAGGGCTTCATGATCCTCTGCCTCCAGCTGGCAGAACGGGAGAATAGAGGAGCATACCCCATTGGCCATGTACCTGTCACATGGCCAAACCTAACTGCAAAGGAGGCTGGGAAATGGAGTCCAGATGTGGGCTCCAGTGTACACCTAAGATTAGTGTTAAGATGTGAAATAGGTGAAACGTGAAGCAAAGAGGTCAGAGGAAAGCAGGGTCTCTGGAGCCTTTCAGAGCAGCCTTCTAGCACCGTCAGGACTTCCCACCTGCACACGTTTTAGAACCTGCCAGTCCCTCAGCTTCACTAACTGTAGCTGCAAAGCCTTTGCCTGAAAATGAATTAAAAAAAAAAAAAAGGCAAGCAGTTAAGCTATTAAAGTCATCTTACTTTTGCACAAAATGTATTAGCATATGAGGCAGCAGCTGGAAATGTTCATTTTGGATTAATTTGCTTTGGAGATGTTTTCTTAAAGCTGAACCAAAATTAATAACTCCAAGGTATTTCCACATTAACACAGTATGGAAAATTGACGGGAGATTGGAAAGATTACTTCATTATATACAGCCCTTTCTTTTTCTTTTTATAAAAATGGGTTCATAGTAGACATGTTCTGCCTCTTGTTTTTTTTCCCCCCCTCAGTGATACACATTGAGCATCTTTTTATGTAGGTCCTGATAGATGTGCCCCCCTCTTTAAATCCCTGTGTGGCGTACCCATGTGGTGTGCATGTTTGTGTTTGGGGGCAGTTGAAGAATTGCTGGGGGGTGGCTTTTTCATATGACGCTGTGATGAATATCTAGTTACGCATGGCTTTGTGTGCTCACATCAGGATATTTGGAGGATGGGTTCGAGGAGCAGGGCTGCTAGGCCACAGAGTCCATTTCCTGATCTTTAGACGACCACAGTCTGCTTCCGCCCTGCCCTCCGCAGAGTTACGAACCGCAGGAGCTGCTGCGTCTCATTTACTGCGGAGGCATCCAGCCGGAGATCCGCAAGGCCGTGTGGCCCTTCCTCCTGGGCCACTACCAGTTCGGGATGACAGAAACAGAAAGAAAGGAGGTTGGTGACCCGTGGGTGCTAGGATCTTTAGCAACAAAAGGAACCAGATACTCTGAGGCTAGGGGAACTCTCTCCTCATATTGGACCAAGATGGATCTGGGAGATGTTGGGGAGACAGGAACCCCAACGGCAGTGCTAATAGGTAGACAACACAGGCTACATATGTAAAACAGAATTTTTTTGAGCTAGGTCTCACTCTGTCACTTGGGCTAGCATGCTGTGGTATCATCATAGCTCACTGCAATTTCAAACTTCCGGGCTCGAATGATCCTTCACCCTCAGCCTCCCAAAGTGTTAGGATTACAGGCGTGAGCCACCACACCCAGCCTGCCTGTAACTTTTCAAATAAACATTTTATTTTGCTATAACTATCAATCCACATACAGTTGTAAGAAATAATGTAAAGAAATAACATGCATCCTTTACCCAACTTCTTCCGATGGTAACATCCTGCAAAATTGTCATGTAATACGATATCACAACCAGGGTATTGACACTGCTACAATATACTAATCTTATTTAGATTTCCCCAGTTTTACCGATACTTGTGTGTGTGTGTGTTTTGTTCTCTGCCATCTTCTCACATGTGGACATTTGTGTCCATCACCAGAGGCAACATACAGACTATCTGTAATACCAAAGGGACCCTGAGATGTTGTACTTTTATAGTTACACCCACCTCCTTCCAGCGCCTGTCCCTAATTCCTAGAAACCACTAACAATATGTTCTCCATTTCTATAACTTTGTCATTTTAAGAGTGTTGTATAAATAGAATCATTTGGTATGTAACTTATTGGGACTGATTCCTCTTTGTGGCTGCACAGTATTCTATGAGGCGGATGTTCTACAGTTTAACTACACACCTTTTGGTGCATATAGCTAGATTGTTTCTAGTTTTTTGGCTATTACAAATAAAGCTGCAAAGAATATTCACGTACCATTCATGCCAATACCATGTGTGTATGTTGGATGAGTACAAGTTATCATATCTCTGGTAACAAATGAGCAAGAATCCAATTGCTGAGTCATATGGTAGTTGCATGTTTGGTTTTATAAGAAACTGGGAAACTTTTGCAGCTGCTGTACCATTTCATGTTACTCCCAGCAATATATGAATGATTCCCACTTGCATCTTCACCCGGGATTGATGTTGCCCCTCTTTTGTATTTTAGCCACTCTGACGGTATATAAATGATATTTCATTATGGTTCTCAATTTGCATTTCTCAAATGGCTAATGAGGTTGGACATCTTTGCATGCGCTTATTTACCATTGTATATCTTCTCTGGTGAAATGGCTCCTCATGCCTTTTGCCAGTTTTCTAATTGGATTGCTGAGAGTTCTTTCTATATTCAGGTAATAGTCCTTTGTCAAATACATGGTTTGCAAATATTTCCTCCCAGTCTTAGTTTGTCATCTTTTTAATAGAGTCATTTTTAGTTTAGTTTTTTTTTGAGACAGAGTCTCACTCTGTTGCCCAAGCTAGAGTGCCCTGGTATCAGCCTAGCTCACAGCAACCTCAAACTCCTGGGTTCAGTTGATCCTCCTGCCTCAGCCTCCCTAGTAGCTGGGACTACATGCATCTGCCATGATGTCCGGCTAATTTTTCTACTTTTTGTAGAGACAGGGGGTCTCACTCTTGCTCAGGCTGGTCTCGAACTCCTGAGGTCAAATGATCTTCCTGCCTTGGCGTCCTAGAGTGCTGGGATTATAGGTGTGAGCCACTGTGCCAGGTCCTAGAGTTTTTTATAAAACAAATTTTTAAATTTTGATGAACTTCAGTTTAGCAATTTTTTCTTTTATGGATTGTGCTTTTGATACAGATCTAGATTCTGAAGATCTCCTACAGTTTCTCCTAGAAGTTTTGTATTTACATTAAATATAGAACATTTTGAGTTCATTTTTTGCTTGTGAATATCTGGTTGCTCTATCACCATCTGTCGAAAAAATATCTTTTCTCCACTGAATTGCTTCTGCATCTTTGTCCAAAATTGTTTGGGTGGATTTGTGTGTCTATTCCTGGGTTTTCTATTCTGTTCCATTAATCCATGTGTCTGTCCTGTAAATACCATGCTATCTTGATTATTGTAGCACATTTATAATTTTAAATGTTTTAGTGGTTATATTTAAGAAGTAAAAAAGAAACAGATGCAATTAATATTTTCAAAAAGTTTATTTTGAAATATAGATGATCCCTTACTCATGATGGTTCAACATAATGAATTTTTGACTTTACAATGAGCTTATTGGGCTCTGGCACACCAAAAATGCATTTTTGACTTACAGTGTTTTTGGTTTGTGATAGTTTTATCTGGTCTTAACACCATTGTAAGTTAATGAGCATCTGTAATTACAGGTTCACAAGAAGTTGCAAAATAATACAGAAGTCCTATGTACTCATCATCTGGCTTATCAAATCAGATGAATCAGTGAATGAATGTTTGAGTGAGAAATGAAGGAAGGAAAGTAGTCTTTTCCTTTTGGTGTTCCCAGGGCCTGTACACTGTGTGGCACATAGTAGGGGCTCAACAATGGTTGTGTGCATGAAGAGAGAGGCCAGGCATAGTGGCTCACACCTGTAATCCCAGCACTTTGGGAGGCTGAGGCAGGAAGATCACTGGAGGCTAAGAGAAGACCAGCCTGAGCGAGAGTGTGACCCTGTCTCTTAAAAAATAGAAAAATTAGCCGGGAAGAATGGCACAGCTTTATAGTCCCAGCTGCTAGGGAGGCTGAGGCAGACAGATTGTTTGAGCCCATGACTTTGAAGTTGCAGTAAGTTGTAATCACTATGATGACATCACTGCATTTTAGCCCGGGCAACAGAGAGAGACCTTATTTCAAAAAACAAACAAGAAAAAAAAAAAAAATGGAGAGAGAAAAGGAAGAAAGAAGGGTGGGAGGGAGGAAGGGGAAAAAATGAAAGAAAGATGTAGCTTGCTCCCTTTCCTGTGCCTTCAGGGCCTTACCAGTGCTAGATGTGACATCGTAGGTACTTGGCGAATATCTAATTGCTAATTGCATGAATGTTGGATGGTTCAGAGCCACTCTCTTCAGGTGAGGCTGACTCTCTCCAGGGGCCTCAGCATTTCAAGTGACCTTGCATCTGCCCTGGCAGGTGGATGAGCAGATTCGTGCCTGCTATGCACAGACCATGGCTGAGTGGCTGGTCTGCGAAGCAATCGTGCGACAGAGGGAGCGGGAGTCACATGCTGCAGCTCTGGCCAAATGCTCCTCAGGAGCCAGCCTAGACAGCCATCTGCACCGAATGATGCACAGAGACTCCACCATCAGCAATGAGGTGACAGCAGTGGCTTCAGGGAACAAAAGGGGTGGTGAAGGCCAAGACTTGCTTTATTAGGCTGAGTGTCTGGGGTTTTGGGACAGTACCACTCATGGCTTTATTTTTGAGGTTGGGGGGGGTGAGTGACTCTGCAATTAGACCTGGGTTCTAACTCCACCCTTACCTAGTTCTGGGTTCTCCTGCAAGCCCCTTTTCTTCTGGGCCTCAGTTTCTGCATCTGTAAAGTGGGACTAATCAGGTGTACAGAGGAGGTTTGTGTATAGCTCAAACAAGACAAGGTATATAAAGTCCCTAGCACAATGTCTGGCTTTAATTGATTTAACAAATGCTTATTGAGTACCTACTACGTGCTAGTTACTGTCAGAAATGTCCTAGAATGTCAAGAATGTTCCAGTAACCTCCCAGAACCTCCAGTTAAACAGCCTCAAGCAGGAGCTCAGAAAAAAAAGGTTAATTCTGTTCACCAGTTATCTCTATCAGTTATCAATTGCCATGATACTGCTGTATAACAAACAACCACCAAAAGTCAGTGACTTCCAACAATCAACATTTATTTTTGCTCACCAGTCTGTGAGACCAGGTGAGAGGTTCTGCTCTGAGCTGGGCTGGGTGGGGCTCACTCTGGCATCAGCTGTCTGTGTCTGGTTAACTGAAAGGTTTGTTGATCTCAGTTGGGCATTCTCGTTTGTCTGTGATGACACAGCCGTGTGCACCAGGGGCCTCATCGTCCCTCCAGCAAGGAGCAGATGCTGAAGAGATAAGCCAGAAATGCACAAGCACGTTTTAAGCCTCTACTGAGTTAAGTTTGCTAATCCCGATGACTGAAGCAAGCCACATGGCCAGGCATAGCATCAGAATAGGCAAGAACTGCCAAATTCAAGGGCAGCAGGCACGTATGCAGGCAGCAGGTAAATAAAAATGAGCCATAAAAACAACCAGTTACTCTGAGCTAAAATATCTGGCAGACGTCTCAAGTAGAGAGAGGTTGATGGTGGGTGCTCCAGTTGTGGAAGTGGGAGGTGGAGGCCCAGAGGCCAAAGCAGTCTCTGAGGAAGCTCCGGGAAGCAGGGAGTGGTTCCCTCTTTGCATTTTATAGCTAAGAAGCTGAGCCCTGAGGGGGTGAGCCAGTCAGGATAGAGAGGAAATCAGGCTTCCTGGCTCACAGACCAGCAGACACTCCTGCTGCGGGCCAGGATGCAGCCTCACCCTCTCTCCCTCCTATTCCTTTTCTCAGTCCTCCCAGAGCTGCAGCTCGGGCCACCAGAACATCCGCCTGCACAGTGACTCCAGCAGCAGCACACAGGTGACCGCTCAGAGGCCCCACCCCTTCCACCGGCCTCACCCTGCCAGCCCATGCCCCTCCCTTCCACCCCGGGTGATGGGGATTGGATGTCCATCATTTGCAGTTCATTTTCTGGGTTATTTAAGCTTTTTATACTAGCTTTAAAAGTCAAGTTTTTTCCAAGTAACATATGAATCTAGTCCCCCTGTAAAAAACTAAAACATTGCAGAGAAAGTCAAAGTTTACTTTGATCATCTTTAATCCCTGGCTGCCCACCATTGAAATAACATCACCATCATCATTTTGCTGAATATCCTTTCAAGACCTTCTGTATGCCTTTACATAACAGAAAGCTGTAAATAATATAGCAATGTTATAGCAAATATAGCAGTGTTTGGTAGTCTTTAAAAAAAATTCTACATAAATTCCATCAATGTGTTCAAGAACTTTCCATTTCATTTGATGAAAAGAGATAGCTCGATCTCCCTCAATATCAAAGAAGAAAAGAAACATGTGTAGTATGTCACCTTTCTTGTGAAAAGAGGAAATATTAATATAGGTATATTTTTGCATCTGCTTTCAAAAACAGCCGAAAGATAAACCAGAATTAAATCAAAATGGTTACCAAGAGGGGGAGGGGAGAGGGAAAGAAGCTACATTTCCCTGAATATGCTTTTTCTTTTTTCTAATTTTGACTTTGAATTTAAATGGAGTTAGGCAAATTTTTTACTTATCTTAAACCAATTAAATCCAAAATAAGTTTTTAAAAGCACAGAAATATACAAAACTAACCATAAATCAAGTTGGTGAGATAACAGAAAAGAAATATTTCAGGTGACTTTGGAACACAGTTTTTGGCTGTCTAACCTTGACGGGATATGACCTGAGGACATAAAGAAACACAAATAAATCTTTAAAATGTATCCTGGATATTTCTTCATAGTGTCTCATATATATCCAACTACATTTTAAAATTGATCCATAATTATCAACCACATGGCTATAAAAGACTCTTTTTTAAAAATTGATCCTTTTTCTTTTTCCTTTTAAAGAATGATGTGCACCTAGTAGAGGTCTGTCTGATGAAAAAACATGTTCCTCCCCCATTTCAATGCCCTAGGTCCCCTTCTGGCTTATTCTATGCACACACGAGCATGGAGGTCACGTTTTTATTTATCACAAGCAGGAATCTGTATTCTGCCTTGTTCTACCTCTCTTTTCACTTGGCTGTCTGGTATTCCACTGTGTGCGTGTGGCATGTTTGGACTGATCCCTGTTGTTGGGTACTCAGGTTGCTGCTGTGAGCAGGGCATCCTAGTCCATCTGTCTCTGTGCACCTTGTCCTCAGGTGTTTGAGTCTGTTGATGAGGTGGAGCAGGTGGAAACTGAAGGCAGGTTGGAAGGGAAACAGCCCAAGATCCCGAATGGGAACCTGGTGAACGGCACTTGTTCCCCAGACTCTGGGCATCCCTCCTCCCATAACTTCTCCTCGGGCCTCTCGGAGCACTCGGAGCCCAGTCTGAGCACAGAAGACAGTGTCCTGGATGCCCAGCGGAATATCCCCCCAGTGCTGCAACTCAGGGACAGCAGCATGGATGACAGGCAGAGCAGTGAGGCCACCACTTCCCAAGGCGAGGCTCGTGAGGAGCTGGCTGTGCAGGACAGCCTGGAGGTGACCTCCTTGCCAACGAGAGCATGGATGAGTTCATGTCCATCACTGGCAGCATGGACGTGGCCCTGCCTGAAAAGGATGATACTGTGATGGAGAGCTGGCGGGGCAGCGAGGCAGAGAAACGTAGCCAGATGGACAGCGAGGACAACCTCTCAGAGGAGCCTGAGATGGAAAGCCTCTTCCCTGCGCTGGCTTCTCTGGTTGTGACCACTTTTGCCAACAATGAGGTGTCCCCTGTGTCGTCCAGTGGTGTCACCTACTCTGTAAGTCACCAGGACTCTCCACTCAATTATCTTAGCTCCAGCTGTAGGATGGAGGGGATGTACCACAAACCCTTTATCCAGAACAACCCAGTAGTGAGCCCTCTGGGTTGTTGCATTTTGCCCATCACAGAGGATTCACTACAGAAACACATTTGGGAGGGAGGATAATATTTAAAGAACACAGGTTTTGCAGTAAATAATCCTGGGTTCAAATCTCAGCTTTGGCAAGTCACTTGATCCCTTCTGAGCCTCCGTTTCCCTATTCCTTCCTAAGTTGCTTTCAAAATTAACAAGTTAAAGTCCCATGTGCCTGGGACATCCTAAGCACTTGATCACCGGCAACCTTGATGATGAGCTTTGTGATTTAGAGTCAGGTCCAGTGTCTTTTGAATATTCAAATTTGCTTCCTTGCCAGAAAGTCCAAGCCAAGGGACGTCAGCTGAAAGGAGGTTTTTTACTGACTTTGCTATGTATTTATCATCAATTCACTCCCCCAATCTTCCAGTTTTCTAAAAATCTCTTCTCAAGTATTTGGATATGTCAGGTTTATTTATTTGGTACATCCAAAGAATTCCCGAGGCTTTCAGGCCTTGCCCTGTCCCCATGCCTGAGCTGTAGTTGTCATCCACCCTCATCTCACGTCCCCTTTGCTTTGCTTCTCTTCTATTTTCCGTCTCATGTTTACCTCTTTCTTGGTTCTCTCCCTTGTTGAGGGGCACATGCCCCAGTGGCATCCACATCCTTAGCGTTTCATTCCTTCTTACATCATAGGCCTCTCGTTCTGGGATAACCGTCTTTTTGTACGAAGTGCACTCTTTAGCATGTCCTGTTGCAGAGTATCTCTCCATTTTGAACAGTATTCATCTCACCTTATTCTTGCAAGGTGTTTTCACGGAATATGCAGCTCTAGATTGTAGTTATTTTCTCTCAGTATTTTGAAGGTATTGTTGCACTGTCTTGTAGATTCCGTTGTTGCTGTGGATAAATCAGTTGTTTACTTGTCATTCCTTTAAAAAATCTTGAAAGATCTAATTTTCATTTTTTTAAAGATAATCTCCTCTCTTTCTGGCTGCCTTTAGGGTTTTGTTTTTTTTTTTTGGCCGGGGCTGGGTTTGAACCCACCACCTCCGGCCTGTGGGGCTGGTGCCTTACTCCACAGGCGCTGCCCACCTTTAGGGTTCTTTTTTTGGGTGTGTGACATTGTGTGCCTAGGTATGGATTTCTTTTTTGTAGTGGTTTGTTGGGTTTTATGTATCTGCAAATTGGTGTCTTTAGACAGTTCTGGAAAATTCTCATCTATTATTTACTCAGCTGTTGCTACTTCCCCATTTTCTCCCTCCGGCTGTAGCTCTGGTTAAACGTTTGTTACATCTTCTCACCCTGTCCTCTATGGATACCACTTCTCTTTCATTTATCATTTCCTTGACGTTGACACCACTTCTCTTTCATTTTATCATTTCCTTGACGTTCTGTGCTGAATTCTGGATATTTTCTTCAGATCTCCTTTTAATTCACTAATTCTCTCTTCAGAGTGTCTAATTTTCTGTCACCTTTCTCTAATTAGCATTTAATATGCCTTTTTAAAGTTTTATTTGGCTTTTCTGCAGTTGTGCTTTAAAACAATCTACTTATTTTTATAGTCTACTCCTCTTGTTTTTAACCTCTTTTATTTCCTTAAATAGAGCAAACATATTTATGTATTTTGCTTTAAATACAGCAAAAACTAAGCAGGAGTCTAATTCTGCTGTCTGGCATTTATGCTGTTATTTATGATGCCTTTCTTTCTCTGGGGGTGTTTTCTGATTTTTGAGCACAGGTTCGTATTTCTTGGAGTTCTGTCTGTTGCCCTATTTAAAGCCTAGGTGTGAAGCAGATTCCTCAATAGAGGGTTTTCTTCCTGGTACCAGGAGAATACAAGTGTGAGATGACTTTGAACTAAATTCTCTGATCTTTCATACCATCTAGGTTGTGGAAATGTGGATTATAAACCTGCATGAGTTGTAAACCTGACTTGTGGCTCTTAATCATCTAGGGAGATCATTTACACTTAATTTATACATATGTTCAGGCATCAAGGCATTGTTTTGAGACCCCGAGACATTAGTATTAATAGTTTTTCTAGTCATCCCTTACTGAAGGTGTGATTCTTTGGGGTTCTACCTTTCTTCAGGAAGGTCTTTTATTAGACTCCGCACCTCAGAAGGTTTGGGGAACTCAAAGTAATTAAATCTAAGCTTAAATTTTCCAATTTGGCATCTTCCCTCAGGGAGTAAGCCAATTTTGGTGTTATCTCACCTTTCTGGATTAGGTTTTGATCCTTAAATGTTGCCATTTCCTTCTCATACCATTGAACAATTTCAAAATTAAGCCCAGAGTGCGTTCTTCCATTCTCCTTGTCCAGGTTCTAGCAGAGAGCAGTGCGCTCCCTGTAGTTGCGACTCTTTGAGAAAGAATTGTATCCTATAGAATAAAAGACACTTGCCCTCAAAACAAACTATTCATGTGATGGATACACTGAAAGCCCAGACTTCTCACCATACAATTCATCCCTGTAACAAAAGCCATTTGTACCCCCTAAATTTATTGGAATAAAAAAAAAATAAAAACAAATGAAATCAAACACCCAAGCAGTCCAGGAGAGGATTAGGAGGAGGGGAGATGCTCTTTGTCTCCTAGTGAGGAGTTGGGTGTAATTTTTCATTTCTTCCCCTCTTGGGGCCTTATAGCCGGAGCTGCTGGACCTATATACAGTGAATCTGCATCGCATCGAGAAGGATGTGCAGAGGTGTGACCGCAACTACTGGTACTTCACCCCTGCCAACTTGGAGAAGCTGCGCAACATCATGTGCAGGTGGTGGGGGTGAGGGGAAGGACCCGGGAAGGGAGAGGGTTTGGACAAGATCAGGGCTTTTGCAGGCCCAGGGAGAATTTATTTCGGTCTCTGAAGCTGACTTCATTCCCACCTGGAATCTAATTTCAACCCACACTGACAAATAATAATAAAAACAACAACACCGAGCATTTATTAAGCACCTGCTGTATACCACTGTTCTGAGCCTTTTTTGATCATTGCTTAATCAGTCCTCAACTAACCCTCAACCTATCCCCTTTTATAAGTGGGGATGTGGAGGCTCAGAGAGGAACTACATTACTCAGAGCACTCTGGGCTGTGGGTAGCTCACAGCCACATCGCTCTGTCTCTACAATCTGCCTTCTTTTTCTTTTTTTCTTTAAGTCAAGATCTAGGGCTTAAGTACTATTCATTAAAAAATAACTACTGGCATTTATTAAAATATGGACGTTGGCCTCTTTGCATATTTGCCCTGTCAATGGAGGTTCTTTGGCTTTCTATGGCAAACACATCCTGCTTTGTCAACTTTCTTACTCTGTAAACTTATCTTTCTCTTCCTCAATAAACTTTGTATCACTCTTGCCTAAAAAAAAAAATACAAAAGTAACCCCTGCTTATTAAAAAATTCAAGTAAGTTAAGGAGATTAGAGCCTTATAAGATATAAAGAGAAACTTCTCCTCATCTTCACTAGTCAATGCCATTCGCCCAGAATTAATGACTACAAACAATTTAGTAGTAACTAATTGATTGTATGGCTACAAAATGGGATGCTGATGGTAACTGTTTCGTGTGATTATTTTGAAAAGTAAATGGTGCAATGCGTGCATAGTGGGCTGAGTATACAGAAAATGCTCAGTAAATATAAATTATTGTTATATTAATAAAGGGTAGACCAAGATTCCAGATAGAGGAAACTGCTAGGGCAAAGGCACCAAGGTATAAATGTGGTTTATTTGTGCAAGGGGAAGTGTGGCTGGAGGGGAAGAGAAACTAAGAAGTAATATGTAAGCTGTGAACATGAATTGAGAACAGGTTATAAATGCTTTATATCCCCAGTAAAGGAGTTTGTACATCATCCCATCAGACAGTGGGGACCTTGTGAAGGTTTTTGAACATACAGAAGCCTCCTGGAGCTGGACTTCAGGGAGGTCATTCTGATGGCTGCTCATAGGATGCTTGAAGAGAGTAGGACAGGTAGTCAGGATGCTGAGGGAGTGGTCCAAGTGAAGGGTGGGAGACCAAACACGGAAGGAGGGGCCTGCAGAGGCGGGTCATGCAGGGAGGAGGGGCGGAGGGGCCTGCAGAGGCAGGTTGTGCAGGGGGGAGGGGCGGAGGGGCCTGCAGAGGCGGGTTGTGCATGCCATCACTGGCCCCTCACATCTCTCATAGCTACGTCTGGCAGCACATTGAGATCGGCTACGTCCAGGGCATGTGTGACCTTCTGGCTCCCCTGCTGGTCATTCTGGATGATGGTGAGTGTGTCTTCCCTGCCCCAGGACTGGGGGGTACAGTTTCCTTCCCACCACAGGGCAGGGAGGTTAAACTCACTTTGTGACTCCATGGAATGGGTCAGGACAGGTGCTCAGAAGACCTGTCTGGAGAACACATCAAGATTCTAGTGAAGTAAAATTCCTTGTGTCCCTTGATGCCCAATACTTAACACATATCCAGGCCTTTGCTAGCCACTGATTGTATGTACACGAATATGAATTTAAAAAAAAAAAAAAAGCCAGTAAGGCCCAGATGGCTTTACTGGGTAGTTCTACCAAACATTCAAAGAATTACCACTAATTATGTAGAAGCTCATTTTAAAAAATACAGAAGGAAGGAACACTTCCCAACTCATTTTGAGGGCAGTCCTCATATGAGTACTGGGTACCACTGGTACCCTGACACCCAGTACCAGACAAAGACATTATAAGATAACTACATACCAATATTATTTAAGAATATAAATGCAAAAATCCTCATCAAAGTATCAACGGACTTATTCCAACAAGATACAAAATGGACTGTAAACAAAAACAAAGTGTGGTTTATTCCAGGAATGTAAGAGAGATTCGACATACAAAACTAAATCATTGTAATTCACACATTAACAGATTAAAAGGCAAAGAACACAAAAGTATCTCAATTGACATAGAAAAACATAACAACATCCAGTACCTTTTTATGATTAAAAAAAAAAACTCAACAGGGCCGGGCACAATGACTCCCGCCTGTAATCCAGCACTCTGGGAGGCCAAGAGGAGTGGATTTCCTGAGCTCACAGGTTCAAGACCAGCCTGAGCCAGTGCGAGACCTCGTCTCTAAAAAAAAAAAAAAAAAGAAAAGAAAAGAAAAATAGCTGGGCATGTGGTGAGCACCTGTAGTCCCAGCTACTAGGGAGGCTAAGGCATGAGAATTGCTTGAGCCCAAGAGTTTGACGTTGCTGTGAGCTGTGACACTAAGGCACTCGACCCAGGGCAACAAAGTGGCGACCCTCCCCCACCACCACCAGAAAAAAACAAAAAACTAATACTCAACAAATTAGGAATGGAAGGGAACTTACTCACCTTACTCAACATGATAAAGAGTACCTCAGAAAACCCACAAATAGCATCATATTAAATAAGGAAAGATTTGAGCACATTCCCCCTGAGGTCAGGAACAAGACAGGATATCTAATTTGCCACTACAAGTTGTACAGGGCAATTAAGGAAGAAAAAGAAATCTAAGCCATCCAGATTGGAAAAGAAGTTAAATCTCTATTCATGGATGACACGATTTTGAATATAGAAAATCCTAAGGAATAAAAGAAAAGATAGAACTCATAAGTTTAGCAAGGTTGCAGGATACAATACACGGTCAATAAATAAAAGCCTATTGTACCTCTGTATGCCTGAACAATCCCAGAATGAAATTAGGGAAACAATTCCATTTGCAGTAGCATCTAAAAGAAAAAATATTTATGAATAAATTTAACAGAACTGTAGTGTTTGTACATCGAAAACCACAAGACATTGATAAAAGAAAATTTTAGAAACCGAAATAAATGGAAAGACATCTCATATTCATGGACTTGAAGACTTAGTATTGTTAAGGTAGCAATGCTTTCCAAATTGATCTGTAGATTCAGTACAATCTCTATCAAAAATTTACTGCCTTTTTTGCAAAAATTGACCAGCTACCCCTAAAATTGATACAGAAATACAACTCAATGAGGAAAAAATAGTCTTTTCAACATACGGTACTGAAACAACTGGATATCCTTTATGCAAAAGATTGAAGTTGAACCCTTACCTCACACTATGGACAAAAAACTAATTCTAAATGGATCATAGATCTAAATACAAGAACTAAAATTGTAAAACTCTTAGAAGAAAACACAGAGAATTCTTTGTGACCTTGGTTTCTTAGATGTGACATCAAAAGCATAAATGACAAAAGAAAGAATAGGCAAATTGGACTTCATCAAAATTGAAAAGTTTTGTATTCCATAGGAAACCATCAAGAAAACAAAGAGAATCTAAAGAATGGGAAAAAAAGTGCAGGTCAAATATGTGATGATAAGGGACTTCTATCCAAAATATACAAAGAACTCTTATAATTCAATAATAAAAAAGATAATTTAAAATGGATAAAGGATTTTAATAGACATTTCTCAGTAGAATCAAAGATGTAGAAAATGTCCAACAAGCACATTAAAGCTAGTCAACATCATTAATCAGTAGGAATATGCAAATCAAGTTGAACTGTGTCTTGGCATCATTGTCAAAATCAATTCACCATCAGCGAAAGGGCTTATTTCTGGACTGTGATTTCTGTTCCACTGATAGATAGTGATTTGTATGACTCCATTTATATGAAGTGTCCAGAAAAGGCAAAGCCAGAGACAGAAGGTAGACTAGTGCTACACGCCTCTCCAGGGACTGGGTGGAGAGGGAAATGGGGAGTGGCTGCTTCGTGGGTACAGGGTTTCCTTGTGGAGTGAAGAAATGTTCTGGAACTAGATAGTGGTGAATTCACACAACATTGTGAATGTATTAAACTACTAAGACTATTCAAAAATGGGAGTACAACCCCACTCTTGAGCCACAGGCTGCACATGGTGATTTCCTTCAAAAAGTCCAATATGGTGGGAATGGTGGGACATATGGGTGAGGGAGAAACATTAAAGCTCTAAAACCTGACAAACACTATCTCAGCCAGGTGAACAAGGTCAACATCAATCTTAAATTGCATTGATAGTATATGCCTTTGATATGATATAATTAAAATGGCACTTTACCTCCATGGTCTGCTGTCCAATAACCCATAATCTTTCTTATTGTGAGAGAAACATTAGGAAAATTCCATTACTCATGGTGTAAGATCCTACAGAAATACCTGATTGGTACTCCCACAAGCTGTCAAGGTCATCAAAAACAAGAAAAGCCTAAAAAACTGCCACAGCCAAGAGGAGATATATGTGCCATCTTGGGTGGGATCTTGGAACAGAAAAAGCACATTCAGTAAAAACTAAGGAAATCTGAATATATACTTTAGTTAATAAGGGCATCAACATTGGTTTATTAAGTGTAACAAAGGTGTCGTGCTAATATTAAGATAATAATAGAGGGAACTGATGTGAGGTATGTGAGAACTCTACTATCATCTCAATTATTTATAGATTTAAACTATTCTAAAAAATGTCTTTGAAAAAATAAATGACATCCTACTTTGAGAACCCTTCAGACTAGTGTAGCTTTCTCCAAAGTTATCAATTGCTAAGAGAAAATAAAATACCATTTTCAAAAAGTTTTTGAAACACTGAGTTAAACAAAACAAATTGCAGGACTTGTCAGCACCTTTACTTACTAGATACATGTAGTGATTCCTGACGCAGCAGATATTCTAAGCATTTCACAAAGTTATCCGGCCTTTTCTTTGCTTATCATCTATAAAAGTTCTTCCAGTATTGACAATTGCTGTGCAAGTACAATGGTTCCCAGACTTGAGAATTTCATGAACCAATAGAATGGCAAAAGAGGGGGGGGAAAGTTTGGGACCAACAAAACATTACCAGTTTTTCATTGTAGCAAATAAGGATCTTCTTAACAAGAGCATCTGCTGTTAGCCATCATTTCCTAAAAGAAGATGTTTCAAAACCTGCAAGGTGAGAAATAGGTAATGAATTTAAGATTAGAAAGCATCCCTTGAAATGGAATACTCTTGGTTCTGCATTGTCCATAAGTTATGTATTTGGCTGTGGACTTTGAACTAGCTCTGGGCCTTAGACCATCACTTTGGGAACCCCTGTCCCCTGGGCAATGATACAGCTGATTGTTTGTCCTGTGTTGCTTCCTCAGAAGCCCTCGCCTTCAGCTGCTTCACAGAGCTCATGAAGAGGATGAACCAGAACTTCCCCCATGGAGGTGCCATGGACACGCACTTTGCAAACATGAGGTCACTGATCCAAGTATGAGCCAGTATCTAGTCCTGTTTGGACTTTTTGGAGAAACAGTAAGTGTATCTTAGTGGCTTAAGAGTGAGCAATTTGGAGCCAACTCAATAGGTTTGAGTCCTATTTCGGCTACTCACTAGCTGTCCAGCCTCATAGGCTTTTATCTCCCTGAGCCTCAGCGTTCTCATCTGTAAAAGTGGCTTATTTTCTTATTTATGTGATTCCCAGTAAATTTTTACACTTACAAGGGAAATGAAACAAACTAATGCATTTATAGATCTTAGCCCGATGTCTGGCAATGCCTCTCAGAGTCTAGTCCATGAGCAGCATTATCAGCCTCACCTCAGAACTTTTAGAAATGCAAATTACTAGGCAAGGTCTCCCACTGAATTAGAATTTCTGAGAGTTGGGCCAAGGAATCCATGCCATTTGAGGCTCCATAGGTGATTTCGATGCAAGCTCAAGTTTGAGAAGTGCTATAATAAATGCTAGCTCTTTAACATCTATAGTGTATCTGCTCCCAGATGAATTGAGACATTCACCCCTGTGAGCGGAAGGAATGGAAGTGTATTAACCCAAGTAAATAATAGGGACCCGTAATGATCTACGAACAAGCAGTGGAGCTACATCCTTAATCACATTAGCTCTGAAAGATTCCTTGGTAGAGTTAAAAAAAAAAAGTTACTAAATCCTTTTGACCTGAGAAAAGTAGAAAGAGTAATATAATGAATACCCACGTTTCCACCTGCACCTGCCCAAGAAATAGAACGTTAACTACAGATTTATTTCTTAGCCTTCATGTAGGCTTTCCCCTACTTTTGTCGTCCTAGGGGTAAGCACTTTCTAGAATGTGACATTTATCACTAAAATGCATTTTTTGAAATTCTTTAAAGCATACACATATAATCCTAAATAACATCTAATACTACATATTGTTTCTCAAGTTCCTCTACTTACATAAATAGTTGTAAATGGTATAAATTCTTCTGCAGCTTGTTTTTATACTCAGTAACAGGTTTGCGATGCTCACTCCCAACAGGGCAATTAATTCCTGGAAGTACAGTCATGCACTTCAAGAGTGTAACACTTTATATCACATTTTATTTGAATCCACTATCCTGTTGGTGATCATTTAGGTTGTTTTCATTTTGTTTTGTTTTGTTTTTGCTTTGGGCAATTTTGGGGTTTTGTTTTTGGTCAGTGCTGTACTGAAATACTTGTGTGCATTTCTCTGTGAATACATGCAAGAGTGTTGCAAGAGGGCAGGTCCCTGGAGTGGAACTGCTGGTCAGAGAGAGCGTGCGCATCTTCAGCAGACACAGCTCGCTCAGCCTCCAACGTGACTGTACCAGTTTCTGTGCTCAAGAGCAGTGTTGGAAGGGTTTTTTGACACAATCCATCATCACTTGATATTGTCACACATCTTAATTTTCACCAGTATCTTGGGTGTGATTAGAACATCCTGTTGGGATTTTATTTGCGTTTTTCTTGATTAAAAGTGGAACTGAATATCTTTTCTTTTTTCTTTTTTTTTGTTTATTTGGACTACTATTCTGATGAATTACCTGTTCTATTATATACTTTGCCATTTTATATGGCTATTTTTTCCATAATTAGAATCTTAACTCCACATATTTTCCCCTTATTTTTGTGCATACTATTTCGAACCTGCTGTTTTTATCTTTTCACTTAACAGCATATCTGTTAGCTGGAGACATTCTTCCACCACCTTTTTTAAAATAATAATTCTTTTGCAATATAAGTCAGATATCATACGATTCATTCTTGTAAAGTGTACAATTCGGTGGTATTTAGTATATTCATAGAGTTATGCACACATCACCAATTTCAGAACATCTTCATTACCCACCAAGGAAGCTCTTTACCCATGAGCAGTCACTCCCCGCTTCCTCTCTCTCCTCAAACCCTGGAAGCCGCTGTCTACTTTCTGTCTTTATACAGATTTAGCTTTTCTAAACATTTCATGTAAATGGAACCATACAATATATGGCCTTTTGTGACTGGCTTCTTTCACTTAGTATAATGTTTTCAAGGTTCATCCACATTGTTCCATATATTAGAATTTTTTTCCTTTTTATTACCAGGTCATATTGAATTAAATCATACGAATATACCACTTCTTGTGTATCCATTCATCTGTCGATGGACATTCAAATTGCTTCCGTTTTTGGCTGTTACAAATGATGCTGCTACCCACATTTATTCATGTACAAATTTTATGTGAATCTATGTTTTTATTTCTCTTGGGGTTATACCTAGGAGTTGAGTGACATGGAAATTTCATGTTCAACTTTCTGAGGAGCTGCCAGACTGCTTTCCACAGCAGGTGCACCATTTTGCATTCCCAGGAGCAGGGCATGAGGTTCCAGTTTCTCTGAATCCTTGCCAACACCTGTTACTGTCTATCATTTTGATTTTAACCATGCTTATGAGTATGAAGTGGGTATGTTGTTGTGGTTTTGATTTGTATTTCCTTAATGACTGATGATGTTAAGCATCTTTGGTGTGCTTGTTAGCCATTTATAAATCTTTTTTGGAGAAATGTCTGCTCAGATCTTTTGCCCATTTTTTTAACCCCACTGGTATATGTTGTGCAGATGTGCCACTATTATTCAACCGTCCCCTCTGCTCCAACTTTTTTTCTCGGGAGGCTGATGCTGCCCTTTCCTTCTTCCAACAGATCCTGGACTCAGAGCTATTTGAGCTGATGCATCAGAATGGGGACTACACTCACTTTTACTTCTGCTATCGCTGGTTCCTGCTGGATTTTAAGCGAGGTACACTGGAGGTTTTATTTCTAGACTATTTATAGCAGAACTGAACGGGAAAAGACATAGTAGAGGTGTGCCTGAAGGGTGCTGGGGCAAAGGCAGCAGAGGAAAGTGGCACACGTGTGTGGAGCTCTGACAGTCTATTCACTCTGCCGTAGGTGCTGTTAAGATCCCAATTTGACTGTGAATGGGTTAACAAACTGTGGTATATGTATACCATGGAATACTATTTAGCCATAAAAGAAGATGGGGACTTTACAGCTTTTGTATTAACCTGGATGGAATGGAAATACATTCTTCTTAGTAAAGTATAACAAGAATGGAGGAGCAAGAATCCAGTGTAATCAAATACTGATATGAAGACAGTGGATGAACTAATACATGCCCACACAAGAGAAAACCTCAATTCAAGCTGGGGGAGAAAGGAAGGGAAGGGGAAGGAGGGAGGGGGAGGGAGACCAGTGAGCTCCCACCCAGTGGGCACAATGTAAGGTGTATGACGCAACTCCTGGGGGCAGGACACAACTATAACAGGGACCTTACCTAACAATGCAAACACTGTAACCTAATCGTTTGTAGCTTCCTATTAATCTGAAATTAAAAAAAAAATCCAAATTTGACCAATGAGGAAAGTGCTGTTGAGAAGAATGACATTCAGAGCTAGGACTGGGAGAGCCAGGATCTGAATACACCTTTGTCTACTCCCAAAGCCTATTCCCTTCCTTTCTGTAATGATGCTTATCAGGGACCGGGACTTGTAAAGCCCACCGGGCAGGGGTTATTCTGTACGCATTTCAAACATGACTTGGAAGTGATGCATATCACACAGCACGCTGTTGCCATTGTGCAAACGTAGGGGAAGGTAATAATACTAACATCTAATATATATGAAGGGGGTTATTAGTTGATAGACACTGTGCTTAGCCATTTATATGTATTACCTCTTTGGTTCTCTGCTACTATCAGCTTCACTCACCTTCCAGGTGAGGAAAGAAAGAGGGAAATAGAGAAGTAACTAGCCCGAGGTCCCCTGGCTAGCGAGTACTGGAGGAAGGATTCACAGGAGTTTACTGGACATGGGAAGCCTTGCTTTTAACCCCTGCTCTGTTCTGTCTCTTTACTAGAATCAGAGGCAGCACCAGCTCTGCCTATGTGCTTGGGAGACAAGGTTTAGAGACACTTCCATAGGTGCTAATGGAGATGGAGATGTGGGTTAGGGGTGAACTCTGGTCAAAGGGCAGGGCAGGGACAGGTCTGTGTAAATCAAACCTGGACGTGCCAAGTTCCTCTGCTCACAGAGTATCAGAGCTGGAAGGAACTTAGAACCCACCTGCTTTACAGAACCCATTCTACAGATGGGTAAATCTGAGGCTTCTGTCAAATGACAGAGTCCAGGTCTCTTGGACCTGGCCTGGGCTCTATCCGTTGCACCAGCACAGAAGCACAAATCAGAGCTGGCCTGGGATTTTCCCAGAATGATTTTCACAAGGGAGGGCAGCACCATGGGCCCTGTTGCTGACTCTCTCCCCATGCATGTGTGTTGTGTTTCCATAGAACTCGTTTATGATGATGTCTTCTCTGTCTGGTAGACTATCTGGGCAGCCAAACATGTCTCATCCACCCACTATGTCCTTTTCATCGCACTGGCTCTAGTGGAAGTCTACCGAGACATCATTTTGGAAAACAACATGGATTTCACAGATATCATCAAATTCTTTAATGGTACCTGCATGACTAGGTTGTCTTGTAGTGGGTGCAGGCTTCCGTATGGCCCCATTCAGGAGGGTTGGACAGTTGCTGAAATTGATTCATGGTGAAGGGGGTGATAAGGGTTCTTCTCACTTCTTATTGACTATTTGACTATTCTCAAAAGGATAAGTTGATATTATGTAATGCTGAAAATGTTTTTCTCAGGCATCTGGCAGAGGGATCATGGGTGTTGAAAAAAGCTCAGGGACAAAGCCTGGCCCTGCCACTGACCATCTGTGCCAATGGACAATACGTTTTCATTCTCTCTAAACACACACTTCCTCACCTGTGAAATGGGGTAGCAGCGTCTGCTTCAGAGGATTGATATGTATAGGAAAAGCATGAGAAAGGACAGCCTTTGAAACCAGACAAATGTGAATTCTGATCCCAGCTCTGCCATTCAGGAGCTGTGTGACCCTGTCCAAATGACTTTACATCTCTGGGCCCCTTCAGAGATAAAATGTTGCTAACACCACTTCCCTCCCAGGGATACCCAAAGGATTAAATGAGACAACATGGGTAAGTTGCACCACGTGGCTCATGGGAGGGGCCCCATAAGTGAAAGCTATTGCTACTGTTGTCTCTATTTTAAATATATTTTTAAGGGTGGCGCCTGTGGCTCAGTGGGGAGGGCGCCGGCCCCACATGCCGAGGGTGGCGGGTTCAAGCCCAGCCCCGGCCAAACTGCAACCAAAAAATAGCCAGGTGTTGTGGTGGGCGCCTGTAGTCCCAGCTGCTTGGGAGGCTGAGGCAAGAGAATCGCGTAAGCCCAAGAGTTAGAGGTTGCTGTGAGCCGTGCGACGCCACGGCACTCTACCCGAGGGCGGTACAGTGAGACTCTGTCTCTACAAAAAAAAAAAAACAAATCTTCCATTAAATACATTTTTAAAAAATGAAAAAGGTTATAGAAAAAGCAAAAGAAGAAAAAGGCCACCTGTGATGTCACTTTTTTTTTTTTGACACAGAGTCTCTGTGTTGCCCTGGATAGAGTGCTGTGGCATCATAGCTCACAGCAACCTCATATTCCTGGGCTTGAGCAATCCTCTTACCTTAGCCTCCCAGTAGCCACAATGCCTGGCTAGTTTTTCTATTTTAGTAGGGTCTCACTCTTGCTAAGGCTGATCTGAAACTCCTCTGAGTTCAAGCAATCCACCTGCCTAAGCCTCCCACAATGCTAAGATTGTAGGCGTGAGCCACCACACTTTTGATGGCACTTTTGATGCGTTATCAGGGTTCTTACTTTAAATAAACTTTTTGTTCTGAAATAATTTTGGATTTTCCTTATCTACTAAAATTTTAGATTTAGAACTGTTTTAGATTTAAAATAGTACAGAGAGTTAATGATACCCTTTGCCTAGCCTTGCCGACTGTTAGCATTTTACAGAATCCTGGAATATTTGTCAATATTAAGAAATTACTATTGGCACATTACTATTCACTAAACTACAGGTTTTATTTCGACTTCACCTGATTTTTTACTAAGGACCTTTTTCTACTCTAGGATCCATTCCCAGAAACCACAGTCATGTATATTTTTATGTTTTTACCATCACAGAATCCAAATGTATGTAGCTTATTTTTTTTACTATTATTACAATTTTTTTACTATTTCAAAAATTGTCTTCCATATAATAATTTTCTTTTGAGACAGAGTCCATACAATAACTTTTTAAGACTATAGAATATATCTCTCATAACTGTCCCATAGCTTACTGAACCATCTCTTATCATTAGCATCTAGGTTGTTTTCAGTTTGAAGGTGTAATTGAGCACCCAAGGCCATTCATATATTAGTGTAGAGCAGTGTTTTTCAACCCTTTTTTATCTCACAGCACACTTGAACCTATACTTAAACTTCCACAGCATACTTAAATTATGTTGATCCGAACAAAGAATTAGAAAAGGACATGCTTACTATGCTTTGAACTTCTTTCAAAAGTAATTTAATTAGGGCAGCACCTGTGGCTCAAAGGAGTAGGGCGCTGGCCCCAAATACGGAAGGTGGTGGGTTGAAACAGCCCCAGCCAAAAAAAAAAAGAAAAAGGTAATTTAATTAATGATCTTGAAAAATGTTTGCGGCATGCCTAAGATCCTCTCATGGCATGCTAGTGTTCTGTGGCACACCGGTTGAAAATCACTAGTGTAGAGGTTCCCAAACTTGCTCAATTCCTGGCATCCCTAGTGTCTCTATAAAATGTTTACAGCACCTCAGGTCAAAGGTTGCATTTAGTAAACAGTTAGGTCCAAACCTCTTAATAAGTATTTATATGTCCTAACAACTTAATGGCATTTGAAAACACACATACATTGAAGGAAAATAACACTTTTATTCTTATTTTATTCTTATATAAGTACAATTACTTACTAATGGGGTGTGCGCACGTGTTAGATTTGTATAACTTCTCAAGCCTCGGTAGCCGATTGAACACTACCACCTTCGTTTTCTGCTCCATGTCGATTTTCACGTAGTGCTTGCTTTTTATCATAGTGACCACTGAAAATCTAGCTTGCAAAAATGCAAAGGAATTGATAGGCATGTCATGCCCTTTGTGAACTCACTCCAGCTAGCAGTTGATGTGGTGCTCAATAAAGGTGGAGTGTTTCTGTGTTCCCCTCAAAACTTAAATATTCCACAGTGCCCCTGTGAGTTCACTGTAGCACTCTAAAGTATCTCAGCACCCACAATCTTAGTTGTTCTGTTTTGGGCTTTTTCCCCCCTCTACAAAATAGTTTCTTTAAGGTAAATGTTTACATTTAGAATTTCTCTGGTTTACAGGTCTGCATTTTGTGTGACTCTTGATAAAATTATTATTATTATTATTTTGCTTTTTCATCCTTCTCTCTCCTCCTTTCTCCTTTACTCGCATTATTACCTCCTCTTTTTTTGTATCTTTATGCATCTGCTGTGTGCCTGGCATTGCTTTCACAAGTTCCGTTTGTAGTAGAGGGGAGGAATGATGTCATGTTTTTTTAAGCACGTTTTGTGAACCAACCTCATTTGATCCCCACAGTGACCTTGAGATGTAGCTGCTCTTCTGACAATCCCCATTTTACAGATGAGGAAAGTGGGATCTGGGGGTACAGGCCTCCTCCAAAGTCTCTGCTTCCAGATACCCTCCCCAGGGGCTAGAAATGTATCCCCAGGCTGCACACAGAAGGAGGCTCATGATATTTCGCCTTCTCCTCTTTCAGAAATGGCCGAGCGACACAACACCAAGCAAGTCCTGAAGCTGGCCCGGGACCTGGTGTACAAAGTGCAGACTCTGATTGAGAACAAGTGAGGGGCACCTCGCCCGGGCAGTGCCAGCGAGCCACCCCCTGCCCGTCCCCTGCCCTCTTTTCTTCCCTGCCAGAGGCTATCCCTGAAGCCAGGGCCTGGCGTCTGTTCAAGTGCACTGAGTTCTGTGCAAGAGAAACTATCCTGACTTTGGCTGCTGGGCGGATGGGGTCGCGGGGTAACCCTTCAGTTCAGCCTTATACGTTCCGGTGTTTGACCAAAGATTGCCTGGAAACGTCTGGCATTTCTCCCTTGTGGGAGCTGGGGGTTGTTGGTGCCGTTCCTGGTCTCCAAAAGGATGTCCTTTTCTTCTTTCTCCATCTTTCCGAGCTGTCTTGTCAGATGAGACTTTGGGAGGGAATTTTTGCTTTGAAATTGGTGTAGAAGAAGTCTATGGGACTCTCTGCACTCTGAAAGGGCCCTTGGGAGATGTTCCAGAACATGGCCACAGACTGGCTCTGAGCAGGGTCTCTCCCCATCAGTATTACTGACATTTGGGGCAGGTGATTATTTTGAGAGGGATTGTCCTGTGTATTGTAGGATGTTGAGCAGCTCCTCTGACCTCTACCTATAAGATGCCAGTTGCACCATTCCCTATCCCTACCCCTGGTTGTGACAAAAAAAAAAAAAAAATGTCTCCAGACATTGCCAGATGTCCCCTGCAGGGCACAGTTGCCCCTATTTGAGAACCACTGGCTTAGAGGAAGGCTACAAATGTACCTCCCTCCCCACTGTCTTTGGGTCCTGCCCAAAGAGGTCAGGGCAGAATCCACATCCTGCTGTCTTTGTCCAAGGGAGGACCTTGCCTCTTCTTCCACATACTGAGTCTCGGAAAGGCATGTGTTTGGTGAAAGCCTCTTGATCAAGGAGGCTGGCTTTTCTCTAAGCTTACTCAGGACAAAGAAGGAAAAGGAAGGCAGAGGTCAGCCAGCGTAGAGTGTGGTATGTGTTTTCCTTAGGAAACACCTGCTGATGAACCGGGGCCAGGGAACAGCTAAATCTGGGAACGGCCACCTCCACATCTTCACACAGAGTCACCAATCCACAAACAGACTGCACATGAACTAGTTTACTCTTTCTGCCTTCCTCTCCCTTTAATAGAGCAGTCTTGACAATTCCTCTGTCCTGAAAATGGACCCAGAATAGGAGGAAATGGTGGACACCAGGGGGGAAGGGTCTTTCCCAATAGACCTGCTCCCTCTAGGGTGCTGAAAGAATGTCAGGTAGGACTTTGGAGCGGGGACGAGATAGGAAATGCAGTCTCCTGAGGTGTTTGCAGAGGGGCGTGTTAGTCCTCCACCCACAGCAAACCAGGATGGAAGGCATCCCTGCCCTGTGTGCTTGTCAAGCTTTCTCTCTGCTGCAGCAACTGCAGCTTCGTCTGAACCCCCAGCCTCTGCCCTGAGAGGTGCAGGTGGACAGAGGCTATGTGGGGCCTTGCTCGAAGAGAACTCCCTCCCCGGGAGACTTGAAGCTACAGTAATCTCACCAGTCCCACCTCTCGTTCCACCTCAGCAAAGCGAAAGGGACGTGGTCAATGTTCTTGCTACTGTTACAGTTACATCTGCCCCCCCGGCCCCCCAGCTTCCCCAGATAGGAAGAAAGGTGCAAAAGGCCCCTCGGGATGAAAGTCCTATTTTGCCACTCAGCAGTTCTCTACAGAGGATGTTATTTTAGCAAGACCCAAGTCTCAGACCTTCTGATTCTTTCTTTATTTTTTTAACAGACTAGTCTTAAAGTACAGCACAAGATGTCTTCTCTGCCTTCTGTAGTGTCTGGAGAGCATCTGTGATTGTGATTTGGAATAATTCATATATATTTTGTTTATCGTGCTTATTCAGATTTTTGTACATGGTGTGTGTCTGTGTCCTGGAATTGGATGCGTGGGAATTGTTCTGTGTATGGAGTGCCCTCTTTTTTCCCAACGTGCCCCATATATCTTGTAAATGTTTGCTGAAGAGTTGTGTCTATATATAGAGAAATATATATAAACAGAGAAATAATGTCAATCTGCTTTTTTTGTTGTGGTTGTTGTTTCATTATTAGGGGTTTTTCTTAATTTTTTTTTTAATTGGGAAGAAAGAAATGTTTGCTTCTGAAGACTGTGTTCCTTCTCTTCCACCTTAGTGACCCCAGATGGGGGTCAGCTTCTCATGACGGTTGTCTGGCCTTTCCCCAGAAAGGTGAATCACGCCACATCCCTTGTATCAGTCAGTTGTTACCACAGGGATGCTGCATAACAAACCACCCAAAACATAGTGGTTTAAAATAGCCATTTATTTACCTCATGATTCTATGGGTCAAAAGTCTGGGCTAGGTTCAGTTAGGAGGTTCTTCTGGTCTCAGACAGACTCCTTCATGCATCTGTGGTCAGCTGATGGACAGATAGGCATCTCCATTTCTGATGGCTGTTGGCTGGGCCAGTGGAAGAAACGAGATCATGTGACTGTCATCCTCCTGCAGGGTAGCTTTGGCCTGTTTGCATGGCTTTGATGACAAATGGCATGAAAGGAAGCAGAAGCAGGCGCTGCCTCTTACCAGCCCAGCCTCGCTGGCATAAAGTCATGACTGCCACATTCTGTTGGTCAGAGCAAGTCACATAACTGAGCCTACAATTAGAGGTGGAAAAAAAGATTCCACTTCCTAATAGGGGGCTTTGAAACATTACATTGAAAAGGAGCATGGATACAAGCAGGGAAATAATTGAGGCCACTTTTGTAAACTGTCTTCCACATCCCCCAAGGTCTAGTGTACCACGGGGGTCCCCAGTCAGTCAGTCATGTGACATGGGAGCATACCCGTAAGTAGCCTCTCTGCATCCTGACTGCTGAGCTAGCTCACCTTTCACCTCTTTCACCCCACAGACCATACACCCGTCTGCTAGGCATCTCTGGTTCTGACTCATGGCTGCCATTCAGAACCACAGTCATCAGGCAATGGGGACCTGTGTATGGATCTTCACCTCCAGAAGTTTCTAAATATGGCCACCCTGATGGAAATGTCTGGTTTTCAACTACAAAATTAAAGCTTGATTTAATCTAATGAGCACCCATCAAAACTTCAGGTTGTATATAGAGAAAGTTAGATTTCCAAATTATGCCTACAAAGTAGCAGAGATGTACAGATGACATCAGGTACCTGGATGTGCCCCATCACTGCTTTCTTGGAAGATTCCCAGAAGAGCTGAGTGTGAAGCCACTCACAGAAGCAGCCCAGTGGGATTTGCCTTTGTCCTTTATCCAGCCCATTTGGGGGCTCTCTTAGTTGGAAGGTTTGCTTCTTCCTGAGGGAAGTTTCTCAGAAGAAAGACGGGTCCTGGTGTTCCGACTGTGCTTTGAGGTCCCCAGTCTCATTTCTCTGACTTCATCCTTAACTCGGTCCATGTGGCCCTCCTTCTGGAGGATTCCACTATGGCTTACAGCCACCTGGTACTGCCAGACCCGGGGAACGTCAGAGCACCTGTTGTGTGTGCACAAATGGCTGGTTACATGCACTGTTGGCCTCTGGTTATTGACAATGTATTTTATAGGGAAAAATCCCAGGAGAACATTTTTGCTTTTTGTCCAGACTTTCCTAAGCACGTGCATCTGAAGTAGACGTGAGAAGATACATCTTGACTCACGAGGCATACTTTCCTGACCTAGTGGGGATCGAGCGGTCTCGGTCCTGTGCCCGGGTGCCGTCTGCGTCGTGGCCGCCACTGCCTCCCTCTTCCTGCTCTTCCTTCTCCCCCTGCTTCTGCTTCTCCTTGTAGCAAAGAGCACTTGAATAGAGTCTTGTGCCCACATTTTCTACCTGAATTGTGCTGATTTTCTTTTCTTTTTTGTTTTTTTGAGATAGTCTCATTATGTTACCCTCGGTAGAGTGCCGTGGCATCACAGCTCACAGCAACCTCCAACTCCTGGGCTTAAGCGATTCTCTTGCCTCAGCCTCCCAAGTAGCTGGGACTACAGGCACCCGCCACAACGCCCGGCTATTTTTTGTTGCAGTTGTCATTGTTGATTAGCTGGCCCAGGGCCGGGTTTGAACCCACCAGCCTTGGTGTATGTGGCTGGCGCCGTAACCACTGTGCTACAGGCACCAAGCCAATTGTGCTGATTTTCATTTGGAAAAGACAGCAGGGGGAAGGCCCTTCTAAGCCATCTACTTTCTTTTCGCCTAGATTAGAGCTTTCCCTTTGGCTTACAGGGGGGTCATGGGGCAGTTGAGAAGCACTTTCCTACAAAGAGTTTGGGGGGCCCTCACCTTCCATTGCAGAATGGGTGGAAACCATGGTAAGCCATATTCTTTCATCGCCTTTCTTCCCTTCTCTCCTTCTCTCTCAGGAGTCCAGGGGGAGGGGAGGTGAGGGTGTAGTCAGGAACAGTGGTGGGAAGCAATTTAGTTTGGGTTGGTTTTTATGTTTTTGGTTTTTAAGAGAAAAGAGTCTTACTTTGTCACTCAGGCTGGAGTGCAGTGATACTCACTGTAACCTCAAACTCCTGGGCTTAAGCCATCCTCCTGCCTCTGCCTCCCACATTGCTGGGACTACAGGTGCAACTGCCCCTGGCTAGTTTTTATTATTTTTTTATAGAGATGGAATCTCACTATCTTGCCCAGGCTGGACTCAAATTCTTGGCCTCAAGCGATCCTCCCCTGTCAGCTTGGAAAAGTGCTGGGACTATAGGTGTCTAGAAGGAGATTTTCTTCTCTTCTTATCAGATACTGAGTTTGAGTTTGACAGACATTAGACCCATTAATCAAGGAGGCTTTCTTCTTGGAGGACTTAAAGGAGAATTAAAATAAAAATGACTTTCTCACTGCACTGACTAAAATGTTGTTTATCCTTGTCCACATGTTTGGTGAGCCATGATTTGGGATTCCAGATCTGCTATCGATGGCTGTGTGGCCTTAGTTTTCACGTCCATGAAATGGGATAAGACGCTTCCATTGGTTCTGGATTTAGTTCTAAGCCCCCTTTTCTGGGGAACCCTGGTCCCTCGGCAACCCTGGGGACAGCGTTGGAAACCCATTTCCCCACAGTTCCCATCTCAGGTTTTCTGGTGAGTCTTTGTCTTTTTTTTTTTTTTTTTTTTTTTTTAAGAGACAGAGTCTCACTCTGTGGCCCTCGGTAAAGTGTCCTGGTATCACAGCTCACAGCGACTTCCAACTCTTGGGCTTAGGCAATTGTCTTGCCTCAGCCTCCCTAGCTGGGACGACAGGTGCCCACTACAACGCCTGGCTATTTTTTGGTTGCAGTTTGGTCAGGGCTGGGTTTGAACCCGCCACCCTTGGTATATGGGGCCGGCTCCCTACTCACTGAGGCACTGGTGCCACCCATTCTGGTGAATCTGTGAAACTTAAGAGAAAGTGAGTCTTTGAAACTACAGAGAACTCAGAAGGGGGTGAGCGCTGAGCCCTGTAAGGCTAGTCTTGAAGAAACACTGGAGTTAGGTGTGATTAGGCCATCAATTCTTGGCAAGAGGAGCATCCATGCTGAGTCTGCAGTTTGCAGAGTCTCTGATTCTGCTGAGTCAGGAAAGGGCCCCCAGGTCTCCTTTTTTCGTTACTTTCAAGCCACTGGGTACATTAACAGCTTGCTCCCAGGACAGATACAGACTGTAGAGAAGTGATTTTCCACTAGTGTGCCACGGCCCGCTGGTGTGCTATGAAAGCTTCTTAGATGTGCCTCAAAAATTTTTAAAGATCATTAAATTATTTTTGAAAGGAGTTCAAAGCACAATAAGTGTGTTCTCTTTTTTTACTCTTTTTTTGGATCAACATAATTTAAGTGTGCCATGGAAGTTTAACTAAGGGTTCAAGTGTGCTATAAGATAAAAAAAAGGTTGAAAAACACTGCCCCAGAGGAACACAATTTGAGGTTCTTTAAAGTGCCAACTTGATAATCCATTTCTGACTGTCAGCCTAGCAGAATTCCAGTAACAGGAGCGTGCGGTTCTGGACACTTTCCATTACATTAGGATGTGGTAGAAGAAGCCTCCACTATCTTCCTGGCCTTTTTTTTTTTTTTTTCAGATTTGTGAGCACGATGATTTCTAGACTTTGTAGGTACAGGGCTCCTTTCAAACAACAGGTGTCCCTTGTTTTAATGAAAAGAAGATAATAGAGAAATGTCTCTGTCTACTACCAAATAAAGATGGAGTCTTTCTGTAAATGATTTTGCTTTATGGGGTAGAGAATCACACCTTTTGGCATTGCTGAAACAGTTCAAATGGAAAATTAAGGAACACGGGGGCCATTACAGGAGAGGAAGCAGCACATACCAAATGCCAACAGGTGACCATGCCCTTAGTTTGGGCTGCTACTTGGTGGCTTCCACTTGCTGTTCTTTGTTCTGGAAACTTCCTAGGGCTCAAGGAACAGTCCCTCATGAGACTGATTTGCACTGAGGTGCTTCTAATGATATTCCAAATAAACTGCTGCATTTGTAATCCATTTGAACGCTGTGTGGTGGCTTTCTGGCTATTCTATTACTTTACCAAAAAAATTTTTTTAAACTCTGTTTTTGCTTATTATTCTTTCTGAAAGATAAATACAAGGTGCATTCTCTGTTATTTGTATGTCTTCAGAGTAATAGAATCACTCCTGGGGCGGGGGGTGTTTATGGATATTCTTGGGTGAGCATTTGAAGTCAAAAAGAGTTTGATGAAGGTGAGCTGGTTGTGTGGGGCAGAGCGAGCAAATCCAGGTGTTATTTTGCTGGGTGCACATCCCAGCTCTTCCACTGATCTGCTGTGCAGCCTAGGGCAAGTGACTTTACCTCTGAGCCTCAATTTTCACTTCTGTGAAATAGGGACAATAAAGCCTCCCTTAAAGAGAGAGCTGTCCACTGACTGCTTCTGTCTGCTTAGCATCCTTCCTCAATTCTGGTACCAGCAACCACCTTCCCCCACCCTTTAGGAAACTCTACCTACTCCACTATAATTATGGGCCTTCTAGTGAGACTGCCAGCATGCCTCTCCCTGTCAGTGATGGGCACATGCCCAGTGCTGGCCAATCAGACTCCTCCTTATATGAGTATGTACCAGAAGAGGAAAAGGAAGTTGACTCTTTCTTCTGGGGCAGTTAAGCTAGGGGGAGGTCAGCCTGGAGCTGCCTATGACCCTGTCTCCTGCAAGGAAGAGTTCAGGAATGGCTGGATCCAGGTATTCAAATGCAGTCCTTAGAGGTCCATCTCATGGTTCTGCTCTCCTCCATGCCGGCATGCAGGCTTCTATAGGGCCCATGAATCAATCATTCTGACCAGGACTGAATGTCCTGGAGGGTTCATTTGTCCACCTTAAAGACCCTGTGGCTAGAGAATAACCCCCAGGGAAGACTGGGACTTCTAAAGGAGGGCAGTGGGTCAGGACAGGCAAAACTAACAGGTGGACTGCAGCATCCTTGGCAGAGGAAGCAGCACGTGCAAAGATACGGAGGTATCGAGAGGCCTCCCAAAGCTCAGTGCATTGTGGCTGAAGGGAGTGGCACAGGGGTTGGGTGGTGACAAGAAAGAGGCTGAAGAGAGTGGCTGGAACTGGGCTGTAAAGAGCTTCATGTGCCCCAACTAAAAGTTTCCACATCATTGTGATTATTTGCCCTTAACTTCCTCAATCCCCCATCCCAACACTGACACAAAGTCTTGTACTTATAGACACTTACTAATTGATGGGGAAATGAATAATTTTCAAATTTTCCAAGAAAAAGGGGGCATTATAAAAAGGAAAGGAAGATAAAGAGAAAGTGTACATTCCCATTAAAAGATTTAATAATTAGCCAGACATGATGACACACGCCTTTAGTCCCAGCTGAATCCTTACTGAGGAGGCTGAGGCAGGAGGATCACTTGAACCCAGGAGTTTGAGGTTGCGGTGAGCTGCGATGATGCCACTGGACTCTAGCCCAGGGCAACAGAGCAAGACTCTATCTAAAAGAAAGTAAAATAATAAAATAAAATATTTAGTATTTAAGTGACAACCACATACTCAGAATTGGCCTAGACACTTTTTATAAATACATTTAAGTCCCACCACAACCCTGTGAGGTAGAGATTATAATAATAGTAGCTAACATTTAGTGAGTGTTGTGTGCCAGACATGGTGCGAAGTGCTTTATTTATATAAAGAAACCGGAGTTAATTCTCAGAGCAACCTCATGAGGTAGGCATTATTTCAACTTTGATTTTATAGAAGGAAAAACTAGGGTCCAGAGAGGTGAAGGGTCTTGCCTGAGGTCACACCACAAGGAAGCAGTAGAGCTTGGATTTGAGACTAGCTATGTGACCATTTCATACAACTCTAGATCTAGCACTCTTTTTGCTTCTCCTGGGAGATTTTTATTTGTTCATTTCCGGCATAAGGATGATTCTCTCTGTGTCGCTGGAGAAGAAGATGGTCATCCCCTGGATGCTGGTCATGGTCACACGAGGCCAGCTGATCACAGGCAGGAGGCTGGCCAGGACTGCACTGAAGATGGCAATCACATAGCCCCAGCCTGGTTGGCACCTTCCACCATGGTACACAGAGGAGCCTTCACAGACTGCTTTGGCAAATGGGGAAGCCAGTCTGATTGGGAAAACCAGCAGGCCCGCAATGGTGGCAGTGGCTGAAAATGACAGGAAGGAAAGCCACTATGTTGTCAATCAAAGGGCACCAGGCTAACCTTCCATCCCAGGATTCACTCATCCACCCACTAGCAACCCCTCTACCACCTCCCCATCCATTCATTCACTTATTTAGGGGCTCATCGCTCCTTCAATCCACTCACTCACTCAGCTACCCTTCTACCCTCCTGCCTATCCACTCATCTATTCATTCAACCATAATCTTACCCACTTCTCCCCATTCCTCCATCCCACCTATCCGGTCATTAATCCATCTGCCTACTTAGCCACTTGACCCCCACTTAATCTTCCATGTATCCAGTGATTTTCTAATCTACCCATCTTCCCTATCCACCCACCATCCATGTGCTAAAATATCCATCTATCCATCCATCAGTTCATCCATTCATTCTTCAAAATTGTAGCGGTGCTGTAGTGGGCATTAATGATACTAATGAAGTGAACCAGACACCTCCGTGCCTCAAGGCACTCCTGGTGGTACAGAAGAGTCGGATGCCCCACAGCCTCCCCGGTGTCTCCAGCCACACTGGCCCACTTTCAGTTCCCTGTGTATGTCTTGCCCTCTTGTCACCCTGCCTTTGCCCCTGATCTTCCCATTACCTGAAATGCCCTTGTCCTCTGGTTAACTTCTACCCATCCTTCCACACTCAGGTCAAGAGATACCTCCTTGAAGAAGCTTGCCTCAACATGCTGCATGCACTGAGTCAGATGCCTCCTGGAGTTTTTCTTACCACCCTGCGCTCATCCACATTGTTCCAAATATCCAGTGAGTTGTAACCACCTAATCCTCCCAAGCCCTGCCAACTAGACACTAGAGCCTAGAGCAAGGACCGTATCTCTACCCATTGACTCAGCAAATTCCAGTGACTTGGAATTACTGGATATCTAAGATGTGTGGAGCACTGTGCTAGGCCCTGGTGATAAGAAGGCACATAGACATGTCCTTACTCTCACGGAGCTGACATTTAGTGGAAAAGAGTGGACAAAATTCAAGTAGGTAGATAAGATATTTCAGGTAAGTAAGATGTGCTGCAAAAATAGATAAAGCAAGGTAAGAGGATGGAGATTATAAGGAGAGGGAAGCTCCCTTCACTAGAGGTCACGGAAGCCCCCCGTGGAGGCAGTGATATCTGAGCAGCGCCCTTAATGAAGTGGGGTGTGAGATATGAGAAGATCTGGAGAAAGAGAACTCCAGGCAGAGGAAGCAAAAATGGGGCGTGTGAACAACAGAGCAAACCAGGACGGCTGGAACACACTGAGCCTGGCAGAGTAGGGGAGATGAGGATGGAGAGGGAATGGGGGCAGGATCATGTGAGCCATCTTAGGCCAGGTAAAAGAGTTTAGATTTTATTCTCAGGGTGATGGGAAGCCACTGGAGGGTGGATAAGTTGAGCTGACTAGCATGATCTGATTTCAGTTTCCAGCGTGTGGCAGACTCCAGGGGGAAAGGGTGGCAGCAGGGAGCCCCGTGTGGAGTATTGCTATATCCAGGTGAGAGAATTAATTGAATGAGGGTTGCAATCAAGACTTAGGCCACCGCATCCGAAAGCTATGTGTGAGTTAGAGAAAAGCACCTGAGGCTCACAGTTTAGTAAGTACAGCATGGCCAAGACTTGAGCATCTCCTGAGCTCTTGGATGTGCATCTTTGTGTAGTGCACAACATGCCTGCCCAACCATGGTGGCCCAAGGGGGACAGATTATTAGGACTGAGTTGGGTAAGGGCATGAATGGGTGGCATTAGGGATGCCATCTCTTCTTTCCCTCAATTTCTGGCTTGTTACAGGACCAAGATAGTTGACAATCCTAGGATTTATCTCTGAGGTCTGACCCAGAAGTCCAGACTCTGTTCATAGGCTCATTCATTCATTCACTCATTCATTCCATATGTCTACAGCACTTAAATATGTGCCGGTGTATTTACCTGCCACTGCCTGCACCCCTGGCATTGGGCCACTGACCCTGCTTGGGCACAGCCCTTTGGGGGCCAGGGCCCAGGACAGGAGGAGAATTGCATTGAAGACCAATAGCAGCCAGCCTCCGAGAAGCATCACAGCTGAGACCTGCCAGGGAGAAATAAGAGGGAGGGTTTTTGCTGGGACAGGGGCCAGTGGATGCTGCTGCTGCTTCTTAAATGACCAGCATTTGAGTCCTCACAATGTCCCCATGAGGTCTATTCTATTATTATAACCATTTTACATATAAACAGAGGTCCATGAAATTGTCATCATTTGCCTAAGGACACACAGCAAGTTAAATGGTAGAGCCAGAATTAAGATCCAGACTGATTGGCTACCACACCATAACTTTAGTAAGTACCTGCTACATGTCAGGATCACCAGGAAAGGCACCTGGTGGGTGTTGTTACACCACCTTTGCAATGATCAGTTTTGAAGGCTATACATTCTTCCTTAGAGGTACCAAACTAGGAGTCCTTACCCATTTCCCCCATTGTTGCTCTTGGTAACATGCATCACAACAGGGACTTAGCTTTCATTTCTAAACCTAACAGTGCTTAGAGCAGTGGCCAGGAAGGTGTGCACAGGTTGTACACTGAGCAACTCTAGGAGATACCTTTGGGGTTATCATAGATTTGCATACTGATTACAGCTATTTCCCAGCAGATGGCAGTATAGTGTCCTGAAGAAGGGGTGCTATTTCCTATGCACAGAGGTGCTGTATGGGCAGGTGACTGCCTTGGGAATGCAGGTGGAGCCCAGAACTTGGCATTTTTGCAAAGATCTACAGGTGTTTCTTAAAGGCTGTCAGGTTTGAGAACCTGTCTCAGTTCATAGGAGAGACTAAGGATGAGTTCACAGACACTGGGACACCCAGGTAGCAAGGAAAGGCCCTTCACATCCCATTCACTGAGCTTCCCTCCCATGATGCGTTGGACTGTGCCCCCAGAGGACTCAGGAATCAGTGAACCCAGGTCACCTTCCAAGCAAAGTCAGAAATATCCTTGAGGGACCTGAAGGTCACACAGCTCTGGTTCCAGCTGTCACCTTGAGGCGAAGAGCAGTAGGTGAGGACACCAAAGGAGAAAGTGTGTGTCTGGAACCACGCAGGGGAGATGAGGCTGAGGGCTGAGATGCAGGTAAGGGACAGCCCCAGAGCTGCCCACACGCTGCTCACCATTAGGGAGTATTGTTGACCTAGGTTTCAACCAGCAAGATTAGTAATAGAGACCACCAGGGCAAGAGGTGAAACAGGGACTGGCAGATCCCCCTGACCCCAGCCAGGAATCTGCTGCTAGGGACAGACCCTAGGACATTAGCTCCCCCCCTCCCCCTTGAGCCTGGAGTTGGGTGGGGGAGACCCTTTGCCCTAACAATTTCTGGAAGTAGAATAGAATAAATGTTAGCACTTACAGACCTTTGAACAGATCTCCACCTTCTGCATGGTAAATCATCATCACTGGTCCAACAAGGCACCTCTCATGTTTCATTCATTCATTCATTCTTTCTGCACATCAAGCCTTCTCTACCCAAAAGGGCTGCTTCTACTGGGGTTTGGGGGAGCATGCCTTTTTAAAATTCACACATAATGCTGTTTCTAGCAGCCACCCTGTACAACAGCTAATGCCTCTTAATCAATAAGACTTTCTTTTATTTTTGAGACGGAGTCTAACTCTGTTGTCCTGGGTAGAGTGCTGTGGCATCATAGCTCACAGCAACCTGAAACTCTTGGGCTTGACCAATCCTCTTGCCTCAGCCTCCCTAGGAACTGGGACCACAGGCATGTGCCACTACACCTAGCTAGTTTTGTTTTTTTTTCCTATTTTTAGTAGAGATGAGATTTTGATCTTACTCAGGTTGGTCTCCAACTCCTAAACTCAAGCCATCCATCTGCTTTGGCCTCCCAGAGTGCTAGGATTACAGGTGTGAGCTACCACACACGGCCCAATACCACTGTTAATTCTTTTATGTGCGTTTGGGGGTATTTTTGCAAAATTGGTGTTGTATAATACATGTGCACTTCTCACGTATGTAAATGGTATGACTTCAGGTTTTACCTTTGGTTTCTACTTCTGGCATTAAGCATAATGTTTTTAGGGTTTGTGTTGTCATGAGTATACTTATTCCACACGTCCTGGTCCGGGTTCCTATAGGCAGAGCCCAAGGGCAACCTTAGGGGTTAGGATTTCATAACATAAATTTTGGGGAGGAGTTAGGATTTCATCACATAGGAGTTAGGATTTCATCACATAAATTTTGGGGAGGATATAAATATTCAGTCCACCAATGACATGTCTGAGTTTAGAAGGCAGTTTGATAACAGCAAGCCTGTCATTGATGGCTGGAAGGGAGGCCTGGAGGGGTAAGCCTGCCCAAAGACTCCCGGGGTCAAAAGCAGCTACCTGCCAACTATGCCAAGAGCATCTACTCAGACTTCCCAGACCACTGGGTTATATACCTTTGGTTTCACTTTATCAATCTAAGCCTGGCCAGCACTTTAAATGTGGCAAGAATTCTTGGTTTGGAGGCCAACCAGCCCTGTACTATTTATTTACCAGCTGTGGGACCTGGTACAAGTTCCAGATTGCCCTGGGCCTCAGTTTCTCCATATGTACAAGAAGATTATAAATCTCTGGGGGCAGAGAGTATTGGGCTGAATCACCAAGCAGAGTGATGTGGTGGAAAGAGGCAGAGAGGCCCGAATAGTCCCCTTCCCAGCTGTGTGAGCTAAGAAAATGGGAATACTCACCATTTAACACTCTCTGGAAAATGGGAGTGGGAGTTGTGATAGTTCTGGGGAATAAAATGCAAGTGTGTTGCAGGGAGAGGGGCAGAGATAAGCCTGAGAAGGTAGGTCAGGGTCAAGTTGCATGGGCTTTTTACTCTGGGATTAGAAAAACATCCTGGCTGCTTGCCAGCAAGTGAGATGTGCTCCCTTGAGTGAGAGAGGATGGTTTTTGTTGTTTTTTCCCCTTCTATACTCAAATCAGCCTCTCCTTTGGGCTGGTAGCATCCCGAGGGGTGTAATTCCAGCCAGGAAGCTGGGGATAGCTGAATACACCTAGGCTGGTGGTTTTGCCTCTCTCAGGCTACACCAGTGGCCCTCTAGGCATTTCTGACCTTGAAAGGAGTTTTGTTCCTTAGATAATGCTCAATGTCACCTGGGAAAATCATGCCAACAGTCCAGATGCCCAGAAACCTAAATGAGGCGCAATAACCTGAAACCACATCCGGCCAAGCTCCAATTAGCTGGAATCCACCTAAGGGAAGCTTGAAAGGAACTGAATCTTTTCTCCTCCTGCTCAGTACTTAACTTTTAGTAGCAGTCAGCAATTCCTGAGCATTCACAGGCCCCATTCTAAGCACTTTCAGTGCCTCTTGCATGTAATCCTCATGGCCACCTGATGAGTGCAGAGTCTGTTATTCTCATTCCCATTTTACAGATGATAAAACTGAGGCTCAGGAAGTAAGTGGTGGAGCTGGGACTCAGGGAATCAGGCTCCAACTCTGGGCCCTAAGCCCAAAGTGGTATTAAAGTTTAATTTAAAAGCCAAATACCAATAAAAAAAAATTAAATAAAAGCCAAATACTCCAGTGGTTTCTCAGGGCTTTCCAAGGTTACGACATGGTCAGCTCTCCCACCCGCTCTGTCTAGGGGGCCTGGATGATTCTAGAAGAGTCATATTCAGCTACAGGCAGAATCTTAGGAGGAGAACTGTGACTCAGTTTAGAAGTGGCTGCTATAGGGACTTGGGCTTCCATGTTCTCAGTTTTTAAAAGACCAGATTGATCATTCATTTCTTCTACTTTGACGTGCCCAGCCCAGTGTGACTCCTTAACCCTCCACCCCTGGGAATACAGTGATGACCAGAACGTAGTCCCTGACTTCAAGGAGTTTAGAGTTTTGTGGGCAAGACAGACAAACAGGATATAACAATATGTCCATCCATCCATCCATCCAACAAATGCTTACTGAGTATCTACTATGTTCCAGGCACTGTTTTAGGTGCTAGGGATTTGGCAGTGAGGAAAACAGACAAAGTCCCTCCTCCTGGAACTTACCTTCTAGCAAAGGACAGAGTCAGCAAGGAGATAAACAAGTCAGTATATTACATGCTGGATGTTAATGGTGCTCTAGAGAAAAATGAAGCACGGAGGCAGAGAGTGAGTGATTGGGAAGTGGTCATGGAAAACCACAGAAAAGGTGAACTTTGAGCAGGGACCTGAGGGCGGGGTGTCAGGGAGGGAGGAATATTTCAGGCCGAAGATGGAGCAGGTACAAAGGCCCTGGTGCTTGGCATGGCAGAGGCTGGAAAAGATGAGGACTGAGAGAGCGGGGGGCCTTGCAGGCTTTGGCTTTTCATTTCTGAGTGAGATGGAGAATCTGTAGACAGTCTTGGGCAGTCTTGAGACCTGTCCTAAGTTTTAGAGAGAGCACTCTGCGTCAAGCACAGTGGCTCATGCCTACAACTCCAGCACTTTGAGACGCCATGGTGAGAGGATCACTTGAGACCAGGAGTTGAGAGAGCCTGGACAGCATACACAAAATAAAATCCCCCATCGCTACACAAAATACCATTTTAAAAGTTAGCCAGGCATGGTGGTGCACACCTGTAGTCCCACCTACTCAGGAGACTAGAGGATCGCTTGAGCCCAGGAGTTTGAGGCTGCAGTGAGTATGATAACACCACTCCAGCCTGGGCGACAGAACAGGACGGGCTCCTGGGTGGGGAACAGGTAGAAGGGAAGGCTGGAGAGAAGCATTCAGAAAGCTCCTTGTCAAGTCAGGTGAGCCACAAGGGTGGATCAGAGTAGGGTGCAGGAAAGGCAGGCAAGGGAAAGGGGGTCCGATTCTGAATCTATTGTGAAGGACAAAGGTCAAGTTGACCAGACGTACTGACGGGGTGGCTCCGGGCAGGAGGGAAAGCAAGAAGGCAACGCGCCTCTAGGGTCTGACCTGGGCACAGGGGACCGCGGAGCCACCATTACGCCAGCTGGGGAACCTGCAGGAGGAACGGGTTCACCAGGGGAGGGGGAGACTCTGAGTGTGACATGGTATAAGTCTAGCTTGAGTTGTGTGCTTTTGCTGCCCTTTGATCAGCAGGTACGTCCAGGTATATGCCTGTCGTATGCAGGTATGTGCGTGTCTGGATGTATGGACAGATGTATACAGGCACAGCTCCAGACCACAGGAAAGCCCGGGTGATGCTGGGGGCAGGCATGGAGAAAGGGCACTGGATCCAATCTGGGGGGTCCAGGTGTTGTCCAGGCTGAGACCCACAGACGGCCAAGCTCGGCCTGGGGAGGACATTGACTTGCACCTCTCGTGTAAGCCTCCCTTACACAGCCAGTCCAATTCTGGTTCTCTTCCAGCCTTTGTCACAAGTTGGCTGTGTCTCCTTGGAACAAATTCTATGATGGCTCCGAGCCTCAGTTTCCCCATGTACAAAACTAAATCTATGTCCTAGACCCGTGGGACTTAATTTTTTGGAGGTGGTGCTTTCCTTTGAAAATACGATTTAAAACTATGTTTGCTTTCCCTATGCAGATTAGAACGCACAGTGCACACATACACACACACTATTGTAATTTCAGAGCTCATGGACCGCCCCCCCCAGCCCATTATGGACCTTGAACTATCCCCTGGAGCTGTTCCAGTTTCCTCTCCTCCCCCATCCTGAGCGCAGATCACTCTCCCCTCCAGACTCCCCGCACTTCAGGTCAGGACCCTCCAATGTGGACACTCCTGCTCAGGCTCCGGCGTTAGACCCAAGTCTGTGACCTCATAAAAGGTTATTTTCCCTTTGGAGGAAACATTCAGGTTGCGGAACAAAGCCGGGCGTGTGTGATAAGCTGTTCTGAGGGTGTGTGCCTGTCCTTTCCAGTTCCTTAAATCCAGCCTTTCACTCTGGGTGGGCAAAGAAGGAAAAGCCAGCCCCAAATGGGGACGGGGTGAGGAGACTGTGTTTTCCGGGCAGAAGTCACACAAAGGGATTAACTGAGCTACAATTAAGCACCAGCTGGAGAAAACTTTGCCACTCTCTCCGCTACCTTTCGCCCTGGTAATTCTAGTCCAGGGAACTGCGTGCACGTATCTTTGCATTTCTTTTGTTTGTTTCTTTTTTTGAGACAGAGTCTCACTATGTTGCCCTAGGTAGAGTGCTGTAGCGTCACAGCTCACAGCAACCTCCAAGTCTTGGGCTTAAGCGACTCTCCCAAGTAGCTGGGATATAGGCGCCCAGCACAACACCCGGCTATTTTTTGGTTGTAGTTGTCATTGTTGTTTGGCAGGCCCAGGCTGGGTTCGAACCCGCCAGCTCTGGTGTATGTGGCTGGCGCCCTAGCCACTGAGCCTCAGGCGCTGAGTCTACCTTTGCATTTCTTTTTTTTTTTTTTTTTAATTTATTTATTTTTATTGTTAAATCATAGCTGTGTACATCAGTACAATCAAGGGGTACAACGTGATGGTTTCATATACAATCTGAAAAATTCTCATCAAACTGTTCAACGTAGCCTTCATGGCATTTTTTTAGTTACTATAAGTAGGCATTTGTATTCTGCATTTAGTAAGTTTCGCCTATACCCAGTTTCTTGAAGCTTCTCCTGCTATGGAACTCCCAGAGTCAGACACTGTATCTTAAACGTCTTTATTCCCAGCATCCATCCACATAATACTTGGCACAGACCAGGTGCTTGTCTTGTCTTTTACTGCAAGAGATGAAGTGCAGCTCAAACTGGCTCAAGGAGAAATGAAAAATTATTGGCTCACATAACCGAACATTCTCTGATATGACTGGATTCAGGCACAGCAGGATCCAGGTAAATAAGCAATATCTTCAGGATCTCTCTCTCTGCTCTGTGTTTTGCTTGGTTGGCTTTATTCTTAGGCAGATCCTTTCTAACTGTGTTGGCCATCAGTGGCTCCAGGCTGACATTCCTAGACTCAGCAACCCTAGAGAAAAGAAAGGGTTGCTCTTCTTTGCAGTTACAGCAAGTGCTGTGATTAACTCTGTCAGATGTGGATCACATGCTCAGCCATGGACCAATCATGCATCCAAGAAAATGGGATGTTCTGATTGGCCTGACCTAGGTCCTGGGGCATAGCATTGGGGCTTGAGGTTTGGGAATTCTGGTAGCATAGGAATGCCATGAGGCTCACCTCCCTAAACCACATGGACTGAGTGTGGGGAATGGGGTCATTCCCAGGAAGAAAACTGAGGTGCTGTTAGCAGAGGAGGGGGAATGGATGCGGGGCTGGTGAGAACAATGTTCAGGAAATGGTGGTATGACTTGAGCTGGTGCTGTCAGAAGCAGGAGGCTCCAGCAAGTTACATGCAGAAAACTTGAGTGAAGCCTCAGACACAGGCTCAAGTCCCAGCTCTTCCACCTACATTCGGTGTGCCCTGGTTTGGGGCATCTCTGCCTCTCTGGGCCTCAGTTTCTCCACCTGTAAAATGAGGGCATCTGGAGTGATGACTGTCACGGTTTCCTCCCACTCATTCCATCATTCATTTATTAATTTTTCCTCCCACTTATTCCATCATTCATTTATTTTTTCTCCTTTCAATCGCTATTTGTTGTTGAAGGGATTTGGATTCAGCCTAAACCACATGTCAGTTTTGAGGTTTACTAGCTGTGTCAGGTTTACTGGTGCACCACTCAGCTGTGCCCAGCTGTGGCCTTCCTGGCCTCCCAGCAGCATTGGACACAATCCAGCCTCCCCTCCCCTCCCCTCCCCTTGCAGGCATTCTGGATCAGTTGCTGCAGCCGCATGGCCAGCTAGGCCTGAAGTGAGGTGGCCTGCATCATGGCTCAGGCTCCCAACACCCTCGGGTGTCAACCAAGCTGACCTGCCTGGACCCTTTGAAGGAGGGAGCTTTAGAACCTCCTCTTACAGGCTCAGGTGAAGCTGTGCATGGAACTGGCTATCCCTGTGGCTTCCTGGAGGTGAAGGCAACGCAACCCAGCTGTGAGAAGCAGCTGGGCCCAACCATGAATAATGGTGAACAAGTGGTGAGAGGTATCAGCCCATGACACTTTTCATCTCTGCAATAGTCTGTTTTCCCTTCATTTCTGCAGTGGTCTGTTTCACATGGCTTATCCAGAGACACCGTGAATGGAGGAACTCCAGCAGTGTTTTGTGGAGACACTGTGGCCAGCCCACTAAGGCATGTCTTGTATTTCTCTCCTTTCTTTTCTCTCCCTTTACCCTTGCTGGGCTGGGATTACATCTCCAAGAAAGCATTAGCACATATTGCCTTAGGCTCTGTTTTCCAGGGATCAGACTGAGATACTAGCTGTGTGACCTTGAGCAACTTTCTTAACCTCTCTGAGCTTCTGATCCTTCATCTATAAAAGGGAGATAATAGTGCAGCATCTTTCACAGGTGTTGTGGTATTTAACAAGACAGCACAGGCTAAGTACTTTCATTAGTATCATTACTGAATCAGGCACTAGGTCCTATCATGTGAAAACACTTTTTTAACATTGATTGCCATGAATATTGTCAACTGGGTTTCGGGTACTATGCTAGTCTCTGCCCTCAAGGACCTAGAAAGTGAGAGAGAAGTAATTGTGAAATTATACTCAGTATAATCAGAGTTTAATGGAGGAGGGGGTGCATAAGACTAAGAGTCTGTGACACCTAATCAGTCTTGGTAGTCAGGGATGGTGTTTCAGAGGAAGAATCTAAGGTCTGAGGGACATGTAGTTGTTAACCAGATGGTGGACAGGCAGAGGGCAAAGTATTCTTTTTTTTTTTTTTTTTGTAGAGAGAGAGAGTCTCACTTTATGGCCCTCGAGTGCAGTGGCCTCACACAGCTCACAGCAACCTCCAACTCCTGGGCTTAAGTGATTCTCTTGCCTCAGCGTCCCGAGTAGCTGGGACTACAAGACCACAACGCCCAGCTATTTTTTGGTTGCAGTTTGGCCGGGGCCGGGTTTGAACCCGCCACCCTCGGTATATGGGGCCGGCGCCCTACCCACTGAGCCACAGGTGCCGCCCCAGGGCAAAGTATTATTAGCAGAGGGCATGGCGTGGGCAAAGGATTTGTGTTGAGGGAAAACATTTCAAATATACTGGCTCTCCCTCTCATGAACCAGGTAAATTACAGGAAAAACAAAATGGATAAATATGCACCAACAAAAATGCATAAACGGGCAGCACCTGTGGCTCAAAGGAGTAGGGCGCCAGCCCCATATGCCGGAGGTGGTGGGTTCAAACCCAGCCCCGGCCAAAAACTGCAAAAAAAAAGAAAAGAAAAAAGAAAAGAAATGCATAAACGTGGTCTCTGCCAAGGAGCGTGTGGGTTGTGGAGCTGTACAATTCAATACAGTAGCTATGGCGGCATGTGACTATTTAAATTAATTAAAATGAAACAAAATTTAAGATTTATTTCCTCAGTTCCGCTGACCTCATTTCCAGTGCTCCATAGTCATTTGTGGGCAATGTTGGACTGTGCAGACATAGAACACCTCTATCACTGCAGAAAATTCTATTGGGCAGAGCTGCCAAAGATTCTGAGAACAGGCAGTCTAATCAGGACAGATTTCCTGGAGAAGGGGATGGAAGGGCATAGAAAAGAGGTTTGGGAAGGGCTCTGGGTGGTGGTATTGCCTTCTGTCCTCAGGAAGAGAAAATCCAGAGCTGACAGGAGGGGCGGGGGTAGTGGCTGTAGAAACAGTGTACAACCTGACACCTCTTTGATCAGGGTACAATCACTGAGAGGGAGCACACAGGAATGCAGGGGGAACCCACTAAGGCCAAGCTGAACTAGGAAGTCCCACCCTTTCTGGGGCCAGGAGGACGCTGGGAGTTGTAGTTTGGCACTTCTGTACACACACACCCACCCAAAGCTGGAGTGGGATGGAAAAGCTGAAACACTGGACTGGGCTGGAGGACATCTTTTTGGGCAGGTGGTCAAGGCTGGGGACACATCTGGGTTTGGGGGCCTTGCAAGGGTGAGGAGTGGGCCTTAGGGAGAGGTGGAAGGATGACTAATTCCCTTCAGTGTTTATGTTCTGAGATAGAAAGTGCCATGACAGAAAACTCAGTTGTCTGAGAAACATGGAATATTTAGTTAAGCAGAACCTTCAGCCCACTTATTCTTGTTCATGGGAATTTTCCCACCAGAGATAAGAAGTTCTCTAGCAGGTGCGTCCAACCTTGTCTTTTCTCTATTACACATTGGAACTTCTTCTCTGGCCATACAGTATATACACAAGCACTAGGGAGAGCTGATTAGCAAAAGAAAAAGGTCCGGCATACTTTGCAATACCACAGACAAGCAAAAAAAGTCCTCACTAGATCAGTGTGCGGCTCAGGGGCCACAGGTTGGACACCCCTGCTCTAAAGTTAGGGAGGAGAAGGAGCAGCAGGTTATTCATGCACCCAGCATCTATTCATCCATCACCTACTGTGTGTGGAGCTCTGCTCTAGGCACTGGAAATCAGGGGAGTGAATAAGAGACAAAAGTCTCTCCTTGAGAAGTTCTAGAGAGAAGAGCAGACAATAAATGATTTATCTTTGCTCATGTAACTAACATACATGTACCATATAAAAGCACCACTTAAGGTGGATTTGAGGGATTTTAATTTTCAATTTGTTCCTGACCTCACAGACTTCTCTTGGAAGTGGCAGTCATAGGTAAAAGCCACTGGGTTTGGTCCTATCAATTATTATGCTCAAGATATCCAGATGATAAAGGAGACCGTCCTAAAACATAAAAGACTTGATGGAGCCTCTGCCTCACCACCCCCACCATTTCTGGATTTCATCACTATAGGAGAGTCTGCTAGGGAGCCTCAGGCTGTTGATAAAATGGGGGTGGAGATCCCAACTTCAAAAAGGTTGTGGTGGAAAAGGATGTGCAACGGGAGCCGCCCTTGTGCCACACACACACACAAAACATACCTCAACAACTTAGGAGAAAGATGAGGCAAAAGGGCTCCTGTCAATTCTGAAGCCACACAATGTGAAGTTTTTTTTCTCTCTCTTTAGTGAAATCCAGCCGACTTACAATAAAGGCACATATGATTTTAGGGCCTCTGGTTATTCATGCTTTGCACATCTTCCTTAGGAGGACATGTCACAAATGCAATTCCATTTACTCATGCAATTGTTTTTTTCTTTTCTTTTCTTTTCTTTATTTTTTTTTTTGTAGAGACAGAGTTTCACTTTATTGCCGTCAGTAGAGTGCCATGGCCACAGCTCACAGCAACCCCAACTCCTGGGCTTAGGCGATTCTCTTGCCTCAGCCTCCCGAACAGCTGGGACTACAGGCGCCCGCCACAACGCCCAGCTATTTTTTTGTTGTAGTTTGGCCGGGGCTGGGTTTGAACCCGCCACCCTCGGTATATGGGGCCGGCGCCCTGCTCACTGAGCCTCAGGCGCCGCCCTGTTTTTTTCAATATTTGTAAGCTTCGCAAAGCCTGGATCTTGCCAGCAGCTTCACCGCTATGTCTCCAGCACCCGATGTACAGTAAGTGCTTAATAAAGATCTGTTGAATGAAATTTGTAAAGGATATCAGAACAGGCATTTTCTGTTCCAGGGGTGACCTATGATTCTGTCAACTCGTCCGCAAGTCTCTATAGCCATGACCCCACAACCCTTACCCTAGCACAACAGCAGGAGGCTTCTCACACGGTAGGCCCCTGTGCTTGCAGCGAGGGGGCGCCAACGCCTCGCGCAGACCTTGCCGCTCCCGGGCAGGCGCCCGCAGCCCCGGCGATTGGCTGGATCAGACTTTACCAAGCGCCGGGCTGCCTTAGGCTTTGGGGGCGCAGACCTAGATGGTGCCTGCGGATACTCCGGGGACCGTAAGTGACGTTCCTAGTCGGACACACCAGGGTCGGGATTCGAGGGGCGAGAGAGCTTCCGGCTGGTGTGTCCCGGGAAGACTCCTGACCTCTGACCCGCCGGACAGTCCCCAGGCCCAGGCGCCAGGCAGTGGCTCGGGTCCTATGAGCAGTGCTCCATCCCGAGCCCCTCCGCGCAGGCGCCGCCGCCGCAGTTCCCATGGCGACGGGGGCGCGTCCCTGCCCCAGGCCCCGCCCCCAGCAGGCTGGGCTGCGCAGGGCCGCGGGCGACGCCGGCAGGTGCCGCGGGCTGCGGGCAGGTGGCGGCGCGGCGCGGCGCGGGCCGGAAACGGCTGCAGGGTAGGTTGCTCAACGGTCGCGGGGGGTGGGGGCTGGCCAGTTGCCCCCAGTCCTGACCCACCAGGAGTCAGGGGAGGCAGCCGAGGGGGAAGGCTGCCAAGTTTCTGCTCGGCCGCGGCCCCGAGAGAAAAGTTGGCAAAGTTGGCCAGGTAAGAGGCGGGGACCCGGAGGATCTCTCTGGGCTCTGGATCCGCTGGGAGGGAGGATTCTGGTTGCAAGCCAGAGAATCTGTTTCCCGAGACTTGGGAATGGATCCCGCGGGAAGATCCCGCACAGGGCATCCAATGGATCCCGCGTCATCTGGCTGGCGACTAGAGAGTCGATCCAAGAAGGGGATCAGGCGGCGGCGGCCTGGGGTCCCCCTGGATCCCCAGCCAGGAGTGACGGCGTAGAGTGATTCCGGGCGGGGAGCGAGAGGATCCCCGTCTCTCCTACGCCGGTCTGATCCTTGAGAGTGGATTCCAAAAGCAGATCTGGTGGCCGGGAGCTGAGGGATCGCTGGGGATCTGGGATACCCAGCTTGGCGCTGCTAGGATCTAGACATCCGTGCGGGTTGAAGGCCCCGGAGGTGGACAGTGGGGCGTTAGTGCGACGAGCGAGACTGAGCCCCGGGAGAAGGGAGCACAGGGACAACCGGGGGCATGAGAAGGGCAGCGATTGGAGTCCCCGACGCCTGGGCTGTGGCCGCGTCCTTCGGGATCAGGCCTGCGCTCCGCTGCGCTGGTCTTCTGTGGGCAGAGGCGCCCGGCTGGGATTCAGGCAGTGGCCTGCGTGCAGGCAGGCCGGCGTGGTCCCCGCCTGGGTGGCAGCGCCGCCCGGGGACACGGGTGGGCCCCTGGGAAGGGAAGCTGCCCATTGACCCCCACCCCAGCCTGACCTTTTCACACCCTACTGGCACACAGTCGTCTGGGAGCAGGGGCACCGCGCCCTGAAACCCTGCTCTCTGTCCTGGAGCCGGCTTGCCTGTGACCTCCGCAGGCGCTAGGTCACAGGGCTTCCTGCCGGTCAGGGCTTCCTGCCGGTCAGGCCTGAACTTTCTCTAGCCTGGAGCAGCCATTACCTTTTGCAAGGAAAAGGCTGTACCTGTTGCATGAAGAAAAAGCTTTTTCTTTGCAGCTTCTTCGTGACCTTGGGAAAGCACTTAACCTATCTGAGACCAGATTTCCTCCCTGGACAAAATGGGCTTAGGGAAGGGGGAGGTTCACAATTCCTCTTCTAGGGGGCTGGTGGATGGATCCCTATGATTCTATAGTAAGGGTTCTATAAATATTAGTGCCTCTCTTGTTCTAGTCCTTCCTTTTCATGTCCCATCCACTGGGGTTGCTCTCCAGTAAGCCAGTGAAGGCTCCAGAAACCCAACTTGCTATCTTTTTAAACTGCAGGATTAGAGAAGTATTTATCTTGACCTTTCTTTCAAATGGGTTAATTGCCCCTCTGATTCCCCCCTTGCAGAGAGAATCTCTGAGATTTGGCTAATCAGTAACCAGGACATTTGGACAAGCCTTCTCCCCTGGCCTGGCTTTCTTGCTACTAATCCATCAAGGCTCTTGAACAAACATGCCTTCATCCCTAGATATTGGCGCCTCCTTCCTTCCCCTTGCCAGGGAAGATTCCCCAGGGAGTCTCACTCTCAATTAGGCTGCACTCGAACACATGAGCTCAAGGGATCCTCCTACCCTGGACTCCCAGAGTGCCAGGATTACAGGTGTGAGCCACTGCACCTGTCCTTAAACAACTATTTTCAATAAGAGTATAGTAATTTCTGCTATGAAATCCTCACTGCCAGCCTATTCTCTTAAATATATATATTTAATATATGATTAAATTAAATCATATCTATATGATTTTAGTATCATGTTCTTATATTAAATATTTAATATTCTTTAATATTTTATATTCTTAAATGTATTTATTCTTTATAATTCATCTGCTTATTTAATAGTTAAATGTTAATTTAATTGAGATTAAATTATCAAAAACTTCTGGATTAATGGCATTCAAACTAGTGTAGATGGTCTATATTTTCCTTTCCTTTCCTTTGAGCAACAACTTACAGTTTAATTCTTCTCATGCTACTAAACCAACTTTTTCAAATCCTTTTTCTTTCTTTCTTTCTTTTTTTTTGTTTGCATTTTTTTTTCGCCGGGGCTGGGTTTGAACCCACCACCTCCGGCACCTAGGGCTGGCACTCTACTCCTTCGAGCCACAGGCGCCACCCAAATTTAGCCTTTTTCTGAAGGCTAAATAGTAATATTTTAGTCTTTGTAGGTCACATATGGTCTCTGTTGCATATTCTTGTCTTTCTTTTTCTTTTACAGACCCTTTAAAAATGTAAAAGCCATTCTTAACTTACAGGCTGTAAATAAAAACAGACTGTGGATTAGATTTGCTCTATGGGTTGTAGACTAAATATAAATATAAGCAGATGATATATAAAACTTATAAAACAAGGTTCAATGGGTGCCAATAATTGCTCAGATGTTATTACCACTTTTTCCTTATAAGCAAAGTGTTTTTCTATCCGTATCTTATCTATATGATTTTAAAAACTAAAAATGCAAAGAGATGGGCTAGAGACGGGCTAAAACGCTACACGGATTTAGAGAACTGCAGCATTTTATTGCTGAAAGAAGTTTTAGAGATTATCTAATTTGAACCCCTGATTCACTTTACAGATAATATCACTAAAAGCTCATAAATAAATACGATTAACTAACTAACTTACAAATACTGGAGGGATAGCAGGCCTTCAAATGAATCTTTATGTAATTCGGTCAAATGATTTTCACTGAGAATTCTGAAAACGGATAAGGTTATTTGTTATTTCTTTTTTAAGATTTTATTATTGTTTCGGGTTAATCTGGGGGCACAAAGAAATAGGTTGCAATGTTTGCATTAGTTAGGTAGAGTTCCTCTTATAATTGTGTACTGCCCCCAAGAAGTGTGCCATGCACTCGAACATTGGGCCCATTGAGTGGGAGCACCTCCATCCTCCTCCTTCCCCTCTCCCTGCTCCCTCTTTCCCCATCCCAGACCTTGAATTGATTTGAGTTTTTCTCTTATGTGGGAATGTATCAGATTATCTACTGGCCTCATGTTAGTATTGAGTACATTGGATTCCTGCTTCTCCACTCTGTGATACTTTACTAAGAAGAATGTGTTTCAATTCCATCCAGATTAATACAAAAGATGTAATGTCCCCATCTTTTTTAATGGCTGAATAGTATTCCATGGTATACATATACCACAGTTTGGTATATCCATTCCTGGGTTGGTGGCATTTAGGTTGTTTCCACATTTTGCCAATTGTAAATTGAGCTGCGATAAACAACCTAGTACAAATGTCTTTATGATAGAATGATTTTTTTTTTCTTCTGGATACATGACTAATAGTGGGATTGAGGAATCAAATGGGAGATCTAATTTGAGTTCTTTGAGGATTCTCCATACTTCTTTCCAAAGAGGTAGAATTAGTTTGCAGTCCCACCAACAGTGTAAAGGAAGAGGTTATTTCTAAATAAAAATGCAAACTATTTGCCATATCGGACCAACTCCTATCTGTGGAGGAAACCTGGGTAATGGTGCCAATTGAATACACTCATTCTTATTTAATTTCAAGGTGGCAACATCTGCTTTGTTTTCATTCAAACCTTTCTTCACATTTTCCTTTTGTGTCCGATCTCTACACACACACACCCCTACCCACTATTCCCACCAAATCGTATATTTAATGCCTACTCTCTAGATCACAACAACCCTGTTAGAACCCAACTCTCGTTCTAATCAAGACCAGCAGAACTGCCATTTCCTCGTCTCTTTCCCCCCAATTTTTTTTTGTTGTTGTTGTTGTTGTTGCTTTTTTTGAGACAGAGCCTCAAGCTGTCATCCTGGGTAGAGTGCTGTGGCGTCACAGCTCACAGCAACCTCCAACTCCTGGGCTTAAGAGATTCTCTTGCCTCAGTCTCCCAAGTAGCTGGGACTATAGGTGCCCGCCACAATACCCAGTTATTTTTTGGTTGTAGTTGTCATTGTTCTTTGGCAGGCCCAGGCTGGATTTGAACCTGCCAGCTCTGGTGTATGTGTCTGGCGCCTTAGCCGCTTGAGCTACAGGCACCGAGCCCCAAATGTTATTATTAAAGCCCCACATGGACCTATGTCAGGCTACAAGTGAAGTCAGTAGGCTTTTCCCCCCATTTAAAAAATGTTTTTTGTTTTTGTTTTTTTTTTGAGAAATACAATGTGCATAAAATGCATATAACTTAAATGTTCAGTTTAAATAATTGTAAAGCAGGTACCCATGTAATATCATCACATCAAGAAAGAGTACCACGAGCATCCAGAAGCTCGTGTGGCCCTTTCCAATCACGACCCTCTCTCTGACCTCTGAAGATAACCACTATCTTAACTTTTATAGTAATTTCCTTGTTTTCAAAATATAGTTTCACCTGTTACATGTCAGTCGCACACAACATACTTTAGTTTGCCTCTTCCTGAACTTTATAGAAATGGAATCATATTACAAGGGGACAAACTTTCATGGAAAATAAAATGACATCTCTATTTTCAAAAATGAAAACTCAGAGATCGCCTATACAAGTTGAACTGATGACACACAAACTACTGTATTTTTCCAAAATAACTTATGTATCTAAATTGACTGCTTTAATAAATTAATAAGAAAATGATGAAAATAATTCAAAAGGAAAATGGATAAAGGACAGAAAACTCAGAAGAAACACAAATGTTCACCAACTTTTAACAAATAAAGGTATTTAAATTCAAGAGTAATCAGAAAAATTCAGACAGGACCCTTTTTGTTCACCCATCATATCAGCAAAGAGTTGGAGAATACTCAGTGGAAAAAGGCTGTCATATTCTGTTGAGTATAGTATAAGTTGGCACAACTTTTTTGAGGACAATTAAAATTTAATACCTACATTGTCCTCATATCAACCATTCCATTTCTAGATATCTGTTCTACAGAAATATTTGCCCAAGTTTACAAAGAAGCAGCAATGCACCTAACAAGAAAACTGGACATAGGAGGGTGTCGCCTGTGGCTCAGTCAGTAGGGTGCCGGCCCCATAAACCGAGGGCGACAGGTTCGAGCCTGGCCCCCACCAAACTGCACCAAACTGCAACAAAAAAATAGCCGGCGTTGTGGCGGGCGCCTATAGTCCCAGCTACTCGGGAGGCTGAGGCAAGAGAATCGCCTAAGCCCAGGAGTTGGAGGTTGCTGTGAGCTGTGATGTCAGGGCACTCTACCGAGGGTGACACAGTGAGACTCTGTCTCTAAAAAAAAAAGAAAAAGAAAAGAAAACTGGACATAATCTAAACATCCATCCATAGGGGAATTATTAAATAATTCATGCCACATCCATAGTATGGAATCCATAATATGGAATGATGCAAGAGTTTAAATGAATGGGGTAACCCTCTAAGTGCTGTGAAAGAAAAATCTAACATGTATCATGAAGTGAAAGGATCAAGTTGTAAGATGTTACCATTTCTATAAAACAAAAAACGTAAGGCCACACAAAAAATTCATTTTGCTATATGTAAATATGTATGTAGGCAAATACTTGGGAAAGGTCTGGAAGGATATGCACCACACTTAGGGGTAGTGGTTACCTCAGGGACCAGGCATCAGGGCACAAGGAGGGTTTCCATTATACCTGTTATTTAGTTTTTATATATTAAGAGTATAATGTGTATTACTTACATAATAAAAATACATTTAAATTGCCTCTTTCTTTTAAAGAGAGCCCACCAAATTTAATTTTAAAATAATCATAGAATTATAATCAACAGACATTGATTTGAGATGTGGAGGAAGAAACACCTTTCCTTAGAAGCGTTGACCTCAAGATTCTGGACCAGGAAGGATCTTACAATGCATCTAAGTTTTTGTACTCATATCTGGAGAGAGTATACTCACAGTCTCTCAGTCCAACGGTATGATTTCCATACATTCTCATCAATGTAAGAAATAGCATTTCCTTGGAAATTTCTGTGAAGAAACACAGGCGATATTCAAATACAGAAAATACTTCCAGTTTTCTCATTTCCAGAGCTATGAGCTTCCTAATTTGCACAATTAATCAAGAAATAATGTGGGGATTCCTGGAGATTCCAGGTGTCTCTGCAGCAGCCTCTGTCACCCTGTGACCTGCAGGTACTGGGACATCTCGGGAGCTGGGAAGTGATGCACAGCCAGAAAGAAGAAGGCGGCACCGAGGATTCTGAGCAGCGTTTGTCTCTGGAGTTGGGCTCTGAGCTACGGCCTCCTCTTCAGCTGTTCCCTTTCCTGGGGATCCTAAGTGTCTCTGCAGCAGCCTCTGTCACTCTGCTTCTGCAGAGAATTGACCTGCAGGACACCGGGGCATCCCGGAAGCTGGGAAATGCCCAGAGCTGTCTGAGCAGCTGTCTGCCTGCAGCGCCCAGCGTCCCTCCCTCGTGGTGACATTCAAAAGGTCCTCAGGGAAGAATCCAAAGGAGTGTTGACATTCAAGGACATGTCTGTTGAATTCTCTATGGAAGAGTCGGCCTGCTTGGACCCTGCTCAGCAGCATTTGTATGGGGAAGTCATGTTAGAGACCTACAGAAACCTGTTCTTCCTGGGTCTTACTGTCTCTAAGCCAGAACTCATCACCTGTCTGGAGCAAAGCAAAGAACCCTGGAAGGCGAAGACACACCAGACACTAGTCAAGCACCCAGCTCTATATACTCATTATACCGAAGACCGTTTTCAAGAGTGGGGCACAAATATTTTATTTCCAGAGATGATCCTGACCAGATATCAAAGCTATGGCTCCGAGAATTTAAACTTAACAAAATATTGGGAAAGTGTGTATAAGTGTGATGAGCAGAAAGTATGTTACAGTGGACTTCACCAATGATTAACAGCTACCTATGGCAAAGTATTCCAATGTAGTAACTCTTTGAACACCTTCAGACAATTGTTAAATCTCAATGGACAAATAACGATATATACCTTAGAGAAAACTTTTAATTGTAAAAGCTATAGGAAAGCCTCTAACTTCTGGTCACATGTTACAGAACATAAGATCACTCATATTGGAAAAAACAGTCCAAATGCAAAGAAGGTAGCCAAGTTTTTCAGTCTTGCTCAAGAATCGATACCGGAGAGAAACTGGACACGTGTGAAAATGATGGCAAATGTCTTAGCCACAGTTCAAAATATCATAACCATGAGAATTTTGATACTGGAGGAAAAACCTGCAACTATAAGGAATGTGACAAACTTACCAAGCAACACTCACACGTTTCTGGACGAGAAAAAGAATTGATTCTGCAGAGAAACCTTTCAAATGTGAAGAATGTGGCATAACCTTTAACCAGCACTCTCTCCTCTGTAGACATCAAAGAATTCATTCTGGAGATAAACCCTACAAATGTCAGGAATGTGGCAGAGCCTTTAACAAGTACTCAAATCTTTCTGTACATCAAAGAATTCATTCTGAAGAGAAACCCTACAAAGGTCAAGAATGTGGAAAATCCTTTAAGTACTACACAAGCTTTTCTAGACATCAAAGAATTCACTCTGGAGGGAAACCCTACAAAGGTCAAGAATGTGGAAAATCCTTTAAGTACTACACAAGCTTTTCTAGACATCAAAGAATTCACTCTGGAGGGAAACCCTACAAATGTCAAGAGTGTAGCAAAGCCTTTAACTGTGACTCAAACCTTTCTGTACTTCAAAGAATTTACTTTGGACATAAAACTTACAAATTTAGAGAATGCACTAAAGCCTTTTTCCTTAGTTAAACTCATAGTGAACATAACAGAATTTCTTGTGGAGAGAAACTCCACAAATGTGAAGAAGGGGGCAAGGCATTTACACTGTACTCGACTCTTTCTGTTCATCAAAGTAGTCATTCTTGAAAGAAACTACAGTGGTCAAAATGTGGCATAGACTTTCATTAGTTTGTGAACATTTCTAGATGTTTAAGAATTTATTCTGGAGGAAAACCTTTTAAATATGGACAGTGTGGCAAAATCTAACTCAAATTCAATCCTCACTGTACACAGAGGAAATCAGACAGAGAGAAACCCTCCATTTGAAGACTGCGGCGGTGCCTTGACCTGGTGTTGATAGCATGCTAAGCATAGAAGAATTCAAACTGGAGAGTAATCCTACAAATGTGAACAGTGTGGCAATGACCTTAACCAGAGCTCAAACCTTAACATACGAACATTCATATTGGAGAGAAATCTTCCAAATATCGATAATGTGGCAAAGGTTTTCAGTGGTCCTCAGTCTCATTAAACATAAGAGAAACCATAGGAGAAAAAACGGAAACGATGTGAAGATGTGGCAGAGCCTCATGCCAGTATGCACTGTTTTCTGTACACAATAGAATTCATGTGGAAGAGAAAGTCTAAAAAGTAAAAGAAAGAAAGAAAGAAAGAATGTGGGGCTATGGGCACAAATAATAAGGCATCTCCTCAGAAGCTTAACTTCCTGTCTGTCCAATCTCTTGGAAGATAATATCAGTTATGAATGAATAAATGGATAAAATCACTTATGTGTCTAAATTATCATATATCAACGTTTGCTCTTCGCAGATGATATGATTGTATATCTGGAAAACACCAGGGATTCTACTACAAAACTTTCAGAAGTGATCAAGGAATACAGCAGTGTCTCAGGTTACAAAATCAATATTCATAAATCGGTAGCCTTTATATATACCAACAGTAGTCAAGCTGAAAAAAGAGTTAAGGTCTATATTCCATTCACAGTACTGCCAAAGAAGATGAAATATTTGGGAGTTTATCTAACAAAGGATGTGAAAGATCTCTACAAAGAGAACTATGAAACTCTAAGAAAATAAATAGCTGAAAATGTTAACAAATGGAAAAACATGCCATGCTCATGGCTGGGAAGAATCAACATTGTTAAAATGTCCATACTACCGGAAGCAAAATACAATTTTAATGCAATCCCTATTAAAGCTCCACTATCATACTTTAAAGATCTTGAAAAAATAATACTTCATTTTATATGGGATCAGAAAAAACCTCGAATAGCCAAGACATTACTCAGAAATAAAAACACAGCAGGAGGAATCACTCTACCAGACCTGAGACTTTACTATAAATCGATAGTGATCAAAACAGCATGGTACTGGCACAAAAGCAGAGAAGTAGATGTCTGGAACAGAATAGAGAACCAAGAGATGAATCCAGCTACTTACCGTTATTTGATGTTTGACAAGCCAATTAAAAACATTCAGCGGGGAAAAGACTCCCTATTTAACAAATGGTGCTGGGTGAACTGGCTGGCAACCTGTAGAAGACTGAAACTGGACCCACACCTTTCACCATTAACTAAGATAGATTCTCACTGGATTAAAGACTTAAACTTAAGACATGAAACTATAAAAATACTAGAAGAGAGTGCAGGGAAAACCCATGAAGAAATAAAAAATAATAAATTATCATATATCATATATATACATGCACACATATACACATATATACACACATGTATTTCCATGACTTTTTTAAAAAAAGTGTAAATATATCCATGAATGACATGTTTGAAAGCAAACTGTTAAATGCCTTACAATCAGTTTCAGCTCTGTGGATAACTTTAAATCTTTACCTTTAACACTGTTCCCTATTCCTCAGCAACAAATTTTTTTTTTGAGGCAGTATCTCACTATGTTGCCCTGGGTAGAGTGCTGTGGCATCACAGCTCACAGCAACCTCAAACTCTTGGCTCTTGGGTTTAAGCAATTCTCTTGCCTTAGCCTCCCGTGTAGCTGCGGCTATAGGCACCCATAACAACGCCTGGCTATTTTTTGGTTGCAGTTATCATTGTTGTTTAGCTGGCCCGGGTCGGAATCGAACCTGCCAGCCCGGGTGTATGTGACCAGGGCCCTACTCACTGAGCTACAGGCGCCGCCCCTCAGCAATAATTTTACCTATTTACTTTATAGGTGTATTTTTCCCAGTTGGGGGCAGGGGTAGAAATAAGACAGTCGTCTGCCTAATGCACATTTCCATTTAACCAGAAGCTTTCTGGTTGTTTAATGCTCAGAAATTTAAAAAAATGCCCAAACTGATCTTCTCTCCCTCAAATTGGCTCTGACTGCTGCACTTGTTATATACCACCATCATTATCTTTTTTATTATTATTAAATCATAGCTGTGTACATTAATGCGATCACGGGGCACCATACACTGGTTTATAGACCGTTTGACACATTTTCATCACATTGGTCAACATAGCCTTCCTGGCATTTTCTTAGTTATTCTGTTAAGACATTTACATTCTACATTTACTAAGTTTCACATATACCCTTGTAAGACACAACGCAGGTGTAATCCCACCAATCACCCTCCCTCTGCCCAACTCCCCCCTCCCTTTCCCCCTTCCCTCTATAGCTTTCATGTGAAAGCCATAAATTAGTTTCATAGTAGGGCTGAGTACATTGGATACTTTTTCTTCCATTCTTGAGATACTTTACTAAGAAGAACATTTTCCAGCTCCATCCATGTAAGCATGAAAGAGGTAAAGTCTCCATCTTTCTTTAAGGCTGCATAGTATTCCACAACCATCATTATCTTCATCATGCAGGACAGAAACCATGGAGTCACATTTGATTTCTCCCTTCCCTATACACATCCTCTCCCAACTCATTAGTTGGTCACTAAATCCTGTCCTTCCTTTGTAGTATCCCCAGGACTTTATTCCCACTTCTATCACAAGCACTCAGCTTTAGTCCTTTCTCACTTTACTTCTAAATTTTGCTAGACAAGCTTACCATTTGGTCTCCCAGAGTTAAGCTTCCCCCTCTAGAGCATGCTATGTATGGATTCTAAAATAATCCTTTTGTCTTTTTTTTTTTTTTTTTTGTAGAGACAGAGTCTCACTTTATGGCCCTCGGTAGAGTGCCGTGGCCTCACACAGCTCACAGCAACCTCCAACTCCTGGGCTTAAGCGATTCTCTTGCCTCAGCCTCCCGTGTAGCTGGGACTACAGGCGCCCGCCACAATGCCCGGCTATTTTTTGGTTGCAGTTTGGCCGGGGCCGGGTTTGAACCCGCCACCCTCGGTATATGGGGCCGGCGCCTTACCGACTGAGGCACGGCGCTTAATCATTTCTTTCTCTTGCTTAAAAACTTTCCATGGCTCTCCATACCTCATTGCATATAACTTTCAAACTCCCATATCTGATGTTCAAGGTTTTTCATAATCACGTTTTCCACTGCTTCCTAACCCAATTCTTGGAAGCAAGACTGGTCTTCTAAATCCCCATCATTCCTGCAGCCATGATGTTGCCTAGGCTTTACTCCCAATGTTTCTCTTTAACAGATTATAGATGCTTTTTAAGCCCCAGGCAAAGTTTCAGCTTATCCAGGGAGCTTTCCCTGACCTCCACACCTCAATGATTATAGATTCTGGTGAATTACAGCATCTATGGTCTCTATATCTCTTTAGGACTTAATTATAAACCACCTCCCTTTTGATGCCTATTTCTTTTCTTCCTACCTATCATTTTCATATTCTAGAGATAATGTCATACTCTTCCCTGAGTTGGGCACAAAATGGGCACTACATACAGGAAACCAGGTACAAAGATGAGGCCTGGACATAATTAAGGGACTGAATAATGATAATAATAGTTAACATTCATATATATGCTAGGCACTGATACACATGTAAGTATTACATGTACTCCCACCCCTAAATCTCACAACAATCCTAAGAAATGGTAAGTATCACAATCCCCATATTAAAGATGAGGAAATTGAGCCACAGAGTGGAATGACTTGCCCAAGGTCACAAAACTAATAAATGACAGACCTGGGTTGTTGTGGTTTTTTTTTGGCCGGGGCTGGCTTTGAACTTGCCACCCTTGGTATATGAGGTTGGCACCCTACTCCTTGAGCCACAGGTGCCACCCAGAGTAATATGCTTCTGTGAAGAGAGTGAAGCAAACTCAGAAGAGAAGAGGTAAGCAATGATATGATGGGACTAAAGAGAAATGGATAAAGAAGTAAAGAGTAGTCACAGGTAAAAGTTTGGAGAAGGGGCACAATAGTACAAAGGAGAATGAGGATAAGGAAAATCTGACAAGTAAAAGGTAAAAGCAGAAAGTCAACCAATGAAGAAAGCCCACAAGTGTCTCAAGGAAAAGGCTGCCATGTGAGGCAGGATGCAGAGAACGAATGAGGATAAGTGACTTACAAGACGGTGAAGGTGCCATTATAGGCTTCAGGCTCCTGCACAGGCACTCGGCGGAGTCTCTTCTCTGGGCTGAGACCAACACACGACAGTGTCTCATCTCTGCAGGTACAGAGCTCACATATGCTGGTGTTCATGTCGGTGTTGATATTGGCAATCTCTTGTTCCATGTTGTAATTTGGCAACGAATTTTGAGTTACGGTAATGTCCGAGTCGGATATTTGAATTGTAACTTCAGTCGGGATTGGAGGCTGAGTCTGAATCTGGTCTGGATGGGGAGCTGCCATCCTCTCCAGAGCCACAGGATGTTCAACCTCTGATGTAGTTGCTAAAGTTACAACAAATTCCAGGCTCAAAGGTAAAACTGTGATCGTGACACCAGGGGATGTTGTATGCTGGGCTTGATCCTGACCCGGCGTTGGAACTGTTATTTCATAATAGGCTGGAGCTACTACATCCCTTGGTACCTCTAGAGGTTGAGTTGGAGTCTCTTGCATGGTTGGAGAAGGTTTAACCTCTCTAGTTTGTTCTGAAGTCATGGTAAGTTCCTGGTCCAAAAGCTTAACTGTGACCTCAGCTGGGTTTGTCTGCCGAGTCACCATCTGGTCTAGATGTGGAAGTGTCACATCAAGATGCTGAAGTGTCACCTCAGGATGCGGAACTGTGACTTCAGGATGTGGAAGTGTCGCCGCAACCTCAAGATGTGGAAGTGTCACCTCAGGATGCGAAAGTGTCAACTCAGGATCCGGAAGAGTCACCTCAGGATGTGGAAGTGTCACCTCCACATCTGGAGGTTTAACTGTAACATTGGGCAAGTAATAAAGATGAGGTTGATCCTCATCTGGAGGTGGAACTGTCACCTCATGATTAGGTGGAGTTTGAGCCATATTCTCCATGGGGGAATCTGGAGCTTGAGCTGTTACCTCCTGCTGGATTTGAGAATGTTCACTCTCCCCAGGAGACACAAAAGACTGAGGTGGCTGCTCCTGCTCATTGGGGGAAGGCTCAGCCTCCCCACAATACCATGGGCACTCAATTGGGGTCTCCTCCTGGATGGCAGGTGGTTTCACCTCCGCAGGATGCTCTGGAGGCTGAGTTGGAGTCTCTTGATGGGCTGAAGAAGATTCAGCCTCCGTCACAGGCTCTAAAGTTATGGAAACCTCCACATTCGGAGGTTTACATGTTACGTCATGATTAGGTAGAGTTTGAGTTATACTCTCCATAGGGGTCTCTGGAGTTTGAACTGTGGCCTCCTGCTGTATTTGAGAAGGTTCAATCTCCCGCGGAGAAAAAAAAAGCTGAGTTGGCTTCTCTTCCTCACTGGGGCAAGGTACAGCCTCTGCAGGAAAGCCTGGAGACTCAGTTGGGGTCTGCTCCTGGGTGGCAGAAGGTTTCCCCTCCTCAGGATGCTCTGGAGACTGAATTGCTTTCTCCTCCTGGGTGGCAGAAGGTTTTGCCTCCTCAGGATGCTCTGGAGGCTGAGTTGGCGTCTCCTCCTTGGTTAAAGAAAGTTCGGCCTTTTTGGTAGGCTCTGAAGTTATGGTAACCTCCACATCTGGAGGTTTAACTGTAACATTGGGCAAGTAATAAAGATGAGGTTGATCCTCACCTGGACGTGGAACTGTCACCTCATGTTTAGGTGAAGTTTGAGCTATATTCTCCATCGGTGACTCTGGAGCTTGAGCTCTGACCTTCTGCTGGATTTGAGAAGGTTCAGTCTCCCCAAGAGACACAAAAGGCTGAGGTGGCTGCTCCTGCTTACTGGGGGAAGGCTCAGCCTCCCACAAAAGCATGGGCACTCAGTTGGGGTCTTCTCCTGGATGGCAGGTGGTTTCACCTCCTCAGGATGCTCTGGAGGCTGAGTTTGAGTCACCTGCTGGGCTGAAGAAGATTCTGCCTCCATCACAGACTCTGAGGTTATGGAACCTCCACATCCGGAGGTTTACCTGTCACCTCATGATTAGGTAGAGTTTGAGCTATACTCTCCATAGGGGACTCTGTAGTTTGAGCTGTGGACTCCTGCTGTATTTGAGAATGGTCAATCAACCCCGGAGACACAAAAGGCTGAGGTGGCTGCTCTTCCTCACTGCGGCAAGGTCCACCCTCTGCAGGAAAGCCTGCAGACTCAGTTGGGGTCTCTTCCTGAGTGGCAGAAGGTTTACCCTCCTCTGGATGTTCTAGAGGGTGAGTTGGGGTCTCCTCCTGTGTGGCAGAAGGTTTCACCTCCTCAGCATGCTCTGGAAGCTGAGTTGGGTTCTCCTCCTGGGTGGCAGAAGGTTTCACCTCCTCAGGATGCTCTGGAGGCCGAGTTGGTGTCTCCTCCTGGGTGGCAGAAGGTTGTGCCTCCTCAGGATGCTCTGGAGGCTGAGTTGGGGTCTCCTGCTGGGTTATAGAAGACTCTGCCTCCTTGGTAGGCTCTGAAGTTATGGTAACCTCCACATCTGGAGGTTTAACTGTAACATTGGGCAAGTAATAAAAACGAGGTTGATCCTCACCTAGAGGTTGAAATATCACCTTATGATTAGGTGGAGTTTGAGCTATATTCTCCATGGGGGACTCTGGAGCTTGAGCTGTGACCTCCTACTGGATTTGAGAAGGTTCCGTCTCCCCAGGTGACACAAAAGGCTGAGGTGGCTGCTCCTGCTCCCTGGGGTAAGGCTCAGCCTCCCCACAAAAGCATGGGCACTCAGTTGGTGTCTCCTCCCGGATGGCAGGTGGTTTCACCTCCTCAGGATGCTGTGGAGGCTGAGTTGGAGTCTCTTGATGGGCTGAAGAAGATTCAGCCTCCGTCACAGGCTCTGAAGCTATGGAAACCTCCACATCCTGAGGTTTACCTGTTAACTCATGATTATTTAGAGTTTGAGTTACACTCTCCATAGGGGCCTCTGGAGTTTGAACTGTGGCCTCCTGCTGTATTTGAGAAGGTTCAATCTCCCCCCTAGACACAAAAGCCTGAGGTGGCTGCTCTTCCTCACTGGGGAAAGGTCCAGCCTCTGCAGGAATTCTTGGAGACTCAGTTGGGGACTCCTCCTGGGTGGCAGAAGGTTTCACCTCCTCAGGATGCTGTTCAGGCTGAATTGGGTTCTCCTCCTGGGTGGCAGAAGGTTTTGCCTCCTCAGGATGCTATGGAGGCTGAGTTGGGGTCTCCTCCTGGGTGGCAGAAGGTTTCACTTTCTCAGGATGCTGTTCAGGCTTAATTGGGTTCTCCTCCTGGGTGGCAGAAGGTTTTGCCTTCTCAGGATGCTCTGGAGGCTGAGTTGGTGTCTCCTGCTGGGTTAAAGAAGATTCGTCCTCTTTGGTAGGCTCTGAAGTTATGGTAACCTCAACATCTGGAGGTTTAACTTTAACATTGCGCAAGTAATAAAGATAAGGTTGATCCTCACCTGGTGGTGGAACTGTCACCTCATGATTAGGTGGAGTTTGAGCTATATTCTCCATCGGGGACTCTGGAGCTTGTGCTGTGACCTCCTGCTGGATTTGAGAAGGTTCAGTCTCCCCAGGAGACACAAAAGGCTGAGGTGGCTGCTCCTGCTCACTGGGGGAAGGCTCAGCCTCCCCACAAAAGCATGGGCACTCAGTGTGGGTCTCCTCCTGGATGGCAGGTGGTTTCACCTCCTCAGGATGCTCTGGAGGATGAGTTGGAGTCTCCTGCTGGGCTGCAGAAGATTCAGCCTCCGTAACAGGCTCTGAAGTTATGGAAACCTCCACATCCGGAGGTTCACCTGTCACCTCATGATTATGTAGAGTTTGAGCTAAATTGTCCATAGGGGACTCTGGAGTTTGAACTGTGGCCTCCTGCTGTATTTGAGAAGGTCAATCTCCCCCGGAGACACAAAAGGCTGTGGTGGCTGCTCTTCCTCACTGGGGCAAGGTCCAGCCTCTGCAGGAAAGCCTGGAGACTCAGTTGGGGTCTCTTCCTGGTTGGCAGAATGTTTCGCCTCCTCAGGATGCTGTTCAGGCTAAATTGGGTTCTCCTCCTGCGTTGCAGAAGGTTTTGCCTCCTCAGGATGCTCTGGAGGCTGAGTTGGGGTCTCCTCCTGGGTGGCAGAAGGTTTCACCTTCTCAGGATGCTGTTCAGGCTTAATTGGGTTCTCCTCCTGGGTGGCAGAAGGTTTTGCCTTCTCAGGATGCTCTGGAGGCTGAGTTGGTGTCTCCTGCTCGGTAAAAGAAGATTCGTCCTCTTTGGTAGGCTCTGAAGTTATGGTAACCTCCACATCTGGAGGTTTAACTGTAACATTGGGCAAGTAATAAAGATGAGGTGGATTCTCACCTAGAGGTTGAAATATCACTTCATGATGAGGTGGAGTTTGAGCTATATTCTCCATGGGGGACTCTGGAGCTTGAGCTGTGACCTCCTGCTGGATTTGAGAAGGTTCTGTCTCCCCAGGAGACACAAAAGGCTGAGGTGGCTGCTCCTGCTCACTGGGGGAAGGCTCAGCCTCCCCACAAAAGCATGGGCACTCAGTGTGGGTCTCCTCCTGGATGGCAGGTGGTTTCACCTCCTCAGGATGCTCTGGAGGCTGAGTTGGAGTCACCTGCTGGGCTGAAGAAGATTCAGCCTCCGTCACAGGCTCTGAAGTTATGGAAACCTCCACATCCGGAGGTTCACCTGTCACCTCATGATTATGTAGAGTTTGAGCTAAATTGTCCATAGGGGACTCTGGAGTTTGAACTGTGGCCTACTGCTGTATTTGAGAAGGGTCAATCTCCCCCGGAGACAAAAAAGGCTGTGGTGGCTGCTCTTCCTCACTGGGGCAAGGTCTAGCCTCTGCAGGAAAGCCTGGAGACTCAGTTGGGGTCTCTTCCTGGTTGGCAGAATGTTTCGCCTCCTCAGGATGCTGTTCAGGCTGAATTGGGTTCTCCTCCTGGGTGGCAGAAGGTTTTGCCTCCTCAGGATGCTCTGGAGGCTGAGTTGGGGTCTCCTCCTGGGTGGCAGCAGGTTTCACCTCCTCAGGATGCTCTGGAGGCCGCGTTGGTGTCTCATCCTGGGTGGCAGAAGGTTGTGCCTCCTCAGGATGCTCTGGAGGCTTAGTTGGGGTCTCCTGCTGAGTTATAGAAGATGCGGCCTCTTTGGTAGGCTCTGAAGGTATGGTAACCTCCACACATGGAGGTTTAACTGTAACATTGGGCAAGTAATAAAGATGAGGTTGATTCTCACCTAGAGGTTGAAATATCACCTTATAATTAGGTGGAGTTTGAGCTATATTCTCCATGGGGGACTCTGGAGCTTGAGCTGTGACCTCCTGCTGGATTGGAGAAGGTTCTGTCTCCCCAGGAGACACAAAAGGCTGAGGTGGCTGCTCCTTCTCACTGGGGGAAGGCTCAGCCTCCCTACAAAAGCATGGGTACTCAGTGTGGGTTTCCTCCTGAATGGCAGTTGGTTTCACCTCCTCAGGATGCTCTGGAGGCTGAGTTGGAGTCTCCTGCTTGCCTGAAGAAGATTCAGCCTCCGTCACAGGCTCTGAAGTTATGGAAACCTCCACATCTGGAGGTTTACCTGTCACCTCATGATTACGTAGAGTTTGAGCTAAATTCTCCATAGGGGACTGTGGAGTTTGAACTGTGGCCTCCTGCTGTATTTGAGAAGGGTCAATCTCCCCCGGAGACACAAAACGCTGTGGTGGGTACTCTTCCTCACTGGGGCAAGGTCCAGCCTCTGCAGGAAAGCCTGGAAACTCAGTTGGGGTCTCTTCCTGGTTGGCAGAATGTTTCGCCTCCTCAGGATGCTGTTCAGGCTGAATTGGGTTCTCCTCCTGGGTGGCAGAAGGTTTTGCCTCCTCAGGATGCTCTGGAGGCTGAGTTGGGGTCTCCTCCTGGGTGGCAGCAGGTTTCACCTCCTCAGGATGCTGTTCAGGCTTAATTGGGTTCTCCTCCTGGGTGGCAGAAGGTTTTGCCTTCTCAGGATGCTCTGGAGTCTGAGTTGGAGTCTCCTGCTGGGCTGAAGAAGATTCAGCTTCCGTCACAGGCTCTGAAGTTATGGAACCCTCCACATCCGGAGGTTCACCTGTCACCTCATGATTACGTACAGTTTGAGCTAAATTCTACATAGGGGACTCTGGAGTTTGAACTGTGGCCTCCTGCTGTATTTGAGAAGGGTCAATCTCCCCCGGAGACACAAAAGGCTGTGGTGGCTGCTCTTCCTCCCTGGGGCAAGGTCCTGCCTCTGTAGGAAACCCTGGAGACTCAGTTGGGGTCTCTTCCTGGTTGGCAGAATGTTTCGCCTCCTCATGATGCTATTCAGGCTGAATTTTGTTCTCCTCCTAGGTGGCAGAAGGTTTTGCCTCCTCAGGATGCTCTGGACGCTGAGTTCCGGTCTCCTCCTGGGTGGCAGCAGGTTTCACCTCCTCAGGATGCTCTGGAGGCCGAGTTGGTGTCTCCTCCTGGGTGGCAGAAGGTTGTGCCTCCTCAGGATGCTCTGGAGGCTTAGTTGGGGTCTCCTGCTGGGTTATTGAAGATTCGGCCTCTTTGGTAGGCTCTGAAGTTATGGTAACCTCCACATCTGGAGGTTTAACTGTAACACTGGGCAAGTAATAAAGATGAGGTTGATTCTCACCTAGAGGTTGATATATCACCTTATGATTAGGTGGAGTTTGAGCTATATTCTCCATGGGGGACTCTGGGGCTTGAGCTGTGACCTCCTGCTGGATTTGAGAAGGTTCTGTCTCCCCAGGAGACACAAAAGGCTGAGGTGCTTGCTCCTGCTCACTGGGGGAAGGCTCATCCTCCCCACAAAAGCATGGGCACTCAGTGTGGGTCTCCTCCTGGATGGCAGGTGGTTTCACCTCCTCAGGATGCTCTGGAGGCTGAGTTGGAGTCTCCTGCTGGGCTGAAGAAGATTCAGCCTCCGTCACAGGCTCTGAAGTTATGGAAACCTCCACATCCGGAGGTTTACCTGTCACCTCATGATTACGTAGAGTTTGAGCTAAATTCTACATAGAGGACTCTGGAGTTTGAACTGTGGCCTCCTGCTGTATTTGAGAAGGGTCAATCTCCCCCGGAGACACAAAAAGCTGTGGTGGCTGCTCTTCCTCACTGGGGCAAGGTCCAGCCTCTGCAGGAAAGCCTGGAGACTCAGTTGGGGTCTCTTCCTGGTTGGCAGAATGTTTCGCCTCCTCATGATGCTATTCAGGTTGAATTTTGTTCTCCTCCTAGGTGGCAGAAGATTTTGCCTCCTCAGGATGCTCTGGAGGCTGAGTTGCGGTGTCCTCCTGGGTGGCAGCAGGTTTCACCTCCTCAGGATGCTCTGGAGGCCAAGTTGGTGTCTCCTTCTGGTTGGCAGAAGGTTGTGCCTCCTCAGGATACCCTGGAGGCTTAGTTGGGGTCTCCTGCTGGGTCATAGAAGATTCGGCCTCTTTGGTAGGCTCTGAAGTTATGGTAACCTCCACATCTGAAGGTTTAACTGTAACATTGGGCAAGTAATAAAGATGAGGTTGATCCTTACCTGGTGGTGGAACTGTCACCTCATGATTAGGTGGAGTTTGAGCTATATTCTCCATGGGGGACTCTGGAGCTTGAGCTGTGACCTCCTGCTGGATTTGAGAAGGTTCTGTCTCCCCAGGAGACACAAAAGGCTGAGGTGGCTGCTCCTGCTCACTGGGGGAAGGCTCAGCCTCCCCACAAAAGCATGGGCACTCAGTGTGGGTCTCCTCCTGGATGGCAGGTGGTTTCACCTCCTCAGGATGCTCTGGAGACTGAGTTGGAGTCTCCTGCTGGGCTGAAGAAGATTCAGCCTCCGTCACAGGCTCTGAAGTTATGGAAACCTCCACATCTGGAGGTTCACCTGTCACCTCATGATTACGTAGAGTTTGAGCTATATTCTACATAGGGGACTCTGGAGTTTGAACTGTGGCCTCCTGCTGTATTTGAGAAGGGTCAATCTCCCCGGGAGACACAAAAGGCTGTGGTGGCTGCTCTTCCTCACTGGGGCAAGGTCCAGCCTCTGCAGGAAAGCCTGGAGACTCAGTTGGGGTCTCTTCCTGGTTGGCAGAATGTTTCGCCTCCTCAGGATGCTGTTCAGGCTGAATTGGGTTCTCCTCCTGGGTGGCAGAAGGTTTTGCCTCCTCAGGATGCTCTGGAGGCTGAGTTGGGGTCTCCTCCTGGGTGGTAGAAGGTTTCACCTCCTCAGGATGCTGTTCAGGCTTAATTGGGTTCTCCTCCTGGGTGGCAGAAGGTTTTGCCTTCTCAGGATGCTCTGGAGGCTGAGTTGGTGTCTCCTGCTTTGTTAAAGAAGATTCGTCCTCTTTGGTAGGCTCTGAAGTTATGGTAACCTCCACATCTGGAGGTTTAACTGTAACATTGGGCAAGTAATAAAGATGAGGTTGATCCTCACCTGGTGGTGGAACTGTCACCTCATGATTAGGTGGAGTTTGAGCTATATTCTCCATCGGGGACTCTGGAGCTTGTGCTGTGACCTCCTGCTGGATTTGAGAAGGTTCAGTCTCCCCAGGAGACACAAAAGGCTGAGGTGGCTGCTCCTGCTCACTGGGGGAAGGCTCAGCCTCCCCACAAAAGCATGGACACTCAGTGTGGGTCTCCTCCTGGATGGCAGGTGGTTTCACCTCCTCAGGATGCTCTGGAGGCTGAGTTGGAGTCTCCTGCTGGGCTGAAGAAGATTCAGCCTCCGTCACAGGCTCTGAAGTTATGGAAACCTCCACATCCGGAGGTTTACCTGTCACCTCATGATTACGTAGAGTTTGAGCTAAATTCTCCATAGGGGACTCTGGAGTTTGAACTGTGGCCTCCTGCTGTATTTGAGAAGGGTCAATCTCCCCCGGAGACACAAAAGGCTGTGGTGGCTTCTCTTCCTCACTGGGGCAAGGTCCAGCCTCTGCAGGAAAGCCTGGAGACTCAGTTGGGGTCTCTTCCTGGTTGGCAGAATGTTTCGCCTCCTCATGATGCTATTCAGGCTGAATTTTGTTCTCCTCCTGGGTGGCAGAATGTTTCGCCTCCTCAGGATGCTCTGTAGTCTGAGTTGGGGTCTCCTCCTGGGTGGAAGAAGGTTTCACCTCCTCAGGATGCTGTTCAGGCTTAATTGGGTTCTCCTCCTGGGTGGCAGAAGGTTTTGCCTTCTCAGGATGCTCTGGAGGCTGAGTTGGTGTCTCCTGCTTTGTTAAAGAAGATTCGTCCTCTTTGGTAGGCTCTGAAGTTATGGTCACCTCCACATCTGGAGGTTTAACTGTACATTGGGCAAGTAATAAAGATGAGGTTGATCCTCACCTGCTGGTGGAACTCTCACCTCATGATTAGGTGGAATTTGAGCTATATTCTCCATCGGGGACTCTGGAGCTTCTGCTGTGCCCTCCTGCTGGATTTGAGAAGGTTCAGTCTCCCCAGGAGACACAAAAGGCTGAGGTGGCTGCTCCTGCTCACTGGGGGAAGGCTCAGCCTCCCCACAAAAGCATGGGCACTCAGTGTGGGTCTCCTCCTGGATGGCAGGTGGTTTCACCTCCTCAGAATGCTCTGGAGACTGAGTTGGAGTCTCCTGCTGGGCTGAAGAAGATTCAGCCTCCGTCACAGACTCTGAAGTTATGGAAACCTCCACATCCGGAGGTTTACCTGTCACCTCATGATTACGTAGAGTTTGAGCTAAATTCTACATAGGGGACTCTGGAGTTCGAACTGTGGCCTTCTGCTGTATTTGAGAAGGGTCAATCTCCCCCGGAGACACAAAAGGCTGTGGTGGCTGCTCTTCCTCACTAGGGCAAGGTCCAGCCTCTGCAGGAAAGCCTGGAGACTCAGTTCGGGTCTCTTCCTGGTTGGCAGAATGTTTCGCCTGCTCATGATGCTGCTCAGGCTAAATTTTGTTCTCCTCCTGGGTGGCAGAAAGTTTTCCCTCCTCAGGATGCTCTGGAGGCTGATTTGGGGTCTCCTCCTGGCTGGCAGCAGGTTTCACCTCCTCAGGATGCTCTGGAGGCCGAGTTGGTGTCTCCTCCTGGGTGGCAGAAGGTTTGCCTCCTCAGGATGCTCTGGAGGCTTAGTTGGGGTCTCCTGCTGGGTTATAGAAGATTCGGCCTCTTTGGTAGGCTCTGAAGTTATGGTAACCTCCACATCTGGAGGTTTAACTGTAATATTGGGCAAGTAATAAAGATGAGGTTGATCCTCACCTGGTGGTGGAACTGTCACCTCATGATGAGGTGGAGTTTGAGCTATATTCTCCATCGGGGACTCTGGAGCTTGTGCTGTGACCTCCTGCTGGATTTGAGAAGGTTCAGTCTCCCCAGGAGACACAAAAGGCTGAGGTGGCTGCTCCTGCTCACTGGGGGAAGGCTCAGCCTCCCCACAAAAGCATGGGCACTCAGTGTGGGTCTCCTCCTGGATGGCAGGTGGTTTCACCTCCTCAGGATGCTCTGGAGGCTGAGTTGGAGTCTCCTGCTGGGCTGCAGAAGATTCAGCCTCCGTCACAGGCTCTGAAGTTATGGAAACCTCCACATCCGGAGGTTCACCTGTCACCTCATGATTATGTAGAGTTTGAGCGAAATTGTCCATAGGGGACTCTGGAGTTTGAACTGTGGCCTCCTGCTGTATTTGAGAAGGGTCAATCTCCCCCGGAGACACAAAAGGCTGTGGTGGCTGCTCTTCCTCACTGGGGCAAGGTCCAGCCTCTGCAGGAAAGCCTGGAGACTCAGTTGGGGTCTCTTCCTGGTTGGCAGAATGTTTCGCCTCCTCAGGATGCTGTTCAGGCTGAATTGGGTTCTCCTCCTGCGTGGCAGAAGGTTTTGCCTCCTCAGGATGCTCTGGAGGCTGAGTTGGGGTCTCCTCCTGGGTGGCAGCAGGTTTCAAGTCCTCAGGATGCTGTTCAGGCTTAATTGGGTTCTCCTCCTGGGTGGCAGAAGGTTTTGCCTTCTCAGGATGCTCTGGAGGCTGAGTTGGAGTCTCCTGCTGGGCTGAAGAAGATTCAGCCTCCGTCACAGGCTCTGAAGTTATGGAAACCTCCACATCCGGAGGTTTAACTGTCACCTCATGATTACGTAGAGTTTGAGCTAAATTCTACATAGGGGAGTCTGGAGTTTGAACTGTGGCCTCCTGCTGTATTTGAGAAGGGTCAATGTCCCCCGGAGACACAATAGGCTGTGGTGGCTGCTCTTCCTCACTGGGGCAAGGTCCAGCCTCTGCAGGAAAGCCTGGAGACTCAGTTGGGGTCTCTTCCTGGTTGGCAGAATGTTTCGCCTCCTCATGATGCTATTCAGACTGAATTTTGTTCTCCTCCTAGGTGGCAGAAGGTTTTGCCTCCTCAGGATGCTGTGGAGGCTGAGTTGCGGTCTCCTCCTGGATGGCAGCAGGTTTCACCTCCTCAGGATGCTCTGGAGGACGAGTTGGTGTCTCCTCCTGGGTGGCAGAAGGTTGTGCCTCCTCAGGATGCTCTGGAGGCTTAGTTGGGGTCTCCTGCTGGGTTATTGAAGATTCGGCCTCTTTGGTAGGCTCTGAAGTTATGGTAACCTCCACATCTGGAGGTTTAACTGTAACACTGGGTAAGTAATAAAGATGAGGTTGATTCTCACCTAGAGGTTGAAATATCACCTTATGATTAGGTGGAGTTTGAGCTATATTCTCCATGGGGGACTCTGGGGCTTGAGCTGTGACCTCCTGCTGGATTTGAGAAGGTTCAGTCTCCCCAGGAGACACAAAAGGCTGAGGTGGCTGCTCCTGCTCACTGGGGGAAGGCTCACCCTCCCCACAAAAGCATGGGCACTCAGTGTGGGTCTCCTCCTGGATGGCAGGTGGTTTCACCTCCTCAGGATGCTCTGGAGGCTGAGTTGGAGTCTCCTGCTGGGCTGAAGAAGATTCAGCCTCCGTCACAGGCTCTGAAGTTATGGAAACCTCCACATCCGGAGGTTTACCTGTCACCTCATGATTACGTAGAGTTTGAGCTAAATTCTCCATAGGGGACTCTGGAGTTTGAACTGTGGCCTCCTGCTGTATTTGAGACGGGTCAATCTCCCCCGGAGGCACAAAAGGCTGTGGTGGCTGCTCTTCCTCACTGGGGCAAGGATCAGCCTCTGCAGGAAAGCCTGGAGACTCAGTTGGGGTCTCTTCCTGGTTGGCAGAATTTTTCGCCTCCTCAGGATGCTGTTCAGGCTGAATTTTGTTCTCCTCCTGTGTGGCAGAATGTTTCGCCTCCTCAGGATGCTCTGTAGGCTGAGTTGGGGTCTCCTCCTGGGTGGCAGAAGGTTTCAACTCCTCAGGATGCTATTCAGGCTTAATTGGGTTCTCCTCCTGGGTGGCAGAAGGTTTTGCCTTCTCAGGATGCTCTGGAGGCTGAGTTGGTGTCTCCTTCTGGGTTAAAGAAGATTCGTCCTCTTTGGTAGGCTCTGAAGTTATGGTAACCTCCACATCTGGAGGTTTAACTGTAACATTGGGCAAGTAATAAAGATGAGGTTGATCCTCACCTGGTGGTGGAACTGTCACCTCATGATTAGGTGGAGTTTGAGCTATATTCTCCATGGGGGACTCTGGAGCTTGAGCTGTGACCTCCTGCTGGATTTGAGAAGGTTCTGTCTCCCCAGGAGACACAAAAGGCTGAGGTGGCTGCTCCTGCTCACTGGGGGAAGGCTCAGCCTCCCCACAAAAGCCTGGGCACTCAGTGTGGGTCTCCTCCTGGATGGCAGGTGGTTTCACCTCCTCAGGATGCTCTGTAGGCTGAGTTGGAGTCACCTGCTGGGCTGAAGAAGATTCAGCCTCCGTCACAGGCTCTGAAGTTATGGAAACCTCCACATCCTGAGGTTTACCTGTTAACTCATGATTATTTAGAGTTTTAACTATACTCTCCATAGGGGACTCTGGAGTTTGAACTGTCGCCTCCTGCTGTATTTGAGAAGGTTCAATCTCCCCCGAAGACATAAAAGGCTGAGGTGGCTTCTCTTCCTCACTGGGGCAAGGTCCAGCCTCTGCAGGAAAGCCTGGAGAATCAGTTGGGGTCTCCTCCTGAGTGGCAGAATGTTTCCCCCTCTCAAGATGCTCTGGAGGCTGAATTTTGTTCTCCTCCTGGGTGGCAGAAGGTTTCGCCTCCTCAGGATGCTCTGGAGGCTGAATTGGGTTCTCCTCGGTGGCAGAAGGTTTTGCCTCCTCAGGATGCTCTGGAGGCTGAGTTGGGGTCTCCTGCTGGGCTGAAGAAGATTCAGCCTCCGTCACAGGCTCTGAAGTTATGGAAACCTCCACATCCGGAGGTTCACCTGTCCCCTCATGATTATGTAGAGTTTGAGATAAATTCTCCATAGGGGACTCTGGAGTTTGAACTGTGGCCTCCTGCTGTATTTGAGAAGGGTCAGTCTCCCCCGGAGACACAAAAGGCTGTGGTGGGTGCTCTTCCTCACTGGGGCAAGGTACAGCCTCTGCAGGAAAGCCTGGAGACTCAGTTGGGGTCTCTTCCTGGTTGGCAGAATGTTTCGCCTCCTCATGATGCTGTTCAGGCTTTATTTTTTTCTCCTCCTGGGTGGCAGAAGGTTTTGCCTCCTCAGGATGCTCTGGAGGCTGAGTTGGGGTCTCCTCCTGGGTGGTAGAAGGTTTCACCTCCTCAGGATGCTGTTCAGGCTTAATTGGGTTCTCCTCCTGGGTGGCAGAAGGTTTTGCCTTCTCAGGATGCTCTGGAGGCTGAGTTGGTGTCTCCTTCTGGGTTAAAGAAGATTCGTCCTCTTTGGTAGGCTCTGAAGTTATGGTAACCTCCACATCTGGAGGTTTAACTGTAACATTGGGCAAGTAATAAAGATGAGGTGGATTCTCACCTAGAGTTTGAAATATCACCTCATGATGAGGTGGAGTTTGAGCTATATTCTCCATGGGGGACTCTGGAGCTTGAGCTGTGACCTTCTGCTGGATTTGAGAAGGTTCTGTCTCCCCAGGAGACACAAAAGGCTGAGGTGGCTGCTCCTGCTCACTGGGGGAAGGCTCAGCCTCCCCACAAAAGCATGGGCACTCAGTGTGGGTCTCCTCCTGGATGGCAGGTGGTTTCACCTCCTCAGGATGCTCTGGAGGCTGAGTTGGAGTCACCTGCTGGGCTGAAGAAGATTCAGCCTCCGTCACAGGCTCTGTAGTTATGGAAACCTCCACATCCGGAGGTTCACCTGTCCCGTCATGATTATGTAGAGTTTGAGCTAAATTCTCCATAGGGGACTCTGGAGTTTGAACTGTGGCCTCCTGCTGTATTTGAGAAGGGTCAGTCTCCCCCGGAGACACAAAAGGCTGTGGTGGGTGCTCTTCCTCACTGGGGCAAGGTACAGCCTCTGCAGGAAAGCCTGGAGACTCAGTTGGGGTCTCTTCCTGGTTGGCAGAATGTTTCGCCTCCTCATGATGCTGTTCAGGCTTTATTTTTTTCTCCTCCTGGGTGGCAGAAGGTTTTTCCTCCTCAGGATGCTCTGGAGGCTGAGTTGGGGTCTCCTCCTGGGTGGTAGAAGGTTTCACCTCCTCAGGATGCTGTTCAGGCTTAAGTGGGTTCTCCTCCTGGGTGGCAGAAGGTTTTGCCTTCTCAGGATGCTCTGGAGGCTGAGTTGGTGTCTCCTTCTGGGTTAAAGAAGATTCGTCCTCTTTGGTAGGCTCTGAAGTTATGGTAACCTCCACATCTGGAGGTTTAACTGTAACATTGGGCAAGTAATAAAGATGAGGTTGATCCTCACCTGGTGGTGGAACTGTCACCTCATGATTAGGTGGAGTTTGAGCTATATTCTCCATCGGGGACTCTGGAGCTTGTGCTGTGACCTCCTGCTGGATTTGAGAAGGTTCAGTCTCCCCAGGAGACACAAAAGGCTGAGGTGGCTGCTCCTGCTCACTGGGGGAAGGCTCAGCCTCCCTACAAAAGCATGGGCACTCAGTTTGGGTCTCCTCCTGGATGGCAGGTGGTTTCACCTCCTCAGGATGCTCTGGAGGCTGAGTTGGAGTCTCCTGCTGGGCTGAAGAAGATTCAGCCTCCGTCACAGGCTCTGAAGTTATGGAAACCTCCACATCCGGAGGTTTACCTGTCACCTCATGATTACGTAGAGTTTGTGCTAAATTCTACATAGGGGACTCTGGAGTTTGAACTGTGGCCTCCTGCTGTATTTGAGAATGGTCAATCTCCCCCGGAGACACAAAAGGCTGTGGTGGCTGCTCTTCCTCACTGGGGCAAGGTCCAGCCTCTGCAGGAAAGCCTGGAGACTCAGTTGGGGTCTCTTCCTGGTTGGCAGAATGTTTCGCCTCCTCAGGATGCTGTTCAGGCTGAATTTTGTTCTCCTCCTGGGTGGCAGAAGGTTTTGCCTCCTCAGGATGCTCTGGAGACTGAGTTGGGGTCTCCTCCTGGGTGGCAGAAGGTTTCACCTCCTCAGGATGCTCTGAAGACTGAATTGGTTTCTCCTCCTGGGTGGCAGAAGGTTTTGCCTCCTCAGGATGCTCTGGAGGCTGAGTTGGGGTCTCCTCCTTGGTTAAAGAAAGTTCGGCCTTTTTGGTAGGCTTTAAGTTATGGTAACCTCCACATCTGGAGGTTTAACTGTAACATTGGGCAAGTAATAAAGATGAGGTTGATCCTCACCTGGACGTGGAACTGTCACCTCATGTTTACGTGAAGTTTGAGCTATATTCTCCATCGGTGACTCTGGAGCTTGAGCTCTGACCTTCTGCTGGATTTGAGAAGGTTCAGTCTCCGCAGGAGACACAAAAGGCTGAGGTGGCTGCTCCTGCTTACTGGGGGAAGGCTCAGCCTCCCCACAAAAGCATGGGCACTCAGTTGGATTCTTCTACTGGATGGCAGGTGGTTTCACCTCCTCAGGATGCTCTGGAGGCTGAGTTGGAGTCTCGTGCTGGGCTGAAGAAGATTCTGCCTCCATCACAGGCTCTGAGGTTATGGAAACCTGCACATCCGGAGGTTTACCTGTCACCTCATGATTAGGTAGAGTTTGAGCTATACTCTCCATAGGGGACTCTGTAGTTTGAGCTGTGGCCTCCTGCTGTATTTGAGAATGGTCAATCACCCCCGGAGACACAAAAGGCTGAGGTGGCTGCTCTTCCTCACTGCGGCAAGGTCCACCCTCTGCAGGAAAGCCTGGAGACTCAGTTGGGGTCTCTTCCTGAGTGGCAGAAGGTTCATCCTCCTCTGGATGTTCTAGAGGGTGAGTTGCGGTCTCCTCCTGTGTGGCAGAAGGTTTCACCTCCTCAGCATGCTCTGAAGGCTGAGTTGGGTTCTCCTCCTGGGTGGCAGAAGGTTTCACCTCCTCAGGATGCTCTGGAGGCCGAGTTGGTGTCTCCTCCTGGGTGGCAGAATGTTGTGCCTCCTCAGGATGCTCTGGATGCTGAGTTGGGGTCTCCTGCTGGGTTATAGAAGATTCGGCCTCTTTGGTAGGCTCTGAAGTTATGGTAACCTCCACATCTGGAAGTTTAACTGTAACATTGGGCAAGTAATAAAGATGAGGTTCATCCTCACCTAGAGGTTGAAATATCACCTTATGATTAGGTGGAGTTTGAGCTATATTCTCCATGGGGGACTCTGGAGCTTGAGCTGTGACCTCCTGCTGGATTTGAGAAGGTTCCGTCTCCCCAGGAGACACAAAAGGCTGAGGTGGCTGCTCCTGCTCCCTGGGGTAAGGCTCAGCCTCCCCACAACAGCATGGGCACTCAGTTGGTGTCTCCTCCTGGATGGCCGGTGGTTTCACCTCCTCAGGATGCTCTGGAGGCTGAGTTGGGGTCTCTTGCTGGGCCGAAGAAGATTCAGCCTCCGTCACAGGCTCTGAAGTTATGGAAACCTCCACATCCTGAGGTTTACCTGTTAACTCATGATTATTTAGAGTTTTAACTATACTCTCCATAGGGGACTCTGGAGTTTGAACTGTCGCCTCCTGCTGTATTTGAGAAGGTTCAATCTCCCCCGAAGACATAAAAGGCTGAGGTGGCTTCTCTTCCTCACTGGGGCAAGGTCCAGCCTCTGCAGGAAAGCCTGGAGAATCAGTTGGGGTCTCCTCCTGAGTGGCAGAATGTTTCCCCCTCTCAAGATGCTCTGGAGGCTGAATTTTGTTCTCCTCCTGGGTGGCAGAAGGTTTCGCCTCCTCAGGATGCTCTGGAGGCTGAATTGGGTTCTCCTCGGTGGCAGAAGGTTTTGCCTCCTCAGGATGCTCTGGAGGCTGAGTTGGGGTCTCCTGCTGGGTTAAAGAAGATTCGGCCTCTTTGGTAGGCTCTGTAGTTATGGTAACCTCCACATCTGGAGGTTTAACTGTAACATTGGGCAAGTAATAAAGATGAGGTTGATCCTCACCTGGAGGTGGAACTGTCACCTCATGATTAGGTGGAGTTTGAGCTATATTCTCCATCGGGGACTCTGGAGCTTGAGCTGTGACCTCCTGCTGGATTTGAGAAGGTTCAGTCTCCGCAGGAGACAAAAGGCTGAGGTGGCTGCTCCTGCTCACTGGGGGAAGGGTCAGCCTCCCCACAAAAGCATGGGCACTCAGTTTGGGTCTCCTCCTGGATGGCAGGTGGTTTCACCTCCTCAGGATGCTCTGGAGGCTGAGTTGGAGTCTCCTGCTTGGCTGAAGGAGATTCAGCCTCCGTCACAGGCTCTGAAGTTATGGAAACCTCCACATCCGGAGGTTTACCTGTCACCTCATGATTACGTAGAGTTTGAGCTATGTTCTCCATAGGGGACTTTGGAATTTGAACTGTGGCCTCCTGCTGTACTTGAGAAGGGTCAATTTCCCCCGGAGACACAAAAGGCTGAGTTGGCTGCTCTTCCTCACTGGGGCAAGGTCCAGCCTCTGCAGGGAAGCCTGGAGACTCAGTTGGGGTCTCTTCCTGGTTTGCAGAAGGTTTCGCCTCCTCAGGATGCTGTTCAGGCTGTATTGGGTTCTCCTCCTGGGTGGCAGAAGGTTTTGCCTCCTCAGGAGGCTCTGGAGGCTGAGTTGGGTTCTCCTCCTGCGTGGCAGAAGGTTTCACCTCCTCCGGATGCTGTTCAGGCTTAATTGGGTTCTCCTCCTGGGTGGCAGCAGGTTTTGCCTCCTCAGGATGCTCTGGAGGCCGAGTTGGTGTCTCCTGCTGGGTTAAAGAAGATTCGTCCTCTTTGGTAGGCTCTGAAGTTATGGTAACCTCCACATCTGGAGGTTTAACTGTAACATTGGGCAAGTAATAAAGATGACGTTGATCCTCACCTGGAGGTGGAACTGTCGCCTCAAGATTAGGTGGAGTTTGAGCTATATTCTCCATCGGGGACTCTGGAGCTTGAGCTGTGACCTCTTGCTGTATTTGAGAAGGTTCAGTCTCCCCAGGAGACACAAAAGGCTGAGGTGGCTGCTCTTCCTCACTGGGGCAATGTCCAGCCTCTGCAGGAAAGCCTGGAGACTCAGTTGGGGTCTCTTGTGGGGTGGCAGAAAGTTTCTCCTCCTCAGGATGTTCTAGATGTTGCGTTGGGGTCTCCTCCTGGGTGGCTGTCCGTTTCACCTTCTCAGCATGCTCTGGAGTCTGAGTGGGTTCTCCTCCTGGGTGGCAGAAGGTTTCACCTCCTCAGGATGCTCTGGAGGCTGAGTTGGGTTCTTCTCCTGGGTGGCAGAAGGTTTTGCCTCCTCACGATCCTCTGGAGGCTGAATTGGGGTCTTCTGCTGCGTTAAAGAAGATTCTGTCTCTTCGGTAGGCTCTGAATTTATGGTAACCTTCACATCTGGAGGTTTAATTGTAACACTGGGCAAGTAATAAAGATAAGGTTGATCCTCACCTGGAAGTTGAACTGTCACCTCATGGTTAGGTGGAGTTTGAGCTATATTCTCCATGGGGGACTCTGGAGCTTGAGCTGTGACCTCCTGCTGGATTTGAGAATGTTCAGCCTCCCCAGGAGACACAAAAGACTGAGGTGGCTGCTCCTGCTCACTAATGGAAGGCTCAGCCTCCACAAGAAGGCCTGGAGGCTTAGCTGGGGTTCCCTGCTGTGTAGCAGAAGGTTCAACCTCTTTGGGGTACTCTACGTTTTGAGCTGGGCCTTCTTGTTGGGTTGGGGACAATCCAACCTCCTCAAAAGTTGAGACCTCTTGTTGGGTTGAGGAAAGTTCCACCTCTTCAGGGCGCTCTGGAGGCTGAGCTGGGGCCTGCTGCTGGCTTAAAGTACGTTCAATGTTGTTACTTGGCTCTGAAGTTAGTATAAGCTCCAGATCTACAGGTTTAACTGTGACTTTGGGCAAGACTGAATGATAAATTTCAGCCCGAGTTGGAGATGGAACATTTACCTCATGATGTATCACTGGCTGAGACACATCCTCGTCAGTATTAGTTGGCTGCTGAGCTGAGGCCTCCTGCTCTGTTAAAGAAGGTTCTACCTGCTCAAAAGGCTGTGGAGCCTGAGCTGGGGCCTGCTGCTCAGTTAAAGGTTCTACTTCCTCAGGGTACTCTTCTAGGGTTTCTTGATGGAGTAAAGAGGATGGGATCTCCTCAGGGGTCTCTGGATTTCGACTTTCATCTTTTACATTGAACTGAGAAAGTTCACCTTGTGCACGGGCCTTTTGAGCCACCTCTGGGTTTCTCACAAATCCCAGAGATATGCTGCCAGGGTAAAGTAAATCCATACTTTGATCTGTATAATCGTCATTCTGCAGAATTTGTTTGTAAGACCGAGATTTTGATTCAAATTGGTCTAGAGCTCCAACAACTTTAGTGAGCTGTGGATGTTGAGCTAGATCTTCCTTCAGGTTCTTTGGTGAAACAATGAATGTTGTTGGTTTTGAACTGTGTCTATCTAGAGGTGGAACAAGTATTTCAAATGCCTGGTGAGCTGTAACCTCATCTGGACTTACAGTTTGAATCTTCCTTATGAGTTGAGGACGCAGAGTTAGGACTGGGTTCTGATCCCAACCGGGTGTTGGAACCACCTCTGGAGGGCTTCGTCGTCTCCTTAGCTTATTCCTCAGAAGCCGACGACGTAGAATAGTAACCCTATCTGGCCCTTGAGGTAGCTCTTGAGCTGAATCCGTGTCCGGGAATGGACACGGAGCTGTAACCTCATCTGGACTTACAGTTTGAATCTTCCTTATGAGTTGAGGACGCAGAGTTAGGACTGGATTCTGATCCCAACCGGGCGTTGGAACCACCTCTGGGGGGCTTCGTCGTCTCCTTAGCTTATTCCTCAGAAGCCGACGACGTAGAATAGTAACCCTATCTGGCCCTTGAGGTAGCTCTTGAGCTGAATCCGTGTCCGGGAATGGACCCGGAGCTGTAACCTCATCTGGACTTACAGTTTGAATCTTCCTTATGAGTTGAGGACGCAGAGTTAGGACTGGGTTCTGATCCCAACCGGGCGTTGGAACCACCTCTGGAGGGCTTCGTCGTCTCCTTAGCTTATTCCTCAGAAGCCGACGACGTAGAATAGTAACCCTATCTGGCCCTTGAGGTAGCTCTTGAGCTGAATCCTTGTCCGGGAATGGAGCCAAATTCTCAGGCAACTCCTGAGGTGAAGCCAAGAAGTGGGAAGGAGCAGAAGACCCCAGGTAATCAAAGTCCCCAGGATCTGCTGGGGGTGTAGGCACATGAGGGGATTCGGGTGAGAGATCCGAAGAGAGGGAAGACTAGGGCTCTTTGGGCCCTGGGGATTCGGAGGTAGGCTGGACCCTGTCAGGGGGCCACCTCCAAATAGCAGCTGCCTGTATCAGCAGCCACAACAATTGCTCCCTGAGAAGGACCCGTGGGGTCCACAGTCGCAGTAGGGACATAATGTCCAGAGGCTCCGGCGCCAATGAGAGCCGGAACTCTTATGGCAGCTCCGCAGAGCGAGCACCCACTGCAACTGTGTGCCCCGCCCCCACCCTTTATCTGCGACAACCTTTGTTTACGCAGCAACCTTTATTAAGCTCGGGCTGGCTCCATGCGGTCAGGGTGAGCTGTTGCCCACAGTCCCTGAGCCCAAACCCCCTCCCCACAGAGATACAACTGTCTCACACCAGAACATCCCTCCCGCCCTTAGCAGAGCAAGATTTCGGCCACAGACTAGGGTAGCCTCAGGACTCCAGCAGCCCATTATGGTAGGGGCGCCGGAGCTTCCCAAGGACGTCACAGGGCCTCGCCTCTTGGCACATTCAGAAATACTAGCTCGGTTCTGGCAGCCTGAACTCGTCTTCCTCCAAGCTGAAATCCCAGAGATATTCTTCTTCCCCCCAGCAGTACTGCTTCCAAGAAACACAACTGACATGCAAAATGATCACCAGTTGGACACCACGGCCAGGAGGCTGCTGCTGGGTGCGCGGACATGGCTGCGGCAGCTGCGGCAGCTGAGGCGGCGGCCGCGGGCTGCGCTCCGGCCTGAGCGCCCAGCGCCCTCCCGCGGGGCCGCCGGCCTGTCCGCACTGTCCTCAGGTGCACTGGCCAGGCACCTCTTGGCTTGGTGGATACCTGGGGCCTTCGCCTGTCCAGCCTTACTAGGCCGAACTGCTGGGGAGTCCGGCGTCAGGGGGTGCCACGGAGCCAGGGGGAACGGCGAGGCACTGGCGGGAGCCTCCTGGCGGTGCTCCCCCTACCTCCCACCTCCCTGCGCCCCGCCCCGAGGCTGGGGCTTTGGAGCATGCAGCCCGGGAAAACATTAACTTTTGGGCCACGTGCAGAATAGCATCATCTACATGGACATTCCTTCCTCCTACCATCTCAGAAAATCTTTGATAACAAATTGAGAAAATGCAGATGATCTTTCCAACAGATGAAATTGCCAATACTCAAGCTTTTAGAAAAAGAAAGAGGAAAAGGACAGAGACAATGAACTCAGAACATGCAAATAATGACCTGGATAAAGGACCGAGAGACCCATATTCGGGAAATGCCTTTCTGCCCGGTGAGATCTCCAGTGAGGATGAAGAGCCCTTAGCAGAACTGTCTAAGGAGGAATTGTGCACCAAAATAAAAAGCCTGAAAGAAAACTAACAAACACGAAAAGAAAACAGCGGACTTGGACAGTCTTTGGTCATGCTTCAAGTGTTACCACAGGCAGTCACCCAGTTTGCAGAGCTGGTTGGTATGGCAGAAGCCCTGCTTAAAGGTGTAGGAACCACGTCTACGTCTGCATCCACCCTCTGGAGAGCAACAAACAACTCCTCCCCAGACTCATTTACTTCAACATGCAGTAACTCTAATTCTAATTGCAGTTCACCAGTTTCCTTGAAGGCTGAGGAAGAGCATCAGGCTGATAAGAAGCAGTTCAAGATTGAGAAATGGCAGATTGCCCGTTGTAATAAGAGCAAGCCTCAGAAGCTTATTAATGACTTAATGCAAGTGCTATACACAAATGAATATATGGCCACACACAGCCTGACGGGAACAAAATCCTGTACTTCAAGGGACAAAGCCGGAAAACCAGCTATGAATCAGAATGAAGTTCAAGAAATCATAGGAGTAACAAAACAATTATTTACCAATACGGATGATGTTTCAATTAGGAGTATGATAGGGCAAAAGCTAAACAACTGTACCAAGAAGCCAAATTTAAGCAAAAATCCTAACTCTCAGGATATTAAGTAGATTATTTTGGTATTACAGGTATCTGTAACAAAGCTCCTTCAGTTCTAAATCTAGCATTGGATTTTGTGGAGAATCTGCAACCCTCCTGGCAGTGAGCAGAGACAGACATCTGCAGTGACAAGCTGAAAGACATCGTATCATCACTGGGCTCCCTGAGGGACCAACAAGCTCGCTGAAGAAGCTGCATGTAGGTAGAATCCCTCCTAAATACCAGTGATGCATCAGACCAGAGAATTTCTCCCAATCAAATAAGCGTGCAATATCATTTTTTGGAAACATGCATTTCCTGATCCCCCCATACTACTCTGTACAGCTAACTTAACTGGATAGTCAGAATTCTTATCATAGCAACAAAAATTTCAATCTTTAAGATTATTCATTGTCCCAACTGATCATTATACATTTATTATTATCAATGACTCCTCTTTAGAGTGTTTGAATCTTAGTGTAAGTACATGTTTGGAAAAGTAAACAGTGAAATAATCGATGTTCACAAATATGAGAGCAGCAAATTCAGATAATAATGAAAATCTGATAATCATGACTAACAAGTAGTAAGATTTTAGCAATAAAATTATAGAATTATTCCATTATCTAAAAATGTATAAAATAGGAATATGAAAAAAATCTTGCAGGTGTCAAGATTTTTATATTTTAATATGACTCTACTCTAACACACACACACACACACACACAAATCCAGGTTTGGGGGATTATTAAAACAATGCATTGATTTTCAGAATTTCCTTTTTGTTTGTTTACCAGACATGTTTTAACTTTTTATTGCCCAAAGTATATTAACTACATATGTGTAATATAAAACATCAATATCGCCTAAGACATCCTATAGAAGATATAACGTCATATCTATTTGGTTGACTATGTTGCTAAACAGCTTAGTTTTTGCCGGGAGCCAAAACATATCACAAGAATGCCCCTTGCTATCTTGATTTTACGAGCAAACTATTCTCAGGAATTCAACCATAAACAGCAACGGTACTTTCCCCTTGCATATCTCTTCAAAAATGCACCCGCTGCCTTAGGGTCCTTCTCCTAGTAATTTTCCAGAAACTAGCCCCCTCCCCGCCCTGTTAGGAATAGCTCTTAGTTACTTCCTCGTTTGAATGCTTATAAGTCCAGCTGAAAAATAAACTCTTCGGAGCTTGATCAGACTCTTGACTTGCTCTCATTCTTTCGTGTCTCTTGTCCCCTCTTTCGACTGACCCCTTTGTTTCCCAGGTCCCCGTTGAATTCCCCGCGGGCCGGGGCAATTGGCGCCCGACGAGGGGCAAGGGTACGGGGGTGTCATCGAACGTTGCTGCCAGTAAGGGTACCCTTATCATTGGATTGCCGCAACACCAAGGTTGTGAGTGAAAATCCGCACTGTGATCGCCGCGCCACAAGAAGGACTTGAGTGAAGATCTGCACTGAGATCGCCGCAGAATTGCCCACCTGCGAGTCTGATCCGTCAAGGTAAGAGAAAGCAACGAGTTTATGGGACAAACGTTAAGTAAACATGACTTGTTTATTCAGGGACTCAAGGAGTCCCTCAAGACACTAGGAATTCGGGTAAAGAAAAAAGATCTCTATAAATTTTTTGTTTTTATTGGTGATATCTGTCTTTGGTTCCCCCAAGAAGGCACTATTGATGTTCTGAGATGGACTAGAGTCGGTGATTGTCTAAAAGATTATTATAGAACATTTGGCCCCGAAAAAATCCCCGTTCATGCATTTTCCTACTGGAACTTGATCTATGATATTTTAAAAACTTACAACCAATGGCCTGATATCCAAGAAGTTGTTAAAGAAGGAGAAAAGGTGCTTAAAGAACACTCCAGACCACCCTCAGCCTGCCCTTCTGTTTCTGTTCCTATGCCTGAGTCTGACACTCCCCCCAATCCTGAACCTCTCAAACCTCCTATTAATTCCCTATACCCCTCCCTCGAGGAGCCCCCTCCCAACTCCCTCTCCCCCGAAGAAACGACCACCCGGGAAGAGGAGGCCGCTAAGTATCACCATTCTGACTGGCCTCCCTTCCCATCCATCCTAAATCATCCCCCTTCCTATGCTTCTGCCCCTCCATTTTGTGCTCCAATTCTAGGCGTAGATATGCCAATTGAAAATGTCAAACGCAAACTATGTCAAGAGGTCTCCTCCCTTAAGGACTTACTCTAAACAAGGAAGGAACATTTAAAACTCATTCAAGAGTTACGTGCTTTAGAATTGGAGCTAAAAATTCCCCCCCCACCCCAACGTTCCATAAACATAGCTCAAAAGAAAAACCTTTAAAGGCGCTGCACACCTTTCCTGTAACTAAGATAAAAGGGAATCCCCCTTCCGAATCAGAACCAAAACCCCCCTCTGATGGGGATGAACACCCCTCGGCAGATGAAGCCTCAGATAATGACCACGAGGCCTCTGACTCAGATGCTGAAAAAGCTGAAACTACCGATCAGCAGTATCGTCGCTTGAATTTCAAGCATGTTAAAGAATTAAAAACTGCTGTGTCCCTCTATGGCCCCACAGCCCCTTTCACTATATCTATAGTTGAATCTCTGAGCGAGCGGTGGCTCACCCCAAATGACTGGTTCTTTATAACCCGTGCCACCCTGCCTGGAGGTGATTATGTCCTCTGGAGAACCGAATATGCTGATAACTGCAAAGAAACAGCAGCCCGTAATCTCGAAAATAAGACCTCCAAGAAATGGACTAGGGATAAACTCATGGGACATAGTCCCTATGATAGTAACATCATACAAGCTAAATTTTCCCCCGGCCTCCTGGCCCAAATACAGAATGCTGCCCTTAAAGCATGGAGAAAGCTCCCTCCCAAGGGATCGGCAACTACCTCCTTGGCCAACATTCGACAGGGCCCTGACGAGCCTTATAGTAATTTCATCAGCCGCCTTACCGATGCGGCTGAGAGGCTCGTCGGCCAACAAGAAAATGAAAGCGAGTTCATTAAACATCTCGCATTTGAAAATGCAAACCCTGCATGTCAAGCCGCCATACGGCCTCACCGCAGCGGCAAGACCATTTCTGATTATGTTAAACTTTGTGCAGGTATCGGCACCGCTCACTCCATGGGACTCGCTGTTGGAGCCGCCCTTAAAGAATTCGCTCAGGGAAACAACCCAAAAACTTGTTTTAGTTGTAAACAACCAGGACACTTTTCTAGAGACTGCACGGCCCCTAAGGCCGAACGACCCATACCGCCCACTCTTTGTCCAGGATGCAAGCGAGGCAAACACTGGGCGTCCGAATGCCATTCAAAAACAGACGCCCAAGGCAATCCCTTACCTCAGAAGCAGGGAAACTTCCTACGGGGCCAGCCCCTGGCCCCCAAACGGGCACAAACCCCTGGGGCCATCAGGTTTGTCCCCCAAAACCCGCCCCCTCAAGTCCAAGCCTCCTCTCCCTCTCCCGAGCAACTGCCGGCAGCGCAGGACTGGACCTCTGTTCCTCCACCAGCGCAATACTAACACCTGAAATGGGCATCCAAATCCTCCCTACTGGGGTTTATGGTCCCTTGCCCCCCAACACTTTCGGACTTCTTCTTGGCCGTGCCAGTACCACCCTACAAGGCCTCACTATTCCCCCCGGCATCATTGATAACGATTACACCGGAGAAATTAAAATACTTGCTTCCGCCTCCCTGGGCCCTATAACCATTCACCCAGGCCAAAGAATAGCTCAGCTAATATTACTTCCCCTCTTACCCTCCAACCATCCTTATTCTCTAAAAACCCGGGGTACTCGTAACCTCGGTTCCTCTGATGCCTATTGGGTCAGACAAATCACACAAGAAAAACCCCTCCTTAAGCTACAATTAAACGGCAAAACTTTTGAAGGGTTACTTGACACTGGGGCAGACGTCACAGTAATCGCCAGTAAATACTGGCCCCCTTCCTGGCCCCTCACTACTTCCCTAACCCATCTCCGGGGTATTGGCCAAACCTCCAACCCCCAACAGAGTGCTGAAATCCTCAAATGGACAGACGAGGAAGGCAACACTGGTACTGTCCAACCTTATGTTGTGCCTGGCCTCCCAGTCAATCTCAGGGGCAGAGACATCCTGGCCCAACTAAGACTAATTATGTGCAGTCCAAATATGAAAGAAAATGCAGCCAGATGGCTGCCTGAAAGATTAGTAAACCAAATTGATAACAATTCTAAAATCCAGGGAGAAAAACCTCCCTGAGATTATCTTTCTCCTTTCCCTTCCAGAACCACGGATTTCCATCCATGATGCTGCCTTATCTCCTGATCTTCTGCCTTCCGGCACTGGGCCAACCTGTTCCAGCAGTTACCAAGCCCTTCGCTTGGCGCTTTTATTTAACTGAAAATTCGACCGATGAAAACACAGATTGACAAACTTCATAAGCTTAGCTTAGATTTACAAAAACAAAAATTTTCTTCTGAGGCAAACGAGTGATGGAAATCCTCCATGTACTCCTTACTCATGCCCCTTGCAGGTCCCCTTATTCTTGCTATTAATAATCACCCTTGGACCCATTATTTTTAACAAAATCATGAATTTTATCAAATCACAGATTGACTCCCTGGCATCAAAACCCATTCAAGTCCATTATCATAGACTCGACCTTGCAGACCGGGGCCTTGCCGAACCTAACAACGAAGATATTCCTCCGGGAACCGCGTAAGCACTCAGAGCTATGCACGTTGACTCACCATCATATGTGAGTACAACCTGGGTACCTTTTTACGGGGTGCAATAAAGACACTGCAGAGGGAAGGCATAAACAGCCTCTCTGAGTCCCTTGGAAGCAAACCTGATTTGCATAGAGGTTAGCGTCGTAAAAATTTCTCCTCTCCTCCCCAAAAGACGCTCAAACTTATCATGCGGTCATTATGCCCGCGGGAGGAATCAGGTCAATACTTCCCCCCAAAAGGTTAATGCCCTCTCTTCTACGCTGACAACTGACAGACCCCAACAATTTAAAAAACTAAAAGGGAGGAGATGCCGGGAGCCAAAACATATCACAAGAATGCCCCTTGCTATCTTGATTTTACAGCAAACTATTCTCAGGAATTCAACCATAAACAGCAATGGTACTTTCCCCTTGCATATCTCTTCAAAAATGCACCCGCTGCCTTAGGGTCCTTCTCCTAGTAATTTTCCAGAAACTAGCCCCCTCCCCGCCCTGTTAGGAATAGCCCTTAGTTACTTCCTCGTTTGAATGCTTATAAGTCCAGCTGAAAAATAAACTCTTCGGAGCTTGATCAGACTCTTGACTTGCTCTCATTCTTTCGTGTCTCTTGTCCCCTCATTCGACTGACCCCTTTGTTTCCCAGGTCCCCGTTGAATTCCCCGCGGGCCGGGGCAAGTTTTAGCTGATTTATTTTAATCACAGCAGAAGAAAAATGAGTTGAAACAATCATATGGGTTGAATAATCACACACACAAATCATTTTGTAAATCAATAGAAGATTAAACACCCAAAGCCTTCCTGCAGGTCAGGTTGTCATACATGATAACTCTACAATGAGAAGCCATGCTTCTTCACTGCACAAGGTCATGTTTAAACTTGGAAAAGAGAATGCTACAATAGTTACAAAGTTCAATATCCCAGATCCAGGGCACATTCCATAAATGTTGCTTGATAACAATGTAGTTGTATAAATTAAATGTTCTTAAAGAAACAACTTATGTAACATTTGCTACTTTTACTTAACCATAAATAAATCCCACTGAAAAGATAAAAAAACATGAGCACCATTTAGGGCGGCAGGCAGAACACACATTTGTTCCATTGGTTATTTACTCCAAAATGTTGCCATTTCTCCTCAACTTTCAGTATCCTTTCTTCCACGTTTGACAATTAATTCACCACTCTATCATGTGGGGGCTGCCATGGAATCAGAGATGACTCTGAAATTTCTGTAGGAAGGGTTTTAAGAGTTGAGCAATTCAACTTAGCAGAGAAGGTATTGCTGCAAGTGAATAGCCCTTTAGGTCAGCAATGGGCAAACACAGTCAATAATCTAGAAGGTCTATCCTGTACGCACACATGGAGAAAGACACATAGTGTGTTAAAGTCAGCATGTTAAATTATTATCTTCAAATACTACTATAACAGAACCCAAGTGACTTATTTCACAACTCTTCAGTGTGTATCACTCTTAGGAAAATGTGGAACTCTGAGAATATTTCCGGTGCTTTTACTAAAGTCCTGGCTCTTGGCTCTAACCCCTTATTTGAAGTTTGGAGAGCAGAAGTGAGGACTGTTAGAATTCTAATATGGGTGCAGACACAGGAGAGAGGTTTGTCTCTCTCACTTGGAGATAAAATAGTACTTCGTCTTTTTCCCAGAATCTAGCATATGACTTGGTGCACAGTAATGGTTTTAAAGTTGGAGGTGATTCCAAGATTTACCTCATTTAGAGATGACCTGTTGTTAGAATCAGATTTCTGAAATTGGTGCTGACTTTCTTCCTTCCTCTCACATTTCACAGGAAATGAGTATTCTTTTTTTTTTTTTTTTGAGTCAGAGTCTTACTATGTGGCCCTCAGTAGAGTGCCGTGGCATCACAGCAACCTCAAACTCTTGGGTTTAAGCGATTCTCTTACCTCAGCCTCCCGAGTAGCTGGGAAGAAACTAGTATTCTTAAAGTTTGACATTTTCTTTACTGGTTTTATTTAAATAGAATTATAATAATTTGCCTTAAATAGAATAAAACTTCAAATACTTTTTCAGACTTCAACCACTTTCTCTTTCACTCCCTTCTTCAAAACAAAACACTTTGCAACTCTGGAGCAAGTTAAATAATCAAAAACCTAGCCCCAAATTAAGTTCCCCTGACACAAAACACATTTTTGGCTCCTTAAAAAAAAATCTCATACATAGTAAATAATGATAACTTTAGAAATTACTTTAGCAACTTAGTCCCTAATTAAGGGACTTCACATACAGTTATGCATTGCTTGCCATATGAGGAGGAGCTTGAAAAATGCATCATTAAAAAAAATGCAATTATGGGGAAAGGGCCAAGGAAGGGGAAGGGAGGGGGAAGGTTTTGGTGGAGGGAGAGTAATGGGTGGGACCACATCTATGGTGCATCTTAGAATGGGTACAGGTGAAACTTACTAAATGCAGAATACAAATGCCTATATACAGTAACTAAGAAAATGCCATGAAGGCTACGTTGAACAGTTTGATGAGAATATTTTAGATTGTATATGAAAGCAGCACATTATACCCCTTGATTGCACTAATGTACACAGCTATGATTTAACAATAAAAATAAATAAATTAAAAAAATGCATTAGGCAATTTAGTTGTTGTGGTATAGGTGGTATACGTGTATCCTGTTATATACCCAGGCTATATGGTATGGCCTATTGCTCCTAGGTAACAAATCTGTACAGTATGTTATGGTACTAAATATGGCAGGCAACTATAACACAGTGGTGAAGTATTTGTGTATCTAAATATAGAAAAGATACAGTAAAAATATAGTAGAAAAGATTTTTAAAAGGTACACCTGTATAGCCTTGTTATATTTTTATGAGATTACCATGACATATGTAGTTTATTGTTGACATAAGCTTGTTAGGTGGCACATGACTGTAATTGATTTACAGAAAGGATCTTCAGCAAAATATTCCATCTAAGATAAGTAGATGTTGAATTCTAGGTAATAAGCTACATTAGAAAGGCATAATAGTTTTTAAAAGCTATAGCATAATCACACTTAGGTCAATAATTACTTTCTGCTCAAATTCCTGGGATCCTGTTTTAGGGGACTTAAAAAGTCTTCTCTTCAATTAGCCTAGAATCCCTAACCCCAGGTGGGAGAGACTAACTGAGACCTGCTCGTCACACTTGGGGGGAGTGGGGGACGGGGATATCGAGCATCGGCAAAGAAGGCCCAGATCTGTCAGCAAACTGTGAGTTACCTGTGATATACCCTTAAAGATGGACAGAGATGGCTCACTGAGGCCAGGGAGCAGACTGTACTTAAGATCCCAAACCCAACAAACCCCAGGCAAGTGCGAGAGTTTTTGGGGTCTGCAGGGTTCTGTTGACTTTGGGTACCAGGCTTTGCTGAAATTGCAAAACCCCTCTATGAAGCCATGAAGGAGGGACACCCCTTCGAATGGACAACAGAAAGAGAACTTAAGACTGCTCTGCTCTCTTCCCCCACTTTGGGACTCCCTGATATTACAAAACCATTTCATCTCGATGTAGATGAACATAAAGGGATAGCCCTATCTCCTGGGATGTGTCCCTATCTCCCGGAGTGTGTCAGAACTCTCCCCACCCCACCCCCACCCTTCTGGCCGTTGAGATTGGCGGGACCCTATCAGCTTTAAATTCTAGTATAGGCATAAGAGATAACCAATCCAAAGGCCACACTTTGCTTCCCATGCCCCTCACCCCATATCCACTGCATAAAACCCCCAGCCCATGACGAGTACAGGGCTCTGGGCTCTAGGTCTCACCAGCTGCGTCTGGGGGAAGGCCGACAGCCTTGGTTCGAGCCTGAATAAATGCCCTCATGTGATTTGCATTGGTGTCCAGCTCTCTCTTGGTGATTCCAATTCTCGGATGCAACACCATAATGAGACATTCTTTTGATTTCTAAAAGCAGAAAATAAGGGCATTTTCCTGGAAATTTCCTCATCTCACATTTTAATTTTTAACATAACTGTAAGGACCAAGTTAACTCCATTTTGTTAAAACTAACTTCATCTTGTCCCTCAGTCTTCATTTTGCAGCTGCATACCAAAGGCATTAGGCAACCTGCTCCCTTCCCTGCCCCCCTGTCCTTGCCCCATGATCTGTGCCCTTGCATAATGTCTGCTCCGAGTGATAGCAACACTCTCCCAGACACCCAAGGACAAATACTGCTCAGTCCCCTAGACCCCTATTAGCTCGCCCCAGCAGCTCACCTCACACCCCCTCCCTTTTCTATCCTTTCTGTACCCTTAAAATCCTCCCTCCTTTTCGAGATCAGGGTTTCTCTGCTCTCCTGCTGCACCAGGACCAGGGAGCCCAGGCTCAAGCTTATAAATAAAGACTTGGTCTCCGGGTGATTTATGTGGGGGATCTCGTGACTTGGGCACAACAATAACCATTTATTAAAAATATGTATGAAGTATCAACTGTGTTTGGTCCAAAAAACTTTATGATCTTACAGGCAGGAACTAAGGAATTTACAATTTGTAGGAAATAAAAAATGTGAAAACAAAAATGTTCAATCATGCCTGGGCATGGTGGCTCATCCCTGTAATCATAGCACTCTAGAAAGCTGAGGTGGAAGGATCACTTGAGCTCAGGAGTTCATGTCCAGCCTGAGCAAGAGTGAGACCCTGTTTCTACTAAAGACAAAAATAAAATTAAAAAAAAAAAAAAACAACCCAGCCGGCATTGTGGCAGTACTTGTAGTCCCAACTCCTTAGGCAGCTGAGGCAGGAGGATCATTTGAAACCAGGAGTTTGAAGTTGTTATAAGCTAGGCTGATTCCAATAGCCTGGACAACAGAGTGAGACTCAGTCTCAAAATAAAAAAAGTTCAATCATAATATGATTAAATACTAAGGCATTAAATGGGGGTCAAAATGAGGGTCAAAGTGAGTTCAAACCTGGGATAGAGACCCCTGTAGACATATTAGAAGCAAGAGACAAGTATTGACTCCCCGGGAACCAAAATTCCACCAAATACAATATACAAAGCTTCGCAGATAGACAGCATTTGAACATTTTATTGGTAGAAACTGGCCTATATATTGTAGACAATACAAATTCCTTCAAGGCAAACTAAAGCCATAGGCTTTTGGTCTAAGGATTTTGTGTATGTATGAGGGATATCTTTGCATACTAGGGAGAGATAAACAACACAAACATCTAGTCTGGTGCTTGAAGGTTATTACTCAGACTTGACAGTTGGAAGGCTGAGACTTATCAGGGCCATCTCTTTTAAAACAGTCTACCTGCTGAGCAGGGAAGTAAGACTTCCAGTAGAAGGGCTGCCCAGGTTGGAAGGCTGAGACTTATCAGGGCCATCTCTGATTTTTCAGTCTCTGACCCTTCAGGGCTACGAAGCAGACAGCAATTCTGTTCAGGCACTTCCTGTTCATCAAGTTTCCTGTAACAGTCACAATGCTGTAGAACTCAACAGGGACACAATCAGTGCCATTCAATAGCACAACCACTTTCACAGCTCACAGGAAAGCAGCCAATTATGTGTACTACATAGGAATCATATTCACCCAATATCAATGCCGGAAATGAAAGCTGAAACTGAATTCTTGATTCAAAAAACATAATCTAATAAACTTTCTCTTCAACAGAATTCATTTATCTATTTATTCAGGTAGAAAACAACACTGATAATAGTTAACATATTTTGTCTGTTTACTACGTAAGCATAGTTCTGAGTTTTTGCATTTGTCACCTCACTTACTCATACAATTATCTCCCATATGGTAGGTTGAATTACTAACTTCATTTTGCAGAGAAAATGACTGTAGCTTAGAAATATTAACCATCTTCAAATCTCTCTGGTTATAAAACCTAAATTACATAAAAAATCTTGAAGAGATTGAGTTAGAACTTGAACCCAGGTGTTCAAAGCTTATAGTCAGGCTGGGCTTGGTGGCTCATGCCTGTAATCCTAGCACCCTGGGAGGCCAAGGCAGGTGGATTGCTTGAGTTCACGAGTTCATGAACAGCCTGAGCAAAAATGAGGCTGTCTCCACTAAAAATAGAAGAACTGAGGCAAGAGGTCCACTTAAGCCCAAGAGTTGGAGGTTGCTATGAGTTACGACACCACGGCACTCTACCCAGGGCAACAGCTTGAGACTCTATCTCAAAAAAAAAAAAAAAAAAAAATCTCATAATCAGTATTCTGCATGCTAGGCAAACAATTGAGAAAGAATACCTGGATCAAAGACTTTCTATGTGAACTGAAGCAAGTCATTTTACACCTACAAAATGCGTACAATAATATTTGCTGTCATTTTTCTCACAGATGTCACAGAGAACAAATCTGAGACCATTTCTGTAGAAGAATTTAGTGAATAAGAACATAAGATGGAGTGTTTTAGATATCCATATTTTCATCCACTTAACTTTACAAAATCCCAGTACTTTGGGAGGCTGAGGCAAGAATATTGGTTGAGGCCAGGAGTTTGAGACTACCCTGGGCAGCATAGTGAGATCTTGTCTCTATTTTTAAAAGTTATTTAAAATTGGCTGGGTACCTATAGCTCAATGGTTAGAGTGCTGGCCCCCTGTACCGGTGTTGGTGGGTTTGAACTCAGCCTGGACCTGCTAAATAAAACAAAATAAAACAAACAAACAAACAAACAGAAAAAGACAACAACAACAGACATTTTGGCTTGGTGCCTGTAGCTCAGTGGTTAGGGTGCTGGCCACATGTACCAGGGCTGGTTGGTTTAAACGCAGCTAGGGTCTGCTAAACAAAAACCAACAAACAAAAAAATAGCCAGGCATTGTGGCTGGCACCTGTAATCCCAGATACTTGGGAGGTGAAGGGAAGAGAATCGCTTAAGCCCAAGAATTTGTGACGCCACTGCACTCTACCAAGGGTGACAAAGTGAGACTCTGTCTCAAAAAAAAATAAGTATTATTTAAAATTATAAAAATATCTAAGCTTACTGGCTCACGCCTGTAGTCCTCTGGGAGGTTGATGTGGGAGGACTGATGGAGGCCAGGACTTCAAGACATACCTAAGCAAGAGTAAGACACCATCTCTAGAAAACAGATTAGCTGGGCTGTAGCAGGAGGATCACTTGAACCCAGGAGTTTAGGTTGTAGTCAGCTATGATGATGCCACTATATTCTAGCTTGGACAATCGAGTTAAACTCTGCCTCCCAAAAAATAGATAAACACATACAGATACACACATACACATGAATGAGAAAAATTAAATTTAAAGAAGTCTTAACTAAAACCACAATCAATAGTTTCTGTAATGCATCTGACAAAGCTTTCTGAATAGCAAGCCTCTGAGCTATCTTCCTTTTCATAAGGAATGATAATGGTCCTAAATCCAACCAAAACAAATGGTTTTTAAATGCTTATTTGAATGATAATTGGTTATTAAGTGTTTAAAAAATGAAAATACATTCATGATTCTTAGATCGCTATCTTAGTGATTAGGGTAGACAGAATACAAGCCTATGGCTGAATGAATGGCACTGTTGTAAGCACATGCTGGCAGGGCTCGTTTTTTTTTTGTTTGTTTGTTTGTTTGTTTGTTTTACTGCTTCTGTCTAAGCTGGAAGTTCCTGAAGAACTAGAAGGGAGATACAAGCCAGGAACTTGGTACAATTCTATACCACCCACAGATTTCAAATTGACCAGTTGAGGCTACACCACTATAGACCCTACCCATCAAGGGGTTGGTGGTAGTGCAGATGGTCTGGCTCGACCGACCCTGGCTGTCACCACAGGCACCTGCTCTATTCCACCTCTCTCTCTCTTAAGTCACAGCCCTAAGCTTGGGGGCCATGGATTATAGAAAAATTTAGTATCAGTACCAACTTAATACCCTAACTAGGTATCCATATGTGACTCTTTTTTTGACTCAAGCCCTTCCATGAGTAGGAAACGGACTGAACGTTTACACAGGAGGTTTTTTTTTTTTTAATCTTCAGATGATGATTTTGCTGAGACAACAGAAGGTCACAAGAGATCTGTATCTGAAGGACTATTTTAACACAAAGCAAGGTCTTCACCAAAAACTAGAAAAACATTATCTCCCTCCTCCTCCTCAGCTTTTTGGTAGGAAGTCAGCTCTAAAATTTTTAACTTAAAGGCTCTATCAGGAATTGCCTAAAACAAAAACCTATATAATAAGGGAGAAAAACTCTGCCCAGGACTTTAGTAGCTTAGCGGGGGGGGGCAGGGGTGGGGGGCTGATAGGTATCTAAAATGATAAGTTTCAGAAACTAAGAAAAAAGAGAGATACTTCCCCGACTGAAAACAGACCTTCCTCCAGGTTATGTACAGGCTCTTCTGCCGCCAGCTCCACGGCTCCTGCACTCATAGAACGGCAGCAGCACCTCTAAAGCACAGAAGGACGTCAGGCTTTGCTTCTGAAGTGCCACAATATCTTCATTTTCCCTTTCTTCAAGGTGAGAAAGCTCCTGAAGCTGTTAAGATTTTGCATTAAAGGTCCTTCTTAGGATCTTAAAGTAGACTTTGAAGTGTTTTGCTATTAGAATTAAAAACTAAACTCCAGGAATCCCAGCTAACAGTTGATGCATCCTATAGCTTCAAAATCAAGTAAGATTTGCAAATGAATTATTATAGATGGCCATTTTTTTTTTTATTATATGCCACACAAACACTGGAAAGAAGTACGAAGACCACGACCCAACTAATGGAGAATATGACCAATTCTGGGTGGTGAGGCAATTCAGGTACATCCACTTACCTTCAATGATAGGGGACCATTCATACCTCTCCCCACAACCCAATCCGGTCCTTTCATCTGAAGTCTTGGATTGTTCTTTTTTGAGACAAAGTATCAAGCTGTCACCCTTGGTAGAGTGCCATGGTGCTATAGCTTATAGCAACCTGCAACTCTTGGGTTCAAGTGATCCTCTTGCCTCAGTTTTCTATTTTTAGTAGAGACAGGGGTCTTCATTTTTGCTCAGGCTGGTGTCGAACTTGTGAGCTCAAGCAATCCACCCATCCTGGCCTCCCAGAGTGCTATGAGTCACTGTGCCTGGCTGAAGTCTTGGGGTTTTTTTTTCCTTTTTCTTTTTAGACTTTCTCTTCCACATGAATTCTATTGTGTACAGAAAACAGTGCATACTGGCATGAGGCACTGCCACATCTTCACATCGTTTCCATTTTCCCTCCTATGGTTTCTGTGATGTTTAATAAGACTGAGGACCACTGAAAACCTTTGCGACATTATCGATATTTGGAAGATTTCTCTCCAATATGAATGTTCGTATGTTAAGGTTTGAGCTCTGGTTAAGGTCATTGCCACACTGTTCACATTTGTAGGCTTACTCTCCAGTTTGAATTCTTCTATGCTTAGCATGCTATCAACACCAGGTCAAGGCACTGCCGCAGTCTTCAAATGGAGGGTTTCTCTCTGTGTGATTTCCTCTATGTACAGTGAGGATTGAATTTGAGTTAGAGTTTGCCACACTGTCCATATTTAAAAGGTTTTTCTCCAGAATAAATTCTTAAATGTCTAGAAATGTTCACAAACTAATGAAAGTCTATGCCACATTTTGACCACTGTAGTTTCTTTCAAGAATGACTACTCTGATGAACAGAAAGGGTCGAGTACAGTATAAATGCCTTGCCCCCTTCTTCACATTTGTGGAGTTTCTCTCCACAAGAAATTCTGTTATGTTCACTATGAGTTTAACTAAGGAAAAAGGCTTTAGTGCATTCTCTAAATTTGTAAGTTTTATGTCCAAAGTAAATTCTTTGAAGTACAGAAAGGTTTGAGTCACAGTTAAAGGCTTTGCTACACTCTTGACATTTGTAGGGTTTCCCTCCAGAGTGAATTCTTTGATGTCTAGAAAAGCTTGTGTAGTACTTAAAGGATTTTCCACATTCTTGACCTTTGTAGGGTTTCTCTCCAGAGTGAATTCTTTGATGTCTAGAAAGGTGTGAGTGGTGTTTAAAGGCTTTGTCACATTCTTCACATCCATAGGGTTTCTCTTCAGAATGAATTCTTTGATGTACAGAAAGGTTTCAGTACTTGTTAAAGGCTCTGCCACATTCCTGACATTTGTAGGATTTATCTCCAGAATGAATTCTTTGATGTCTAAAGAGGAGAGAGTGCTGGTTAAAGGTTATGCCACATTCTTCACATTTGAAAGGTTTCTCTGCAGAATCAATTCTTTTTCTCGTCCAGAAACGTGTGAGTGTTGCTTGGTAAGTTTGTCACATTACTTATAGCTGCAGGTTTTTCCTCCAGTATCAAAATTCTCATGGTTACGATATTTTGAACTGTGGCTAAGACATTTGCCATCATTTTCACACATGTCCAGTTTCTCTCCAGTATCGAATCTTGAGCAAGACTGAAAAACTTGGCTACCTTCTTTGCATTGGACTGTTTTTTCCAATATGAGTGATCTTATGTTCTGTAACATGTGACCAGAAGTTAGAGGCTTTCCTATAGCTTTTACAATTAAAAGTTTTCTCTAAGGTATATATCGTTATTTGTCCATTGAGATTTAACAATTGTCTGAAGGTGTTCAAAGAGTTACTACATTGGAATACTTTGCCATAGGTAGCTGTTAATCATTGGTGAAGTCCACTGTAACTTACTTTCTGCTCATCACACTTATACACACTTTCCCAATATTTTGTTAAGTTTAAATTCTCGGAGCCATAGCTTTGATATCTAGTCAGGATCATCTCTGGAAATAAAATATTTGTGCCCCACTCTTGAAAACGGTCTTCAGTATGATTAGTATATAGAGCTGGGTGCTTGACTAGTGTCTGGTGTGTCTTCACCTTCCAGGGTTCTTTGCTTTGCCCCAGACAGGGGATGAGTTCTGGCTTAGAGACAGTAAGACCCAGGAAGAACAGGTTTCTGTAGGTCTCTAACATGACTTCCCCATACAAATGCTGCTAAGCAGGGTCCAAGCAGGCCCACTCTTCCATAAAGAATTCAACAGACATGTCCTTGAATGGCAACATTCCTTTGGTATCTTCCCTGAGGACCTTTTGAATGTTACCACGAGGGGGGATGCTGGGCGCTGCAGGCAGACAGCTGCTCAGACAGCTCTGGGCATTTCCCAGCTTCCGGGATGTCCCGGTGTCCTGCAGGTCAATTCTCTGCAGAATCAGAGTGACAGAGGCTGCTGCAGAGACACTTAGGATCCCCAGGAAAGGGAACAGCTGAAGAGGAGGCCGTAGCTCAGAGCCCAACTGCAGAGACAAACGCTGCTCAGAATCCTCGGTGCCGCCTTCTTCTTTCTGGCTGTGCATCACTTCCCAGCTCCCGAGATGTCCCAGTACCTGCAGGTCACAGGGTGACAGAGGCTGCTGCAGAGACACCTGGAATCTCCAGGAATCCCCACATTATTTCTTGATTAATTGTGCAAACTAGGAAGCTCATAGCTCTGGAAATGAGAAAACTGGAAGTATTTTCTGTATTTGAATATCGCCTGTGTTTCTTCACAGAAATTTCCAAGGAAATGCTATTTCTTACATTGATGAGAATGTATGGAAATCATACCGTTGGACTGAGAGACTGTGAGTATACTCTCTCCAGATATGAGTACAAAAACTTAGCTGCATTGTAAGATCCTTCCTGGTCCAGAATTTTGAGGTCAACGCTTCTAAGGAAAGGTATTTCTTCCTCCACATCTCAAATCAATGTCTGTTGATTATAATTCTATGATTATTTTAAAATTAAATTTGTTGGGCTCTCTTTAAAAGAAAGAGGCAATTTAAATGTATTTTTATTATGTAAGTAATACACATTATACTCTTAATATATAAAAACTAAATAACAGGTATAATGGAAACCCTCCTTGTGCCCTGATGCCTGGTCCCTGAGGTAACCACTACCCCTAAGTCTGGTGCATATCCTTCCAGACCTTTCCCAAGTATTTGCCTACATACATATTTACATATAGCAAAATGAATTTTTTGTGTGGCCTTACGTTTTTTGTTTTATAGAAATGGTAACATCTTACAACTTGATTCTTTCACTTCATGATACATGTTAGATTTTTCTTTCACAGCACTTAGAGGGTTACCCCATTCATTTAAACTCTTGCATCATTCCATATTATGGATTCCATACTATGGATGTGGCATGAATTATTTAATAATTCCCCTATGGATGGATGTTTAGATTATGTCCAGTTTTCTTTTCTTTTTTTTTTTTTAGAGACAGAGTCTCACTGTGTCACCCTCGGTAGAGTGCCCTGACATCACAGCTCACAGCAACCTCCAACTCCTGGGCTTAGGCGATTCTCTTGCCTCAGCCTCCCGAGTAGCTGGGACTATAGGCGCCCGCCACAACGCCGGCTATTTTTTTGTTGCAGTTTGGTGCATTTTGGTGGGGGCCAGGCTCGAACCTGTCGCCCTCGGTTTATGGGGCCGGCACCCTACTCACTGAGCCACAGGCGACACCCTCCTATGTCCAGTTTTCTTGTTAGGTGCATTGCTGCTTCTTTGTAAACTTGGGCAAATATTTCTGTAGAACAGATATCTAGAAATGGAATGGTTGATATGAGGACAATGTAGGTATTAAATTTTAATTGTCCTCAAAAAAGTTGTGCCAACTTATACTATACTCAACAGAATATGATAGCATTTTACCACTGAGTATTCTCCAACTCTTTGCTGATATGATGGGTGAACAAAAAGGGTCCTGTCTGAATTTTTCTGATTACTCTTGAATTTAAATACCTTTATTTGTTAAAAGTTGGTGAACATTTGTGTTTCTTCTGAGTTTTCTGTCCTTTATCCATTTTCCTTTTCAATTGTTTTTATCATTTTCTTATTAATTTATTAAAGCAGTCAATTTAGATACAGAAGTTATTTTGGAAAAATACAGTAGTTTGTGTGTCATCAGTTCAACTTGTATAGGCGATCTCTGAGTTTTCATTTTTGAAAATAGAGATGTCATTTTATTTTCCATTAAAGTTTGTCCCCTTGTAATATGATTCCATTTATATACAGTTCAGGAAGAGGCAAAACTAAAGTATGTTGTGTATGACTGACATATAACAGGTAAAACTATATTTTGAAAACAAGGAAATTACTATAAAAGTTAAGATAGTGGTTATCTTCAGAGGTCAGAGAGAGGGTTGTGATTGGAAAGGGCCACACGAGCTTCTGGATGCTCATGGTACTCTTTCTTGATGTGATGATATTACATGGGTACCTGCTTTACAATTATTTAAACTGAACATTTAAGTTATATGCATTTTATGCGCATTGTATTTCTCAAAAAAAAAACAACAACAAAACATTTTTTAAATGGGGGGAAAAGCCTACTGACTTCACTTGTAGCCTGACATAGGTCCATGTGGGGCTTTAATAATAACATGTGGGGCTCGGTGCCTGTAGCTCAAGCGGCTAAGGCGCCAGACACATACACCAGAGCTGGCAGGTTCAAATCCAGCCTGGGCCTGCCAAACAACAATGACAACTACAACCAAAAAATAACTGGGTGTTGTGGCAGACACCTGTAGTCCCAGCTACTGGGGAAACTGAGGCAAGAGAATCTCTTAAGCCCAGGAGTTGGAGGTTGCTGTGAACTGTGACGCCACAGCACTCTACCCAGGATGACAGCTTTAGGCTCTGTCTCAAAAGAAGCAACAACAAGAACAAAAAAAAAAAAATTGGGGGGAAAGAGATGAGGAAATGGCAGTTCTGCTGGTCTTGATTAGAACCAGAGTTTGGTTCTAACAGGTATTTTGTGATCTAGACACTAAGCATTAAATATACAATTTGGTGGGAATAGTGGGTAGGGGTGTGTGTGTGTGTAGAGATTTGGACACAAAAAGGAAAATGTGAAAAAAGGTTTGAATGAAAACAAAGCAGATGTTGCCACCTTGAAATTAAATAAGAATTAGTGTATTCAATTGGCACCATTACCCAGGTTTCCTCCACAGAGAGGAGTTAGTCCTATATGGCAAATAGTTTGCATTTTTATTTAGAAATAACCTCTTCCTTTACACTGTTGGTGGGACTGCAAACTAATTCTACCTCTTTGGAAAGAAGTATGGAGAATCCTCAAAGAACTCAAATTAGATCTCCCATTTTATTCCTCAAATCCCACTATTAGTCATGTATCCAGAAGAAAAAAAAAAGTCATTCTATCATAAAGACATTTGTACTAGGTTGTTTATTGCAGCTCAATTTACAATTGGCAAAATGTGGAAACAACCTAAATGCCACCAACCCAGGAATGGATATACCAAACTGTGGCATATGTATACCATGGAATACTATTCAGCCATTAAAAAAGATGGGGACATTACATCTTTTGTATTAATCTGGATGGAACTGAAACACATTCTTCTTAGTAAAGTATCACAGAGTGGAGAAGCAGGAATCCAATGTACTCAATACTAACATGAGGCCAGTAGATAATCTGATACATTCCCACATAAGAGAAAAACTCAAATCAATTCAAGGTCTGGGATGGGGAAAGAGGGAGCAGGGAGAGGGGAAGGAGGAGGATGGAGGTGCTCCCACTCAATGGGCCCAATGTTCGAGTGTATGGCACACTTCTTGGGGGCAGTACACAATTATAAGAGGAACTCTACCTAACTAATGCAAACATTGTAACCTATTTCTCTGTGCCCTCAGATTAACCCGAAACAATAATAAAATCTTAAAAAAGAAATAACAAATAACCTTATCCTTTTTCAGAATTCTCAGTGAAAATCATTTGACCGAATTACATAAAGATTCATTTGAAGGCCTGCTATCCCTCCAGTATTTGTAAGTTAGTTAATTAATCATATTTATTTATGAGCTTTTAGTGATATGATCCGTAAAGTGAATAAGGGGTTCAAATTAGATAATCTCTAAAACTTCTTTCAGCAATAAAATGCTGCAGTTCTCTAAATCCGTGTAGAGTTTTAGCCCGTCTCTAGCCCATCTCTGTGCATTTTTAGTTTTTAAAATCATATAGATAAGATACGGATAGAAAAAAACTTTGCTTATAAGGAAAAAGTGGTAATAACATCTGAGCAATTATTGGCACCCATTGAAACTTGTTTTATAAGTTTTATATATCATCTGCTTATATTTATATTTAGTCTACAACCCATAGAGCAAATCTAATCCACAGTCTGTTTTTATTTACAGCCTGTAAGTTAAGAATGGTTTTTACATTTTTAAAGGGTCTGTAAAAGAAAAAGAAATACAAGAATATGCAACAGAGACCATATGTGACCTACAAAGCCTAAAATATTACTATTTAGCCTTCAGAAAAAGGCTAAATTTGGGTGGCGCCTGTGGCTCGAAGGAGTAGAGTGCCAGCCCTAGGTGCCGGAGGTGGTGGGTTCAAACCCAGCCCCGCTGAAAAAAAATGCAAAAAAAAAGAAAGAAAGAAGAAGGATTTGAAAAAGTTGGTTTAGTAGCATGAGAAGAATTAAACTTTAAGTTGTTGCTCAAAGGAAAGGAAAGGAAAATATAGACCATCTACACTAGTTTGAATGCCATTAATCCAGAATTTTTTGATAATTTAATCTGAATTAAATTAACATTTAACTATTAAATAAGCAGATGAATTATAAAGAATAAATATATTTAAGAATATAAAATATTAAAGAATATTAAATATTTAATATAAGAACATTATATGAAAATCATATAGATATGATTTAATTTAATCATATAGTAAATATATATATTTAAGAGAATAGGCTGGCAGTGAGGATTTCATAGCAGAAATTACTATACTCTTATTGAAAATAGTTGTTTAAGGACAGGTGCAGTGGCTCACACCTGTAATCCTAGCACTCTGGGAGTCCAGGGTAGGAGGATCCCTTGAGCTCATGTGTTCGAGCCTCATTGAGAGTGAGACCCTGTATCTATTAAAAAATAGAAAAATTATCCAAACATTATGGTGGGTGCTTATAGTCCCAGCTACTCGGGAGGCTGAGGTAGGAGGATAGCTTGGAGCTCAGGAGTCTGAGGTTGCTGTGAGCTAGGCTGACACCATGGCACTCTGGCCTGATGCAACAGAATGAGACTTTGCCTCAAAAAGAAAAAAAAAAAGTTGTTTAAATTATGGTTAAATGGTATAGCTAGAAATGTTTACAATGAATAAGCATATTACCAATGCTCCTAATTCTTCCCAAATTACAAAATGAAAATTTCTCCTGCCTTATTGCCAAGGAGGGAATATTTGCATAGTATTTATTTCTATCTTTTTAAAGATAAGAAGATACTATATCCCTTGCTATGAAAGTCTGAGTTTTATCCTTTGCCCACGGCAAAGAAGTGTAGTCAAGAAGTGTGTACATCATTAATCTTTATTAAGCTCACTAATGTTGCTCTTTAGCAAATAGATTCTTCTTTCAAATGTAGAAGACTTAAGGGAAGTAGGTACATGACACTAAAAATAGTCCTTTGAATGATCTAACCTTCTAGGCCTTAAAGGCATGACTACTTTTGTACTGGTCTTCTTAGGCACCTCTGCCACATTTGGGGAAAAAAGTAAATGACGTAATTGCTCAATGGAGTAGGCCCTTCCTTACTTCCACAATGACATATGCATATTTTGTAAGCTAATCTTTCATGTTAGGATATATTCTCATTCATTTAAAAAATGCCAACCAATTAAAAAAACAAAGAGAATATGCCAACCACTTTGCCTAATATTAGAGTCAGAGAGATGAGTAAGACAGGATTCCTACCCTTCTAACAACTTAACATTTCACAGGGGAAACAAACATGTAAGCATCAACCATAACGAGACAAGCACTAAGAGGATGACAAAGGGCTGGTTGCAAAGGCCCAGAAGAAGGATACAAAGTAATAAAATTGCATTTCTTTTAAAACATTTTTTTTTCTTCTTCTCCTCGTTCTCAGCTTTTCACTCATTTTATAAATACAGTAGAACCTCCATGGTTGACCACTTCCATAATTTTACCTCATTTTCACAGACCAGACATGCGCCACATGTGCTCAGTGGAAGTTCCTTATGCCGACCACCACTGTAGTTGCCTGGTTTGTTACAGTCCAGCAAGTGATCAGCTTAGAGAGGTTCTACTGTATTCTCATGTGTCAATTTTAAACACAGTGGGCTTGCAGATGAGCAAGACCTAATCCCTGCTTTCAAGGAGTTTATACTTAAAAGAAATGGGAGCAAAAATAACTGCATTGGAAAGAAGACATAGCTATGGGCACTAAGAGGGACAAACTGCTTCTGGAGCACAGAAGAAGGAGAAAAGACTTGAGTTTGGATCAGAGAAGATGTTCCTAGAGCAATGCTGCTAGAACAGGATCTATCAGAAGGCCATCAGATATCCTTAGACAGATTTCCTTAGACAGATTTGGGGGGAAATAGTCCAAACTTGGAAAAGGGAAATGGGAGAAAGGCAAAATACAGCAAAGTATTTGAGGAATGCTTTGAGTACCTGTAGAGTGCAAGGAGAGAGAGTAGGAGACTGGAGCCAGACTTTCTAGGGCTTTGAATGCCAAGCAAAAGCCATCGCAGGGAACCATGCTATACCACCATGCTTTACGCCCATCTTAAGTCTGCACCACAAGCACTTGGAGGTCTTGTTAGGCCTTGGTTCTGGACTACAACTCCACAGCTACTGATTCAGTCAGTTTAGAGTAAGGCCAAGGATTCGCATCTTTCATAAATTCCCATATGCTGGTCTTTGAGAATCACTTCTGGAGAGTTCATCTGGTCAATTGTGTGCAGGATAGTTTAGAACAATGGTTCTCAACCTTCCTCATGCCGCGGCCCTTTAATACACAGTTCCTGTGGGTCGCGACCCACAGGTTGAAAACCACTGGTTTAGAAGGAAGAGATACCAGTCAGCACAGAGTGACAACAGCCAGGTGAAGAGCGAGGGATAAACTGGAGTCAAGTGAAATAGTCAACTATAGTTAAGGGGTGTTTTCAAATAAAAATCCAGTTCCGTGTTGCCTTTTGCTACGTCCCATCACTGTACCACCGAAAAAATTGCTTTCATGGAATATTAAGGCAATATAAAACCAAAATGAATTTCTATTAATATGGTATAATTCTGAATTAGTTCAAAGTTATGTATTAATTAGAAGGGTAACTTCCTTTCAAAGGATGTGAAAGGATATCTTTTATCTCTTTTGGTATTGAACTAGCTTAGAAAAACAGAATTAAACCAGAAAGGTGTAAAATGTGAGGTTATTCCTTTTCATATTAGAAATTATATAGAAAAATAAAAACTTGAAGCTTCTAATCTAGAATTTGATGAGGCTACAAAAGGTTGTTTAGTCAAGTCTCCTGCTGCCCAGGGAAAGATTACATCCAAAATCTTTTAAGATCTACAGTTGCATATTTTATTGGTGAAAATCATGAAATACAGGGAGCATTAGGGGGCTATGGAAAGTTCAAATACAAGTCCAAAAGTTTAGAATGTAGACAAAAGCTACATATTCATTATTATCATTCTAAATGCTACTAGTTGTTCCCACTAATTTGGTATCAAATCAAGGCAGTGTCTTCTTTTACTTTTTCTAGAGATTTATCCTGCAATAAAATCCAATTTATTGAAAGACGTACCTTTGAATCACTACCATTTCTGCAGTATGTGTAAGTTACAAATAGAACTTCATTACATTTGGAACTTTTATTAAACTTATAAACCCTCTGCTATTCATTTTGAAATATGATTAAAATTTTACTAGTAGAAAGTTACTAAAATTTATAGCAAATTCATTTAATCTCTAGCAAAGATTAGTGTGAGAATTATTACACACAAAATTATTAGTGTGAGAATTATTACACAGATCAGAGGGGATCATAATAGAACAATGGTCTCAACTAGTGGGATTTTGTACCCAGACGACATTTGGCAATGCCTGGAGACATTTTCAGTTGTCACAACTGTGGGTATGTTACTGACACCTGGTGGGCAGAAGCCAGGAATGTTGTTGACCTACAATGTACAGGACAAATCCCCCAAAGAATTATACAGCTAATATATCAATAGCACTGAAGTTGCAAAACTCTGTCATAGAGAAATAAAGATCTCTCAACACAAGTATTGGCTGAGCATTCACTGTTTCGTATCTACACATTGCATGTATAGTAAATGCAATAAAGTATAAATCATAAGCCAATATCTTCTACGGCGAAATTTCCTTCGTGTACAGAGAAAGTACTGAGGTTATGTTTTGTCATATATAAGTTAGAATCACTGCCAAATGATGAATGCTCTGAAAGAATATCTTTTCTTCTTCTTTATCGGCTTATGTCTTTCCTTTTTCTTGTTGTTTTTTGTAGAAATCTTGGTTGCAATTTAATCACTGAACTGAGCTTCCGAACGTTTCAGGCGTGGCATGGAATGCAATTTTTACACAAGGTGTAAGTTAAATAGATGAACACATAAAAAGCTATGTGTAAAAGCATCATTCAGTTATCAGTTAACTAGGTATCAGCTCATTATGAACTCTGAATAGCATATCTTAAGATCTATCCAATTTTTCTTTTTTAATTTTTTTTAAAGTTATATTTATATTTCACAGGAAGGATCCATCCAATATTTTCAGGTGAGGAAACTAAGGTACAAAGAGGCCAGGAGACTTGTGTAACTTCCATATGACATGCTCTGCTTTCCCTAGAAATGATCTTTGGAATGGGTGATAAAAGATGTCAAGCAAGTAATGCTCAAATTAGCATTGTCTTGGGAGCCCCAACAATGCTGCTTTGATATGTGAATTGTCCTTGAAATCCTACGTTTGAATATAACTTTGATTCCTACTCATGTACAGAGTTTCTAACCGCTGAAATGTATACAGCGTCTAGCCACAAAGGAGGAAGCGTAACACAAAGTCCTCCAGGGTGCAAAAGGGGAAGCATGTTTTCTCAGAGTCAGTTTCTTTTATTTATTTATTTATTTTTTTTTTTTTTTGGTAGAGACAGAGTCTTACTTTATTGCCCTCGGTAGAGTGCTGTGGTGTCACACTGCTCACAGCAACCTCCAACTTCTGAGTTTAGGCGATTGTCTTGCCTCAGCCTCCCAAGTAGCTGAGACGACAGGCGCACGCCACAACGCCTGGCTCTTTATTTTTGTTGCAGTTTGGCCGGGGCTGGGTTTGAACCCACCACCCTTGGTATATGAGGCCGGTGCCCTACGCACTGAGCCACTGGTGCCACCCAGAGTCAGTTTCTTTTCTTTTAAACCAGTGTGGCGCCTGTGGCTCAAAGGAGTAGGGCGCCGGTCCCATATGCCGGAGGTGGCGGGTTCAAACCCAGCCCCCGGCCAAAAAACCTGCCAAAAATAATAATAATAATAAATAAAGCAGAAAGAATTCCAGAAAATCTGCCATAGGGCACGTCTCTCCCTGTCACCCCATACCTTATTTTTTTAAAAAATATATAACTATGAAGAATGATCTGTGGGCATCTTTGCACTGTGGGGGAAAATGGTGTTCATGTTAAGCTATAGTGCAAAAAATGTTCAGAAAGAAAATACATTACTTTAGCCTAATTCCATATACTTGCTTTCCTGACTACCCTTCAACAAGTAATGTAGAGGGGCCAGGCACAGTAGCTCACACCTGTAGTCCTAGAACTCTAGGAGGCTGAGGCAGGTGGATTTCTTGAGCTCAGGAGTCCGAGACTAGCTTGAGCAAGAATGAGACCCTGTCTCTAAAAAAGAAAAAAATAGCCAGGGGTTGTGGTGGACACCTGTAGTCCCAGCTACTTGGGAGGCTGAGGAAAGAGGATCACTTGAGACCAAGTATTTGAGGTTGCTATGAGCTGTCTTGCTATGGCACTCTACAAAGGGCAACAAAGCAAGACTTTGTCTCAAAAAAAAAAAAAAGCTATGTAGGTTTTATTTTCTTTCAGCTCAAAATTCAATAATTTCTCTGTGACACAAGCAGATCATGGTAGGTATATATGATCTATGGCCTGAAGGAAATTTTAGACTCAAGGTGAAGATCCTCTTCTAAACTTGACTTTGGAAAAGACTGTCCACCTGTCTTGAGGTTTGGAAGTCTAATTTCACACCATTCATTTTGGGTTAGAGGGAGGGGTTTAGGGTGTGTGTGGAACTGATTAACAGTTTCTACAGAGGCTGGTCTTATAGGGACCTCTTCTCTTCCCTTGTTAATTTACTGATGCCTTGCATAGAGGAAGAACACAAGGGTCTGTTTTTCTTTTGCCCTCACACCAAAGAACCAGATTCATTAGATCCCTCCACCAAGAGATTTAGATGGCATCAGTACAAATGTCTTGAACTCACCACCTTCACTGAACATTGTCGACAGAAGAGAAGGCAAACTCTGTAAAATAATTTGAAGAGGTCTATTCTAAGAACTGAATTTGAGGACCATGGCCTGGACCCATGCCCAAGAAACCTTGAGCAAGTGGACTCACTGTGACTGGATTAGTTTGCTTCTATTCAATTCAGGGAGACAGGCATTGCATGTAAAGTCATAAATCAATACAGGCAGGGTGTAAGTTGGTTTGGCCTAAAGAGGTGGGACCTCTCAAAATGGAGGTTTACAGGTTATAGGTGGGTCTTAAAACTCTTTGATTTGTAATTGGTTAAAGAAATGAAGCTTTGTCTAAAGCAGGCGTCCTCAAACTTTTTAAACAGGAGGCCAATTCACTGTCCCTCAGACGGTTGGAGGGCAGACTATAGTTCAAAAAAAAAAACTATGAACAAATTCCTATGCACACTACACAAACTTTATTTTGAAGTAAAAATACAAAACAGGAACAAATACAATCACATGGCCTCATGTGGCCCGCGGGCCGCAGTTTGAGGACCCCGGGTCTAAAGGCTTGGGATCCTTTAAGTTAAGGACATCTGTTAATTAGAGACAACACATCTGACAAATACCTAGACTCCAGTGAACTGTTAAGTAAGCAGAGGACCTACAGGTTTGTCCTCTATAGCCTCAGGTCTGTTAACGAGTCTCCCAGAAGGGAGGGGGCTTGATGAGGCATTTCTGACTTCCCCTCTTAGCGCTAGCAACTCAGCCCTTTGGCCAAGAGGGGGGTCCAATTAGTCAGCTGGAGGGGGGAGCCTTAAGATTTTATTTTTAGTTATTATTATTATTTTTTTGAGACAGAATCTTACTTTGTCACCCCCTGGTAGAGTGCTCTGGTGTCATCTCATCTCCGCTTACACCTTTCACTGGTGACCAATATAACAGAGTAAGAGTTTGACCGTCGATGCTGCCTCTGGCGGATCTCGGCCAAAAGGGGAGTTGTGAACTAAAATAAAACCTTACAAAGCACAGCTCCTTAGAAGGCCTCACTCCGGATGAACGGAGCTCCCGGAAGCCCCGCCCCCACCTCCGCCCCGCGCGCTCCCCTCCCCTGTTACATCTCTTTTTGTATAAACCCCATCCTGAGGACAATTATGCTCAGGATGGATGCTTGGACCACATGGCCCAAAAAGGCAAAGTTTCTCATTTAGTATTTGTTTAGGCTTCTGTGTACCCATCCTTGATCTACTTTAATCTATAGAAGTAAATGTTTTCCCTACGTCTTTGAACATATTTCAAATAGTTGAATTAAATTCTTGTCTAGTAAGCCCAATATCTTGACTTCCTCAGGGACAGTATCTACTGATTTCCAACCCCCACACCCACCCCTGTGCATGGTTTCTTTGTGCCCCTTATAAATTGTGTTGAAAATTGGATATTTTAAATAATACTACGTATAATGTAACAATTCTAGAAATCAGATCCCTGCCCCCAGGGTTTGGTGTGTACTGCTGCTTATTATAGTAGTTATTATTAATTTATTTAGTGACTTTTTGGAACTAATTTGTGTTGTCACGTGTGGCCACTGAAATCTCTACTAGGTTAGGTTAGTCTGCTGATGAATGAACAGAGATTTCCTTAAATGTCTAGAACCAGTAAGTCTCCGAGAATTTCCCAAGGGGCTTGTGTGCGTGTTAGGGCGTACCTTCAGCACTCAGCAAGATGGTTTTATAGCTCTGCCTTAGCTTTCATTTCCTGCTTTGTGCAGAACCTCAGAATCTGACATGGATGAGAGGTTAGGGACTTCTCTGATGTTTCCTGACAATGCTCACAGTCCTAAATATGTATATGACCTTCCAGATTTCAAGGAATATGACTCATGGTCTTCCAGTTTAACAAGGAAATGTTGGAGTATTTCAGAGTTCCTATGGATATCTCATTCCTAGGCCTTTTCTATTAAGTTTTGTTAGTTTGTTTGTTTGTTTTTGAGGCAGAGCCTCAAGCTGTCACCCTGGGTAGAGTGTCGTGGCATCACAGCTCACAGCAACCTCCAACTGCTGGGCCCAAGCAATTCTCTTGCCTCAGCCTCCCAAGTAGCTGGGACTACAGGCGCCCGCCACAACGCCCAGCTATTTTTTGGTTGTAGTTGTCATTCTTGTTTAGCAGGCCCGGGCTGGATTTGAACCCGCCAGCTCTGGTGTATGTGGCTGCTGCCTTAGCCGCTTGAGCTGCAGGTGCCAAGCCATCTATTGGTAAAAGGTGCCAACTTTTACCCATCGCCTCATGTAGCTGCCATGTTAAGACACTTCTTATAATTGTCTTCCACAAACACCCTTTTAGGTCAAATAGAAGCAAGCCTTTCCAGGAAGGTCTTCCATGTAAAAAACATGTCAAATAATGACAGTTCATTGGAATTGTGGCTTTGAAAGAGCTCTGGCTCCATTTTGCTCCCTCTGGTACTAGAGATGTGGGCTACTTTTTGTTGTTGTTGTTGAGTCTCACTTTATTGCCCTTGGTAGAGTGCTGTGGCGTCACACAGCTCACAGCAACCTCCAGCTCCTGGGCTTAGGCGATTCTCGTGCCTCAGCCTCCCAAGTTGCTGGGACTACAGGCGCCCGGCACAACGCCCGGTTATTTTTTTGTTGCAATTTGTCTGGGGCCGGGTTTGAACCCGTCACCCTCGGTATATGGGGCTGGTGCCCTGCCCACTGAGCCACAGGTGCCACCCAGATGTGTGCTATTTTTAAGCCTACTACTGAGCTGGGAGCAAAAGATGGTCTAGGGTAAGCTAAAACAACACAAATCTCACTGTTTTTACTGAAATTTAGCCATTTTTCCTGAATAAACACTCCTTGGGTTGCTGCATTGTGACTTTGATTAAATTTCTAGAGTTCTGAAAACATTGATTCTGGACATTTTGGCCATATTTTTGTTGTTTTTATGAAGGGATGAATTTTCAGATGTCTTTACTCCACCATTTTCACTGCTGTCACCTACAACATGGTTTTGTTCCCTTTTTTTTTTTTTTTTTTGAGACAGAGTCTCACTTTGTCACCCTCAGTAGAGTTCCCTGGCGTCATTGCTCGCAGCAACCTCCAACTCCTGGGCTCAAGTGATTCTCCTGCCTCCGCCTCCCAAGTACCTGGGACTACAGGCACCCACCACAATGCCCGGCTATTTTTTGGTTGCAGCCGTCATTGTTGTTTGGTGGGCCCAGGCTGGATTCAAACCCGCCTGCTCTGTTGTATGTGGCTGGCACCTTAGCAGCTTGAGCCACAGGCCCCGAGCCTCATTTTTCTATGTTTAGTAGAGAAAGGGTCTCCCTCTTGCTCAGACTGGTCTTGAACTCCAGAGATCAAGTGATCCACCTGCCTTGGCCTCCCAGAGTGCTGGGATTACAGGCATGAGCCACCTTGCCCAGCAACATCTAGCTCTTTTGAAGTCTGCCTTGTTGTGAATAAAATAAGGACTCTCCAGTTTGACTTTTATTATAAAAGCCTCTCAAGGCTAGGAAGCCAAGCCCAGAGCTCACCATTAGACTTCACCTGCACTACCAATAGATTTGGGGAAATTCCTCTCTACTCCAGGTCCCTGGAATATCTGAGATTCCTGAACCTGCCAGGAAGCGGCAGTCCTTACTCACCTGTAAGGCCAGCAAGCAACCTTTTAAGCCAGTTTTTCCAAAGGAGCTATACAAGCATCGGCTCTATCAAGTCAACCTTTGTTCCTTCAAGTTGTCCGGTCATATCTGAAAATATAAAATTCCTTCCCAGTGAAGTTTGGCCTGGGAAAAATAAAAATTAAAAGAAAAGAAATGAAAATATGGAATTTCGGTTACAGTCATAGCTGGCCGTGATGGCACGCACTTGTAGTACTGGCTACTGAAGAGGCCAAGACAAGAAAATGGCTTGTGCCCAGGAGTTCAGGGTTATAGCGAGCTATGACTGCACCACTGCACTCCAGCCTGGGTGATAGAGTGAGGCCCTGTTAGAAAGGGAAGAGAAAGGGAGGGGAGGGGAGAAGAGAGAAGTTGGAGGAGAGGGGGAGGGAAGGGGAGAGGGAAGGAAGGGATGAGAGGAAAGGGGTGAGGAGGAGAGGGAAGGAGGAGAAAGGAAAAACAAAATAAAATAAAAAAGGAATGGGCCAGGTGCGGTGGCTTACGCCTGTAATCTCAGCACCCTGGGAGGCCAAGGCAGACGATTGCCTGAGCTCAAGAGTTCAAGACCAGCCTAAGCAAGAGCCAGCTCCCATCTCTAAAAATGGCTAGGTGCTGTAGCTGGTGCCTGTAGTCCCAGCTACTTGGGAGGCTGAGGCAAGAGAATTGGTTGAACCCAAGAGTCTGAGGTTGCTGTGAGCTATGACGCCACCGCACTCTACCCAGCGTGACAAAGTAAGACTGTCTCAAAAATAAATAAAAAAAAAGAAGAAAGGAAAAAAGAAAGAACAGAAAAAAGAAAAGGAAGAAAAGAAAACAAAACCCCAGTATTATCACCAGTATTTTCTTTCTTTTTTTTTTTTTTTAGTATACTTTATTTTATTTATTTATTTTTGTTGCAGTTTTTGGCCGGGGCCGGGATTGAACCCTACCACTTTTGGTTTATGGAGCTGGCGCCCTACTCCTTGAGCCATAGGTGCCCGCCCCACCAGTATTTTCAACTGGAAGAATAAATTCTTTCGAAACTATGCAAATGACCACATTGCCATGAAAATAAGAATCCTTATGGATAGTTTATATCAGTGAAGGATCAAGTGGGGAGAAATAGATAAATGTTTTAATTTTGTTTGGAAAGGTATACTTTACCAAATTGCTATAAACCATAGATATAGCCCAAGAGAAAATATAAAAAGATGTGCTTAAATCTGGGAAACAAAACATTAAAGAACCAGCAATGTCTCAAATAAAAGGGCCATTAAAAAATAATTCATAGGAACACATTTTTTTGTCTTTATACACTGCAGGCTGCATTGCCCTGGTGAGAAAAAAAATTAAAAAGCCTTTTTTTTTTTTTTTGTAGAGACAGAGTCTCACTTTATGGCCCTCGGTAGAGTGCCGTGGCGTCACACGGCTCACAGCAACCTCCAGCTCCTCGGCTTAAGCGATTCTCTTGCCTCAGCCTCCCGAGTAGCTGGCACTACAGGCGCCCGCCACAACGCCTGCCTAAAAAAGCCTTTTTTTTTTTTTTTTTTTTGAGGCAGTCTTACTCTATCACTCTGGGTAGAGTCCCGTGGTGTCATAGTGCACAGCAAACTCCTGGGGCCAAGCAATCCTCTTGCCTCAGCCTCCAGAATAGCTGGGACTATAGACACCCACCACTGCGCCTGCCACCATGCCCAGCCAGTTTTTCTTTTTTCTTTCTTTTCTTTTTTATTTTTTTTAGAGACAAAGTCTCACTTTATCACCCTTGATAGAGCGCTATGGCATCACAGCTCACAGCAACCTCCAACTCCTGAGTTTAGGCGATTCTCTTGCCTCAGCCTCCCGAGTAGCTGGGACTACAAGCTCCTGCCACAACACCTGGCTATTTTTTTGTTGCAGTTTGGCCGGGGGTGGGCTTGAACCCACCACCCTCAGTATATGGGGCCAGCGCCCTGCTCACTGAGCCTCAGGAGCCGCCCGAGTTTTTCTATTTTTTTTGGTGGAGACAAGGTCTCACTCTTGCTCACGCTGGTGTCCAACTCCTGAGCTCAAGTGATCCACCTGCCTCGGCCTTCCAGAGTGCGAGGATTATAGATGAGCTCCACCACGCTCGGCTGAAAAAAAACGTTTTTCTTATCCGTTTCTTCAGTCCTAGGTAATTAGTACTTGTTTTGCTTGTTTTATGAATCCAGTTTTTCTACTAGAGTTCTGGAAATTCTTTTCTTTTTTGCAGTTTTTGGCCGGGGCTGGGTTTGAACCTGCCACCTCCAGCACATGGGACCGGCGTCCTTTGAGCCACACACAGAGGAAATGCTTTTTTTGTTGTTGTTGCAGTTTGGCTAGGGCAGGGTTCCAACCCGCCACCCTCAATATATGGGGCTACTGCCCTACTCACTGAGCCACAGGCGCCACCTGAGTTCCGGAAATTCTTACCCAGTCTGATGGTATGACCTTTTTTATTTTATTTTATTTTATTATTTATTTATTTTGAGACAGAGTCTCAAGCTGTCGCCCTGGGTAGAGTGCTTTGGCGTTACAGCTCACAACAACCTCAAACTCTTAGGCTTAAGCAAGTCTTTTGCCTCAGCCTCCTAAGTAGCCGGGACTACAGGTGCCCACCACAATGCCCGGCTACTTTTTTCTTTTTTTTTTTTTTTTGGTGTAGTTGTCATTGTTTGGCAGACCCAGGCTGATTCAAACCCACCAGCTTTGGTGTATGTGGCTGGTGCCCTAGCCACTGAACTTCAGGCACCGAGCCAATGATGGTATGATCTTAAAGTTATCAGAAATCTGTATTACAGAGTCAGTCTTTTCCATGAATCTCTTTGAAGAAGCAGTGATCTTGGACTGTAGCTGACTGTTTTTTTTTTTTTAATTTTTTAACATTCAATTAATGATTTTATTTTGGCTGTTAATAGTTTATTTAAAAAATTTTTTTTATTGTTAAATCATAGCTGTGTACATTAGTGCAATCAAGGGGATGTAGCTGATTGTTAACAGCTTTCAGGAAAGTATCAGAGTAAAACAATTGTCTGTGAAAGACAGAAGACTCAAAAATGGCCAGTCTAAAGATCTGGTTAGACTTTCTTAACATCATTCAAAGGAAACTTGGTTATTTTTGTGATATACAACATTAAGATATTAACCAAAATTATGACTTGTAATATTATACTAGAACATATCCCAAATTTTGATCCTTTGGAACTTTTTTTTTTTTTGTAGAGACAGTCTCACTTTATGGCCCTCGGTAGAGTGCCGTGGCCTCACACAACTCACAGTAACCTCCAACTCCTGGGCTTAAGCGATTCTCTTGACTCAGCCTCCCGAGCAGCTGGGACTACAGGCGCCCGCCACAACGCCCGGCTATTTTTTGGTTGCAGTTTGGCCGGGGCTGGGCCTGAACCCACCACCCTCGGTATATGGGGCTGGCGCCTTACCGACTGAGCTACAGGCGCTGCCCAACCCTTTGGAACTTTTATATTAATAACACACAACAAATATAACTTAAGAGAGGGTTAAAAATCATGTATTTGGCAATGCTTCCTGTGTAAATTGAACATATCAAACAAGCCTAATTAGTTTAACATTTCTCTCTCTCTTTTTGCAGTTTTTGGCCAGGGCCGGGTTTGAACCCACCACCTCCGGTATATGGGGCAGGTGCCCTACTCCTTTTTATTTATTTATTTTATTTATTTATTTTTTTTCTGTAGAGACAGAGTCTCACTTTACCGCCCTCGGTAGAGTGCCATGATGTCACAGGACTCACAGCGACCTCCAGCTCTTGGGCTTCCGCGATTCTCCTGCCTCAGCCTCCCGAGCAGCTGGGACTACAGACGCTCACCACAACACCCAGCTGTTTTTAGAGACGAGGTCTTGCTCTAGCTCAGGCTGGTCTCAAGCCTGTGAGCTCAAGCAATCCACTTGCCTCAGCTTCCTAAGTGCTGGGATTACAGGCGTGAGCCACCGCGCCTGGCCCTAAAACATAATCATAATTGAAAAATTGATTTATAAATTTTCCCCACTTTTATGAGTTTATGTTGTTTAACAACTATGATTGTGAAAACTTTATGAAACATTAAACAAAGTTAGTCATTATATTAAGTTATTCTTTTGCTGGCAGTTTTTATAACATACAATTAGACAATTATCAAACATTATTGAGGGCAGTGCCTGTGGCTCAAAGGGTTGGGTGCTAACCCCATATCCTGGAGGTGGTGGGTTTAAGCCCGGCCCCGGCCAAAAACTGAAAAAAAAAAAAAAGAAAAACATTATTGAAGTAAAGCACCTAAAAAGTTAAACATTCTGCTTTTTTCTTTCATTTTGTGTCAGATGGGCAGATGTAGGGGTTGTTTTCATTAATTCTTCAGATACTTAACTTTTTTTTTTGAGATAGTTTCACTCTGCCACCCTGGGTAGGGTGCCGTGGCATCATAGCTCACAGTAACCTCAAACTCTTGGTCTCAGGAGTGTTTTGCCCAGGAGTTCCACAAAGACCACACTGGCAAACAAGCTGAATTTACAGAAGAGTCCTTTTATTGAAGAGCTGGCCAGCCAGCGACTGCCTCAGGGTCCCACCGTGGGGTTTCTGAGAGCAGCACCGAGTTGTCTGGGGTCCTGGCTTTTATAGGGCAAAATTTTCCCCGGGCAAAGAAACATTGTTCCAGTAGCAAAAATATCAGTTAAAGGGGGAATCCTGAGGGTAGGGCACTTAGTTATTTTACACAATGCTATAATGACAAGAGCGATTAGTAATTTTTCTTCCTTACAAAATAGGTACAAAATCAAGGGGCAGGGTAGGGACAGGAACTTACAAGAAACGTTTAGAGTTGTAAGGGCATGATCATAAAAGCTGTAATCAGCAGGGTCACAATCACAACCTCAACACATCACTAGCAATTTTAGCTAAGAACATTTACAGTGACACAGTGGTTGGGTAAACAAGAGGAACCAGTTTGGAAGGTATTAACATGTAACAGAAGAGGGGTAAACAGCAAAGTGGAGTCCGGCTTGCTTTTTGTCTCCCCACTGATTTTCAGGAACAAAAGTTACAACAAATAGAGTCTGGCTTGCTTTCTTTTCACCCTAACAAAAAGATCTATTTACCTCAGCCTCCCAAGTAGCTGGGACTACCACCACCACGCCCAGCTAGTTTTTCTATTAGTAGAGACGGGGTCTCACTCTTGCTCAGCCTGGTCTGGAACTCCTGCGCTCAAGCAATCCACCTGCCTCAGCCTCCAGATACTTAAGTTTTAAAGATATGATAAGATTTACACTTTCAAGACAAGTGAGAAAGGATACAAGTTTTCTGATTTTTGTTTTTTTCTTGTGTTTTGTTTTGAGACAATCTCAAGCTGTTGCCCTGGGTAGAGTGCTGTTGTGTCATAGCTCACAGCAACCTCCAATTCTTGGGCTCAAGCAATCCACCCGCCTCTGCCTCCCAGAGTGCTGGGATTACAGGCATGAGCCCCTGCACCCAGCAGAGAAAGGATATAGATTTTTTTTTCCAAGAAGGGGTAGTTGGGGGCATATTTGTTTGTTACCATCAGAGAGATCTAGAGTAGTTTTTATGATTTTTTTTTTTTTATAGAGACAGAATCTCACTTTATCACCCTTGGTAGAGTGCCGTGGCATCACACAGCTCACAGCAACCTCCAACTCCCCTTACGCAATTCTCTTGCCTCAGCCTCCCGAGTAGCTGGGACTACAGGCGCCCACCACAACACCCGGCTATTTTGTTGTTGTTGCAGTTTAGCCAGGGCTGGATTTGAACCTGCCACCCTGGGTATATGGGGCCGGTGCCCTACCCACTGAACCACAGGGGCCACCTGTTTTTAATATATTTTTTTCCCTCAGTGTAGGACAGTCCAATACATTTTTCTTTAGGTTCTTTAATATGGGAAGACTTGGCTGATTCATTTTGATTGCCAAGTCCTGGGAAGTAGGAGTTGAAGGTACAATAAAGCAAATCTGGCTGCAAATTCCAGAGTCAGCCTTCATTTCTGGTCTTTCAACAGTTACATAAGTAGTATATTTTGTGCCTGGTGATCAGGCTGAGGAGTGGTCTATAAATTTTTCAGGGAAAGGGAAGTTAAAGTAGACAGATGGGTGTTTAAAGGATATTTGGAGAAGCCAGGGGAATTTTAGGAGTAAAAGAAATTTGCTGAAGAGCTAGGGCCATATTTTGAGGTAGAGAAGTTTAACTCAGGGGCCCAAAGATCCAAAAGATTTTTCTGAGGGTTCAAGGGGCAGGGACTTGGAGGTAAAAGGTAGCACAGGAGGAGAATTTACAGAGGAATTTTAACTATTATCTTTAATCTTGCTAAAGGAGTCCCTAATTCTATACCTGGCACATACTTTTGTGTCTTTTTTTTTTGAGACTGGGTCTCACTCTTGCTCAGACTGGCCTGGAATTCCTGAACTCAACTGATCCTCCCAGCTCAGCCTCCCACAGTGCTAGGATTACAGTTGTGAGCCGCCATGCCTGGCCTGATAGGACAATTGTTTAGGGTGACGGCACTCTTAAAAAATATTTCTAGATACAAAAGTCCGTATCTTCAAAGGTATGCATGTTTTCATAGTGACTCAAAATCAATAAGACTTTAATGGCTTAACGATGACACAGAAAGTACATCCAAAGAAGCTGGAAAAGATGGATGTAGTCCCCTTGGAGATGTGAAGTCTGTCCCAAGATAGCCTGAGAAAGTAACAGCTCTCACTGTTAACCAGGCAAGGAAGGTGGAGACAATTAAAGTCCCCTGGGAGCTGGCAAGTGACAAGAGAGACTATGTGTCTCTGATTCCTAGCAGCTGGCCAGTGGCACGGTGCCGCAAGCCTGTCAACATGTGACCCCTGGCTAGCAGAGACCAAAAAGAATATTTTCAATGGTCACAAAACCAAGCTCTTGAGACCCAAAGCAAGCTGGAAGAAGAATCTTATGATTTTCCTCCTTAAACCACAAGAAAGACAGAGGCCAGGAAACCATGCACTATTACTGGGAGGCTGTGGATCACCAGCCAATGTGCACCCAGAACCAAATTCACAAGTGCGATATTAAGTAATTCAAACTTTAAGCTGTTGGAACTTCCAGTTATTCTGAGCCTTGAGAGGAATGTGGCTGTGTAGCTTGAGTCACAATGTATGCATCACGACTTCTGCTTTTTCTTATAAATGATTAGAAATGACAGAGTGGTGCCAGAGATAAGATCCCCTCAGAACATTACTTCTATGAATGGAATATTAAAGCAGTTTTCCTTAGAATGTAACAAATGTACAAATCAAATTGCTGTAACTTCTGGCCTTATATGGAAACTGTTGTAAACCTGCTAGAACTTTCCAAACTCCCACTTTGGATCACTATGCCATCTCTTTGGGGTCTATACATATTTCTCAGGTGGTTACCTCAAACTTTGCACTTGAATACACTCTATACGTAATAATATTTTCTGAATCTCATTATTCAAAGTTGACATAAAAATCATAATTCAAAGAAACAAATGCTCTTTTCCTACACATCCAAATTTGTAAAGAAAAGAACAAGGCAAACTTTACCCTCCTCTGTCAACCAGACACTGCAGACAGAAATCCAGGAGACCTAACTTTGGTAAGAATTCCTGCCTTCTGGCTGAAGTGATGGCTCACGCCTGTAATCCTAGCATTTTGAGAGGCTGAGGCAGGATCATCACTTAAGGCCAGGAGTTTGAGACCAGCCTGGGCAACAAAGCAAAATCCCATCTCTTAAAAAGAAAAAAACAAAAAACGAGTGTTTTGTTTCTGGCCCTTATCTTAAACATTATTGTTGCTATTAAATCTTAAGCCTTTTTAATTTGTGAAGGCAAAAAAAATGGAAACCTAATAAACACATGTATATGTAAAAAAAAGAAAAGAACACATTCTTCTTAGTAAAGTATCACAAGAATGGAGAAGCAAGAATCCAATGTACTCAATTCTAATATGAAGGCAGTAGACGATCTAATACATACTCACATTAGAGAAAAACTCAAATCGATTCAAGGTGGGGCGTCGAGGAATAAGGGAATGGGGGAGATCAGAGGGGAATGAAGGGGTCATGGTCTCTGGTGGGGCACATCCCTTGGTGGGGGACACAACTGTAAAAGGGACTTTACCTAACAAGTGCAAACAGTATAACCTAATTCTTTTACCCTCCATAAACCTGAACCAATTAATAAAGGAAAAAAAAAAGACCCTTACAGATGCTAACTGCAGATTTTGTACCCTGTAGGTAATTCACAAGGACAGTTCAAATGACTGGAGTTTGAGTTATACTATCCCCCCTTCCCTGCATTCAGTGAGGTCAACTCTTCAGATCCCCATCCCTGCCTTGCTCTGGCAGAGCAGAAAAAGTGTGGTCTGGGTGTTAGAAAAGCCAAGCATCTAGCTGGGGCCTCTAGGGTGTGGTGTATGGAAACCCAGATGTGGGACTCTCTCCGGAAAGACCTGACCTAGTGGGTGCAAGAAACCAGGGTCAGCTTCTCACAGAAAGATTGATATGGGATGGAGACAGATGTGGCTGCCCTTGCCAGGGCTGGACAGCAAACAGAAGGAAGGCTTTGGAAGCCAATCCGGGGTGAAGTGTTATGGGGATATGTTTGGAAAGGTAATATGGGGCAACATGCAGGTGAGCTTTGAATGGTGAAGCTGGGTTGGCTTTGGCCCCAAGGACAATAACAAGCTGAGGGAAAAGAGGACAAGCTGCAGGAGACTTACAAAACTGGAGAAAAAGATAAAAAGATAGCAAGGAGGACCGACTCAGGAGAAAGGCAGGACTTTTTTGTTTCTATCTCTTTCCCCTCCAGCAGCACCAAATGCCCTCAGAAGCTGAGTAGGGCCTGGACTACCTGAAATGAACGCTCTGATTCAAGTGATCTCATTTGGATGCTAACGGAAAAGGGAACTCCAGGAGGCTCGAGGACAGGGGGACATCTGGGGTTCATGGGGTATGTAGACTCAGTGATTAAGGGGCATGGGGGATGGTGGTGCGTTGACCTGGGTCAGGCAATGGAGACTGGGCCAGTTTGGGAGCAGTCACCCAACCTTGAAGTCTGTCCTGGGCTCACCAAGCTCCATCTCTCAGCATTCAGGCCTTCCTGCCCCTGGAGTTCTAGAAAGATGGTGGAAATACAGCTTCATTCGCATATCATAATACAGTCCAGGGGGTTTTAGTACATTCATACAGTTGTGCAATGATCACAACTATCAAATTTCAAAACATTTTATCACTTTCAAAAAAGACCTTATACCCATTAGCAGGAATTCCCCATTCCACCCTCTCTCCATCCCCTAGAAACCACTAATACGTTCTCGGTTTCTATGGATTAGCCTATTCTGGATGTTTCACATAAATAAAATCATACACTGTGAGGGCTTCTGCCTCTAACTTCTATTACTTAGCACAGTATTTTTAAGATTCATCCATGTTGGGCTGGTGCAGTGGCTCAGCCTGTAACCTCAGCACTCGGGGAGGCTGAGGTGGAGGGATCATTTGAGCTCAGAAGTTCAGACCAGCCTGAACAAGAGTGAGACCAAGTCTCTGAAACTAGCTGGGCGTTGTCAGGCCCCTGTACTCCCAGCTGAGGCAAGGGGATCTCTCGAGCCTAAGAATTTGAGGTTGCTGTGAGCTATGATGCCACAGTACTCTACCCAGGGAGACAGAGTGAGACTCTACCTCAAAAAACAAAACAAAACAAAAAAAGATTCATATATGTTGTATTACCACTTTATTCATTTTTATTGGCAAATAATATTCCATTGTATGGCTAAATCACATTTATATATTCATCATCAACTGACAGACATTTATTTGTGTGTTTGTTTTTGTAGAGACAGAGTCTCACTTTATCGCCCTCAGTAGAGTGCCGTGACGTCACACAGCTCACAGCAACCTCCAACTCCTGGGCTTAGGCGATTCTCTTGCCTCAGCCTCCCAAGTAGCTGGGACTACAGATGCCTGCTACAACGCCCAGCCATTTTTTTGTTGCAGTTTGGCTGGGGCCGGGTTTGAACCCGCCAACTTTGGTATATGGGGCCGGTGCCCTACCCACTGAGCCACAGAGGCCACCCTGTTTCTTTTTGAGACAGAGTCTCGATCTGTTGCCCTGGGTAGAGTGCCGTGGTGTCATAGCTCACAGCAACCTCCAACTCTTGGGCTCAAGTGATCCTCTTGCCTCAGTTTTTCTATTTTAGAAGAGACGGGGGTCTCATTTTTGCTCAGGCTGGTCTCGAACTCGTGAGCTCAAGCTATCCACCTGCCTCAGCCTCCCAGAGTGCTAGGATTCTAGGCCTGAGCCACCACACTCAGCCAATAGACATTTACGTTGTTTCCATTTCTGGCTATTATGAATAACACTACAGTGAAAATTCAAAAGAGTTTTTGTGTGGATGATGTTTCCATTCCTCTTGGGTGTATGTACCTAGAAGCAGAATGGCTAGATCATATAGCGATTTAATGTTTTGCATTTTAAGGAACTGCCTGTTTTCCAAAATGGCTGCACAATCTTACATACCAGAAGCAACATAATGGGGTTCCAGTTACTACATATCCTCTGCAATATTTGTTATTGAGTTTTTATTTTATTTATTTTTTCTTTGTCGCCCTGGTAGAGTGTTGTGGTGTCAGCTCACAGCAACCTGCAACTCTAAGGCTCAAGTGATCCTCTTGCCCCAGCCTCTGAGTAGCTGGGACTACAGGCATCCGCCACCACACCCAGCTAGTTTTTCTAGTTTTAGCAGAGACAGGGCCTCACTCTTGCTCAGGCTGGTGTCAAACTTCTGAGCTCAAGCAGTATGAGCTTGAGCTCTGGCTCAGCCTCCCAGAGGGCTGGGATTGCAGGTGGGAGCCACCTCACCTGGCCTGTAGCTCTTTGCATGTGAGGTCTTTGTTGTTTGGTGTCAGGGTAATCCTGGCCTTCTAGAATGAATCGGAAAGTATTCTCTTCTGTTTATTCTTGGTGCTTCATCTTTTCTGCATCTTCACGGGCTTGCTCTGCATGACTGCCTGTCTCAGTGAGATCCCGGCACTCAGCCCAGCCACATCCCTGGAAATGTGCAATTTATTTCATCAGTTACACTTGGCCTTGCATGTCCAGGATATGTTGTGGCCCATGTAAGGGAATGTGGTAGGAGCTCTTCTCTGGGATTGATAAAAAGTCAACACACGGGCGGCGCCTGTGGCTCAGCCGGCCCCATATACCGAGGGTGGCGGGTTCAAACCCGGCCCCGGCCAAACTGCAACCAAAACATAGCCAGGCGTTGTGGCGGTTGCCTGTGGTCCCAGCTACTCGGGAGGCTGAGGCAGGAGAATCGCTTAAGCCCAGGAGCTGGAGGTTGCTGTGAGCTGTGTGAGGCCACGGCACTCTACCGAGGGCCATAAAGTGACACTGTCTCTACAAAAAAAAAAAAAAAAAAAAGTCAACACACCATACACCTACAGTAAATTTGGCAAACGTTTAAGGCTTTAGGGGAATTTCCATTACAAAACTATGCAAGCCTTATAGTCTGAAATGCACTTTTATAGGCTTTCTTGATGACTTTTCAGGACAAGGGATATGAGCTTAGTCATGCTTAGGTGACATGGGGGCAGGTAAGGAGATGTCATCCCCAAAGGAAGTGAGAGGCCATCTGAGAAGCTCCTCAAGGTGCCATCAGCCAAGGGACCAAGGTGGCTGCCAAGGCAGAGTGTTCTCCGTGGGACCACCTTGTCTGGGAGTCCACCGTCCTGTCATCAGCCCACCAAGCCAGGCTGGCTGCAGGTGCCCTCAGATGCAGCTCCATGAACCACACACAGACCTGACGACCCAGCCCTGTAAAGTTCTGGAGGAAGCACATGTCTGCTTGGGCCTGGCTACATTGTTACTCTCTTACTATGACTAAATTAACACCCTACCACAGAATGTTCTCAGTTTTAAAGAAATGGGAAGAGCAGAAAGGCCCTTCAGTCCCAGGAATAAGAGTCCCCATCAGTGTGTGTGGTGGTGGTGGGGACATGGAGGCTGCCTGTAGTGCAAGGACGGGCACGGGGGACACAGCACATGGTGGCTGTCACGGATAACCACAAACACGGAGTTGCTATTGGGGTCCCCCAGGAGTCTCTGAGCCTGCAGGGGGAGCTGCCATGGGACTCTTAGAGGGTCTCGGGCAGTGTTTTTCAACCTATTTTATATCGCAGCACACTTGAACCTATAGCTAAAACTTCCATGCACACTTATATTGATTAAAAAAAGAATATACTGGGCGGCGCCTGTGGCTCAGTAAGCAGGGCGCTGGCCCCATATACCGAGGGTGGCGGGTTCAAACCCGGCCCCGGCCAAACTGCAACCAAAAAATAGCCGGGTGTTGTGGCGGGCGTCTGTAGTCCCAGCTACTCGGGAGGCTGAGGCAGGAGAATCGCCTAAGCCCAGAAGTTGGAGGTTGCTGTGAGCTGTGTGAGGCCACAGCACTCTACCGAGGGCCATAAAGTGAAACTCTGTCTCTACAAAAAAACAAACTAGAAAAAAAAAAAAAGAATATACTTACTGTGCTTTGAATTTCTTTTGAACATAATTTAATTAATGACATTTTTTTTCTTTTTTTGAGGCAGAGCCTCAAGCTGTCGCCCTGGGTAGGGTACCGTGGCATCACAGCTCACAGCAACCTCCAATTCCTGGGCTGAAGCGATTCTCCTGCCTCAGCCTCCCAAGTAGCTGGGACCACAGGCACCTGACACAACACCCAGCTATTTTTTTGTTGCAGCCATTTGGCGGCCTGGGCTGGATTCCAACCCACCAGCTCAGGTGTATGTGGCTGGCGCCTTAGCTGCTTGAGCCACAGGCGCTGAGCCTAATTAATGATCTTTAAGAATTTTCGCACACACACACCGAGTTGAAAATCACTGTTCTAGAGCACCTCCCAGGAGGGTACAGGCTGTGTCCAGGAGGCTGCTTGCCTACTTGCAGGACAGGGGAGCTGAAGGCTCAGAGCAGCCACTGAGTTCTGCCAGTTCAAAAAGCACTGTCAGGGCAGTGCCTGTGGCTCAGGGAGTAGAGCACCGGCTACATACACGGAGGGTGGCAGGTTCAAACCCGGCCCCAGCCAAACTGCAACAACAAAAACAAAAGCACTGTCAAAGGCTTCTCAGTCCTGCCTTTGTCGTGAAGACGGCTGACCGCCACCCACTGTGGGTGAGACTCAGGGATTGCCCAGGGCCACTTATCTCACTGTGCCTGAAGCCACAGCCCTCATGCCACCCCGTGTTGGGGGAGGGATCTGCTGCAGTAGAAAGAGGGTTGGCTCTGTACCCCCAGACCCCCATACACCTCAACCTCACCCCGAGGTTGTCAGTAGCTAGTGACTTGACCTTCCTCATCTGTGAATGGGTCACAGTGATAGGACTTCCCTGGAGCTCCGTGAGCTTCGGTTCTAACATCCTAGGGGGTGGGGCTCTCTGGTTGTGTGCGGGCGGATGGTGCTACGAGCCAGTCGGGGCGCCTGGGAGTGGGGGCGGGCCTTGCGCGCAGGTGGCTGTGGTGAGCGGAACCGGCACAGCGCTGTTTTGAGACTGCAGCGGCGACAGCAGGAGGGCTGCAGCGGATCCCACGGAGACGACCTCCGGCAGGTGTCTGGGACGTGGGACGCGACGGAGCTGGCTCCTGCAGTGGTGGGGTGTGAGGGGGGCGAGGTGTGTGCGGTCCCGGCCCCAGGGCCCCGCTTCATTCCAGCCCCCTGACCCGACGCCCTGATCTGCCTGTTTGGCGGTGGAGGGGGATGGATAGGAGTGGGAGACCGCCAGTATCTGATACCAGATGGTCAGCCCCCCGCCCCTGACCTGTTCTGCGTCCTACCAGCCTGGCCCATCTCCGGGAAGTTTCGGGTTTCACAGTGTTCTTGGATCCCAGACCACTAAGCGATACCCAGCTGCTCCCTAAGGCTGCACCCTCCCCACTCTCAGGGCCACCCAGGCAACCCCATGGGGCTCCTCTCGGACCCCTTTGCTCCCTGGGAGGAAGGCTGGACTTCCAGACATCCCTGACCCCCATCTGATCCCTGCCCTCCAGCAGGCCCAGGATGTGAGTGCCCAGGTCCTCAGGGTGGGAACAGAGAGAGGACTGGTGGTGGACAGTCCAGGAGAGATTGAGGGCTGCCCAGCAGCCCTCATGGGTTGGTTTCCTGAGAGGGACTCAGCTCTCATCAGATTCTCCAAAGGGCCTGAGACCTAAACTGGAGTGTCCCATTCCTGGGGTGAGGGGCTGATAATACAGTACCCCCACACTGATGCCCACTCAGAGAGCCCACACAAACTCACAAGGAGCCACCCATGCTCTGGCTCCAGCAAAAGCCTATCCACCATGCTGACCGCCGCCCTACCCTCTTCTACAGCCATGAACACTGTCCTGCTCAGCAACCTCTTCTCCCTGCCTCGCATCGTCTATGCCATGGCTGTCGACGGGCTCTTCTTCCAGGTGTTTGCCTATGTGCACCCCCGGACACAGGTGCCCGTGGTAGCTACCATGCTGTTCGGGATCCTCACGGCCCTCCTGGCACTGCTGATGGACCTCGAAGCGCTGGTCCAGTTCCTGTCTATTGGCACACTACTGGCCTACACCTTTGTGGCTGCCAGCATCGTCGTGCTGCGCTTCCAGACGGCTTCTCCACACAGCTCCCCAGCCGTGGCCCCAGCCAGCCCTGGCCCCCTGTCCAAGAAGCACAGCTCCGTCTCAGACCACATAGAACCCGTGGGTGCAAAGCAGGCGTCAGTCCCTGAGCCTGGACAGCTACGACCTGCCCTGAGGCGCTATCTGGGTTTCCTGAGTGGGTATAGCCCAAGAAGGGTTGTGACTTGGGTGCTCTGTATCCTGATGGCCTCAGCCATCACCCTGGGCTGCGCGCTGATTTTTGGGGACTCGGGCCTCCCACACTGGGGTTACATCCTGCTGCTGCTGCTCAGCAGTGCTGTGTTTCTGCTTTCCAGCAACAGCCCCGGCAGGACACATTTCAGGTACATCCCCCAGAACAGCAGGCTCCCCTCTCCCTTCCTCCTCTGTTCACCAGGGAATGAACCAGGGCTCACAGGGCTGGGGAGGCCGGAACAGCCATGCCCCACCCCTTTGGGCATGGTCTCTTCTGTACCCCAGCTAGCCCCACCCTGTCCCCTCAGATCCCCCTGGTGCCCCTGCTCCCGGCCCTCAGCATCCTCCTCAACATCTGCCTCATGCTGAAGCTCAGCTACCTGACCTGGGTGCGGTTCACAATCTGGGTGCTACTGGGTGAGTGGGGCCAGCTGGGCCCCGAGTGGGCTGGGAGCGGGGCAGGGAGGGCTGGGACCTGCCCTCAGGCTCATCCCCTCACACCCTGCAGGACTGGCTGTGTATTTCGGCTACGGCATCTGGCACAGCAAGGAGAACCAGCGGGAGCCCCCAGAGCTGACCGTCACCCGCTATGTGGTGTTCCCCAGTGGCAGCCTGGAGGAGACGGAGCAGGCCGTGCAACCCTCCAGCCAGGCGCCACCCCCTGCGCCCAGCCACACGGAGTAGCCGGCCACCCTCACCTGCCCTGCCCTCCCCCACCTCCTCAGGAGCCCCCTCTGTCCAGGGCAGCTTGGGTTTACCTGCTCAGTCTGGGGTCCCTAGGACTTTAGGACTTAGCCTAAGCACTGAGTTTCAGGTCTCCAGGAGGGAGCCTTGGCCAGCACTGGTGCACTGGCCTCTTAGCCCAGTGCCTTCTTGCTCCTGACTGACTCCAGCTCCCTGGAAGGTGAGGTGGGGCTGGTGGGAGGCCCACAGGCCCAGGGATCCATAATAATGGCTCACCCAGCCATATGGTCTGCTGCCGTGTTCACTGTGGCATTCTTTGCGGCAATGAGGTCTCATCTGCTCCCAGGAACTTGCTAATTTCCACAGTCCACGCATCAAGACACTAAGGCTCTGCAAAGGGGAGGTGCCAGCCCTGGGACTCACCTGGGTCCAAGTGTGCTCCCACCCCAGCCCAGTGCCCCCCTGCCCAGGTCCCTGCCTAGACCTACAAACACCAGGTAGGGAGGAGGAGGGGCTGTGACAGGAGAGGTCGCCCCCGCCACTTGTCCTCCCCGGGGGATGATTCAGGGAGTAGATCTTGGGCCCCAAGGAGGCTGCCTTAAAATGGCAGTGGGGTTCCAGGTTCTCCTTGGTTTTCCTGGATTCCCAGAGTGGGGCAGGTGCCTGACCCAGGGACACAGATGCACCCCAGTACACAGGCACACCGCACACAGCCATGCCCATCCCCACACGACCCGCACAGACCACCCTAGGGGTGCTGCCATGCGGAGTGAGGCGGCAGCTATTTCTAGGTTCATGCCCAGGCCTCAGCTCTCAGGCTGTCTCTCTACCCTCTCTTCAAGGGCTCTGAGATGAAGGTTCCATGTGGTACACAGGGTGCTCAGCTGTGTAGGGCCACACAAGTGCCTGCTCCAGGCCATGTGGTGGCTCTAGGGCCTCATCCTGGAGGATGGAGGGCCAGGAAAGCCCTAGGCCAACCCGGCCCCACCCCCACTAGTCTCCCCGTGGCTGCACCCCGTCCACCACAGATGCCCCCCCTCCCGTTCCTTCCTGTAAGGACGACACAGGACACTGCTGGCCTTGCCAGCTTTACTCAACTTGTCCAGCCATGACATCAGCTTTCTCCAGGCCCCAAGGACAACCAGGTCCATGGCACCCATTGTGGACAACCAGGCCTCATGGGCCATGCTGTCCCACCCTGGCCCTTCAGAGCCCACCTCCAATGGACACAGCTCTGGGGATTGAGAGGCAGCAGGGACCCCAAGGGCTTTGCTGAGTCTCTGGTGCCAGGTGATTCCCAACCCTGAGCCTCCCCAGCAGGTACCCATGATTGAAAGCAGCCTCTCCCCTCGGAGGGTGAGCGACCCTGCCCCACTCTGGGACCAAGACAGGGCCTGGGTCCTGCCACCTCTCCTGCCTCCCCCCACCGGGGAAAGTTCTCTTATCAGGCAGGATTCAGGGCCCCGGGAGGATTCCAGGGGTAAAACCTGGGGCCAGGCTGCTGTGGGTCCTTTTTAGGCACATTCCTTCCAGTCATCCCATGTTGCCTGCAGTCAGGGTCAGGACCTCTTTGTGCAGCTGCCCAGACAGGTTCCTAGGTGTGGCTTGGGATGCAGTGAATGTCAGAAGGGCAGCCCCCCACCCTCCTCACCCCCAGGCTCTCAGGATGCCTGGGATAGCAGGTTCTAGGGGGTTGGGTTGGGGGTCATTGGGGAGGGATATAGAAGGTCCTCAGGGGCCCAGTGACTACCAATTCAGTCCCCCCTCTTCCCTGTCCCAGCCCTCTGTGGTCAGAGGACTACCGCAAGAAAATGGCCGGCACCCATTAGCTGAACAGAGAAGCTCATGCATTTTCCTGAGGCCCTGGGGGCTGGATTTTCTGTCCCGCCCTTCCAAGGATGACATCTGCACTGGCAGGACCTCTCCCGCAGGCCTTTTTCTGCCTTATCCACAGGGCAACTGGAAGGGTGGGGTCTCTACCTGGGATGGGGGTACAGGGAGGGGGAGAAGGGTCAGTGGTGACAGCTGTGAGCAGACCTCTGCTAGGAACACTGGGGACAGAGTCTGGGAGGGAGACTCCAGACACAGACACAGCAGGAGTCCCACTGGATGGCATCCTGCAGGGGGGGTCCCCCGCTCTCCCAGTCTCCATGGCTCATGCTTCCCTGCAGGGCTTTAAACAAAACCGGCTCCTGTGGCTCCCAGACAGTATCCTGCTTGAGGTGGAGTCGGAAGGGGCCCTCTGCTTCAGTTTGAGGGTGGTCTTCTCCCTTACAACCCCTGGCGTAATCCTGGTGAAGTTCTACTTGAGATCCCCAAGGCAGTGTCCTCTCCCTTCCCAGCGCCCCACCGCCGACCAGCAGGAAATGGAGACAGGCCTCAGGAACAGGCCAGTGAGTGGGTGCCAGAGCCTGGACAGGGCCACCCTGGTGTTGGTGTTTGGCTCCCAGCAGCAGTGGCCATGGGGGCAGGTGCTCAGCCCTGTCTAAAGCACTTGGGCAGCTTGCTCCACAGAGAGTTGGCACTTGCCTTCGGGGCCTTTGCCTGCAGACAAAGACAGCAGTTCAGGGATTGGGCCAACATCCCCTGAAGTGTGACTCTCCTCAGTATCTGGGCAAAGTGGCCTCAACTCGAGGCCCCCAGCAGGCCTGCAACGTACCTCCTCATACTTTGTCCTCCAGTAGAAATGGGCTTCTCTGTCCACATAAAGCAACAGTAGGTCACAGAGGAAAGTGACCTGGGAGAGGTAGGGCCAACTCAATGTCTCAGCCCCCCAACCTGCCTCAAGCCACCTCCCCCCCAGCCCACACCCTGTGACTCAGGGCTGAGGCATCAGATGCCCCAGGCCACCCTCAATTCAGCCCGAGGGAGCCCCTGGTGCTCAGACTCACCGTGCCCAGCCAAGCTGCCCCGGTGCCCAGAGTGATGGCTGTAGGGATGAGCCCGAACTTCCCTGCCTGACAGAGACCTGGGCTGAACATGTCAGGCCATACATGTCGTCCCACATCAACCCTCCTGCCCCCAACCAGACCCCTACCTGCCCAGTGACAAGGATATCAAAGCGGATCCCGTAGAGCTTGAGCAGGCTCCGGGCCTCCACGCCTGGGTCCTCCCACCAGTGTGTGGCTGTCCTGGGGCAGGAGACAGGGCTCTGGTAACCAGTCAACTTTGCTATCCTCAAACTCTTGGGCTTCAGCGATCCTCTTCCCTCTGTCTCCTGAGTAGCTGGGACTACAAGCACCCACCACATGTCCTGCTCTGCCCACCCCAAAGTGGGCTGGACTACTGCATCCATAACCCCCAGGCCAAGCCTGAGTCTTAGGTCTGGGCGCTTTGTCACTGCTCAAAAAAAACAGAGAAAAGGAAACAGAGACCTGCCTCTCGGAAGCTCCCTACCTGCTGAAGGACAGAGGGACAGAAGGGTGCCCAACAGACACCACGGTGGGGTAGAGAGGGGACAGGACAGGCCCAGGACTGTGAGAGCCCAGACGCAGGAGCTCTGTCTCTCCTCAGAACTGGGGTAGGCTTCCTGGAGGGAGACGCTCAGACTGGGCCTGGAAGGTTGTGTCGGCCGGTGGTTTGCCCCCACAGGTGGTGGGTATGATGGGGACAGAAGCCAGCCGCACAGGTTAGAGAGGGGCTGGAGAAGTTGTGTAAGCCAGACCATCACCAGCGAGTCTGCTTAGACAATGCAACATTGAATAAATTTAATGACTGCATTTATTGATGGACAATGAATGCAATTTAATATCTTGGGATTGGTTCAGCACCTGTTGGTCAGTGGTTAGGGTGCCGGCCATGTACGCTGGGCCTGCCGGGTTTGAAACCAGCCTGGGGCTGCCAAACAACAATAACGACTACAAGCCAAACTAGCTGGGCATTGTGATGGGCACCTGTACTCCCAGCTACTTGGGAGGCTGAGGCAAGAGAATCACTTAAGCCCAAAGTTTGAGGTTGCTGTGAGCTGTGACACAACAGCTCCCTATAGAGGGTGACATAGTGAGACTCTGTCTCAAAAAAAAGGATTCTGGATGGGAAAAATACAATGATTTAGTGCCATAACTGACACAGCTGGGGAAATTTAAATATTAGATTTATTCTGCCCGTGGTCAATTTCTTTTCTTTTCTCTTTTCTTTTTTTTAATTTTTTTTTTTTTATTGTTGCAGTTTGGCCAGGGTTGGGTCCGAACTCACCACCCTCAGTATATGGGGTCAGCACCCCACTCACTGAGCCACAGGCACCACCCTCTTTTCTTTTTTCTTGAGACACAGTGTCACTCCATTTCTCTGCATAGAGTGCCACAGCATCATTGCAGCTCACAGCATCCTCAAACTCTTGGGCTCCAGCGATCCTCTTGCCTCAGTCTCCTGAGTAGTACAAGCACCCACTACAACGCCCAGCTAGTTATTCTATTTTCTTTTTTTTCTTTTGTAGAGACAGAATCTCACTGTACCGCCCTCAGGTAGAGTGCCGTGGCATCACACGGCTCACAGCAACCTCGAACTCTTGGGCTTACGCGATTCTCTTGCCTCAGCCTCCCAAGTAACTGGGACTACAGGCGCCCGCCACAACATCCAGCTATTTTTGTTGTTGTTGTTGTTGTTGTTGCAGTTTGGCCGGGGCTGGGTTTGAACCCGCCATCCTCAGCATATGGGGCCGGCGCCCTACTCACCGAGCCACAGGCGCCGCCCTAGTTTTTCTATTTTCAGTAGAGACAGGGTCTCACTCTTGCTCAGGCTGGTCTCAAACTCCTCAGCTCAAGCGACCTTCCCTCCTCAGCCTCCCAAAGGGCTGGGAGTACAGATGTGAGCCACCTCGCCCGGTCTCATCATGGTCCATCTCTTGAGGGTAACAATGGGATGGCAGTCACACTGGGTAAGTCCTTGTTCTCAGGACAGTGTCGAGAAGGGTGAGTGTCCAGGTGTTTGGCCCCTACTTTCAGTTCCATTGGAAAACTAAGTCTATCTATCCAGCTCACTCTGCACAAGGGGAAAAGCAAACATGGCCAAACAGCAAAATAAAATCTGGTGAAGCAAGGTGAAGGGTGTAGAGGTGTTCACAGCACTAATCTTTGAACTTTTACATCGATTTTTAAAATTTTATGAGGTAAAACCTGAAGAGGGAGGTAAAAATGAATGGCGTCCTCCCATGTGTGCAGGGCAGGTGGCGGAGGTAGGGTGGAGTGGAGGAGAGGCAGTTGGGGAGAAGCTTGAGCTGGGCAAGGTGGATGATAGCGGGGAGAGGGGTTCATGGCTGAGGTGGGGAGGTGGACAGAGCCTGTGCTGGGGGATGCAGGACTCAGAACACCCCTCCTGCCCTTGGCACCTCCCACTTGGACACACAGCGTGTTATGCCGAGTGCTAGGCCCAGGGGTAGTTCTCTCCTGCCCTCCAAGGGAGACAGGTGGAGGGGACAAGCTTGCCAAGTATGGCAGCCAGGCACTAGGGACAGTGGGGGCCTCACCTGAAATTGTAGCTCCTCTCCTGCAGCTGGAAGGAGTAGCGGGGCTGGCAGTCAGAGCCCCCGGTGTCCAGGTCGCAATCCCAGCAGACACTAATGCCCACAGAGCCGCCCTGCACACAGCACACCACTGCTGCACCAGTGGCTTGGGGCTAGGACCCTCTCCCAGAGTCCTCCGGGAAGCCTACCCTCCACCCCAGGACCTACGAGCAACGCCAGGTCCTCGAAGGACCCTCCGGCCGTGGCCACAAGGTCCCCAATGTGGAACACAGGGCAGTAGGGGCTGGAGCGTGGATCGTACTGGCAGTGCTTGAAGTAGGTGTGGTCCCAGGTCTCCAAGGCATTGGACCTAGGAGGGGACAGGCATGTGATGTCAAACAAGACAGGGGACAGGGAAGGTCTGGGGCCAGCTGGTCCCTGCCCCTGCTTACTTGGAGAAGTTGAACTTGCTGAAGGTGATAGTGTTTTTGATGAACAGAGTGAAGTTCTGGGCCTGGATCAGCAGGGGCTTCCTGAGTGGGGGGAGGGAAGGTGAGGGCCTCTGCCAGGCCCAGGGCCCCTGCTCTGGGGGTGGAGTGGATGCTTACGTGGGCACCGTGCCGCTCTCCACCGGGCACCAACTCCGGATCTCACAGGTCTTGTGGGTCCCATTGAACGCCACACACCGGCCTGTTTTTATGCCTCGAAAACACAAGATGAACTCCAGGCCCTCAAGTCTCCACAGAGCCTGGGAGGGCCTAGGCCAGGGGTGCTGGCAAAACAGAGAGGTGCAGGGACAGAGGTACAGTGGGGCACACTCAGGAGCCACCCAGGGTCCCAGCCCGGCCCCGCCCTGGCAGAGGCCCTAGAAGACAGAGCCCACCGTTACCGTGGCTGTGTGTGCCTGTCTCCCCTTCAGGGCAGTCCTCATCGGCCCAGCAGTTAGCCAGCGGGACAGACGGGTGCTGAGGAGGGCAAGAGGGCAGTCACCAATGCCCCTGGGTGGAGGGGTCTCTCCTCAGCAACAGGCTGCAAGGACATGACCCTCCCCACCATAGCCCCACGCCAATCAGGCTACCCTGAGTTTGCTGCTGGGACAGGATAAGCTGGAGGGTGCAGATGAAAGGAGGTGAGCGGCGGGGTTGCCATCTTCCAAAGATAGAGTGAAACCCCCCCTTGACAGTTCCGTCCGTGATGGGCATGGAAGTGAGGTCCAGCTCATCTGGTCCAATTTGGACAACAGAACAGGGAAGGGGAAGGCCCTTGGAAGACTAAGTTCATGGTGCTTGGTGTGCCTGGCGGAGGTTCCAGGTCTGGTTGACAGAGAGCAAGAGGACCCTGAAGTCTCCGGGCCCAGGTGGGGAAGCAGGACGCCACACTCGATGAGACACTCCCAGCCACTCTCTCCACACTTGCACTGCTTTAAGTCAGGGACACGAATGCTGGGGCAGAGTCACAGAGTTACGGGGTCTTCCAGGAGGGGAAGGCAGGTGAGGAAGGCACCGCAAGTGCCGGGAAATCTCACAGACACAGTCCTACCCAGGCCGAGGATGGCTGCTGCTCCCCAGGGCACATAGCTTGGAACATAGCGCCAGCATGGCAAGAAAGGCTGAGGTCCTCCAAGATGCCAGAATGAGAGGATGGAACATTGTGGGAATGGGACTGTGATGTGCGGGCAGAGGGCAGCTGTCCCCTACCTGTGTCCTGAGTCTGGCTCTCCCCTTCACCCTGAGTGAGGCTACTGTCTCCTCCAACCAGACCCCACGGTGACCACCACATGAAGCCCCCACTTCTGCCTCTGCCCTCACCCACCTCCCCTGGCAGACCAAGTGCTCCATCCCAATGTGGAGGAGATTGACACCCTCCCTGTGCCCACTTGTGGCTCCCTCTGCTCCTGTCATCAAGTTCAGTTCCTTAGCAGGACTCATAGGGTCCTAAGGTCCTGAGCCACACCCTTCCTGCACCAGTCCAAATCTGTGCTCCAGCCCTGCCTCAGTGGCTGGTAACCCCAGAGGTACCTCCCATGAATCCTCACGTGGACATCCTGCTCCAGCCACACCCACCTGCTCACCTGCTTCCCCTCACGCTTTAGGATTTTGCTCAAAGTCCTGGGTTCCCCAGCTGCAGCCCCTGCCCCCATTGTGGGACCTGCCACCTTGGCTGGGCTGTCTCTGCAGGCGCTCCTGGGGATGAACAGAGGGAATGTGCAGGTGTCTGCTGAAGGAGATGGCATTATAAGGAGCACAGTGCCCTGTGCTGGGGAAAGACTAGCTGACTAGGATCCTGAGAGGAACTGGTAGGAACTCTGGTTATTCTCAGGGAGCCAGGTTGTCAGATCTGATGAATTACTGCCCAGCTCTGGCAGTTTCATGGAAAGACACAGAAGTCCAGACACAGATAAAGAGGAATCACACAGACCATAGAAATCACAGACCCATGGCTCCAGTGAAATTTCAGAATAGTCTACAAACTGAACGCTAAATAGACACCTTCTGAGCATTTGGAAAGGGAGGAATGTCATGTGGGTTCACCAGGGGGAGCAAATCCTTTGCGCACATATCTCACCTCCTAGGTAGATGGGGCCCACCACAGACACAGGACGTCCCCAGCACTGTGCCAGGACAAAGCACCAGGGCTTGGGGGACAGTTGTGTGCACAGTGACCCTGTAGGCAGCAAGCAGTTAAATGCTGGATTTGATTAATGTCACTGTGGAGGCAGACTTCCGGGCTATATCCTGGGTCCAAACCAGGGAGAAGAATGAGTGAGGGCGGCGCCTGTGGCTCAGTGAGTAGGGCACCAGCCCCATATACCGAGGGTGGTGGGTTCAAACCCGGCCCCGGCTGAACTGCAACAAAAAAAATAGCTGGGTGTTGTGGCAGGTGCCTGTAGTCCCAGCTACTCGGGAGGCTGAGGCAAGAGAATCGCCTAAGCCCAGGAACTGGAGGTTGCTGTGAGCTGTGTGAAGCCACGGCACTCTACCAAGGGTGATAAAGTGAGATTCTGTCTCTACAAAAAAAAAAAAAAGAGAGAGAGAGAATGAGCATGCTCTGTGACAGAGGTTGGATCTCTGGGGATATCCCCAGAGAGGTAGAAAAGGTAACTTTTTAGGGCAGAATCTGTATTTCTGGAAGGGAAATGAACAAAACAGTGCGTGTGTGGAGGGGTGTGTATCCTAGCTTGACCATGGTTGTAGTGAAAAATACTTAGAAATTATAAGTGTGATGGCCCACAAAAATGGAAGCCACCTCAAGACACATTCACGTCTCTGGGCACAGAGACGGGGAAGTGATATCCCAGCCTGGCTCTGACTATTAGAACCCACCTGAGCATGTGCCCAGCTCTTGGTATCACACTAACAACCTGGAGCATGCTCAGAGGTGTGACCAGGATGCAGAGGGTCCTGCTGACCCCGTGGGCACTGATGCAGTGCAAAGTCTGAGTCCTGTCACTCACAGGCTAGGAGGCCCTGAGCAATTGACTCAACCTCCCTGAACTTCAGCCTTCTCATCTTAAATGGGATCATGGTAATTCCTACCAGGCAGGGGATATGTAAAGACTAAATGAAATGACATTCATTATAAGATTTATCCCAAGACTGTCACAGTGGCTCACACCTGTAATCCCAGCACTCTGGGAGGCCAACACAGGGAGATCACTTGAGCTCAGGAGTTCAAGACCAGTCTGAGCAAGAGTGAGACTCCTATCTCTACTAAAAATAGAAAAAAAAAACAATAGTCAGGAACAATGGCCCACATCTATAGGTCCAGTTACGAGGGAAGCTGAGGCAGGATCCTTGAGCCCAGGAGTTTGAGGTTGCTGTGAACTATGATGCACAGCACTCTACCCAGGGTGACAGAGTGACAGCCTGTCTCAAACAAACAAACAAAAGTAGGATTTAGCCCAGTGCCTGGGATACAGTAAGCACATCCTGAGCCTTCAGCCACCCAGGAAGCAGAAAGGGAAACATGTGTGGTGACTCCTGGCCAATCTTACCTCTGGGCATCTGCCCTGAACTTGAGTTGGCGTCACAAGGAAATTGGTCACCAAGAAGAACACGTTCTCTCCCTAGGAGGCAAGTCTCAAGGTTGGTCCCTGCTTGGCTCCCTCCACTGGGGAGGCCAGGAGCTGGCAGCTGGTTTGTGAGAGAAGGAGCCCTATCCCCCAGGAAAAGCCTCCTGTAAGGCAGGTTAAAGCAGAGCCAGGAGGTTGGCAGGGTTTCTGGCCATTTCTGAGTCCAACGAGCCTCATACCTTTGAGACAGGCTGCTTTCTCTCACTCAACCAGAATTTCCAAAAGCCTCCTGCTTCTAGACATTGAAGATAGTTGGGCTGGGCACGCACCCAGGCTGGAGGCGAGGTGGAGTCCTCACTGCATGCACAGCAGCGCTGACCATGCAGGAGTCAGGGGAGCCAATGGTGAGGTCTGTCCAGGGCCAAAGGACATTTCAAAGGGCAGCTTCCTGGGCACTTGAGGAATGCATGCCCAGGAAGGGAAGTCAAGTGATGGGCAAAGAGCCACGGGTGTGGCGGCAGTCAGGATATAGAGGGATTGGTGGCCCTCCGAGCCTTCCCAGGGTAGTGAGCAGAGGCTGCAGGCTCTGACGCTGTCTAGTGTACAAGCTCGGCTGCTGCAGTGGGGAGTGGGCAGGAGAGTTGTCGAAAGACCCACCAGGAGACCACAACCTCATCCAGGCACGACTCAGGCAGTAATGAAAAGGCCTGAGAGGGGCAGGAAGGTGTGGAGGCTGAGTCCTGGGTGCAGCTGGGGCACTCATGGATGTCACTGCCCTTACTGGATGAAGAGAAGCTATGCATGGAGGGGGAAATGATGTCTCTTTGGGCTTCGGGCGTGTGCATCTGGGAGGCAGCTGTGCTCAAGGCAGGAGGTCACGGGGTCTACAATCAGGGCATGAGCAGAACAGAGAGGGAAACTGAGGCTGCAGATTTGCTGGTGGAGGGAGAGGGAATTGCAGCCTGAGAGGCAGAGGAGGCATGCCTGACATGGTGCCCTCAGTCAGGCAGGGGTGCTGCAGGAAGCTCCCGGATCCAGCCCACCCATACCCCTCCTACCCTGCCCTCAAGCTCAAGCCTTGAGTCTCGGACACCCCAATCTTTTCTGGGTGACGACCTTCTAAATGCAGCTGCTGTGGTCCAGCCCAATCCCAAATCCTGATGGAAACCTCCTACGCATCCTGAAAGCCTGTCCAGGTACCACTGTTCTGTGGCCTTCCCCAGCCCCTCCAGCAGCCCCGCAGGCATCACATGCCTCTCTCACACACACTGGCTGCAAGGGCGGTGCCTAGGTTGACAGTGGGTGAAGGACTCAGGCCCCTGGCAGCAGCCCCAGGGTCCCCACCTGTGGTGGCTTCACGTAGTCAGCCACATCCCACAGCCGGTTCCCAAGCTCCTTGATCTGGATTACAGAAACTCCTTTGAGTTTGGTGATGACAGAAATCTGGGGGTCCAGGTCCCGCTCCTGGTAGCCTTTTTTGGTGAGGAGAGCCCACCTGCAGAGGAGGTGATGGGCAGTGTGGTGTGTCCCCAGCACGCAAGCGAGCAGGGGCAGAGCTGGGCCCTACATGCTCAGCAATCTCCCCACATCTTCAATGCTCCCAGACCAGGGTCCAGGCCCCCACCTCCTCTCCAGGCTCAGTTCCCACCCCAAAGACCTGGAACAGGCCAGAAGCTCCACCATGAGTCAGAGATGCAGTGCCCTCAGACAGAGAAGTCCACCCACCACCTTCATCAACCAACACCCCCAGCCTTTGTAGACCCAGCTCTGTCCTTAAAGACTCTGCTGACCTCCAGCTAAAGTGGTGATCTCTTTGGGGGCCTGAGCATCTGAGCTCTCACAAATGTCTAGGACTGCAGGGCACTTCCTGGGTGAGAGGGAGTGGGGGGATGATCCTGGTCTGTGCCCAGAGGCCACCAGGAGGTAGAGAACAAGGTGCTAGAAAAGAGGCAGGTGGACACCCAGGACTCAAATACATAGTTGGTGCCTGTACCGCCTACACCCATTCCAACCTGCCCCTCTCCACCAGTCCAGCCCCCTACAAGGCAAACACTCAACCTCCAGCCCAGTAAAACCAACCACACTGCCCTGGCCAGCTTGGCCAAGAACTTTTCTCTCTTACCCCACCACATAAGCCACAATCCCGAGCTGCAGCAGCCTCTGCAGGGCGCCCACCCGCCAATTCCTGGTTATCACATATTTCTCCGTCTTGTAATCCAGAAGCCCCCAGCCTGCTGCGGCCCCTGAGGAGCCCATGCTCGCGATGCTCCTGCTGCACATGAGTCAGCACAGCAGGGGCAGCCCCAGCTGAGCAGGAGTCAATGCGGGCACTCAGGCGGGGCCAGAACAGCCACTGTTAAAGGGACACTTCACTTCCCCTTGGAAAGGATCCAGCCTCCAGCTCCCAGTCCCAAACCCCAGCTGCCCAGGGTCCCCATCTTCTCCAGATTCACTCTGCCAGGCCCTGGACAGGAGCAGCCCATTCCCTGCCTTCTGGCCTCACTTCCCTGAGGGGTGGGGAATGACAGTGATATAAGGGCCAGAGAGGGCAGCCTGAGGGCAGCTAGAGCCCAGAAGAGGGGCCAAGGAAAGCCGCAGAAAGAAGCGTCCTCTGGCGGACACTTGTAGATTCCCAAGTTCAACAAGCAGACAAAACTGGGGAGGTACGTTTCTGGAGGAGGGAACCGCGTGTGCAAAGACCAGAGCATGAAAGAACTGAGGGCCCCAGGCAGTGTAACTCTAGCTCCGGAGAGGACGGTGACTCAGCTCTGTGAGGTTCCCCAGACCCTCCTGCACAGGCTCACACTCCCTAGCTCATAAGTGCGGACAGTAAAGCACAAGCTCTGGGCCAGGCGTGTTTCCCAGTTCGTGAAATTGAGTCGAAGCTGGAAGCTCAGGGCGGCTGGGAGCGCGGGCGGCCGGGAGTACAAACGCCGGCGAGGTGCCCGGCCCTGTGCCCGGCCCCCGGCGCGTGCGCGCTCCCGTCCACCTTGGCAAGGAGCGGACGCCGGTTGCGCGCAAACCCTCAGCTGTTTCTGGGGCAACCGACACGCCGCGTTGCCCGGGCGACCGCCAAACGGAAGCGCGTCGCTATAGCCTGCGGCGGGCGCCAGTCGCTGTTCGCCACGTTCGATTGGTCAGTGCAAGTGGAGACTCCGCCCACATTCCCGGGCGGAGCTCGAGCTGCGGCGCCGCGCTGTGAGGATCTCAGAGCTCAGCACTGCGAAATGAGCGTAACCGTGAGGAGTCCCCGCGAGAAGTATGGGGAGAATGAAGACGTGGGAAAGGAAGCGGCGGGCAGACGTCCTGCAGAGGTCCCGCAGGCTGAGGAAGGTTCGGACACGATTTCGGACTCTGACCTGGAGACTGAAGGTGCCCCGGTAGGGGGACCAGACCTGTCTCCTCACCTTGGGGGCTTCTCCAGCAGGAGTGGAGGGAGGCGGTCAGGGGAGCCCTGTCCGGCAGGGAGCCCACCCCTTTGTGGGGCGTCTTCATGGTAGTCCCCGCAGCCCTGTGTCCTGCACGCAGTGCTCTTGGGGCATCAGGTGTTCGACCATTAGAACTTGCTTCCGAGGTGAAGTTAAGGCCGAGCGCGGTGGCTCACGCCTGTAATCCCAGCACTCTGGCAGGCCGAGGCGGGTGGATTGCTTGAGCTCAGGACTTCAAAGCTAGCCTGAGCAAGAGCCAGACCCGTCTCCACTAAAAACAGAAAAACATACCTCGAAATCGTGGCGGGAATCTGTGGTCCCAGCTACTTGGGAGGCTTGAAGCAAGAGGATCTCGTGAGCCCAAGACTTTGAGGTTACTGTTAGCTGTGACGCTACAACACTCTACAGAGGGAGACAAAGTGAGACTCTGTCTCAGAAAAAGAAAGAAAGAAAAGAAGGAAAGGAAAGAAAGGAAGTGGGATCAGAGCTGGGCCTTCCCAACGTATTAAGACCGTGGATGTATAGAATTTAGAATTCTTTCCGTTTTTTTCCTCTATAAAGTGTTCGTAAAACCATTTGTGGTCTGCAGTCCAGGGTCAAAGACACAGCAGGCACTCTGGTGTCAGACAGACTGGGTCTTACTTCTCTGCTAGGATTAGCTGGGAGTAGCTGTGTGCCTTTGAAGAGAGGATTTGCTGTCTTTAAGCTTCTGGGTCCTCCCCTGCAATCTGGGGGCAATAGTCCCAACTAACACAGGAAGAAATGACTCTCGGGAGGGATAACACAGACCAGGTGGTGGGAGAGGGTGGGAGAGGAGGCAGGGGCTGGCTTGTGAAGGAGTCAACATTCGTCCTGAATCCTTCCAGGCCCCGATGGCTGTGGAGAACCAGGCAGGGACACCCTCTACCTGAGGTCTTGCCAAGCCCATGGTGTTGTGCCTATCTCCTGCTTTCTGCACCAAGCGAGTGCCCCGGAGCTGAACCTGCGGCACCATGGCCTGGGGCCCCAGGTACCACTGCAGGGACACTGAGGCCAGGCTTGGAGGGGGAGGACCCAGGAGACAGCAGCCATAGGAGCGCCCCGCCCTGAGACCACCTCCTCAGCCTTCCCCTGTGGCCAGTGTGTCCCATCCCCACATCAGAGCTGGAGGAGGTGAGACCTGGATACAACCTAGAAGGGAGTGTCCTAGTGAGGGAAGGGGAGGTGTTTCCAGTTAGAGGACAGAGTGGGCTGGGCCCTGGGAGCAGGAGACAGGACAGTGGCCAGCTGTGTCCTGCTCCATCCTAGGGGGTCCGGGCTCTGGCTTCCTCATTGGCTTCCAATCCCTATGTCAAGCGGCTGGACCTTGGGGACAATGGGCTCTGTGGAGCTGCAGCAGAGGCCCTGGCGGTTGCCCTGAGCAAGAGCAGCAGCATCTGTGGTGGGTGCTGAGCCTGGGGCAGGTGGGGAGGCTTGAGTCCTCCTTTTCCTTTACTCACCTGGGGCCTGCTGACCTGGCTGTGGAATGGGGCGGGGCCTCATCACTGGGCGGGGCACATGGGGGTGGAGCTAGACCCTCTGCTGTGCGCCCAAGCTGGATGCCACTCCCTTCCTAACCCATGCTGCTGTTACAGCTCTCCCTTACCGGCAACCCAACCACAGCACCCAACCCCAGCACATGGTAGACTCCAAATGCCTGAATGCAGGGTGCGCAGTCTTTCCACACAGAGAGGAGGGGGCTGGGCAGCAAGAGAGGGGGAGAGGAAGAAGGTGATTGTTCACTGGGGATCTTAGATCCAAATGGCAGCTCTGCCACCCAAGAGTGGGGCAATCTGAACAAGCATCCCAACCTCACAGACCTGTTTCCAAAGTGTGAAATGGCCCCAACAGTACCTCTTAGCTCTTGGGGTTGTAGTGGGCATTAAATGAACCTGAGCACATGAGGTAGTCAGTCCCACGTAAGTGCTCCATGTACCGCCACCTGGGCTATTACTGCCAGTCCCTGTGATGGGCAGTGAGAGCTTCTGCGGCGGGTTGTATCACTGCCAGATGGCTGGCCCTCCCAACACAGCATTCCCTGCTTTGCCCAAAAAACCTTTTGAGAGAGAAATGGGTGGACACACAGGGAGAGGGAAATCAGGGGCCAGAGGGGACCCAGACATTGTGTGGCAGGGTCACGCAACCCCAGGACAGTGTGACTACAAAGTCCCCTCCCCTGCCTTGGGCCTGGAGGTTTGGGGAATGGAGGAAGGGGAGGAGGGTGGTGTCTGATTTTGGATCCCCCTGACTGAGGAATGGTGCTGGCACACAGATGTCGACCTGTCAGAGAACCAGCTGGGAGCAGCAGGCGCCCAGGCCCTCTGTGCCACCCTTGCAGGGAACCCAGCTGTGCAGAAGATTCAACTGTCAGGGAACGGGCTGGAGGAGCAGGCGGCCCAGCATCTTGCTGAACTCATGCTAGCCCACACAGGCCTGAGATCCCTGGACCTGAGCTATAACCAGCTGAATGACGAAGCAGGTAACACCCACCCAGGGCCCTCATGGAACTCAAAAGTTCATCTTCCTCGGACAGGGGTGGGTGGGGGTCCGTGGGATAGTGCTGAGTGCTCACAAAAGAGCATCCATGCTCTGCTCCTCCCCACATCCCACCTTGGTCACTCCTCCTGTCTCCAGCCCCACAGAACTCTCAGTTCTTTACACAGATATCTCACTGACCATTGCTGTATGTGCTGGGCACTGATTTAGCTACTTGGGAATCCAGGTTTGAACAGAACAAGATCCCTGATCTCAAGGAGCTCATGTTAACAAGATCATTCTCAGTAATTGTTGGTGCTACAGAAGAAACAAATGAGGGCTGGGTGTGGTGTCCTGTAGTTCCACCATTCTGGGAGGCCAAGGTGGGTGGATCACTTGCAGTCAGGAGTTCAAGACCAGCCTAAGAAAGATCGATACTGTCTCTACAAAAGAATAGGAAAAGTATCCAGGTGTGGTAGCAGGCACCTGTAGTCCCACCTACTCGGGAGTCGGGGGCAGGAGGATCTCTTGATCCCAGGAGTTGGAGGTTTCAGTGAGCTATGATGATGCCACTGCATTCTAGCCCAGGTGACAGAGCAAGACCCTGTCTCTAGAAGAGAAAAATAATGATAATGCAAGCCTCTAGAGAAGAATGGGGACACCATACTTTAGAGTTGTGGCTGAGGAGGCCTCTCGGAAAAGGTGACATTGAAGTGTAAATGTGGAGGCCAGACCAGAGGGAGAGTGTTTCATGCCGAGGGGCAGTGAGCATGCAGGCCTGGTGCTCAGACTGACAGACATCAGTATGACTAGACTAGTGAGCTGGGGGACAGTGGCCACGCTGTGGGGTAGAGAAGCCAGAGGGAGCCACAGGGCTGCAAATCATGGCAAAAAGATACAAAGATTTTCTTCTATGAGCTATAGTAGACCAGGTGGGATTCCTGAAGCTCAACACTCTTGTGCCCCAGGGCCTTTGCACCAGCTGTATTTCTCAGGAATATGCACTTCTACCTGCCCTCCCAAAATGTTGCAATCAAGAATATGAATCACCTGGGATCCTGAGATAGGAATACAAATTCCTGCGTTCTGAACCTGCTGAACCAAATTCTTGGGGGTATGCCCATGCATCTGCTGTAACGGTCACCCCAAGAGACCTGCCTGATCTGAAAACTTTCAGAATAGCTGTTCTGTGTCAAGCAGCTTGGAGTGGGGTGGTAACAGCCTGTGAGAGCTGGCCCTGGACCTTAACTAAGGGCAGTTAAAATTAATTGAAAATTATTGTGAGAAGTCAATGAAATCAAAAGACTCATTTCAGACTTCGACAAAGTATAGGCATCTCTCCGGACCTGCACAGTCAGAGGGCAAGGGCCAGAGAGGCAGCCAGGACAGAGGGGCTGGAAGCTAAGATCCTGTGCACAGTGTACATGAGGGGGGCAGGTGGCCCTGGCAAAGGACATTATCAACCAGAGCATTTTGTTTCTCCCAGGGGGATCTCTGGGTGGGCCTGACCCTCTTCAGTGGTGAAGGAGCTTGGGTCTCAGTCTCCCCACTGCCCCTTGGCGGTGGTAACATCGACCTTACAGGATGGATGCAGGGGCCAGTGGACAAGCACTGTGGTTGTAGGAGTGTAGAAGAAAGAACCTTCCCACCTTCCACTGTTCAGCAGAGAAGGGGCTTCCCTACAACATGGAGGACCACTGCCCTCCCCTTCCAGCCCTAGAAGTGTCTGAGGAAGGTGGACAGCATCTTAGAACCTGGGGCTGTCACCTCTGATGCTGTGCTCAAAGCTGCACTCTCAGCAGGGCAGTTCTCAGTGTCTGTGCCGGGAGCTCTCCGAGGTGCTAAAAGGCATCCCCCGTGGCTTGAGGCGGCCCAGCAGGCTGGCTGAGCATTCCACTTCGCCTGCCTGTTCTCTCTGCGTTGTTTCACACCAGCCCTACTAACTAGACTGTGCTAGGTGTTGGGAGCACAGAGAGGGGTCAACTTTAGACCTTCACGGGACTCCCAAGCTAGTGGCAGAGACCAGACAGGCAGAGAGCGGTCTAATGGCCAGAGCCTGGAAGGATGGAAGCACCATGGATGTGTGGGGCCCAGGGCAGCAGCAAGGCCTCCTGACCCCACAGACCCAGGTTAGAAGGATGAGGGGCTGATAGCCAGGTGAAGAAAGGGCTCCAAATGGGGCACAGCAGGGGTGCTTTTGCAACCTGGGAGCAGGTGAGACTGGCTGGCAGAATGGAGAGTGGCTTGGCATCTGGGGCTCTGCCTGTGTTGGGTGCCAAACATCCCCCAGTGTTTCCCTCCCCACGTCATGGCTTTCCTTTCTCTACCACACCTTCATCCTGCCCACCACAGCTGTGCCAGTTCGGTTACCTCTGGCCTAGAGTTGGGCACCAGTCTTCAGCTGATCTCCCAGCCTCTTGCCTCCACTCTCCCCATTTGATCCTCAAGCCCACTGCTAAGGATCCAGATGAAACGCTAATCCAGCCCTGTCCCTTCTGAAGCCCCTCCCCGACTCCTGGCAGAGCCCCTTGGCTTAGCGTGAAGGCCCCCCCAGCGCCTCTCCGGTGCCCATCATACCTGCCTCACTGGCTGCCTCTTCCCCAGCCCCAGTCCGGCCCACATGCACTCCCGTGGGGGCTTCTGCACTGTGGCGCTTGCTGTCTCCCCTCCACTGCACACCCCCAGGTGGTGGGCACTGCCTCAGTCCCTCATCTGTCTACTTTCCTAAAGCCCCAAGGTAACAAGGCCGGGTTATCCCTTACCCTCCTCCCACATCTCCTGTTCGCAGAACTAGTATCTCCCCCATTAGATGCGAATTCCCTCAGGGCAAGGCAGACCCATGCAGGGTCCACCTCTGTGACCCTCCCACCCAGCACAGTCTCTGGGACACAGTGGGCGTCAATGTCATTTTTCGAAGGAATGAACAGGGCGAGCAAGGTCTCTTGTTGTTTGTGAAGGAGAGATGCTTGGACCAGCCTTGGCAGAAAACACTGGACTCACAGAGCTTAACATAAGCTGGAATCACCTCCGAGGCCCAGGAGCCATAGCGTTTGCCAGGGGACTGGAGGTATGAGGCTCCTGCCCGGTCAGCTCCTCCGACCTATCTTTTGGGGCACGTCTCCCAGGTGCCAGCCTCCTGTCCTTGTAGCTCTTCAGAAATGAACCTCGGATCTTTTTTTTTTTTTTTTTTTTTTTGTAGAGACAGAGTTTCACTTTATTGCCCTCAGTAGAGTGCCGTGGCGTCACACAGCTCACGGAAACCTCCAACTCCTGGGCTTAGGCGATTCTCCTGCCTCAGCCTCCCTAGTAGCTGGGACTACAGGCGCCCGCCACAACGCCCGGCTATTTTTTTTTTGTTGCAGTTTGGCCGGGGCTGGGCTCGAACCCGCCACCCTTGGCATATGGGACCGGCGCCCTACCCGCTGAGCCACAGGCGCCACCAGAACCTCGGATCTTTTAAGCAGAGGTTAAAGGGTGTTTCTTTGGGTGACTAATTTCCCTGGCCTCCTTTAATGACTATAATGTTGTGTGCTCACTGTCACATCACACAGCTGAATGTCTCACGCCTTTGCCAGACATCAAAAACACTCAGCTGGAAGGGGACATGTGCCCAGTCTGCTGACACATGCTTGCTGTTGGGCATATGCAGATGCTTCCCTGAGATGACGCCCTTGTACCTTTGGATGTCAGCCCACCGCCTCAGATGTCCCGCCTACTCACAAGGCATCCTTCCAGGGCGGCCCCAGATGCTGGCAATGTCTCCAGTGCCTTGCCCTCTTATGGGGCTGACCTGGGGGTCCTGCCCGACAGGTGGCAGGTCATGTTCTGTCTTGGCAGAGCACCCATTCTTACACTCCAGTATAGTCTCCCGGGTGGGTTTCATCCGACAGGCCTTCCCTGGAGCCTCTGCCAGGACCCTGGGTTGCTCTGTGTCCCTGCCCTTGAGAGGCTACTGAGTGGATGTGAAGTGTGATCACTGTGTCTCTAGGGCCTGATGATGGACGGCAGATCCCTCCCTCTCTCTAAGGGTCATATACAACCACACCCACCTTCCCCCATTGTGCATCAGGCATGCATCTCTCTCCTGGTCACTGTCATCCAAGCACAGGTACCGGGGGGCCTATGCAGCACTTTCCTGGTTCTTCCCTGGAACCTCTGCTCTCCTGTACTGTGTTGAGTGCTCTGCACCTGGGGCCTCTGAGCGCTGAGGCTGAGGCCCCCTGGCCTTCTCTACCATCACATATGGTCCCCTGGCTTTGCTCTTTGATGTTCTAGGCAAACATCTTCCTTAAAGTCTTAGACATCTCATACAATGGCTTTGGAGATCCTGGAGCCTCTGCAGTGGGCGAGGCCCTCAAGGTCAACAACGTTTTGGAGGAACTAAACATGAGGTAAGGAGACGGGGGTGTCACCCTAGAGACCAAGGATTCCGGGATGTTGCCGCTGTTCGCTTTAATTTCTCAACCTACCACAGTCTACCTGTGATGGACTTGAGCTGCAATCCCAGCTCTGTTCCTCCTAATCAAATTCATCATTTACAAATTGGGATTTGTAATTCCTGCAGTACAAGCAGGTGGCTGGGAATGGCAAACACGTGCATAAAACATCTTCTGTGGAGCTTGTGGTTGGGGAGGGTGGAGGGCCGGTGGGGTAGAAGCTCCATGAGAGCTTCCCTCCCTCTCAGAAAGGGAGCCTAGTCTGGATGGGCAAGGCATGGCCCTGACAGGTGGGCCCGTGTCATACCTCACTGAACATGTGGCTGCTGTTGGAGGGGCTCCTCCAGGTTCTGCTGGGGACCCTGGGGGCAGTCAGCTCTGTACATCTATGTGGAAGGTAGCACCGAGTATGTGTTTTTTGTTGCAGCAATAACCGAATCTCTGCCATGGGAGCCCTGAGCCTGGGCCTGGGCCTCAGGGTCAACCAGACACTGAGGATTCTTGTTGTGAGTGCTAGCCTGGAGGGCACAGACCTCCCAGTGCCTGTCCACACCGGTCCTTCCCACGCCACATTCTCCCTCCCCCTGCCTGGGTGCAGTGGTTACACACAGGCTCCAAAGCCCAGACCTGGGTCTCCGGGAGGGGGCCTCCTGGCTTTCTCTTATGACCACTTACTCCTGGTGCCATTCCCTCCCATCCCTGTCCTGACCCTCCTGCTCCCCCATCCTGCTTGCTGCCCTTCCTCTGCCAGGACACCCTGTTCTGTGTCACCTGCATCTTCCCCCCTGCCCTTCCTCTTGCCTTGCTGGACCCCAGGGTCAGTCAGGGGTAGTGCTGGCCTCTGCCCAGACCTTTGTGTGCCCAGCAGGGTTCCCTTCTTCCAGACTTGCAGGTGGGGAGGGAGAGCTGAGCAAGACTGAGAGCTAAAGATAAAAAAGGGAGGGAGCCAGGCCAGGGTGGAGTGGGTCCCAGGGAACACTGTGACCTCAGCATGTGCTGGGGGTACTATTGCAGCTCTGGAGGAGGCTCTGACTCTGCCTGGCTCTCAGCTCTCCACCCACAGCCTTCCCCAGGCTCCTGCCATAGCTCTCACACCCACAGACCCTACCCCTGCTGGAAGCCCACCTCTCTCTGTGGGCTGCCTCTTGGTGGGGGGCTCCTTCTCCCCAAGTCGGAGGTGGGGCTTAGAGCTCACACCACCCTTCCCTTTCCCAGGGCGCTCTGGGTACTGGGTCTTTTTTCTTCTCACTTCTCCACTTGGGTTCTAGTAGCCTGCTAGTGTCCTGGTTCTGGTCCTTCCTTCCCATCTCCTACCCAGAAATTGTTCTAAACCAGAGACATGCCTGCTGCACTCCCTGCTTGGGGTTTGATCCCCTCAGCGTAAATCCTAGCTTCTCAGTGTGTCATCCACAGCATGTCACCGGATCTGGGCTCTGCCAGCCCCCCTCTTCCAAGTTCATTGCTCTCACCCCAAGCTGCTTGAAATTATGCACACACATGCACTTGCGAGAACACTCCACACACACACTGACACACACACACACACAAGATAGCAATTTTAACCTCTTGCTTCTGCTGCTTTTCTTCCTGAATTGCTCAGCCTCACCCTACTTCTCAAGCTTGATTCCGAATAAATCTAACAGTGATTTCTCTCAATTCTAGGGTCTGTTTTTGTTTGTTTGTTTTGGGGGGTGGTTGTTTTTAAGGGATGGAGTCTTGCTCTGTTACCCAGGCTTGACTGTTGTGGCACCATCACAGCTCATTGCACCCTTGACTCCTGCGTTGAAGGGATCCTCTCATTTTGGCCTCCCGAGTAGCTGGGACTATAGTTCCTGGCACCATGCCCAGCCTGTCTTTGTTCTACATCTAATAAACAGTTTCTAATCAGTACCTGTCCATGAAATGTTTAACAACTCCTAGTTATACAGGCAAGAAGTCAGCTTGAGTTTACAGAGCTAGGTTTTATTATTACCCATGTGGCTGACGACTGCTATTGTGGGCCACTGTTAAGTTTTCTTAATTTTCCTTTTCCTGACACCTCCCAGGTGGACTTGGTGCACACTCTATCATTGCACTTACATGAATCGTATTATGTCTTTTCTTTCTTTCTTTTTTTTTTTTTGAGACAGAGTCTCAAATTGGTAGAGTCCCATGGTGTCACAGCTCACTGCAACCTCCAACTCTTGGGCTTAAGCGATTCTCTTGCCTCAGCCTCCCAAGGAGCTGGGACTGCAGGTGCCTGCCACAACACCTGCCTATTTTTTTGTTGCAGTTGTCATTGTTGTTTAGCTGACCTAGGCCAGATTCGAACCTGCCAGCTTCGGTGTATGTGGCTGGCGCCATAACCACTGTGCTACGGGCACTGAGCCTTCTTTTTTTGTTTTGTTTTAGTTTTATGGAGATAGAGTTTCACTCTGTTGCTGTGGGTAGGGTGCCGTGGCATCATACCTCACAACAACCTCATACTCCTGCCTCCCAACTAGCTGGGTCTATGGGCACCTACCACAACACCTGGCTAGTTGTGTTTTGTTGTTTTGGCCAGGGCTGGGTTCAAACCTCTGGTACATGGGGCCGGCACCCCACTCCTTGAGCCACAGGTGCCGCCCCTAGTTCTTCTATTTATTTCCCAGTAGAGACAAGATCTCACTCTTGCTCAGGTTGTTCTCAAACTCCTGAGCTCAAGGAGCCTCAGCCTCCCAGAGTGTTAGGATTGCAGACGTGAGCCACTACACACACCTCACACTGTGTGTTTTCCCTCCCCTCCCCCCAGCAGACAAGCTCTCTAAGGACAGGGCTGTGACTGCTGTGCCTCTATCAGTCAGCATCCTCCCCAGCCCTCACTCCCAGCAGCCTCACCCAGGGCATTCTGTCCAGCAGGGACACCTTCTGGGCTCCTAGCCCACCCTCAGAGATGAGGAGTCCCTTCTCCCGGCTCACGCTGTCCCCTGGCCCCCTGGGCCGAGCTCCTCTCAGGTTTGCATGTGTGTGCTTCCCAGGTGTCCAGGAATCCCATGCGAAGTGAAGGCTGCTTTGGTCTTCTCAGGTCCGTGCGGGACAATCCAGCACCTGCACTGGAACTACTGGATTTCTCCGTAAGAGCTTTTCATAAACCTCATCTCTGATCCTCCCAACAGTCCTGTGATGGATCATGATCTCCATTTTAGAGGAAGACAGGGGTCAGAGAAATAAAGTGCCCTGCCCAGATACACCATGTGGCACAGGCCTGAACACAGGTCTAAAGGCCTCTCCCATTCCGCTCCCTATGGACTGGTAGTTCTGCCCTGGTCTCACCATGGTCCCCTACTGGGGTTCTTCATGGGCTGACAGACAACATGTGGGGCTTGGGGGCGTGATGCACACTGTTCACTAATGGTCAGATTTGCAGGTTCTCTGTGTCCAAGGCTGCCCTTCTCTCCTCACATCCCTGGTGCTGCCTGCAGGGGCATTGTGGTCCTATAAGATACAGTGGAGTGGCTGTGAGGGAGATCAGGGCCCCTGTTCGTTTACTTTTGCTTACGTAATATAGAGAAAAGTCACTCTTCTATAGTCATTCATTACAGAATTCAAAAATGAGAATTAATTGAAAGAAATGTCCCAGCTTGGTGCCCATACTCAGTGGTTAGGGCACTGGCCACATACACCCGGGCTGGCGGGTTCGAACGCAGCCAGGGCCTGCTAAAACAACAGTGACAACTGCAACAATGAAATAGCCAGGCGTTGTGGCAGGTGCCTGTAGTCCCAGCTTCTTGGGAGGCTGAAGCAAGAGAATTGCTTAAGCCCAAGAATTTGAGGTTGCTGTGAGCTGTGATGCCACACCACTCTACCAAGGGCAACATAATGGGACCCTGTTTCAAAAAAAAAAAGAAATGTCCAATTACAAACCAGTGCTTACTCTAACCCTGCTTTCAACCTAGACTTGAGTCAAAACCTTTCCAGAAATGTATACATACAGAGCCAGTCCTTAAGGTTCGGGACAATGGATGTTAAATGTCCTTACTGCACTGTTCATCATAGCTCACTGCAACTTTCAACTCCAGGGCTTAAGCAATCCTCCTGCCTCAGGAGGATTGGGACTGCAGGCACACACCACCACACCCAGCTAATTTTTTAATTTTTTGGTAGAGATGGGGTGTTGCTATGTTGCCCAGGCTGGTCTTGAACTCCCAGTTTCAAGTGATCCTCCCGCCTTGGTCTCCCAAAGTGCTGGGATTACAGGCATGAAACCACTGTGCCTGGACCCCTTCTCTATGTTAATAGTTTGGAGAGTCTGTCATCCACAGGACAAAAGGCACCCAGATGAGTTTTTGTGAGACCTGCGTGTGTGTGTGTGTGTGTGTGTGTGTGTGTGTGTGTGTGTGTGAAGTAAAAATAGTCAAGTTCTCAGAACGTAATAATATACTGCCTTGTAATGGATTTCTCCCCAGGATATCCAGGTGAACGCAGAGTTTGATGATCTTGCTAGCTCAGTGAAGGTGATTCTTCCAGGGCTTTGCGTAAAGACTGGTTGCTCATAGAGCAGAGTATGAAAAAGAGTTGCTGCCAGTCTTCAGACTGTCCCTACCAGCCCCAGCCTCTAAATGACTTTGGAGTGTAGCTTCTCATTTCCTGCTGCCAGCCACTTCAACTTGTACCTTGAGCACTCTTTGACTCATGATGCCTTGTGACCACTTGTGTCTGTGCTGAGTCCCTCCATCAGCTGGATGCTAAGTCCTATGGAGCTCGCCTTCATGATGTCTCAGACACCTGCAGTTCCTGTCTCTCTGTCCCTGCGCTAATCAACACAAGCCCTGACTGCGTGCTGTACATGGCACTGGGCATGGAGTTAAAGATACCCAAACAAGTCCCTGCCCTCCAGAGATTCATATTCTCGTGACCTGGGAAACTATCAAAATATGAAGAGGTGTGGCTCAGCGTCTGTGGCTCAAGCGGCTAAGGCACCAGCCACATACACCTGAGCTGGTGGGTTCGAATCCAGCCCAGGCCTGTCAAAACAACAATGACAACTGCAACCAAAAAAACAGCCAGACGTTGTGGCGGGCGCCTGTGGTCCCAGCTACTTGGGAGGCAGAGGCAGGAGAATCGCTTCAGCCCAGGAGTTGGAGGTTTCTGTGAGCTGTGATGCCCTGGCACTCTACCCAGGGGTGACAGTTTGAGGTTCTGTCTCAAAATATATATATATATATGAAGAGGTGTACAAGTGGCATTCCCAAACTCTGCGTATGAGAAGCAAGCTGGTACAACCTATTTGAAAGGTGTATTATTATCCATCAAGGGCCTTAAAATTCCTTTGTCCTTTGATCAGTTCATTCCACTAATCTACTCTACCGAAATAACCAGAGATACATAAGAATCCTGTTAGGCCAGGTGCAGTGGCTCATACGTGTAATCCCAGCACTCTGGGAGGCTGAGGCAGAGGGATTGCCTGAGCTCACAGGTTCACACCAGCCAGAGCCAGAGCAAGACCTCGTCTCTAAAAATAGCCAGTCGTTGTGGTGGGCGCCTGTAGCCCCAGCTACTTGGGAGGCTGTTGCAAGAGGATCCCTTGCGTCCAAGTGTTTGAGGTTGCTGGGAGCTATGACTCATTGCACTCTACTGAGTCTTTTGAGACTTTGTCTCAAAAAAAAAAAAAAGATTCGTGTTTATCAAAAAGCTGCTTATGATAATGAAAATTTGAAATATCCAAATACCAGGGGATCCGTTAACGAAGATTTGGAACTCTGCAAACATTAAAAGGCATGTGCTCAGAAAACATTTAACAATTCATGAAAATACACATGATTAATGTTAACTGAGGAAATTGGGATCCAAAACTCATATGGCTTTTCTAATAGTTCCTGAAAAGATAAATCATAGAATTACCATATCACCAAACAATTCCACTCTAGAGAAATGAAGATATATGTCAATGTAAAAACTTGTATATAGAGACCGAGGCGGGTGGATTGCCTGAGCTCACAAGTTCAAGACCAGCCTGAGCAAGAGCAAGACCCCATCTGTAAAAATAGCCAGGTGTTTTAGTCTTAGCTACTTGGGAGACTGAGGCAAGAGAACTGCTTGAGCCCAAGAGTTTGAGGTTGGTGTGAGCTGTGACACCACGGCACTCCACCAAGGGTTACAAAGTGAGACTCTGTGTCAAAAAAAATGAAAACACAAAACAAAATTTGTATATGAATGTTCACAGCAGCATTATTTATGATATCCAGAAAGTGGAAATGCCCACCAATGGATAAATACAATGGGGCATAGGGCGGTGCCTATGGCTCAAGGAGTAGGGCGCCGGCCCCAAATACAGGGGTGGCGGGTTCGAGCATGGCCTCGGCCAAAAAAAAAAAAAAAAAAAAAACTACAATGGGGTATAACCCATATAATGAACTATTACTCAGCAATAAAAAGAAATGAAATTTGGGGTCATAAGAAGAAACGAAATTTGGGGTCATAAGAATATTCTAGGCTCCGCACCTGTGGCTCAAGTGGCTAAGGCGCCAGCCACATACACCTGAGCTGGCAGGTTCGAATCCAGCCTGGGCCCGCCAAACAACAATGACTGCTGCAACCCAAAATAACAGCCGGGCATTGTGGCAGGTGCCTGTAGTCCCAGATACTTGGGGGCAAAGGCAGGAGCATCACTTGAGCCCGGGAGCTGGAGGATGCTGTGAGCTGTGATGTCACGCACTCTACTCTGTCTCAAAAAAAAAAAAATGTTCTAGTCAGCCCTAGTACATTTACTTTATAACAGCTGGCAATATTAAAGTTTCCTTTCTCTTTGTGTAAACTCTAATTTCTATGAAGGTATCACGGATTTTTTAAAATCAGTATTCATTACAAATGTCTTAGTGTGACTTAATTTTTGCTAGGATCATTACTGATCAAGCAAATAAATTCCACAGTCATCTGGGACAAACCAAAAAAAAGTTTTAAAATTGAGTGTGGTGGTGATTGTGCAATTCTGTGAACATACTAAAATAAATCGAATGGTATGATTTAAATGTGTGAATTGTATCAATATGAATGATAACTAGGTTTCTTTAGGGATGTCAAAAATGTTCATTCCTGGGTATCTAGTGGTTAGGGAAAAAATGTTCTAAAATTGATTGGTACTATTCTGCAAATCTGAGTATGCTAAAAACTATTGAATTTGACATTTTAAGTGGGTTAATTATGTGGTATGTGACTTACATCTCAAAGGATTTGTTAGAAAAAATCATATTGTTTGATTTCAATTATATAAAAATAGTATGAATGTATACAGAGAGGAAAAAAGACCCCAAAAGTCCTACTGGTATATTAATATTTATCTCTGGGTTGTAGGTTTATGCATCATTTTTATTTTCTTTACATTCTTCTGCATTTTCCACACGTTCTACTGAGAATGTCACTTTTATAATCAGAAAAGTAATATTATAGTCCTGTACTATATAATGATGTTTTGATCAGTGATGGACCAAGTATGAAATAGTGGCATATGATTATAATTATACAATTATAATTCCATATTTTTGCTGTACCTTTTCTACGTTTAGATGCACAAACACTAACAATTGTGTTATAATTTCCTACAGTATTAAGTAAAGGAACACGCTGCACAGGTCTATAGCCTAGGAGAAATTGGCAATACCACATAGTCTAGGTGTATAGTAGACTATACCATCTAGATTTGTACAAGTACACTCTTTGATATTCACACGATGACAACATCTCCTAATGACACATTTGTCAGAACATATTCCAGTTGTTAAGCAGACACATGACTTAAAAACACAGCACCTGTAGCACAGCGGTTAGGGGGCCAGCCACATGCACTGAGGCTGGCAGGTTCAAACCCAGCCCTGGCCAGGTAAACAACAATGACAATTGCAACAAAAAAAATAGCCAGGCATTGTGGAGGGCGCCTGTAGTCCTAGCTACTTGGGAGGCTGAGGCAAGAGAATCGCTTAAGCCCAAGAGTTTGAGGTTGCAGTGAGCTGTAGAACATTTTATGACTTTACTGAGGGTGACATAGTGTGCTTTTCCCAAAGCAAAGAAAATTAAGATGATCTTTAAGTATGGAAGAATAGGTAATTGTTCCAAAATCCTCCAAAATGGGCACTGGGTCCCAACTCAGCTCTTCTGGGGAAAAGAGTGTGTCTTCCTCCTCCCTGGAGGCAGATCACTAAAGAAGAGAGAAAAGAAAAATAGCTCATACAAAAAAAAATTTTTTTTAAAGAAAAGAAAAATAGCTCACAGCCATCTGAAAGAACAATGTGAGATATGCAAAATTTATGAGGCCCAGAGAGACATGGTACTAGGTCTTGAGCCCCTTCCTAACCTATGCCCTACGGCAATTATTTAAAGGCATTTTGTTCCTGACTAGTTGCTCCACTCACAATCTTCTTGTTCCTGCAATCTGTGATACAAAGAACAATGTATAGCCAATCGAAAGCTTACATTTTTGATGATGTGGTGAGCTGTGATGTGCCACTACATTTCAGCCTGGGTGACAGAGGAAGACCTTGTCCCTAAAAAAAAAAAAAGTAACAAAATAAAATATTGAAATGCACACGCACACACAAACACTACAACTGTCCTTGTAGCCAGGCAGGGTGGCTGTCACATGTAGTCCAAGCTAAATAAAATAAAAAAATAAACGTACTTGTAACTGGAGCTAATTCACGTGCATATTCATGGCAATTTGAATCTATGCTCCCAATTCCTTGAACTTGGCCCAAACAAACTCCTATTGATACTAATTTTGCCTCAGCTTCTTCCTTGTAGCTTGACAGAAGCGATCAAATCCTTTCCTCTTCCCGGGTGCTGGATGGGAATGGCTTTTCTAAACCAGGAAAGGAAGAAAGATTGAGGCGGTGCCGGGACTTTGGGTAGACAGCGGCCTCTTGTTTGCAAAAATCCGAATAAGGAGCACCGAGGTGAGAAGGCCTAGGAAGGGACTGTAGCATAACATTGCCGTCAAGCCATTCGCACAACAAGGGTTTATGTGCACGGCTGCGTCGCGGGTCCTCCAGCTTCACAGCGCGAGGACTTCCCAGAAGGCCCCAAAGCACCTTCCACGACCCGGCTGCCTTCCCGCCAAATCTGCGCCCAATCAGAAAGCGCCACCACTCTGCCTTGAATGGCAACCAGTCAGAAGTGGTATCCCAGGCCTCGGCCCGCCCCCAGAAGTTCTGGCCCAATCGCCTTCGGTTATTGGCGGACCAATCCGCAGCAGCGTGCGCAGCGTGCGCAGCGAGGCCGCGGCAGTTGGGCGCGCTGAGGCGGTGGCGGCGTTGGGCTGCAGCGGCGGAGCTCACCATGGTAAGGTGGGGCCGGGGCTGAGACTCTGCGGACTTGGGACGCGTTGGTCAGACGCCGGGCACGCTGGCCCCGCAGACACCCAGGCAGGAGGGCAGAAGAAGCCGGCCACGTGAGGCGGCCGGAAGGAAAGACCCCGGTGCTGGCCTCGGGGAGAAATGAGGCCAGAGAAGGCCCAGGGTGGGACACGGGGACGCTAGACCGGCCGTCTTGGGTCTGCGGGCCCGAGGACAGTGGTGACCTCAAAGGAGCTAGACAGGGAGTGTCCAGGGTAATGCAGGCGGCACCTGCCAGCGTCTTCCTAGAGATGAGGCAGGGAAGAGCCAGGTGGCAGCCGGATGTGCCAGGCGGGGCTTCAGTCGGTGCTGATGGCCTTGACTCGGAGGGGGACCAGTTGGTGCTCAGTGAGAACAGATAGCGCTGGGTTCCTGAAGACGGCAGGGCATCCTCAAGCTTTCTGGTCTCAGGATTCCTCTGTGTTATTAATGATTACAGAGGATTTGTGAGGTTTATAGCCATCAATATTTGCCAAATTAGAAATTAAAACTGAGTCTCGGCGTCCGTAGCACAGTGGTTATGGTGCCAGCGACAGGCACCGAGGGTGGCAGGCTCGAATCCAGCCTGGGCCAGCTAAACAACAATGGCAACCAAAAAAATAGCCGGGCGTTGTGGCGGACGCCTGTAGTCCCAGCTACTTGGGAGGCTGAGGCAAGAGAATCGCTTAAGCCCAAGAGTTTGAGGTTGCTGTGAGCTGTGATACTACTGCGCTCTACCGAGGGTGACACAGTAAGACTCTGTCTCAAAAAGAAAAGGAAAATTAAAACAGCTTTTAAAATTATGTTTTCATCCACCTGAAGCAACAGATCAACGTAAATAGCAGATAACCAAGTCAAGTCTGAGTAGCTAGTTTTTCAGTTAGTCTTTCAAATAAAAATGGTGTCCCAGTAAAAAAAGTGGATATTTTAGCTTGCAACTCAAACAAATGCACTGGTACTTTTTCTCAAGACAGCTGTAGGTTATTATTGTTATTATTATTTCTTTTTTTTTTTTTTTGAGACAGAGCCTCAAGCTGTTGCCCTAGGTAGAGTGCTGTGGCATCACAGCTCACAGCAACCTCCCACTCCTGGGCTCAAGCAATAATCTTGCCTCAGCCTCCCAAGTAGCAGGGACTACAGGCACCTGCCACAACACCCGGCTAATTTTTGGTTGCAGCCGTCATCGTTTGGCAGGCCCAGGCTGGATTCAAACCCACCAGCTCAGGTGTATGTGGCTGGTGCCTTAGCTGCTTGAGCCACAGGTGCCCAGCCTTTTTTTGGGGGGGGGACAGTCTCACTATGTCACCCTCATAGAGTGCGTGACATCATAGCTCACAGCAACTTAAACTCCTGGGCTCAAGAAGGTCTCTTGTCTCAGCCTCCCAAATAGCTGGGACTACAGGCACCTGCCACAATGCCCAGCTATTTTTTGTTGCAGTTGTCATTATTGGTTAGCTGGCCTCAGCCTGGTTCTAACCCTCCACCTTCAGTATATGTGGGTGGCATCGTAACCACTGTGCTACGGGCCCTTAGCCACAGCTGGGGGTTATTATAGTATGTGCACAAGTGCTTTATGGGTACTCACTCTTTTTTTTTTTTTTGCAGTTTTTGGCCAGGGCTGGGTTTGAACCCACCACCTCCGGTATATGGGGCCGGTGCCCTACTCCTTGAGCCACAGGCGCCCCCTATGTGTACTCACTTTGAGATTTAAAATAATTTATATTTTTATTGCTTCATTAATGACATTCTTAAATGAAACTTGACTTTTTTTTTTTTACCTTGATCTGTGCTAAGATGCCAGCAATTTTACCCATCTTTGCTTATGCATCATTGGTGCAGATGTCAATATGGTAAAAAGGACTGGTGATACTGTCCAATTATGAAATTGCTTTTATTCTTTTGTACCCTGAAAAGGTCTGTGGACCGCTAGGGGCCTGGGAACTCCACTAAGGACTGTTCCTAGGTGGGAGATCAGTAGAAACAATGGCTATTTGACTGGAGGGGGGCAGCTTAAAGCAAAGCAAAGAGAGCGGGAAGGGCAGTCGCAGTCTTGGTACCCCTGACTTGCAGTTTTGCTTTCTGTGATTTCAGTAACCTGCAGTACAGAACAGGTTGAGAAAGAGAGACCACATTCACCTAATAACTTTTATTTAGTATATTGTAATTGTTTTATTACTAGTTATCACAGTTAATCTCTTACCATGAGTAATGCATAAGTTAAGCTTTATCAGAGGTATGTCTGAACAGGAAAGGATAGTATATATAGTGTTTGCTAGAATGTGGTTTCAGGTTTCAGACTTCTACAAAGGTTTTGGAATGTATCTTGTAAGTGTATTTTCAGATTTGGTAGCAGGAAGTGAGGCTTCTGGGTAAGTAGAGAACGAGGTCATCTACCTGGAAGACTTTGGTCTCGAGTTTGAAAAGAATAGACAAAGTTTCAAATAATGTTTTCACATAGGAGGTAGAGCTATCTAAAGAAAGGTAAAATTTAGCCAGGCTCAGTGGCTCACACCTATAATCTCAGCCCTTGGGAGACTGAGGTGGTGGATTGCCTGGGCTCACAAGTTCAACACCAGCCTGAGACAGAGCGAGACCTGGTCTCTAAAAATAGCCAGGCGGGCTTGGTACCTGTAGTTCAGTGGCTAGGGCACCAGCCACATACACCAGAGCTGGCAGGTTCGAATCCAACCTGGGCCTGCCAAACAACAATGATGTATTAACTACAACCAAAAAATAGCTGGGCGTTATGGTGGGCGCCTGTAGTCCCAGCTATTTGGGAGGCTGAAACAAGAGAATCACTTAAGCCTAGGAGTTTGAGGTTGCTGTGAGCTATGACGCCACGGCACTCTACCATGGGTGACAAAGTGAGACTCTGTCTCAAAATATAAAAATAGCCAGGCATTGCGGCAGTTGCCTATAGTTCCAGCTACTGGGAAGGCTGAGGCAAGAGAATCGCTTAAGCCTAGGAGTTTGAGGCTGCTATTGCTATGAGCTATGATGCCACGGCACTCTACCAGGGCGACAAAGTGAGACTCTTTTTTTTTTTTTCTTTTTTTTGGCTGGGGCTGGGTTTGAACTCCTTGAGCCACAGGCGCTGCCCAAAAGTGAGACTCTTATCTCAAAAAAAAAAAAAAGTAAAATTTAATGATTCAGGTGAAGTTGGGAGTTGAAAGTGAAGATTCTTTTTTTTTCTTTTTTGACAGAGTCTTGCTCTGTCACTCCACGTAGAGTGCAGGTAATGTCATCATAGCTCACTGCAACCTGAAACTCCTGACTCAAGTGATCCTCCTTCTTTGGCTTCTCAAAGTGCTAGGATTATAGGCACCAGCCACTGCACCCGGCCTAAAGTGAGGAATGATTTTCCTGACTGCTTAAATTAGTTTCATTAGATAATCAGAGATGTAAGTGACCTTACAGACTACTCAGCTCCCCTACAACCATTTTGTAAATGAAACAATTTACAAAATGTGTAATGGTGCAAGGCCACAGAGCTTACTCTGATCTTGGTGGAGCAGGTGAGTAAAATGTCAAATCATGCATCCTGTGAAATTCAGGGTGTCTGGACTTACAGAAGGCAAAACAAATGACATGGATTTGAAAATGGTGGTGTTGGGTTGATTCTGAAGGACTTTTCCCAGAGTGTTGATGAATTTCTCCTCTGGAAGAGTGAGTTCTTAGGCACTAGAGTTCTTTCTGGAATGGAACGCTTCCTGCTGGTATGATGCTGTATTACATTCATCTTTTATGCTCCTGCAGACTCTGAGACTTGATATTATATAATAGAAAATAGGACTTCAAAGTGGGATTTTAGGTTAGAATTTAGAATGGGTGTGGTACCTCAAATTTTTGCTATTTGTATATTTGTGAGGATAACTTGTCTAAAATCAAACGAGTGGCTGGTGTGTTTACAGTTATGCTTCTAGCAGGAAAGCAATGGTACATTCTAAATAGGTACCTTAAGGAGAATCTTAAAAGGTATTCTTTGCAGGCAGCCGCCCATACCTCTGTGGGTAGGGCGCCGGCCACTTACACCAAGACTGATGGGTTTGAACCCAGCCTGGGCCTGCTAAAACAACAATGATAACTGCAACAAAAAAATGCTGGGCATTGTGGCAGGCAGCTGTAGTCCCAGCTACTTGGGAGGCTGAGGGAAGAGAATCGCTTAAGCCCAAGAGTTTGAGGTTGCTGTGAGCTGTGATGCCATGGCACTCTACCCAGAGTGACATAGTGAGACTTTGTCTCAAAAAAAAGAAAAAGGTACTCTTTGTAAAGGTTTGGGCAGGGTTTTAACACATCACCAGAGGACAGTGCAGTGTCCCAGCACTTGTGATACCTAGGAGCCATTACACTCCTAGGCTTCAAGGGGTGAGGGGAGGAGTGGTTACCAGAAGTTGAGAAGGTGGCTTTATGAAGAGGGCCAATTGCACAAAGTTGTGGCCTTGATAAAGAAACTCAAGTAACCCATGGCAGTCTGAGAGGGAGTGAGCCAAGGAGTGAGCACTGTAACCACACCCTTCTCTAACCTCCCAGTCTTGGTGCTGTCTGCCATTGACCAAACCAACCAGAAGTTACAGGGCAAGGAAGCCCTCTGATACTGTACTCATGAGTCAGCCTTCTAGAGCACAGTCTGATAGAGAATGATAGGGGGTAAATCTAGAGGGGAAGACAGAAGACACACAGTGACCGCCTGGGCTTGGGTCGTGGACCTACTCCATTTTTCCTTCTCCAACTCTATTACCTTATCCTTTGGTCATGATGTAATTAAAAACTGCTACTAGGCATATTGCAGAGTTGATTATTGACACTTCATGGCTTCTAAGTTTTAAATTACTGTAATGTTTGTGTAATGGCAAACATTTTGGTTCTCGGGCCATATTAGTAGCTAGGGAGGTTTAGAACAAATAGTTTTCATGGGAATAACGGATGATCTAAGCCTCCCAGGAAATAAAGACTGAGAAAGCCTTAGACACTGAGGCACTATACAAATAGTAATTTATTATATTTTGCATGCCATATAGTTTCAAATTGCCTTAAAGATAAATGAGTTCACATTTATGTTCTGGTTCCCAGCGCGAGTGTATCTCTATCCACGTGGGGCAGGCGGGTGTCCAGATTGGCAATGCCTGCTGGGAACTGTACTGCCTTGAACACGGAATTCAGCCCGATGGACAAATGCCAAGTGACAAAACCATTGGTGGCGGCGATGACTCCTTCAACACGTTCTTCAGCGAGACAGGGGCTGGCAAGCACGTGCCCAGAGCAGTGTTTGTGGACCTGGAGCCCACTGTAGTGGGTAGGTGTTCAGGCACTAGATGGAGGCTTTCCTGGGGGTGGAGAGACTATCCCGATAAAGCCCCACGTGGGCTCCTTTGGATCCTTGTGGGGAAAGGGCAGGCTGGACAAGCATGTGTCTGTGGTGGTATCAGGTAAGAAACTGAAAGGGTCACGTGTCTGTGGGACCCAGGCTTCCAATTTAGGAAAACCTGACATGCAGGGAACAGCTGCTTTGCCAGCAGTCTGGAGAGATTCACTCTGGTTGCCCCAGCCCCGTGTGCAAAAAAAAAAAATCCCCATAGATCATTCATCTGATTCCTCTAGATTAGAAGCCCCAGGTAGTTTGTAAGGAGAGAGTACCTTTCAATGGCCTCCTAGGAGATGAAAGACTGTCACCTGACATCTGTGTGACCCAGACCACATACAGTGTCCTGAGGGGACTGTCCTGTAGAAGTCCGATTGACCTGGTGATTGCCAGTTTGTGAGGGATTTTAAAGTTACACTCTTTTATTTTTTTATTTTTTTTCTGGAGACCGAGTCTCACTGTACTGCCCTCGAGTAGAGTGCCATGGCGTCACACGGCTCACAGCAACCTCTAACTCTTGGGCTTACGTGATTCTCTTGCCTCAGCCTCCCGATCAGCCGGGACTACAGGCGTGCGCCACAACGCCCGGCTATTTTTCTGTTGCAGTTTGGCCGGGGCTGGGTCCGAACCCCCCACCCTCGGCATATGGGGCCAGCGCCCTACTCACTGAGCCACAGGCGCCGCCCTAAAGTTACACTCTTTAATGTGGCTGTGGGTAGGAAAGAAATGTATCCCTCAGCATTACGGGCATGGGGGTGTGAGAGCTTATTTCCCTTCGCTGGGAACTGCAAGCTGACTTTACCTTCCTGGAGCCATAAGTAGCATTTTTGGTTTGCGCATCACACAGAGACATTTTCACAAGACACTCCCAGAGTTGAACAACAAAGAATAAGATGTGCTCTGTAGAGGTGCACAGTCCCTGAATTCATGCATCTTGGTGAGTACTGCAGAGGTGAAAGACTCAGAGCACGCTCGGTCTCTTTGCAGATGAAGTGCGCACAGGGACCTATAGGCAGCTTTTCCACCCAGAGCAGCTGATCACCGGGAAGGAAGACGCAGCCAATAATTATGCCAGAGGCCATTACACCATCGGCAAGGAGATTGTGGACCTGGTCCTGGACCGGATCCGCAAACTGGTAAGAAGTGCACTGAGAAGGCTTCGTGTAGACCTCTTCTTGGATGGGAGGTCTTGGATGGGCCTTGGGTTGCACAGGGGAGGTGGTTGTGGCAAATATTAGACCAGCATCCCAAGTCCAACTTAGTCTACAACAGTCTTGCTGTGAAGTGTGTGTGGCGATGCATCTGTAGATCTTTACCACCTGCCTTTTTTGCTTCCAAGTGTAAAGCGTGTCCATTAGGGATAATTTGAATCCATATCAACCTGCAGAGGCAGAGAGGTGACGCTGGCTTGTCGGGGGGGTTATGGTGTGGCTTCTGTAGGCATTGGCTGACGTCTGGTTTCTCTCAGGCAGATCTGTGCACAGGACTGCAGGGCTTCCTCATCTTCCACAGCTTCGGGGGTGGCACCGGCTCTGGGTTCGCATCTCTGCTCATGGAGCGGCTGTCGGTGGACTACGGCAAGAAATCCAAGCTGGAATTTGCCATCTACCCAGCCCCCCAGGTTTCCACGGCCGTGGTGGAGCCCTACAACTCCATCCTGACCACTCACACGACCCTGGAGCATTCTGACTGTGCCTTCATGGTGGACAACGAAGCCATCTATGACATATGTCGGCGCAACCTGGACATCGAGCGTCCCACATACACCAACCTCAACCGTCTGATTGGGCAGATCGTGTCTTCCATCACGGCTTCCTTGCGGTTTGATGGGGCCCTGAATGTGGACTTGACAGAATTCCAGACCAACCTGGTGCCGTACCCCCGCATCCACTTCCCCCTGGCCACCTACGCCCCAGTCATCTCAGCCGAAAAGGCCTATCACGAGCAGCTGTCCGTGGCTGAGATCACCAATGCCTGCTTTGAGCCTGCCAATCAGATGGTCAAGTGTGATCCTCGCCATGGCAAGTACATGGCCTGCTGCATGTTGTACAGGGGGGACGTGGTCCCCAAAGATGTCAACGCGGCCATCGCCACCATCAAGACCAAGCGTACCATCCAGTTTGTGGACTGGTGTCCAACTGGATTTAAGGTAAGAGTGGAAGAAGTTGGATCCTTGTACCTGTCAGCCAGCAGCAGGCCTACAGAATAATGCTGCCCCTATGGGCTCAAGTCCTTTTAGGAGATTGCACCTGTTTAAGTCAGCTAGGCAGCCAGAAGAACAAGTTTATTAGTTAAGTGCCTTATACTTTACAAATACCTTACGTACCCTTAGTTTTTACCGTCACCCCTTTCAAGTTTATGGGGTTATATTACCAGTCTCTTACACTTTAGAAGACTACGCCGAGACAGTTTTAAATTTGCAAACCCGGGCGGTGCCTGTGGCTCAGTCGGTAAGGCACCGGCCCCATATACCAAGGGTGGTGGGTTCAAACCCAGCCCGGGCCAAACTGCAACCAAAAAATAGCCAGGCGTTGTGGCGGGTGCCTATAGTCCCAGCTGCTCGGGAGGCTGAGGCAAGAGAATCCCTTAAGCCCAGGAGTTGGAGGTTGCTGTGAGCTGTGTGAGGCCACGGCACTCTACAAAGGGCCATAAAGTGAGACTCTGTCTCTACAAAAAAAAAAAATAATAATAATAAATTTGCAAACCCTCCTGAACAGTGATTTCTAGGGAGAAATTTATTGATAATCTTGTTTTTTCGTTTTTGAGATAGAGTCTCACTATGTCACTCTCAGGTTGAGTGCTGTGGCATCACAGCTCACAGCAACCTCACAGTTGTCATTTTTGTTTAGCTGGCCCAGGCCAGGTTCAAACCTGCCAGCCTCTGCATGTAGGTGGTGCGATGACCACTGTGCTACAGGCGCCAGAGCCTCTGGGGAGAAATTTAAAGATCGTCTGGAGCTGGGCATAGTGGCCTGCACCTCTCATCCCAGTTATAGGCTAAGGCAGGAGGATTACTTGAGGCCAAGAGGTTGAGACCACCCTGGGCAACATAGCAAGACCTCATACCGAGAGATAGCTTGAATGCAGGTCCTGGTCTCCACTACTCCCTTTAGAGTTTTTCCAGGTTCTGTGCTATCATTTTTGTATGTTAGAAATGGTGGGTTTTGGGCGGCGCCCGTGGCTCAAAGGAATAGGGCGCTGGCCTCATATGCTGGAGGTGGGAGGTTCAAACCCAGGCCCGGCCAAAAACTGCAAAAAAAAAAAAAGAAAAAGAAAGAAATGGTGGTTTTTACACTCCCCATAACCTTATCTGTTATCACTAAATTTTGGGCAATGCTAATGTTTCTGTAAATAGAATTTTAATGCATTATGCAGTGTTTTTTTATTTTCTATCTTTTATTTTTTGAGTCAGGGTCTCACTTTGTCACCTGGGCTAGAGTGCATTGTTATCATCATAACTCACTTATGTAGTAGTGTTTTCTTTGGAGACCAGAACAAATATCTGCTCTTTATCCAAACCAGACTTCACACACAAAATCACATAGACCTTTTCCTCACACACAAAATCACAGATAATTAGGTGGCTCCTTATACATGTTTAGTGTCATGGGGAATTGTCTTCTAAGGGAAAAGAACCATGTATTTGGAAGGCAAGTAATAGAATGTCAGGCTCTGAGACCCTTTGTGATTGCCAAGGTACATGACTTGCCCCATCTGTGTTGATCAACTTTGTGCCCTCTGGTTTGTTTTTGTTTGTTTGTTTTAAGAAAGTCTCGCTTTGTCACCCTCGGTAGAGTGCCATGGTGTCACAGGTCACAGCAACCTGCAGCTCTTGGGCTTAGGCGATTCCCTTTCCTCAGCCTCCCAAGTAGCTAGGACTACAGGCACCCGCCACAACGCCCAGCTCTTTTTTTGTTGCAGTTTGGCCGGGGCTGGGTTTGAACCTGCCACCCACAGTATGTGGGGCTGGCACCCTACTCACTGAGCCACAGGCACCACCCTGCCCTCTGGTTTGTTAACAGCCCACAGTCATTTTCCACATTAGACAAAGCTATAGACCCAAATGAGTTTCTCAGGTGTTGGGGGAGAATTGCAAGTTCCAGGGTCATTCCTGATTGAAAAACTTGAAAAATATCATTATTTTGTGTGTATCTTCTTGTTTCCACGTGGATAGCCATAGCTTACTTCTAAACACACAACATGTTGAACTTGTCTGGCCTTTGTAAGCCCCCCCTTTACAGTACTTTGACACAGACCATCTCTTATTTTTCATCTCACCTTAATGAGATTATCAGATTAGCCTTTTTTTTTTTTTTTTTTTGAGACAGAGTCTCACTATGTTACCCTCAGTAGAGTGCTGTGGCACAGTTCACAACAACCTCATACTCTTGGGCTTAAGCAAGTCTCATGCCTCAACTTCCCAAGTAGCTGGGACTATAGGCACCCCGCCACAACGCCCAGCTAGTTTTTGTTGCAGTTGACATTGTTATTCAGCTGTCCTGGGCCGGTCTCAAACCCGCCACCCTCAGTGTATGTAGCTGGCGCCCTCACCCCTGTGCTACAGGTGCTGAGCCCAGATCATCCATTTTTTTTTTGTTTGTTTTGTTTTTTTTGTGGTTTTTTGACCGGGGCTGGGTTTGAACCCGCCACCTCCAGCATATGGGACCGGCGCCCTACTCCTTGAGCCACAGGCGCCGCCCAGATCATCCATATTTTTAAGTTGATAGATTTAAAGTGACTCAGAAAGGGTAAAATCTGTAAGTGTCGGGCAGCGCCTGTGGCTCAGTGAGCAGGGCGCCGGCCCCATCTGCCAAGGGTGGCGGGGTCAAACCCAGCCCCAGCCAAACTGCAACCAAAAAATAGCCAGGCGTTGTGGCAGGCGCCTGTAGTCCCAGCTACTCGGAAGGCTGAGGCAGGAGAATCGCGTAAGCCCAGGAGTTGGAGGTTGCTGTGAGCAGCACTCTACCGAGGGCAATAAAGTGAAACTCTGTCTCTACAAAAAAAAAGAAAAAAAAATCTGTGTCACCAACCTGGAAATACTTAAGAAATCTTACAGAGGAAAAGCTGAGTGCAGTAGCTCATGCCTAGCTATAATCCTGGCACTTTGGAGAACTGAAGTGGGAGGATTACTTGAGACCAGGTGTTTGAGACCAGCCTGAGCAAGACCTATCTCTATAAAAAACAGAAAAAGGGCGGCACCTGTGGCTCAGTGGGTAGGGCGCCGGTCCCATATGCCGGAGGTGGCGGGTTCAAACCCAGCCCCGGCCAAATTAAAAAAAAAAAAAAAAAAAAACAGAAAAAATTAGGTGTGGCAGGCACCTGAGGTCCCAGCTACTGGGGAGGCTAAGGCAGGAAGATCTCTTGTGCCCAGGAGTTTGGGTTGCTATGAAATATGATGAAGCCACTACAGTCTAGCCCAGCGGTTCTCAAACTGTGGGTCATGACCCACAAGAACTGTATTAAAGGGCTGTGGCATTAGGAAGGTTGAGAACCACTGCTCTAGCCCAAGCAACAGAGACCTTATCCCACACACACCCAAAAAATCTTACATAGGATTGCAGACTTTAAGATGTTATAGGTAGGAAGTGAAACTTCCTATTCTGGTTCTAATTACTGAGCCTCTCCACTTGAGCAGAGTAATTTTTCTTTCAGTAGCCTCAGCTGGGAGGCATCCTGAGCGATACTGTGCCTTGCCCACGTTTCCTCTCCTAGCTTAGTCTCTTTTGTAGAGACAGCTCACAGCAACCTCCAACTTTCTGGTCTTAAGTGATTCTCTTGCCTCAGCCTCCCGAGTAGCTGGGACCACAGGTGCCCACCACACGCCAGGCTATTTTTTTTGTTGCAGTTCGGTCAGGGTCAGGTTTGAACCCACCACCCTCGGTGTATGGGGCCGGCACCTTACCAGCTGAGCCACAGGCGCTGCCCTAGTCTCTGGCTCTTGTGAAACAGTAGGAACCTGGTCAGTGGGAGGGAATAGGAAGTTGCAGCCTCTCTTATCCCCACAGAAGACATGGTGGTCCCAGATTCTCTGAATTCCATCCCACCCCCACCCCTACCTTTTTTTTTTTTTTTCTCTTAAGAGACAGGTTCTTGCTCTGATCCCTAGGCTAGAGTACAGTGACATGATCATAGCTCACTGGAGGCTCAAGGAATCCTTCTGCCTCAGCCTCTTGAGTGGGGACTGGGACTGTAAGTGCACCACTACACCCACTCAATTAAAAAAAAAAACACATTTTACAGGTGAAGGACTTGCTATATGATAGCCCAGGTTGGTTTTGAATTTCTGGCCTCATGCAATGCCCCAGCCTTAGCCTCCCAAAGTGCTGAGATTACAGGCATAAGCCACCATGCCCAGCTTTGTAAGTTCTTTTTTGTCAGTCTGTGATTTGTCATATATATTTTAACACCATTTGCCTAGGGATGCAGTATCTTCAAAGAGTCTTTCATGTTGAAAAACGTTTTTCTCTGGCTTGGTGCCTGTAGTACAGCGGCTAGGGCACCAACCACGTACACCAGAGCTGGCAGGTTCTAACCCAGCCTGGGTCTGCCAAACAAAGACAACTAACTGCAACCAAAAAATAGCCGGATGTGGGCACCTGTAGTCCCAGCTACTTGGGAGGCTGAGGCAAGAGAATCACTTCAGCCCAAGAGTTGGAGGATGCTGTGAGCTGTGATGCCATGGTACTCTACCATGACATAGTGACTACTTGGGAGGCTGAGGCAAAAGAATCACTTGAGCCCAATAGTTAGAGGTTGCTGTGAGCTGTGATGCTACAGGACTGTACTGTGACATAGTGAGACTGTTTAAAAAAAAAAAAAATTTTATCTCAGAAAAGTACTTATATGTGGCCAATTACTTAAACAATTTGTAAGGGTAAAAAGTTGAAGTCATCTTCCCTTTTTGGCCTCTGAGTGACATTCTGTACGTATTCAAGGTACACTCACTGGCCTCTTCTTATGTAAGGTGATTTTGGCTGACAGAGGCCAGCGGATTTAGACAAAGGATGCAAGTTCTTTTCCTGTCGGTGATAGACCCAGTGGCTGCACACAAGTGGCCACAGAGAGGAGGAAGCTGGCAGCTCTTCCACTTGGCCTGGCTTTAGTGTTACGGGAGTGTAGTTCTCCCCCGCCCCCTTTTTTTTCCAAGGTAAAGAGAGATTTTATTTAGGAAGAACAAAGAGAAAATTTAGAGCACTTCCAAAGAGAGTTGGAAGTGGGTCCCACTCAGAACAGAAAAGGTGAGAGAGACCAGAGGGCAATTTTTTTTTCTTTTTTTGAGACAGTCTCAGTTTGTCACCCTTGGTAGAGTGTCCTGGTATCATAGCTCACAGCAACCTCAAACTCTTGCCTCAGTTTTTCATTTTTAGTACAGATGGGGGTTTGTGCTCGCCTCAGGCTGGTTCTCAAACTCATGAGCTAAGGCAGTCCACCTGCCTCAGCGTCCCAGAATGTTAGGATTACAGGTCTGAGACAGCAGGCCCCACCCAGAGGGCAGTTCTTGATCAGGGTATGGACATCCCCCTTACCCAATACCTTTCTCCCTGCATTTTCCAACCCGGGTGGACCCTCCCTCAGTGTGTGTCTAGCTGCTGCCAACTGCTTACCGGGGAGTAAAGGGTCACCATCTCAGCATATTCCAATGGGTATAATAATTTAGCTGGGTCCCTATGATGGACAGTTGTTTCAAACTAAATACTTAAAAGTCTTGGGCGGCACCTGTGGCCCCATATGCCAGAGGTGGCGGGTTCAAACCCAGCCCTGGCCAAAAACTGCAAAAAAAAAGTCTTTATAAATGTAGATTCGTGCTGTTGTGAAGATAAATTTTTAAAAAGTGAAATTACAGGGTCCTAGGATACTAAATGTTCATAGGTAATGTCAAGAAAATATAGCATCAATGGAAAAACCCAGCCGGGTGCCCTGGCAAGCGCCTGTAATCCCAGCGGCTTCCGGAGGCTCAGGCAGTGGGGTGCCCGCAGCCGGAGTCTGAGGTTGTAGTGAGCTACCACGCCCACTGCACTCTGCTCAGGGGCATACGGTGGGACCCTGTCTCAAAAAAAAAAAAGAAAACATATAGCATCAGTTTTTACAGGCATTGTTTGAACTAGATCCACATCAATTTTTAATAACCTACTATTTCTGACACCAATATAAATTTCATTTGTTATTCCCTTTTCTGGCAGGTGGGCATTAACTACCAGCCCCCCACCGTGGTCCCCGGGGGTGACCTGGCCAAGGTGCAGCGGGCCGTGTGCATGCTGAGCAACACCACCGCCATCGCGGAGGCCTGGGCACGACTGGATCACAAGTTCGATCTCATGTACGCCAAGCGGGCCTTCGTGCACTGGTACGTGGGAGAAGGAATGGAGGAGGGGGAGTTCTCAGAGGCCCGCGAGGACTTGGCAGCTCTGGAGAAGGATTACGAAGAGGTGGGCGTGGATTCCGTGGAAGCCGAGGCTGAGGAAGGGGAGGAATACTGAGGGGAAGGCGTGGCAGGTGACCATCCCTTTGTATTCTCCCCACCATAATGTTACAAGATATATTTACTTATTAAAATTTGTGTATTGAGACATCATCTGCCCCTGTGACGTACTCTGACAAAATTCCTCCTCCACATAACCTGCCCTTTCCAAGAGGATTTCTAGGGTAAAACGTCCATTTGTTTCTTGTCCTAAGTTAAGGGTGTCAGCCGTTCCAGTTGCTGCAAACTTCCAGAAGGCAGGCTTCACAGGGCAGGGCTGCGTGGGGGAGGCTCCTGAAACGCTGAACTTCGGCAGGACCCCTGCGCCTGGAGGGGACGTGGAGGGTCAGAGAGGCAGCTGCCCCAGGATGTGTCCCGCACTGTCACTTCCCGTCGTGGGTGTGGCTAGATGGAACCTGTCCATCACAGGAACCTGTCCCCCAAGTGTAATCGGGGGGTACAGGCAGCTCGCCCTCGAGTCCTGGTACCTGGGAGCAAATTTTGGGTACAGGTGCGAGCGCCACAGCTCGCGTGTTCTGGGTGTCGTCTCTTCAGTAAGGGTCCCTCTGGGACGGGCTGGCCGGGCTCCCGGGACACTGAGGTTCCCGCCGTCACGCACACCCGCGCGCCGAGGCCGCTCCATCCACTACAGTGTTAGCGAAGAATCAGCTTTGAACAAAATGGAAACCCACGTGGGCCACAGCGTTAATCCAGGAGCTGGGATGACGCGAGGTTGACGCCGAAGCCCTCGCTGCCGCCACTTCCGGAGCGCGCCGGCTAGGTCCTCTCCCGGCCCCGCCCCTTGGGCCGAGCACCGCCCGCTCCGGAGTCTCTATGATACCAACTTCCGCCGCCGCCACACAACGCGAGACTTCGGCGGCGCAGCAATGGCGAGACCGTGAGTGCCGCTGACGGAAGTCAAGAGAACCGTCGGGGACGGGGTTGGGGCGAGAGCGGGCCCCGGGGGGCCCGACGGGTCAGGGCCTCCTGGAGCGGAGGGGCCGCTGGAGGCGCGAAGCTCCTCTGGGCCCAGACAATCACTTGCGGCTTAGCACCCGCCTCTTCCCCAGATGCCGCGTCACTGCTCAGCCGCCGGCTGCTGCACACGGGACACGCGCGAAACGCGCAACCGCGGAATCTCTTTCCACAGGTCAGCGCGCGTGCGTACTGGCACGCGAGGGCTCGCCTGCGCATGCGCTGGCGTTGCTGGCTAACGACTGCGCATGCGCCTCGGGCATCCCTCTGGTCCAGGCGCGGCTTGACGTTAGAGTGGGAAGGGGTGAGGGAGTGGTCCTCCTGAGACCAGTTCCATTCGGGAGAGGAATGACAGGAGGTTCTCCTAGGCTTGGGTCTTGCTGCTCTCCTTTACGTGCTAGATGTCGCTGAGCAAGTTGCTTTTCTTCTCAAGGCTTGAGTTTTCTCCTATGCGCCCAGGTGTGCGGGGCTTCTCCAGCAGGGCCGCGGGGAGGCCTCAGGGCATCGTGTGCAGGGTCTGCCCTTCCCGCCTGGGGAGCTTGGGCGGCACGTGCCCAGGACTGCGGACAGCCTGCTGCTCACGGTTTTTGGTCTTACAGACTTCCCAAGAAAGACAACCCGAGACGAGGCTTGTGGCTGGCCAACTGCCAGCGCCTGGACCCCAGTGGCCAGGGCCTGTGGGACCCGGCGTCCGAGTACATCTACTTCTGCTCCAAACACTTTGAGGACAACTGCTTCGAGCTGGTGGGGATCAGGTGGGCCTTCCTGCCCGCTAACACGGGCAGCCGTAGGTCCTGATGGGAAAGTCCCTTTAGCAGCTGCCATGAGAACAGCCTGCCAGGCAGCCAGGCACACCTGGTTCCCAGAGTTTCCTTTCCCATCTCTGTCCAGCAAGCCCCATCTCTAGGATCACTGTGCCAGTGACAAAAGCAAAAAACGTGAGCCTTTCCTCAGGGTGTTCTTTAGAACCCCAGTTCTCCCAGCAAGTCTAGAAATAAATCTTTCTGGTTAGTCACCCACCCCAGCTCTGTTTGAGGAACTTCTCCACGTACCTCCACTTTATGGAGTCCTGTGGGGGATGAGTTGGTGTGACTATACCTACTCTTGCGTTCCCCAAAATTACCTTTGCATAAGTGCTAGTCCTGGGGAAGCTGCTCAGGGGCGCTGGAGGACAGGCACCTCTGTGCAGGGGCAATGGGCCAGGGAAGACAGCCCTGGTTCTCTAGCTCACTTGAGCTGCTTTTCCCACAGCGGGTATCACAGGCTGAAGGAGGGGGCAGTCCCTACCATATTTGAGTCTTTCTCCAAGTTGCGCCGCACAACCAAGACCAAGGGGTACAGTGACCTACCTGGGCCCCCCGATGTCAACCGGCTGCGGCGATGCAGGAAGCGGTATGTGCTATGGGGGGTTGCCCTTTCCCACCCTGAGGCTAAGGGACTGGGTGCCTGCAGCATGCTGCACAAACCCTGTGGAGTGGTCCAGGTGGGGGGAGGGAAGATGGAGTGGTGTCTGGCAAGCCGTTAGCCTGCCCTGCCCGTCTCTTTCTCTTCCCCACCCCAGCTGCTCTGAGGGCCGAGGGCCTATGACTCCATTTTCTCCCCCTCCACCTTCTGATGTCACCTGCTTTCCTGTGGAGGAGGCCTCAGCGCCTGCCACTTTGCCTGCCTCTCCAGTTGGGAGATACAGCCCCTTCTCAGACCTTCTGGGCCCCCTGGGTGCCCAGGCAGATGAAGCAGGCTGTAGTACCCAGCCCTCACCAGAGCAACAGCCCTCTCCTCTCGAGCCACGGCCTGTGTCCCCCTCAGCCTACATGCTGCGCCTACCACCACCCGCCGGAGCCTACATCCAGAATGAACACAGCTACCAGGTGGGCAGTGCCCTACTCTGGAAGCGGCGGGCTGAGGCAGCCCTTGACGCCCTGGACAAGGCCCAGCGCCAGCTGCAGGCCTGCAAGCGACGCGAGCAGAGGCTACGGCTGCGGCTGACCAAGTTGCAGCAGGAGCGGGCACGGGAAAAGCGGGCACAGGCAGATGCCCGCCAGACTCTGAAGGAACATGTGCAAGACTTTGCCATGCAGCTGAGCAGCAGCATGGCCTGAGGGGCCACCTGGGCAGACTGCAGTCTCCTCCCTCAGTTTGTCTGGAAAGGGACCTCATTAGAACTCTATAAAGACCTGCCAGATGCCATAATAAAGTGAATTCTAGGAGGAAGCCTTGCTGTCTGGCTCCGCTAGGGGCTGAAGCCCTGTTGGTACTGGGCTTGTTCACCCTAGAGAGTAGCTGCAGCCCCCAGTGGGCCCAGACCCTGGAGTCCAAGCTTTGCTGTGGGGAGGGGGAGCACAGCTCCTAGTCCCAGTGCTGTGCGGCTGGACAGGTGGCAGCCACTCCTGCCCATACCAGCAGGGTTCTCAGGGCAGGACGGTGTGAGAAGAAACCATTGCCAGGAACTGTTTTCCTTGAGACCAAAAACAAGCCAGCCTCTTTGAGAACATTCAGCCCAGTCCAAAATTTGTTCTTAATGCACGTGCTCAGCAGGCGAGCCCCTTCGTTTGAATAGTGGAGGCAGTGGTGACAGTCATCAGCCTCCTGGGGTGGCTATGCACAGCCAGTTGTAAGGCTCCAGGAGGCAGCCATTTACAATAGTCTTTTAAGTCTGGGAAGAGGTGAGCAGAGGTCAACAGGCATGTAGGTCCTAGCCTCAAAGTCGTTATTTTTCTTTGGGAACCTGAAAATCTCACTGCAGCTGTGACTGGCAGACAGCTGGGTGTGTGGAGACATTCTGACTGTAAATGTGACATCCCTGCTGTGCCCAAGGAGCATAGAATTGTTCTAGTCCAGCAACTGCCACCCAGTATTCTGAAATTTGGTTTTTAGGGCCTTTAGTGTGTAACTTTATTCATGTTATGTCTGAGAGAGACGGTTGAGGAGCAGTTACAAGGGTCAGCATAGAGCAGGGTTTGCAGGTGGTAGTTCATGGAGGCCTCCAGACAGGACCCTCTGAGTATGGATGAGGCTGTCCTATGGGCGCAGCAAGAGTCAGATCTCGTGGACACTGGATGGGTAGCAGCTCCATGCTCCCACCATGAGTGACTCACCCAGCCTACCCACCCAGTGTTACGGTTCTCTGGGTGCTGATGGAGCCTCTCCACATGTCATCCTCTGCCTCACTCTTGCTTCTTCCTCCCTTGCTTCCCAGCTTGCCTTGCACATGCCCCTTGCTAGCCTGCTGTCTGACTTAATGAGTCTGTTACCATTGGCCAAGGGTGCCCACCTTAACTATCCAGGGTCCCCCATCCACCTGCACACAGCCACCTGGGGCCCTGCAATCAAGGCTGCAGCTGTGGCAAGGCCGTGTTTGTGGAGCACAGCCAGAAGACAGCAGCTCGTTTTCACTGAGGTGAGCTTTGGTTCTGTGGCAGCCAGGACAAAAAGGGGTCCTGGACTCTTCTTCCTAGAAAGGCAGGACAAGGTCCCTGGCATCAATGTAGACTCACAGAAGACCTCTAGGACAACAGGAGAAGGTACTAGCTTGTCTTTGTCTCCCAGCCCAGTGGGTTGGTCCGTCTCCCGAGGAGCAAACAGTACAGCACAGGGACAGACTGAGCATGAGAGCAGGGTGCCTGCTCTGGAGTTCCCAGTCCTTTCTCCCCATGTGACTGGGTGGCCCCAAGTGGGGGCAGGGAGCTGTTTAACAATGTGGATAAAGAAACAGGCAAGACTTGGCTCAGTGCTTGTAGCTCTGTGGCTAGGGTGCCAACCACATACACTGGAGCTGGCAGGTTCAAATCCAGCCTGGGCCTGCCAACAACTACAACCAAAAAAATAGCTGGGCATTTTGACAGGCATCTGTAGTCCCAGCTACTTGGGAGACTGAGGCAATAGAAGAGTTAGAGGTTGCGGTGAGCTGTGACGCCACAGCACTCTACAAAGGGCAACATAATGAGATTCTGTTTCAAAAAAAAAAAGATTCAGCGCCTGTAGCTCGAGTGGCTAGGGCACCCGCCACATACACCAGAGCTAGCAGGTTCGAATCCAGCCCGGGCCCGCCAAACAACAACTAAAACCAAAAAATAGCCAGGCATTGTGGTGGGTGCCTGTAATCCCAGCTACTTGAGAGGCTGCAGCAAAAGAATCACTTAGGCACAAAAGTTGGAGGTTGCTGTGAGCTATTGATGCAACAGCACTCTACCAAAGGCTACAGCTTGAGACTTCCTCTCAAAAAAAAAGAAAAAAGAAACAGGCAAGACTGGCTGAACCTGTATCTAAGTGGCTCCCAAGCCATCAGATCACAGCTGGTCCTCCACTGCAGGACAGCCAAGGGCCAGAGGGTGGAGGTGGAAACTGTGCCAGAAGAGGCACGTGGAGTAGCACTGCTGTGGCTTTAATAGAGGCATATCTGTAACAGAATAAATACTTAGTAAGGGACACAAAGACCTGGGGGGCACTTCTCCTGACTTCTTTCTTGCCCCAGCCTTGAGCCCTGATGTACACACAGGTGGGCTAGGATCCTGCAGACCATCTGAGAGCCAGGCCCAGTCCAGCATGGACAATCTTTTGGCTGGGAGCTGACTTCAGGGCCCTTCACTCCAAAGTTCATCTTGAGTCAGACCTATCCGTCATGAGTCCCCAATTATAAGCTGTGGATGGGAAGAGGGACCCCTTACATCAACCTCAGTGAGGGTGAGGTAGGGTACAGCCCAGGCAGATTCTCATGGGGCAGCAGTTCTGCTAGGTCCCCTCCCACATCAGCAGGGCCTTAAAAAACGACCCAGTGCCTGGATCCACAACATACGCAGGCTGAGGCCATGCTGAGACCCCCAAAACCCATGCCCAGGCCCTGCTGGGTGGGAGGTCCAAGGTCACGGCTCTGGAGTCTCTTTCTACTTCTCAGTACTGTCCTCATCACTGAGCCAGGGCCTCCTACCCACACTTCCACTCCAGGAAAGGGTACTAGCTGGGGCGGAGGTCTGCTTCACCATCTACATCCTATGCGACCCCCTCTGGACACCCTGGCCCAGGGCCTGGCAGTGCAGCACTGCTACTGGTGTGAGTGTGGCTGGTGCAGTCTTTGCAGTGGGCAGGGCGGGCAGGCAGGCATGGCTACTCTTCACTCTAGGTGGATGCCACAGGGCCTCAGATATCAGCACCCAGCTCTGCGCACTGCTTGTCAGAGATGTGGGAGGCCAGGGAGTCTATGATGTCAAGCAGCAGCTGCTGGCTCAGTGACCGCAGCGTGGGTAGCTTGGAGACCTGCCGAGGCAACCAGAAGGCCAAAACAGGATGAGAACAGATCAACATGATGGCCAGAAGGGCAGCGAGTCCTCTGCTGCCCAACCTGTTCAGGGCCGAGCAGTGGCCGACAGCAGACTGCTCTGCTCAGCTCAGCTCCAAGCACCCCCACCCCCAACACTGCCACTGCCAAGGGGAAGCAGGTCCTGAAGGGAAGGCCTGGGCCTGACCTTGGTGAACTGGTGCACAATGATGTGCAGGCAGTGCCGCTTCATGTCCAGTGCCTGTGTCTTGTCAGCTGCCTCTAGGATCTGCAACGGCAGTACCTTGATACGCTGCCCGTACCCCCTCCCCTCCCCAGCCTTCCCCACAGGCACAGGGGAGCTACCTGCAGCACGTTCTGCACGGTCACATTCATTTCCAAGTTCTGCTTACAGTAGGCCTGCAGCCGGTTGTTGTAGAAGCCGTAGTAGTAGGGGGCCGCAAACAGGTAGCTGGGAGCTGGTTAAGGAGCTGACAGCTAAAGGGAGCTGGTCCCCCCACCCTGCCCCGCCCCGAGCTGGCCTCCTCCCTGTCCTCTCTGAATGGGCTCTGGATCAGGAAATGGGTCAAAGACCACACTCAAGATCCAAGGAAAACCAAGAATTGTGTTCCAGAACTGCTCCAGGGTACCATGGGTCCTGAAGGGCTTCTTTGTACCCTGCTGAAGTGACGTGACGTACCAAGGAGTCACCCCATGTCCATCTGCTCGCCTGCTGCAGAGCAGTGATGACCCTGTTCTCCAAGGGACTGTGAGGGGCAAAAACCCCTCCCAGCCGGCTCTGAGTGCTTCAGAGACACCAGCCCAGCACTAGCCACCAGCAAACCCTGCAGAGTGAGGCCCTGGGCAGAGAATATCTGGCTGAGACAGGGCTGCCAGGCCCCAGCTGCTTGCAGTGGGCGTAGGGACCCTAAGCAGTGAGCTGAGAGGAGTGCTCACAGGCACAGGATGCAGGGAGTCCTCAGGCGGCATGTTGACCTCGCCGTAGTAGATGTAGCGCAGCATGGACTCAAAGGCCTGCCTGCTGGGCACCATCTCCCCGATGGAGATGTTCACCTGCCCATCCTCAGGCATGAAGGACCGGAACATGGCCTCAAAGTAGCTGCACACAGAGGCCACAGTTCCGGCTCTCAGTGGAATGCAGCCCCATGGGGCCTCCCTCCCCAACCCCTCCAGCCCTACCCACCTGGAGCGGGCAGCCAGGATGGCCTTATGGGCTGGCCGTGGGTGCCCATCCAGCAGCAACGTGATGTCACAGAACTCTGCACCCGCCCCCTCCAGGTACGCCTTCATGTCCTGGATCAGAGATGTGCCTGGGGGTGTGGAAGGACTCTGAGCAGGCATCCCCACACCCATCCCTACACTCTAAGCTAGAGGCAGCTTCAGGTTCCAGTCTCGGGACCCTATGGGTACCACCTCCCTCACATGTGCCCACATTCTACCCTGAGTGAAAATTCCCTCAGGACACAGGCCTCACTCCAGCTCATCCTCTTCTCCCCCAGCCCCAATGCAAGCACCACACGCCAAACACGGCCTTCTGGCCTGCTCTGCCCCCAGCAACTAATCTTCCAAGATGGCCCACTGTGCCCCCCCACAGGCCTCTGGGGTCTCCAGGTGTCACCAAGAGCCAACGGCTAGCATCAGCATAGTCCCAGGGAGAGCTAGAGAATAAAAGGACCTGGGCTAGATGGGTGCAGGACACAACAGGACAAGGGGGTCTCTGAGCTGCTCTGATTCTCACTTCTCACTGTGCCTAGCAGAAGCTCAGTGACCAATCACTGTGACCCTGAGCCATCAGACCCAGCATCCTAGCCCAAAAGAGGCGTCCCATGTTACCCCAGGACCCACCCCTGCCCAAGGGCCTAGCAGTTGCTCTCCACAGATCCTAGGTCTGCTGCCCAAGACGAACATCATCCCTCCCTCCCTCAGGGAAGGGTAACAGGGGCCCACCGATGTCCACAGGCTGGTCTGAGGGGGTGCGAGGGTGCGGCTGCTGCTTCCGCCGCACAATCTCCACGATCAGTGGGGATGAGAGGCGCTCGAACTCTTTCATCATGATCACCTGGTTGAAGTGGGACTCCTTCACCACAAAGTTCAGGCAGTGCTCCTGGGACAGACACAGCAGGCAGGGTCAAGCCCGGGCCCCAGGCTGGGCAAGGGGCTCAGCTTGAGTGCCCCACCCACCCAATGGGGGCCTCACTGCAGGAAGGCTCATCTGACTGCTGCTCTGCCCCCACCCGCACCTTGAGCTGACCCAGTTGCAGCCGGGCGGCGCTCTCACACACGACCAGCACGTTCTGCAGGTCCACAGATGCCTCAATGTACTGCCGGCAGAGCTGCTCCAGGCGACACAGTTGGAAGCTCAGTGCCAACTTGTACACGTCCATGATGAGCAGCACATCCTCCACGTGGCCTGCAGCCAAGAGGTCCTGAGTCTCAGGGACTCAGGGGGGAGGAGGGAAGGGCAGGGGACAGGGCCCCCTCCGTGGACAAGTGTGAGTCAGGGCTACCAGGTGGGAAAACAGCCTTGGGGGCCTCATATGGCAGCTTGACCACAAGGTGGCTGCTGAGGTCACAGGTGATGGAGGATGACAGCCACCTGTGAGCCTCGGAGGGACCATCTGTAAGGCGTGGCTATCAGCACCCACCTCCAAGGTGCTGCTGTCCACCCTTCTACCGCTTGACTCCCAGCCCAGACCTTTCCTGGGGTATTTGATCTTGTCGGTGTAGAGGAACTGCATGAGCACCTCGAAGGGCCGCGCCTCGGCCTCCCGGATGGCCACGTGCAGCAAGGGTGGCCGGGCTCCCCCTACAGCAGTACCGAGGGTGTCCTTGGGAGTGGGGGCTGCCTCTTCTTGCAGCTTCTGTGGGGAGAAGGGCGCTTGAGGGGACCCACTAGACAATGGACCCAGCTGCTCAGTCAGGGGGGGCAGGGTGGGCACCTCACCTGAGCCAGCCGTTCCCGTGCCTGCACAATCTTCCTGCGGAGCCAGCGGCTCCGTGCGGTGACAATGGCCACATGGCCCTGCACACACTCCTCCTTCTACACAATGAACAAGGCATGGGTGGGACATGGGGCAGGGGCCCAGGCTGCCAGGGCAGGCAGCACTGGGCAGACAGCCACACCTCTAAGTGAAGCCCCCAGTCCATGGGCACAGTAGAGGGGCTGGGTACATAGAAGGCCACCCACCTCACCCAGCACAAACTCCACGTCACAGAACTGGCGGCTCTCCCACAGCCGCCCATAGTCCTCGTGCAGCGTGCACTTGGGGTAGCAGGAGAACTGCAGGAGGAGACGTCAGTGTTGCCAGAAAGCAAGGACAGCAGGACAGGCCCACTGTGGCCAACCCTCAGGGCCCAGGAGGCAGGTACTGTCCTGCTTGGCCCTGTCCCTGGAGGGGGCTCCCTCTTCCACTCTAGCCCTCAGCTGTGTCCCCAAGACACAGGAAGGCTATGCCAACTCCACTCTATATCTAGGCCCATGTACTCATGCTGGTCTCCCCAGAGTTGCCCTGGCCTCGTGTCTCTGACGACCCCTTCCTGACCATCTGCTCCCCCAGGCCTGGGCAGGGGCTGCCTTCCTGTCAGCCCAGCTCTGTCTTCCTTAGGCCCAAATGTAAACCCCCATGCCACCCACCTGCCCCTTCCCCACTCCCACTGTCACCATAGCCTGACCTCAACCTAGAATCCCCCACCACAGCTGCCAGGCTCCTCAGCAAGGCCAGCATCCCACCAGGTTTGGGGCTGGCAATGGCAGCCTTGGACAAGCCCCACTCCACCACTGGGCCTCAGTTCTTAGTCAGGAGGCACTGCCCACACCAGCTAGCCTTTTACGCCCACAAGCCCCATACCTGGAACCTGTACATCTCCCCACTGCGGATGTTGTTATCCACAGTGCCTCCAAAGATGTACATGGCATCTGAGATGACGGCGGCTGCATGGAAGAGCCTCCCACTGGGCAGCTGGGGAGGCGATGAGGAAGGTGGATGGGGGGGGGCCAGAGAACAGTCCCTGAGGGTGAGGGCCCCTGGTGCAGTCAGACACAGGCAGGAGGAAGTCCCCATGTGGGCAAGGGAGCACTATGGGCTGTGGAGAACTACAGCATGGACAGCGTGCTGTGCCTAGCCCAGTGGGCTAGGCCTGCAGCAGGGACTCCAGGGCTACAGCCTAGCCAGCAAGGCATGGGCTCTGGCCCTGAGCATCCTTGGCAGAGTGACCAGAAGACAGTACTTCTCTGGCCTTGGTTTGCCCGTGTGAGAGGGAGGCTGGTCCCAGGACCCACTGCAGGGAACCTTATGAGAGTCACTGCTCCGTACCTCTGAGGCTGGCTGGCTGGGCTGCTTGGCTGAGGTAGTGCCAAAGTCCAGGCCGAACACATCTCGGGACTTCTTAAAGCTGCCTCGCTCCTCAGAGGTCAGGTTGGGCACCTCCTCAGAAGCAGATACTCGCTCAGGCACCTCAGCCCCACTGACCTGGAGAGAAGAAACGTGTGAGTGTTGAGACCAGTCAGTAAGGGCGAGGCAGGCACCCTGAGACCAGCCCACCATCCCCACCCAAAAGCATTATGGGCATGAGGGAGAGAAGGGCCACATGTCCAGGGCACTCACTGCTGCCTGAGGGGGAGCCCAGTCAGAAACCAAGACAGGCTTCCCAGGAAAGGCCTGCAGCTCAGCAGTACAGTGCAGACATGACAGAATGTGGGGTGTTGAAAGCTGCCAGCTGCAGGGTAGAGACGGGGCTCAAGGGCCTGAGGGGCAGGTACCCAGGGCTGACCGCATTGGGTATGGCAGCTGTGCTCCTACAAGCTATCTGTACCCCTGGGAGGCCCCACACCCATGAGCAGCTGGGAAGAAGGTGAAAACAAGGTGGGAGCCACTGGCGTTCAGGCAGCAGTGCAGGACTGCCCCCCTCACTGTACACGAGACCTGACAGCACTCACCTCACTGTCAGAGCTGGGCTGGACAACCTCCCAGGTCTGGAAGTCCACATCATAGCAGTGCAGCTCATTGGGCAGTGTGTTGTCAGCTGCACCCCCAAACACATAGAGGTGGCGGTCAAAGGCCACCATGGTATGCCCGTAGCGCCGCTGTGGGGGTGGTGGAGAGCCCCGGAGCAGGTGCTCAGTGGGGATGCGTGTCCACCTAGGAGTGCAAGACGGTCAACAACTGCTGAGCATGGGCCTCTGCTCTCCCCAAGGGCCCACCACATCAGACTACCACTGGGAAGTCCCCCTGAAGCCCCTGTGGGGATCAGCCCAGAGACCAGAGAGAGGACCTGGACATGTGTGTCCAGAATCCCTTGCCCTGTTCAGCTCCAGCATCACCCTGCCTGGCTCCACATGGCCCACTATGGGGTCCTGCCAGAGTCCCCTCAACTCCCCACCACCCTCCATGGAGCAGCCAGCAGTGACAGTAACTTTTCTGGAAGGGGTGGCATCTGTCCTGCCATGGAGTCCCACTCTCTGGGGCGTGGGGTTGTGTACAGACAAGTGCAGCCACAAGTCCCTGCACTCACCATCCAGCCCGAGGATGCCGCAGCAAGTTCCCACCCCGGGAGCTGCCTGGACCCACATCCTGACGCTGCTCCCTCAGCAACCCCGATCTGCAAGGACTTTCCTAGCACCTTCCAGCAAGTCCTCTCTTTTGCTAAGTTAGCTGAGATTTAGGACAGATCCTGACCCAGCAGTGATTCCATCTGACTATGTGGAACTTACAGGGCACCTCTGTGCAAAGTGCCTTACCCTTCCTCCCGTCCCAGTCGACACTCCCTGTTCACTGTAGTCCATTCGCTCCCAGAGCCAGGGGCCAACCCCGTCACAGGGCCGAAGGCCAGCAGCAGCCAAGGGCAGCATCAGCTGGAGCTCTCAGGCCTGCACACCCATGGGCTCTTCTGCCATCATATGAGATCAGTGCCGGCCACATGTGTCACTGGTGGCACTGACCAAGCCATTCAGTGCAAGGGGTGTCTCTCACACTCAAAAAGAGCCTGAGGGGCCTGCCTGCCTGGGTCCTATCTTGCTAGCTGCAGCCATACCCCAGGGGTCTGCAGAGCACCACAGCTATGTGCTCCCGCTGCAGGACAGAGCCCAGAAGGCCAGCAACCATAGCTCCCAGCTACGGGCAGGGGCACTAACTGCCCCCACACCAAGGTACTTACGTCTTATCCTTGAATTCAAACTGGAAGAGGTTGTTGGTTATCTTGGCTCCACTCTGCCCCGAGAACACAAACATCTTGTCCCGACACACAGCCACCGGGAAGTTGCAGCAAGATGGTGGGATTTCGCCACTCTGAGCCACCTGGGGTGGGAGGGCAGTTCAGCAGCAGCCTCACAGGACTGGCTCACACGTTAGCTTACTCAGACCATGGAGCTGGGACTACTTTTTTTTTCTTTTTCTTTTTTTTTTTTTTGAGACAGAGCCTCAAGCTGTTACCCTGGGTAGACAGCCGTGGCATCACAGCTCACAGCAACCTCCATCTCCTGGGTTCGAGTCTCCTGTCTCCACCTCCCAAGTAGCTGGAACTACAGGTGCCCACCACAATGCCTGGCTATTTTTTGGTTGCAGCCATCATTGCTGTTTGGTGGGCCCAGGCTGGATTCGAACCCACCAGCTCAAGTGTATGTGGCTGGCGCCTTAGCCGCTTGAGCCACAGGCACCAAGCCTGAGTCACTTTTTTTAAGACAGGGTCTCACTCTGTCCCCCAGGCTGGAGTACAGTGGCCTAATTATAGCTCACTGCAGCCTCGAACTCCAGGGCTCACATGATCCTCCTGCCTCAGCCTCCCAAGTAGCTTGGACTACAGGTATGCATCACCATATCTGGCTAATTGTTCCTATTTTTAGTAGAGATGGGGCCTCTTTTTTTTTTGCAGTTTTTTTTTTTTTTCTTTTTGGCCAGGGCTGGGTTTGAACCCACCACCTCTGGCACATGGGGCCAGAGCCCCACTCCTTGAGCCACAGGTGCTGCCCAAAGAGATGGGGCCTCTTGCTCAGGCTGGTCTCAACCTGGTCACAAGTAATCCTTCCACCTTGGCCTCCCAGAGTGCTAGGATTACAGGTGCGAGCCACCGTGCCCAGCCTCACTTTTATTCTTGAAACTTCCGTGAATGAAGGTTCGGGATTCTTTTTCTTACAGAAGAGTTTATAACCCTATTTCTCCCATCTAAAGAGGCCCAATTTTGAACAGCTGGGGCTGAATCATCAGGGGCTAAAACTAGCTGTTTCTCCAGGGGAAGAATGCCTAGAGGGACTCCAGTGAACCGGGCACTGGACAGCATATTGGCCTCACTACGTTAAAATGAGGCTGGATTAGACAAAAACCACATGCCTCACACCTGTGGTGCTCTCCCTAAGGTAGGGAGACTTGTCACTGTGCAGCTACTATTGGAACCAGCCATAAGGGCAGGAGATCAGGGAAGACAGTGAGGCTTGGGTCTGCCCCCACCCCGGCCCTCACCTCCTCCCAGCAGGTGAGCTCCCGGTCCTGGAGGCCAATCGTCCACATGTCATTCAGCCTGCATTAGGATAAAAGGAAGACTGTACTTTTAGGGATCATTTCTATGGTCTGTTACTAGAAAAGTTTCTCTAAACATTAAAAAAAAAAGGCGTCAGGAATCCCTGGGTCTGGCTGTCAGGGTGGGCCTGATCCTGGCCGGAAGGGATGGCTCCCAAGAAAAGGCACCTGCCATGTGGATTCGGGGACTATTGTACAGTCCCGGGGTGGGTGCTTCAGGGCTGAGGGTGGGGGGAGAGGAGGGCACAGCACCACATCCCTGCCATGCCAGGCCCCCAGCCCAGCCAGCACAGGAATGAGTAGCCTCAGGTACGATATTTGGGCAGTGTGGCAGGGCCAGAGCTGGTTAGGGGGACCTCAGATAGCACACACACCACTGTCCTGTCAGGAGTTTCTGTGATGCTAAAGTTCAAGGGAACCAGCACATGCTACTTCTGTAGTCACAAAAGTATAGCAAAGCCAATTTTCTGGATTAAGGAGGAAAATATGCCTGTGGCCTAGAGAAGAAATGAGCCGGTCTGGGCCCTGAGGCTGCTCACCTGTCTCTCACCCAGCCCTCAGGGTGACTCCAACCTATGGCCCTGAGGCTCTGCATCTCAGCCATTCAAGGGGCCATGGGTCCAGGCCCTTGCCTCCCTCTGACCCTTCCTCTATTCTCCCCATTCCCCTCCTGAGAACCCCCCAGACAGAGTAGCCCTCAGAACCCACCAGGCTGACCTTGGCCAGCTAGAGCCCTCAATGCCAAGAAGGCCTGCTCTCTTCCTAGAGAGAAGAGAGCCAGCCCCCACCTACCTGGCATTGCCATCATAGCCAGCAAAGATCCACAGCTTATCACTGTACACAGTGGCACCATGGGCTGATCTAGCAACTGGCAATCTGGGACATGAAGAGGAAAGCAAGGAGTGAGGGGGCTGGTGCGGACCTGAGCCTCCCAGGCCCACAAAGCCATTACTGAGACCACAGCCGGACCACATGGCTCCATCCACCTGACACTGGGGTCCCGGGGAAAAGCAACAGCACCACAGGCATAAGGAACCAGCAGCCACTGGAAGAGGAACCAGCCAGAAACAGAGCAAAGTACACGGCACTTCGCGTTCAGGCCTCTCCTACAGGGAGGGGACCTCAGAGTGGGAGCCGGCCATGGACAGCAGCAGCTTCCAGCTCCCATTTCTCTCCCTCAATTGTGTACCCTCAGGATCCTCATCTGTAAGGCAAGGGGCGGGGGATGCCAAATCCAGGTGTGCCACTCCCAGGGACCCTGGTCCCACAGGTTTCAGCAGAGTCTCTCACCGTCCTTCAATTTTCCATTCCGTCCATTGGCCAGTTGCAAACTTGTATTCAAAAAGATCATTTTTATTCTTCAAATTAGAATTGGAATAAATGTCTCCAGTATAGCCCCCTAGGTAAAGAGAGCAAGAAAGTATTACACTGGAAGGCAGCATTTAGGTCTTCGAATCCCAGGAGGTGGGATGGAATCTGGCCCCACCCAAAATGCATAAACTAGGATTCCTTCACACAGACCCTCAGAACCCTGACTGCCTGCCGGCCTCCACGCCAATATCTGGGGACCCTGTCTCCTGCTCTGGCCCAGTCACACTGGCAGAAACCCAACCCCATGAGCTCACAACAGTTAGGGAAAAAGGCCCCCCACCCAGCACAGACAAAGCTGAGGGGTGGCAGAGAGCCCCTGCCAAGCATGGCAGGTGTCCACGACCCCCAAGCTTGGTGGGAGGGCAGGACATCCACATCCCTTTGGGGTGAGAGGCCACTTACCAAAGACAAACATGCTGCTCCCATAGACAACAGCCGAGTGGTGGTAGCGGGGAGCTGGTGGAGTCCCAGTGGTGAAGGCCCTAGAGCAGGGACAGGGGTAATGAGGGACTACCAGGGTTATGGCAGCTCTGCCAAGCCCAGGCTTCCTTTTATTATCGTATTTCAAAGGTGATATCTGTCTCATTATAGAAACTTAAAAAAAAAAAAAAAAACCAATGAGGAAAAGACAAAAGAGGCACTAAAAATCACACACAATCCCATTGCCAGAAAACCACCACCAACACCTTGAGGTCTTCCCTCCACACCTTCCCTACACGTATTTATGCCTCCGTATAATTTCTTAACATGGAAATCAGTGGTATATATTATGTCATTTGATTTCAACTAAACCATTTTCCATGACAGGGTGGGGGTGGGGTGCACGGATCTAACAAGAGATGGAGCCCAGGCAGCGATGTAAGCCACGGGGAGCAGCTGCAAACACAGATGAAGCCTCGCTCACCTCCGGCTGTGCAGCCGGGTTCCTAACAAGCCACAGACCCGGCTGTGGGGGTCAGTCAGCCATGCGGGGCACGTGTGCTGCTCTGGGCCTGCTGACACACACACTCCCAGCAGCTACACAGCGCCCTGCAGCACAGGAGCCATGACCCTTACTCACTGAAGTACAAACCCATTCACACTGCTTACCCAGGGCTGCTCCTTTTCTGAGTTTTGTTTTGTTTTTTTTGGCCGGGGCTGGGTTTGAACCCATCACCTCTGGCATATGGGACCAGCGCCCTACCCCTTTGAACCACAGACACTGCCCTTTTTTTTTTTAATTTTTGAGACAGAGTCTCAAGCTGTCACCCTGGGTAGAGTGCTGTGGCATCACAGCTTCCACCAACCTCCAACTCTGGGGCTTAGACAATTCTCTCGCCTCAGCCTCTCAAGTAGCTGGGACTACAGGTGCCCACCACAATGCCTGGCTATTTTTTGTTGCAGTTTGCCAGGGGCCAAGTTCGAACCCACTACCCTCGGTACATGGGGCCAGCACCCTACCCACTGAGCCACAGGTGCTCAATGTTATCTCCTCCTGGAAGCTTCTCTAGCTTTGCCTGATGGTGACTCTGCTGTGTTGTAGGAGGAAGAACAGGGCCCTGGAACATGGAGGCCACCCACCTGCACCAGGAGCAGTCCTTCACGTCAAACCGCAGGAGGTCATTAAGCATCGTCTTCCTGAAAGGTAGCGGGAAGAGGAGATGTCAGTCAGGTCTGCCATGTAGGACAATGCCCCACCAGGGCCCTGAAGAGGGGCACTGCATGCAGCTGGTGGGTGGGGGCTGTTTGGCTGAGTCACTGACAACCATCAATCAGTTCGGCAACCAGCTGATGCCTAAGGGACCAGAGTGGTGACAACAAAAGAGGCTCCACAGCTACTGCAGCCACCAGCACTGCCATATAGGCAGCCACCACCCTGCTTGGAGTCAGGACCAAAGAGTGATCCCAGCTACCAGCAGCTCACCCAGCAGCTGACTGAGGGCATAAAATGGCCCGAAGGCCAGCGTCGCTGCTCACACTTCACCCCAGCCTCCAAAACTCCTATTTGTACATCTCAGGGCCGCTCTTCAAGGTTGCACCCCACCCCCAATGCAGACACTTGCCCATGCCTCAGGGGAGGCCCTTTGCTTATCTCTGACCTTCCTGTCACTTCTTTATTATAAAACTAATCGGTGGCTCAGGCCTATAATCCTAGCACTCTGGGCAGCTGGGAAGGAGGATCACTTGAAGCCAGGAGTTTGAGACCATCCTGAGCAAGAGCAAGACCCACCTGTACTGAAAACAGAAAATTAATTGGGCATCCTAGTGGAAACCTATAGTCCCAGCTACTTCAGAGGCTGAAGCAGGCAGGAATCACTTGAGCCCAATAGTGTGATGCTGCTGTGAGCTAGGCTAATGCCATGGTACACGAGCCTGGGTGACAGAGTAAGACTCTATCTCAACAAAGCAAACAACAAAAATAAAACAATATGGCTCGGCGCCTGTAGCTCAAGTGGTTAAGGCACCAGTCACATACACCAGAGCTGGTAGGTTTGAATCCAGCCCAGGCCTGCCAAACAACGACAGCTACAACCAAAACATGGCCCAGCATTGCGGTGGGTTCCTGTAGTCCCAGCTACTTGGGAGGGTGAGGCAAGAGAATCGCTTGAGCCCAGGAGTTTGAGGTTGCCGTGAGCTGTGATGCGACAGCACCCTACCCAGGGCGACAGCTTGAGGCTCTGTCTCAAAAAAACAAAATAAAATAAAACAAAACAATGTAACAACTGTGTTAAAGATACAATAAAATGGAAAACAAATCCACTGGCCATTGTACCACCTCACAAGAATGTCCTTGTTCCTGTGAGCAAAGCAGGGCAATCAGAGAGGATCCTGGAAGACCAAAGGCTGAAGCTAGGAGCTCAGGAAGCTGATTGTGTGATGTAGTTCCTCCCTCACCACACCCACATGCCAGAGAAGGCCATCTTTCTTTGTACTCAGCCTTTAGGAAGTTGTTAACTAGAGTGAAACAAATTTGTATCCTGTTTCTTAGTGTCACAATGTAGCAAAAATGTTTCTGCTTATTGCCATAGAGTTGTCACACAAACTTCACCTGCTACAGGACACACCTGAGGACAGAGGTCCCCCATTTCCCACCCACAGCCCAGTACCAGACACCAAGGCATTTTTTGGTTTGGGGGATTCTCATTATGGTTCCAGTAAACATTTCTGATAGATGCTGCTTCCTTATTTCATCCCTTCATTCAACAAGCATATATTGAGCTGTCTTGGTGCTAAGATACAGTGGTGAAAGGAGCACAGGCCTTGCCTTTGGGGAGGAGATGGATCACAGCCAACATAAGTGTGCTTCAGGGCAAATGCAGATGGAACAAGTGGGGGAGGGGGGTCAGTCTCCAGACTGTCCAGGTAGTCAGGGAAGGCCTGACTCATAAGAAGCATCAGAGGAAGAGTAGGAAGTAGGGGAGGAAGGAACAACTGATACAAGGGCCTGAGCAAGAGGACACTTGGTACAATCCAAGGTAACAGGCAGCCAGTGTGGCCCGAGTGCAGCGAGGGGCGTGGAGCAGAGAAGCAGTACCTCATGGAGTGTCATGAGGACTTGGGCTTTTCCCCACAGAGGTGGGGAGATGGCACAGGGAGATAAGCCTGGGATCTGTGTCTTGCACTTGAACATGAATCCCTCTGGCTGCTCTTAAGGAAAGAGACTGTTGGACACAGTTGGTCATGTGCAGACAACCCACTTGCAACACAGGAAAACCAGCCACAACTTAAACGAGGAGAGTTCACGTGAATGGAGGCATGCCCACCAACAGAACATCGGTTAATTGTTAGGAAGCTGTTTGCCAGGAGGTTATACAAACAGGAGCAAACCCTCACAGGTTTAAAAAAAAAAATGAAATAAATAAAACTGTGTCCTCCATACCTTTCAGCTGCAAAGTGAGCATGTGGATGAGGCCCAGGGAGAAGTGCAGGGACAGAAAAGTGCCTGGTAGTGCTGGCAGCAAGAGTGGATGTGTTTCTTTCAAGGCTGCGTCTACTCACTCAGATCAAGAGGGACACTTCCACATACAGAGCACGCGCTACCCACTGGACGCTGTGCTGAGTGAGACCTTTTATGCAGGATCTCATTGCAGGGAAACTGAGGCTTAGAGGCATTAGCTAACGGGTCCTTGACCACAATGCTTCACCCTACCTGGTCCGAACTCCCTGACGCTCACTCACCCATTGTCTCCACCAAATACATAGATGGCATCTTTATAGGCCACCACTGTGTGCTTGCTGCGCCTGGAAAAAAAGAAGGGGTGGGGGGCTGTGAGGACAGGACTTTCCTGGGGAGCGCCTAACGCACAGGACTCATCAGGAGAGCCGCTGCAGGATTTAGACACCTCTCAACTGCTAAGACGTATGGAAACCCCTAAATTTCACCAGCATCCCAAAGGACCATCCAAGCACGCCTCCTCCTACTCTGGACTCCCTCACCCAACCACAGAACACTCGGGACCCTAGCCCAATACCCACATGCACATCTTAGCTCTGGTCCACTAGCCCAGGTCGTGCGGCTGAAGGAGTTCCGAGAGGGACACCATCCCGACACCAATCGTCGCCCTCCATGACCAGGTCCCTCTCCAGGACACCATACCCCGGCCTTGCCCCTGCCCCCCCACTCAGGTCGCCTGGAAGCCCCACCGTACCGGGCACCCACGAATTCGTCGCAGGGCGGCAGGCGCCGCCACCGATGCACTGTTTCGAAGGGCCCGAAGTTGAGCGTCAGGTACTCGACGCTGTCCGAGCAGCTGTGGTCAAAGTCCACGCTGGGGGCTACCTTGGACCGCGCGCCACCTGCCAGGGTTCCCGCCCCGATCGGGCCCCCAGAGCCGCTGGGTCCAGCCATCCCGGGTCCACGCCGGACGGTCCGCCAGAGCCGCAGAACTTGCGGGCACCGCCCCGGGCCGCCCGGAGGAACCACATTTCCCGGCGAGCCCCGCGCCAGGAGCTCGGCACTTCCGGCCGGCGCCGCGCTCCTGCCCGCCCGCACTTCCGGGTGAACCTGACGTTCTGACGTCATGACGCTGCGGCGGAGCACGGGCCCCCGCTTCCGACCTTGCGGCGAGCGTGTAGCTTTCTGGGAGGCATTTTGGGCGACGTACCGGAGCCTGGTTTCCCCGACCCGTTCCCAACACCGTCAGCACTCCTCTTCCTTGGCGCCTGCCCTGCCCAGGCCACCCGGAGACCCCACCCCACCCCCCGCGCTGGGCTGTGTGTGTTCCCGGCATGCCCTGTGTCTGTGCGTGGCTCCGTCTTGCATTGTCCGCGGCTCCCGGGACTCCAGGTGGAGGGTTCCGGGCTTGCAGCGGTCTCAACAGGCCGCTCAACTATCCCTTTTCTGTTTACAACCCGAGGCCTGGCCCCCCAGCGTCTCCCCTCGCCTCTCGGCCTTCTTAATTGGCTGGGAGGCAGCCTAGCGCACAGCCTCTTGAGTTCTCGCTCCTGGTTAATAATAGCAGAGCCTCAGGTGCTTCACATGCAAAATGGAGATTCAGAAAGCTCCGGGCTGCCGTGAGAAGCATGAGGTCTGTCCCAGGACCCAGCTCGTACAGCCCCAGTGGGCAAATAACCCCCAAAGTGTCAGGGATGAGCTGCCTCCGTCCTCGAAGACGCACTTCCTTTAGCATGTGCTGGCCCTTCTACCTGGAATGCCTTTCCTTAAAAACTCAGATCCGTGAACCCCCATAAATGCATCAATGTACAAAGTTATGATTTAATAAAATATAACAACTAAAAAGAAAATTCAGATCCAAAGGCATCTGCTGGAATTGGACCCTAGTGGGCCAGATTTCCTTGGTGTGGTGCTTAGCGCTCTGCGACTGTGCCTGTTTCCCCCAGTGGTCTGCTCTCTGCTTCACAAACCTCGGCCCAATTACACTGAGAGTCATTAACAGATCTGCAAATGGTGTGCATTTTAATTTTAAGATAAGGTCTTTTGCAAGGTCCTGCAAGGGAATAGTAAGGCAGGGTCTGTCCTGCCTCCAGTACCAGCTATCAGTGACAGCAGTGGCTTTGGGGGGTGAGCATCTTCTAGAGGCAGCAAAGGCCTCCATAAAGGGGAGCCAGGCCACAAAAGGCAAGCACTGGGAAGGTTCAGGTTCTGCCCTGGGGAATCCTGGAAAATTGGAGATTGGCATCTGCCCCCAGGGCTTGGCCTCTGTACCTGGGACCCTACGATGCCTGCCCAAGTCCACTGCATTCAAGCTTAGGATCCTTTCCCTGTGAGCCAAGATATGTCTCCAGTCCTGTGGAAATAAGGGGAGGAAGGGTCAGGGCAGAAGACAGCAGGTTCCCCACTGTGGGCACCATGAGCAGCTGGCTCTTGAGAACAGCAGTGGCCTGCTCTATGCCAGGCTGTGGTGCCCAGCAGGGATTTGTACTTAGGCAGATGGAAGTAGACTATTGGGTGGAGGTTCTGGGCTGAGGTGGGAAAGGCTCAGAACAGTCAACAGGAAGGACAGAGGTTACACGTACTTGCTGTGCAGCACAAACAGCCTTTGCGAAGGCAAGAGAAAGAAACAGAAGGCCAGGAAAAGAGTATGTCATTTATCGTGTCCCCTCTTCGTCCTCCATTGTTTCCAGCCTGAGGCCTACCCCATCTCATGACCTCCAGTCCCCCAGTGGCCTCCCAGTCCCTGAAGATTCTCTCCCACAGGGTGACTCTCACTGAGACCATATCAGGATGAGTGTGACAGGTGATGTCCAGTGCCCCCATAACCATCCCACATCTCTGTGCAGAGCATTTCCAGGGACATCACTAGCTAAGCTTCCTCACCTAGATTGTGCCAGGCTTAGCTCAACCACATCCAGTTCAGTGTCCCAGACCTGGTAATTGCTCAAGAAGTAGGCCTTGATCCCTCCCCCCAACACTGGCCCTGCTCTGGCACACACACCCCTTTCCCTTCTGTCTAATCTGAGCACATATAACCAACCTGCTCCCAAACTGCAGTCCTTGCCCCAAACTTCCCTATAGCCTTGGGAACTCTAGACTGATGGATACAAAGAGTAAGGGAAGGGTTCTGGAGGACTGTGGGGGCAGCTGTCTGCCATAGACAGCTTGAGCCAGTACTCCAAGGAGCAACCCGCCTCCCACCCCCCGCCTTCCCTCCCATGCCCACACTCACTCCACCTCCCGCTTCCGGATGGCACGGCCTGAGGCCAGCACCTCAGCCACCTTGGAAACGATTGGATCATAATTCATACTGGCCACTGCGATCACCTCATCACCTCTGCAGGGAGAGTGTGGTGGAACTTGAGGACTGCTTGTCAGCAGCCCCCTTCTTGAAGACCCTGACACACTCCTGTCCACCTGGGGTGCAGGGAGGGATCCTGCCCACAGCAACAGGAATGTCCCAGAGCCCAGGTCCTCCCCAATTCACAGTTTACTGTTGAAACACCAACACAAGCTTCAGGCCTGCCTAGGGAAACTCCAGGCTTCCTCCTCTGCAGGGCTCAGGGCTGGGCTCCAGTTGGAAAGAGTCCTCCTTCCCCACCGAACTCCCGCTGCTTCGCACCCCCGCTGTTACCCTGCTGCTCTCACTTGGTGTAAAAAGCCACAAACTTCAGCTCCTCCAGATCCCCCTGGATGATGACATCATCGAAGCCTTCTCCGTAGCCTGTGAGCCGGGCAGGCCAGTGGCACCCACATGAGCTGGGGTAGGTCTGCGCCCTGTGTCCTCCCAACTCTGCCCTGGACACCCCCACCCTAGACATCCCCACCCTCAACTGTTTAAGTGCCTTCGGGTAGTTTCCTAGCCTCACCCAGGGAGTTCTTAGGGTGAGGTTGTCGTCCCACCCCAGGATCTTCATAGCCCGGGCCCCCAAGCTCTTGACCTCCCCCCTTCCCAGGGCTCCTGGTGTTACCTGCATAGCGCAGGCTCTTGCCGAACATGGCTGTCCAAAGATAGGGCACGGTGCTGATCTCTGCCTCCTGTGCCAGCATGTTCTGGGCCGCCACACGCCCTACAGGACCCAGGGTAGTAACAGCCCTGACTCTCGCCCTTACCACCCACCCAACACTGCCTGCTCCTGGCGCTCTGGGGATCCCTGACAAAAGTGGCTACTTCTAGCCTGCCCAGAGGTCAAAAGGCATCATTGCTCAGACCTCAGCCCAGCCTGCCTGCGGGTGCAGCTGATTGGTGCAGAGGGGAAGACCTGGCTCCAAGCCAGCCACTTATATTGTTTCTCTGGAGAATTTGAATGAAGTGTCCTGTTTTGGAAGGTCTGCTTCTTAGAGCTGGGACGCTAACTGGTGAATTCAGTCATGCACACACACAGCTAACCAGACACATCACGTTTGAAGAGAGTGGAGAATGGGGCATAAAAGCCCAGGGAAGCACAGATGGCAGCCACACGCAGGGCCCCACAGAAAATAGTGAAGGTGACTTGTCAGTTCCTATGAGCCGCCACTAGACCACACTATTTGTACAGGTATGTACATCAGAGTCCCCTAAACTCTTTCCATTAAATCCTAATTAAACTTTGCTAATGAGCCTTTGTTTCCTTACAACCTAGTACTTTAGTCCTTGAACTTGAACAGAAATTGGTACCAGGAGTGGGGTTGCAAGCAGCAGACCCTCAGATAATATGAAGACAGAGGGAAGGGGAGGTGGGTGCAGAGGAGAAGTCCCTTGTCCCAGGCTGGAAGTCTGGTGATCCGCTCTCTATAAGGCAGTGAGGTAGCTAACTTGCTGGCAGACCAGGTGTGCAAAGTGGGTGAGGCTTGGGGGACTTGGTGGCCACCAAATTGTGAGGAGGGAGAAAACTATTCATCAGACAGCACAATGTCTATGCTGAGCCCAGGTCTCTAGGCCTAGTTTCCTGCCTCCAGGGATCTGCATGAGACACTGAGTGCACAGAAATAGTCAAGTAGCCCAAGGGAGACAGCACTGGGTGGGAAGTTGACCTACTAAATCCTTCTCCCTCCCCAGGGTGACTGCACAGTTTGGTCAGAAATTCACCGAGCACGGGTCCTCAAGGATGAAAGCAAAGGAGAGATTAGAGGAAGGACAACTGGGTTTGGGAGTCTCTGGCTGGCCAAAAGCAGTGTCCAGAGAGCACTGAAGGACGGTCTCTGTAGATGGGCCACAGAGCTGACTATGCATGGCTTGGTCACCTGGATGAGGCTGGCCACATAGGCCACCACAGGTCCTAAAATGCCTAACACAGCATCCAAGACCAAGGCCAGCAAGTGAGGCTTGGGCCTGGGACAGGCTGAGACCCTGGATTAGCATCCTGCCCACCTCCAGCTTGCCTTGGGTTTGCCCTTACCCTGGGCATGAGCCATCTGCCAGTGGGGGATGTTCACTTTCCGATTGTTCCTCCAGGCAAGGGGGAAGGTGACAGCATCCCCTGCTGCAAACACACCTGGGACATTGGTCTGCATCATCTGTAGAGGGAAAACCCAGGACTCTGCGGATGGGACAGGGGCCCTGACCTGGACCTCCCACCACCCCCAGCCCAGCACCCTGCCCTCTCTCCCCAGCCACACCTTGTTGACAGGGATGAAGCCGCGGGAATCCAGACCGATGCCACTCTGCCTCAGGAAGCCTGTGGCGGGCACTGCACCTGACAGGAAAGGCCGCTGTGTCCACTCCCTGATCTCACCTTTCTCCCTCCTTGGTGTTCTCCATGCCCCACACCCTTCACTCGCTGTACCAGGCCCAGACTGATGGCCACAGGCTGCCCATCCTGGGGCCTTCCTGCATCCAGTCCCATCTGCCTGGACTCCCACAGACACTTGGGCCTCCCATCAGGCCTGAGGTATCAACTGCCTCCTCCAGGAAGGCCTCCATGAAGTCCCCAGCTAGGGGCCTCCTCAACCCGGTGTTGCCACCTGCCAGCTTTGTGCCCCTCAAACTAGCACCTCAACTGAAGCAGGAACCAGCTAGAGGCCCTTCTGTGCCCTGAAGCTGGCACAGGACAGGGCATGCGGTTGAGCCCTAGTGGGCAGCAGCCATTGGGCACATCTTCCATGCCATGCCTGGGCTAAGACTGGCACACACCTTCCCCAGCAGCCCTGTGAAGTAGGTTCAGTTGCGGTCCCCATTTTACAGATGCGGAAACCAAGACTTGGGAAGGAGAAGGGAAAAGCTCAAGGTCACTTATGTGAACTAGCTCAAGGCCACCCTGCCCACCCACTCACCAATGCCCACCACACAGACGTCAGCTCGCACAACCTTGCTGCTCTTCAACACAACCTCCTTCAGCTGTGGGGAGCAGGTGGATATGCAGGTGAGGCCAGCTGCCGGGCTCAGGCGAGAGGGACAGCAAGCGGCAGGGAGTGGGGAGAAGGCCCACCTTTCCCTCCTGGGCCCGCAGCTCCGACACCTCTGTCTGCATATAGAACTTTACCCAGTTGTTCTCAAATATCTGTCAGGGCAGGTGGGCCGGTGGGTGTCATGAGAGCCCAGCCAGGGGGCATCCCAGAGCTCCAAGGGGCAGGGTGCTGGGCTGAGCTCACCTTCATCAGGGCGCGACCCACACGCTCCCCCAGGAACCTCCGGAAGGGCGTCTCCTCCAGCTCCACCACGGACACCGAGTGGGCCTTCTCAGTCAGATAGGCGGCCACCTCCATCCCTGGGGTGGTAGGCAGGGAGTGGTGGGCTGGGGTCAGCACTGCCCTGGGACTGGCCATGATGATCTAACCATCCCCAATGGCCTCTACCACTCACCCAGGAAGCCAGCTCCCACGACAACCACATTGCGGCCTCGGGCCAGCCTCACCACGCGATTGGCATCCTCTGGCGTCCGGATGGTGAACACGTTCTCCACCTCTTTCCCTTTGCAGCTAAGGGTTTTAGGGCTGAGACACGGCAGTGTCAGTGAAGGCCTCTGGCAGTCCCAGCCCTCCAGTCCTGGCCCATGCCCTGCCTTGCCCAGTGTCCAACAGAGGACAGGAGGGGACACCCTCCCACCTGCTCCCTGGTGCCAGCAGCAGCTTGCTGTATTCCAGCTTGAAGCCATCCTTGAACACGACCTTCTTGTTTCTCACGTCCACTGTGACCACCTGCAGGGTTCCCCACCGGGTATACTGCGGGCTTGGGCGTGGACCTGGGCCTCGCCACCCACTCCTGGAGTCTGCAGTTCTCCGAGACCCCAGCCAGACCCTTGGAGCTGGTCCCACAGGTGCTGTTCCTGCCACCTGGGCTTCTCTCTCTCTCTTTTTATTTATTTATTTATTTATTTTTAACGGACAGAGTCTCACTTTGTCGCCGTCACTTTGACACAGCTCACAACAACCTCCAGCTCTTGGGCTTAGGCGATTCTCTTGCCTCAGCCTCCTGAGTAGCTAGGACTATAGACGCCCACCACAACACCCGGCTATCTCTCTTTTTTGTTTTTTTTAGACAGAGTCTCCATCTGTCGCCCCAACTAGAGTATAGTGGTGGCATCATCATAGCTTACAGCAACCTCAAACTCTTGGGCTCAAGCAATCCTCCTGCCTCACTGTCTCCAGTAACTGGAACTACAGGCACCTGCCACAACACCTAGCTAGTTTTTCTGTTTTTAGTAGAGACAGGATCTTGCTCCTTGCTCAAGTTGGTCTCAAATTCCTGGCCTCATGTGATCCTCCTGCCTCAGCCTCCCACAGTGCTATGATTATAGGAATGAGCCACACTGCACATGGCCTGGGCTTCATTCTTTAAGCTTTGGACATCACTTTCCCCTCAAAGCCCTCCTTACCCACCAGGTTCTCCCATCCCAGCCCTGGGGCTCTGAGCACCTCTACACGGCCTTATGACCTTCATGTTCCCACTAACCCTTTCCTGAGCTTGTTTCCCACCCTTGAGCATGTACCTGGGCCTCAGTGAGCACCTCGATGCCATAGGTGCGGAAGAACTCCTTAGGCCTCAGGGCCAGCTGCTCTGGCTGTGTGTCCAGTGACTGCAGGAGACAGCCAGCTTGAGACGGGGCCAGGTGGCCACTGTTCCATGTTACGGTAAAGCACGCAGGGTCCAAGGAGGGTGAGCCCCAGGTTACACAGGGGCTGTAGGACAGAACTCAACAAACCCAGATCTTTTGGGGGCACCAAGGACAGGCCTCCCCCAAGTGGAGAAGGACACAGGCCTAAATGGTACCCAGAGGGAAGGGTCCCCATTCCACCTTGCTAAGCTTGGGCCGGTCATAGGGGAGGTGTCGGTCCAGCGTGCACAGGACGATCCGGTCGGAGAAGCCCTCCTGCCGCAGTGTCTCCGCACACACCAGCCCAGCTGCACCTGAAGTGGGGGTGCCATAGGCCAGAGCCCACTCCCCTCCACTCCCATTTCCCTCCCTGTCCCTCACACCCCACCACCAACCTGCACCCACAATGAGCACATTGGTGCTGCCGCTGTGTCCAGCACTCGGAGAGATACACTTGGCCATCACCTTGGTCCTTCGCTGTAGCTGCAGGGCCTGGGGATAGTAGGAGGGTGGAGGCTAGCTGAGAGCTGGGATCATGGCCATCCTCTGTGAGCCATCACTCCACTGGGCAAGTCCAACCCAACCTCATCCCCACCACATGGCTCCTCACTTGCTCCCCAGACACATGTGCCAGGCTCCCTCCCGCCACAGGGCCTTTACACATTAAGTTCTCTGGGCCAAGCCGCCCTCCACATCCATCCTTTCTGCCTGAGCCCAGAGGTATCTACTCACCTGCTTGCTGGCCCGGACATACACCTTCTCCTTTTCAATCTTCACCTGCAAGGGTTGCATTGCCCAGGACCAGCCCCCCAACCCTGTATCTCCAGGCTCCCACCCACCACACCCTGGCCCCACCTGGAACTTGGGCAGACTGTCCAGGCCGGGGAAGTCCTCCAGGTCCCCAGTGCTGATGTTGAAGCAGGCTCCATGCCAGGGGCAGCGTACCCGACCACGTGACAGCACGCCTGGGGGCGGGGGTGCTAGGCTGGGGCCACCAGCAGGGGTTCCTCTCCAAGGATCCCTGTGTCCCAGCAACTGCTAGCGCTTCCCCCACAGCCCAGGAGACCCCATTAATAGATGAGGACCCTGAAGCCCAGAGAGGAGCCACACCCCCGCCCTCCATGGGAACCCTGGTCATCTCACCTTTCACCAGGGGTGCTCCATAATGGGGGCACTTGTGGCCCAGGGCATGGAACTCCCCATTGTCCTTCACCAGCAACACCTTCCCCCAGCCCAGCTCCACTTCCCGCATCCTGGGGAGCAGCTGCACTCAGAGATCAGGCCACACTCCTGCGGGCACCTCCTCCCAGAGTCCAGCCTTCTGGGGAGCAGGCTCAGACCAGCAGAAGCCGCAAAGACGGTGTGACCAGGGAGGAGCTGGTCGTGGCCCCTTCCGGGATCCCCCATCCATGGCTTGTACCTTCCCCTCCCACCTTGGCCCTCTGATCCCCCTCCCACGCCCAGCACACACTGGCCATTCTCAAGGTCCTTGACATGGCAGACGGCAGCCTCCACGCAGTCCTGGGGGCCAGGGTAGGAGTGAGGGGTGGGCAGGCGCTCCTCTGTGTGGAAGTGGCGGGCGGTGCCATTGCCCTGGTAGGCACGAGGGCTGCCCTTCCCACTGGCTGACAGCTCCTCCTTGCCCCGCTCCTTCTCGGGCAACACCACCTCAATCTTGAGCTCCACTGTGGGGGACAGCACCGTGAGCCCCCAACTTGGCCCTGTCCTCTCCCACATCAAGCTGGGTGCAAAGACCAGCTCTTCTGGGTGCCAGGAGGTTCAGACCTGCCCTGTGACCTCTCCAGAACTCCCTCTGCCTCACCAACAAAGAGCCATAAAGAGAGCAAGAAGCAGAGGAAAAGTGGCTCTGGGTCTGCTTGAATTATTCTGTTTGGTTCTTTTTTCTTTCTTTCTTTCTTTTTTTTTTTTGTAGAGTCAGAGTCTCACTTTATCACCCTCGGTAGTGTACCATGGCATCACACTGCTCACAGCAACCTCCAACTCCTGGGCTTAAGCAATTCTCTTGCCTCAGCCTCCCGAGTAGCTGGGACTACAGGCGCCCACCACAACACCTGGGTATTTTTGTTGTTGTTGTTGCAGTTTGGCCGGGGCTGGGTTTGAACCTGCCACCCTTGGTATATGGGGCTGATGCCCTACCCACTGAGCCACGGGTGCAGCCCTGTATGGTTCTTTTTTCAATTGCAAAGTTAATGAGGGCTGGGTACGGTGGCTCCCGCCTGTAATCCTAGCACTTGGGAGGCTAAGATGGGTGGATTGCCTAAGCCAGAGCAAGGCCCCATTTCCAAAAATAGCCCAGCGTTGTGGTGGGCACCTGTAGTCTCAGCTACTAGAGAGGCTGAGGCAAGAGAATCACTTGAACCCAACGGTTTGAGGTTGCTGTGAGCTGTGACGCCACAGCACTCTACCAAGAATGACAAAGTGTGACTCTTTCTCAAAAAAAAAAAAAAAAAGTTAATGAGGGAGGCACAGGTCAGAGTTCTTTTGACTCTGAAACTCTCCCTTCTCCTGGAATCTATGTGGAGGAAAAAATCCTGAGGCCCTAAGTCTCACATCTTCTGATGGACAATACTGTATGACTCATGTGCAGACCCAGGTCCAAAACTGGCCACAGCTCAGTTCCTGGCTGGTGAATCTGGGTGACAGGAAATTGAGAGTTCATTGTTCTGTTCTTACAACTTTCCCATAGGTTTTAACTATTTTTTTTTTTCAAAATAAAAAAAAGTACATAGCACAAGTTTAACTTCTTTTTTTTTTTTTTTTGTAGAGACAGAGTCTCACTTTATGGCCCTCGGCAGAGTGCCGTGGCCTCACACAGCTCACAGCAACCTCTAACTCTTGGGCTTACGTGATTCCTCTAACTCTTGGGCTTACGTGATTCTCTTGCCTCAGCCTCCTGAGCAGCTGGGACTGCAGGCATGCACCACAACGCCCGGCTATTTTTCTGTTGCAGTTTGGCCGGGGCTGGGTCCGAACCCGCCACCCTCAGCATATGGGGCCGGCGCCCTACTCACTGAGCCACAGGCGCCGCCAGTTTAACTTCTTTTTGAGACAGAGTCCCACTATGTTGCCCTGGGTAGAGTTCTGTGGCATCACAGCTCAAAGCAACCTCCAAACTCCTGGGCTTAGGTGATTCTCTTGCCTCAGCCTCCCGAGTAGCTGGGACTATAGGCACCCACCACAACACCCGGCTATTTTTTGTTGCAGTTTAGCTGGGGCCAAGTTCCAGCCTCGGTATACAGGGCCAGCGTCCTACCCACTGAGCCACAGGTGCTGCCCACAACTTTAACTTCTAAAGTAGCTATTCTCACCAGTTTGAGAATCGTTCATCATTAACCAAGTGCTGGGTTTTCAGTACAGGGCTCTGGGGCTCTGGGGAGTGACCCTCACAGGGCTGGGGTACACGTGCACAGCACAGAGGGGGTGCATGCCCCCAGTGATGTCCACACAGAAGATACTTTCTCTGTGTGACTGGAGGCCTAGTCTAGAGGAGAGGTAGCTGGAGATTGTCATTTTCTTCTTTATACTTTTCCACATTTTCCAAATTCCCTACGACGTGCCTGGGTTATTTTTCTAATTAGAAGGGAACAATAAACAGAATTTTTAGCAGCGATAATCCAGCCTCCCGCACGGCTGCTACAGGGAGGACGTGTGTGATGGATGCTAAGCCCCTGGCACGGAGTGAGCCGGATGCCAGAGCAGGGGTGCCTCTCTCCATCTCCAGGGTACCAGCCTGCAGTTTCCTCCTGGATTCATCTCTCATCCCCTCCGCCTCAGACCTGACAGCCCAGAAACAAAGACCCCATCCTAGCTGCTTTGATGACACACACTCTTGGCCTTTGCCTGTGTAGTCCCCTCGACGGGACTGCTATCCCTGCTCATCCACCCAGACACAGATCAGGAGCTGCCTCTCCTGGCTGCCCCAGTCCAGCATGCCCTCATCTCATGCTGCGCTAATCCCCCACCCTGGCCAGGCCCTGGAGCCTTAGAGGGCAGTTCTCCTCCCCATCCTTATGTCCCAGCCCCCAGCTCAAGCCCAGACTCAGCAGGGAAGAAGGCCAGAAGGTCAGTTCCTTGACTTCAGCCTGGCAGGAGGGGGTGCAGAGCTGTGGAGGCTGTCAAGTCAGGTGGGGGGTCATGGGTGGGGTGTTTCCCCTCCATTTTCTACATTTTATGTAATGGTGTTAGAATGTTTTCAGAAGAATTAAAAAGAAAAATACTTTGGATTCAGCTGACACCACAATGAGCTGTGGAGCTCACAGGAACAGGCCGGTGGGGGGCAGGGGTGCAGATTATGGCCAAGCCAGGCTATTTTCATTCTCTGCCTCCTTCCAGAAGGCTCAAAGGTATGCTTGCCCATGTAGTCTAATGGAAGCACTAAGTCAGGAGCAGCAGTGGAAAGGTGGATGTTGGAGGGGGTAATCTCTGCTCACCCATAGAATCAACCCCAGTTATATGACTCCCAGCTGCCCATAAGACCCTTTGGTCCTTTTTTTTTTTCTTGTAGAGACAGAGTCTCGCTTTATCGCCCTTGGTAGACTGCTGTGGCATCACAGCTTACAGCAACCTCCAGCTCCTGGGCTTAGGTGATTCTCTTGCCTCAGCTTCCCCAGTAGTTGGGACCACAGGCAGCCGCCACAACGCCCGGCTATTTTTGTTACAGTTTGGCCCATCCAGCGCCGGCCCCATATACCGAGGGTGGCAGGTTCAAACCCGGCCCCGGCTGAACTGCAACAAAAAAATAGCCAGGTGTTGTGGCGGCGCCTGTAGTCCCAGCTACTTGGGAGGCTGAAGCAAGAGAATCACTTAAGCCCAGGAGTTGGAGGTTGCTGTGAGCTGTGTGATGCCATGGCACTCTACTGAGGGCCTAAAGTGAAACTCTGTCTCTACAAAAAAAAAAAAAAAAAAAAAAGATGCTGCCTTCCTTACAAAACAAAACACAGTGCCTACCTCTTTGGTGATAGTGAATGTTGAAGGAGATAGTATGTGTAATCCAGAGTAGAAGCTCAGCAAATGGAATTGGTAGTAGTGTTTTATCAGTTAGCTTTGAGCCTCCTAGCAGCCATGGTAAGAAGGGAAAGCCTTCAGGTAGTACATTGGCCTACTAAAAAGTACCCTGTTTCCCCGAAAATAAGACAGTGTCTTATTTTAAGGTGTGCTCCCAAAGATATGCTAGGTCTTATTTTCAGGGGACGTCTTATTGTTCCTGTAAGTAGGTCTTATTTTCGGAGGATGTCTTATGTTCAGGGAAACAGGGTAGGTGACCAGATGTCAACAGAACTGCACTTCTCCCTAATTCTGCGCCAGTCAGAGACTGGCCTGGCATCTTCTCATCAAGAACATGGAACCAAGAGGACAGCTCAGGCAGCATATGCTGTACGCTGATGTACACTGAGACACAGAATCAAGTGGACAGGATAGAAAGTGAAACATTTGAAGACTCTGTCTAAAAAAAAATATACACCAAGCACAATGGCTCACACCTGTAATCCTAGCAATCTGCGTGGCCAATGCAGGAGGATCTCCTGAACTCAGGAGTCCAAGAAAGTGAAGAATTTGTACAAAGATCTACTGCTTGCTCTGGTCTCCCCAGCTGAACACTCATGGCCCAAATGTTCTCACTCCCTGAAGTTCTCTGAGCCTCGTCCCTGACCTGCCTAGTGTGGGTATCTGGACCTGAGCCTCTGGCTATAGCCCACAGGGGAACCCTATACCCACAGAGAGTCCAGCTCAGAGAAGAAGGGATAATAATGTTCCACAAGTGCTTCCTGTGTGCCAGGCCCCATGCGGACACTAAGCTCAGAGAGGTGAAATCACCTGCCCAACACCACACAGCCACAAGACTGGATTTGGTCTCAAAAGTCCATGCTTTTAGCATTGCCTATGGGGTGGTGACAGTGGCCAGCCCCCCACACTGGAAGTCCTGGGACTGCATGTCCCAGGCAGACTAGCCCTTTGGGGGCCTTTAAAAGAACCTGCAGGTGACATCTTCTCTCAGGGTCTCCTGCTAGCCCAGTAGTCCCACAGGCAACCAGTATGGGACCGCTGGCATCCTTCTGCCCACCTCTAAAAGTGGAGAGCAATGGATCTCATTTGCCTAAGGCATGCTTTGGGGCAAGGAAGATGGTGGGATCTAGCCAGGCCTGGGTATCCATAGCACAGGATTTGGGGAAGGGAGACTGGCAGGCATGTCCCTCTGCCTGGTGGGGCAGCACAGCTCTCCTCCCTCCCCTAAGTTCTCCGTCAGACCCAGGAAAAGGAGAAAAAGCTCATGAGCTCCAAGGTAATGGAGCCGACCAGTATCAGGTAAGGGGAGCTGGGGCAAGCTGGCCAGGGAAGGGTGGCTGGTGGGGGCAGGTGCAGCACTGGCTGGGCTTTAGACACCTCTCTGGGCCTCAGTTTCTCCATCTGTGACATGGCTGCATGCCACTCCCTCCCTAGGTGTTGTGAGGTGGAAAAGGGACAGTGGGGCCTGGAGGGAGAGCCCCACAAACATGAGTCTCCAGTGGAGAGCAGTCCCTGGCCTCCCCCAGCATCCGAGATGCCCCACTTCTGGCTGTAACTGCTCAGGCTGGGCAGGGTGGATATTTCCTGTACAAATGGAGGGGTGTGCCCAGAACGGCCCAGGAAGCTGCCTGAGAGCACATGGGGCACGGGGCTGGGGTGGGAGAGGTAAAGCCACCAGGGACCTGCCTGCTGTCTCCTCACAGCAAGTACAGAGGTCAGAGTGCTCAGGCCCATTTTGTAGAGAGGCAACATGAGGGTCAGTGAAGTAATTTGCATGTACTAGGTCACACAGTGACTGAGAGTGTCCCCAGAAGCCCACTTCCCAAGCCTTGAGGGACACAGTTCCCTCCCCTCCCCCACAACAGGAGGAACCCTCTTCTGCCCTTTCCAAGAAGGGTGCAGCTGCTATTCCCACCATTAGCACCCAAAGCCCCAGATAAAGATGGGCATCCAGTGGAGGGGGGCCGGGAGAGCTGCTGCAGGCCCCCACTCCCTGCTGCCTGCAGCGTATTAACATTCTGAGCGGCTCCTGCCTAGCCTGACCTACTTCGGTGGCAAGTGCAGAGGGGGAGGAGGAGCAGGAGAAGAGAGAGGAGGGAGAAGGAAGGATGAAGGCAAGAGAGAAGATGTACCTGGCTTGGGCTTGGAGAAGCAGCCACCCATGGCGAGTGGCCTGAGGCTGGATGGGCCAGAGGAGCACCGATGGTGGGCTGTCAAAGACCTAGGGCGCCCCCCATGGGGCTGGACCCCCAGGTGGCCCTTAGAGATGCCATCCCAGCTGGAGCTGCCTCCAGGACCTGCATCAGGAAAGGGCTTTGATGGGGGTATGGGGAGAGACACGGAGATAAGCTTCTGAAAGTCTTGCATTTGAACTGGGAGCCCATGAATGTAGGGAAACTGGCATGGGACCCCGGAATGCACCTCCCCTTTAGGGCTGTCCAACCCAGCACCCTTAGTCCCCCCTCTTGCATTTGCCTGGGCTGTCCCTGCACACCAGGGGAGCCCCAACCTCAGCCACCCATAGTCCAGTCCCACAACTGCTTTGTCCAAGAAGTCCTCCCAGATTTCTGCTTTCCCAGCAGGCTCTCCACCCCTGACTTCCCCTCTAGAAATCCCACAGCCTGGTAGGTTTTCCTGGGAGGCCACAATGCCTGGGGTCAAAACTTGAGTCATCTGGGGCAAGCCAAGGACCTCCTGGACCTTGGGTTTCTCCTTTCTACAATGGGGGGGCAGTGATACTGGCTTCCTCCTAGCCCCAGCCCCGCCATGGTTAGCCCTCTAATACCCACCTCCTCTAAGGGCCATCGCTTCTCCTTGTTTCCAGCCTGAGACTGCCTGGCCTTGGAAGGCCAGGCAAAGAGGGCAGGGGTCCAGGAGGCGGCCCAGACTCCACCCCTCCTCCCAGCAGGAGCTATGGTCAGGAGCATTGGGGGTGGGTATGGGGCGGGGCAAGTCTCTGGTCCCCAGGGAAACCCAGCTCTCTGGTGAACAAAAATGGGCTGCCAGCCCAGGCCTGACAGGGTTAGGGGAGAGGGGAAGCCAGGCACATAGTCCTGCCACCACCCATGCCCAGAAGCCATAAGCTCCTCCACCCTCACTGAGGTCCATCACTAATGCCCACCAGGCCTGTGGTACTGAGTTCACACCCAGCAGCAGATGGAGAAAGAGGATGGGGTGGGGAGGAAAAGGGTAGGTCTTGTCAAGGTCAGGCAGCAGGTGGGGGTATGTGTATGGCCTCCCCCCTCCCCGCTTTAGTTAATTCTAAGAGAAATCCGTGCTGCCATGCCAAGGTGCCCTCAAGGCCACAGCATGGGCCTTCTGGAAGATGCAGCTGATAGGTGGACTTTGGAAGGGCCAGGACAAAGGCGTGACCACCCTATTGTCAACTGACCTCTACACTGTTCTTTCCTCAAGTCTAACTAGAGGTGGGGCTAACCCACTGGGTCTGGCTCAGATTCCTGGCCAGCTTGTGGGCGGGTGCCTGAGGGTAAGGAGATGGGAAAGGGAGGAAGACAGGCTGGGGAAGACCTTTTTCTGCCTGGCTCCAACCTTACAGACCTTATGGCCCTAGAGTCACCCAGTACAGGCCAGGAGAGGGTGGCTCCCAAAGCCACCTGGGCTACCCCACCTGCCCCTTCCTTGGGGCCCCTCCATGGGTCCAGCTTCACCTCTGTCTCAGCCCTGTCCTTTCCTTCCTGCATGGCCTCAAGGCCTCACCTGCTGGGCCACAGACTGAAGAAGAGGTAAGACCTGGTCTTTCCACTAGAGGCCTGTCCCAGCTGTTCCCTTCCTTCCCTGGTTCACAAGGGTGTCTCAACCCTCCAGGGCCTCAGGTGTAGAAGGAGACTGGGTTGGGCTTTATTGCCTCCCCCCACTGCAGGCTAGGTCACCCTGCTCAGGCAGTGGGTGAGGGGCCCCCAAGTTTGTGCAGAGCGTAGTCTGCTTTCTGCAAGCTGCCCTCTGCTGAAAAGTTCTAGCAGTGAGCAGTGCTAACTGCTCACCAAGAGCCTGTGTCCCTTCCCAGGTACCCCAGCAACCTGTGAAGCAGGTAATAAATTCCCTGCACCTCACACAGGAGCCCCTGCCCTCTCCCCCAGGGCACCAGAGTCCCCGCTAACGTGTCCTCTACCTCCCCTCTTCGCCCCATAGAGGGGTCCTGCCCAGCTTGGCCTCAGTGTCCGCTCCTCAGCCTGCATCTAGGTTTGGGGGCTTGGCTCCCTCCCATCCCCTCAGGGCTCAGACGCAAACCTCTGGTCCACTCTCACTGCCTTTGCACGTGCAGTTGCCATCAGCCTTGCCGGCTCCGTCCCGGTCCCCTGCCAGACTCTGCAGCCCAGGAAGGGGACTGTCACACAGTGGGGTCCCTGCGGCCAGGGGAGAAGGACGAGTTCGCTGCAGCCCCTGGCCTGTCTCTCTGGTCCGACTGCCCAGCCCCAGCCCCCAACGCGCCGACCCCGGGTCCGAGACCCCCCGGGAGGCTGGGTGGGGACCGAGGTCCCGAGGGCCAGGGTCCCCGGGCGGTCTCTCACCTGGCTCGGCGCAGGCCTGGGCTGGGAAGGCGCTCGGGGCCGCGGCCGCGGGGCGGGGGGGGGACGGGGAGGAGCGGGCGGGGGCGGGGCCGGCGCTGCGGAGACACTGCGGCCGGGAGCCCGCGGCGTCCAGTACCGCCCCGCCGGGCTCCGAGGGTGGGGGGCGGTCAGAGGTCAGGCCGGGCCTTGGCTGTCCGCTCCTAGTCGCTGGATGTGTGTGGGGTGTGGGGCAGCGGGGGTCCCTCCGGACACGGACGCCTCCAGCTACGTCTGGGTGTCCAGGGATGCCGAGTTGCCCCAAGTCCAGTTGGGGTTCTTTTTCCATTTTTCTCTTTCCTAAGTCTCCCAACCATATGTGGGCAGCTTCTGGGGGAAGGTGAGCTACTCGGAAGAAATCTCTCCAAGAAAGAAAACCCGAATCACACGCAGGTGCCCCACAGATGCCATCACCCCTTTGGGGAATTCAGTTTCTCAGGCCTCCTAGCTCTCACCAGACACTCTGCTCACAGGCATAATAATAGAGTTTGTTTGTTTTTTTTTAATTTTTTGAGACAGAATCTCACTATAGAGTGCGTGGCGTCACAGCTCACAGCAACCTCCAAATCCTGGGCTCAAACGATTCCTCTGCCTCTCAAGTAGCTGGGACTACAGGTCCCCACCACGATGCCAGGCTATCTTTTGGTTGCAGCCATCATTGTTGTTTGGTGAGTCCTGGCTGGATTCGAACCTGCCAGCTCAGGTGTATGTGGCTGGTGCCTTAGCAGCTTGAGCCACAGCTGCCAAGCTCTTACATGCATTTCATTTCATTTCTTTCTTTAACCATTGCAACACCTCAAGGAGGAAGATTTTCTCTATCTCAAATTTATAAATAGGGAAACTGAGGTTCAGAGAGGTTAGGAACAAATTGGTAAGTGGCAGAGCAGGGACTTGAATCCTGGCAGACTGGCTCCACTGGGCTGGGCTGAGGCAGAGAGGTGTGGGAGTGGGAGGGTTCAGGCCTGCCAGGCTCAGCCAAAGCCACAGGGTCTCCAGTGGAGTTCAAGTCCTGTTCTGTGACCATGGCAGTCAATGAACCCCTCTGCCCCAGCTTCCCCAGGACACAGCAAGTGACTGCAGTGCCCTCCCCCTAGACTGCTGCTAGGACTCTATGACAGGTGCAGAGCCAGGCATGGGACATAAGGGGCAGTCAGTGGGAAGTGGGATGGGGGCTGCTAAGTTTGGAGAACCAGAGATGAAATGGGGAGACAGGTCAGTGCGGGGGTTGTGAGGAGGCCAACAACCTGGGGAAACACCCCAACACAGGGCAAGGGCAGCCCTGATACAGGGCAAGTTCACTGTGGCACCCTTGGCTCTGGGGACCCAGCTCACTCGAGGTTCCTTCTTCCCTATGGTGGGGCAGAAATTGCAAGATCTTTATGGAAGGCTGGGAAGGCAATAGCATTCTAGCAGCCTTGACTATACCAAATGGTGCAAATGGCTGGGTTGTGGTGAGGCAACCTGGGATGGCTGGGAGCACCCACTCTCCACCCCACCCCTGGCCCTGCAGATACTCCAAAGGCAGGGAGGGAATTGCTGAGTTTGGAGAAACAGTGAGTATGGGGAAGGTCAGCCCACTGCCTGTGAGGGGCTGATCCCTAGGCATCTCCACCATTCAGCAAGCTTGTCCCTGCCCTCCTCACTTTACTCTCTCCCAGTTTCCCCAGTGCCCCACACCCCTCACCCTAGGGTCTCCAAGCAGGGGTGTGTAGGATGGTCCTTGTTTAGGTGAGAAAGTGAGCGATTAGGGCGGCGCCTGTAGCTCAAAGGAGTAGGGTGCCGGCCCCATATGTCGGAGGTTGCGGGTTCAAACCCAGCCCTGGCCAGAAACTGGGAAAAAAAAAAAAAAAAGAGTGATTACAGCTTATATGTCTAACATTGGGGTTGCTACTGGCGCCCCCTGGAGGCCAGTCTGAGGGTCAACAGGGCCCTCTCTGAGCCTTGGAGTTCTGGGGCAGGAGCAAGACCGGGGGTCCCTTCCCTGAAGCCTGATGTGGATTTCCAGATGGGGAGACCTCCGTTTAACTAACGGATCCTCGGGTATTGTTGAGGGACTGACACACAACAGCTAACACCTGAGCTGAGGGCAGCTCTGTGTGTGTGTGTGTGTGTGTGTGTGTGTAGAGGGGAAGCTGGATACCAGAGTGCACACAGCTGGCGCTATGGTGATTTATTCACGTGAAAGCAGAGGTTGGGGAGCCATCCCCTGCACAGTCCTTGACTCCCTGCCTCGCCTCCCCAAGCTACTGCATTCCAGCCTGTCCCCAGCCCAAGTGTCAGGTCCCCTGACCACCATGTTCCCAGGGGCTCTGTAACTCTACTTTCAAGGCTAGCCCCAGTGACCTCTTCAGTGCTCATCAAGTGGCTGGTTTTACTGCCTGCACTGTCCTATTCCCAGGCTGTGGGGTAACCAGTCCTAATCTCAGTCCTCATGGAGAGAGGAAGCAGGAAGTTAGGACAGCCACTGGTAAGAGTTCACCAGAAGGAAAAAAAAAAAAAAAAAAAGAGTTCACCAGAAGGGGTGGTGCCTGTGGCTCAAGGAGTAGGGCGCTGGCCCCATATACTGGAGGTGGTGGGTTCAAACCCGGCCCCAGCCAAAAAAAATGGAGTTCACAAAAAAGAAAGGAGTTCACCGGAGGGTCCGAAAGGAGTTCACCGGAGGGTCCAGTGGCTCATGGCTATAATCTCAGCACTCTGGGAGGCCGAGGCAGGTGGATCACTTGAGCTCAGGAGTTTGAGACCAACCTGAGCCAGACCGAGACCCTGTCTCTACTAAAAATAGAAAACTAGCCAAGTGTTGTGGTGGGCACCTGTAGTCCTAGCTACTTGGGAGGCTAAAGCAAGAAGATTCCTTGAGTCCCGAAGTTTGAGGTTGCTGCGAGCCCTGGGGTTGAGTGCCATAGCTCACAGCAACTTCAAAGTCCTAGGCACAAGTGATTCTTTTGCTGCAGCCTCCTGAGTAGCTGGGAGCATAGGCACCCACCACTTCACCTGGCTACTTTGTTTTTTGGGAGACGGGTCTCACTCTTGTGCAGGCTATCCACTCGCCTTGGCCTCCCAGAGTGCTGGCCTTCTGACGATTTTCCTTCTCTTTTTTTTTTTTGAGATGGAGTCTCACTTTGTCACCTTTGGTAGAGTGCTGTGGTGTCTTAACTCACAGCAACCTCAAACTAGGGCTCAGCCTGAGAATCAAGGCATTGATTCTCTTGCCTCAGCCTCCCAAGGTGCTCACCACAACACCCCACCATTTTTATTATTTATTTATTTATTTTGCAGTTTTTGGCCAGGGCTGGGTTTGAACTCATCACCTCTGGCATATGGGGCCAGCGCCCTACCCCTTTAGCCATAGGCACGGCCACCCCACCATTTTAGAGATAGGGTCCGGCTCTAGCTCAGGCTGGTCTTGAACTCATGAGCTCAAGTAATCCACCCGCCCTGGCCTCCCAGAGTGGTAGAATTACAGGCGCAAGCCACCTTGCCCAGCCCTGAGGATTTTCTGTCATTAAAAGATTGGCAACAACTACCACACCCCTAGTGACAGTTAAGCTAGTATGAAATGCCCTAGCCAAGTGGTGGAATATTTCTTAGACATACAAATTTATCTACAGAGTGTTCATAATAGTGTTATAAATATTCTTTTTTTCTTTTTCTAGAGACAGGGTTCCACACAATCACCCAGGCTGGAGTGCAATGGTATGATCATAGTTCACTGTATGTAATCTTGAACTCCTGGGCTCAACTGATTTTCCTGCCTCAGACTCCTGATTAGCTGGGACTACAGGTGTGTGCTATAATGCCCAGTTAAATTTTCTTTTTTTTTTTTTTTGCAGTTTTTGGCCGGGGCTGGGTTTGAATCTGCCACCTCTGGCATATGGGGCTGGCGCCCTACTCTTCTGAGCCACAGGTACTGCCCATGCCCAGCTAAATTTTAAAAAAAAATTTTTGGAGATAGTATCCCACAGTGTTGTCCAAGTTGGTCTCAAACTCCCCGCCAAACTCCAGATCCTCTTGCCTTGGCCTCCCAAAGGGTTGGGATTACAGTTATGAGATAGCATGGCTGACCTACAAATATTTTCTTTACATTGCTGGTTAAAGTATAAATTGAGATAACTCCTACAGAGGGCAATGTGAAAACAGGTCTCAAATTTGCAGATGTCCAGAACTTTTGACTCAAGAATCCCACTCAGACGTGGCTTATTGTACCCTCAATGAATCCCCAACAATAAAAAAAAAAAAAAGTTTAAAAAAAAAAAAAAAAGAATCCCACTCAGGCAAATTTGTTTTAATGCATCTGACTAGCTGAGATTGGAGAAGACTTAAATGTCCATTAACAGGGAACCATTAAATGAGTGACAGTACATCCATCTTGTGGGATACTATACAGACATGAAAAGGAACAAAACAGTATGGTGATTCATAACAATTTCTTTTTCTTTTTTTCTGTAGAGACAGAGTCTCACTTTATGGCCCTCAGTAGAGTGCCGTGGCCACACACAGCTCACAGCAACCTCCAACTCCTGGGCTTAAGCGATTCTCTTGCCTCAGCCTCCCGAGTAGGTGGGACTACAGGCGCCCGCCACAACGCCCAGCTATTTTTTGGTTGCAGTTTGGCCGGGGCGGGGTTTGAACCCTCCACCCTCGGTATATGGGGCCGGCGCCTTACCGACTGAGCCACAGGCGCCGCCCAATTCATAACAATTTCTAACACACATTGAGGGAATAAGGCAAAGTGAAGAACAGCAAATAATCTATGAGATCTTTTGTATAGAGAAAAAAATAGATAAAAGAGTATTTACAGATGCAGATGTATCTGCTCCTATAACAATGATTCTGGGAAGACTTTAAGTACAATAAATTGGAAACAGGCAAATGCGATGGTTCTGGGGAGCCCTCCGGAGACGGAAGCGCTGGTGGCTGCTGGGCCTCACTCTTGTGTCCCAGCCTCCTGCAACCCCACGGCACTCCTCGCGCTTCGCTACCAGCCGGCAGCTTCAGACCCCGCCGCCCCCAACCTCCGCAGTCCCTGGATACCCTCATTTCTGAGGATGCTGAAAGCCACGGGCGCTGCAGAACGTCCAGGAAGGGGGTCAAGCCCTTTCTGGGGCCCGAGTCCCCGGAAGCACCTGCGACCCTAGAGCTCCATCTGCCTCCACACCCATCCCGCGCGGGGTTGACCACCTTCTAAATAAACCCCTGCCCTTCACACCTTCTGGTGCGATGTCCACCCTTCCTGGACCCGGCGCCAGAGGCCACCTCGGTTGCAGAGGGACGGGGACTGACTGCCGTAGCTCAGTCTGGGGATGGGAAACCGGAGTTAAGACGTCTGGGGCACCCGGGGCCAGGCGCGGCCCAGCCAGGAGGGCGCCACCGTGGTCGTCCGGAAAGCTGGCGGGTGACCGTCCAGGGCCGTCCGGGCCGCCGCGCCCCGTTTCTGAGAACGCCTTCGGGGACCGTGAGCGTGGCGACCCCGCGCCCTCCGCGCAGTAGGGCCCCCAGCCCGCCCCGCTGACCGCGCCTGGGAACGTCGGGGACAGGGAGGGCGCCCGGGAAGGAAGCTCGATCCTGCGCGGGCCACCGCCTGGCAGACCCCAGCCTCGCTCTCGCAGAGCTGGAACCACAGTGAAGGGGTCACTGGCCCAGAGGTTCTCAAACTTCGCTGCTCATTAAAGCTCCCTGGAGAACTCCAGCTCCCAGACCCACGAAATCAGATCTTAGCGCGGGACTGGCGGGGCTGCTCCTCTGCCCACACTTCTCTCCTGGCGCAGACAGGAAGCCACCCCGAGCCCGCCTGGCTCCACAGCGCCCCTCCTGGTCAGGGCGCTCGTCACCAAGTCTGCAGCCCTAGCTGGCGAGAGCTGGCCGGGTTTCCTGCAGGCCGGCTATGGTTGCAGCCGAGCCAGGGACACGGAGGACTGCAAGGACAGGGTCAGGTGAAAACAGTGGGATGGGGGGGAGGAGGGGGGATACCGACTTGACCAGAGAAAAGCTTTCCAGACCTGGGCGCTGGGCGAGCTCAACCGCTAACCTAGGAGAGAGGCAGGCAGAGGAGTATCCTTGTAAGAGCATTGCTGACCAAGATGCACCTTTTCAAACTGAAGGTATTTTTTAAAGGTGTTTCTGGAGTAGTGTCTTTTCCAGAATGGCCTGCAGGTTTTGGTATTTCCATTCAAGACAGACTTTTCTCTCAAATTCAGCAGTCCTGAAAGTAGGAGTGAGGGACTACACTAACAGCATAGTTCTGTATAAATATGGGTTGGTATTTCCTGGGGTTTTACCACAAGAACATTTAGACCTCTCAATACACGAAGACATGGGAATAGAGTACAGGTGAAGTCAAAGATAAAATGTGCCACGCTGGTCACTTTAAAGATCTAAGGGTTTGCTAGGAGAGCCACATGCAGGCAGGAACAGAAAAGGATTTAAGAAAGCCCTCCGGTGGTGCTTGTGGCTCAACGGAGTAGGGGCCCCAGCCCCATATACTGAGCTGGCGGGTTCGAATCCAGCCTGGGCCTGCCAAACAACAATGACGGCTGCAACCAGAAAGCCCTAACCTGGGACAGAAGAGGCTGCTCATGTCCCTTTCCCATGACTTCTGTTTGAAACTATTCAATTCTGGTTAGCTCACACTGAACAGATATTTAATAGAAGCCTTGGGGCGGCGCGGGCCCCATATACGGAGGGTGGCGGGTTCAAACCCAGCCCCGGCCAAACTGCAACCAAAAAATAGCCAGGAGTTGTGGCGGGCGCCTGTAGTCCCAGCTACTCGGGAGGCTGAGGCAAGAGAATCGCTTAAGCCCAGGAGTTGGAGGTTGCTGTGAGCTGTGAGGCCACGGCACTCTATGGAGGGCCGTAAAGTGAGACTCTGCCTCTACAAAAAAAAAAGAAAAAAAGCAGCAGCAGCAGCCTTGGCCAGGTGTGGTGGCTCACACTGGTAATCCCAGCACTCTGGGAGGCTGAGGCGGGTGGATTGCCTGAGCTCATGAGTTTGAGACCAGCTTGAGCCAGAGCTAGACCCTGTCTCTAAAAATAGCTGAGGCTCGGTGCCTATAGCTTAGTGGCTAGGGAGCCAGCTACACCAAGGGTGGCGGGGGGTTCGAACCCAGCCTGGGCCTGTCAAACAAAAATGGCAACTACAACCAAAAAAATAGGCAAGAGAATTGCTTGAGCCCAAGAGTTTGAGGTTGTTGTGAGCTATACCACTCTACAGTGGGTGACATAGTGGCACTCTGTCTCAAAAAAAAAAAAAGCCAGGCATTGTAGCGGGTGCCTGTAGTTCCAACTACTCAGGAGGCTGAGGCAAGAGGATCGATCACTTGAGACCAAGAGTTTGAGGTTGCTGTGAGCTATGACACCATTGCACTCTACTGAGGATGACAAAGTGAGTCTCCAAAAAAAAAAAACCTCCTTTGGTTATGGGTGGCTAGAAGGAAAAACATCCAAGTTCTCTGTGGTAGTGCAATGTGTGCAAACTATTGCCTTATGCTCAGGCAGCCAAGACCATGTACCAGGGAGCCAAACTGTTTTTCTTTTGGAGGGAGACCCCTGCCCCATGTGCCCCTCTGGGTGCCCAAGTGCAGGAAAAGGCAGAGGCAAGATCCCCTCTAGCCCTTGGTCAGTAGGAACACGCTGGATTTCTGGGAAGCTCGGGAGGTCTCAGCACTTCTGAACAGCTGGGAGGCTAGTGCTGGTGGGGGCTGACTGAGACACTGAAACACCAAGCTGCTGCCACCACTGGCTGATGCAAGTTTTATTGACACAATGTACAAACAGGCCATGGAAACAAGGGTTTTGATGCTGGGACCAGTAACGTAAAATGGAATACAAAAATAAAAAGGCACTAATCTGTTAAGAAAAGACACTCAATGTATTCTAAGAATATAAGTCATTTAATACTGTTAATTTTATAGCACAAAATAAAACAAGCTATGATCCCCAAAAATAATTTTAAAAGCTTACACAGAAAATATTATTGCCTGAAGTTTATGATCTTTAAGTTACAGGTCAAAAAAGTTTTACGTTGTTGTTGTAAAACACACAGTGAAGACCGTCTAAGAAGCAAGGCCACTGTTCCTCCTGTAGGGACAATGATCCTGTCTCAGAGAACTGTCCTTCTACTCCGTTAGGATATACAACCATCTCAGTGTCCATACTGACAGCAGTTGCCAGGGATATAGTTCTCTGGTCCCAGAGGGTGGAGCTGAGGCAGAGCTCAGTGGTGTCCACAGAAATCATTAGTCTTAGGTGCTGTGTTAAAACAATCAAGAATTCATTCATTTTAAGAGGTTAATGACCACAATATTAAAGGATTAAATTATAAACACCTGACACAAAACCGCATCATCCCTTTTCAAAATAAAATGTTCATATTCCTCTGAGCAAACATTACAAGAGCAGTGGCCGTGCATCTCAGGCCCGCCTTGTCTGTAAACAGCTGTGAAGGAAAGCCAGTACAGTACCAAGCAATCATGAGCTCCATGGAGGGCACAGCTGTCCTTTCCTCCTTTCAGTTTTCCAACCATGAGCACAGAAAGTATTTAGTGTGGGTGACCAAAGTTGTCAAATGGCAGCTGGTCAACAAATCCTCCTCTTTGTCAACCACGGCATCAGGTGGCTCCACACAGCACAGACATGACAAGGACTCAAGTACTGGAGGTCCTTCCCAGGATAAATAAATTTTTAATGAAATGGTCAATGCCCCCCAGAATGTAATTGGTTTCCTTTCCAGGTGAAAAACCATACTAAGTTAATTTAACATCCAAATATTTTCTTAAACAACATAGTAGAGCAGAACGAGTAATGAACAATTACCAAAGAAAACCCACCCTCTGGGTCAGATGTGTGTTGACCTATGAAGCACAAATGTCTTAGACCAGTGGGGAACCCAGCCATGAAGCTCCAGCAGGAGTGCATTTTCATAAACTTAGTGTGAAAAAGGGGATTTCCCTGCCTGATTAAAAAACTGGTAAGGTTTTAAGTCAAAAAGTGATTACTTTTGGCACACATGTTGGGAGTTCAGAACCCAAGGCTCACCTTATTTGAGCTCTGAATCTCCTGGGCTGAAATCATAAACTGATTCATTATAAAACCAAACCCTAGGTTCATAGGTGTTTTGATTCTGAAGTGCTCCATATAATATGGGTCTTGCTATTGGTCGGTAGACATGGCTAAAGCATGACATGCTTTCCAAAATGGCAACATACTTCTTTATGCTCTGAGCCAACTGCTATAATCAAAAAGTGTCAAGCCCTTCAGCTAAATCTGGTTGTAAAAGTCTGCAAGAATTTATGCCTTTGAATGAGGTACACATTCCACCTTCTGCTGGACACTCCACTTGGGTGCCAACAAGGGTAGGCTAAACCAGGTCAACTGGTTGAATGGCAAGGGCTATCTCAAGGGAGACTTTGAGACTCTGTCACACCCCAGTACCCCCAGCACTTGTGGATACTAAGGTGGGCCTGAACTTAGTGCATGCCTACCACACGGACCCAACCAGAAGGCGGCTACAATTTTCACTGGTTAGGAAAAAGAGCTGATCTCCGAGCATTTTTGAGGAAAATCACAGAAAGGCAGTCATGTGTTATTTTTCCCAACAGACCATTAGTTTTGTCACAGGAACACTCTCAAGATTCTTTAATATGGCAGTTATCTGTCTGATGGAATACTGACTAAAGGGAAATTGAAAAAGAAATGGAAAAATGGTTGTGTTCCTGGTTTTGCCATCAATATATATTGCTCTAAACCTCAAAACCTAAGAACCTCCAGAGATAGGGCCATAGTCAGAGCAGATTATTAGTAAATGACCTCCTTAGAAAATTGCTACATTTCTAGGTCTGCAGTATTCAGTACGAGCTGAAGCTTGTCTTTACCAGGGTCCAGAAGGGAGAGCAGACTGAACTGCAGAAGGGGTCCAGAATTATTTTCTTTTTTTTGAGACGGAGTTTCATTTTGTCACCCTCAGTAGAGTGCTGTAACATCATAGCTCACAGCAACCTCAAACTCTTGGGCTCAAGTGATTCTCTTGTCTCAGCCTCCCAAGTAGCTAGGACTAAAGGCACCCGCCACAATGCCTGGTTATTTTTAGAGACAGGGTTTTGCTCTGGCTCAGGCTGATCTCAAACCTGTGAGCTTAGGCGATCTGACTGCCTTGGCCTCCCAAGTGCTGGGATTATAGGCGTGAGCCACTGCACCCAGCAAGGGTCCAGAATTCTAATCTGCTACGTGCAGATGACAGATCAGTCACACATTTGTACCAGATGGCTTGTTTTAGCTAACAGGGAAATGTTTTAACATCAGCAAACTGATAAAAAGTTAATAGTAAATTGGTTAATGGCTCTCCCTAGTCCCTAAAACACTAGACATCAAATATATTAACCAATTTCCAGGGCTTGCACTTCCTTTGCTTGGGAGCATCACAGACGCTTAGATAGTGGAACCAGTTTTAGCAGCACCATTTTTCTCTGGCAAACTGGTGAAGCTGGGCCAGGGCAGAGAGGACTGGGCTTCGGTGAATGACATTTAATGATTGATTAATGAATGCAAGGATCCTAGAACAACCACACCTTAAAAAAAAAAAAATTAACACCTAACCTTAAAAGGGTGAATTCATTGAAAAGCTGGACAAGTAACCAGCCCAGTGCTCCCCCGACCCTGCCCACTGTTCTTAGCACTGACAAAACAAGGTGAGCAAAGATTTCCCCAAAGTACCCTCTTCCCATGCTTTTGGGGCTAAAGTAATCCAAGAGGCTGTGCACATAGCTCGGCACTCCATAATTGCTTATTGTTTGCTGTCTGGTGAAACAAGGTACTATTGGCAACCAAGACAATAAAGGCCTCTGCTTCAGGGTTGTTCTTTTCATATTTCTTTAGTTATGGCAGCTTCAGTTTAGAAGCTCAGAGGCACGTGTCATTCCTTGGACTATCACAAAAATCCAACCTGCTACTTAAAAACCTGTTCAGAACACACAAGTCTACTTAAATCTTCCAAAATCAAACCGAAACAAAAGAAAACAAAGGTCAGATTTGAGGGGTTCAGGACAAAATTTTGCCTTCCTTAAGGTTCATTTCCTCTTGTCCAAAGAAAAGAAAGATGGTAGCTGAGCCACTGCTTTATGGAACAGCAACACACAGTATCTCCCCATGATCTCAAGCTTTCTCTGACCAACATGACAGAATCAGTCCCAGCTGCAAACCAGGCAGTGATGAGAAGGAAGACCCTTTCCTCATCTTCTCTCCACTTGTGTGCTTCCACCAGTACTTCCAGTTTATGATCCAAAAGAACTCTAAAATCGGCTACTCTTTGACAATACAACTATGATACAAATGCCAGGAGGCAGCCGCTGTGTGCATTCCAAATGTGTATGAGAGACCGCCAGTCTGCAGAAAGCTGGAGGTCGGCAATGCAGTGTGACCCGCCTATGAGAGAGAATGCGTTCCCACTTCAAAGGAGACTATGACAGGCAGAACGATGAAGCAGCAGAAACAGGACAACAGCAATCACTCGTTTTCATCTGGGTTTTGAGGGTCAATGATTTTGACGTGTGTAAAGGGGAAAAGCCCTTTGCGCCCATTCACTTCGCCTTCCCACTGGCCATTTATATTCATCCTTGTGACTTTCACAATGTCACCAACCTGTAGGGAAGAAGAAAGAAGACAAAGTTAGTATTTCTCTCAGGCAAGAAAAAGAGAGGTTCTATTAAACCACAAACATATAACCAAAGGAACCTATAATTTTTTTTTTTGAGACAGAGCCTCAAGCTGTCACCCTGGGTAGAGTACCGTGGCATCACAGCTCACAGCAACCTCCAACTCCTGGGCTTGAGCAATTCTCCTGCCTCCACCTCCCAAGTAGCTGGGACTACAGGCACCTGCCACAATGCTCGGCTATTTTTTGGTTGCAGCTGTCATTGTTGTTTTGTGGGCCCAGGCTGGATTCGAACCCGCCAGCTCAGGTCTATGAGGCTGGCGCCTTAGCCGCTTGAGCCACAGGTGCCGAGCATATAATATTTTTGAAAGAACTAATCTCCTTTTTAAAAATAACTCAGTACTTAAATAAAAATCAGGCAGTGCCCAATACACAAGGTGTGAGCCATTGCTGGGGGCATATCCCAGCTGGCAAGAAGTTAAGAGAAGCACTGTGCACAAAGCGGCCTTCCCCATCCCTTGAGATGAACATGTGGCTCTCTGAGAACACTTAAGGTCATACAAAATAGCGTATTAAAAATCTGTTTCCACCCAAATTCACACGGGATGGAATTGCTGTCACTAATGCCTCACCCACCATGTCACCTCTCCTGAGAAGCAATGTTATCTGTCTGAGTTGTCCATTCCCTGCGGGGCAGTCCTTGGGGGAAAAAACACTAGCTCTGAGCATTTTCAAACCACAGGTAGTGGCTTGGCACCCGAAGCTTAGTGGTTAGGGCAGCAGCCACGTACACCCAGACTGGCACATTCGAACCCAGGCCAGGTCAGCTAAACAACAATGACAACTACAACCAAAAAAATAGCCAGGTGTTGTAGCGCCTGTAGTCCCAGAGCTGAGGCAAGAGAATAGCTTAAGCCCAAGAATTTGAGGTTGCTGTGAGCTGTGATGCCACAGCACTCTACCCCAAGGGTGACAAAGTGAGACTCTGTCTCAAACAAACAAATGAACAAAACAAAAAACCCGAAGCCCCCAAACAACAAGATGTTTGTTTGGTTTGACACCTGCGAACATGTTTTGTTTCTGAGCACGCCTGCAATCGATGCCTCTGACACATTAACCTGGTAAACTTTTTTATGCAGACCTGCCTCGGAATAAAGCTTCTTTTGCCATGTGTCTGATAGAAGACTATCCCAAAAATAGTACGGTAAGGGCTAAAAAACATCTATCACCATTTGCAATAAAATAAAGGCAGAAATAAACTGGACACTGGGGGTAAGACCACATCTGTCATTCACAATGTTATTTCCTCTTTTATGTTTTTTTTTGAAGTTTTTGGCTGGGGCTGAGTTTGAACCTGCTACCTCCAACATATGGGGCTGGCGCCTTACTCCTTTGAGCTACAGGTGCCGCCCACACAATGTTATTTCCAAGTTCTCCTGTTCATTGTAACAGTTACCCCCTCAACTTATAAAATACACTATGGTTATAAAGCTTTGTATCCGTCATATATTGGGGTTCCATACAATCTTTCATTTTGTAAAGAGGGGTCTTCTGCTAAAACTATTGGACTAGCAAGTTGACTGCTTGTCTGAAGTCACTAAGGGTGCCAGCAGTGCCAGGCCCCTTTAGCACACCCCTTTTCCCATCCACATCAGGGCTGTGCCGTGTGCGGAGGGCCTTCCAGTTGCCACTGCTGCTGCTCTGACAAAGGTCTCCAGTAGAACCACACTTGCCCCTTCTGGTTACTAGGTGGGTCAGTACACCCTGCAGACTGGACTAGATAGCGCACGTTTTGTCTAAAGTTTGTAATCTTAGTCTACCTTAAGTGATGCTTGATAAACATGGAAAAATAAAATCTGACCCTCCTGAAACTCTTGCTCCAGGCAGCCCTTTCCCCTAGTTTCTTGGGTAAGCTCATCCCTCCAGCCTGGGAGCTGTGAATGTGCTCTCACCTCCTGCTAACCACTCCCACTTCTGGCTCCCCAGTCTCACTACCTGGAGGGTGGCCCAGCTGTCACCATCTGTGTCGCTGTGCCCTGATCACCCACATCTCCTACGGCCAGACTCCCCCGCCCCAACACTCTAGCTATTGCTTCCACTCTTTCACCAACGGCCTCCTGATGGCCGAATTCCAGTTTTCTACTCCTGCATCTGTGGCACTTGAGCTTAGCCACCCATCTCCTTTCCCGTGGTGGTCTATAAAATAATCCTGCCAGATGGGTACTTCACATTTATTACCAAGGAGGCTCCGTTCACTGCTTCCCAACAGGCACTTCCTTACCCCTGACCACACACTACCTCCATAAAGCACTCTCTGAAGGAGGGAATCCATACTCTGTGGGGTATGGCGCTCTTATAAACTACTTTCTGGAGAAGTCTGCAGAATTGGGAAAAGTGAACAGAGAAACACTATGGTGATATCCCTAAGATGGTGGAGGAGATGGCGGAGCAAAGAAGCAAGGCTCTGGAGGACAGAAGTGGCAGGCATGAGTGAGGTCAGCCTAAGAAGACTGACCTTTGAAACATCAACAGGACCAAGCCAATGCTCTGGTTTTTAACCCCTGCCCCCAATTCCTCTCTGCCCAGGAGTAACATTCAAACTCCGACCTTCAAGGTTCTGCCTGATCAGCTCCTGCTTCTTCCCATCTCTGACCTAATTTCATGCCACTCTGCCCCTCCCTGCTCCACTCATGCTGGCTTTCTTTCCATTTCTCAAATTTGCCAAGCTCTCTCCTAGATACGGACCATATGACAAACGTGAGGACAGGATATACAGGAAATTCCATTGCCCTTTTAACATTCTAGCCTTTTGTCCAAAATTGCCAACCTGGACCTGTGCTCTTCCTTCAGAGGTGAAGAAATGTAAGCAACCTTGATCAAAGTCAAACAAGTCCCAAGGACTACCCAAGCCTCATCAAAGCTCACATGCAGACAGTGACAGCTGAAGGGTTCTCCCTAAGAGAGAAGGACAGAATGGCTGTCGCTATCATAGACAGGGTGCTTACTCTGCTCAGAGCACTGTAGAACCTATTCTACACTGTGTACTGGGACACATAAAGACACAACTTGAATATCACATCTACTTAAATCTAAGATCTAAGATCTAGAGCTACAACAGACTGTAAGCTTAGTCTGCTAAAAGCAGGTCTATAGTCAGGCACAGTGGTGTGCACCTGTAGTTCCAGCTACTCTGGAGGCTGAGGTGGGAGGATTGCTTGAGCACCTGAGTTTGAGGCCAGCCTGGGAAACACAGTGAGACCTTTCTCAAATATAAACTAAAATAAAACAGGCATAAGGCAGCACAGTGCAGCAGTCCACAGCACGAACTTCGGAGCATGACAGGACTAAATAAATGTCCTGGTTCTGCCACTTTCAGTGGCTACATGACCATGGCAAACAGCTCAAGTTTTCCAAGTCTCTGTTTCCTTCCAGCTTTGGAAGGTTCTTGCAATAATTAAAATGAAGTACTACATGGGAATCATTAACTAGATCACCCAACTAAGTAAATGATACCAATTATGAGCGGAGATTCCTTAGCAGAATACAGCCTGCACCCCCAACCCCCACAGCTGGCCTCTACTGGCCACACCTTGAGGAAGCACCAAGGGAAGAGTTGGAATCAGCACATGCAAGCACACCACACAATTGGGTTCGTTTTCAACCTTGTCAGTAACAAAGGTCCTTTCAAAACCCTTGAAAGAGGCATGGAGGAATAGGAGACATGAAGAATGGCTTATTAGAATGAGAGAGAAGAGGAGAGGCAGCCCTTAAAAGTGCAGAGGGCTAATACATTCCTATGACAGATACTATGCAGCTGAAGAGTACAATAGGAAGATGGAGGTGAGCTGGGCACTGAAAACTGCCAACAACACCGACACTTCATGCCTTTGATTCTGGCAGTCTTTTTAGCACCCTTTCTACATGATCCTACCTAATCAACCCAGTAAGACTTACTAGACATCTACTGCACAGAAACTGGGCAGGGAGGGCCAGGCGTGGTGGCTCATCTCTACAATCCTAACATTTGGGATCCACCCAAGGACAATGGATTGCTTGAGCTCAGGAGTTCAAGACCAGCCTGAGCAACAGTGCAACCCCATCTCTACTAAAAAAAAAAATAAATTAAAATAAAAAAAAAAAAAACTACGTGGGTGTTGTGGTGGGCTCCTGTAGTCCCAGCTATGAGAGAGGCTAAGGCAAGAGGATAGCTTGAGCCCAAAAGGTTGAGGTTTCTGTGAGCTATGATGCCATAGCACTCTACCCAGGCCAACAGAGTGAGACTCTTGCCTCAAAAAAATTAAAAAATATACAATATTCATTCCTCATGCTACGTTGTCCATGAAAAATGCAAAAACAATTTTAAAAACCAGCTGGGTATGGCTCGGCACCTGTGGCTAAAGCAGCTAAGGTGCCGGCCACATACACCTGAGCTGGCGGTTTCGAATCCAGCCCAGGCCCTCCAAACAACAATGAGGCCTGCAACCAAAAAACAGCTGGGAGTTGTGGAGGGCGCCTGTAGCCCCAGCTACTTGGGAGGCGGAGGCAAGAGAATCACTTGAGCCTAGGAGTTGGAAGTTGCTGTGAGCTGTGATGCCATAGAACTCTACCCAAGGTGAAAGCTTAAGGCTCTGTCTCAAAAAAAAAAAAAAAACAAAACCAAAAAAAAACAGCTGGATGGAAGGATCTAACTGAGCCCATGAGTTCAAGGTTACAGCAAACTATGATTGTGCCACTGCACCCGAGCCTGGGCAATAGAATGAGACCCTGTCTCTAAAAAATAAATAAAAATCTAAAAACTAGGGCAGCGCCTATGACTCAGTGGGTAGGGCACCGGCACCATATACTGAGGGTGGTGGGTTCAAATCCAGGCCCGGCCAGTTAAAAACAGCAGCGGTAACTGCAACAAAAATAGCCGGGTGTTGTGGCGGGTGCCTGTAGTCCCAGCGACTTGGGAGGTTGAGGGAAGAGAATTGCTTAAGCCCAAGAGTTGGAGGTTGCTGTGAGCTTTGATGCCACTGTCCTCTACTGAGGGTTTTTTTTTTCTCATAAAAAAAACCCAAAAAACTAAAAACTATATATTCTTATTGTATTTCTTTTTTTTTTTGACAGAGTCTCAACTGTCACCCTGGGTATAGTGCCATGGCGTCATAGCTCACAGCAACCTCAAACTAGGGCTCAAGTGCTCCTCTTGCCTCAGTTTTTCTATTTTTAGTAAAGATGGGGTCTCGCTTTTGCTCAGGCTGATCTTGAATTCGTGAGCTCAAGCAATCCAACCGCCTTGGCCTCTTAGAGTGCTAGGATTACAGGCGTGAGCCACCTTGCCCAGCCTAAAAACTTTTTTTTGGTAGAGACAGAGTTTCACCTTATTGCCCTTGGTAGAGTGTCATGGCGTTACACAGCTCACAGCAATCTCCAACTCCTGGGCTTAGGCGAGTCTCTTGCCTCAGCCTCCCAAGTAGCTGGGAATACAGGCGCCCGCCACAGCACCCAGCTATTTTTTTGTTGCAGTTTGGCTGGGACCGGGTTTGAACCTGCTACCCTTGGTATATGGGGCTGGCGCCCTACCCACTGAGCCACAGGTGCCGCCCCCTAAAAACTATTTTTGAAAAGCGCAAAAGGCTTGGACTCCAAAGATTCACAACAGCTAATATGTACATAAAAAGATACTGAACACCAGCCATTAGAAACCACACATATGAAATAACACATCACACCTATAAGAATGGTTATAATCATAAAAATGAAAATAACAAATGCTGTCAAGGATAAGGAGGAATTTGGCGGGGCGGGGAGAGGTGGGGGAACCTTTATATACTGCCGACTAGAATATAATACAGTACAGCTGCTATGAAAAACAGTTTTGTGGTTCTTTGAAATGCTAAACATAGAATTACCACATGACCCAGCAATTCCACTCCTAGATATATACCCAAAAGAACTGAAAGCAAGGACTTGAACAAATATCCGTGTGTCAGGTGTTCACAACAGCCACCAAAAGGTGACAACAACCTAAGTATCCATCAACACTGATGGATAAATAAGATTTGATATATACATACAAAGGAATATTATTCACTCCTAGAATGAATAAAGTACTAGTACATGGCACAACATGGATGAACTCTAAAGACACTGTGCTTAGTAAAATAATTCAGACCCAAAGGACAAATGTTGTGTGATTCCACTTATGTGAGGTACCTTGATACAGGCCAATTCGTAGAGACAGAAAGCAGATCATAGGTTAACCAGGGGCTTGGTAGAGCAATGGGAAGTTAATGCTTAATGGCTACAGAGCTTCTGTTTGAGGTGGTAAGTTTTAGAAATAGACAGTGGTTGATGGCTGTATGTCAGTGCAATTAATGCTACTGGATTGTATACTTAAAAATAGCCAAAATGGCAAATTCTATCAATATATATAATAAATATGTTCACCACTAATTTTTTTTTTCTTGAGACAGCCCCACTTTGTCATTCATGGTAGAGTGCCATGGCGTCACACCTCACTTGCTTGAACACTCTTGGGTTCAAGGAATTCTCTTGCCTCAGCTGGGAGTACAGGTGCCCGCCACAACACCCAGCTACACAGGGTCTTGCTGTGGCTCAGGCTGGTCTCAAACCTGTGAGCTCAGGCGATCCACCAGCCTGGGATTACAGAAGCAAGCCATCGTGCCTCACCAGGAATAAACTTATTCTCTCGGTGAAGTCCCTGGCTGATAGTTCTTACTCAACAACTATTACAAAATACAAAATAGAACCAAGGTCAGGTAAGCATAATGACCAAGCCAGACAGGCTTTGCTTCAGCCACACTAGGGCCCCAATTTCATGGCATTCCCACTCATTTACACATTAAGAATGAAGAACAATGTGGTCCAGGTCAAAAAATGGCGGCGGCTGCGTTCGGGCTTTCTCGGCTGTTGGGTCGGTCCCGCCCACAGCTGGGGCGGCACATGTCGAGTGGCACCCACGGCCAGGAGGGCTCAGCTCACATCTGGAGGGCCCTCACCTTCTTCGTCACCCTTCCCGGGGTGGGAGTGAGCATGCTGAATGTCTTCTTGAAATCCCGCCACGGAGAACACGAGAGACCCGAGTTCATCACTTACTCCCATCTTCATATCAGGACCAAGCCCTTTCCCTGGGGAGATGGTAACCATACTCTATTCCACAACCCTCATGTGTATCTGCTTCCAACTGGTTATGAAGATGAATAAAGAGAACCTACACCACTACCCAGGCATTGGGGACCACAGCATCAGTTTGGACCATTACTCTGCACATGGACCAGAGAAAGTGTACGGGACCTTAAGCTCGCCTTTTATCATATGATTACCAGTCTTCCATCCCTTTACCTGTGGCAGGAGATGGCTTAAATAAATAAACTAAGATTGGTCATGAGCTGAAAAAAAAAAATAAAAAAATAAAATAAAATAAAGAATGAAGAACAAAAATCTTTTAAAAAGTCCTGGTGAGGCTTGGCGGCTGCAGCAGTGCTTAGGGTGCTGGCCACATACATGGAGGTTGGTGGGTTAGAACCCAGTCTGGGCCTGGTCAACAACAGTGACAACTGCAACAAAAAATAGCCGGACCTCGTGGTGGGCGCCTGTAGTCGCAGCTACTCGGGAGGCTGAGGCAAGAGAATAGCTTAAGCACAAGAGTTTGAGGTTGCTGTGAGCTGTGACAGCACTGGCACTCTACCAAGAGCGACATAGTAAAACTCTGTCTATAAATAGATAAATAAATAAATAAAAAGGCCTGGTGACTCATGTCTGTAAGCCCAGGACTCTGGAAGGTCAAGGTGGGTTGATCGCCTGATCTCACAGGTTTGAAACCAGCCTGAGTCAGAGCAAGACCCTATTACAACATATGAAGAACCAAGGTCAGGTTCTCTAAAAATGTCCAGGTGTTCGAGGCTGGCGAGCTCAAACCCAGCCTGGGCCAAATAAACAAGAACTGCAACAAAAAACACCAGGCGTTGTGGCAGGTGCCTGTAGACCCAGGTACTTGGGAGGCTGAGGCAAGGAAATTGCTTAAGCCCAAGAGTTTGAGGTTGCTGTGAGTTGTGACGCCATGGCACTCTACCAAGGGCGACATAATAAGAGTCTGTCTCAAAAACGAAAAAAAAAATGTCCAGGTGTTATGGCGGGTGCCTGTAGTCCCATCTATTTGGGAGGCTGAGGCAAGAGAATCACTTGAGGCCAAGAATTTGAGGTTGCTGTGAACTGTGATGCCATGGCACTCTACCGAGGGCGACTTAGTAATTCTCTTATCTCCAAAAAAAGTTTGAGGTTGTTGTGAGCTATGATGCCTGGGCATTCTACCAGGGGGTGACAAAGTAAATAAATAAATAAAATTAATCTTCTGATTCACAATCCAGAGAAAAAATGTCATGCTAGAAGGCAAAATGTGTTATTAAAAATTCAAGGTGGTACCTGTGGCTCAGTGAGTAGGGTGCTGGCCCCATATACCGAGGGTGGAGAGTTTGAACCCGGCCCCCACCAAACTGCAACAAAAAAATAGCTGGGTGTTGTGGTGGGTGCCTGTAGTCCAAGCTACTCAAGAGGCTGAGACAAGAGAATCGCCTAAGCCCAAGAGCTGGAAGTTGCTGTGAGCTGTGATGCCACAGCACTCTACCGAGGGCAACAAAGTGAGACTCTGTCTCTTAAAAAAAAAAAAAAAGGTTGAGAACTTTCTAAAATTCTAAAGGGCTTTCTAAATTTTCCAACTTTTTTTTTTTTTTTTTTTTGTAGAGACAGAGTCTCACTGTACCCTCGGTAGAGTGCCGTGGCGTCACACGGCTCACAGCAACCTCTAACTCTTGGGCTTACGCGATTCTCTTGCCTCAGCCTCCCGAGCAGCTGGGACTACAGGCGCCCGCCACAACGCCCGGCTATTTTTTTGTTGCAGTTTGGCCGGGGCTGTGTTTGAACCCGCCACCCACGGCATATGGGGCCAGCGCCCTACTCACTGAGCCACAGGCGCCGCCCTAATTTTCCAACTTTTGATATGGTATTGTGATCAAGGAAAAAAGCACTTCTGGTTGTGAAAAAAAAACCTGATTCTGTGGAGGGCAAGTGATACAATGTCCAAGACCCAGAAGGGTGAAGGAGGACCATGGTCAGACCTGATAAAGGAGATGGAAATGATTGCTCAGGCCCTGGACACCTATCCACGCCAGTGTGGGTAAAACACACCTGAGATTCTTTTTTCTTTTTGAGACACAGTCTCACTGTGTCACTGTCAGTAGTGTGCTATGGAGTCACAGCTCACAGCAACGCTCAGACTCTTGGGCTTAAGCAATTCTCTTGTCTCAGCCTCCCAAGTAGCTGGGACTAAAGGCACCCGCTACAATGCCTGGCTATTTTTTGTTGTTGTTGTTGCCATTGTTGTTTAGCCGGCCCGGGCTCTGGATTTGAACCTACCAGCCTCGGTGTTATGTGGCTGGCCCTGTAACCACTGTGCCAACACACCTGAGGGTTTTTTTTTTTTTTTTGAGACAGAGCCTCAAGCTGTCACCCTGGGTAGAATGCCATAGCATCACAGCTCACAGCAACCTTCAGCTCCTGGGCTCAGGCGCTTCTCTTGCCTCCACCTCCCAAGTAGCTGGGACTACAGGTGCCCGCCACAATGCCCAGCTATTTTTTGGTTGCAGCCATCACTGTTTGGCAGGTCTGGCCTGGATTTGAACCCGCCAGCTCAGGTGCATGTGGCTGGCGCCTTAGCTGCTTGAGCCACAGGCGCCGAGCCACTAATATGAATTTAATTCTGACCAATAAAGCAAAACCAACTGGTGAAGTAGAAATCTGAGAATTCTAGGCCAGTGAAGAAAGGCTGCAACATGGGCTTTGGAAAGGCCAATTCAGAAGAGCAAAACCAGACCGGATGTAATCGAATGACTGGGGGGGTTTCAAAATGAGGAAAAGACAACCCAAGGCATTCCAGTAACACAATCAGAGATGATACCAAAAGGAACAAATAGCAAGTTTGTTGAGGGCACTGATAAGCTCAAAGAACTCTGAACACCATAAAAAAATAAAAACAAAATAAAAAAACAAACCTTCAAAAGAACTTGCACCAAAGACAAAAGGATGAAAGGAGGATATTCTCATGCTGATAAGCACAGATACGTAATTTTTTTACTGAGACAGAGTTCCACTTCCTCACCCTGGGTACAGTGCCTTGGCACCATAGCTCACAGCAACCTCTAACTCTTGGGCTCAAGTGATCGATTCTCTTTCCTCAGCCTCTTGAGTAGCTGGGACCACAGGCATGTGCCACAATGCCTAGAGAGCTTTTCTATTTTTAATACAGACAGCGTCTCACTCTTGTTCAGGCTGGTCTTTGAACTCCTGAGCTCAAGCAATCTATCTGCCTCCCAGAGTGCTGGGATTACAGCCACCACACCCAGTCAATAGATACATGATAGATCACCAAACCTACTAGTAAATAGGAGTAAGAGTACAAAGACAGGTCTCTTGCCATAGAGAAATTACATCACAAGATACTGGAAGACTTTGGAAGGGGAAAGTCTCTTGAGTTTTGTCAAAACAGGGAAGATGGTACATTCTATAAAATGTAAAACAGTGACTTTAAATCAAACCTAGATAAAATTCTAGATGTGAATAGTGGTTTATGAGGATTTAGAATGAGAAGTAGAAAATCTGGAAGCAGCCTGGGCGTACCAAGAACAAGTTATGCCAGACTAACCTCGCTATCTTTCAACAGATGTGAGACATGGATCAGGAGAGGCTGGATAGGATTTTAGTACAAAGATCCAGATGGTGCTTTCGTGAAACCTGCAGTTAATGTGAAACTGAGCAGGACAATTAATATATTAGATGATATAACTGGGATTTCAAAAGATTCGGAGAAGTGTCCAGATGGTATGACAAGACCAAACAAAAACATACTCAAGAGGTACAAGTGCAGGGCTAAGCACCTCGGTGCAAACACTGGCATAGGCTAACATGAGAAGGGGACCAGTTAGTTGTGGTCTGCTTCTCCCAGTGGAGAGCCAGAACTACTACTAGAGCCATACAATCACCCAGAAGTTCCACAAAGAAGTTCTTTGTTGTTCCCTACCGTATCCCAAGTTCCTAGCCTGTCATGTAATAAACACTCAATAAACCTTTGCTGAAGGAGTGCCTTTTTGGAGGTATCCAAAATGAGATGGGAGGGGCAATGGATTTGAACACGGTAGAAAGCTAAAAGCCTTAGGAAAAGGGTTAGACTAAATAACCTAACATATAGTTACAACCTGTCTTTTGCTTGATTTGTATCAATTCCATTCCAAATCTCTAAGTTTTCCTTACAGCCTGAGACATTATTATTCTTTCTCCACAGATCTGTTCCACTGACTTTGATTTCCACAGACCCTTAGTTCATATCACTGATTGTTTTCTTAATCCACATCTTAGGGGAATGTGCAACTAAAGTTCCTTTCAGACAACTGTATACAAATTTTCATAAAGCAAATACTCATGGGTATGTAAACCCAGGGTTAAGCACAATTCTAAAGATACCAAGAAATCTCTTCCCTTTCTAGCCTAGTTAGGAAAGCATACTGGAACAAAAGTGAATGAGAATATTATTACAGGGAAATCAAGCACTCACTCTTAAAGTCAATATGCCACGATAGGGATATTGAAAAAAAAATTCAATAGAAAGGTAAGTTGCCTACAAACTTCAGAACTTCCATCAGTTGAGGGAAACTGCTGTTTCATACCAATGTAAGAAGACTGTTAATTTCCTCAACTTAGCCCTTTGTGATATACATTAATCTCTTCAACTTCCCTGGCTTTGTCTTTTGCCACTTCTGCCCAACATGCTCAGTGTGTCTGTCTATGGCTATTAGATGATGTCAGTCATCTCCTGGAAGCTCTTCCTCAATCAATACTCACCCACTCTCTCATCTCCTATCACCATTCTCACTCTCCAACTAACACTACTGGCTTCTGTCTCTGTTCTTTCATTAGGTGGTAAGCTCCTTGGTGGAGGACCCTACAAAAGCACTCCATCAGCTGGCTACATGAATGAATGATTAATGAACAAACATTAACTCTTAAGATCCATCTTGCCTTTTAGGTTATAATCAGAGAACTTAAGTCACTGGCCCAAGATCAACACCAGTAAAAGCTAGGACTTGAATGCAGGTCTGTGCTGTTTCCTTAAATATCCTGCTTCTCAGGTGTCAGAGAATCCAACTTTGTCTATGGGTATTTTGTAACAGCACTTTCACTCCAATCATCCTTCTGGTCAGTGATCTTTTGGAAAGGGCTATACTATCTCCCTCAACCTGAGAACATTCTTGTAAGTTGTGACCTGCTTCCCAAGAGCCCTTCCAGCTCCACTACACCCAGGGCACCAGAGAGCTCTGCTGTTTTGAAGGACAGCAGAGCTGTCCTTCAATTTGGGGACACCAACCCAGACTCAACTTAAATAGATACCAAGTATTCCCATTCAAATCAATTACCAGGATCAGCTCACTTCTTGCAAAATGAGCAAGAGAGAAAAACAGCTAATGTGGACTGGTTTTAAAGTATGTCTTTACTTGCAGTAATATTTTGAATATTTTTTCAAAAATCAAGTTTTATGCCCGGCACGGTGGCTCACGCCTGTAATCCCAGCACTCTGAGAGGCTGAGGCAGACAGATCACATGAACTTATAAATTTGAGACCAGCCTGAGCTAGAGCGAGACCTCATTTCTAAAAATAGCCAGGGTGGTGGCAGCACTTGTAGTCCCAGCTACTAAGGAGGCTGAGACAAAAGAATTGCGCAAGTCCAGAGTCTGAGGTTGCTGTGAGATATGATGCCACACCACTCTACCAGGGATGACAAAGTGAGACTCTGCCTCAAAAACAAAAACAAACAAACAAACAAAATACATATAATGAAAAAACCTTGTAAATAATTCAAGGAATAAGGTTCACCTAACCTTTCGTTGTTCTCAGTAATACTATCAAGGGGAATAATAAAGCTTCAATTATTGGTACATTTTGTCCTACTTGTCTGTTTCTCATTTTAACACCTTTCTTGGTAACCTAATTGTGTAAGTCCCAAGAGCTGTTTTTAGCAAGATCAGACACACAACACTATCCTAATACCTTCAGAAGATAACATAACCATAAAAATATTTACTTACAGTAAACAGTCTCATTAGGAGAGCTGCATATGGGCAGCACCCATGGCTCAGTGAGTAGGGTGCCAGCCCCATATATCAAGGGTGTTGAGTTTGAGCCCGGCCCCCACCAAACTGCAACAAAAAAATAGCCGGGCATTGTGGCGGGCACCTGTAGTCCCAGTTACTTAGGAGGCTGAGCCTAAGCCCAAGTGCTGGAGGTTGCTGTGAGCTGTGACACCATAGTACTCTACTGAGGGCGACAAAATGAGACTCTGTCTCTTAAAAAAAAAAGGAGAGCTGCATAATATCCAAGCACGTGTCAACAATCAGTTGCCTGCACTCTGGGAGGCTGAGGTGGGTGAATTGCTTGAGCTCACGAGTCTGAACTAAGCAAAAGCGAGACCCCCCCATCTCTACTAAAAAATAGAAAAATTGAGGTAAGAGGATCGCTTGAGCCAGATTTAGAGGTTGCTGTGAGGTATGATGGTATGATGCCAGGGTACTCTACCCAGGGCAACATCTGTCTCAAAAAAAAAAAAAAAAAAATCATTCACAAGAAGCCCAGCCATTCTCTGAACCCTACTCTTGTGTTGAGATGATACATGTGAAAATGTCTCAAAGGGAGAAATCTTAATACCAGCAGGTATTAAGAGCCCAGAGTAGGTCGGGCACAGTGGCTCACCCCTGTAATCCCAGCACTCTGGGAGGCCGAGGCAGGTGGATTGCCTGAGCTTACAGGTTCAAGACCAGCCTGAGCCAGAGTGAGAACCTGTCTCTAAAAATAGCCAAGCATTGTGGCGGGCGCCTATAGCCCCAACTATTTGGGGGGCTGAGGCAAGAGAATTGCTTGAGCCCAAGAGTTTGAGGTTGCTGTGAGCTGTGTCAGCACGACACTCTACCCAGGGTGACAAAGTGAGACTCTGTCTCCAAAAAAAAAAAAAAAAAAAAAAGAAAAAAAAGGCCAGAGTACTCCATGTTATTCTAAGGTCCTGAGGTGTGGACCAGGCCAGCAACGTGCAATAGTGCAGGGCAGGTGTATGTGGGGGCGGCAAGAAAGCTGGAAGGCCTGCTCAGCCAGGACTCTTTTATCTGTGGATGCAGCTCACCCTGGTTTCTTTCCTCTTTTTCTGCTGAGAAGCATAAAAGCACTGGTGTCCTCCCTAGTCTCTGATCTCTGCCACAAAACCTTCCTTACAGCCAGCATGAGAGGGAGATAAAATCATGGTTTCTGAAAAAAACCTTCAAATGTAGTTCACTCAGACACTACTACTCCTAGTCCAAAGAAAACTAAGGATAATCAATGGAAAAATATACATAAAACAAGTTATAGCTAACTTTTATCTATGTGGGCAGGCTGTTCTGTGGATTAAATTTTTTTGTTAGCCAGGGCTGGGTTTGAACCCGCCACCTCTGGCATATGGGGTCGGCGTCTTACTCCTTTGAGCCACAGGCACCGCCGTGTGGATTAAATTTTGCTTTTGTATTTGAGACAGAGTCCCACTATGTTGCCATGGGTAGAGTGCTGTGGCGTCACAGCTCACAGTAACCTCAAAGTCTTGGGCTTAAGCAATTCTCTTGCCTCAGCCTGCCAAGTAGCTGGGACTATACAGGCACCCGCCACAACGCCTGGCTATTTGTTCATTGTAGTTGCCATTGTTGTTTGGCAGGTCCCGGGCTAGGTTCGAACCCACCAGCCGTGGTGTATGTGGCTGGCGTCTAGCTGCTGAGCTATAGGCGCCGAGCCTAAGTTTTGCTTTTTGGAAGCAGTGGGCTCCTTTACTTCATCCTTCTGTGATGCACTTGGGCTGTCTTTCAATCCTCCCTATTTTGACCTTGGGGTGAATACACAGAGAACAGGGTTTCTCTGACACATATGTAATTTGGTAATACTAAGGAAAAGCACCCACCTGTAGTCATATTATAATGATACTTATGCAGCAGTCTGTGGTTTACAAAGCATGTTCACAAGCATTTTTTTTTTTTTTGTGGAAACAGAGTCTTGCTTTGTCACCTTGGTAGAGTGCCCATCATAGATCACTGCAACCTCAAACTTGTGGGCTCAAGTGATCCTCCTGCCTCAGCCTTCCCAGTAGCTGGGACTATAGGCATGTGCCACTATGCTCAGCTAGTTTTTCTTACTTCTTTTTTCATAGAGATGGAGTTTCACTATGTTGCCAAGGCTAGTCTTGAACTCCGGCCTTAAACAATTCCCCTCCCTTGGCCTTCCAAAGTGCTAGGATTACAGGTGTGAGCCACTATGCCTACATATATTTTATACCTCTGTAAAAAATTAACATACACACACACACACAAAAGGAAAGAAAATATACATGAAGTTCTTCTAAAAATAGTAAATGTATTTTTCCAGATCCACCTGTCCTTTCTCTACTCAGGACTACCATAGAGGGTTTGTACTCATCCGTGTTCATTCACTCTGGACTTATCGTCTCATTAAACATTCACCTTCTGTGTCTATAACACACAATCGCACCACTCACTCCCTGAATAGGTTCACTAGCAACGATCTCTAGGACATTTTTTGTATTTTAGCAAGCTACAATAACATTTTTTTTCCTTTTTTTTTGAGATAAGGTCTTGCTCTGTTACCCTAGCTAGAGTGCAGTGGTGTCATCATAGCTCACTGGAACCTCAAACTCTTGGGCTCAAGCCATCTTTTTGCCTCAGCTTCCCAAGTAGTTGGGACTACAGGTAAATGCTACCACGCCCAGCTAATTTTTCTTTCTTTTTTATTTTGTAGAGATGCTCTTACTCAGGGTGGTCTCCACCTCCTGGCCTCAAGTGATCCTTCTACTTTGGCCTCCCAAAGTGCTAGGATCACAGGCATGAGCCACCATCCTTGTCCATAGAAGGTGGCTAATGTTTAGTTAGAAAAAAACGAGGCTCGGCGCCTGTAGCTCAAGTGGCTAAGGTGCCAGCCACATACACCAGAACTGGTGAGTTTTAATCTAGCCCAGGCCTGCCAAACAACGACAACTACAACCATGAAATAGCTGGGCATTGTCGCGGGTACCTGTGGTCCCAGCTATATGGGAGGCTGAGGCAAGAGAATGGCTTAAGCCCAGAAATTGGAGGTTGCTGTGAGCTGTGATGCCACAGCACTCTACCCAGGGCAAGAGCTTGAAGCTGTCTCCAAAAAATAAAAAAGAAGAAGAAAATTACTTGGCCATTAAAATGCCCAAGTTCTATTTCATGCTATTATAATTTACAAAATCTATAATAAGCAAGGGTTGGTATATTCCTTAACTATCATCTTTTCTCATTAGAAAGAAAATGAACTACTATGAGACTAAATCTATAAGGCCTTGGGAAAAGAAAAATGAGCAACCAGGCTGAGAACTTAGGAGAAACAAAAGACAAAAGAATCACGTGAAACACTAACAGTGCATATGCCAAAGTTACCTAGCTCTCTGATTCCCATAAATATAATCTTAATGAGAAGAAACTAAAACTAAAATGAAAACAAAATGTCAAAGAACTTCCAAAGCCAGTCTTAACAGATTTTACCTCTAATGCCAAGGCGGTCTTGTCATAAGCACAGGGTACTCTTTTCTGGATTGCTTTCGCAAAGACAGGTCCATTCTGTGTGGATGGCAAAGGGTTGATCGATGCCCCAGGAGTACTGGAAACTGCAGGTAGAGGAGTTGTGGTCTGAGGTTGAGCGTATGCGTGAGCAGGTTCCGGGATCCCGTAACTGTTGGAATTCCTATTTCCATGCTTTCCATGTGGTGAGGATCTCACAAGCTTTTCAACGTAAGGGACAGGAATCATCCCAACCCGGCCATCCTTGTTCCGGGCACTCCACCACTGTTCTTCAGGCTTCTCTATTATCACGAGGATCTCACCCTTTTTAAAGGGCAAGTCTTCGGCATCGTTCCCAAGAAAATCATAGAGAGTCCGTACATATTCCAGATTTTCTTCTGGTGTAGGAAGGTTAGGTGCAGACACAGACCCCATTGGTGGGCTTGGATACCTTAATAGAGAAAGAAAATTAAGAGAAAAATCTTACTCTATGCCAGTGTCTACCAAACTTAACAAACCACTCTCCTCTAATAAATTTTCTTTTCTATAGTCTCAGTAATTAAGATGGTTTTGTAGTTTCTGTAGACTGTAGTGCAACAAAAGTTAGGATCTTGAATATGCCTTTCCACATGACATGTCAAGTACGTATACACATACAAACAGGTCTCTCTTTTACAGAGACCTCGTGTACACGGAGATACCTGCTCTGAATTTTTTTTATTTTTATATTTATTTATTTATTTATTTATTTATTTATTTTTTGTAGAGACAGAGTCTCACTTTATGGCCCTCGGTAGAGTGAGTAGCTGCTGTCTTTTGACCCTTGTCACAACCATCACATACTCTTCCTCTCTGTCCTAATAATCTATGGCTTGCATCCTGCACACTTCCCTGAACAACACAGAGAAGATGACAAAGGCCTCTGTCTCTGGTCTCTCAAAATATAAAAGCCAGAAGGAACTTATATGCTTGTCAAATTAAGAAAATCAATCCCACATTTCACCACACAGGACAGGAATTGACATCTAACCATCAAAATGAATGACTGTCAAAGTTTCACTGCAAAACTCACAGGCAAGAGCTCTCATCTAAGCATCAGTCCACTGGCACCAGATTGCCTTTGCTGTGCCTATAGATTCAGTAAGTATGTGATTAGTGCCTTATAGAATGCACTCCAAGAATCAGCTATAAAAGCAGTCCCTGCTCTCCAGCTACACCTCATCTGCAAAGGAAGTAAAGAAGTCTCTCTTTACTTAAGAAATATTCCAGAAAGTTGAAAATATACCAAGCTTTGGAAAAAAACATTTTATGGCTGTGCGCGTTGGCTCACGCCTGCAATCCTAGGACTCTGGGAGGCCAAAGTTGGTAGGTTGCTCGAGCTCATGAGTTGAAGACCAGCCTGAGCAAAAGCGAGGCACCATCTCTACTACAAATAGAAAAACTGAGGGAAGAGGATCGCTTGAGCCCCAGTTGGAGGTTGCTGTGAGCTATGATGCTACAGCACTCTACCCAGGGCGACACCTTGAGACTCTGTCTCAAAAAACAAACAAAAAAAATTTTTTATAACTATTTTAGCAATAGTTTTTTCTGCCCCCTCAGTTTTTTTTTTTGTAGAGACAGAGTTTCACTTTATTGCCCTCGGCAGAGGGTCGTGGCATCACACAGCTCACAGCAACCTCCAACTCCTGGGCTTAGGCGATTCTCCTGCCTCAGCCTCCCGAGTAGCTGGGACTACAGGCGCCCACCACAACGCCCGGCTGCCCCCTAAGTTTTTTTTGAGACAGTCTCACTCTGTCGCCCTTGATAGAGTGCCGTGGTATCACAGGTCACAGCAACCTTAAAACTCTTTGGCTCAAGTGATTCTCTTATCTCAGCCTCCCAAGTAGCTGGGACTACAGGTACCCACCACAATACCCGGTTTTTTTTTTGTTTGTTTGTTTTTTTACAGAGACGAGGTCTCACTCCTGCTCAGGCTGGTTTTGAGCTCACAGAGCTCATGTAATCCATCTGTCTCGGCCTCCTACAGGCATAAGCAACCTAGCCCGGGCCCCCTAAATTTTCTGAAGCACAGAATCTACACTAGAGTAACAAATCCTGGGATTTACCCCAAAACTATGTACCTTTTTAGGAGGTAGCTTCCCTTGCAGGACTACCACCAGAGCCTAATTCTCAAACAGCCCTGAGAAAGTATGCTAGATAGGGTATGCCTGTCCAACTGCTGATGTACAGTTTCAATTTGCTTTGTCTTCAATTAGTTTACGGTCATTTTCTTCTTCCTCCTCCCCAAATAATGATCTAAGAAGTATTTCATGTTACAAGGTGAAATAAAACACAAAACTTTCTTTTACATAAACATTTTCACCATAATTTGAAGCCATTCAGTTAAAAAAAGGAAAACAAGTCCGGGCATGGTGACTCACCCCTGTAATCCTAGCACTCTGGGGGGGCCGAGGCGAGTGGACTGCCTAAGCTCTTGAGTTTGAGACCAGCCCGAGCCACAGAGAGATATCATCTCTTAACAACAACAACAACAACAACAAATAACTGGGCATTGTGGCGGGTGCCTGTAGTCCTAGCTACTTGGGAGGCTGAGGCAAGAGAATCACTTAAGCCCAAGAGTTGGAGGTTGCTGCGAGCTGTGATGCCATAGCACTCTATGGAGGGTAACATAATGAGACTCTGACTCCAAAAAAAAAAAAAAAAGGATACAGGAGTAGTAAGAGCAACAATAGTAATTAATAATGAGTAATACTTATTGTTCACAATCTTTAAAGACATTAAATTACGTTAATCCTACAGCAATACTGTGAGGTAGATGCTATTATTATGTTGTTTAAAGCTCCTACTTACAACCTCTAAGCTAATCAGCCTATATCTTTCTAGTGTATAAGAATTAACGTCATAATGTGTGTGAAACATTCATCATTCGTGACAGCACGGAGCATGCCACCAGTACACATGAAGGAACAGATACACACCCCTTCAAGTATATCCCTGTTCTTTATTTTATCTATTTTTCTTTTCTTTTTTTTTTTTTTTGAGACAGTCTCACTTTGTCACCCTGGGTAGAGTGCCATGGCAACCTCAACCTCCTGGGGTCAAGTAATCCTCCTACCTCAGCTTCCTTAGTAGCTGGGACGGCAGCTGCCCACTGTTACTCTCAGCTAGTTTTTCTGTTTTTAGTAGAGACACAGTCTCGCTCTTGCTCAGGCTGGTCTGGAACTCCTGAGCTCAAGCAATCTACCAACCATGGCCTCCCAAAGTGCTGGGATTACAGGTGTGAGCCACTATACCCAGCCTTGCATCCCTGTTCTTATTTCAAAAGCCACAGAGATTCTGTGAAAGGTCTGGTGAGTACCATATAAATTTCAGTTTATTAAAAGCACAATTGGTTTCACCTCAGACCCTATTCAAGGGTATTTTATTTTTTGTATAATTAAAAGTTAAAAACAGTTAGTTTGGGAATATATTTCTCAGGCTCTCTTGGGGCCATATACTCCAGGCTACCTTTCTTAAAAAAACAAAAACAAAAAATGAACAAACCAACAAAAAAACCAAACCAGTCACAGTAAATTTTTTTTTTTTTTTTTTTGAAGACAGAGTCTCACTCTCTTACCCAGGCTAGAGTGCTGTGGTGTCAGCCCTGTTTACAGCAACCTCAAAATACTGGGCTCAAGCAATCTTCCTGCCTCAGCCTCCCCTGTAGCCAGGACTACAGGTGTGTGCCAGCATACCTGGCTAATATTTTTAATTTTTTGTAGAGTAGGGCTCTTGCTATGTTGCCCAGGCTGGTCTTGAACCCCTGAGCTCAAGAGATCCTTCCGCCTCAGCCTCCTAGAGTGCTAGATTTACAGGCATGAGCTACCTCACACAGCCAAAAGCAGTCAGTTTTACAACACAGATCATGAGGACACCACTAGCACAGATTTAGTGGGGATCAACACTGATGAAATCCATTTACTCAGAAATCCACTGGCCTTCCTCTGTACTCTAAGAATCTGGTGGACAAAAAAGTGAATAAAACTAAGTTTCCCCCTCTCAAAAGATCAATAATTTAGTAGAAAAAGGCAAATTAAGAGCACGAAGTGTAATTATGTGTGTCATGACAGAAGTTGATGGAGTCAAAGAATACTCAAAGGAGTGAGTTTTACTCAGGGTCAGGAGAATAAGGCAAGATGATGCATAAAAAGCCAAGACTAGCCCCCCCCTTGAAGTTGAAAGATTTTGTTGAGGGTAGGTTTACATATTTGGTTCTACACCAGAAAGTGACTAGATCCCCAAGGTTCAAATGCTCCCTCTCTCTTTAGCCTCCCCATAGCCCTGAGTGTTGGTTCTCAGAGGAGCTCTGTTGGCCAAGGTCTTGAGTACATCAGCAAATTTCTATAAAAGAGCAGGTGGTATATATTTTAGGCTGTGCAGGCAAGTTTTTTTTTTTAAAGAACAATCCTTTACAAATACAATGTAACCAACCATCCATAGTTCCAATACATCATACTATGAGTCTGGCCAGGGGTATGAAAACTATGGCCTATGGGGCATTTGGCCCATTGCATGGTTCTGTACATACCTATATAAAGTTTTATTAGAACACAGCTGAAGCCTGGCATGGTAGCTCATACCTGTAACCCCAGCACTTAAGAAGGCTAAAGTGGGAGGACTGTTTGAAGCCAGAAGTCTGAGACCAGCCTAAGACATAATGAGACCCCCATCTCTACAAAAAATCTGAACACTTGCAAGGAGTGGTGGTTCACACATGTAGTCCTACCTACTCAAGAAGCTGAGGCAGGAGGATCACTTGAGCACAGGAGGCTGCAGTGCACTATAGGAAGGCCAATGCACTCCAACGTGGGTGACGCAGTGAGATCCTGAAAACACTCCACAGAACACAGCTGATCCCATTCATTTATGTACTATGGCTGTGTTTTTGCTACAAAAGCATAACTGAATAGAGACCCTATGGCCCATAAAGTTTAAAATGTTTACTATCTGTTTCTTTATTGAAAAGTTTGGTGACCCTGTCAACTTCTCTGCTTCTCTGGTGAGGGGGATATGTGTAAATTTGAGAAAGATGGAAGACGTTTATACTTTCTCCACAACTATACTACTGCTATAGTGCCCTTTCATTTCCTGATTTAGTACTTGAATAGATAATCCCTAAACCTGACACCAAATCAATCTCACCATACATTCTTGCCATAAATTCCAAGCCCTCTACCTCATATTCTCAAACTCCTTTGTTAGCTACAGATTGGTTTCAATGAACAGATGAAGACAAGATGCTGCCAGATCAGATATCCTGCTGTCTTTTAGACCCCACTGCTAAAGAAATAGGAAACCTGTTAATTGAAAAAATTAATTGCTTCTCAATTATTTCTGTCTGTTCCTCCAGCAAGACTAAAAATAGCACCCTCCTCCAACTTCCCTTTAAAGTTTATCCAAATAAGACAGACCAAGGAAGAAAAAAAAACAAGTCCACATATAAAGGGTTTTCCAAGCCCCTTCAAACACCCAAGACTTATGCCTCCCATTCTGTTTGTGCCTACTGTCTACAGTACGTTTGGAGAAGCAAGGCCTTGAATGACCAACGTGGTAACTTTTTTTTTTAAATCTAATGATACGAACCCCTTTTCTGTTTTAGTTAAAACCACATATAAAACATCTGTAAAATGTGGGCGGCGCCTGTGGCTCAGTGAGTAGGGCGCCGGCCCCATATGCCGAGGGTGGCGGGTTCAAACCCGGCCCTGGCCAAACTGCAACAACAACAAAAAAAAATAGCCAGGCGTTGTGGCGGGCGCCTGTAGTCCCAGCTGCTCGGGAGACTGAGGCAAGAGAATCGTGTAAGCCCAAGAGTTAGAGGTGGCTGTGAGCCGTGTGACGCCACGGCACTCTACCCGAGGGCGGTACAGTGAGACTCTGTCTCTACAAAAAACAAACAAACAAAAAAAATCTGTAAAATGTAAGTGTTAATATCTTCAAAATTTAAAATCTCATTTGGGTGGCGCCTGTCCCATATACTGAGGGTAGCGGATTCCTACCCAGCCCCAGCCAAACTACAATAAAAAAATAGCCAGTGGGGCAGCACCTGTGGCTCAAAGGAGTAGGGTGTCAGCCCCATATGCCGGAGGTGGTGGGTTCAAACCTAGCCCCAGCCAAAAACTACACACACACACACACACACAAATAATAATAATAGCCAGGAATTGTGGCTGGTACCTATGGTCCCAGCTACTTGGGAGGCTGAGGCAAGAGAATCACCTAACCCCAAGAGCTGGAGGTTGCTGTGAGCTGTGACACCATGGCACTCCACCAACGGTGACAAAGTGAGACTCTCTCTAAAAAAAAAAAAAAAACTCCTTATTCATGCTGAAGAACCAATTCAATCAACTTTTGGAGAGAGTTCCAAAGGAACTGGTAATGTTCTATTTTTTTTTTTTTTTTTTGAGACAGAGTCTCATTATGTTGCCCTGGGTAGAGTGCTGTGGTATCAGCTCACAGCAACCTCAAACTCTTGGGCTTAAGCGATTCTCTTGGTGGTGCCTGTGGCTATAGGTGTGGGGCGCTGGCCCCATATGCTGGAGGTGGTGGGTTCAAACCCAGCCCTGGCCAAAAACTGCAAAAAAAAGAAAGAAAGAAAGAAAAAAAAGCGATTCTCTTGCCTCAGCCTCCCAAGTAGCTGGGACTACAGGCGCCTGCCACAAGGCCTGGCTATTTTTTGGTTGTAGTTGTCTTTTTTTTTTTTTTGGTTGCAGTTTGGCAGGAGCTGGGTTTGAACCTGTCACCTTCAGTATATGGGGCCAGCGTCCTGCTCACTGAGCCACAGGTGCCGCCCGTAGTTGTCATTTTTGTTTAGCAGGCCTGGGCCGGACTCGAACCTGCCAGCCTCGGTGTATGTGACTGGCACCCTACTCAGTGAGCTATGGGCACCGAGCCCTATTTTCTTTTTTTAAAGAGCTACATGGATATTTAAGTTTTTTTATTTCATGTGCATATGTATACCTATATACACATACACTCACTTGTATGTATGAAATACTTCACAGTAAAAAGTAAAAACAAAAGCACTGGCAGATGGCGGTGCCCGTAGCTCAGTGGGTAGAGCGCCGGCCACCTACACCAAGGCTGAGAGTTCGAACCCAGCCTGGGCCAGCTAAAACAACAATGACAACTGCAACAACAACAAAACACTGACAGAAGAATCAATTCCAAGAATACTGGCTAAGTCCCACCTCTCTAGGGAAACTGCTTTAGGTAACCATTCTTTGCCACTCAGTGGCATATAATACCAAGATCCCCTCTCTTCTATTCCCAGACATTCAGGACATCACTAATGGCTCTCTTATGCCTTTCCACTTCCTTCCACAACTCATACCTATTCTGCCTGCTCATTCTGAGTTATTCTGTTTAAGCTGAGACTCCCATTTATACTCCTGTAACATTCTGAAAGAGCTGGGCATGGTGGCTCATGCCTATAATCCTAGCACTCTAGGAGGCTGATGTGATGTGGGTAGACTGCTTGAGCTCACAAGTTGGAGACCAGCCTGAGCAAAAACAAGACCCTGTCTCGACTGAAATAGAAAAATTGAGTCAAGAGTATTGCCTGAGCCAAGAAGTGGAGGTTGATGTGAGCTATGATGCCACAGCACTCTACTGAAGGCAACAGCTTGAGACTGTTCCAAAAGCAAAACCAAACAAACAAACAAACAAAAAAGTCTGAGTGGTATGGCTTATGCCTGTAATCCTAGCACTCTTGAAGGCCAAGGCAGATGGATCTCTTCAACTCAGGAGTTTTAGACCAGCCTGAGCAACACTGAGACCCTACCTCTACTAAATATGGCAGGTACTGTAGTCCCAGCTACTCAGGAGGCTGAGGTAAGAGGATCACATTAGCCCAAGAATTTAAGGTTGCTATGAACTATGATGCCATGGTACTTTACCAAGAACAGAGACTGTCTCAGTAAATAAATATCCTATGGCATTCTAATTTTTCAACAGCCTGAGCTCAAAGACAAAAACCATGGTTTACTCCCATTATATTATATATCTAGAGGCCAGTATTGGACTTTGGGATATAGTAGGCTTCATTATACTGACATATTTCCCATTCCTATTCCTATCCTATTTTGCTTGTGAAAGCACAAAAGCCCAGGCACCTGTCATAGGCTTCGTGCATGTAGCTCAGAGGCTAGGGCGCCAGCCACATACAGTGGAGCTCATAGGTTCGAACCCAACCCGGACCTGCCAAACAATGACAACTACAACCAAGAAATAGCTGGGAGCTATGGTGGGCGCTAAGAGAATCACTTAAGGCCAAGAGTCTGAGGTTGCTGTGAGCTATGACACCACACCACTCTACTGAGGGCGACATAGTGAGGCTGTGTCTCAAACAACAGAAAAAATCTAGCCCTTGGGCAGCGCCTGTGGCTCAAGGAGTAGGGCGCTGGTCCCACATGCCAGAGGTGGCGGGTTCAAACCCAGCCCTGGCCAAAAACCACAAAAAAAAAAAAAAGAAAGAAAAAATCTAGCCCTGTCATACAAACCAGGAGAGCCCCTGCTTGTTATTTGGTGTGCCTCTAAAGCCTCTTCACCTCACCACTCTTTGTGGGCTCATACAAGGAGATCCGCTACACACCAGGTAGTCCCACCTTACTTGATATAATCTTAGCTCAAGATAATCTGCACTGGCGACACCGGCTGCTCAGTCAGCAGGGCGCCAGCCACATACACCAAAGGTGGTAGGTTTGAACCCGGCCCCAGCCTGCCAAACAACAATGACAACTGCAACCAAAAAACAGCCAGGCTTTGTGGCAGGCATCAGTAGTCCTGGCTACTTGGGAGGCTGAGGCAAGAGAGAATCACTTAAGCCAAAGAGTTTGAGGTTGCTGTGAGCTGTGATGCCACAGCACTCTGCCCAGGGCCACAGCTTGAGATTGTCTCTTTTTTTTTTTTTTTGTAGAGACAGAGTCTCACTTTACTGTCCTTGTTTACTGTCCTTGGTAGAGTACCATGGCGTCACACGGCTCACAGCAACTTCCAGCTCTTGGGCCTACGTGATTCTCTTGCCTCAGCCTCCCGAGCAGCTGGGACTACAGGCGCCCGCCACAACGCCCGGCTATTTTTTTGTTGCAGTTTGGCCGGGGCCGGGTTTGAACCTGCCACCCTCGGTATATGGGGCCGGTGCCCTACTCACTGAGCCACAGGCGCCGCCCGAGATTCTGTCTCTTAAAAAATAAAAAAGATAATCTAGGGCGGCACCTGTGGCTCAGTGAGCAGGGCGCCGGCCCCATATACCGAGGGTGGCGGGTTCAAACCCGGCCCCGGCCAAACTGCAACCAAAAAATAGCCGGGCGTTGTGGCGGGCGCCTGTAGTCCCAGCTGCTCGGGAGGCTGAGGCAGGAGAATCACCTAAGCCCAGGAGTTGGAGGTTGCTGTGAGCTGTGTGACGCCATGGCACTCTACCGAGGGCAATAAAGTGAAACTCTGCCTCTAAAAAAAAAAAAAAAAAAGATAATCTAAAACTCTCACTCATAAACAGGATCCCCATTTTATTTATCAGAAAGAATTAAAATGTTTTAGCCCTAAAGAGCCTTAGAAATAATCTAGTCCAAGTGTTCAGTCCAAAGGGAAATTTTTAGATTAAAATCCCATGCTAATTAAAACTACTGGTAATCCTTCTCCCCTACTCCCAATTATGAAAGTCCAGAATTGAATTCTTAGATATTTAGGACAGGGAATGTGGGGAGAAGGTGCAACCATGCTTCCTGAGATATCCCGTCTCTGCAGGGCTTGTCTTCTGCTTCACAGGTGTGAGGCTCCTCGGCTGAGCTTTCAGGTTAGATTTATCATCCTTTCCCAGATCTCCCACAGCATAGCCTGAAAAAAATAAGTAACGAGGGCCAGACACTGCTGGCTCTAGCCTGTAATTCCAGCACTCTGGGAAGCCAAGGTGGGTGGACTGCTTGAGTCAGGAGTTCCAAACCAGTACTCTACCCATGGGGACAAAGTGAAACTATCTCAAAAAACAATCTCAGGCTTGGAGCCTATAGTTCAAGCGGCTAAGGCGCCAGCCCCATACACCAGAGCTGGGGGGTTCAAATCCAACCCGGGCCTGCCAAACAACAATGACAACTACAACCAAAAAATAGCTGGGTGTTATGGCAGGAGCCTGTAATCCCAGCTACTTGGGAGGCTGAAGGAAGAGAATCTCTTAAGCCAGGTGTTGGAGGTTGGTGTGAGCTGTGGTGCCACAGGCACTCTACCCAGGGCGACAGCTTGAAGCTCTGTCTCAAACAAACAAACCCAACAATCTCAGTAACCAGTTAACTCCTTAGGAGCATGATGGGGACTGCCAGATTTGAAGTTCCATATTACCAGGTACATGTGATGCACAAAGTCTACTGAGTAAAAACAATTTTCTCAAAGGGTCAACTTCCCTCAGTTTTTTTTTTTTTTTTTGGCCGGGCCTGGGCTTGAACCCGCCACCTCCGGCATATGGGACCGGCGCCCTACACGTTGAGCCACAGGCGCCGCCCTTCCCTCAGTTTTTAATGGTAATTTTTTTTTTTTTATTTCGCATGATTTAGTTTTTTTATTTGCCTATATTTATTTACATAAGCTAGAAACAGAAAATTTTACAAGCAAAGCAAACAATACAAAATACACTTTCAAAGTTTCCAAATCATGGGAATGTATTTAATATTTAAACAATCCAAGCCTTCTGAAACAATCTGTTGTTAAACTGATAATAGCCCCTATTGAATAAAAAATACTAGACTGAGCTTACCCCCATATTAACTCTAACAAACAGAAGCTTAAAAACATTTATACTAAAATCAGGGCAGCGCCTGTGGCTCAGTGAATAGGGTGCCAGCCCCATATACCGAGGGTGGCGGGTTCAAACCCAGCCCCGGCTGCACTGCAACCAAAAAATAGCCAGGCACTGTGGCAGGTGCCTGTAGTCCCAGCTGCTCGGGAGGCTGAGGCAAGAGAATCGCCTAAGCCCAACAGCTAGAGATTGCTGTGAGTCCTGTGACGTCATGGCATTCTACCAAGGGCGGTAAAGTGAGACTCTGTCTCTACAAAAAAAAAAAAAACATTTATACTAAAATCAATTGGAGGTAAAAACCACCAACAGGATTTCTGTGTATGAAATGATTTGCAATATAAAAGTATCACACCCATGTGCAGAAAGAATCCTTTGCATCATTCAAAATTAAAACTACCCAACAAAATGCTATGTGTGAGTTGTATTTAAAATCAACCACAGGAATATCACAGGCACACAAAAAGCAGTAAGATAAACCCTCAGGACACAAAGTCACAAATACGCCAATCATCCTCATTTTTCCCTTCCCTTTCTACTCTCCACCCACCAGCAACATCAATTTCATCTCCAAAATAGGCATCTCCAAGTCACAACTTCAGTGTTACTGTCACTTACCATGATTTTGCACCTGGATTAGCAACAGCCCCAGGTTATTTCCCTGCCAAGGAGCTCACAGCATTTTAAGTAAGATCCAATTATTTACTACGACTGTAGTCTCCCAAATTCTTTTTTTTTTTTTTTTTGTAGAGACAGAGTCTCACTTTATGGCCCTCCGTAGAGTGCCATGGCATCACACAGCTCACAGCAACCTCCAACTCCTGGGCCTAAGCGATTCTCTTGCCTCAGCCTCCCAAGTAGCTGGGACTACAGGCGCCCGCCACAACGCCCAGCTATTTTTTGGTTGCAATTCAGCCGGGGCCGGGTTTGAACCCGCCACCCTCGGTATATGGGGCCGGCGCCTTACCGACTGAGCCACAGGCGCCACCCAGTCTCCCAAATTCTTATCACCTCCTTTCTCTTTTAGGAATAGCACTTCCCCAAACGGTCTTTCTCATCTCTGCACACCTGCACAAGCTTTTCCCTAAGCCTGAAGGCTCTTCCCTGAATCTCAACTCAAACCTCTAGGCTGGTTTTTTCCCTACCCTAGGTCTTACCTTCTCTGACCGTATACTATCTCAGGTAGTTCCTTCTGTTACATTCTCTCAGGCTAAGTTTATTTCCTTCACAACATTTATTAATCTTACAAGTGTTTGTGTTTTGTTTTGGAGGTTTTTTTGAGACATGGTCTTACTTTGTCACCTACGCTGGAGTACAGTGGCACCATCACAGCTCACTGCAGCTTCAAACTCCAGGTCCTCAAGCGATCCTACTGCCTCAGCCTCCTAAGTGGCTGGGACTACTATCGCACACCACCACACCTGGCTAATTTCTCTATTTTTTGTAGAGATGAAGGGGAGGTCCTCACTAATGTTGCCTGGGCTACTATTAAGTGTTGTCTTCTCCACTAAATCATAAGTTGCATCACGGAGAAAGGAGAAAGTACATCTGTCACCCATCTTTCCCAGCACTGACACTGAGTTGTAATTCTCTTATATAAATGAAAATATAAAATTAAGGGCGGCGCCTGTGGCTCAGTGAGTAGGGCGCCGGCCCCATATGCCGAGGGTGGCGGGTTCAAACCCAGCCCCGGCCAAACTGCAACCAAAAAATAGCCGGGCGTTGTGGCGGGCGCCTGTAGTCCCAGCTGCTTGGGAGGCTAAGGCAAGAGAATCGCGTAAGCCCAAGAGTTTGAGGTTGCTGTGAGCCGTGTGACGCCACGGCACTCTACCGGAGGGCGGTACAATGAGACTCTGTCTCTACAAAAAAAAAAAAAAAAAGAAAATATAAAATTAAAAATCATAAAGCATTCCAACAAAAATGATCATACTAAAATAATACAAGCACCAATTCTTAAATCCAGAGCGAAACACTATAGATATGAACTTTGGCTATGCAAAAGAAAAAAATTATAAATAAACTCAGCTAAAAGGCATGAAAATCTGGCTTTAAAAGCTCAGTTTTAGGCTCAGTGCCTGTGGCTCAAGCGGCTAAGGCGCCAGTCACATACACCTGTGCTGGCAGGTTTGAATCCAGCCCGGTCCCGCCTAACAACAAGGACGGCTACAACCAAAAAATAGCTGGGTGTTGTGGCGGGCACCTGTAATCCCAGCTACTTGGGAGGCGGAGGCAAGAGAATCACTTGAGCCCAGGAGTTAAAGGTTGCTGTGAGCTGTGATGCCATAGCACTCTACCCAGGGTGACAGCTTGAAGCTCTGTCTCAAAAAAAACCCCTCGGTTTTAGCTAGGCACAGCAGCAGCTCACACCTGTAATTCTAGCACTCTGGGAGGCCAAGGCCAGAGGATCCCTAGAGCTCAGGAGTTTGAGATCAGCTTGAGCAAGATTAAGACCCTATCTCTACTAAAACTAGAAAAATTAGCAGGGCATTATGGCAGGCACCTATAGTCCCAGCTACTCTTGAGGCTGAGGCAGGAGGATCACTTGAACCCAGTAGTTTGAGGTTGCTGTGAGGTAAGCTGATGCCACAGCACTCTAGCCTGGGCAACAGAGGCTGGGTCTCCAAAAAAAAACAAAGCCAACAAAAACTCAGTTTTGTAATTTATCCTCTTTGGGACATGAAGAAGCATTACACTGTGTTTTCCATTTGGCTCTAGTAGCCATTAGCTTTCTATAAAAGACTAGTAACATATAAACTTAATGCCTGAAAGTCAGGTTTGGGAGTGGCAATTCAAAGATTCAGTGTAGCAAAGTAAACCGAGTCAGGATCTAATTTGACCAGCACTGTGATCTCTTTCAAAGATACCAAGAAAAACAAAAAACAAAATTACAGCAACATGCTGGGTACAGAGGGCACAGAGAAGAAACATAGGGATGCATGGGGGAGGGTCAGTGAAAAGCCCTATTGTTTGTGAGGAGACTAGAACAACAGGTAGGTTTGGGCGGTGCCTGTGGATCAGTGGGTAGGGTGCTGGCCTCATATACCGAGGGTGGCGGGTTTGAACCTGGCCCCTGCCAAACTGCAACAAAACATAGCCAGGCGTTGTGGTGGGTGCCTGTGGTCCCAGCTACTTGGGAGGCTGAGGCAAGAGAATCGCCTGAGCCCAAGAGTTGGAGGTTGCTGCGAGCTGTAATGCCACAGCACTCTACCGAGGGTGACATAGTGAGACTCTGTTTCAAAAAAAAAAAAAAAGAACAACAGGTAGGCTTTCAACAGATAGATAGTAGGGAGCAGTTAGGCGGTCAATTACAAAGGAGTGAATAGATAACGCTGGGTACCAGGGAATGAGTACTTTGTCTAGCTGAAGGGCAAAGACAGAAAATTACATTTGGTATCTGAAGAGACATATATGGAAAATTTAGAATTCATTTTGTGCCTAATGAGAAGCAGCACACCCCCTTTTCCTCCTTCTAAAAGGGGATCAAGCCATTAACCCACTTTTTGAAACAGCTGTATTAGTGCCTGTCACGTTGATGTAAACACTTGCCTTGCACACGGCATGACTTAATAACTGCCTGATATTAATTATGTAATTTACTTACACCAATTAGAGAAGTAATTTATTTAAACATATTAAAAATCTCATTACACTGGGTTCAACTCCTACTGGAATTACATTGTGCTCTAAGTTGATTGTAACTTCCAGCATCTGCTATGAACTACAGGTTTCACCAATCCGATCCTTGGGTCTCCTGGTCTTTGTTACACTCTTGATTTATAACCACTTTTCCCCCATTTTTACAATCCTTTTAGTTCAGCAGTTAATCTTAGTCATTATACTGTCACGGCTTTATTTCTTTTCTATCTCTATCCCATAGAAGCAATCTTATGCATCTAGTTGGTAACCTTAGCTAATTATAACAGCTTTTAATATTTGAAATGCAGAGTAAATACTGTCAGTAATCTGTAAGTCAGAAACATCTCACCCCCAAAAAATCTACATCAACACCTAGACCTTTTAGAATAGATGTTTAAGAAATAAACTAATTAGTAAAATATCTTTTTTTTTTTTGTTGTTGCAGTTTTTGACTGGGGCTGGGTTTGAACCCGCCACCTCTGGCATATGGGGCTGGCGCCCTACTCCTTTGAATCATATGCACCACTCCCAGTAAAATATTCTTTTACTTTAAAAAAATTATAGGTAATTCAAAAACAAACAAATTAAAAAGTTATAGGTGGGCGGCGCCTGTGGCTCAGTAAGCAGGGCGCCGGCCCCATATACCGAGGGTGGTGGGTTCAAACCCAGCCCCGGCCAACCTGCAACAAAAAAATAGCCAGGCGTTGTGGCGGGCGCCTGTAGTCCCAGCTACTTGGGAGGCTGAGGCAGGAGAATCGCCTAGGCCCAGGTGTTGGAGGCTGCTGTGAGCTGTGTGACGCCATAGCACTCTACCGAGGGCCATAAAGTGAAACTGTCTCTACCAAAAAAAAAAAAAAAAAATTACAGGTAACTTTTCAACTCATATTGAGCATGATTTAAAGAAACCTGATGAAATACTAAGGCAAATCAAAGCAAATAAATAAAATAATGCATTTACTTGAAAGAGAGAAGGCTTGATAACCAATGTCACTCTGGGTTTTTAACTTCAAAACAGATACTAAAAAAAAGATACGAAATCATTAGGGTTATTTCAAAATGCACATCTGAAACTGAACTAGGATTGAATTAAGGTAACTGCCATTCAAAATTCTCCTTTAATAACATTCCAGCCTTAATCTTCCTTGGAAATTAATGAAATTGATCTGTGGCCTATTAATGGTCCACCTTGTGGGAGAAAATATAAAAAAGTCCTTGCCCAACCCAATGCACCTTCTCTTTTCTTTGTAATTAATGTATATTAAAGAGGTGGGGTCTGGCCTGCTTCAAACTTGGCACCAAAATATCAATATTCTGATATTTCAGTTAAAGTTTTTTGCTTCTAAACGCTAAAGCGTTTTCATTTGGCATCTGTTCCAAAGGTTGCAACCCTGGAGTTCTTAACCTGGAGTTCCAAGAACTTGAATGGTGGGGAAACGTGTTCACTTAACTCTGGCGCGGGGATAGGGGGGAAGGGTTCCTCGCTATCTTCAGATTCTCCAAAAAAGGTTTTTTAAACACCACCACAGCGCGTTAGTATTATAGCTAAATAGATAAAACAACGAATGGCAAGAAGTATGCGTTTTAACCATACAATCACCATTAAACATATTTAAAACGCATCCGCTCATTCTATGACCCAGATTCCGATACTAGCCTTCTGTTAGGAATGCCTTCTGGAAAAGAACTTGGTTCAGTATGGGGGGGAAATGAGCCCATCCCAACCCCCACAGATTCTTTGATCCCATTCTTGCCGTCCTAGGGGTGGCTGCACGCCCGACAAGGGCGGGCACTCGCGTACCTGGGCGCAGGCTCGATGAGGGTGGTAGTGTCCAGGTAGTGGATCTTGTAAAACTCCAGCAGGGCCGGCAAATGGTCGAACTCTTGATCCCCGATCTTAAAACGCCGGTTGGGCAGGGAGTTGATGATGTAGTGAGAGACCCGTGAGTTCTCGGACACAGACAGCACGTAGTCCCCGGGGCAGGTGGACGAGTCGCGGACCAGGAACATGCCGTGGCGCTGGCCCTGGAGCCGGGTCTGCGCCTCCTGGCGAGACACAGGCCCCATGTACCAGGCGGAGCGGTCTGAGGAATCGAACCTTGCAGAAGACATGGTGGCGGGCCGGGGGCTGTGTGGCGCGTCGGGGCGGCGGCCGCTGTCGCCTGCTCGGGAAGTCTTGGCCCGCGGACGGCTTGGAGGCCGAGCAAGGGCCTCTCTGCACACCTCGAGGCGCGCTCAGAGGGCTGGACCAGCACCTTCCTCTCGGCTCCGGGCCCGCAGCATCCTTCGCCGCCGCCCGCCTGCTCCGGGGCCGCCTCACGGAGAGAGCCGGGCTGGGGATGCGGGGCAGAGACCAGGGATCCGGGTGGGCGAAGTGGAGGCGCAGCGGAGGCCGCCTAGGGATTCTTGGGCTGCCCAGCGTACCGCGGGTGCCTCCAGTGACTCCTGACCTGGAACGCGGAGGCTCCGCAGCCCCACGGGTCTTCACTGGCCCCCGCAGTCACATCAAGTACCGAACTCCGAAGAGCGTCGCGCCTCCGGGGCGGTTTTGCCCAGCCGGTTCCCAATAGCCACAGAAACAAAATGGCGGACGCGGGAGAAGCGGCCGGCCACCACCCCCTCTGCTCAGCGCGCTCTCTCTACGCATGCGCAGGGACCCGGCTCGCGGCGGCCGCCGGGGCCCTCCCACTGAGACATCACACGGTTCCGCCAATCAGGAGCCGGCCCAGACCGTCGGGGCGTGAGCTCTCCGCGCCCGCTCCCGCGTTTCGGGAGAAAACTGGGGAGGCGGCGACGGGCACTCCCTTCCTGGGCTGCGGTGCGCCGCCGGGGGCGCTGCCGCTGCCGGGTCTCCCAGCGCTGGCAGGAAAACAGCTGGAGCCTAGAGGGAGCGGTGTTTCGAAAACCTGCTTCTGGGAACAAAGCGTAACGTGTAGGCCGAATCGCGGGCTAGGGGGGCGTGGCACTAGCGTGACCTAGCTGACTGAAGGGCCCGCCGGAGACTCAAGGGCAGACAGGCCCCAAGAGCCGAAGTGGTTCAGGAAGCGGATGACCCCAGGGGCTAAGGTGACCACCAGATAGGTGACTGACTGGATGACGCAGGCCCGAGGTGTAGGCTAAGCGACCCCGGGTGGCAAAGTGACACGACAAATGCGTGTGTGTGTGTCCGCGCGCGCGCGCGTGCGCTTGAAGGTTAAATTGACAAGATTAAGTGGTCAAGAAATTTACAGACTAGGGTAATTTGGCCTCTGAGGTTATGAATTGCAGCGAGTAAAATGCAAATGCCTCTCGGGCGTGCGTGCCCGGAAAGCTGCTTCTGCTCCAGATGCTGCCGCTTTTCTCCTTTCCCCTTACCCACGTACCTCCAGCTGTGCCCTAATTCCCTCCCCTAGAGTGTGAATCTCCCCACCCAAAATTAAAATGTAAATTATAAGAGAGCAGGGATCTTGTCTGTCTTGTTCATCTTTGTCTTGTCTGCCTTGCACAATGTCTGGCTCTGAGTTGATGCTCAAATATTTGTTGGATGAACTACTACTGAAAAAAATTACCAGGCTGCTGGAGCCTGATTACCGGTAGTAACACCCCTGGAACTGGACAGACAACATGTCCAAAGGAGAAAAGCAGGCGGATGAAACAAGACACACATAGATCCCTCTGCGAAGGGAATTTCTTTTCTTTTATTTGTTTTTTTTTTGAGACAGAGTCTCACTATGTCGCCCTGAGTAGAGTGCGGTGGTGTCACAGCTCACAGCAACCTCAAACTCTTGGGCTTAGCGATTCTCTTCCCTCAGCCTCCCAGGCATCCACCACAAGGCTCGGCTATTTTTTTGTTACAGTTGTCCTTGTTTGGCAGGCCCAGGCTGGGTTTGAAACTGCCAGCCCTGGTGTATGTGACCTGTGCCCTAGCCGCTGAGCTACAATCACCCAGCTGGGAAATTCATTTTAGTCACTTGCCAGCCCTAGGTTAAACATATCCTAGATTGCAGGATATACTTGCGAGTGATGTCTACCTTAGGGTTAGCCAAAAGGGAAATATTAAGGTGCAGTGCCTTTTGTGACTCAGCACAAACAGGTTTTCATCTTCCCCAAATTCTGTGTTGTTTTAGTCTCAGTTGCAACTTGAAAGCACAGAATTTGAATCTGACTTCTTGGGTTTGAATCTTGGCTTGTTCAGTGGGCTGCTGAGTGGCCTTGGGCCAGTTACTTAGTCATTCTCTGCCTCATCTATAAAATAGGGCTAATAACATTTACCTCCTAGGTTAAAGTAAATGTATTAAACAAGCTAATACATATAAAGTGTTTAGAGTAATAGCTGGCACATACTGTGCTAGTTTTCCATGATCATTATTCATTCTTTTTTTTTTTTTTTTGGCCGGGGCTGGGTTCGAACCCGCCACCTCCAGCATGTGGGACCGGCGCCCTACTCCTTGAGCCACAGGCACCGCCTGATCATTATTCATTCTTTCCCTTGGCCTCTATCTCCATAGCAGATATCTCTGTGGTTTGGTGAGGGTGGAAACAAAAATCACTTGATTTGACAGGGCTTGGTGGCTCACGCCTGTAATCCTAGCACTCTGGGAGGCCAAGACAGGAGAATTGCTCAACCTCACCAGTTCAAGACCAGCCTGAGCCACTCGGTGGCCGTTGTTCAGTGGTTAGGGCGCAGGCCACATACACCAGGGCTGGTGGATTCAAACACAGCCAGGGCCTGCCAAACAACAATGACAACTACAACAAAAAATAGCCAGGCGTTGTGGCGGGCACCTATAGTCCCAGCTACTTGGGAAGCTGAGGCAAGAGAATCGCTTAAGCCCAAGAGTTTGAGATTGCTGTGAACTGTGACGCCATGGCACTCTACCCAGGATGACATAGTGAAAGTCTGTCTCAAAAAAGAACAAAATATATTGATATACTTACCGTGCTTCGAACTTATTTTGGAAATAATTTAATGATCTTTAAAAATTTTTGTGGCACACTGGTTGAAAATTACTGGGTTAGATATAGGTGAAATAAGAATGGCTGTGTGTTGTTAATAAATGTTGACATGAGTATGTAGATGGGGTTAATTATATTATCCTGCTTTAGTATGTTTCGATTATTTTTTTTTTTTGTGCAGTTTTTGGCTGGGGCTGGGTTTGAACCTGCCAATTCCAGCATATGGGGCCAGCGCCCTACTCCTTTGAGCCACAGGCGCTGCCCTGTTTCAAATTTTTTTTTTGAGACAGTCTCACTTTGTCACCCTTGGTAGAGTGCTGTGGTGTCATAGCTCACAGCAACCTCAAACTCCTGGACTTAAGCAATTCTCTGGCCTCAGCCTCACAAGTAATTGGGACTACAGGTGCCCGCCACAACGCCTGGCTATTTTTCGAGACGAGGTCTACAACAGGCTCAGCTGGTCTCGAACCTGTGAGCTCAGGCAATCCACCTGCCTCGGCCTCCCAAATGCTAGGATTACAGGTATGGGCCACTGTACCTAGCCCTGGAATTTTTTATGATAATTTTATTTTTTTTGGAGACAGAGTCTCACTATGTCACCCTGGGTAGAATGTCATGGTGTCATAGCTCACAGCAACTTCAAACTCTTGAGCTTAACCAATTCTCTTGCCTCAGCCTCCCAAGTAGCTGGGACTACAGGAGCCTGCTACAAAGCTTGGCTATTTTTTGTTGTAGTTGTCATTGTTGTTTAGCAGCCCTGGGTCAGGTTAGAACCCGCCAACCCTCATGTATGTGGCCTGCGCCCTAACCACTGAGTTATGGGTGCCGAGCCATGATAAAAAAGTTTTAAGAGCCGGGCGGCACCTGTGGCTCAGTCGGTAAGGCGCCGGCCCCATATACTGAGGGTGGCGGGTTCAAACCCGGCCCTGGCCGAACTGCAACAAAAAAATAGCCGGGTGTTGTGGCGGGTGCCTGTAGTCCCAGCTACTTGGGAGGCTGAGGCAAGAGAATCGCTTAAGCCCAGGAGTTGGAGGTTGCTGTGAGCCGTATGATGCCATGGCACTCTACCGAGGGCCATAAAGTGAAACTCTGTCTCTACAAAAATAAATAAATAAATAAATAAAATTTTAAGAGCCTTGGTATGGTGGCTAATTCCTATAATTCCAGCACTTTGGGAGGCCAAAGAAGTAGGATCACTTAAGGCTGGACCGACATTCCAGACCTGCCTGTGCAACATAGCCAGATTTTATATCTATAAAAATAAATAAGGCTGGGAAAGGTGGCTCACGCCTGTAATCCTAGCACTCTGGAAGGCTGAGGCAGGTGGATTGCTTGAGCTCAGGAGTTCAAGACCAGCCTGAACAAGAGTGAGACCCTGTCTCTCAAAATAGCTGGGCATTGTAGCAGGTGCCTGTGGTCCCCACTACTTTGGAGGCTAAGGCAAGCAAATCATTTGAGCCAAGATTTTGAATTTGAGTTGAGGTTGCTGTGAGCTATGACATCATGCCACTCTCCCTTGGGTGACAAAGTGAGACTTTGTCTCAAAAAAAAAAAAAAAAAGAAGAAGAAGAAATACTTTCCTGGCTTGGCACCTGTGCTCAGTGGTTAGGGCGCTGGCCACATACCCTGGGGCTGGTGGGTTCGAATCTGGCCTGCTAAACAACAATGACAACTACAACAAAAAAATAGCTGAACTTTATCGCGGGTGCTATAGTCCCAGCTACTTGGGAGGCTGAGGCAAGAGAATTGCTTAAGCCCAAGAGTTTGAGGTTGCTGTGAGCTGTGATGCCACAGCACTCTACCCAGGGTGACATAGTGAGACTCTGTCTCAAAAAAAAAAAAAAAACTTTATTCTTCTTTAGCACAGTTGATATGAGCTTAGAAAAACTTTCCAGAAGATAGTTCTGAAGTGCTTAGACAACAAAATGGAAATGAGTAGGAAAAATAGCAAGAAAGCATAAAAAAGGCTGTAGATTTGCAATTCTACCTTAGCTTGCTTATTCCTGAGGATGGTTTCCAGATGAATTTCCAAATTCTTGTCTTCATGGCTTGGCGCCTGTGGCTCAAGCGGCTAAGGCGCCAGCCACATACACCTGAGCTGGTGGGTTCGAATTCAGCCTGGGCCCGCCAAACAACAATGATGGTTGCAACCAAAAAATAACCGGGAATTGTGGCGGGCGCCTGTAGTCCCAGCTACTTGGGAGGCGGAGGCAGGAGACTCACTTGAGCCCAGGAGTTGGAAGTTGCTGTGAGCTGTGATGGCACAGCACTCTACCCAGGGTGACAGCTTGAGGCTCTGTCTCAAAAAAAATAAATAAATAAATAAATAAATAAATTCTTGTCTTCTAAGATGAATACAACCTAAATGCAAAGGACTAACAACTCTTTTTTTTTTTTTTTTTTTGAGACAGAGTCTCACTTTATCGCCCTTGGTAGGATGCCATGGCGTCACAGCTCACAGCAACCTCCAACTCCTGGGCTTAGGCGATTCTCTTGCCTCAGCCTCCCGAGTAACTGGGACTACAGGAACCTGCCACAATGCCCGGCTATTTTTTTGTTGCATTTGGGCCAGGGCCTGGTTCGAACCCACCACCCTTAGTATATGGGACCGGCGCCCTACCCACTGAGCCACAGGCACCACCCGGCTGACAAGTCTTTTTGAGTGACTTGTCTGGATTCTTTACTTCCTAGCTCTGACACTGCCTCTAGACAGAGGCCACAGAGGATTTTGGGCCCCACCATGGATTTTGGGCCACAGAGGATTTTGGGCCCCACCATGGATTTTTTTCTCTCCCTTACCTAGGCAGGCCCAACCCTTTGGATAACAGTTAAGACCTGGCAGTCTTCCTAGATGCTGCCTTAAGGAGGGAACCAGAACAAGCTTTGATCTGTTCCTTCTGCCCACTTTTCTTTTCTTTTATGTTTTTTTTTTTTTTAATTTTCTTATTTATTTGCAATTTTTGGCCGGGGCTGGGTTTGAAGCCGCCACCTCCGGCATATGGGGCTGGTGCCCTACTCCTTTGAGCCACAGGCACTGCCCCTTTTCTTTTATGTTTTTAATGACAGAGTCTCACTTTGTCGCCCTCAGTAGAGTGCTGTGGCATCACAGCTCACAGCAACCTCCAGCTCTTGGGCTTAGGTGATTCTCTTGCTTCAGCCTCCCGAGTAGCTAGGACGACGGGCACCTGCCACAACGCCCAGCTATTTTTTTGTTGTTGTTGCAGTTTGTCCAGAGCCGGGTTCAAACCTGCCACCCTTGGTACATGGGGCCAGCACCCTACTCACTGAGCCATAGGCGCCACCCCTGCCCCTTTCTTTTCCAGCAATAATGCTAAGGGTAGAAGTGGTGTGACACACTCATCATCGACTCAGGAACTGGGGGTTCGGCAGCACTAACTTCCAAATTTCCTGTGCTTAGTGGAGATGCCCAGTCAGGGAACGCGCCCAGAGGACAGTGCTGTGCTGACTCCCACCGACAGCTCGACCCCACAAAAGGAGGACCTTTGCAGCAAGATAAAAGAATAAAAAATTGTTGTGGATGAACTGTCTAACCTGAAGAAGAATAGGAAAGTATACAAGCAGCAACAGAACAGCAAGATATTCTTTCTTGCAGACCTAACAAATGCTTTCTCAAAGCAAAAACTTATTAGATGAACTGAAAAAGAGTACCAAGAATCAGAAAACTCAGAGAAGACCAAAATCAAGAAGTAGTCAACTTGACAGCACGTAATCATGTGTGGCATTTGTTGTTCTGTAAGCTTCTCTGCTGTGAATTTCAGTAAAGATTTTTTTTTTTTTTGTAGAGACAGAGTCTCACTGTACCGCCCTCGGGTAGAGTGCCGTGGCCTCACACAGCTCACAGCAACCTCCAACTCCTGGGCTTATGCGATTCTCTTGCCTCAGCCTCCCGAGCGGCTGGGACTACAGGTGCCCGCCACAACACCCGGCTATTTTTTGGTTGCAGTTTGGCCAGGGCTGGGTTTGAACCCGCCACCCTCGGCATATGGGGCCGGCGCCCTACTCACTGAGCCACAGGCGCCGCCCTTCAGTAAAGATTTAAAGGAGGATTTACTGTATAATCTTAAGCAATGAGGACCCAATATTAGTAAACAGCTGTCAAAGTCTGCTGTTAACTACCAGTGTTTATTTTCTGGTCATGTACTTCACTTGAGAGGTGTTTTGACTGTGCAGCCTCTGGAAGATGAAAGAGGCAATGTGTTCCTGTGGAATGGAGAAGTCTTCAGTGGAATAAAGGTTGAAGCTGAAGAGAAGGATACTCAAATTATGTTTAATTATCTTTCCTCTTGTGAGGATGAATCTGGTATTTTGTCACTCTTCTCAAAAGTTCAAGGTCCTTGGTCTTTTATGTATTATCAAGCATCTAGTCATTATTTATGGTTTGGTAGGGATTTTTTTGGTTGCTGCAGCTTGCTTTGGCATTTTAGTAATTTGAGCAAGAGTTTCTGCCTCTCTTCAGTTGGTACCCAAACATCTGGAGTGGCAAATGAGTGGCAAGAAATTCCAGCATCTGGAGTTTTCAGAATTAATCTTAAGTCTATTGCCATAACCAGATGTGTAGTCTTAAAATTGTATCCTTGGAAATATATTTCTAGGGAGACTATTGTTGAAGATAGCCTGACTAAGATTTCAGCGGACTTACCGGCATTTGTATCAGTGGTACTAAATGAAGCCAAACTATACCTTGAAAAACCCATTGTTCCTTTAAATATGTTGTTGCCACAAGCTCCATTAGAGACTCACTGCAGCAGTAATACCAGCATCCCGCCTACCAGAGAGACCCTTCAGGCCCTGCTTGCTGATGGACATATGAAGGAAGTAATTCAGCAGTTCATTGATGTCCTGAGTGTTGCAGTCAAGAGATGTGTCTTGTTTTTACTGAGGGGCAAAAACCTGGCGCCAAATGAAGTTTTGAAAACTTGCAAAAGGAAAGCCAATGTTGCAATCCTGTTTTCTGGGGGCATTGACTCCATGGTTATTGAAACCCTTGCTGACCGTCATGTTCCTTTAGATGAACCAATTGATCTTCTTAATGTAGCTTTCTTTTTTTTTTTTTTTTTTTTGTAGAGACAGAGTTTCACTTTATTGCCCTTGGTAGAGTGCCATAGCGTCACACAGCTCACAGCGACCTCCAACTTGCAACTCCTGGACTTAGGCGATTCTCTTGCCTCAGCTTCCCAAGCAGCTGGGACTACAGGCACCCGCCACAACGCCCAGCTATTTTTTTTTTGTTGCAGTTTGGCTGGGGCTGGGTTTGAACCCGCCACCCTCGGTATATGGGGCCGGCGCCCTGCTCACTGAGCCACAGGCGCCGCCCTAATGTAGCTTTCATGACTGAAAAAAAGACAGTGCCAACTAACTATACCAAAAAAAGGCGTAAACAGAAAAATCGTCATGAAATACCTTCTGAAGATTTCACTAAAAATGTTGCTGCCACAGATGATGACAGTCCTGATAAACAATTCAGTGTACCAGATCGAATCACAGGAAGAGCAGGACTAAAGGAACTACAAGTGATTAACCCTTCCCGAATTTGGAATTTTGTTGAAATTAATGTTTCTCTGGAAGAACTGCAGGAATTAAGAAGAACGCAAATGTGTCACTTAATTCGGCCCTTGGATACAGTGTTGGATGATAGCATTGGCTGTGCAGTCTGGTTTGCTACTAGAGGAATTGGTTGGTTAGTGACCCAGGATAAAGTATAATCATATCAGCAGTGCAAAGGTAGTTCTCACTGGAATTGGTGCAGATGAGCAACTAGCAGGCTATTCTCGTCATCGTGTCTGCTTTCAGGCGCCTGGGCTAGAGGGATTGAATAAGGAAATAATGATGGAGCTGGGTTGAATTTCCTCTAGAAATCTTGGCTGTGATGACAGAGTTATCAGTGGTCATGGAAAAGAAGCAAGATTTCCTTTCCTGGATGAAAATGTTGTCTCCTTTCTAAATTCCCTGCCAGTTTGGGAAAAGGCAAACTTGACTTTACCCCGTGGAATTGGTGAAAAACTAACATTACGCCTTGCAGCTGTAGAACTTGGTCTTATAGCCTCTGCTCTTCTGCCGAAACGAGCCATGCAGTTTGGATCAAGATAGAAAAGAACGATGAAAAGGCATCTGATAAATGTGGAAGGCTCCAAATCATTGCCTGAGATAACCTATCTGTTGAAAAGTAGATTAAATCATAATATGATTTCACGATGTAATAATACGGAATGATAGATACATAAAAACAAAATGCTGCTTAAAAAAAAAAAGTGACGGGCGGTGCCTGTGGCTCAGTCGGTAAGGCGCCGGCCCCATATACTGAGGGTGGTGGGTTCAAACCCGGCCCTGGCCAAACTGCAACCAAAAAAAAAAAATAGCGGGCGTTGTGGTGGGCGCCTGTAGTCCCAGCTACTCGGGAGGCTGAGGCAAGAGAATCGCTTAAGCCCAGGAGTTGGAGGTTGCTGTGAGCTGTGTGAGGCCACGGCACTCTACCGAGGGCCATAAAGTGAGACTCTGTCTCTACAAAAAAAAAAAAAAAAGTGACAATGCAGGTATGGAATTACGGGATGTATTTACTTTAGTGACTTGGTAAGATTAGCGGTCTTCAGATGGTCTCTAGCCAGGGTTGGTCAATCTACTTCTCCTGCATTTACTAACCCAGTTTCTTTGTCCAGTTTCTTGAGTTCTTTGTCTCCTATGCAGAATAAATTTTCTCTCTCATTGGTTCTTCTTGGTCACTATTCTCTCATGTTTTACATATATTTCTTTCTTTCTTTTTTGAGACAGAGTCTCCCTCTGTTGCCCTCAGAATACTGTGGCATCACAGCTCACAGCAACCTCAAACTCTTGGGCTCAAGCGATTCTCCTGCCTCAGCCTCCCAAGTAGCTGGAACAACAGGCACCCGCCTGGTTATTTTTTTGGTACAGTTGTCATTGTTTAGCTGGTCTGGGCCAGGTTAACTTGCCAGCCTCGGTGTATGTGGCTGGCGCCCTACCCACTGAGCTATGGGCGCCACCTGTTTGACATATATTTCTTTTTTTTTTTTTTTGTAGTTTTTTTGGCCAGGGCTGGGTTTGAATCCACCACCTCCAGTATATGGAGCCGGCGCCCTACTCCTTTGAGCTACAGACCCCACCCTGACATACATTTCTTTCTTTTTTTAATTTTATTTTTTATTTTTATTTTTTTGGCTTTTTTTTTTTTATTTCGTTGCTTATTTTTTATTTCTTCACTTTTTTTTTTTTTTTTTTTTTGTTGAGACAGGGTCCCACCCTATGCCCCTGAGCAGAGTGCAGTGGGCGTGGTAGCTCACCACAACCTCAGACTCGGGCTGCGGGCACCCCGCTGCCTCAGCCTCCGGAAGCCGCTGGGATTACAGGCGCTCGCCGCGGCGCCCGGCTGGGTTTTTCCATTTTTTTCATGAGTCGGGGTCTCACTGTCGCTCAGGCGAGTCTCGAACTCCTGAGCTCAAGCGATTCTCCCTCCTCAGCCTCCCACAGTGCTGGGATTACAGGCGTGAGCCACCGCGCCCGGCTCTTTTTTTAATTTTAGCCAGAGCCTCAAGCTGTCACCCTGGGTAGAGTGCTGTGACATCACAGCTCCAGTTCCTGGGCTCAAGTGATTCTCCTGCTTCCGCCTTCCAAGTAGCTGGGACTACAGGTGCCTGCCACAATACCCAGCTATTTTTTGGTTGCAGCCGTCATTGTTGTTTGGCGGTTTGGACTGGATTCGAACCTGCCAGCTCAGGTGTATGTGGCTGGCGCCTTAGTTGCTTGAGTCACAGGCACTGAGCCTTGACATATATTTCTAAGTATTTTTCCCTAAAACAAAAAAGGGGGCTAGGGTGGCTCAATGAGTAGGGCAATGGCCCCATATTCCAAGGGTGGTGGTTTTGAACCCAGCCCCAGCCAAACTGCAACAAAAAATAGCCGGGTGTTGCGGCGGGCGCCTATAGTCCCAGCTACTTGGGAGGCTGAGGCAAGAGAATCGCCTAAGCCCAAGAGGTGGAGGTTGCTGTGAGCTGTGACACCAAAGCATTCTACCAAGGACGACACAGTAAGACTTTGTCTCTAAAAAAAAAAAGGAAGCTAATTGACGATTTTCTTTTTCCCTCCTATTTGCTACTATAATACTTAGAAGATAATATTCATATCCCCATTATAATCCGTACTAAATTCTTAAAATATCAATTTTAATAATTACTTCCTTCATATGGTGATATCTCTGGGCTAGACTTAACTGCCATATCTGGAAGCTTCTAGACTACTATAGAAATCAATGGCCTAGGGTGGCGCCTGTGACTCAAAGGAGTAGGGAGCCGGCCCCATATGCTGGAGGTGGCGGGTTCAAACCCAGCCCTGGCCAGAAACAGCAAAAAAGAAAAAGAAATCAATGGCCTACTTCTTTGTCCAAGTGTTTTATTTTTATTTATTTATTTTTTTGAGACAGGGTTTCACTTTGTTGCCCTTGGTACCAAGGGCATGCCGTAGCATCACAGCTCACAGCAACCTCCAACTTTTGAGCTCGAGCGATTCTCTTGCCTCAGCCTCCCAAGTAGCTGGGACTACAGGTGTCCACCACAATGCCTGGCTATTTTTTTAGGGGTCTCGCTCTTGCTCAGGCTGGTCTCAAACCTGTGAACGCAGGGCAATTCACCCGCCTTGGCCTCCCAGAGTGCTGGTGTCCAAGTGTTTTATAGTATGGTCCTATTTCCCTTACCATTTTATTTCTTTTTTTTTTTTTGCCGTTTTTGGCCAGGGCTGGGTTTGAACCTGCCACCTCTGGCATATGGGGCCGGTGCCCTACTCCTTTGAGCCACAGGCGCCGCCCTCCCTTACCATTTTCTAATGTATTTTAATTGTTTTGTCGTCTCATTGGTATGCCTATTTTCTTGTCATTTAGCTGCTTCTAACTTTCTTAGCTAACAGGCAAATTCTCATTTCCCCTAGATTTTAGAACACTCTGGAATATCATTTGTAAACTATCTGAGTAGGATGATTCTTCCAGTAGGGGAACACTAATTCCCTCTCAGACTTAAGGAAGCCAGTTTTATGTAGCTCTTTGGACCAGGGATCAGCAAACTTTTACTGTAAAGGGCCAGATAGTAAATATGTTAAACATTCAGGCCAAGAGGCAAATCAAAGATGTTATATAGGTACTCACGTAATAAAAAAATTCTATAAATTTTTTTTTCTTTTTTGCAGTTTTTGGCTGGGGCTGGGTTTGAACCCACCACCCCTGGTATATGGGGCTGGCGCCCTACTCCTTGAGCCACAGGTGCCACCTGTAACTTTTTTCTAATCTAGTTATACTAATGAGAAGAAGATTAGAATTTTGTTTGGAATAATATTCTGCTTAATTGGAGTTCAAAGTTAGTGTTCCCTCTCAAATGCTGAGCTATTAATGTTGATCTGTAAATGGAATTTTACATATTTCCACAAATGACAAAGTCACTGTTTTGAATGTTTTCGAAAAACATTTCGATGACAATGTTTTTCACCTAGATTCATACTGCCAATATTCAGATCAGTCCATAAGCATGTGAACTTAATTGAGCCTATTCATTGTTAAAATGGATTTATAGAGGCTTGGTGCCCGTAGTTCAGTGGTTAGGGCGCCAGCCACATACACTGGGGCTGGCGGATTTGAACGCGATCCAGCCTGCTAAATAACAATGACAAGTACAACAAAAAAAATACAAGGGTGTTGTGGTGGGCATCTGTAGTCCCAGCTACTTGGGAGGCTGAGACCAGAGAATAGCTTGAGCCCAGGAGTTGGCGGTTGCTGTGAGCTATGAAGCCACAGCACTCTACCACGGACAGTAAGACTGTCTAAAAAAAAAAAAAGAATTCTTCTCTTGATATTTTTCGTTTAGCATATTATTGTAGATTAATCACCTTCATCTGAAGGTAGAAACTACTAAGGTACACAATTAAATAGATTTTGAATATGGAAATTGCCATTACATTTGGCATAAAGATCTAACAGGGGTCCTCAAACTTTTTAAACAGGGGGCCAGTTTACTGTCCCTCAGACCGTTGGAGGGCTGGATTATCGTTTAAAAAAAAAAAAAACTATGGGACGGCGCCTGTGGCTCAGTGAGTAGGGCGCCGGCCCCATATGCCGAGGGTGGCGGGTTCAAACCCAGCCCCGGCCAAACTGCAACAAAAAAAAATAGCCGGGTGTTGTGGTAGGCGCCTGTAGTCCCAGCTGCTCGGGAGGCTGAGGCAAGAGAATCGCATAGGCCCAAGAGTTAGAGGTTGCTGTGAGCCGTGTGACGCCACGGCACTCTACCCGAGGGCGGTACAGTGAGACTCTGTCTCTACAAAAAAAAAAACCCAAAAACTATGAACAAATTCCTATGCACACTGCACATATCTTATTTTGAAGTAAAAAAAACAAAACGGGGACAAATACAATCACACCGCCTCATGTGGCCTGCGGGTTGCAGTTTGAGGACCCCTGAATTCTAAAAGATGTTTCTGCAACTGTAGTTTGAGATGAGAAAGTATATCTATTGCAAATGTGTATGGGATTGGAAAGCACTTTTCTTGTCTTAACTTTTGACAGCATAGGAAGTGTTTAAAGTAGTTTAAAATCACATGTGATTCAAAACAGTGACTTTGTCATTTGTTTGAGAGGGGGGGGTTGTGGCCAGAACCTGTACTCCCAGCTACTCAGGAGGCTGAGGCAAGAGGATTGCTCAAGCCCAAGAACTTGCAGTGAGCTATGATGCCATGGCACTCTGTCCAGGCAAGAAAGTGAGACAGAGTCTCAAAAAAAAGAAGACTAGAATGACTTTGTTTCAGCACACATTTTGCATATAAGTACTATCTTGCCTTGTAGTTTTATTTTTAATTTATTAAGAAACGTTAGCAAGTCTGTAGCAAAAGCTAATTTCCAAAACCATCAATTATTCAGTAATAATGATTTAGAATGATTTTTCTGATTCTGTTCTGAAAAATTTCACTTAAGAAAACCTTACCAGGCTTGGCGCCCATAGCACAGTGGTTATGGCACCGGTCACATGCGCTGAGGCTGGTGGGTTTGAACCTAGCCTGGGCCTGCTAAACAACAATGACAACTGCAAAAAAAAAAAAAAAAAATAGCCAAGCATTGTGGTGGGTGCCTGTAGTCTACTTGGGAGGTTGAGGCAAGAAAATCGCTTAAGCTTAAGAGTTGGAGGTTGCTGTGAGCTGTGACATTACAGCACTCTACCGAAGGCAACATAGTGAGACTATGTCTCAAAACAAATAAACAAACAAACAAACAAAATCCAACAAAACAGAAAACTACCACTGGCCGGACACCGTGGCTTATGCCTATAATCCTAGTACTCTGGGAGGTCGAGGTGGGTGGATTGCCTGAGTTCAGCAGTTCCAGACCAGCCTGAACAAGACTGAGAGACCCTGTCTCTAAAAATAGCCAGGCGTTGTGGCAGGTGCCTGTAGTCCCAGCTAAGTGGGAAGCTGAGGTAAGAGAATTGCTTGAGCCCATGACTTTGAGGTTGCTGTGAGCTATGAGGCACTCTGCTGAGCGCAACAAAGTGAGACTCTGTCTCAAACAAACAAACAAACAAGAAAACCTACCACTGCTAAGTCATTGAAAGGCTATTTGGCCAGGCATGGTGGCTCACGCCTGTAATCCCAGCACTCTGGGAGGCCAAGGCAGGTGGATTGCCTGAACTCACAGGTTTGAGACCAGCCTGATGAAAAGCAAGACCATATTTCTAAAAATCACGGGCGTTGTGGAGGGCGCCTGTAGTCTCAGCTACTTGGGAGGCAGAGGCAAGATGATTGGTTAAGCCCAAAAGTCTGAGGGTGAGCTATGACAACAACACACTCTACTAGGGGGACAAAGTGAGACTCTGTCTCAAAAAAAAAAAAAGAAAGGCTATGTGGTATAAAAAATCAGGATATTAGCTTGTATTTCTGACAGAAATTCAGTCTGTATAATAAATATGAGAGGAGGGCGGCGCCTATGGCTCAGTGAGTAGGGCGCCGGCCCCATATACCGAGGGTGGCGGGTTCAAACCCAGCCCCGGCCAAACTGCAACAAAAAAATAGCCGGGCGTTGTGGCGGGCGCCTGTAGTCCCAGCTGCTCGGGAAGCTGAGGCAAGAGAATCGCATAAGCCCAAGACTTAGAGGTTGCTGTGAGCCTTGTGACGCCACGGCACTCTACCCGAGGGCGGTACAGTGAGACTCTGTCTCTACAAAAAAATAAAAAAATAAAAAATAAATAAATAAATAAATAAATATGAGAGGAAATGAAGCTCATGATTGATACTTCTACTTCAATAACACATGATAGATTGAAATAATCTGCAGATTAGTTCCACATTAATAATATAAAGAATAAGCATAAGCTTTGAACACCTTACATTTTCTAGGCAGGGGTCCTCAAACTGTGGCCCGTGGGCCACATGAGGCCGTGTGATTGTATTTGTTCCCATTTTGTTTTTTTTGTTTTTTTTTTGCAGTTTTTGGTCAGGGCCGGGTTTGAACCCGCCACCTCTAGCATATGGGGCCAGTGCCCTACTCCTTTGAGCCACAGGCACCACCCCTCCCATTTTGTTTTTTTTTTACTTCAAAATAAGATATGTGCAGTGTGCATAGGAATTTGTTCATAGTTTTTTTTTTTTTAAACTATAGTCCGGCCCTCCAACGGTCTGAGGGACAGTAAACTGGCCTTCTGTTTAAAAAGTGTGAGGACCCCTATCCTAGAGATTTATAGATTTGTTTAACAGAGCCCTTTTCTGCTTCATACATTTTTACTACTTTGTAACACATCTTAGCAGATTCCACTTCAGATTGTATTGAATTATTATTATATTCTCAACTTCTTTGAAAATATTCTTGCTCATAGCTATTCCATGCAGACTTAAAGAAGCTTACTTATAATGATTTCTTTACATTAAGGAAAACCATTTAAAATTATTATTATTATTTTTATTTATTTATTTATTTTTTTTTGAGACAGAGCCTCAAGCTGTCACCCTGGGTAGAGTGCTATGACATCACAGCTCACGGCAACTTCCAACTCCTGGGCTCAAGTGATTCTCCTGCCTCCACCTCCCAAGTAGCTGGGACCACAGGCGTCCGCCACAACGCCTGGCTATTTTTTTGTTGTAGTTGTCATTGTTGTTTAGCAGGCCTGGGCCAAGTTCGGACCTGTCAGCTCCCGTGTAGATGGCCAGCACCCTAGCCGCTGAGCTATAGGCACTGAGCCTGAGCAACTGTTTTGTTGAAGAACTAATAGTCTATGCCAGGTGCAGTGGCTCACGCCTGGGAAGCCGAGGCGGGTGGATTGCCTGAGCTCATGGGTTCAAAACCAGCCTGAGCAAGATTGAAACCCCGTATCTAAAAATAGCTAGGCATTGTGGTGGGCACCTGTAGTCCCACCTATACCTACTTGGAGGCTGAGGTAAGAGAATCACGTGAGCCCAAGAGTTTGAGGTTGCTGTGAGTTTTTTTTTGCCGGGGCTGGGTTTGAACTTGCCACCTCAGGCATATGGTGCCGGTGCCCTACCCCTTTGAGCCACAGGTACCACCCGGTTGCTGTGAGTTGTGATGCCACGGCACTGTACTGAGGGTGACAAAGTGAGACTCTGTCTCAAAAAAGAAAGAAAGAAAAACTAATAGTCTAAAACAAGTTTATTTTCTCTGGACACATTCTTCACCTATTACAATCAAACACAATTTAATTAACTCCATTTTTGTGCAGAAATTCTAATGAGATGTTCCATTTGACATTTTCCAATGTTTTTGACTGTGATGACTGCTTAGTCTATTTAAAATTATTTTTATAGGGCGGCACCTGTGGCTCAGCGAGTAGAGTGTCAGCCCCACAGAGGGTGGCGGGTTCAAACCCAGCCCTTGCCAAACTGCAGCAATAAAATAGCCAGGCATTGTGGCAGACACCTATAGTCCCAGCTACTCAGGAGGCTGAGGTGAGAGAATCGCCTAAGCCCAAGAGTTGGAGGTTGCTGTGAGCTGTGATGCCATGGCACTCTACTGAGGGTGACAAAGTGAGATTCTGTCTCTAATAAAATAAAATAATTAAATAAAATTATTTTTATAAAAAAATATAAAATTATGGGGGCAGTGCCTATGGCTCAAGGAGTAGGGCGCTGGTCCCATATGCCGGAGGTGGCGGGTTCAAACCCAGCCCCGGCCAAAAACCACACAAACAAAAAAAATAAATAAATAAAATTATGGGCTCGGCGCCTGTGGCTCAAGTGGCTAAGGCACCAGCCACATACACCTGAGCTGGTGGGTTCGAATCCAGCTCGGGCCTGCCAAAAACAATGGCTGCAACCAAAAAATAGCTGGGTGTTGTGGTGGGCACCTGTGGTCCCAGTTACTTGGAAGGCAGAGGCAGGAGAATCACTTGAGCCCAGGAGCTGGAGGTTGCTGTGAGCTGTGATGCCACAGCATTCTACCCAGGGCTTGAGGCTCTGTCTCAAAAAATAAAAAAATAAAATTATTTTTATTTTTTCCTTTAGTGATGACAGGAGACTGCTTCGTCTAAGTTGACACATATTGTATTTTAAAATGTATTGTTTGGCTGGGTGTGGTGGTTCAGGCCTGTAATCCTAGCACTGGGAGGCCCAGGTGGGTGGATTGCTTGAGCTCAGGAATTTGAGACCAGCTTGAGCAAGAATGAGATCCCATCTTTACTAAAAAAAAAAAAGAAAGAAAAAATAAAAACTAGAGAGATATTATGGCAGGTGCCGGTAGTCCCAGCTACTAGGGAGGCTGAGGCAGAGAATGGTTTGAGCCTACGAGTTTGAGGTTGCTGTGAGCTATGACACCACGGCAATTTGCCCAGGGTATATTGTGATTTTGGTTAATATGTGCAAGACAGTATCAACTGGTCCTGTGGACCCAGAGACCACTACATTCAGGGTCATACACAGAGACCTCATCTTGCCTAAGCTGCCCAACTGGCTTTGCTAAATTACACTTCTGTCATAACCATAATAAGAGCCAATAGAGGGGTGTTTTTGTCTTTTTGAGACTGAGTCTCACTCTGTTGCCCTGGGTAGAGTGCTGTGGCATCATCATAGCTCACAGTAACCTTAAACTCTTGGGCTCAAGTGATCCTTTTGCTTCAGCCTCCTGAATAGCTGGGACTACAGGTACCTACCATGATGCCTGGATAGTTTTTCTATTTTTTTTTTTTGAGACAGAGTTTCATTATGTTGTCCTCGGTAGAATGCCATGGCGTTAGAGGGCTGTGGGGTCACAGGTCACAGCAACCTCAAACTCTTGGGCTCAAGTGATTGTCTCGCCTCAGCCTCCCCAGTAGCTGGGACTACAGGCACCCGCCACAATGGCTGGCTATTTTTTTTTTTGAGGTGTAGTTGTCATTGTTGTTTGGCAGGCCTGGACTGGATTCGAACCCACCAGGTCTGGTGTATGTGGCTGGTGCCTTAGCTGCTTGAGCTACAGGCACGAGCTTTTTTTTTTTTAAGTCAAATCAATCCACAATAGAACTTGGCTTTAATTTAATTTTTTTGTTGTTGTTGAGACAGAGTCTCACTATGTCACCCTTGGTAGAGTGCCATGGCATCACAGATCAGAGCAACCTCAAACTCTTGGGCTTAAGCGATTCTCTTGCCTCAGCCTCCCAAGTAGCTGGGACTACAAGCGCTGGCCACAATGCACAGCTATTTTTTTGTTGCAGTTGTCATTGTTTAGTTGGTCTGGGCTGAGTTCAAAACCCCCACCCTCGGTGTATGTGGCTGGTGCCGTAACCACTGTGCTATGGGTGCCAAGCCAAGGCTTTGATTTAATTTGTAAATGGCCTGGAGGTGCTCTTGGTCTCCCAAGATTTGTTTCTGTGGGTCTGTACATCTTTAAGTACTGGTTTACAGAATGGGCTGAGCAATTTTTTTCCCCATCTATGATTGTATTAGGTATCTCATTCCCTTCTCTTAGCCTGTTTGTTAAGTCAAGTCCTATCTAGATTTGGGGACATACTTCTGGGAGAATTTAAGGCACTAAAGTGCAAAGATAATTGTTAAGTCAGGTTTGTTTCTTTTTTGATCTGAGCTCCAGTTCTGTCACCTAGACTTATGCCTCATGACCCTGATCAAGATACTAGATCCTTGCTTTAGGCCTCAGGCCAGACTTCTTTTTTTTTTGCAGTTTTTGGCTAGTCCTGGGTTTGAACCCACCACCTCTGGCGTATGGGGCCGGCGCCTTACTCCTTTGAGCCACAGGCGCTGCCCCCAGACCTCTGATCTCTATGAAATAACTTGCCTTTCTTGACTTTGTTGGCCGGCCCAGGGACAAGAGGCCTGCTTCTGTATTCCACACAGCAGGGTCCTCTCCTATCTGATGCCAATCAGCCGTGATACACACTGGTGATTGTAGGGCTAGAAATCCTGCTATTTTATTTTATTTTTTGAGACGGAGTCTCAAGCTGTCGCCCTGGGTAAGAGTGCTATGGCATCACAGCTTATAGCAACCTCAAACGCTTGGGCTTAAGCAGTTCTCTTGCCTCAGCCTCCCAAAGTAGCTGGGACTACTGATGCCCGCCACAACACCCGGCTATTTTTTGTTTGCAGTTGTCATTGTTGCTTTTAGCAGACCCGGGCCGGGTTTGAACCTGCCACCCTAGGTGTATGTGGCCGGCGCCCTTGGCGACTGAGTTACAGGCACTGCCAAAATCTTGCTATTTTATTTATTTATTTATTTTAATAGGAGAGAACACTTCCTTTTTTTATTATTTATTTATTTATTTTTTTGTTGCAGTTTTTGGCCAGAGCCAGGTTTGAACCTGCCCCCTCAGGTATATGGGGCCGGCACCCTACTCCTTGAGCCACAGGTGCCACTCCAAATCCTGCTATTTTAAAGAATTCATGATATGGCTCGGCACCTGTGGCTCAAGGGGCTAGGGCGCCAGCCACATACACCAGAGCTGGTGGGTTCGGGTCTAGCCCGGGCCTGCCAGACAACATTGACAACTGCAACCGAAAAATGACTGGGCATTGTGGCAGGCACCTGTAGTCCCAGCTACTCGTGAGGCTGAGGCAGGAGAATCACTTGAGCCCAGGAGTTGGAGGTTGCTGTGAGCTGTGATGCCACTGCACTCTACCCAGGGCGACAACTTGAGGCTCTGTCTCAAAAAAACAAACAAACAAACAAACAAAAAAACATGGAATCCATGGATCCATGTTAGATGTTAATGACCAGGGTCCTTTGAGTCCCCCATCTCATCTGATTCTGCAATAGCCCTTTCCTTGGGGATCTACCTCTTCCATTCTCTATCTCAGCTGCCACCAATTTCAGCTTCAAAAGGAAAATAAATGTCAGTTCCTTTCAGCTACAAACTTATTTGTACGTTTTGGGTTGCTTTTGCTCTCGCACTGCCCACCAAATTACTATGTTGATGTCCTAACCCCTAGTTCCTCAGAAAGTGATCCTATTTGGAGGTAGGGTTTTGTTTTTTTTTTGTAGAGACAGAGTCTCACTGTACCGCCCTCGGGTAGAGTGTTGCCTATGATACCTAATACAATGTAAGTGCTATATAAATGATTGTTAGAGTATTTTTAAATTTTGTTTTGTTTATTTATAGAATATTTTCAGTCATCAGCTGGTTGAGTCTGAGGATATGGACAGCAGACAGCATCTGTGTTCATATTCTTTCTTCACTTGTTTCTGAAAAAGAAGTCTCTCTCTCTTTTGCTTTTTTGAGACAGAGTCTTAACTATGTCACACTTGGTAGAGTGCCATGGCGTCACAGCTCACAGCAACCTCAAACTCTTGGGCTTAAGCGATTGTCTTGCCTCAGCCTCCCAAGTAGCTGAGACTACAGGCGCCCGCTACAATGCCCGGCTGTTGTTTTGTTGTAGTTTTCATTGTTGTTTTTAGCAGGCCAGACCCAGGTTCGAACCCACCAGCTCCTGTGTATGTGACTGGCGCCCTAACCACTGAGCTATGGGCGCCGAGTCAAGCAGCCTCTCTTCTTGGGTGTGTGGCTGACCTTACCCCTTCTGAGACAGAGTTCTCTCTCCTCCCTCTTACCAGCTCTTTCTCAGCTTTGGCACAAGGTCCAGTCTCAAGGAGTGCTCTTTGATCCTGTTTTTTACCTGCTTCCCAGTTCACTTTTTCATTCACAGCAAGTTGAGGAGAGTATTTGCTCTGCAGCCCCTATAATCTGAATTCCACCACACCACTCCATGCAATCGCCCTTCTGTCACTAGTATCCTTTTCTTTCTTTTTTTTTTTTTTCTGTAGAGACAGAGTCTCATGGCCCTTGGTAGACTGCCGTGGCCTCACACAGCTCACAGCAACCTCCAACTCCTTGGGCTTAGGCTATTCTCTTGCCTCAGCCTCCCGAGTAGTTGGGACTACAGGCGCCCGCCACAATGCCCGGCTATTTTTGTTGCAGTTTGGCCGGGGCCGGGTTTGAACCTGCCACCCTCGGCATGTGGGGCCGGCGCCCTACCCGCTGAGCCACAGGCGCCGCCACTAGTGTCCTTTTCTACACTACTTGGGAACACTGAGAACTCCTTCCTTGGGACTCTTTGTTGTCTGACTGCTTTTCTCTTCCCATCTTTTGAGCCAGGTTCTCTTGGGCCTCAATATCTTTTTGCCCAGGATTCTGTTTTGGCCCTCTCCACACTCTGCCTGGGCAGTATCCTGGGCATGGACAGGCAGGTGACCTATAGCCTGACAATTCCTGGAACTTCTCCGTATCTCTCCCAAGCCCCAGCCCTGCATGGTGACAGCTAACTAACATTCTATCTAATTTCTACTTGTTTGGTCTATTGTCTTCTCTCCCAGGAGGGCATAAGTTCCATGAGGGCAGGTATTTTCATCCGTTTTGTATACAATTGTTGTCATAGCACCTGGCATCCATCTGGATATCCCAAACTCTTCAAACTCAACATGTCCAATATGTAATCATTTCCCTGTTCCTAACCCCAAATTTGTTTTTGTTTTTGGTTTCTTTTGTTTTTGAGACAGTCTCACTCTGTCGCCCTGGGCAGAGTGTCGAGGTGTCATCATAGCTCATACCAACCTTAGTCTCTTGAGCTCAAGCAATCCTCTTGCCTCAACCTCCCGAGTAGCTGTGACTACAGGCGCCTGCCACAACACCTGGCTAGTTTATTTATTTATTTTTTTTGCAATTTTTGGCTGGGGTTGGGCTTGAACCCACCACCTCCAGCATATGGGGCTGGCATCCTACTCCTTTGAGCCACAGGCACCACCCTTTATTTTTATTTTTTATTTTTTTGAGACAGAGCCTCAAGCTGTCACCCTGGGTAGAGTGCTATGGCATCACAGCTCATAGCAACCTCCAACTCCCGGGCTCAAGTAATTCTTCTGCCTCCACCTCCCAAGTAGCTGGGATTACAGGCACCCGCTACAACGCCCAGCTATTTTTTGTTGCAGCCATTATTGTTGTTTGGTGGGCCCGGGCTGGATTCGAACCCGCCAGCTCAGGTGTATGTGGCTGGCACCTTAGCTGCTTGAGCCACAGGCGCAGAGCTTAGTTTTTCTATTTTTAGTAGAGACGGGGTCTTGCTCTTGTTCAGGCTGGTCTCAAATCCATCTGCTTTGGCCTCCCAGGGTGCTAACATTGCAGGTGTGAGCCACCATGCTCAGCCCACAAAGTTGTTTTTGTATTCCTTTAGTAAAATAAAACACTATCTAATTCCTTTGGCCAGTGCTACCTTCAGTTCCTCCTGCTCCTGTCATCTCTCACTGGCAAATCAGTTACTAAATGCTGCTCCACCCAGGGCCCTGGGGCCCACCTCTCCCTTCTTTCTTGTCCAGCCATTCTGGTTCAGGCCTCTCTCCAGTTCTTGCCTGGACCATGACAAAAGTCTTCTCTTTAGCCTTTTCCCAGCTTGTAAGGGTCATTTTTTGTTGTTGTTTGAAATTCATATATTGATTTGCTTTTCCACAAAATTGGGGCCATACTGTATCATCAGTTTTATGTCCCTTCTTTCCTTCTAATATTAATCTTGCATTATCCTATATGCTGTTTGAAAACTTTTCACAGCTGTTACTGCAACTACGAGTGAGCCGTAGTTTACTCCATCATCTCCCTAATCAGTTAGGGTGTTTGTTGGTCTTTTTTTTGCCTTTTATAAATGATGCTCTGATGTATCTGTATGATCCTTTCAAAATCTGGGGCTCGGCGCCTGTAGCACAGTGATTACGGTGCCAGCCACATATACTGAAGGTGACGGGTTCAAACCTAGCCCAGGTCAGTTAACCAACAATGACAACTGCAATTAAAACAAATAGCCAGGTGTTGTGGTGGGCCTCTGTAGTTCTGGCTACTTGGGAGACTGTGGCAAGAGAATTGCTTGAGCCCAAGAGTTTGAGGTTGCCGTGAGCTGTGACGTCACAACACTCTACTGAGGGCGACATAGTGAGACTCTGTCTCAAAAAACAAAAGAAAAAAGAAAAAAAATCTGGTTATGTCCCTCGTTTTTTTTTTTTTTTTTGTAGAGACAGAGTCTCACTGTACCGCCCTCGGGTAGAGTGCCGTGGTGTCACATGGCTCACAGCAACCTCTAACTCTTGGGCTTACGCGATTCTCTTGCCTCAGCCTCCTGAGCAGCTGGGACTATAGGCGTCTGCCACAACACCCGGCTATTTTTTTTTTTGTTAGTTTGGCTGGGGCTGGGTTTGAACCTGCTACCCTCGGCATATGGGGCCGGCGCCCTACTCACTGAGCCACAGGCGCCGCCCGTCCCTCTTGTGTTAAGTCCATCAATGCCTCCTTTTCATTGAAGGTCCACGTTCTACTCCACAGTGAGGCCCGAAAGACCTCTCACATTGGGACCTGCCTACCTTCCTATGTCATCTCCCATCCACAACCCAAACTCCAGCCTTTCCTCCACCTGCAGCTCCCCAAATGTGAGCCACCTGGACTTTTCATTCTTGCTTCTTCCTCTGTAATGCCCTCTCCTGTGTCTCTCCAGAGAAGTCTACTGCCCATGTTCAAATCCTCATCATTTCTTATTTATAATGATGCCCAAGGATGATATCCCCTACAACCTAGTAGTCTTTGGGACACGGGCAGCTAGTCCACTGACAAGATTAAAAACTTCCAAGATGGCCTAGCCTAGCCTACAGGTTCTTCCTCAGAGTTTCTGGATCTAGCAGGACTTTCTAGCCTGTGGTCACACACCAAGATGGAGGCAGCATGATGGAGCCAGAGAGAGACCTGGCCTGCTCTCCCTTTCTTGGCAGGCTGCAATATTGCCAGTGGCTAGGAGCCGTGATGGTCACTTCCAGAGTACAGTGACCAGCTTTCCTTCCCCACCCACAAAAATATCTTCTCACACTCTGAATAGGGGGTGGCAACTATGGCCTGTGGGCCAAATGTGATCTGCCACCTGTTTTGTATCTCTTGTGAACTGAGCAGTTTTTATATTTTTAAGTAGATGGAAAAAATGAAAGATTAGTATTTTTTTTTTTAAATTTTTACTTTGTTGCCCTTGGTAGTGTGCCATGGCATCACAACTCACAGCAACTGCAAACCCTTGGGTCAAGCAATTCTCTTGCTTCATCCTCCCGAGTAGCTGGGACTACAGACGCCTGCCACAAAGCCTGGCTATTTTTTAAGAGTCGAGGTCTCGCTCAGGCACAGGCTGATCTTGAACGGGTGAGCTCAGGCAATCCACCCATTTTGGTGTCCCATGTGCTGAGATTATAGGTGCAAGCCACTGCGTCTGGCCTAAGAATAGTATTTCATGACCTCTAAAAATTGTATGAAACTCCAATTTCGGTGTCCATAAGTAAATTTCTATTGGAATACAGCCATTCTCACTTACTTACTGTCATCTCTGGCTGCGTTTGTGCTACAGTGGCAGACTGGAATAGCTGCAGTAGAGATGGTTTGGCCTGTGAGCCTTAAAACAATGACTCTCTAGTCCTTCAGAGAAGTTTGTGAAACTCTGATCTAGACACTGCTGCAAGGGCATGGAGAGGTAGAAGGCAGCCTGAAGACTGACCAGATGAAAAGGCTCCAAGAAGGCTGGACGTTCATAGGGCTAAAGGTGCCATGGAGCCATTGAGGACCGACTACAAAGACTCAAGGAAGATCCCCTCTACCAATTCATTGAAAATAACCATGTAATAGACAAAATTGGATTAAAAAACAACTTCACATTTTATTTCATAGAATATGGTCATTTTTTGAGGTGAACACATGGAGGATAAAACCTGTTCTGATACAGATTGAACAAAAGACTCCACCCCTTTCCATGTAATGAGCACTTTTAAGGACTAAGCTCATTTCAAACATAAGACACTGCATTAAGCAGAGCTGAAGATGCTTAACATTGGAAACTTTGAAAATTATGCAGAAAAGGCCTATATGGCAAAGTATAAGATTAATATTAAATTGCTGTAGTGTATACTTACATTACATATTCATAAAAGAAGTTAGATTAAAATGCACTGATGGTTTTTTTGTTTTTTGTTTTTTTTTTGCAGCCTGCGTCAAATTTAGGTCTCCTGTCCTACAGAATGCAAAAAAGACATCCACAAGGTAATTCCACTGCTAAATTACATATTACCAGATGTTAGAAATAGTTTCCTCAAAGGAGAATGCACTTATTTAAGTTAGTAGCACACTTAACATAACCAGTTGTAAGTTAGAAAAGCGACTTTTTTGAAGGCACAGTTTGTTAAATCTGCCTTAGGGGCTCCGACTGGCAAGAAGGATGAGTTCACTGGTATTTTCTGTGGTACCAAAGCCATCCTGCAGACACCCCTGGCCCTAGCACCTGTGCGGGTCTCCATGAGATGCATCTAGTCTAGAGAGTGGCATACGTTCTTTGTTTTTTTGAGACGGAGTCTCACTTTATCACCCTCGGTAGAGTGCTACGGCGTCACAGCTCACAGCAGCCTCCAGCTTTTGGGCTTAGGCAATTCTCTTGCCTTAGCCTCCTGCCACAACACCCGGCTATTTTTTGGTTGCAGTTTGGCCCAGGCCGAATTCGAACCCACGACCCTTGGTATATGGGGCCGGCGTCTTACTCGCTGAGCCACAGGCACCGCCCTATACTTTCTTTTTGATCATCATCATGTGATGATGATAATGAAGCCATCTCAGGTCTTCCTTTATTCTCTGTGAAAGTGCAAGCAAGCAACACTGCTTTATAAAGTAGCATCAGCAACAGGTCCTTCGGGGCCATGGGAGCGGGGAAAACAGAAAGCAGCGGGAGAGACCTTCACCAAAGGGCTCAGAACAAGAGGGTTTAAACAAGAATAGTACACAACATATGATGTTCTCTAATGTGTCGAAGGCAGACAAATTTCTAAAAAGGCAAGGGCAACTTTCTATATACTTCGGGTAGAAAAACCAAAGAGGGGGTGACTGGCTTCCTCAGTCCAACAGAAGACAGGGAAGGTACACAAATATTTTACTTTCTTTCAAGTCAATTAAATCACTAATTTCATTATGCAAACAGAAGGCCCCAGAGAATGTTTGGCAGTGACCTTTACATGTATTTATTAAGAAAAATTAATTTAGGTCTGAAGTACAATGACCAAATCTCCATGAATCTATTATACCTGATGATAAAAAACAATTATTATGACATTCAGGGAAGGTGTTAAGAGGAGAAAACTGGAAAGAATTAGGGTGGAAATGTACAGGAAGGCTGCTCTGCATTCTGGTTTCATGCTTTTGGGCTGCCTTTTTGCTGAAAGCCCCATGAACTAGCTTTGTTTGGCCTGGGTGTTGTTTAAATTTTTCCTTTTACCAGTTGTTAAGGGAATAATGCTGAACTTAGATAAACAAATGTCTAATTTGATAACCTTTAATCAAGTCCTCACACCCTAGGACAGCTGTAATGATGTGGATTGGAATCCCTGAGGTGGCTAGAATGTGACCAGTATGCACAGAATTGTGTGCCTATGGGGCTGTCAGTACTTTAGGAAGGTCATGTATCACAGGATGGGAAGTTTTATCAACAAATTGAGAAATAAATACTAATGCACAGTTGCTGCACTAACAGTGGTTTCCTGTGTTGTGAGGGGCTGTTTATAGGCTGTAGACTATAAAGGCCAGTACCACGTTTTAAGGTGAAAGGCACTGTTATTTTAAAATTTCTAACCTATCTTATTATTAAAATCGGTCTCTTTCACCATCTTCATAATATTTTAATTTATTTTAAAAAGATATGGGCCACGTGGCTTCAAGTATTCTGTTGGAGTTGCCAACACAAATCGGTTTTATTACAGAAGTCAATTTTAATTAATGCTTTCAAATGATTCCATTTGTAAAATGAAAGAAGAGAATAAGCTGGGCCAGTTAAAATGATAATGATGGGGCTTATTTTTCCCCTTGGCCAAACCCTTCAGTATAGTTAGCATCAAATCGGTGGCAGAGAACCAAGCAGTGATGTAAGAAGTGCAGCAGACTGGGTGGGAGTCCTGGGCAGGTCAGGAGGCCCCAGATACGTAATAAACATTCTGCCACACCAGGCCTAGCTGATGGCGATTCCCAGAGGTGTGGAGGGCTGAGTGGAAGAAGATCACTGCTTAGAATATCTGTGTGATATTCTATTCCCACAACATCTATAAGTCCCCCAAGTCTGTCAACCAGATGGTCTCGAACTATTGAAGAACCTATTCCCAACCACAGATGGAGAGTTCAAGATGAGAGTAGGTGGGGAGGCAGGGCTCAGCCAATTCCCTACACATTTCCAGATACCATAGGGAGCAGCGCTGTTCTGAAGCCTGCTACTAAGATGCATGCCAAGGATGGAGGGCAGGAGGAGAAGAGGTGACACCTGTCAACAAAACAAAGAATGCAACACATTCTATTTCCAAATCTAACACTAATCCTTGGGGGGGAATCATCAACAATGCACTCAGAGTATGTGAGTAGGCCTGTGTGCGTGCATGTAATGGCTTCTAAACAAAGGTCTGGGGAGGACCCTCCCAAAACCAGTGCCTGGCTCATGTGGTCCTTCAGTGTCTCATGCTGACTCAGAGTAAGGCTGAGCAGAGAGAACTACAGCAAATAGGGAAATAAAGGTTTGTAGCTGCAAGACTGAAACTCTGCCTGTCTTTCCATGCACTCACTGAAAAACGTAATTTTTCCTTCTCATTCCAGCTTGGTAATCAAAGGCCCCAGATATTCAGGGTGGTTGAGCTCATTTTTTTTTTTTGTAGAGACAGATTGAGCTCATTTTTTTTAAACCATTTTGCTGACAGAACTTAAGAGAGTAACATGTTAGCCCCAGGAAAAAGCAGGACACACACTTCCTTATTAATAAGAAAAATCTCTTAAGACCCACTCTAACACTTGCAAACACAAATTAAATTACATAGTAAAATAATAAATGAAATTTCTTGGAAGTTCAAAAAAGATCTTTCGAATCTTGTCATCATAATAGAGTGGAAATCCTTTTCTGTCTTAGAGTTGTCGAACTTTTCTTTCTGTGCTTTTTATATTGATGTCTAACTTGTCCACTTTGGTCGTCAGTCGGTCAAGAATGTCGTCTTGCTCCTCAATTTCTGTCTGCATCCCCAGGGCTATGCCTTTCAGACGGCCCAGTCCCATGGACAGCTCATCTGTGGGAGGAGATGACAAGCAGGCCTGAGCAACATGGCACCTGGAAATGCTGCTTATTCCTCCCAGGGGCTCAGCAACATCTGCCTGAGCCCTCTTCCTCGTAGGGTAGACTACTCTCCAGGGCTTTGGTTACACCTCCCAAAACATGTGCAAGTAAAAAGAAAATCTCTTTATTTGATATAAAATACCATGTCCTTAATGTGGAAGCCATCTCCCGTACTCCAAGATAACCAATGTTTATATGATGGTGTCCGTCTTACAAGATTTTATTTATTTATTTTTGAGAAAAAGTCTCACTATATTGCCCTTGGTCGAGTGCCGTGATGTCACAGCTCACAGCAATCTCAAACTCTTGGGCTTAAGCGATTCTCTTGTCTCAGCCTCCCAAGTAGCTGGGACTACAGGCCCCTGCCACAACACCCAGCCTTTTTGGTTGTCGTTGTCATTGTTGTTTAGCAGGCTCGGGCCGGGTTTGAACCTGCTAGCACCTTACCCACTGAGCTACAGGTGCCAAGCCCCTACAGTATTTTACTAAATGCATACAGGATGGCAAAGGAGTAGGGCGTTGGCCCCATATGCCGGAGGTGGTGGGTTCAAACCCAGCTCTGGCCAAAACTACAAAAACAAAAAAGCATACAGATCTAGTTTTTGAGCTGCCTTTGGATCTTCTAATCCGTTTCTGCACATTGCAAGATCAGTTACTATCTAAGGAAAAGAGAAGCACAGAAAGGCCTGGGGAATATATTCTGTTCCCAGATGCCATGGTCACACTGGGAAAGATACACTGGATCCTGGCTTCATCTTTAGGAGCAAGACCCCCATCTCAGGAGACAGAACTCAGCAGTGCTGCCTTCTGTCCTTCCATCTCTAGCTCCCTAAGGCTCAATCAAGCACAGACCAGGAATGTCAAATAATGGGATCATCACTTGGAAGCACCTCTGAGAGACAGACTTGGGAAAAGCCTGTACAACCGGAGCCCTTATACAAGGCTGCTTCAGTCCTGGGCTCCTGTCTGGAGAAGAGTATGTCCCCAAGTCTGCTCTGCGGATGGCGGGAGAAGGGGGCCCCCGTCCCCGCGCTGCTCCTTGGCGTGCTCTGCCAGAAAACACATGAGCTACAGTTGTTTCCAGTGGACGCAGATGCTGTGACAACCCTTTTCTTTAGTTACTAAATTCACTCTTTCCCACACTGTTCAGTCATTGCTGCCACTTCTTGGACCCATGAACACATGGCTGCCTGGGATATGCTGGGTTAATGCAGCTCACATGCCCCAGAACCAAACAGGTACATTTCCTTTGCTCACTCTGTGGTCTCTGCACAAGCTGAGTGCACAGCACCCTGCGGCCCAGACTCCCTGTGTCAAAGAACAAAGTGCGCAGGTGCTGGGCTCCTTCAGAAATGTCACTGGGCTAAAGCTCCAGGCAACCCGGAGCACTCAGTTTTGGCAAAGGCTCTCTTCTTGCAGTAGGACATTATTGCTGAAGATCAATCCAGGCATGACAAGTGAGAGCCTCTTTTCCACACAGAGGAGGGAGGATTTTAGGTCCATTCCTCTAGGTCTCAGCTCAGACCTTGACCCTGGCTCCTCAGGTGTGCTCTCGCTGAGGTGAGTACCCTGCAAGAGGAAGGTGACCGGGAGTGGCTTGGCCACAACTCACTACTCTAACTACCCTAGTATGAAGAACTACTACAATTCTTGAGTTGTTCTACTTCCCGTCTTAGGCTCTTCTGGTATTTATAACATTTTCCTTATCTTTCACAAAGTTGTAAGTCAATCTCACATTTGGTTTTATTTATTTTTTTTTTTTTTGTAGAGACAGAGTCTCACTTTATGCCCCTTGGTAGAGTGCTGTGGCCTCACACAGCTCACAGCAACCTCCAGCTCCTGGGCTTAAGTGATTCTCTTGCCTCAGCCTCCCGAGTAGCTGGGACTACAGGTGCTCACATTTGGTTTTAAGAAGAATAATGTCTGTAAGGATCTGCTTGGCATAAGATGATGTGTAGAGAACTGAGGGTGGGGCAGAAGGGAAGAGACATGCCCAGGGACTCTGGTGTCCCCTGGAGGGGCTGCACCAATTGCAGACATAAAAGCCTTGACTTATGCCGGGGGATAGGGGGTGGCTCACAACTGTAATCCTAGCAATCTGGGCAACTGAGGTGGGTGGTTGCTTGAGCTCAGTAGTTCGAGACCAGCTTTAGCAAGAGTGAAAAAAAACAGCCAGGTCTTATGGCGGAAGCCTGTACTCCTGGCTACTTGGGAGGCTGAGGCTGAGGCCAAGAGTTTGAGGTTGCTGTGAGCTATGACGCCGTGGCACTCTACTGAGGGCGACAAAGGGAGACTGTCTCAGCACCAACAACAAAGTCTTGACTTAACTGATTCTGCCAGGGTGTAAAGTTGATGACTGTGGTGTATGTGTATGTGCTGAGATGGAGATGGGGAGTGTGCCCAGAGTTGCTGTCTGCGTTTCTACTAAGAACAGCAGCCCAGGAAAGAGCTAGAGGGAAGAGAGAAGAGGATTTCACAGGCCTTCTTACTTACAAAATTAAGTATAAATCACTAAGAAAAGGTTAAAATACACAATTACTCAGCACTGGCACCAATAGCACCATGAAGCAAAATAATTTTTTTTTTTTTTTTTAGTCTTCGGCTGTTTCTTGAGTTTTTGAAACCCATGAACTTTTCTTTTTTTTAGAGACAGAGTTTCACTTTATCTCCCTTGGTAGAGTGCCATGGTGTCACAGCTTATATCAACCTCCAACTCCCGGGCTTAGGCGATTCTCCTGCCTCAGCCTCCCGAGTAGCTGGGACTATAGGCGCCCACCACAACGCCTGGCTATTTTTTTTTTTTGTTACAGTTTGGCTGGGGCAGGGTTCGAACCTGCCACCCTCGGTATATGGGGCCCGTGCCTTACTCAGTGAACCACTGCCCCTGAAACCCATGACCTAGTTGTGTTCCGCGGAGAGTAAACCCTGGGAAGTTAGTAGACCTCAGGAAGCTTATGGGCAACTGGGACAGCAAAGGAGAAGCAAATCGCTAGGCTGAGATAAAAAACATGGTAAGATAGGGACAGCCTGTGGCTCAAAAGAGTAGGGCACCTGCCCCATACGCCAGAGGTGGCAGGTTCAAACCCACCCCTGGTCAAAAACTGCAAAAAAGAAAAAAAAAAAAGCATGATAAGATAAAGCCACCAGGCAAGGGCACTGGAGTCCTCAGGGACTTATAGGAATCCCTGAAATGGGGGGAGGGTGCATTAAGAAGGAAAGAGTGTGGCTTGGCGCCTGTAGCACAGTGGCTAGGGTTCGAATCCAGCCCGGGCCTGCCGACAACAATGACAACTACAACTAAAAAATAGTTGGGCGTTGCGGCGGGTGCCTATAGTCCCAGCTACTTGGGAGGCTGAGGCAAGAGAATCATTTAAGCCCAAGATTTTGAGATTGCTATGAGTTGTGATGCCACAGCACTCTACCCAGGGTGACATAGTGAGACTCTTGTTTCAAAAAAAAAAAATAAAGGCGGTGCCTGTGGCTCAAAGGAGTAGGTCGCCAGACCCATATGCTGGAGGTGGCAGGTTCAAACCCAGCGCTGGCCAAAAACTGCAAAAAAAAAAAAAAAAGTGTGAACAAAGGTGCCCTCCCTTGCTGCTGTGAGCAGCTGGTCTGTCCTACGTCAGCTGGGGAAGCTGAACTCTGACACTCTGAATCAGTTGTCTGGTTTCCACCTGGCCCTCCTCCTATCTTAAGCTGCTGCGTCCTGTGGGGACCTACACAGGCTGCAAGTCCTTATTGCCAACAGTGTACCCTCAGTCCCCAGTGCTAGGCAGGGCTCAGTCCCTCGATTTGCCTCACTTCTTGAATTCAGTATCTTACTGAGGTCCCCCATACACTTTGTGCAACTAGCAGGTACCGGTGATACCACCCCCCCAGCCACTCCCCTTCTTAGGCAAAGGAAAGGCTTTCAAGCCCCTTTGGCTCTCTCTGAGTGGTCAGATCTGGGCAGACACACGTCCTGCCTAGAATTCCCTGGCTTTAAACGGGAGAGTCCAAGAGACAGAAGCACGAGGCAGCTTCCAAGACTTCCCTGGGCTCTGAGGGCAAAGAGCACACAGGGCTTGGGTAGAAGCCTGCAGACTGCTGGGATGGGCCTCTCCTGCTGCTGGGGGCTGGCACTGCCTCGCAGTGTGCATTGGGCATTGGCCATGTAGGTCTGAAGTGTGAAAATTCACATGCAGGGTGATAGAAATAGCTGTGGGTGGTAAAAACACAGTTCTTTAGACCTGGTGTAGTGGCTCACACCTGTAATCCTAGCACCCTGGGAGGCTGAGGTGGGTTGATTGCTTGAGCTCAGGAGTTTGAAACCAGCCTGAGCAAGAGCAAGATCCCATGTGTAAAACTACCCAGGCGTTGTGGTGGGCCCCTGTAGTCCCAGCTACTCTGGAGGATGAGGCAAGAGGATCACTTGAGCACAAGAGTTTGAGGGTGCTGTGAGGTATGATGCCATGGCACTCTATGAAGGGTGACAAAATGAGACTGTCTCAAGAAAAAAAATAAAAAAGGCTCAGTGCTCATACCTCAGTGGTTAGGGCACTGGCCACATACACTGGAGCTGGTAGGTTTGAACCTGGCCCAGGCCTGCTAAACAACAATGACAACTACAACAATTAAAAAAAATAAATAAATAACCAGGTGTTGTGGTAGGCGCCTGTAGTCCCAGCTACTTGGGTGGCTGAGATAAGAGAATTGCTTAAGCCCAAGAGTTTGAGGTTGTGAGCTGTAATGCCACAGCACTCTATTGAGAGTGACATAGTAAAGACTCTGTCTCAAAAAAAAAAAAAAAGGAAGTTACCGGGCAGTGCCTGTGGTTCAGTGGTTAGGGTACCAGCCACGTTCACTGAGGCTGGTGGGTTCGAGCCTTGCCTGTGCCAGCTAGAACAGTAGTGACAACTGCAACCAAGAAAATGAAAATGACCGGGCATTGTGGTGGGTGCCTGTGGTCCCAGCTACTTGGGAGGCTGAGGCAGGAGAGTTGCTTGGGCCTGGGAGTTTGAGGTTGCTGTGAGCTGTGATGCTACCCAGCTCTAGGTGGAGTGACAGCTTGAGACTCTGTCTCAATAAAAAAAAAAACAGCAAGATACAAATATATATATATATATATATATATATATATATATATATATGTATTATGTACATAACTAAATGATCCCAAGTATACCTGACATTGTTTGTCCTTGTACACTTGAGTACATGAGGAGAACATGATGAGTACATGATGGCTGTTTATTTTCTATAATGAACCAACATAAGCAGAAACTAAGCTGAAATGTTATTAAAAAGAAAAAGGGGGGTGGCACCTGTGGCTCAGTGAGTAGGGCACCGGCCCCATATCTCAAGGGTGGTGGGTTCAAACCACCCCCAGCTGAACTGCAACCAAAAAATAGCCAGGCGTTGTGGCGGGTGCCTGTAATCCCAGCTGCTCGGGAGGCTGAGGCAGGAGAATCGCGAAAGCCCAAGAGCTGGAGGTTGCTGTGAGTCCTGTGACATCATGGCACTCTACCGAGGGTGGTAGAGTGAGACTCTGTCTCTACAAAAAAAAAAAGAAAAAGAAAAAGGGGCTTGGTGCCTGTGGCTCAAGCGACTAAGGTGCCAGCCACATACACCTGAGCTGGCGGGTTCGAATCTAGCCCGGGCCCGCCAAACAATAATGATGGCTGCAACCAAGAAATAGCCGGGCATTGTGGCGGGCATCTGTAGTCCCAGCTACTTGGGAGGCAGAGGCAGGAGAATCGCTTGAACCCAGGAGTTGGAGGTTGCTGTGAGCTGTGATGCCATGGCACTCTACCCAGGGTGACAGCTTGAGGCTCTGTCTCAAAAAAGAAAAAGGGTCCGCCTAATGTGTGATCCACACGTGGGCTCAGGCCAACTGGAATGGAAATGGGGCTGGGCGAGTGGGGAAAGGAGCCCACCAGTGTGTCCCCTCCTGGGGGGATGTGCAGGAACAAGTCTGTGCAGGGAGACCCAATACACATCTTCACGGGTTTCAGGTCTGCCTTTCCCTAGATGCCTTTAGAACAGGGGAAATTTTATTATTTGCCTTGCCAACTGTGTCAGCTCCTAACAGGGGCTGGGAGACTGAGAGTGACCCAGATGGAGACTCCTGTCCACAATGCAGCAGGACTAAGGTGAGAGGAGGCAGCAAGTCTGAGACACATATGGAATAAACCCATGGACGTGCCCACAGGCCAACTCCAACCTGAACTTCAAGTAACGGACTTCTCCCTTAATCCAGAAAATAGGCACCTGTGCTTGCCTGCTGGGTCCTGGGTAAAAAGTGTTGACAAAATGGAAACAATCTCATGTTCTCCTGAAATTCACAGCCTGGTCAGGAACACAGTGGACAGACCAGCCAAGTGCCCGACGACAAGGGGCTCGAGCAGCACTGTGGAACAACAGGGCCCCGAGACCATGAGAGGAGGCCACATCAATGCCAGAGCCACACGGGAAAAGCTGCCTGCAGAGTGGGGAGGAAGGATGCCCCGGGCAGGAAAGAACTCGCATCAGAAGGCCTGTGTGAGTGTGCAAGGGGGGGAGGGGAGGGCGGCAGGGCTTTAAGTGCGTGTGTGTGGGGTGTCATGAGAGTTTCAGAAGAATATGCCCACCCTGCTTACATTTTGGAAGCTCACTCTAACAACTGTGTAGCCAACGTGCCAAATGCAATACAAGTGTTAAGTCTTCCCAGGCCCAGCACTTTCCAGCTCATGTGACCTTCCCATCAACCCTCAGAGGCTCTGTTCTCAGAGGCAGCCAGTTTCACAGGGGAGAAAACCACCACTCCAGGTGAGAAGGACAGAGCAAGTGGTCACATCCAACCTTCACTGTACAGTCTCTCAGGGACTTCTGGGCCCCTGCTGCTGTCATAATCCAAATGACAGGTGGTGACAACTCAGCTGGACTAGAGACAGGAAATGGAGAAGGAGATGGAGTTCAGAGACAGTGAGGTGGCAAGATGGACACAACTCAGAGTGGGCTCCTGTGCCAGCTGTGCTCAGTTCGAGCTCCGAGAGGACAAGTGACTCATGGAGGCTGGCATGGCTCTTGATCTTACCCAGGTTGCTATCAATCTTCTGATGATAGGCTCGAAGGTGTGGGTTCTTCGGGTAAGCGTCAGTGCTCGCAGTAGAACTAGCCCCTCCAGCGACAGTGTCTGAGTTTAGAAATATAAGAAGAATGATTAACTGATGTCCTTTGAAATGCTGCTTCACAAATTTATCTGGACAGTGAGTGGAAGGAATGAGGGGTTGGTTCTGAGGCCATCCAAAGGGACAAGGGTAGGAGTGGATGACATGCATAGAGGGGACCAGGGCAGGCTCGTGGCCAGAGGGAAAGAGAGATGCTTCCATAGGGCTCTGGCTCCCTTCAGTCTTGGGAGTTTAAAGACTTTCTCCTATGGGTCATCTGCTCAGACTCAGGTACAAAAGCTCTAGAAAGAGAGATTCACACAAGCAATAGAAATGCAGCAGTCCAAAGCCTAAATAACGCTGTTACATTACAGAAACGGGATTATGAGCGATTCTTTTTGTTTTGAGACACAGTCTCACAATGTTGCCCTGGGTAGAGTGCTGTAGTGTCACAGCTCACAGCAACCTCAAACTCTTGTGCTTAAGAGATTTTCTTACTTCAGCCTCCCAAGCAGGTGGGACTATAGGCACCCACCACAACGCATGGCTATTTTTGTTGTTGTAGTTGTCATTGTTGTTTAGCAGGCCCGGGCCAGGTTTGAACTCACCAGCCCTGGAGTATGTGGCCGGCACCCTAACCACAGAGCTATGGGCACCAAGCCATGATTCTTTTTTTTTTTTTTTTTTTTTTGAGACAGTCTCACTTATGCACCAGGTAGAGTGCTGTAGCATCACAGCTCATAGCAACCTCAAACTCTTGGCCTCTAGTGATCATGTTTCAGCCTCCTGAGTAGCAGGGACTTACAGGCACTTGCCACAACCCCAGCCAGTTTTTCTTCTATTTTTAGTAGAGATAGAGTCTTGCTTTGCTCAGGCTGGCCTGGAATCCTGTGCTTGGGCAATCCACCAGCCCCTGCCTCCTGAGTGCTAGGATTATAGGCATGAGCCACTGTGCCTGGCCTATGAGTGATTCTTTTTTCTTTCTGAGTTATTTCAATGCTATCTTTTCACTTAAAGAAGCAAAAATGAAATGTTAAATAATGTATATTCATTCTAAGAAATCTTTCTTGAACTTCAGTTTTCTAATATATACCACACAAATTTCCTTTCCTTCCCTTCTCCTTTCCTTTCTCTCTTTTTTTCTGAGACAGAGTCTCACTCTGTTGTCCACACTAGAGTGCAGTGGCACAATTGTAGCTCACTATAAACTCGAATTCCAGGGCTCAAGTAATCTTCCTGCCTCAGTCTCCTGAGTAGCAGGAACTAGAGGCATGCACCACTATGCCCAACTAATTTTTCTATTTTTTTTGTAGAGACAGGTTCTTGCTCTTGCTTGGGCTAGTTTCAAACTCCTAGTCTCAAGAGATCCACCCCACCTTGGCTTCCTGGAGTGCTAGATTACAGGTGTGAGCCATTGTACCTAGCATGGAGTTATTTTTTAGAAATCTTATTTGTAGAGATGGGGTTTTGCTACACTGCTCAGGTTCAAACTCATGCTATCCACCCACAACGCTGGGATTACAGTCATGAACCATCCACGCCCAGCATGCAGGCTCATTTGCAATGTAATCAGGGGCCCAGGTCCCTTATTCCACCCTCCATGGAGGAGGGAGAAGTTCCCTATACCATACACCTCCAGCTCCCGTGAGAACGTGTGGGGTCCCTAATGCCCATCAGCCAGCACGTGTGATGCCAGCAGCTGGAATCCTTGCCTACCACCCCTGAGAAGGCACCCCTATCCCCAGACTCCTCAGGACCAATGCCAAACTTAGAGGTTCCCCACAGAACCCGAATGTGGGCGTGCACAGGCATCCACTCACCTACATCATCCAGCTTTCTGAGGTTTGGATGGCTGGCCTGGTACTTTGCCTCCTGTTCTTTACTTGTACTTATAGCTTCTTTTAATCTTTGGATAAAAGTTCACAAAAAAAGAAAATTTTTATTTTTATTTTTTATTTATTTATTTTTGAGACAGAGTCTCAAGCTGTTGCCCTGGGTAGAGTGCTGTGCCATGTCATGCCATCACAGCTCACAGCAACTGAGAACTCTTGAGCTCAAGCGATTCTCTTGCCTCAGCCTCCTAAGTATCTGGGAATACAGGTGCCTGCAACAAGGCCTGGCCATTTTTAGAGATGGGGGTCTTGCCCTTGCTCAGGGTGGTCTTGAACTCGTGAGCTCAGGTAATCCACCCACCTCAGCTTCCCAGAGTGCTGGGGTTACAGGCATGAGCCACCACACCCAGCTAAGAAAACTTTTAAAAAGGAAAATCCGGGGCGGCGCCTATGGCTCAAAGGGTAGGGTGCCGGCCCCGTGTGCCGGAGGTGGTGAGTTCAGGCCCAGCCTCGGCCAAAAACTGCAAAAAAAAAAAAAAGGAAAATCCGGCTGGGCGCCTGTGGCTCAAGCGGCTAAGGCGCCAGCCACATACACCTGAGCTGGCAGGTTTGAATCCAGCCCAGGCCCACCAAACAACAATGACAGCTGCAACCAAAAAATGGCCGGGCATTGTGGCAGGAGCCTGTAGTCTCAGCTACTTGAGAGGCTGAGGCAACAGAATTGCTTAAGCCCAGGAGTTGGAGGTTGCTGTGAGCTGTGATGCCATAGCACTCTACCCAGGGTGACAGCTTGAGGCTGTCTCAAAAACAAAAACAAACAAACAAACAAAAATAAGGAAAATCCCTAGGACAGTGCCATTGGTTATTTTTTTTTTTAAGTAATACCTGTGTACCAAAAATCAAACACCTCTTTTGTGCCATGTTCCTTCAACAGTTTCCCCAGGAGTAAAGTTGGTCATGCAGCAAGCTTATGAAGACTCAGAAGTCCAGCACCTACCAGTCTTCTTCAGGACAGCGAGTTGTCTTAGGAACAGGTAGATGAGAAGTATATGAAACCACCAAATGGGCACTGAAGACCGGGGTCAGCAAACTATGACATATGAGCCAAATCTAACCCATCTGTTTCTGTTTTGCTTCCTAATTCTTTTTCTTTATTGTGGTAAACACACTTAACAAAATGTCACCCTGTTTTTGTGTGGACATGAGCAATCATGGCCTTCGCAGACAACCATTTGAATCTCAGATACTTAACTCTAAACCTCAATTTAAAATTTCATTAAGGGCTCGGCACCTGTGGCTCTAGCAACTAAGGCGCCAGCCACATACACCTGAGCTGGTAGGTTCGAATCTAGCCTGGGCCCACCAACCAACAATGATGGCTGCAACCAAAAAATAGCCGGGCATTGTGGCAGGCACCTGTAGTCCCAGCTACTTGGGAGGCGGACGCAAAAAAAAAAAAAAGAATTTCATTAAAGGCTTGGCACCCGTAGCACAGTGGTTACGGTGCCAGCCACACAATGGCACTATATGCCACATACTTAGCAACCCAAGGCTAGAGGGCTCGAACCCGGCCTGGGCCTGCTAACCAATGACAGCTGCAACAAAAAATAGCTGGGTGGCTTGGAGCCTGTGGCTCAAGCGGCTAAGGCGCCAGCCATATACACCTGAGCTGGCGGGTTTGAATCCAGCCCAGGCCTGCCAAACAGCGACGGTTGTAACCAGAAAAATAGCCAGGTGTTGTGGTGGGTGCCTGCAGTCCCAGCTACTTGGGAGGCGGAGGCAGGAGAATCACTTGAGCCCAGGAATTGGAGGTTGCTGTGAGCTGTGATGCCATGGCACTCTACCCAGGGTGACAGCTTGAGGCTCTGTTTCAAAAAAAAAAGCTGGGTGGTGTGGCAGATGCCTGTAGTCCCAGCTACTTAGGAGGTGAAGGCAAAAGAATTGCTTAAGCCAAGAGTATAAGGTTGCTGTGAGCTGTGACTCCACAGCACTCTACTGAGGGTGACATAGGCTACAGTCACTTGAGGCTAGAGTGCCAGGGCATTAGGTCAGCTCACAGCAACCTCAAACTCCTGGGTTCAAGAGATCCTCCTGCCTCAGCCTCCTGAATAGCTGGACTACAGGTGTCCGCCACATTGCTAATTTTTCAATTTTTAGTAAAGACGGGGGTCTCACTCTTGCTGAGGCTGGTCTCGAACTCCTGAGCTTAAGCAATCCTCCCAGCTCAGCCTTCCTGAATGCTAGGATTACATACTTGAGCCACTGTGCCCAATTTCTTTCTTTTCATTAGTAGGCCTGTATTACCAAAAAATTGTGCTCGGGGCTGCGCCTGTGGCTCAGTCGGTAAGGCACAGGCCTCATATACCGAGGGTGGCGGGTTCAAACCCGGCCCGGCTGAACTGCAACCAAAAAATAGCTGGGTGTTGTGGCGGGCGCCTGTAGTCCCAGCTACTCGGGAGGCTGAGGCAAGAGAATTGCTTAAGCCCAGGAGTTGGAGGTTGCTGTGAGCTGTGTGATGCCACAGCACTCTACCGAGGGCCATAAAGTGAGACTCTGTCTCTACAAAAAAAAAAAAAAAAACAGAAAAAAAACCAATTGTGCTCAACTTAACTGTTTTTATATTTTGAATTTTGACCCTAAAAACTTGTGGAAATTTTTTTTTTTCTGTTGTCATGTAAGTACCCACAAAGTATCTTTGATTTTGCTTCCTGGACCACAAAGCCCAGTTTACTGACTTCTGTAGACAGAGCTTCTCTGAACAGCTTTGAGTTGGTCAGACTGTGCCTGATGCCCTGCGGCGCCCCCATGGGTGTGGTGGGTGCCCTTGCCCTCCTCAACAGCCTGTTCCCCCCCCCCCCCACCTCAGCTCAGCCTAATCACTTTGTCAGCCAAGCTGGGAACCATGATTATTAGAGATTGTTTTGCCCTCCCTTTGAACAGTGCCATACCCATGCAAACAAATGTTGATCTGCCCCTTCTCCCAGGTATCCCAGACACCCAGCTCTTTCTTCTGCCTTGCCTCTCTTTACCCTTATATGAATTATGGCAATGCTGCTGAAGGTTTTTGAGACATAGCCTCAAGCTGCTGCCCTGGGTAGAGTGCTGTGACATCACAGCTCACAGCAACCTTTAACTCCTGGGCTTAAGGAAGTCTCTTGCCTCAGCTTCCCAAGTAGCTGGGACTACAGGCGCCTGCCACAACGCCTGGCTAGGTTTTGGTTGTAGTTGTCATTGTTGTTTGGCAGGGTCGGGCTGGATTCAAACCTGCCAGCTCTGGTGTATGTGGCTGGCGCCTTAGCTGCTTGAGCTACAGGTGCCGAGCCAGTGCCGTTGAATTTGATCACCTCCCTTCCAACTTTTCCCCTCCATGGGTGCTGGGCTGGGCATCTTTCTAAAATAATCCTGACAGGCATCCTTCTATTTATTTATTTATCCTCGAACTCCTGGCCTCCCAAAGTGCTGGAACTATAGGCACAAGCCACTCCGCCCAGGCTTTAATGACTTCCCACCTCCCACTGTGGCAGGCACCTGTAGTCCAGACTCCTGCAGGCTGAAGGTTTTGCAGGCTTCCAGCACTCCAGCTGCAGGTAGAATACAGAACAGCCTCATGACATGGCAAGATTTAACACTAGAGAGTTTAGGGCCTAGGAATCAGCAGCTGAAGATCTGGAAACCACAGCTGTTTTTTCTAAGATCACTGTGAGCTATGCATTGCCAGGCATGATGAAGGAAGAGACACTTGGCCACCTCCCTGGCCACACATTGTAAAGCTGACCTCTTTCTTTCTCTGTGCTTTCACATACTTAGTGGTAACACACCAATGGTGTAGCTTACTGGTGTAAAGATGACTTTCCCTAAAGAAAGCTAATTTCTAGGGATAATGACAGAAGTGATAATAAAGTAAAGAAGTCTAAGAGAATGGTGGCTCCTGGTCAGAAACTAAGTTTTTAATAAATTAGAGCATTTCAAAATTAGGGGCAGTAAAATCTGCGACAGGAACACATCCCCCAGGAACTTTAAGTGGAAATGAAAACAATCAGTTTAGAAAGTGTGATAGCAAGGACAAAAAGGGCTTCCCAAGAGACAAATAAAACTTTAGCGAAGGCCAAAAGGTTTGTGTGATAAGGATGTACACAGGAAATGCAGGACTCAAACAAAAGTCTGACCAGAAGAGCTTATTTTAAAAGCTTTAAAGTGACAATACTCCTGGCATTTGTGGACTATAGGTTTTCACAGGATCACAAAAATTTTACTCAAAATTTACTGCATCTTACAGAAGCAATAATGCACTGTAGAGAGCTCTGCAAACTGAGGGATTTGGGAGCACTCGAGGACGATCTCTGCCAGGCCTCAAGTCTCTGTGGGACTCTTGGAACACTAGCACCCTCCTGCACCCTGGTTTCCCCTGTGCTTTGACTGCTGTGTGTCTTTCCTGACCTTATCTTTCCACTGGTGAGCTCCTGCTCAACCTTCACTCCATGTGAAAGGTCAGCTCCTCTGTGCAGCCTTCCTCTGCCCCCAGGGGCGATGTGTCTCATCTCTGGGCCCCTATTACAGGCCTGCTGAGTGTTTGCTTCCCCTACACCTCCCAACAGACAGACTGATCTTGCAGCTTTAAGCTGCAGGCACAGCTCCATGCAGGAGGCCACCACACAGCACCTGTGCAGCAGCCTCTCCTATGAAGCTGCACCAATCTGCTTCCCTGCACACTTGGGTAATTGCTAAATCAGTGTGAGATATTTCAATTAAAAGTCTGCTTTCTCGGGCAGCACCTGTGGCTCAAAGGAGTAAGGCGTTGGCCCCATATGCTGGAGGTGGTGGGTTCAAGCCCAGCCCTGGCCAAAAACTGCAAAAAAAAAAAGTAAAGTTTGCTTTCTCCTCGGTGCAGTGGCTCATGCCTGTAATCTCAGCACTTTGGGAGGCCAAAGGGAGTACTGCTTGAGGTTAGGCATCCAAGGCCAGTCTCAACAACAAGCAAGACCCTGTCTTTATAAAAAATACATGGTGGTGCCTGTAGCTCAGTGGGTACGGTGCCCGCTACATACACCAAGGCTGGTGGGTTCGAACCCAGCCTGGGCCAGCTAAACAACGACAACTGCCAACAAAAAGAAATAGCCAGGTGTTGTGGCGGGCACCTGTAGTTTCAGCTACTTGGGAGGCTGAAGCAAGAAAATCACTTAAGCCCAAGCGTTTGAGGTTGTTGTGAGCTCTGATGCTATGGCACTCTACTCAGGGTGACAGCTTGAGATTCTGTCCTCCCTCCCCCAAAAATAAATAAAATAAAATAAATAAAACTAAAAAATAAAGTAAATTAGCCAGATGTGGTGACACACATCTGCAGTCCCAGCTACTCAGGACGGTGAGGCAGGAGGATCATGTCAGCTCATGAGTCAGAGTTTATGAAGAAGTATGACTGTATCACTACATTCCAGCCTGGATGACACAGTGAGATCCCATTGCTTTAAAAATAAAAGGGCTGCTTTCTTGCGTTTACTAAGTGTTAGCAAAACCTATACAGCTGATTGCGGCTGATGTAGGGGCAGAGGCCATGCAGGACATGCGATATTGGGAACCTTGAAGCTAACCTCACTGAAATAAGTATGGCTGCTTTACTAATGGGAAGGCTTCATCAGAAGACCTTGAGTGTTAAAGATACTCCAAAAAAAAAAAAAAGAGAAAACTGCTCTTGAAGCCACAGGGCCTTAATGGCTTTTATAGCAATGTTTAGGGTTGTACGGACCTCCAAAAGCTCTAGGAAGCAGCCTAGCTAAAGAAGCTTCCATTCCACAGACCTGTTCTGCTCCTGCTAGGATAGTCTAGTCTAGTCTCATGTGAATGAATACCCTGTCTTGTCCTATGGTAAACTGTATACATTTATATATATATAAAACATCTTTCTTATTTATATATTGAAAAAAAAAAAAAACTCTCCAAACTATATACGATTGGGAAAAGGAAGAGAGTAATTAATAGATATTTAAAATTAGAGTTGAGCTGGAAAATCTGGATGGATGATGATTATATGGCTGAGCCAGAAACCAAACCAAACCAACCGTCTGAACTCTGGCTGGTTCCTCCTCAGGTCACCCACTGAGACCTGCTTCCCTCCCTCAGGTCCTCTCTGAAAGTTCTAGTCGTGTCTCCTGCTGTTCTTTCTGCTATCACCATAAGCTCCACTACCAACATTTCCTTCTACCCAGCCCCGCCATGACCTTGAAGAAGCTTTCTGATCTCTCCCTACCATACCGTGCCTTGATCTTGGTGGTAGCCACCCAGGTGTGCACACAGGTACAGTCATTGGCTCTCCGCTTAAGATGCATGCGTTTTACTTGATGCACTTTTTAAAAACAGCTCTGAATATTACAGAAAGACAGAGATGGCTATGAAACTTGTGTAATCCTGTTGTATCAGATATTTTTCTAGGTTAAATGGAAGCAAAAGGCTACAAAACCAAAGAATTATTGATTACAACTATGAAACACTGAAGCCGGTGTGGTGACTCACACCTGTAATCCTAGCACTGTGGGAGGCTGAGATGGACTGCTTGAGTTCAGGAGTTTGAGACCAGCCTGAGCAAGAACAAGACCCCATCTCTACTAAAAATACAAAAATTAGCCAGCTGTGGTGTGGGAGCCTATAGTCCCAGCTACTCAAGAGGATGAGGCAGGAGGATTGCTTGAACCTGGGGTTTGAGGGTGCTGTGAGCTATGATGATGCCACTGTATTCTAGCCTGGTTAATAAACAAGACTTGTTCTCAAAATAAAAAAATCAAAACAAAATAATTTATAAAAACAATAAATAACAGCCATATAATCATCATCCATCTACATTTTCAGCTTTTTTCCTAGGGTAGGTCAAGTGTAGATGTCCCATAATATGGCTATATTGTTTTTATGATAAAAACAGACACGATGTTCTGACGTATGAACGGTAGCAATCTGTTTCAGCAGAAACCCAATTATCTAACCCGTGAACGTGTGACACTTATGCTTGCCAAAATCTCATGTATGAACTTATGATATTTGTAGTCAACCCTTCTGAGGAAAATAATCTAACTTTAATGAATGGGAATGGCTCAGTGCTTGTAGATCAGTGAGTAGGGTGCTAGCCACATATACCGAAGCTGGCGGATTTGAGCCTGGCCCGGGCCTGCTAAACAATGACAACTGCAACCAAAAAATAGCCAGGCGTGGCTCAGCGCCTGTGGCTCAAGCGGCTAAGGCACCAGCCACATATACCTGAGCTGGTGGGTTCGAATCCAGCCCAGGCCCGCCAAACAACGACGGCTGCAACCAAAAAATAGCCAGGTGTTGTAGCAGGCTCCTCTAGTCCCAGCTATGTGGGAGGCAGAGACAGGAGACTTGCTTGAGCCCAGGAGTTGGAGATTGCCGTGAGCTGTGATGCCATAGCACTCTACCCAGGGTGACAACTTGAGGCTCTGTCTCGGAAAAAAAAAAAAAAAATAATAAATAAATACAAAAATAGCTGGGTGTTGTGGTGGGCTCCCTTGGAAGGCTGAGGCAAGAGAATCGCTGAAGCCCAAGAGTTGGAGGTTATGTGAGCTGTGATGCCATGGCATTCTACTGAGGGTGACATAGTAAGACTCTGTCCCAAAATTAAAAAAAAAAAAAGAAAATCAATGGGAAAACTGGATTAGATAGGAAACAGTTAGATATGAAAACTTAATACAGCAGAATCTCTGTGAGTTGACCCCCAAGGGAGTATAACAAACTGGTCAACACACAGACGTGGTCAACATAAGGAACCAGGCCTGCTGTGCCGACATGTACATGTGGTGCATGGCCATCTATGCAAATTAGGTCAACTTAAGGAGGTGGTCAACTATGGAGGGTCTACTGTACAGAGGTCACAATTATTGGAGTAGCAATTTCCTTAAGACCCAATTTACATAGAATTTGTAGATTAGATGTCAACCAAGTGAATGCAGTTGGGAGAAGGAGAGAAAAGTTTCTCATTTCAAAATGTTTGAAGAGGAATCCCTCCTGTTGAGTAACTTAGGGAGTTTCTGGATCCCTTTAAGGCACTAACACAGACTGAAAGCCTTGACCATTCACACCAACGCCCACTTCTGCTATTTATATTCCCACTCACCTGTTGCTGGCTTGGGGGGTGAGGCTGCCGTTCTGTTCAGGTGGGGTCTCTACAGGTTTGGCCTTGAAGTAATTGACAAGCCCCCCGAACACACTCTTAATGCTGTTGATGTGCTTCTGGCTGGTCTTCAGATCCTGGTCCATCTTATCCACCACCCTCTCTGTGCGTTCTAAGACTCCTCGCTGACGGACAAGTTCCTGGGGAAATCATAGAGGCAGTGGCACTACATCTTTTTATAATTCTCCTCCAAGCCGGTACACCTAGAAGACACTTCATAAACCCTCAGGAGCACATTCAGAGACAGATGCCGTCACAGGTGAAGGGCACACTGTCCTTTCTGACAACACACTTCTTGCCTTACCTCTACTTGCTTTCCTCAAGCAAGACCCTTTCCTGACAAGGGAAACAGAACCCCACCAAGATGGATGGGAGTGTGCCTGTGGGGCTCAGGGTCCAGGGCCTGAATGACAGCAAACTCGCTCTAGCCCCTCAACTGTGGGAACTCTCATGGACTTAGACCTGGTACTATCCTCTGCTTCTGGTTCTATACTCTTCTTATTCAGATATGGGAGTTTCCCATTGGGCCACCTTAGCCTTCCGGCCCTGGTCAAATGTTCTAGTTTATGGACTAGTATTAGTTCTGGGGCCCAGCCCATCCACAGTATCAGCTTTAGAACCTGTAGTAAGAGTAGCACTGTCACAGGGCCTTTTAATGGACTACTTTGTCTTCCTGTAATGTTCCTCAGCCACACCCCTATATAACTATGGTCTCCATTCCAAGGCCACTTCCTCAGAGAAGCCTTCCCTAAATATCTTCTCTAGAGCAGGACTTCTTCCAATAGCCCAGGCTGCTCCATCCTCTCCCTGCTTTTGTTTTCCTAGAGTCTTGCTTTGCTCACTGCTGAGTCTCAGTGCCTCACTTAGCAGCTGCTCACAGCAAATGTGCCCAGGGAATATGTGAGTGATACTGTGAGGGGGCTGGCCTGGACTTTATTCCTCCTAGGCTAATGGTTCTGCCTGTGGACACGAACACACCAGACAATAACACCATCACCTTCCTTCACCTCCCCTCAGGATTTACAGACAGCCATTCTGCCATGTCCCCTGGCGGTGAGCTGTTTCTCCAGCTACAAGGCTTTCGAGTTTTGTTTTTCCCACTCCATGAGGCAGCCTCTGCCCTTGCCTGTCTTCCTCTGCATCTTCTATCCATCCATCTCCCTTTGGCTTAGCAATCACGTTAACTATGCAAATGTCCTTTAGAGATGTTTTCATTTTTTTGAGACAGTCTATGTTGCCCTGGGTAGAGCACTGTGGCGTCACAGCTCACAGCAACCTCAAACTCTTGGGCTGAAGCAATTCTCTTGCCTCAGCCTCCCAAGTAACTGGGACTACAGGCACCCGCCACAACACCTGGCTATTTTTTGTTGCAGCTGTCATTGTTGTCTAGCTAGCCTGGGCTGGGTTTGAACCCGCCACCCTCGGTGTATGTGGCTGGTGCCATAACCACTGTACTATGGATGCTGCAAGAGATGTTTTTTCTTAATACCCAAAAACAGTCATGAAAAAACTTAAACACCTCGAAATCTGAAGGGCAGAAATGAAACTATATATGGTTGTTGGAGCCCATTTTAGACATTAATGACATAAAAGGTATCCGTGGAAGGTCTTCAGGGACTCAAGGTAGTAAGCAGCTAAAATTTTAAAACGTAACATATAGACAAAAAGCTGAAACATTGGTTGAATTTATTATGAAGCTTCGTTTAACTCTCATTAGAAATAAACTTAGAACCGTTCAACTTTATAGCTTTGAATCTTTATTTTTTTTTTGAAATAGAGCCTCAAGCTGTCACCCTGGGTAGAGTGCCATGGTGTCACAGCTCACAAAGCAATCTCCAATTCCTGGGCTTAAGCAATTCTCTTGTCTCAGCCTCCCAAGAAGCTGGGATTACAGGTGCCCGCCACAGGTGCCCAAGTATTTTTTAGTTGTAGTTGTCATTGTTGTTTGGCAGGCCCGGGCTGGATTCCAACCCACCAGCTCTGGTGTATGTGGCTGGTGCCTTAGCCACTTGAGCTATAGGCACCGAGACAGCTTTGAATCTTTATGTTCTTCAGCAGCTCATGAGACGCGACTGAACAAACATTGCTAAGTAAAAAAAAAATTTTCTGGACCATGCCCTTAAATATATTAAGAAAATATTGCAAGGGCTTATTTTCACAAGAAAAAAGAAAGAGCCACTAATGTATTAATACTTGGAGTTTCAGCAGGTGGACGTCTATAATCCCAGCACTCTGGGAGGCTGAGAATGGTGAATCGTCTGAGCTCAGGAGTTTGAGACTAGCCTGAGCAAGAGTGAGACCCTGTACCTACTAAAAACAGAAAAACTAATCAAGCATGGTAGTGCAGGCTTGTAGTCTCAGCTATTGGGGAGGTCAAGGCAAGAGGACTGCTTGAGCACAAAAGTTTGAATTTGCTGTAAACTATGATGTCATGACACTAGACCCAGGGTGACAGAGTGAGACTCTTATCTCAAAAAGAAAAAATCCAAACAAACAAAAAACCTTGGAATTTCTGCTTCTCAGAACACCTCAAGTCTATCATCTCATGTCCATACTGCTCTTTTCTGGAACCAGACAGAGCTGTAAGTTGGGATTAAAATGATTTTCTGCAGCAGACTCTCTTTTCTTCTTGAGACAAGGGTCTCAAGTAGGGTGCTGTGGTGTCACAGCTCACAGAACCTCAAACTCTTGGGCTTAAGCAATTCTCTTGCCTTAGCCTCTGAAGTAGCTGGGAATACAGGTGCCTGCCACAATGCCCTGCTATTTTTTGTTTGTTATAGCTGTCTGTGTTGTTTTAGCAAGCTAGGGCCAGGTTCGAACCTGCCAGCCTTAGTGTATGTGGCTGGCACCCTACCCACTGAGCTACAGGTGCTGCCCCATCCAGGTATTTTTTGAGTTGATACATTTCTAAGAGTCCAGTCCCCAGCTGTGGGTGACTAAATAGAGTCTGAAGCTGGAAAGACGCTCGGTGCAGTTGGGGCTGGGTGTGACCAAGGCTCTGCTGCCATACCAGGAGGGTGGTCCTCTGCATCTCTGACAGTGTACTCTTCCCATCACTCAGGCAACTTCTTACCTCAGCCTCCCCATCTCAATTTGGAGAGCTGCACAGTAACAAGTAGTTGACAAAACCTTCCCCAGTCTAAAGTGAGATCTTATTTTCTTCTATTTGTAAATGACACATTCTCTCAAACTCTCAAACAGTCTGTGTTACTATGCTCATCGACATCTGACTTAGACGTTTTGATGGACGCCCAGAGAAACACATGAGGTTGGCTTGCTGTACGTATGAGGCTGGAGGGCCAGAAGAGTTGAGTGCTGCTCTGCTTTCTGAAGTTTCTGTGTGCTGGAAGCTAGTGTTCACTGGCAGTCATGAGGCCAGCAAAGGAAGAAGAGTTTCTTCTGCTAAAATCCACCCACCACAGGCAGAGGAAATGACTGGACTCAATGTGCTTGTGACCAACAAGGAAGAAGGGACAGGTCGGCTAAGCATCAGCAGGAGCACCAGGAAAGAGAGTGCTGACAGTCTGCAAGGCCAGGCTGGGCAGGTGCCTGCAGCTCACTGTCACAAAGACAGGCCTCAAATGCTCCAAGTCGCGTCCCCATCCCCTAGAAGTAGAGCCATGGCATGTCTTCATCTGTCTCCAGGAGAATGAGGTCCCTGAAGGGACAGGATGGCTATGAGGATAGCAAGCTCCAGAAAGTGCCCTCAGTATAAAGAATGCACATGCCAAAGTGCTTACTTAGCTCCAGCGATTACTAAGCATTATGCGTGATTTCCCCCTACTTCCTTGAGCCCAAAAAGGAATTTTCAGAAATTAACCTGGAAAAAGAAGATGGTCAAAGGGGTTATGTTGGACTGGGGTACACTGCCAGGGGACGGACTACACAGAGAGGAGTTTCTCAATTTGTGGCTTGTGGCTTTTTGTCAGCTAGAAGGATCTCTGACAGTGCCGGGGAAGCAGGAGACAGACAAGCATGCTGTCAGGGTATGCACTGCATGGGTCATGTCCAAGGGCACCATGGGCCTTGCTGAGATCAGGGCATCCTTGCTGGCAGGTTCTCTTTGGAAACACACAATGACAGGGATGTAGCTCTGTGCCCACAGATGTCACTAGTCCTCACTCTCTACCAGACACATTCTAGGTGCTAGGGATCCAAGGTGAACAAAATAACCTAAAATCTCCATCCTGATGTCACTTATAGTCAAACAGAGGGCAAGATGAGTGAAGGTCAATCTGTTGGTTTTGGGCGGCGCCTGTGGCTCAGTTGGTAAGGCGCCGGCCCCATATACCGAGGGTGGTGGGTTCAAACCTGGCCCCGGCCAAACTGCAACCAAAAAATAGCCGGGTGTTGTGGCGGGCGCCTGTAGTCCCAGCTACTCAGGAGGCTGAGGCAAGAGAATCGCTTAAGCCCAGGAGTTAGAGGTTGCTGTGAGCTGTGTGAGGCCACAGCACTCTACCAAGGGCCATAAAGTGAGACTCTGTCTCTACAAAAAAAAAAAAAAAAATCTGTTGGTTTTTTTTTTTTTTTCATTTGTTGACAACACTGCGGTGCTGGGAATCTGAAGGAGGGCAGATGGGTCCTTGCTTCATGGAGCTTACAGTTTCGTGGGGGAAGCAGAGAGAAGCCCTCTCTCTCTCTCACACACACACACACGTGCACACTCACTACTCTGCACAGTCCCCACCTTACAGAGATTTTTGGCCTGGTTTAAGGGGGTCAAGGAAGCCCCCTGCTGAGGTCTGAGGAGAGACTCAAAAGTTGAAAAGTCAAGGAGGCTAGAGGCTGGGCCTGGGGCAGCTGCAGGAACTGAGAGTGAAAGTGGAACTGTGCGGTTAGGCGGATGGCTGGGGGTGAGGGTGGGGATCCTGGCAGGATCCAGCGGGGAACACCCAGTAGACAGGATGCCAAGGCCTTGGACAGGTGGCAGTGACCACAAGATCCCAACATATCTTGCAGATGGTCTCACAGCCTCCCTGATGAGTACCTCTAGGTTCCTGCACTTGCAATTAAACTCAGATATGGACTAATAAGCAGGTCAATTTGGCCTTGCTGAGCTGAATCTAGAAATCTATCTAATTTATCTCTCTTCGATCTCTCCACTTCCAAGCAGACACTCACACTCACACATGAGTGCTCATGGAGCACGCTCAGATCAGGGAGCATGCTCAGTCAGACCGGGGCTGCCTGACTGTAGCAGCTGGAGCACTGAGCAGGTCAGAAACGCAAGTGCACAAAAAACTGCTGTGTGCAATGGTGGAAGAGCTTGCTGGTGCCCTCAATGCCTGTGTGCAGGCTGACCTGGGGCTGAATAAAGGACTAACTCAGGACCCACTTCACACTGCAAAGAAAGGCTTGGCCCTTGCCTTTGGGATACCCTGTCTGATAAGAGTGTCCTTGTTTTCATGACCCCTTAGGCCAGGCCAGATAGTTTATGCTAACAGCAAGACTTTTGATAGGGGCCTTGGGCTATGTGGTATCAGCTCGACTTCTGAAGGGGTTGGAGACAAAACTCAGCCATGCTGGTGCCAGACCCCTGAAAAAATACTGGGCACCAGGCTTGAGTGGGCTTCCTTGGTTGGCAATACTGTGTGTTTGCTGTCACACATCATCACTGGAAGTAAGTGTTCTCCACGTGACCCCACTGGGAGGGCACAACTTCAAGCTCAATCCTGGTCTCCTCGGGACTCTGCCCTCTGTACCTTTTTCCTTTGATGATTTTAATCTGTATCCTTTTGCTATAATAAATCATCACTGTGAGTATAACAGTTCTCAGAGTACTCCTCATCAACCTCAGAACCTGAGCGTGGTCTTGTGGACTCCCTAACAAACCTGTAACTCTCATAACCAGGAGGAAGGCTGGAGAACAGTTTCTCAGCTTCCCACAGCATGTTATCTAGTTGGCAAAGGAAGCATCCTGGACATGTGGCCATCAGCATGAACGGATATGCTGGGAAGGGGCAGCAGTATAGACAGAGGCCACATCTGCCTGAACACTAACAATCATTCCTCACAAGGTGCCCTTTACAGCCAAGGAACCAGTAAATGTGCCTAGGAATCAATGGTCTATAACTCCATCACTGATAGTTTACTAAAAACGAATTAAAAGGCTAAATCCAGGCTGGGCACAGTGGCTTAGTGAGAAGGACTGCTTGAGCTCAGGAGTTTGAGACCAGCCCCAGTAAAAACAAGACCACGTCTCTCTCTCTTTTTTTTTGAGATAGTCGCACTATGTGGCCCTCAGTAGAGTGCCATGGCATCACAGCTCACAGCAACCTCAAGCTCTTGGGCTTAAGCAATTCTCTTGCCTCAGCCTCCTAACTAGCTGGGACTACAGGCGCCCGCCACAACGCCAGGTTATTTTTTTGTTGCAATTGTCATTGTTGTTTAGCTGGCCTGGTTGGGTTTGAACCCGCCAGCCTTGGTATATGTGGCTGGTGCCGCAACCACTGTGCTACGGGAGCCAAGCCAAGACCTCGTCTCTTCTAAAAACAGAAAAAATTAGCCAGCCACGGTGACAGGCTCTAGCAGTCTCAGCTACTCAGGAGACTGAGGGAGGAGGATCACTTGAGCCCAGGAGTTTGAGGTTGCTGTGAGCTGTGATCACGCCACAGCACACTAACCAGGTGAATGAGCAAGACTCTCCCTCAAACAAAACAAAATCCAGAATACTTCTAGTGGTGAAGACACTTTCCATGGATGTTGCTGCATCAGCCATTTGGGTTCTGGTCTAATGTTTATTGTTGGACCCCCCTCTGAAGTGAGCTCCTGGGCTCTAGAAAATTTCACCTCTTGGCTTGGCTGCTAAAGGGGAAGTAGAATCTCCTACACCAGGGTGGTGGAAAAGTGTATAAAACCATCCACACAGGGTTGCACAGGTAAGAGTAGAGTGAGAACAACAGTCTTGTTTTACAAAGCCTTTTTTGGGCTGGTCCGAAGGTAGCAAGTTACCTCTCTTGATTATTCACCGTCAGTTACAGATTGGACTCCTTGTTATACTCTTCCCCCCTTCTCACTGCTGCACTTGACTGGTCTTAAAAAAAATAAAACATAGAAGTCTTTTTTTTTTTTTTTGAGACAGTCTCAGTCTGTTGTCCTAGTTAGGTGCCACGGCATCATTATATTATAACTCACAGCAACCTTGGTCTCTTGGACTCAAGCAATCCGCTTGCCTCAGCCTCCCAAGTAGCTGGGACTATAGGTGCCCCCCACAACACCCGGCTAGTTTTTCTATTTTTAGTAGAGATGAAGTCTCACTCTTGTTCAGGCTGGTCTCAAACTCCTGAGCTCAAGCAAATCCACCTGCCTCGGTCTGCCATAGTGCTAGGATTATAGGCATGAGCCACCGCAGCAGGCCCAAAATGCTATTTATTTATTTTCTTAGAGACAGCTACAAAATGCTTAGCTTAGTGGTCTCACTCAGTCACTTAGGCTGGAGTGTAGTGTTGCTATCGTAGCTCTCTGTAACCTGGACTCAAGTGATCTTCCTGCCTCAGCCTCTTCAGTAGCTGGGACTCCAGATGCATGCCACCACACCCTACTAATTTAAAAAAATATTTTGTAGACACAGGGTCTTGCTGTGTTGCCCAGGCTGATCTCAAACTCTTTGCCTCAAATAATCCTCCTGCCTCTGCCTCCCAAAGTTTGTGAGCTACTAGCATACTCTTCTACAGTGGTAGCTGTGTCCAAGGCAGCTCAAGCCTTAAGCTGTTTCTAAGAACACCCAACCCCTCCCCCATCTGGACTCTATTTTCTTTTACTATTATTCTTTATTTCTTTTTTCCTTTTGCCATATACTCCTCTGCTTCAGTTTTAAAAATTAGAACTGGGGGGTGGCACCCGTAGCTCAGTGGGTAGGGCGCCAGCCACATACACCAAGGCTAGCAGGTTTGAACCTGGCCTGGGCCTGCTAAATAACAATGACAACTGCAACCAAAAAATAGCAGGTGTCAGGCAGGCGCCTATAGTCCCAGCTACTTGGGAGGCTGAAGCAAGAGAATCGCTTAAGCCCAGGAGTTTGAGATTGCTGTGAGCTGTGACGCCACAGCACGCTACTGAGGGCAACATAGCAAGACCCTATCTTAAAAAAACGAAACAAAACAAAAAAAACTAGAATTGGGGCCCGGCGTGGTGGATCACACCTGTAATCCTAGTACTCTGGGAGGCCCAGAGTGGCCTGGTGGATTGCTTGAGGTCAGGAGTTTAAGACCAGCCTGAGCAAGAGTGAGACCCCGTCTCTAAAGACTAGTCAGGTCTTGTGCTGGGTGCCTGTAGTCACAGCTACTCAGAAGGCTGAGGCAAGGGCACCACGTGAGTCCAAGAGTATGAGGTTGCTGTGAGCTTTGATGCCAAGACACTCTATTGAGGGCAACAAAGTGAGACTTTGTCTCAAAAAAATAAAAATTAGAACTGGATCATAGCTCCACCCTGCTTATTATTCTTTTACCTGTACTCTTCATTCCTTTCTCCCTTCTATTTTTTAAAAAGCTGCCATTTCTAAAACATTAATTTTTAACGTTATAAACCCAGGTTTTATCTCCATCCACAATCTTATAGAGAATCACCCAAGAAACACAACAAAAAGCATCTCTTTATATATATCATGAAACAACTTTCATCCTATTAAGAAAGCTGCAGACCATAATGTGTAGAAGACTTTACTTACTCCCCCGAAAAAAGATACAACCCTCCACTGCTAAATCTGACTGGCTTAAAAAATAAGAAGAAAAAAACCAAAGTCTTTGTCCACAGAGTATCTCCACAAGGACCCTGAAGGAGCAGATGGTAACTGGTTGCCTGAGGGGCAGAGGGAGGAGGGAGATCAGGGGTAGGAGAATACAATATATCCTTCTGTGGTTTTTTTTTGTGTGTGTGTGTTTTCTTTTTTGGAGATAGGATCTTACTTTGTTGCGCCAGGTAGAGTGCAGTGGCTTGATCGTCATTAACTGCAAACTCAAACTCCCAGGCTCAAGTGATTCTCCTCCGTCAACATCCCGAGTAGCTGGGACTACAGGCACCCACCACCACGTCTAATTTTCTTATTTTATTTTTTGTACAGATGGGGTCTCACTATGTTGCTCACTAGTCTCCAACTCCTGGCCTCAAGCAATTCTCCTACCTTAGCCTCCCAAAGTGTTAGGATTGCAGATGTGAGCCACTGCACCTGGCCCTTTTTGTGTTTTGAATTTTGAACCATGTGACAGGAATCTCTCTTCACACAAAAATTTAACCTCGGGAAAAGAAAACCAAGAAAAAAAATCACACTTACCAAATAGAAGAGCTGATGAGTAGTCCACACTTCTCTGTATATTTCTGTAAAGTGCTTACCAGGTCAGTTGGGCCGGACCCACCCTTTTCTCCTCTGTTCTCTGGTGGTCATGACTTACCGTCAGAGCCTTTGAGAGAAACAAACCTTGCCAGGTTTCACATTAGGACAAGGGTAGTTCTCCTTTACTAGAGATGATTAAGTAATTTTCCTACTCCTGCCAACCTAGTAGTATTTGTAAACTCCTGATCTTTAATATGAATCTCTTACGTTTTAACATGTTTCACAATACTAAGTATCCAGCAGGCACCATCCAAGTTGTTCAGCTAGAAGGTCTGTCAGGAGCCACACTGAGGGCAGAAGAGCTCACCTACCCCCTTATCCCCATCCCAACACCAAAGGGGTTATTATAAGAGTGATCAGAGTGGCTGAAAGATAGCTTTAAAATGTGGGGTGGAGCAAAATAACTAAGAAAATGCCAGGAAGGCTATGTTAACTAGTGTGATGAAAATGTGTCAAAACGGTCTATGAAACCAGGGTATGGTGCCCCCTGATCACATTAACGTACACAGGTACAATTTAATTAAAAAAATAAATAAATAAAATGTGGGGTGTGGTGTGGGGGGGGTGCCGGTCCTGGAAAAGTTCAACATGTAACCACACTGATGAGAGAGACTGTCACTGGCCCAGTCATGGCCATACTGTACCCTGTAAGAGCAACGCCTGGCTTGGCCAGGCCAAGCCTCACAGGCCTGAGGTGCCTCTCTGCCTTTGGTCTCCCTGTCCCTGTTGCATAGAAAAAACCTCTGGGGACAGCCTGGGGCATGTAACCATAATCTGTACCAAACAATTCAGTGCTATTTTGTTTTTGCCTCTCTGGAGTTGTAAGACCAGACCTTTCCCTCTGAACTCCAAAGCCTCCTAAGCTACCCCCTCAGCCCCTTTCCTCTAACACATCTGGTCCATCACTTCTCTACTCAGGAGCCCAGGAATTCTTATGCTGGACCAATATCTTTGCATAGTCTCTTCTCTTCCCCGGGAACATCCCCCATTCTCACGCCTCTTGTCTACACCTCAGCCTTAAAAGCCAGATTCAAGTTCATCCCAGGCCACAATGACCTACTTGGTATCACTCTGATTTCCTACCTCATTTGTTCTCCCCGTTTCTAAAGATGTCTCTATAAACACTAGTCTTCTTAGTTGGTTTCCTTCCTCAATCAAATGACGCAATTGTCAGGGCCCTAAAACCTCAGGCAGTCCTCCCAAATCCAAGTCAAGAGTTTTCATTTAGACCGAAACACAGGAATCCAGTGGGTATGAGATGCAAAACTTCCTGGATGAGGCTGAAGGGGGGAAGATGGGTCAATGAGGGACACATAAAAAGGAAACAAAATACCCAAGAAAGAAGCAATGGAGATGTCTATGTGAGAAGTTAATCAAATACACCTCAGGTCAAGTCAGAATGAACAGTGCCAGAACAAGGTGTTAAGAAGGGACTCAAGTAGAGAGACGATTCTTTAGGTTCGACTATTACATTTCAAAGCTACAAAATGCTTAAGCTTAATTTCTCTTAGCTGATAATATCAGTAATCTATTACTATTTTTTTTTTTTGTAGAGACAGAGTCTCACTTTACCACCCTCGGTAGAGTGCCATGACGTCACAGGACTCACAGCAACCTCCAGCTCTTGGGCTTCCGTGATTCTCCTGCCTCAGCCTCCTGAGCAGCTGGGACTACAGGCGCCTGCCACAACGCCCGGCTATTGCTTTTTTTTTTTTTTTTTTTTTGGCCAGGGCTGGGTTTGAACGTGCCACCTCTGGCATATGGAGCTAGCGCCCTACTCTGTTGAGCCACAGGTGCCGCCCTCTATTACATTTTGTAAACCTTTTATTCTCTGCCCATCAACAAAACTGTTCCATTAGTAGACTGAAGAAAAAAGGACATGGTGTTATAATGAAGAATAATCCTCACTTAAGGTCCAACTTTCTTAAAATCTTCTACAGAAGGAAAGAACTGACAAAAATGAATTGGAGCAACAGACTGTCTCCACCCACCATCTAGAACTTTGGAAATGAAGGTAAGGCCCTAGACTCAACCAAACTCAAGTTCTGGCTGACTCAGCAACTGTCCTGGCAGACAATACCCCTACTGGGGAGGTGGAGAAGTTGTCAATCATGTGGCAAGAACTGGAAGACCATTTGCTCTGATGCTTCAGGGCATCACCTGACACCTGCATTCCCAGAGTCCTTACTTTTTCTGCTTCACTCTGAGAGGAGATGGCCAGAACACACCCTCCATATTTCCCTAACTCAGGCCTAGAATTTTTACTCACCTGGACAGAATATAGTCTAGAATGTACCTCTGGTCCTGGTGTGGTGGCTCATGCCTGTAATCCCAACACTCTGGGAGGCCGAGCTCACCTGGAGCTCAAGAGTTCCAGACCAGCCTGGGCAAGGATGAGACCCTGTCTCTACTAAAAATCGAAAAACTAGCCAGACGTTGTGGCAGGTGCCTGTAGTCCTGGCTATTTGGGAGGCTGAGGCAGGAGGATAGCTTGAACCTGGAATTTGAGGTTGCTGTTTGAGGTTTTACTCTAGCCTAGGGCAACAGAATGAGACGCCTTCTCAAAAAAAACAAACAACCCCCCCCCCCCAACTTACCTCTGTCTGACATGGGCATAAGGGGAAAAAAATTCAGTCCATAGCGGCGAACTGCCTCCTTCAAGCACTCCAGTTGCACATCTCTTTACACAGTTAACATAAGACTTAGTAACTTATCAAATCCCTGAAGTACAACAACCCACTCTAGGCAATTCCAGAATTTTCAAGAAAGATCATGAACATTTTTCGCCCCTACCTGAGAAAGCAGAGGCTGACCGGTCCAGACCAGCCCGCCCCAAGCTCACCTCGGAAGTGGCGACCCCGGCCTTCTCAGACTCGTACACGAGTGACAAGGACCTGCCGGTGCTGGCGACAGTAGCCTCGGCCCTGCGCAGCACCTCCTGCCGCAGGTACTGCTGCCTGTCCACGGGCTCTGCGGGCCCGTCGGAAGGGTCGCGGGCGTCCCTCCAGGGGGCCGGTTGGGTGCCCTCGTCCTCCACGTCGTCGTCGAATGGGTTGTAGCTTTTGGGGTAGGCCGACATGGTCTCGGTCTCGGAATTAAGAAGCAGCAGCACGTCGGCGGACCACCTAGAGTCTCCCCGCACCCGTCGGCCCCGCGGTCGCCCAGCGAGCTCCTTCCGTACGTCGTGCGCAGGCAGACCCGCCCCCGGCGCCTACCTACGCGCAGGGGCGCGAACACGTCTGCGCGCGCAACCGCAGTCTGCCGCTCGGTCTCCCTCCCTCCTGAGGCAGTGGGTCCGCCCCCCGCGGCCCCGCCCTACCCAGTGAAGGAAACAGAAAGGTCACGTGGCGGGGAAGCCGGATGCTGCTGCGCCTGCGCGGTGAGCTCTGGAGCGCGCGGGCCGGGTGCGGAGAGCCGGCGGGCTGCGCCGCGGCGCGCGCGATGATGGCGGCGGCCGCGGCCAGGGGAGGCGGCAGCGGTAGCTCCGGCTCCGGCTCCGGCTCCGGCTCCGGCTCCGGCTCCAGCTCCAGCGCCTCGCGGGGTTTCTACTTCAACACGGTCCTGTCACTGGCCCGCTCCTTGGCGGTACAGAGACCAGCATCCTTGGAGAAGGTGAGCTCGGCGGGCTCGGCCGCGGGCTGACAGGAGGAGGGGCCTGCGGCGACGAAGCGGAAAGGCAGGGCGAGGGTCTGTGGAGCCGGAGTCGGGGGTCGCGAGCTGCCTGTGACGGGAGGGGGCTTGTCAGGGGGCAGACGTGGCAAGGTGAGACTCGTGGGGGAACGGGGTTAGTGTAGAGAGGGGCCGTGGGGAGGGGTCGGCGGGGCAGGCGGGGGCGCTGCAGGTGGTGGGCGTGGGAGGGACGTGACCTACTGGCCGGGGAGCATCTTGTGACGTCGTCCGGGCTGGAACGTGGGCGCCAAAGCAGCGCATTGGGATGAGCGGGAGACCAGAAGTCGAAACCGGGGGCTCCGGTCCCTATTTTCCTTGGTTTTTATCCCGTGACCTTGGGGAGATGTCTTTCTTATAGGTTGCTTTGCTCTCTTCACCAGACTATGGTGGCGGGCAGGGGAAACGCTACGTGAAAGTGCTTTCCAAACTGAAAACCGACTGCGCATTGTTATTTTACAAGGCTGAGGGCGTTAGACTGGGTACAAGATTGTGCATTTGGAGAAGGGACTGTGGCAGGGAAGAGGGGGAGTGAACTGTCATTGCGCAGCTAAGTGAACTCAGGATTGCTTCAAAAGAGAAAAGAGAACGGGTGTCAGAGGAATCCTTATCTTGGAAGAAAGGTGAAAGGCAGTTCAAAGGTATGCCTGGGATCATGGAAAGAACACAGATTTTAGAACCACGACTAAAATTTGGTTTGGGGGCTCTGGTGATGGGAGAAAATGAAAAGCTGTTTTAGGCTCTTTGACAGAGCAAGTGGCCTGGTCTTTAGTTTTGAAGATTCTCAAATTTGATTTTATCACTTACCTGCTGGGTGAGTGGGTCCTGGCAGATTGATATCAACCTGACTTCTGGTGAAAGGAGGAGTACCGTTGACCCGGCACGGTGGCTCATGCCTGTAATCTTAGCACTCTGGGAGACCAAGGCAGGGGAATCACTAGAGCTCAGGTAGTTTGAGAGCAGCCTGAGCAAGGGCAAGACCCATCTCTACTAAAAATAGAAAAGTTAGCCAGGTGTGTGGCCGGCATCTGTAGTCCCAGCTACTCAGGAGGCTGAGACAGGTGGAGCAGTTGAACCCAGGAGTTTGAGGTTGCTGTGAGCTAGGCTGATGCCACGGCACTGTACCCTGGGCAATAGAGTAAGACTCTGTTTTTATTTATTTTTTTGAGACAAAATCTCACTTTGTCACCCTTGGTAGAGTGCGGTGGCATCATAGCTCACAGCACCCTCAAACTCTTCAGTGCAAGTGATCCTCCTGCCTCAGCCTCCTGAGTAGCTGGGACTACAGGCACCCGCCACAACGCCTGGCTATTTTTTAGAGGTGGGGTCTTGCTCTTGCTCAGGCTCGTTGTGAACCCCTGGGCTCATGCAGTCCACCTGCCTCAGCCTCCTAGAGTGCTGGGATTACAAGTGTGATCCACTGTGCCTAGCAAGACTCTGTTTTTTTTTTTTTGTTTGTTTGTTTTAAAAACAAGTGGGAATACAATAGAATGGAAAAAATTGGCTGTGGGACATAGGACCATCTAAATTCAAATCCCCTTATTACTTGATTTACACTAGTGTGTCTCTGGGTATGTTTTCTCCTGTCAAAAACAAGACAGTCCTTGGTAGGAGTTTTATAAAGATCAACAAAAAGGCTCATGGGTACCTAATGAATGATCACTATTGAAGTTAGATGAGCCTAATGGACCGTAGTGCTGGCTTATTAAATCAAATGCATGCCAATTAATCAGCACATTCTTTTATTAGTAGGAGGACCAAAAACATATCAGAAGTTTGATTGTTGGATTCAGGGAAAAGAAAGAAGAGAGTGAGGAAAATGGATGACCCTTGAGAAGATGGTCCTGTAACTCTAGCAGTGGTAGCCCTCTTTCCCATTCAGTAACTGAAAAGTGCACCTTGAGCTCATCTTGACTTCTTCAGCTATGTTCACTAGTGGAAAGAACATTCTGTAATTGCAACATTGTTAGCTGTGTATCTTGTCATAACTACTTCAGCTGTGGAGATTGCAATGTATTTAGAATTAACACAGTGTCAGGTTGGTAGCTCCTTAGTGACACTTACTTCAGGAGGTACTTCAGTCTCTTTGAAGACATTTACCAATTGATCACGTCTGTGCAGAAGAGTTAACAGAGCAGGTCTGAGGCTGTTGTGTTTATAAGGGTTTGCTTGTAAGATTGGCCCTTGGCTGGCTCAGCGCCTATGGCTCAAGCGGCTAAGGCGCCAGCCACATACACCTGAGCTGGCGGGTTTGAATCCAGCCCGGGCCCACCAAACAACAATGATGGCTGCAACCAAGAAATAGCCGGGCATTGTGGTGGGTGTCTGTAGTCCCAGCTACTTGGGAGGTGGAGGCAGGAGACTCGCTTGAGCCCAGGAATTGGAGGTTGCTGTGAGCTGTGATGCCACAGCACTCTACCCAGGGCGACAGCTTGAGGCTCTGTCTCAAAAAAAAAAGATTGGCCCTCGGCTGGCATCTGGAAACTTGGCAAGGACACAGTTCCCTCAATTCCTTAACTAATAAAAGGTTTACCATGCCTAGATTCTTTTTTTTTTTTTGTGGTTTTTTTGGCCGGGGCTGGGTTTGAACCCGCCACCTCCGGCATATGGGACCGGCGCCCTACTCACTGAGCCACAGGCGCCGCCCATGCCTAGATTCTTTTTACAAACAATATGATCTGTGCTGAACACCTGCTCTCCTTATGGGTATCCTTTTTTCTTTTTCTTTCTTTTCTTTCTTTTTTTGTAGAGACAGAGTCCCACTTTACTGCCCTCGGTAGAGTGCCATGACATCACAGGACTCACAGCAACCTCCAGCTCCTGGGCTTCTGCGATTCTCCTGCCTCAGCCTCCTGAGCAGCTGGGACCACAGGCGCCCGCCACAATGCCCGGCTATTTTTTTGTTGTAGTTCGGTTGGGGCTGGGTTTAAACCCGCCACCCTCGGTATATGGGGCCGGCACCCTACTCACTGAGTCTCTGTTGACCAGGCTAGAGTGCCGTGACATCAGCCTAGCTCACAGCAGCTTCAGACTCCTGGGTTGAAGCAGACCTCCTGCCTCATTCTCTCCAGTAGCTGGGACCCCAGATATCTACCATGACACCTGACTAATTTTTCTATTTTTAGTAGCAATGGGGTCTCACTCTTTCCCAGGCTGGTCTTGACCTCCTCAACTCAAGGGATCCTCCTGCCTTCACCTCTCAGAGTGCCAGGTTTACAGGTGTGAGCCACAAGGCCCAGCCCTTTGCTTTTGCCGTGCTACCTGCCTCAGTAGTGTTTGCTTACTCTAGTCGCCTACTGTAGTCTCAGGTTGTGAAACCAAGCCTGTCACTACTCAGTGGATTTTACTTTTTCTTTAATTACTTAATTTACTTTTCCATTCATAAAACATGCATTGAGCTTCCACTGCTAATTGATGTGTGTGAGGTCAGGTAGAACACCCTGATTTGGTTGCTCAGGTGAGCAGCAACCAGTCAGTCTTGCTGCCAGTTTCCCAGCTGGTCTTTATCCTTCTTTCCTTGAATAAGCCAGTGAGATCCCATCTACAGACTCCTGCAGTGTTCAAGATCCAAGACCCTGGGGAATGTATCCTATGAGCCATGTCTGAGCTTTGACCTTTTCTTGCCAGGCTGTGCCTTAGACTGGAGTCCCACCTGTGGGCCCCACCCCTTCTCTTGGAGCCTCCTCTAGGAGATACCGCCGTGAAGCCCTCTAGACCAGGTTCCACCCAGTCTTCAGCCCTCTTCTGGGACAAAGATAAGAGGAGAAAAATAGACAAGAAGAAAAAGGCTTTTCAGTGCTGGGATTTCTACATACAGTTGGCTTCTAGACTCCCCTGTTTGATTCTATCTGCCTGCTGGTCTTGTTCTACTTTCCTTCTTCTCACCTGTCTTCAGAATGTTGCTGAGCCACCTCTCTCAGCCTTCTTCCTGGCTGTGCCTAGTTTTTCTTCCTCTGTCTTCAGGAAATTGGTGACCCGTTCCTTCATCTCTTCATTTGGTCTATGTCAAACCACTGGCGCTTGGACGGTGCCTGTGGCTCAGTGAGTAGGGTGCCGGCACCATATGCCGAGGGTGGCGGGTTTGAACCCAGCCCCGGCCAAACTGCAATAAAAAAATAGCCAGGTGTTCTGGTGGGCGCTTGTAGTCCCAGCTACTTGGGAGAGGGCTGAGGCAAGAGAATTGCCTAAGCCCAAGAGCTGGAGGTGGCTGTGAGCTGTGACGCCATGGCACTCTGCCAAGGGCAACAAAGACTCTGTCTCTAAAAAAAAAAAAAAAGAACCAGTGGAGCCCCCAATCCTGGGACATCAGGAGTCCTGGGGAGAGCTGCAAAATAGACAGGGTTCCTTTGCCATTCCATTCTTCTCTCCACCCTCAGAAGGCTTTGATCAGAGTCCTTTTCACATGCTCTAAAATGTGAACCATTTAACATTTTGGGAGGCTGAAGTGGGAGGATTGCTTGAGCTCAGAAGTTTGAGACCAGCCTGAGCCAGAGCAGAGACTTTACTGAAAATAAAGAAAATTAACCAGGAGTGGTGGTGCATGCACGAGGTCCCAGATACTCTGGAAGCTGAGGCAGAAGGATCATTCGCGTCCAGGAGTTTGAGATTGCAGTGAACTATAATGACACCACTGCGCTCCAGTCTGGATAACAGAGAGAAACCCTGTCTCACAAAACTAAATTTGTTTTGTTTTGAGACAGAGTCTCACTATGTTGCTCTTGGTAGAGTGGTGGAGTGCTGTGGTGTCAACAGCTCACAGCAACCTCAAACTCTTGGGCTTAAGCGATTCTCTTGCCTCAGCCTCCCAAGGTGCCCACCACAATATCCGGCTATTTTTTTGTTGCAGTTATTGTTCTTTAGCAGGCCTGAGCGGGTTTGAACCTGCCAGTCTTGGTGCATGTGGCTGGCGCCATAACCACTGCTATGGGCACCAAGCCTAAAATTAGTTTTTAAAACACTCTTCTCTATTTTCTTCACTTAGAATGCCAAAATCCTGAGGTATCTTAGCTGTCTATGAATCTGGTGCTTAAATGGCACTGAGGCTTTAGGGACAAGCTGAACCCTCCCTGCTAGGAATATGTGCTCCAGAAGATGAGCTTGTCAACACTGGTCTACAGCTGGAGGAATGTGTGTCTAGGCACTTAGGGCAGTAGGCTTTCTGGAGTTCATGGTGATCCAGTCTGTCCTTTATAGTGATCGAGTATGAAGTAAAAAATCATAGTGTTGATGTTTTTCCAGCATTGTGAAGCTGAAAATTTCCCATCCTCTTTCTTTTTCCTTTTCCTTTGTGAGGTTATGTTAAAAAGAGCCATCCACAGAGTGAGAGGCAAGAGAATGAGGGTGGGCGGCAGGTGTTCATGTTGCCAGAACCGTTATAATTAAATCAACTCCAGAATATTTTAAGAAGACATTAGCAGAAGGAAAGTCTTTATCTGTAGTCATGCCACATTTTGGTAGGGCTGCCATAACAAAGTACTAAAAGCTGGGGTGGCTTTTATTTTCTCACCATTCTGGAGGCTGGAAGTCCAAGATCAAGGTCATAGCAGTGTGTCTTTCTTCTGAAGCTGCCTTGTCCCCATGTTGTCACACAGTCTTCCCTCAGTGCCTCCCTGCATCACTAGCTGCAGGGAGAAATGTTCTATTTCTGACTCCTTACTGCAGAGTCTCTTTTTTGGTGTCTGTGTTTGCAGTTTGAACTCTTTGGGGATATAGTTGCCTCTAAACTTTTCCACTAACAGCTGTTACCATCGTCAGTTTTAGTTGCTGAAATGTATGCATTTCATCTTCATGATTATGTATATTTTTTAAAAATTAAGAAGAAATTATTTTTAAATTTGCCTGTTCTCATGTATCTTGGCAAAAAGCGTGGTGTCTCATGAGCATAGCCAAGAGAGCCTCAATGCTATTTTATTCATGTGGTAAACTGACAGATAAATACAGGATTAAGGCGAAAATCCTCAGGTCTCATGAGCAGGTACTTGTTGAGTGCTGAGAGGCTCTGTAAGTGCTGAGGAAGTCATTCTCTCTTTTTTTTTTTTTTTTTTTTTTTTTGAGACAGAGTCTCATGTTGCCCTGGGTAGAGTGCCCATGGTGTTACAGTTCACAGCAACCTCAAACTTTTGGGCTCAAGCAAGTTTCTTGCCTCAGCCTTCCAAGTAACTGGGACTATAGGCACCCACCACAATGCCTGGCTATATTTTTTTATTTTGGTTATAGTTGTCGTCGTCGTTTGTCAGGCCCAAGCTGGATTCGTACCTGCCAGCTCTGGTGTATTGGCTGGCGCCTTAGCCACTTGAGCTACAGGCGCCAAACCCCTTTCTTCCTTTCTTTTTTTTTTTTTTTTTTTGTAGAGACAGAGTCTCACTTTATGGCCCTCGGTAGAGTGCCGTGGCCTCACACAGCTTACAGCAACCTCCAACTCCTGGGCTTAAGCGATTCTCTTGCCTCAGCCTCCCGAGTAGCTGGGACTACAGGCGCCCGCCACAGTGCCCGGCTATTTTTTGGTTGCATTTTGGCCGGGGCTGGATTTGAACCCGCCACCCTCGGTATATGGGGCCAGCGCCCTACCGACTGAGCCACAGGCGCCACCCCACTTTCTTCCTTTCTAATACAAGAATTTAAAGATACAAATTTTCTACTAAGTGATGCTTTAGAGGCATGTCAGAAATTTTGATTTTTTAAAATTATGTCCAAAATATTTTCTTTTTTTTTTTTATTGTTGGGGATTCATTGAGGGTACAATAAGCCAGGTTACACTGATTGCAATTGTTAGGTAACCAAAATATTTTCTAATTTCCCCTTATTATTTCTGCTTTGATCTAGAGGTGTTTATAATTTCCAGAAACTTTGAGATTTTACAAATTTTTTCAGTTGATTTATTTTCCCCCTAGCCCTTATGAGGTCTAATTAACTGATTCTGTTATTGATTTCTAACCTAATTCTGTTGCAGTCAGAAAACATATTCTGATGTCAGTTCTTTTAAATTAATAGAGACTTGTTTTATGACCTAGGATGGAATTTTATATTGTGGATTGTTTAGATTTAGTTATCTTCCTTTAGGCAACGTTGGGGTTTGTTCTGGGTTGTTACTTTTTTTTTTTTAGACAGAGTCTCATGCTGTTGCCCTGGGTAGAGTGCTGTGGCGTCATAGCTCACATTAATCTCCGGGGTCTCGCTTTTGCTTAGAGTGGTCTTGAACTCGTGAGCTAGGCAGTCCACCTGCCTTGGCCTCCCAGAGTGCTAGGATTACAGGTGTGAGCCACTGCGTCTGGCCTGGGTTAAGTTAATTGTTCAACTTGATTCTTCTGAGGCTAGTTTTTTTACAAAAGAGCGTTACTGAGATACAATTCACACACTACAAAATTTACCCATTTTAAATGTACAGTTCAATGTTTTTAGTATATTTACTAAGATTTGTGCATCTTTCCCTTTCCATTATTCCCAAAAGGAATTCTGCATCTCTTAGGTGTCAACTTCCAACCCTTTTAGCCTCATCCCTAGGCAGCCACTAATCTACTCTCTGTCTCCTTGGATTTGCCTATTCTGAACATGGTATATAAATAAAATCATACAATGTATGGTCCTTTGTGACTGGCTTCATAGATGAACTTTGCTGTTGTAATATGCATCATTACTTAGTTATTTTAGATACAAATTTCTTACCAGATATATGATTTGCAGATATTTTTCCCATTCCATGAGCTTTTTCATTTCATAGTGTCCTTTGAAGATAAGTCTTTAATTTAAATCATGTCCATTTTACTGATTTTTTTTTTCTTTTATTACTTGTGCTTTGGGTGTCATATCTAAGAAACCATTGCCTAATTCCAAGGTCACAGAGATTTACACCTATATTATCTGTTAGAGGTTTTGTAGCTTAGCTCTTATATTTAAGTGATTTTGTTTTGTTTTGCTTTTTGTTTTTTTTTTTTGAGACCGAGTCTCACTCTGTCGCTCCAACTAGAGCACAGTGACATCATCATAGCTCACTACAACTTCAAACTCCTGGGCTCAAGTAATCCTTCTGCCTTGGCCTCCCAAGTAGCTAGGACTACAGGTGTGTATCACTGTGTGTGGCTAATTTTTCCGTTTTTAGTAAAGATGGGGTCTCATTCTTACCTAGTCTGGTTTCAAACTCATGAGCTCAAGCAATCCTGCCATGGACTTCTGGAGTGCTAGGGATAGAGGTGTGAGCCACCAAGCCCAGTTTTATTCTTCTGCATTTGAATATCCATTTGCCTTAGCACCATTTCTTGGAAAGACTTGTCTTATTCCTGTTGAGTGGTCTTGTAACTCTTGTCAAAAATCAGTTGATCCCAAATCCGAGGGTTTATGTCTGAGCTCTCAAGTCTCTTGCTCTGCATGTCTGTCCTGAAGATGGCACACTGTCCTGTTTACTTTAGCTTTCTAGTAAATATTGTAATTGGGGAAATAGACTCTTTTTTTTTGAGACAGAGTCTCACTCTGTTTGCTCTTGAGTAGAGAGCTGTGGTATCATAGCTCATAGGAACCTCAAACTCTTGGGCTCAAGCAATTCTCTTGCCTTAGCCTCCTGAGTAGCCGGGACTACAGGCGCCTGCCACAGCGCCCAGCTATTTTTTTTTTTTTTTTTTTTTTTTTCAGGTCATGCGACTTTCTTTTATTGCAGAAGACCATTGCTGGGGGACTGCTGTAAACATGGACTTGACCCTCTCTGCAGACTTGCTAACATTCCCCAATGTATCCAGTCCCTTCACACCTGTCTAGGCACTCCAGCCAACTCCAGCCTTCTCTTCTGGGGAAGTCTTTCTCCTGGGAGCCACCTGCCTGAGCTGGGCTGGGCTGGGCTGATCTGTTTATATTCTGCCTTTGTGGCACTGTGCCACAGGGACCTAGACTGGCTTGAGGAGGTGAGGAGAAGACGACTTGGGGAGAAATAGCTGCCCCAGAGAAAAGGCTGAGGCAAGGCCATCCCCTCTGAGGGTTCGCAGAAGCAGGGTCAACTGGGATCCTTCACAAGAGCTATTTGGGGGGGACCTGGGGACAGGATTAGCTCTCTCCATGACAGCTTTTACTGCTATGCTAAGTTTCTGGAACAACTGAGAAACTGAAAGGTGGGGAAGGCTAACAAGAAGCCCCAAAGGCTTACAAGTTCCCCTGAGAATGAATGATGCTGTCCACCTGAATTCCCTGGGAGTCCATCCAGCACCTGGGAGCCTAGGCAGGGAGCAGCATCCATTTCTTCAAGCCTGGGTTGAAGCCCTTGGATGCAGGAATGGTTCATGGGTCTCTGCATTAGACTTGCCCGCCAGCCCAAATGCAGATTTGCTTCCCCCCAAGTATCTCAAAGGGGCTCCAGATACTGTACCGACTGGGGACACGGCCATCTTGGGGACTTTGTCCAGTCCTTTAGGCAGTCCTTGGAAGCCAGAAACGTTTTGTAGGACTCTGAAATGGCACAACTTCCATGAGTCCCCTGGAGTTCTTGGGGGGTGATTGATGCTCAAGGCTTATATAAGCTTTAAAGAATCTTTAAAAATACATCTATTTCCATTTCTTGAATATAAAAATAAAATAATATAATAAAATCTGCCCCAATAGCCTAATGACCAATTGCTTGGAGACCTATTCACAGTCATCACGATGCTTTTATCACAAAGAATGTTTTTTTAAATGCTCTATTGCGAAGCTAATTTTTAAACTTTGTTAGGGAAGGTCTGACAAGGTACGTTTTGTCACTTATCTAGGGTCACTTAGGTAAGAAGAGGCAAAGCTGGAAATCAGAGCCTCTTGACTCCATACAGCACCCTTGATTCTGCTATAGGGGGAGTTTAGTTCACTACTAAGATGTGGCCCTTGTGAAGGGTCTAATGAATGTTTCCAGGGCTTTTCATTCTAGCTAGGAGTAACTCAGATTCCCCTCATCTGTTTGAACTCTTGAGAACCATTCAGCTTACAGTTCCCTGGTTGTTGTTTATCCAACTTTATGGACTACCACCATATACCGATGTGTTTTGAGGAAACTCTCTTGCAGATTTCTAGGCCTTTTTTTTTTTTTAGTTGTCTCCTTTTCATAATTTTCAGTTGCTTTAGGCATTTTATATACACCCATTTCTGTCTTCTCAACATAGACCACCATGTTCTGCTTGGGATGCACATCTGTGTTTTATCGTCTGGGATATATCTTGCAAGAGACCACATTCCAGTCCTGTGCTACTTGACCAGTGTATGAAATTCGTGTGTCACATATTTCTTTCTTTTTCTTTTCTTTTCTTTTTTTCTTTCTTTCTTTTTTTTTTTTTTTTTTTGAGACAGAGCCTCAAGCTGTTGCCCTGGGTAGAGTGCTGCGGCATTACAGCTCACAGCAACCTCCAACTCCTGAGCTCAAGCAATTCTCCTGCCTCAGCCTCCTAAGTAGCTGAGACTACAGGTGCCCGCCACAACGCCCGGCTATTTTTGGTTGCAGCTGTCATTGTTGTTTGGTGGGCCCGGGCTGGATTTGAACCCGTCAGCTCAGGTGTATGAGGCTGGCGCCTTAGCCGCTTGAGCTACAGGTGCCAAGCCATCTGTTTATTTTTCTAATTGGTTTCCTGGCAGGGAGATATATCCAGATCCTGTTATTTCTTCAACTGCAGGTAGATGTTCTTGGATCACAGGATTTTATTACTACAGTAGATACTACAAAAAAAAAAAAAAATCCAGTCTAGGTGCCTGTAGCACAGTGGTTATGGTGCCAGCCACATACACTGAGGTTGGCGGGTTCAAATCTGGCCCAGGCCATCTAAAACAATGACAACTGCTACCAAAAATAGCCAGGCATTGTGTCAGGTGCCTATAATCCCAGCTACTTGGGAGGCTGAGGCAGGAGAATCACTTAAGCCCAGGAGTTGGAGGTTGCTGTGAGCTGTGACGTTACAGCACTCTACCGAAGTGACCTAGTGAGACTCTGTCTCCAAAAAAAAAAAAAAAAAAAAGTAAATAAACAAACATCTATCTGGTCATCTTTTCGTACATGATAAAATTGAGGCTTGGGGAAGATATCTTACCTATATTTATATAGTTTGGAGACATAAGTAAGATTCCATATATTTCTGTCTATAAACACATTTAGTATGTTGTCTGCATTTTACAGAAGAAAAAAAAAGGCAGAGATGTTTAGGGTCACTTACGTAGGAAGAGGCAACACTGGAAATCAGCACCTCCTGACTCCACATAGACTATTTATTGTCTCTTGGAACAGATGTACCAGGAATCAGATGCGCACACTTGGATGAGCTGTACCCTGTACATGAACAGGGCTCAGGAAATAGGGGCTTCTATGAATGTTTTCCAGCTTTTGATTCTTTAATTGTATGTAGAAGTATGTGTAATGCTCCCTGTTGGAATGCTGTAGAAAGCCATGTTAATTGTTCATAAGGACCTGCATCCATCTGCAGATGACCAAAAGAGCATCTTTAATGACACCCTGACCCAGGCTGCTGGTAGGAGCAGGTGCTGTCTACTCACATCTGTAACTCCACGTGCATCACCGTGCCTTTGCTCATCGTGATAGCTCTGAGTAAATTCAAACACGTTAACATATTCATTGATCTTTGTTTAAGGGGATAGTACATTTCAGAAGGACAGTAAAAAAATGTTTTAACAGAAAAACCTACCACTAATAGTGAAAGCTTAGTCTTTAGTTCTCAGAGAATTTTGTTTCTCCTGAAGGACTGTTCCCAGAAGTTTCAAATAACAAAAGTTATGTTCTTTGTAAAAATTGTTTGCTTATTCACCTTTTGTAATGCTATTTATTGTAGCTTTATTCTGACCTAAATACCTGACAAATACCCTCTGTTTTCTGCCCAGTCATCCAGACTTGTGGGGGCATCTTATTTTCTCCCTGATTTGGCATTTCCTTACCTTGGCAGTCAAAATTTACATACTCAAAGTTACCTTTTCTTTTCTTTTCTTTTTCTTTTTTTTTACGGTCTTCCCCCAAATTCCCAAGGATAGCTACCTTTTAATATACTGGGGTTAAAGTACAGTCAAGAGATCTTATTAAAGTCTAAATTTCTTCTTCTTTTTTTGGCTGGGGCTGGGTTTGAACCCGCCACCCTCGGTATATAGGGCCGGCACCCCACTCACTGGGCCACAGGCACCGCCCTGTTAAAGTCTAAATTACATTTGTTGCCTCCCATGGTCCATTGGCTCACTGTTCTTCTCAAAGTGACAGTAGTGCCCCACTGGATCCTTTTTGTCGGGTGGCACCTGTGGCTCAAGGAGTAGAGTGCCAGCCCCATATACCGAGGGTGGTGGGTTCAAGCCTGGCCCTGGCCAAAACTGTAAAACAAACAAAAAAAAACACAACTTGTTAGCTGAAAAATCATTTGATGTTATTTTTTATTTTCATTTTTAAAAGACTGTGGTGTTAAGCTTTATTCTCCATGAGGACTTTGACCTTTCTGTTTTGGCATCCACAGAATGGGGATTAGTAATAATATCTACTTAGTGAGTTACTGTGAGAACTAAATGAGGTAATACAGACCAGCTCCTGACATGTGATAAAGGCTCAGTAGGTGTTGGCTGTCATTATTTGGAGAAGGGACCCACCAGAACTGGTCCCCCTTATCTGACGTGTGACAACTTGTATAGGACCCTGCCTAAAAGTGGATGTTTGGTGGTTGAGTCTGTGCGACCTCGTCCAGCCCAACATCCGTGCTTCATCATGTCTCGTCAGTGGCCCTTGGGTCTGCAGTTCAGCAGCTGAACTCTTGAGTATTCTGTATTTTTTTTTTGAGACAGAGTCTCACTCTGTCACCCTGGGTAGAGTGTTGTGGCGTCACAGCTCACAGCAACCTCAAACTCTTGGGCTTAAGTGGTTCTCTTGCCTCACCCTTCCAAGTGGTGGGACTATGGGCGCCCACCACAATGCCCAGCTATTTTTTTGTTATAGTTGTCGTTGTTTGGCACACCCTGGCTGGGTTTGAACTTGCCAGCCTCGGTGTACGTGGCTGGTGCCCTAATGACTGAACTACAGGCACTGAGCCTATTCTGTATTTCTTTATAGAAATTATTCCAAGAAAAGGTCGGTGTCACTTTGCATTTTTTTGCAAATGAATGAATATATGAAATTTATTTATTTAATGCTTTTTGTTTTTATTTTTTTAGAGACAGAGTCTCGCTTTGTCACCCTCGGTAGAGTGCTGTGCCATCATAGCTCACAGCAACCTCCAGCTCTTGGGCTTAGGCAATTCTTTTGCCTCAGCCTCCCGAGTAGCTGGGACTACAGGCACCTGCCACAACACCTGGCTATTTTTTTCTTGCAATTTGGCCGGGACCGGGTTTGACCCTGCTACCCTTGGTATATGGGGCTGGCGCCCTGTTCACTGAGCCACAGGAGCCGCCCTATGAGATTTGTTTTTATCTACATAGAGCTATGAAGTATTTTCAAGGTAGGTTTGAGAGAAGATCAAGCTTTATGTACCAGGTCTCGTTTCATGTGGTGCCTCAGTGCTTTGGCCTTTCTATGCCTGTTGTAGCCACAGGGATTTTAGTCAGGGCTGGAATATCTACATCTCTTACGCCATTAAAAAGAGAAAAGCTTTTCTATTTAGATTGAGACTCTTGGGCAAGTTATATTTAAATAGGAGTTGTTTTACTGATATTAAGGTGTTGGAATTAAAGAACTTGTAGAACCAGTGTATGTAGAAAATGTCTGTTTTGCTTATTTGGCCCAGATCTGCTCTTGGTTTTATATTGCTTCTTTATTTTTGGATTACCCAGATTCTGTTTGTTGAAATATTGTATAATTTTCTATCATCTTCTGTGTTCTAAGACCATAAATGTTAAAAATAAGATTTGCATTAACAGCAAAGTTTTACTATTTTAAAATAGTCATGGGTTGCTTCATGACAGGGATGAATTCTGAGACATGAATTGTTAGGTTATTCCATCATTGCAGTGTACAGTGTCATAGAGTGCATGTGCCTGCTGTACACCTAGGCTGTGTGGGTAGCCTGCTGCCCCTGGGCCTCACACATGTAAAGCATGTCAGTGTTCTGAATGCTGTAGGCAGTTGTAACACAATGGTAAACATTTGTGTACGTAGATATATCTAAGCTTATAAAAGGCACAGAAAAATACAGTATTATTTATGGAATTGCCATCATACACAGTGTATGTTGGCTGTCCTTGACTAAAATGTCATTATACAAAGCATGGCTGTATTTTTTTCTGATTTTTGTTTTTGTTTTTTGAGATAAGGTCTTGCTCTGTCACCTGGGCTAGAGTGTAGTAGCATCATCATAGGTCACTGCAACCTCAAATGATCCTCCTGCCTCAGCCTCTCAAGTAGCTGGGACTATAATCACATACATTACTATGCCTAGCTAGTTTTTCTACTTATGGAGAGAAGGGTCTTGCTCTTGCTAAGGCTGGTCTTGAACTCCTGGCCTCAAGTGATCCCCTTGTCTCAGCCTCTCAAAGTGCTAGGATTACAGGTGTGAGCCACAGAACCTGGCCTTTTTTTCTGATTCTAAAGTTGTCAATGCTCTTTATAGAAAACATAGAAAAAAATGAAGAAGAAAATAAATATTGCCTGTAATCTGATTACTCTTTTCTTGGAAACAGAGTCTCATTCTGTTGCACTGGGTAAAGTGCTATGGCATCATTGTAGCTCACAGCAATCTCAAACACTTAGGCTTAAGAGATCCTCTTGCTTCAGCCACCTCAGTAGCTGGGACTACAGGTGCCCCTCAAAGTGCCTGGCTAGTTTTTTCTATTTGTTTTTGAGACAGAGTCTCACCCTTGATAGAGTGCCATGGCGTCACAGGTCACAGCAACCTCCAGCTCTTGGGCTTAGGCGATCCTCTTGCCTCAGCCTCCTGAGTTGCTGGGACTACAGGCGCCCACCACAATGCCCGGCTATTTTTTGTTGCAGTTTGGCCGGGGCTGGGTTTGAACCCGCCACCCTCGGTATATGGGGCCTGCGCCCTACTCACTGAGCCACAGGTGCCGCCTAGTTTTTTCTATTTTTAGTAGAGACATGGTCTCGCTTTTGCTCAGGCTGGTTTTGAACTCCTGAGCTCAAGCATTCCACCTGCCTTGGCTTCCCAGAGTGCTAGGATTACAGGTGTGAGCCACCACACCTGGCCCGCCCTCTTCTACCTCTAAGGACCTTTGTGATTACATCAGAGTATTTCAGGATAATCTTTCTTTTTCAGGGTTCTTTTTTTTTTTTGTAGAGACAGAGTCTCACTTTATGGCCCTGGGTAGAGTGCCATGGCATCACACAGCTCACAGCAACCTCCAACTCCTGGGCTTAAGCGATTCTCTTGCCTCAGCCTCCCAAGTAGCTGGGGACTACAGGCGCCCGCCACAACGCCCAGCTATTTTTTTGGTTGCAGTTCAGCTGGGGCCGGGTTTGAAACCGCCACCCTCAGTATATGGGGCCGGCGCCTTACCAGCTGAGCCACAGGTGCCGCCCTTTTTCAGGGTTCTTAATCATATCTGGAAAGTGCCTTTTGCCATAAAAGTAACAAGTTCACAGATTGAGGGAAATTAGGGTTTAGACACCTGTGAGGGGGCATTATTCTGCCTTCCAAATGTAGTTTGTAAATCTCTGAATCACTACGTAGATCTCTAAGTTATTTATTAGTTCTCTTTTTGTGTCTTCCCTTCACATTTAAATCTGTGTGCTCAGCTTTTAAAGTAATTTCCAAATGGTCACAAATGATTTTTATTTAAATGTTTTCAGTTGAGTGGGGATGGGGAAGTCTGAAGTCAGGAGCCTGGAACCCCTCTGGGCATCTGAGGTGCTAGGCAGTCCAGAGGAGACAAGGATGGGGTGACAGCTGGAGGACTTAGACATGTTAATGCTGAATGCTGAATTCTGATCTTAGGTATTGTTAGAGCTCACGTCTGTGCCCATTCTGAGTATGAGTTTCTAGAGAAGTGTGTAACACCTCCCAAAACAAAGGAACAAACAGGCAAAAAGCCAAACCCAACCCAGAACCCCTGACCTGAGAGGAGAAATTTATTCTTACACTTTATGTAAAAAAGGAAGACAAAGGAGTTAGCCTTTGGTCTCTGGGGAAAATGGCAGGAGGGGTGGTAGCAACCCCCAGTAGGAGGGTCAGGATTGAGAGGAGAATGTGCCACAGTGGTCTAGGTAGAGTTTGAGCTGGCGCTGAGAGTGGACAGCAGGGCCGACAGCCCCGTGGGAGACAGCCCTGTGGGAGCCGGCACAGCCTTTGTGCATCCTTGCATGTCCCTGGTGTAGGAGGTGGGAATGCAAAGAGAAGAAGAAATGGTTTCTGCCTTTAAGGAGTTTACTGGTTAGTATGGGGACAAGGGCACTAATAACTGTAGTAATAATAGGGAGTAGCTGGAGTTTGGGGGCCCTTCCAATATGTTAAGACAGCAGTTGTGTTTGCCTTTCATGTGATTATCTCCAAGCTAAACATTCCTTTAACCTCCCAGGTATGGAATGTTTGTAGAAGTCACGTGGGTTTGCATGTTTGTCTTTAGATATTTTCTAGGGTGGTAAAGAGGCAACTGAACTAATCTTTCCCTCACTAATACATCCATCTTCAAGTCCTGTAATCTCTTTCTCCAAGACATATCCTGAGCTGATCTGTTTCTGTCTTTGCTATTCTTGTCCTCCAAAATCCATTCTCTATGCTTCAGCCAGGGGGATTGATTCTTCTAGACCTCAAATCTAAATTCGAGTCAGTCACTAAGCCAGTGATTTTCAACCGGTGTGCGGTGTGCCATAGCAGGATCTTAGGTGTGCTGTGAAATTTTAAAATATCAGTAATTAAATTATTTTCAAAAGATGGTCAAAGCACAGTATGTATATTCTTTTTTTAACTTTTTTTTTTTAATCAACATAATTTAAGTGTGCCTTGGAAGTTGAAGTTCAAGTGCATCATGAATAAACAATGTTGAAAAACACTCCACTGAGGTCACTGAGCAGCACACCTGCTGCTCTGGCTTTCATCTGCTGTTAGACTACAAAACTGGCTCCTGACCATGGCCTGAGAGCCCTGGGGGGACCTTCCCTGCTTCAGCCTTAACCTCAGGGCCTCCAGGCTCTCTTCTGCTGTACTGCTATTGCAGCAGCTGCTGCCCGGAATATTTCTTCTAATTTGTCCTGTCTTCTTTCATCTTAATCAGATCCCACTTTAAAGAGCACCCCATCAAAGGCAGTCTTTCAGGCGCTATTTTTGGAGAAATACAATTAAAAAAAAAATCTCCCAACCCAGAAACACTCTCCACAAAGGTAGTAGAGAAGTAAAACACTTTTTTATTGAAGGAGCATTAAACCAGAACCGGAAGTGCATCGTGGGCAATTTGCTAAGAGATCGGAAAAACAGAAAGAAACATAATAGCTAAACTAATAAGCAGATGCAGCCCATTACCCACATTTTCAACATAATCAGTAGTTAGTCCTGAGTCTAAGAGGACTTGATGGCACCATTTGTCACACATAGTTGATGCCAACTTTACCTGGTAGTTGGGGTGACCATCTGTAGTAGCTAATTGGCTTTGTCCAGAGAATAAACAAACTTATCTTTATGGTGGGAGGTTGTTTTGCACCTTGGAGCTAGGCACCAGTGGAAGTTAGGCTCCTACCCTCCCACAGAAACTGGGAGATAGGGATGCTATTTTCATCTCTCTGTATACATTCCAAAGAGGTGGCTTCCGGGTCCTTGGGAATGACATTCCTGATGTGATTTAAAGCTGACAAAGGTCTTTAAAAGGACCATATATATTTGAAAGAAGAGGAAAGTACTTGGAATTACAAATTTTTAAAGAAGGAGGGAAGTGTCTTCTATTTTCAACTGGGAGAATTAAAACTTTTATTTTAAATTTGTATTTGTCATCATGCAATTACCTCTCTGATGTTTGTCTGGTTTTTCTTTCCTATTTCAGGTCTGATTCCAAAAGCCATGTGTATTTCACTCAGCTAAAAGCTGTCAGCATTAGGTTTAGTTACACATGACAGAAAAGGCACTGTCTTTAACCTGCTCCCAAAGAAACCTCTAAGGACAGAGAAAAGGTCTGAGAGCAAAAATACTTAAAATTTTAAGTGCGTATGTGTTTGGCATTTGGGAATATTGATTGGTTATCTTTTTTATACAATTATGTCCCTCTTACGTTTAAAAATGATGTTCTGCTGATGGTGGCAGGAATTGAGCCTCTGTGCTGTCCACAATCATTTCAGCAGCCAAAGATGTCCTTTTTATGATTGTTTTTTTTTTTTTTTTTTTGAGACAGAGTCTCAACCTATCACCCTGGTAGAGTGCTGTGGCGTCACAGCTCACAGCACCCTCCAACTCCTGGGCTCAAGCGATTCTCCTGCTTCCGTCTCCCAAGTAGCTGGGACTTTAGGCACCCGCCACAACGCCGGCTTTTTTTTTGGTTGCAACTGTCATCGTTGTTTGGCGGTTCCGAGCTGGATTTGAACCCGCCAGCTCCGGTGTATGTGGCTGGCACCTTAGATGCTTGAACCTCATGCGCCGAGTCCTTTTTATGATTTTTGAACTGAAGAAACAGTGACTTCCTGGTTATATGGACTCACTGGGCTTTTATGGTACTGGTTCATTTGAATCTGGCTTTCTATTTTTTTGAAGCTATGTGGGTGTTTTTTGGTCTTTGTTTTCTAGGTCCAAAAGCTGCTTTGCATGTGCCCAGTGGATTTCCATGGGATCTTCCAATTAGATGAGAGGCGGAGGGATGCGGTAATTGCACTGGGCATTTTTCTCATTGAATCTGATCTTCAGGTACGTTTTCACCAAATTTAAAAGTTTCTGCAGTGTAAAAGAGGGTACAATGAGAATTTAAATGTGTATCTGCTTATGGTTACATGAAACAGTAGAAATAATACATTTAAACCTAATCAAAGTGGCGAAGGAGGGTAAGACAGGGTGGATGCAACAGTTGGGAACAAAACCTCTTAATATACCTTCATAGGAAATTTGGCGTTTTTGAACTGTGTGACTGTATTATGTTGTAAAAAAAAAAAAAAATAAAGTGGGTTTGGTCTTTTCTTCTTTCGCCAGAAACTAAGCTAAAATGCTTTGAGAAGTAATCGTGTGCCCCTCAGAGTAGGCTGGGTTTTCAGCCTCAGGTAAAACACTGATCAGTTTCAAAGTTACAATTTATTTTCCTTCCAGAAGGATAAACTCATTTGAGGTGGTTTTAGGATATGATCATATTTTTCAAAATTGCAGTACATAAAAATTAAGTTTTAGAGTACATGCTGGTATACCTTTTATTAGAGATTTAAGAACTTGCATTGTCAGACACGGTGGTTCAGACCTGTAATCCTAGCATTTTCGGAGGTTAAGACTGGAGGATCACTCCTTGAAGTCAGGAGTTTGAGACTAGCTTGGGCAATGTAGCAAGACCCTATCTCTAAAAAAAAAAAAAAAAATAAGAAAAAATAGCTGGGTGTGATGGTGTTTACCTGTAGTCCCAGCTACTTGGGAGGCTGAGGTGGGAGAGTCACTTTAGCCCAGGAGATTTAATCTGCAGCAACCTATGATTGGGCCACTGTACTCCAGCTGGAGTGACAAAGCAAGACCCTATATCAAACAAACAAACAAAAAAAGGCAGGCCAGATGCGGTGGCTCACACCTGTAATCCCAGCACTCTGGGAGGCTGAGGCAGATGGATTGCCTAAGGTCACAGATTCAAGACCAGCCTGAGCCGGAGCGAGACCCCTGTCTCTTAAAATAGCTGGGCATTGTGGCAGGCGCCTGTAGTCCTAGCTGCTCGGGAGGTAGAGGCAAGAGAATCACTTGAGCCCAAGAGTTTGAGGTTGCTGTGAGCTGTGATGCCCCTGCACTCTACCCAGGATGACAAAGTGAAACTCTGTCTGAAAAAAAAGGAAGGAAAGAGGGCAAAGACCATGAGAGTTAGCCAGTGGAAAGAGGACAACAAAGACTGGCAGCCAGTTGAGAACTTCTATGGACTGTGAGCTTTTCTCCGGTCTCCATGGATGGGTTTGGGGGCTCTCTGAACTCTCCTCACTGAAGGAGGTTTTGAGTGTGTATATGCTTGTACTTTTTGGTGAGACCTGCACAGGGGTGCAGCTCCCAGAGGAGGCCTGAGCAAACTGGACCCTTAGCAGAAGTTGGTGCAGGTTGATAATACAGCCTCTAGACCATGTGGAAATGGGAAGGGAGTGATGCCATGTGAACGTGGTTATGCTTTGCTTTGGACTTATTCTGGGATAGAGAAGTACCAGTCACTTATCTTACTGAATGTAATTTAATTTTTTTTTAAGCACAAAGACTCTGTGGTTCCTTACCTTCTTCGACTCCTCAAAGGTCTTCCAAAAGTGTATTGGGTAGAAGAAAGCACAGCTCGGAAAGGCAGAGGTAATTTTGTATAATGTTTTCCCTGAATGCAAGGCAAGATATGTATGTTCAGTGTCTGTAAAGATCAAGTATTTATTCATACTGACACATAAATTAGGATGCTTCTAGCCTATCATTCCAGCTACTTGGGAGGCTGAGGCAGAAGGATCACTTGAGCCCAAGAGTTTGAGGTTGCTGTGAGCTGTGACGCCATAGCACTCTACTCAGAGCAGCAGAGTGAGACTGTCCCAAAAAACAAAACAAAACAGTATGCTAGCTGGCCCCTTCCCTGGCTGTGGAAGAACTAACCACCTGGAGCAGTGTAGCCTGAGCTTGCTACTATTGTCAGAGAGAGCAAGAATTAGGCACTTTTTTCATGTCTTCTTGGCTAGAATTGGGTCACCTACCCATGACCAAAACAGTCATTATTACCTAAGATTAATAGGTTCACTCCTGAGTGCAATTTCTCCAGATTTCATAGCTGCTGCTTAAAACAGGTGAGAGAGATGCTGGAGACTCAGCCAGCTCACTATAAATAATTTCATCACTTTGTTTCTATGACTGAGTTTCAGTTAAACTTTCCACCTTTGTAAATGGAATAACTTCATGTGTATTTCTTTTAGACTTGTATTTAATTAAACTTAATGAGTTATTATTAGAGGTGGGGTCTTGGCCATATTGCCCACTCTGTGTATTTTATTTTAATTTCTCTTTGGTGTCAAGTCTTTGCCTCTCCTTCCCTCCACTGCCCTCCTTTTCCTTCCCCGTTTGCCTTCTTTCTCTCCCTTTCAAAATATTTACATAGGTCCACTGTGTACCAAGCACGGTACCAAATACTTGAACTGCTAATGTTCTTGTATTCTGATCTCCCAGGGCTCCAAAGTCAGTTCAGGATTAGGATTCATGACCCATGAGATCAAAGTTTTCTTTTTTTTTTTTTTTTTTTCACAGAATCTCACTTTGTCACCCTTGGTAGAGTGCTGTGATGTCATAGCTCACAGCAACCTCAAACTCTTGGGCTCTCTTTTTTTTTTTTTTTTTTTTTAATTTGGCCGGGGCTGGGTTTGAACCTGCCACCTCCGGCATATGGGACCGGCGCCCTACCCGCTGAGCCACAGGCACCGCCCTCTTGGGCTCTCTTGCTTCAGCCTCCCAAGTAGCTGGGACTACCGGCATCCACCACAATGCCCGGCTATTTTTTGTTGTTGTTGCAGTTGTCATTGTTTAGCAGGCCTGGGGCTTTTAGCAACCTGCTTGCCTCCCTATACGTGGCCGGCACCACCACTGTGCTACGGGTGTCAAGCCGAGATCAAAGTTTCTTTATAATTTATATCTCTGGGACTCAGGCCCACCTTTGGATATAGCTGGAGGTAGGTGCATGTCTTTTTTGTTGGTAGCATGGCCTAATTTGTTAGGTGGACTCAGTCAGCTAAACACAGGTTTTGTTGGGTGGCACCTGTGGCTCAAGGAGTAGGGCGCCGGTCCCATATGCCGGAGGTGGTTGGTTCAAACCCAGCCCTGGCCAAAAACAAACAAAAAAAAAAAACATAGGTTTTGTTGCTCTCGTTAATATTACTCTTGACCTTTGGGTGACATACAATTCCTGAGAGATCCCAAATAATACCTGTGTCCTGCGATGTACAGGATTACAAATCAAATAGGTCATTGTTACTAGAAGCCAAACATCTGTGTCCACCACTGTGTTTTCTACCTTTGGGGAGAAGTATGTGAGCCAGTGTTGATGCTATTTCTTTCTTTCTTTTTTTTTTTTTAATTTCAAAACAAGATCAATTCTATATACATGGATTTATATTAGAATGAATTTCAATATTATTTGAAACATCCCATTGAAACAATAATTGTTTTCGATTATTGGACAACAATTTACTTTTTAAGAAAATTAAGGCATCTTCACTTGTGGGTTTAAACTCTAGAGCAGCGGTTCTCAACCTGTGAGAGATCAAGTATCTCACAGGTTGAGAACCGCTGCTCTAGAGAAATAGTTCCTAAAGTGTAATCCCTGGACCAGCAGCATCAAGTCACCCAAGACCTTGTCAGAAATACAGATAATCAGTCCACACATTAGAACCTCTGAACTAGAAAATATGTGTTTTAACAAGCCCTCCAGGTAATTCTGATGTACACTCAATTTTGAAAATGACCTAGAACTACATTTTAAAATTATAAGCCCAGGAGTAGAAGTGTTTTGTTTTTTTTTTAATCACCCTTGGTAGAGTGCTATGACATCACAGCTCACAGCAACCTCCAACTCCTGGGTTTAGGTGATTCTCTTGCCTCAGTCCCAGTAGCTGGGACTACAGGCGCCTGCCACAATGCCCGGCTATTTTTTTGTTGTTGTTGCAGTTTTGGCCGGGGCTGGTTTGAACCCACCACCATCAGTATATGGGGCTGGCGCCCTGCTCACTGAGCCACAGGCGCCGCCCAATAGTGGATAGTCTTACATTCTTAATTCTACATTCAGTATTCGAACTTGATTACATATGTAATTGGGATTGAACCAGACAGCAGTGCTCCCAACATCAAAGGTGTCCCAATAGCTGTGCTGTATACGTTTCGGTCTTTAAGGTACAGTACTTCCTCCTGCCCTTGAGAGTCATGCACCTCAGAACCTCCCTTTTAGGCAGCTTTGCAGTGGAAGAAGTGCAAGTTAAAAAGGTAGGGAATAGAGCAAATCTCTGGAAGCTTTTCCCATCTGACAAAAGAAAGCAAGAAAACACTTTATTCAATTTAAAGTAGTAGTTCAGACAGAATGGAACTGAGGAAAGGCAGCTCCCATGTGTACTATCTCTTACACTCTTATCAAGAGTGATTTCTTGCTTTTATTTAGACAGGGAGTAAAAAAAAAAAAAGTGGGATCAGTCATGTTGAGAGACTCTGTAATCTAAAACTATAAATTGTCTCAGGAAACGTTTAAGTGACATAAATATGTGAGTTTATTGAACCAAAACATTTACTTAAAAGAAAGGTGGGGTGGCTGGGTGTGGTGGCTCACGCTTGTAATCCCAGCACTCTGGGGAGTCAAGGCAGGTGGACTGCCTGAGCTCAGGAGTTTGAGTGAGACCAGCCTGAGCAAAAGTGAGACATAATCTTTAAAAAAACTAGCCGAGCACTGTGGTAGGTGTCTGTAGTCCCAGCTACTTGGGAGGCTGATGTAAGAGGATCAATTGAGCCCAAGAGGTTTTTTTTGACACAGTCTGACTATGTTGCCCTTGATAGAGTGCTGTGGAATCACAGCTCACAGCAACCTCCAACTCCTGTGCTTAAGCAATTCTCTTGCCTCAGCCTCCCAGTAGCTGGGACTACAGGCACCCACCACAATGCCCAGCTATTTTTTGTTGTAGTTGTCATTGTTGGGCTGGGTCCAAACCCACCAGCCTTGGTGTATATGGCTGGCTCTGTAACCACTGTGCTATGGGCGCTGAGCCGAGCCCAAGAGTTTGAGGTTGCTGTGAACTATGATGCCACGCCACTCTATCCAGGGCAACAAAGTGAGACTTGTCTCAAAAAAAAAAAAAATAAGAGGGTATTTCTCAGCAAACATACTGGGCCCATATCTGTTCTTTTGCAGCTCATCTCACTGAGACTCACCTCAGTGGCAGGCCCTGTGAGAGAAGTATACTGAATTGGGTGGCCAAGCTTCTCTTTTCTTTTCTTTTTTTTTTTTTTTTTGAGACAGAATCTCATTATGTTGTCCTCGGTAGAGTGCCTGGCATCACAGCTCGCAGCAACCTCAAACTCTTGGGCTCAAGTGATTCTCCTGCCTCAACCTCCTAGGTAGCTGGGACTACAGGTGCCTGCCACAGCACCAGGCTATTTCTTTATTGTAGTTATCATTGTTTTTTTTTGTTGTTGTTGTTGTTTTTTAGAGACAGAATCTCACTTTTTTGCCCTCGGTAGAGTGCTGTGGCATTACAGCTCACAGCAACCTCCAGCTCTTGGGCTTAGGCGATTTTCTTGCCTCAGCCTCCCGAGTAACTGGGAATACAGGCACCTGTCACAACGGCTGGCTATTTTTTTTTTGTTGTTGTTGCAGTTTGGCCAACCCACCACACTCCGTATATGGGGCTGGCGCCCTACTCACTGAGCCACAGGCGCCGCCCAGTGTAGTTGTCATTGTTGTTTGGCGGGCCCAGGCTGGATTCAAACCCCCACAGCTCTGGTGTATGTGGCTGGTGTCTTAGCCGCTGAGCTATAGGTGCAGAGCCAGGCTTCTTATTTCTGATGATATGGTTTGTATCTTCATGTCTTTCAGGTGCCCTCCCAGTTGCAGAGAGCTTCAGCTTCTGCCTGGTAACTTTGCTGTCTGATGTGGCGTATAGAGATCCTTCACTTAGGGACGAGGTAAGCATGCAGTGACTGGCTGTGCATTTCTGTTAGATGGAAGGAGTCTCAAAATGATGAAAAGTTTAAAAAATAGCTGAAGTGTGATTGGACTGTTTTTGTTGATTTATTTCATACTATTAATAGCAGAGTTAAGAAATGTTTAATATTATTTATGGTACTTTTCATCTTATAGTACTCATTGGGATCTCTCAAGTCTTACATCATTCACCTTTTCCAAAAGCCCTGTGACATTGGCAGAAAAAGACAGAGGCTCATTTTCCTTAATCTAGGTTAGGGATTGAAGTCATTAGTGGAAGAGAATTTTATGGGTAGCAGAAACTTTTACCTTTAAGTCCTCAGTCTGTTTTAGATTTCATTAACTAATTTTTTTTTTTTTTTTTTTTTTTGAGACAGAGTCTCATTTTGTCGCCCTTGGTAGAGTGCTGTGGTGTCACAGCTCACAGCAATCTCCAGCTCCTGGGCTAGGGCAGTTCTCTTGCCTCAGCCTCCCGAGTTGCTGGGACTACAGATGCCCGTCATAATTCCTGGCTATTTTTGTTGCAGTTGCCACTGCTGTTTTAGCTGGCTGGGGCTGGGTTCGAACCCGTCACCCTTGGTATGTGGGGTCAGCACCCTACCCACTGAGCCACAGGTGCTGCCCTCATTAACTAATTTTAATTAATTAATTAATTTTTTGAGATAGAGTCTCGCTATGTCACCTCGGTAGGATGCTGTAGCATCACAGCTCATAGCAACCTCAAACTCGTGGGCTTAAGTGATTCTCACACCTCAGCCTCACAGGTAGCTGGGACTACAGGCACCTGCCACAATGCCTAGCTATTTTTTTGTTGTAGTTGTCATTGTTGTTTAGTAGGCCCAGGCTGGGTTGTATGTGGCCGGTGCCCTAAACACTGGGCTATGGGCACTGAGCCCTAATTTTAATTTTATTGGAAATGCTACTAACACGTATTTCATGCTTCCTTCTTTTTTAAACAAATAATACAATTATGATTTAAAATTTTTCTTGATCAGATTAATCATTTAGAGTATCAGTTTTTAGGCCCACGCCTGTAATCCTAGCACTCTGGGAGGCTGAGGCAGGTGGATTGCCTGAGCTCACAGGTTTGAGACCAGCCTGAGCAAGAGCAAGACCCAGCCTCTAAATAATAGCCAGGTGTTGTGGTGGGTGCCTGTAGTCCCAGCTACTTGGGAGGCTGAGGCAAGAGGATTACTTGAGCCCAAGAGTTTGAGGTTGCTGTGAGCTGTGATGCCACAGTACCCTATCCAGGGCAACAGAGTGAAGTGTGTCTCAAAAAAAAAAGGCAATGCCAGTGGCTCAAAGGAGTAGGATGCCGGCCCCATATACCAGAGGTGGTAGGTTCAAACCCAGCCTTGGCCAAAAACTACAAAAAAAAAAGAACATCAGTTTTTATATGCCACTGTTCTTATGCCCTGCCACAGAGGGCCTATTAGTTTGCACCAGCTTTTCCCAGCTAGAGATGCTTTTATTTTTTTTCTCACATTTTTTGGCCAGGGCAAGGTTTGAACCTGCCACCTCCGGCATATAGTGCCTACTCCTTTGAGCCATAGGCGCCGCCCCCATAGGGATGCTTTTTGAGTTCTAACTTAGGTTCTTGGTTTATCCATAGGTTGGCTAAAGAGATGACTAGATACGTTAGGGTTATGTGTTTTTGTTTGAAAAGAGACATTAAGGACTTTTCTGTGAATAAAATTTATTTAAAATAAGAGCTGGGCACAGTATCTCAAGCCTGTAATCCCAGCACTGTGGGAGGAGGAAGAATTGCTTGATCTCAGGAGTATAGGACTTGTCTGAGCGAGAATGGACCCTGACTCATAAAAAAAATGAAAAAAAGGTGGTGCCCGTGGCTCAAGGAGTAGGGCGCTGGCCCCATATACCGGAGGTGGTGGGTTCAAACCCAGCCTCGGCCAAAAAAACTGCAGAAAAAAGAAAAAAACCCAGCTGGGTGCTGCTGCAAGTAATTGTAATCCCAGCGGCTTCTGGAGGCTGAGGCAGTGGGATGCCCACAGCCGGAGTCTGAGGTTGCAGTGAGCTGTGACATCATTGCACTCTGCTCAGAGTATAGGGTGAGACTCTGTCTCAACAACAACAAAAAAATAAAAATAAACAAGGAAATAAAAATACAAAGAAAGAAAGCGTGGCTTGGCTCCTGTGGCTCTAGCAGCTAAGGCGCTAACCACATACACCAGCGCTGGCGGGTTTGAATCAAGCCCGGGCCTGCCAAACAACAATGGCTGCAACCAAAGTATAGCTGGTGTTGTGGCGGGCGCCTCTAGTCCCACCTACTTGGGAGTCAGAGGCAGGAGAATCGCTTGAGCCCAGAAGTTGGAGGTTGCTGTGAGCTGTGATGCCACGTTACTCTACCCAGGGCGACAGCTTGCGGCTCGTCTCAAAAAAAAAAAACAAAAAAAAGCGCTGAAGATAACAACTATTTTATTATATGAAATGGGAAAAGTATTGCTTTTCAGCCTTTCCTAGGTTATTCAGCATTATTTAACAATAGGAAAATGTACGACTTGGTTATGAACAGGTCACATCAGACCAACTTCATTTTCTTGGCCTGGGTTTTATGAGGCAGGTAGTTAAGAGAAATGAGTGGATCTATTCAGGTGTAGAACACAAATGTCTTAATTCTGTAATTGGGTAAATGAGGTGAAGGCTATGTTGATTAGTAGGATGTAAGCACTCCCAATTTGTACAAATAATCAACACATTAAATCCCATAATGGCATAAATGTATTTATGATCTATGTACAAATGACTTAATAAAAAAAATAAAAAATAAATGAAAAGTATCTGTGGCACTTAAAAATCTATCCTAAAAAGGTACAGTCCTAGATCTTTAAGGCCTTTCTTAAAGTGGATTTGTGGGTCCTGCTTTCCTTTTCCCCAGTTGTCTTGTCTGTTCTTTGGTCCCTAATGTGTGTCTGATGGGAAATCATTTAAAAAAAAAAAAAGAAACGAGGTTGTAATCAAGTTGATCTCCATGAAGGTACTGGCACCTCTTCTACATCTTAGGCCTATTCTGTGGCTGGGTGCCAAAAAGTTTTGGAGGGTTTGCAGAACTGCCTGAAGGACCCTGGCAGAGGGGGATCCTGTGGCTGGAGCACAGCAAGCTGGTCCTGTGAATGAAGATGACCTGAGAAAGTAGGAGGAGTCCACTTGTGGAAGGCACAAAGCTGGGGATGGAAGACCAGTACAATGAGCTAAAGCTAACACCACGAGCATCTGCAGGGATAAGTGAAAAGTAAAATACGCCAACTGCGTAGGTAGAGGTTGCATGGTCTGTCCAGTAGAACCTCTGTAAGTTGACCACTCAAGGAAATGTAACAAACTGCTCAACATACAGAGGTGGTCAACATAAGGAACTAGGCCTACTTTACTAATAACATACATGTGGTACGTGTCCAGTCTGTGAAAACTAGGTCAGCTTAAGGAGGTGGTAATGTAGGGAGGTGGTCAGCTGTGGAGGTTCTACTGTACTTACAAGTATAGACTCTTGTGATGTTTGGAGATTACTCTGGTAAGTTCCAGTTCTGAGCACCATGCTTCCAGACAGTTGTAGACAGACTAGACTGGAGTAAAATCAGAAGCAGGCAGTCAGCATCGTAAAGGACTTGTGATCATAAGGAATAAGGCTGTAAAGAAGTAAGGGTATTTAGCTATGAAAAGAGAAGATTTGGGGCCTATGATCTGTTTATAGAATGTGGAGGAAAAGTAGCCCCAAGGGCCTGTGGGTACAAGTCCAAGGGGGCAGGCAGCATTGGCCCACTGTTAGGAGGAACTCCGTCTCAGCCCAGAGAGAAGGAGAGTTTCTGTCCCTGGAAGGTCACCTGGTTGGCCACTTGGCACAGCTATTGTGGAGAGATGGATGAGAAATGGGGTTGGTCAAAGTGATGCATTGGTTTTTGATTCTTGTCTGATTTTGTTTATGAGCTTATCTGTTTGTTTTGTTTCCTTTCACTATTGTAGATTTTAGAAGCACTTTTGCAGGTTTTGCATGTCCTCTTGGGAATGTGCCAGGCCTTGGAGATTCAAGAAAAAGGTACAGTCATAGGTCTTTAAGGCCTTTCTCAAAGTGGTTTTGTGGATCCTGCTTTCCTTTTCCCCAGTTGTCTTGTCTGTTCTTTGGTCCCTAATGGGTATCTGATGGGAAAAATCTTCCTATATTAGGTTGCATTTGCTGTGTGTTAATGCACTAAGAGGTCTCTTGGGGTCCTCTGGTGAGCTCAGTTCTGCTGTGTGCATCCTGGGTGCACTTCACCTTTCTTTACCACTAACGTGTGTAGGTAGCTTAGTTGGTTTCTGAAGGTCATTTCTCCCTTAGTGTAAGCTTACCAACATGACTCTAGAATGTGTAAACATGTTAACAAGGGTCCAGCTGCCTAATGACATGACCTAGCTATAGTATTGATTCGGATGTGTCATGAGTAGATTAAGCCCTCCCAAGGAGAGTGCCTGGGTGTGATGGAGTCACAGTCTGAAATTGTTCATGACAGGTTGAAAATACCACCAATCAGCCCTTGGGGTTGAAGCTGTTACTGTGGCCTTTTCTGAACCTTCACATTTATTGGTGGGTTGTGGGTTGTGAAATGTTAGACAGTGTCCAAGTTGGTGCGGTTGAGTTCTCTCACAAGTGCTTTCTCACTTTCTGACATTCTCACTTGGTCTTCTAGAATACCTTTGCAAGTACGCAGTCCCATGCCTGATAGGAATCTCACGAGCTTTTGGGCGTTACAGCAGTACGGAAGAGTCTCTGCTTTCAAAGCTCTTTCCCAAAGTTGCTCCTCATTCCCTCCGAGCCCCAGAAGAGCTGGAAGGCACCAGACGGCGTTCCTTTAATGACTTCCGCTCCATCCTCCCCAGCAACCTTCTGACCATCTGTCAGGAGGGCACCCTGAAGAGGAAAGCCAGCAGCGTGTCCAGCATCACTCAGGTGGGGCTGGGCTCCTGGGGGAGAGCAGAGTAGAGCAGAATGACCTCCCTAGGTAGCGTGTGAAGAAAATCCTCCTTATGTGCAGTTTGTGGGGACTTGAGAAACATGGAAGGTTCTCACTGGAATTCTCTTTAGTACAAAGACTTGCTTGTCCCTCTTATAGTTTATAAGTGATTCCATAGTCATAAACAATGTGTTTCACACTTGTTACCAAACTCCGTTCTGCGTGGGAGACAGTTGGTGCCCTGAAGAAGTATATACAGTAATTAACTCCTGGAGAAAAGATAAAAACACAAAAAACTAAGAGCAGTGCAGCTCAGTAATCAAGTATGAAGCACATGGCTAGACACAGAGAATTTAACGTGAAGTAGAAAATGCTTTAGCTGTGACGGTCTTTAGGGAGGAGGTGAGGCGCGAACCAGGACTTAAAAAGTACAGACATGAGGCCGGCAGAGACAGCCTTGCCTAAGACAAACCTGACTGAGGTCTCACTGGTCTTTGCTGATCTCTAACTGTGACTGTGTGTTTCAGGTCAGCCCTGAGCGTGGCGTACCCCCGCCCAGCTCCCCCGGAGGATCCACCTTTCACTACTTTGAAGGTGGGCATCATCTCTCCACCCAGAATATGGACTCAGTGCACAGAGTTGGCCACAGTGACTTCTTGTGATGTTATTAATAAGAATGTTGCTGCTAATTCTCTCTTGTCACAGATCTAGAGTAGCAAGCTTTTATTTTCTATTTTCATTTAAATTTTTAAAATTTTCAATTTTTTTTGAGACAGAGTCTCACTCTGTCGCTCTGATTAGAGTGCTGTGGTGTTATACAGTTCACAGCAACCTCAAACTCTTGGGCTCAAGAGATCCTCTTGGCTCAGCCTCCCAAGTAGTTGGAACTATAGGTGCCCACCACCATGCCTAGGTAGTTTTTCTATTTTTAGTAGAGACAGGGTCTTGCTCTTGCTCAGGCTGGTCTGGAACTCCTAAGCTCAAAGCGATCCACTCGCCTCAGCCTCCCAAAGTGCTAGGATTATGGGCATGAGCACTGTGCTCAACCAAGTATTCTATGTGCAGAGAAAAGTACAGAAAATAATTTACAGACTCCCTATTCCTGTCATCAGAACTTTTATACATTAACCTGTGAAAGCTGATTCTCAAGTAGAAATGCAAGTGATGGGTAATTTTGAAAAAGTATGTAGATAATATTAAAGAATACAATACTGCAACTGATTTATAGACCATTTCTGTTCACAGAATACTTTTACATAATTTACTGAATTTCATTCTTGTGCCAGACGCTTGTTAAAATTACCTCTACCTTATACCTGAGAGAAGTGAAAAGACCTGGGTTAGGTGGTAGGGAATGATCTGCCTCATAATGCAGATTTTTGGAGGATGCTAATTGCTGAAAGAGCATCGCTCTAGATGATCTTGAGAAAAGTAAGGAGAATTTTGCAAGTAAAAAGGAGGAATAGTATCTGAGCACAGGTAAAGGTGGGCAGCTTTGCATATGGTATCTCTTGGATATGTATTAGAATGGATATGTATTAGAATGTAAAGGGGCTCAGCGCCTGTGGCTCAAGCAGCTAAGGCGCCAGCCACGTACACCTGAGCTGGTGGGTTCGAATCCAGCCCAGGCCCGCTGAACAATGACAGCTGCAACCAAAAAATAGCTGTGCATTGTGGCGGGTGCTTGTAGTCCAGCTACTTGGGAGGCAGAGGCAAGAGAATTGCTTAAGCCTAGGAGTTGGAGGTTGCTGTGAACTGTGATGCCACGGCACTCTACCCAGGGGGACAGCTTGAGACTCTGTCTCAAAAAAAAAAAAAAAGAAGGTAAAGGCTAAATTTACTCACTCAAACTCTCACCTATCAGAGGGAACACCTTGTCCCAATGTGGAATATTTTCCTCCAGGCTCTAAAAATCCCTTTTCCCCCTGCCTGCCCAGGGGCATCTGAGGACAACCATTGTGTGCTCTTGAAGGCTTGCCTTTCCAAGGTAAACAGCTCTTCATGCACTCTGTGTGACGAGGGTCCCCCCATGACAGCACCTTCCCTAAGCACATCTAGTAGGTGGTAGATGGGTGCGGGTTAGATGCAGCTGACTGCTTGCTGCACAGGGACCTTGCTGCTCCCATTCTGTGCCTTTGGTGGTGAAGACAGGCCCACACAGGTTCGAACCTTGCTCCGGGAAGGGCCCTCACTGTAGGGCAGACAGCAGCAGACTCTACTCCTTCCTTGTTTGCTCACATGCCTCCTTTGCACTCAGACTTTCCCTATAGCCAGTCTCCTCTTCTCCCTTTCTAGACCTTCCATAGCACTGTAAGAATTTTTTTGAGAATTATTATTATTATTTTTTTTTTTTTGTAGAGACAGAGTCTCACTGTACCGCCCTTGGGTAGAGTGCCATGGCGTCACACGGCTCACAGCAACCTCTAACTCTTGGGCTTAGCGATTCTCTTGCCTCAGCCTCCCGAGCAGCTGGGACTACAGGCGCCCGCCACAACGCCCGGCTATTTTTTTGTTGCAGTTTGGCCGGGGCTGGGTTTGAACCCGCCACCCTCGGCATATGGGGCCGGCGCCCTACTCACTGAGCCACAGGCGCCACCGAGAATTATTATTTTTTTGAGACAGAGTCTCACTTTGTTGCCATAGCATCATAGCTCACAGCAACCTCAAACTCTTGGGCTCAAAGCGCTTCGCTTGCCTCTGTCTCCCAAGTAGCTGGGACTACAGGTACCCACTGCAACGCCTGGCTATTTTTAGAGACAAGGTCTTGCTCTGGCTCAGGCTGGTCTCAAACTCCTCAGCTTAGGCAATCCACCCACCTCAGCCTTCAGATTGCTAGGATTACAAGCATGAGCAACTGCTCTCGGCCCCGAGAATTATTTTTTAAAGGTACAAGTCTGATCATTTACTTTCCTGCTTAAAAACTTCTCATTGACATCATCTGCATAAATCCCAAACCCTAGGTCCTTACAGCTCACATCTTTTGCCTCTGTCTGTGACACCGGCCCTGCTTCACGTGTGCCCTCTAATCACAGCCCTGTCCCCTTCCTTCCCAGCTTCTCCTGTTAAACCAGCTATTCTCTCCCTCCCTTCTTTCCTATTTGATCCCTCCTTCGGTGGCCATTTCTTACCTTCGCCCTGCAGCGTCTCAGCCCCTGCAACACTCAGGCCTGCTTCCTCCTGCTGTAAGTTGCTAGGCTGTATCTGCTGTCAGGCAGTTGGGCAGTGCATCACTAGCACCTAGCACTAGGCCCCGGCTTTGACACACTCAGGGCTAGACTCAGCTTTTTGCTCTTTCTGTGCTCTAAGGCTAGAGGAAGGCATAAAATTTATTTAGTTCTTTATAGATTGATACTGTCTTATTAAATATGAAAATATTATAAATTTATTTTCCATTTGTCATTTTCTGTAGTTTTAATGATGGATTTTCATGGCTGGGTGTGGTGGCTCATACCTATAATCCCAGCACTCTGGGAGGCTGAGGCAGGTGGATTGCTGAGCTCATGAGTTCAAGACCAGCATAACCAAGAGTGGGACCCTGTCTCTAAAAATAGCTGGGTGTTGTGGCAGGGGCACCTGTAGTCCCAACTACTTGGGAGGCTGAGACAAGAGAATTGCTTGAGCTCAAGAGTTTGAGGTTACTGTGAGCTGTGATGCCACGGCACTCTACTGAGGGTGACATAGTGAGACTGTCTCAAAAAAAAAAAAAAAGGATTTTCAAACAGTTGTACACTTTTGGGTTCATGTTTATTTATTTTATTTTTTTTTTTGTAGAGATAGAGTCTCACTGTACCACCCTCGGTAGAGTGCCGTGGCGTCACACGGCTCACAGCAACCTCTAACTCTTAGGCTTACGCGATTCTGTTGCCTCAGCCTCCCGAGCAGCTAGGACTATAGGCGCCTGCCACAACACCCAGCTATTTTTTTTTGTTACAGTTTGGCCGGGGCTGGGTTTGAACCCTCCACCTTTGGCATATGGGGCCGGCACCCTACTCACTGAGCCACAGGCGCCGCCCCCTGGGTTCATGTTTATTAGTCATCAGGTGACAGAGTATTTGTTCTGATTTTTTTTCTTTAGTGTTTTATTGTGTTAAAGTACCCATGACATAAAATTTGCCATCTTACCAATTTTTAAGGTGTACAGTTCAGTAGTATTAAATACATTTGTAATTAATACAGCCATCACCACCATCCATCTTGAGAACTCTCTTCATCTTGTGACACTGAAACTGTATGTGTTAAACAATAAATCTCCCATTCCTCCCTTCTTCTGGCCTTACCAAACACTGTTCTACTCTATAGTTTTGCGCCTAGTCTTTTTTTTGAGACAAGAGTCTCACCCTGTCACTGGGTCAGAATGCCGTGACCTCACCTAGCTCACAGCAACCTCAAACTCCTAGGCTGAAGCGACCTTCCTGCCTCAGCCTCTCAAGTAACTGGGACTACAGGCGCCTGCCACAATACCTGGCCCAATTTTGCCCACTCTCAAGTACCTCACATAAGTGGAATCAGTGCAGTAGAACCTTCATAGTTGACCACCTCCCTAGCATTGACCATCTCCTTAATTTGACCTGATTTTCATAAACCGTACGTGTACTATAATGTAAGTTCCTTATGATGACCGCCTCTGTACATTGACCATCTCCTTAATTTGGTCTGATTGTCACAGACCATACATACACTGTATGTACTCAACGTAAGTTCCTTATGCCAACCACCTCTGTACATTAACTGGTTTGTCACAGTCCCTTGGGTAGTCAACTCACAGTTTCTAATGTGTTTGTCTTTTTTGTGACTGGGTTGTTTCACTTAGTCATTCTGATTTTGAAACTTCCAGTTGTGTGCATTTTTGTTCATTTTTCTTTTTGTTCCTAGAGATAGGGTCTCATTTTATTACCCAGGCTGGAGCACAGTGACCTTATCGTGGCTCCCTGCAGCCTCAAACTCCTGGGGTCAAGCAGTCATCCTACCTTAGCTTCCTGAGTGGCTGGGACTATGGGCATATGCCTCCATGCCCCGCTAATTTTTCTTTTTTTTTTGAGACAGAGTCTCAAACTGGTACCCCGGGCATCACAGTCCCATGGCATCACAGCTCACAGCATCCTCCAACTCTTGGGCTCAAGCCATCCTCTTGCCTCAGTTTTTCTATTTTTAGTAGAGATGAAATCTCACTTTTGCTCCAGCTGGTCTTAAACTCATAAGCTCAAGCTATCTACCTGCCTCAGCCTCCAAGAGTGTCAGCTAATTTATCTTAAGGATTTTTTGTAGAGATAAAGTCTCTTACTACGTTGGCAAGGCTGGTTTTAAAATACTGGCCTAAAGTTATCATCCCATATTGCCCTTCCAAGTAACTGGACTTGGGGTGTGAGCTCTTGCACTTAGGCTACTTTGTTCTAATTTTTGTGGTAAAATATCTTTGGGGCCCCGTGGACCTCAAACTTTTACATCTCTCAGCCTTCAAAAAAGATGAATTCTTTTTTCTTTGCCACATGTTAAGTTATATATATTATCTGGGTTGGAAATATTAGGACATGTTCGTGTCTGAGGCTTTGACTTGAAACACCCAAGTGAGAGGTGTTACTCCCCAAGGATTTGCAGTCCAGCCTTTAGTTCTTTAAAAACAAACAAGGAACTGGGGTATAAACACAAGTAAAACTTATGCCTTTGTTGGTTATTGGGGGAATCAGCTTGAGGAAGTGTCCTGGTCACGTGTGACCGTGGCTAACTTGCTGGTTTTCTCTCCTGCCAGCCTCTTGCCTGCCTGATGGGGCTGCCCTGGAGCCCGAGTACTACTTCTCCACCATCAGTTCCAGCTTCTCAGTCTCTCCTCTTTTCAATGGCATCACCTATAAGGAGTTCAACATTCCACTAGAAATGCTCCGGGAACTCTTAAACTTGGTAAGCAGAGGAGCGTTGGTGGATGAACAGACCACTGTGTGGTGGTCAGTAAAAGTACTAGTGGTGAAAGCCTGATGCTGTTAAAAGAAAAGAAGTGAAATTTAACAGTCATGTTTTTGGATTAAAGAAGGAAGGAGAGTAACATTCATGGTGCCATTGCATAGTACTTTCTGATTTAGTCCTTGGAGCATCATGCAGGGAGGCACCTAACATGCCTGTTTGCAGGGGTAGGAAATCAATGTCCAGGCGGTGCAGGGCTGGGCTGGGCTTAGTGCTGGGATACTGTCTAGTGCTTTTCCATTGTGTCTGACTCCCTCTTAGGGGTTATTTTACTCAATTTGTGTTAATACAATACCTGCCTTTTTCATTTTTGGATGACCTTTGAGGTGACACCAGAGAAGACATTGATGCCAGTGTCCAAGTCCGGAAGTGGATGGATGTGTGGTCAGATGCAGGGACCCTGGAGTTGGTACAGTGGAGCTGGGGTGGTTCAGGACAGATATGATTGGTGGGTGATGGCATCATCAAGGGTGTAGGTTACACATCAGGCTTTTGTTTTGGAAAGCATGGAACATGCCCTGGAGAGAGCAGCCAGCTCCCTGAGGCTGGAGTGTAAACAGAAGTCACCCTAGGAGTGGCTTTAGGCTAACGGTGTAAGGAGACATTAAAGCATAGGCGATAATTAGCAAACCATAGTGAACTGCTCAGTAGCTTAGAATGATTTTGAGGTTACCATCAAGAAGGAAGGCTGTCCCTAAACTACTTCTCAGTTTTGACATCCCAGACAGAATGGTGGCCTGGGAGGGCTATGGCCTTCACAGATGACTCTTCCTAGAACCATGTCAGAAATCCGAATTGAAGACTGTTTTATATATATCCTTTCTTAGGGAATTATTTTTTCCAGTATATTTAAAATTTTCAAGTTAAGGCTTTCTCATAAGGCAGCTTTTCATTTAATTTCCTAAAGTGTTGTTTGTCATCATGTGTATATTTTGGAAATGACCTTGCGTACTACAATTGCAGGGGTAGGGCAGTTTTTTCAGGTGGTTCTGCAGTTGACAGAACAGTCCATTGGACAGGTGAAAATAATCGCTTCTGCTAGAAATGTAAAATGTTTGTTCCAGTTGGAATACCTGGCTTTAGGGATAAGGGAGGCCCCTTGTGCCCCAGGCCTGGTTGCGAGGGTGTCCTGGGTGTCTGGGAGGGAATTGGGGGAGGGCATCACACACCTGTGCTTGGTAACTCTGAGTTGGTAAATGGCAGCAGTGCCTGGAGTCTGGACCCTTCCACATCTTGAACATGGAAATCTAATGTCAGCAAGTTTGAGGGGGTTGGCTCCTTTTCTTTGTTTTGTGTCATTCCTATCTAGGGTAGGAAAAGAAGCTCCAAGTGATAGCAGAATTAAGGGCATTGTGTGCGTATAGTCAGACTCATGACTATGCCTTGTATGTGTGTGACTGACAGGCCGTTGTCTTCATCATATTTTTCAATGTGTTTGAACGTGGGTTTGTTGTGGGTTTTTGGTAGAAGGAGCTCTTGCTGTGTCAGTTGCTTCATGAGGTTTTGTTTTCCTGATAGGTGAAGAAGATTGTTGAAGAGCCTGTTCTCAAATCCTTGGATGCAGTTGTAGCCGGCGTGATCGAGGTATGTCCCTTCTGAGGGCATTGCCGTGGGATCAGCCTGATCTAAATACCTGCAGGGGGAAAGCAGGAGAGTCTGTGTGGGGGCTGGAGTGGAAGGGGTTTTCTGGGTCGGTCTGACACTTTCTTTTTTTTTTTTTTATTGTTGGAGAGTCATTGAGGGTACAAAAAACCGGGTTACACTGATTGCGTTTGTTAGGTAAAGTCCCTCTTATAATCGTGTCTTGCCCCCAAGAAGGACAGCACACACCCAGGTCCCACCCTGCTCCCTCCTTGCCTCTCGCTGCTCTTCCTTTCTGTCTGACACTTTCATCTTCCCACCTCCTTTGGTGCTTCAGGCTGTTCTCCCAGCTCAGAGCTGCACTTTCCAGGCACATGCAAGCCTTGGCTTGTAAGTATAAGGAGCACATACTTGGGGAACTTTTATCTTTAATGTATTTGGAATCCAGGGCTCTAGCATTGTTTATGAAATCTTTATGTTGGTCCTTGGAGGTCTCAAAATCTCAGGGATTATCTGGGTCAGGCCCCTGCTGATTGGTAGGATCAGAGAGACTGCTCTTTGCCGGGCTGATTATTGCAGTGGGTGTATGCTGGACCCAAGTCCATGATTATTGCAGTGGGTGTATGCTGGCCCCAAGTCCATGTTTAAGCCTGGTATTCGTCCTCTCACCTGATGATAAGACACACAGCGTCTGATACCGCTGGTACTTGGGGCTGGGGTAGGAAGCTGGGCAGGAACCACCAGAGCCTTCCTACACTTCACTCAGCTACCAGCAAGCTATTGTGCTGGGCATCATTTACTGTGGGCTGGTTCTTGGCTAAGGAGCACAGTTCCTGGAACTCTGCAGGTTGTAGTCAGGCACTTCCTACCTTGTCTGAGACCGTTTTTCAGGTTGGCCTGAGCTTTAGCTTTCGAGCTGTCTCACTGTAGCTTGGCGTCTCAGAGGCCTCTTGGTTCCCATCATCAGTGTGTGGTGATGTGTGGCCCAGGGCAGACTGGAAGGAGCAGGGCCAAGAACTGGGCTGGACAGGCAGATACCTGGACCCTTGTTGGGCCTGCACTCCACCTCTGCACCCTCCTCCCCATTGAACCACAGGAGTTTTTGGTATTTTTATTTTGTAATTTGGATTTTTTGTTGTTCTTTTTATTTCAGATTAATACGCAGGTTCAAATAATTAGGTTACATTTGTTAGGTGAGGTCCAAGATGTAGTTGAGCTCTTCACCCATGCGGCATGCCATGTACCCTTACATTGTGCCCTGTTAGGTGGGAGCACACCAGTCCTAACCTTCTCCCCTTCACTCCTCTCCCTCCCCTCAACTTGAACTTAATTGTGTTTTCTCTATGTATAGTTGTTCATCTGCAGATTTTATGTTAGTATTGAGTACATGGGATACTTGCTTTTCCATTCTTGTGATATTTTACTAAGGAGAATGTTTCCAGTTCCATCCAGGTTAATGTAATTTGGGCTTTAATGTAAACGTCCATTTGAAGAAATTACTTCATAACTGAAAAAAAATTCTTAGACTCCTCACTTAGAGTTATTGCAGTATATTAATCATTATTTATAATCAGTATAATCAAATAATTATGACATGTTTGTTATGGGCCAGATACGAGGATAGGACTTGACTCACTCATTCATTGAATCCTACAGTAATCCCCAGTTTATAGATAGGGTAACTGAGGCTTACAGGGCTAAGGCACTTAAGTTACATAGCTAGTAAGCATTGGAGCCCAGCTGTGGACCCAGGACAGTCAGACATCAGAGCACTTAGTGGTCTGGGCTCCAGAGTCCTGGGCTGCTTTCCCAGTCTCCTCTCTGCATCTCCACCCTGCCAGGGGTATTGTGAGAACTGTGAGACAGTTTACATTAAAGCCCAACTGTGTGCCTGTGAAGTGATACGGCCCTGCCCATCAACAGCACCTCCACACCTGAGCCCCGGCATGACTCACACCCTCCTAGTGATTTTCCTTTCCTCCATGTGACCACCCCCCATCCCCAGCCCTTCTGCAGGTGAGCTTCCCACCCCTTGCTGTGTTTGCAGAACCCTTTTACACTTGTCAGGAATTACAGTGAACCTCATCTCTCCATCCTCCTGAGCTAGAATGTACAGAAGCTAAGCACTCTATCTTACTTAACTCATTATCCCTTGTGTGACTTTTTTTTTTTTTTTTTTGGCCGGGGCTGGGTTTGAACCCGCCACCTCCGGCATATGGGACCGGCGCCCTACTCCTTGAGCCACAGGCGCCGCCCTCCCTTGTGTGACTTTTTTAGTGCTACATTTCAGATTAGATTGTTAAAGAATAATAAAAAAAATTTTTTTTTTTTTTTTTTTGAGACAGTCTCACTCTGTCACCCTGGATAGAGTTCTAAGGTGTTATAGGTCACAGCAACCTCAAACTTTTGGGCTCAAGTGATCCTCTTTCCTCAGCCTTCCAATGGTCCACCGCAACGCCCAACTATTTTTAGGGACGAGGTCTCCCTCTTGCTGGGCTGGTCTCAAACCCCTTAGCTTAAACAATCCACCCGCCTGGGTCTCCCAGAGTGCTAGGATTACAGGCATGAGCCACCATGCCCAGCCTTTAAAAAAAAAATTTTGTTGTTTTTTTTTTTTTTTGATACAGAGCATAACTCTAGCACCCTGACTAGAGTGCCATGGCATCATCATAGCTCACAGCAACCTCAAGTTCTTGGGCTCAAGCAATCCTCTTGCCTCAGTTTTTCTATTTCTTTTAGTAGAGACTGGGTCTTGCTGTTGCTCAGCCTGACCTTAAATCCCTGAGCTTAAGTAATCCACCTGCCTCTTGTCTCACAGAGTGCTGGGACTATAGGCATGAGCCACCTTACCTGGCCTTAAAATGTATTTTAATTACAAAACATGAGCTGAGTCTGAAAGTGCCCTGGCTGTAGCATCCGTCTTGGGAGTGATGGACGTGGTGATCCCTTACTCTGGTGGACACTTGCCTGTCTTCCTCCTTTTCTATTTCTGTCCCTGTTCAGGCCAAAGATGGTGGGCTTCAGCCACAGGAGGGTGGTTCTTCCTTCTCGGGTGCAGACGACTTCCCCACTGTAGGGATTTCTCAACAACATGAACCTCCTCTTTTCCTTGGCCTGATGCTGAAGGAGGTGAAGAAGAATAAAGTGTCCAAGTGACAAGTTGCAATGAGTGGCTGCTCCGTGTAGACGCTAAGTCATGAATAGTGATTACAGCCAGGCCTCAACATCAAGGAGAAGGCTGGGCGGAGGAGTTTATGCTCCATGGTCGCGTGTGTTTCTTCCCTTCCATGCAGGCTAGCCCCAGCACTGATCTCTATTACTCATCCTTCAGTGACCCCCTCTACCTGACCATGTTCAAGATGTTGCGTGACACTCTGTACTACATGAAGGGTAAGGACTGCTTGTGAGTATGGCAAGACTGGCTTCAGGGCTGCCGGTCCAGGCTGATGGCTGCAGGCTGGTGCCATCTTTCTTTTCTTTAAAAAATACATAAGAGAAACATGGTCACATTACTGAAATTTGGGGGAAATAGCAAATAAAAAAAAATCCGTCCGTGATCCTGCAATGTTAGTACTGTCAATGACGTCTTCTTCTGTAGGTACTTTTCTCATCTTTCTCTGTGTGTCATATTGTCCACACACAATATCTGTTTAGGCTTTTTTTTTTTTTGGTAGAGACAGAGTCTCACTGTACCGCCCTCGGTAGAGTGTCATGACGTCACACGGCTCACAGCAACCTCTAACTCTTGGGCTTACGTGATTCTCTTGCTTCAGCCTCCTGAGCAGCGGGGATTACAGGTGCCCACCAAAATGCCTGACTATTTTTTTGTTGCAGTTTGGCCGGGGCTGGGTTTGAACCTGCCACCCTCGGCATACGGGGCCGGCGCCCTACTCACTGAGCCACAGGTGCTGCCCGTGTTTAGGCATTTTAGAGAACAGAAAATGAAGTACTCATAATCATTTAACTCTGAGGTCAATTTTTTTTTTTTAATTTTGGTGACAGAGTCTCACATGGCTGCCCAGGCTAGAATGCAGCTCCTGGGCCCAAGTGATCCTCCTGCCTCAGCCTCTTGAGTAGCTGAGACTACCAGGCTCAGGTTACCACGCCCACCCAACTTTTCAATTTTTTGTAGGGACAGGGTCTGGCTATGTTATCCAGGCTGGTCCTGAACTTCTGGGCTCAAGCCATCTTTTCGGCCTCAGCCTCTGAGATAATATCTTAATAATCTAGTTTGCACACATAAAAATTTAGCATTTCCTTCCAGTCTCTTTTGCTCTTTCATGCTTTTTTAAGAACACTTTTCCTGTGCTGCTCCTCACGCTGTGGAATATTCTTCATAATATGAGTTGTGACGACAACAATGCGCTCTTATGTCCTACGGATGTACTATAATTTAGTTAGCTGTTTTCCTGATCTGACTCTAAAAGCTCCTGGGACGCTGAACTTGCTAGGGTCACAGCAAGGGTTTGGGTTCTCTAAGGGGGCATGGGAGGGTTTCCTAGCCCCATGTGCCCCCCAGGAGCCCCGACCCCCTTCCCACCGTGCTTCACGCCGCTCGCTTCCTTAGCTGGAATCCCTGTGTCTGCAGCAGTGGTTCTCCTAACTTCCAGGCTACAGGGATGGCAGTTTGAAATGTCTATGAATGGGGCTTTGAAGAGCCAGAGAATTTTCTCCTTCGGGCTATAACCAGTGTTTGCCCTTATCTAATAACTGACAGCCTTTTTTCCCTTATAAACATCATTGAGGTTTTTGTTACTGTCAGTGGAACCGGCTCCAGTGATGAGACGTTCCAGTTCAGGTAGTTTGTGTGTTCAGGTTTTAGTATATTGACTGTTTAAAACCAAGTGTGGCTCTGACTTTCTGGGCAAATTATCATTTTTTCTGATTGCCTGCTTGTATGCGTGCAAAGGACAGTTTTGCACATTCTATCCAAGTTCTTCTGAGTGGATATTCTTGAACCACAGTAGCCAGAAGCAAGTGCTACTATTCTGAGGGTTTTATTAGGGAGGGAAAGAGACTATAGCTGTTGTCAGCCGCTGCCTGTGCTGTTCAGTTTTGTTTTTAGCCATGATGCCTCTGCTCTTTCCCACAGACCTCCCAACCTCCTTTGTGAAAGAGATCCATGATTTTGTGCTGGAGCAGTTCAATACAAGCCAGGGGGAGCTGCAGAAGATCCTGCATGATGCAGACCGGGTCCACAGTGAGCTGAGTCCTCTCAAACTGCGCTGCCAGGCAAATGCTGCCTGCGTGGACCTCATGGTGTGGGCTGTGAAGGACGAGCAGGGTGAGCCTGAGGTGTCCGCCTGGCCCCTCAGGCAGGCAGACTGCCCCACCTCCTCTGTGAGCTCCACCAGGCCCCAGAGTCTTTTTCTTTGAGAGTTCCTCCAAACAGCTTCTAGAGCACTTCTCTGTTAACTCAGGCGGTTGCAGTAGGAGTATCTATGTCCTGGGTACATGCAGAGCTGAGCGTCAGCCCCTGCCATGCCCTGGACATGTGATAGCCCGTCCTGTGTGGCAAGTGCTGGCCCTGGGAGAATGAGAAGGCCCATGTCCCTGGGGCCTGTGTGTTCTCCCTGAGGCTTCTTGCTGGGTCTTTAGGCTTTTGTGCAGCAATGTAGGAGCTCAGTGCTGAAGTGTGAGGTGTTTGTCTAGGGCAGGAGCAGAATGGGAAGCTTTCTCCTGCAGGATGGAGCACAGGGATGGGAGGGGGCTTAGGGCCAGTAGAGAAGAGAGCAGTCACATGTGGCATGGCCTCTCTGTTAATAGGTAGGTCTCTGGGGTTTAATTAAATTTTGTGCTTACTCAGTGAATAAGTGTTATATATAAATATTGGACTTTGTTGATAACTCGTACTCTCCTCTTATTTGAATTAAGGTGCAGAAAATCTTTGTATCAAGCTGTCTGAGAAGCTACAGTCCAAGACATCCAGCAAAGTCATCATTGCTCACTTGCCCTTGCTTATCTGCTGTCTGCAGGTTAGTCTTCCTGACACCTGAGAGGTTTACATCCTGTCAGCAGAGTGTCCCTCTTGTCCTAGTGTTCAGGCTGTGGTGGGCACTCCAGCAGCAGAGCTATGCTGTCTGAGTTGTCCTGTCATCTTTCGGTGCTTTAACTAGAGTCTGCTGTGGACAGTCCCTCCCGGAGTGAGCATGGGCTGCCCCTTGAGGATGCCAAGGCTTTCTGCAGGTGGCCTCCGTCTTCCTTTGTTGTGAGGCTGTCTCAGATTTTGCAGGGCTGTGTCCAAGGCCAGCAGGTGAAAGGTGTTAGGACCACAAGAGGGGCTGCTTCCCAGTGTCCCCACTGCTAGCTATGCTCTGCTGAGACTCTAACCTTGTCACAAATTCCACTGACCCCACACGTCTGCCATTTACAAAACATTTTATTGTACCTTTTCCCCCTTAGTTTGCTTCCAAAAGAAATGAACCCGTTAATGATATATATCCACCTTAGATTGGAGGGGAGTCAACACTATCCCTCTGTTTTGTCTTTCTGTCTCCTGGGCAGGTGGACTCGGGGAGCTTAGACCTTGGAAGTTTTTGGTTAAACCTGGGTATCTGAAGTGTGGAGGGTCATGTGTTGAAGCCTTGTGCTGGGCAATGGTGTGTTGCAGGGTTTGGGCCGCCTGTGTGAGAGGTTCCCAGTGGTGGTGCACTCAGTGACACCATCCTTGAGAGACTTCCTGGTCATCCCGTCTCCGGTTCTTGTGAAACTCTACAAGTACCACAGTCAGTACCATACAGGTAATAATAGACTGAGTAGCCTTGAGGCCCTGAGAAAGGGGCCCCGTGACTGTGTATGAGCCCCCTGCCGGTTTTGTGAGTGTCCCTAGGCTCATTCTGCTGCGGCATCTGTCCTGTCTTTCTCTGCACACCCCCTCTCAGTGCCATGCCTTTCCTTCCCCCACCTTCTCCCATCCAGTTCTTGCCACCACTGCCGGCCCCGTGTAGTCTCATTTTCTTTTAGGAGTCTTCTCTCACTGGGGAAGTCTAAAGTGTGACTCCTGCATGCCCTGAATGCTCAGCCAGGAGCTTTGTGTGCACAGCCTCCTCTAGTTCCCACTGCCCCCGTGAGAGCAGATTATGATGTTTCTACCGACAATGCAGCAGTAATTAATGATGAGTAAATACTGCTGTGTCCTAGAGCCCTGATGTAATGTCACCATCCTACCCACAGTCCTGTGAAGGTGGCCACTTTTATCTTCTTGCTTCAGATGAAAAAACCCAAACTCAGCGGTTGAAATACCTTACCCGACCTTGTAGCAGGGAGAGCCCTCTCAGTCTCTGAGGCCCCTGCTCTCAGGCTGGTCACCTGCCTTTACCAGCTCCATGCATATTAGTGAGATAACCCTGGGTATAGGACTGCCTCACCCTCAGAGCTGCAGTTCTGTGGGTGCTTGTAGTGCTTTTTGTTTATTGAGAAATGCAATGGTTTATTGATAGATTTTTGATTTTTCCATATTTGTAACCTACATGTTGTTATCGATTACAAAGTGTTCCATATTTCCAATTTGTAACCTGTATATCATTCCTTTTGATTTAAACATATTCCTTTCTGTCGCAGGCTCTTTTGTTGAAATGTTTAGTCAATTGTTCTTATAGTGATTGCTTTTATAAGCCAAAAGCAATCAGCATATTATCTTGGTTTTTTGAATTACAAAGAAGGGAATGGAAAATAATAAGCTCAACCAGGTGCATATTTGAATTTTTACATTTAGTTGCTGGTAATGATATAAAAATCAGTGTGACCAATGAGCATTCTGAGTCAACCCTGAACATCATGTCGGGCAAGAAAAGCCAACCTTCCATGTATGAGCAGCTCCGGGACATCGCCATTGACAACATCTGCAGGTGGGAAGGGGGGATGTGGGGCAAGAGGGAGGTAGAGGGCAGGCTTATTGTAAAATAAGAGATGTTTGTATCTTGTATAACTGGTTTCTGATTATTCTACACCTAAACATGATCTATAGAGAGGAATTACTACATGCTTTTAAAAAATAATACTTTCTTCCTTTCTTTGATTATAAATATAATAAGAAATGCTTATTAGAGAAGATTTGTGATGTATATCACTCATTAGCTCAGTGTAACATGTTCCCATGTTTTCTGTGTTTCCTTTTCTGTGTAATATTTAATATAAATGAGAGGTTTTTAAGTCAGGTGCCTCTGGCTTCCTAGACTCCTGCCATGTGAACTCTTACTCTCCCAACTTGGGAGCCAAATGCACTCTGATTTCCATGAAAATGTCTCTCTCCCTCTCTGACTTCTGACTCCCCACTCTCAGACACCAAATGAAGAACATAACTTGTCAGGCAGGGCACAGTGACTCACACCTGTAATCCTGGCACTCTGGGAGGCCAAGGTGGGCAGATTGCCTGAGCTTATAGGTTCGAGACCAGCCTGAACAAGAGTGAGAACCTGTCTGCAAAAATAGCCAGCTACTCGGGAGGCTGAGGCAAGAGAATCACTTAAGCCCAGGAGTTTGAGGTTGCTGTGAGCTATGATACCCTGGTGACAGTGAGACTTTGTTTCAAAAAAAAAAACAGAACTTGTCCCCCATCTGTCAGACTCCATGATGCTTTAGGAGCTGAACAGACATGGAGAGTCAGAGACACCGTGTAAGACTTTATGTTTTTAGGGGCTTTCTAAATTTCCCCCTTTCTGTAATAAGCGTTTCTCCTCACTGTGACAACCGTGATGTATGCTTGTAATATTCTCTCAGCTATCTTCGGACCATTTGTCTTTGGAAACAGTTACTGAAGCTTTTAAGTCAGGGGCCTCTAACTTCCTAGACGCCTGCCATGTGAACTCTTGCTCTCCCAACTTGACCAGAAGAGGCACCTGAAGTTGCTAAGAAACTGTACGAGAGATTTAAAATTAGAGTTAGGATGAATACGACATTCCAAAGGAAAGTGTTCTGGGCAAATTAATGAAGTTGTTTCCAACTGAGATATTTATTGAGTGGGCAAGATCTGAGGCAGTGCTTAGATTTCTGGGAGATAGACATTTGGGTAGTTCTTTAAACTCTGTAGTCCTAAGAGTTTAGACTAAGAAAGGAAAAATTAGGAAATAATTTTGTTTTGATGCCTAATACCATGTGTGTTTCCTCGCTGCTCAGGAAAGGAAAAATTAGGAAACAATTTTGTTTTGATGCCTAATACCATGTGTGTTTCCTCGCTGCTCAGGTGCCTGAAGGCCGGATTGACAGTGGACCCCGTGATTGTGGAGGCCTTCCTGGCCAGCCTCTCCAACCGGCTCTACATCTCCCAGGAGAGTGACAAGTAAGTATGTCCCAGTCCCCATCCCATTCTCAGCAGGCTTGGAATGTCTCCATGTCCCACAATGTAGGCCTGCGTTGGGTTTGTCACTAGATTTCAGGTGCAGCCTTTCTGGGCATGTACACCCTAGGCCACCCTGTTGGGATGAAGATCTGTGTCCTCCAGCCTGGGCCTGGGGCTTTTGTGTTTTTTGCTGGTGGTTAAAATCCCATGCTGTCATTTTTAGGTGAACACTTCATTAAGGCTGTGATAAAATTGAGGTCTAGAAGATGATAACCTCCAGGTTTTATTTGAACTCTGCATGCCAGCAGACTCTCGATAGGACGCTTCTGTTCTTCCCTCCTGTAGGGATGCTCACTTGATTCCTGACCACACAATCAGAGCCTTAGGACACATCGCAGTGGCCCTGAGGGATACTCCAAAGGTCATGGAGCCAATTCTGCAGATCCTGCAACAGAAATTCTGCCAGCCACCCTCCCCTCTTGATGTGCTCATCATCGACCAGCTAGGCTGCCTGGTTATCACAGGAAATGTAAGGAAGGCCCTGCGGTGAGGCACAGCCAGAAAGCCCATCTAGCCCCTGCAAGCCTCGTTAAGCTCTTTTGACTATAAGGGATGTAAAAATACAGATAAATTTGCCTTGCAGATGAGCACCTTTTCTCTGATGAGAATAGTATAAGGTTCTGTAAGTCCTGGGAAAAAAAGAGGTTTAATTTCTTGTCAATATCAGTAACATAAATTGAACTGAAGCTGTTTCCCTTTGAGGTTTGTTTAAAGCTTTAGAAATGGATGCCCTTGGCTTGGTGCCTGTAGCTCAGTGGCCAGGGCTCCAGCCATGTACACCAGGTCTGGCAGGTTTTAACCCAACTCAGGTCTGCCAAACAACAATGACAACTACAACCAAAAAATAGCCAGGTGTTGCGGCGGGTGCCTGTAGTCCCAGCTACTTGGGAGGCTGAGGCAAGAGAATCACTTAAGCCCAAGAGTTTGAGGTTGCTGTGAGCTGTGACGCCAGGCACTCTACCCAGGGTGATAGCTTGAGAGTCTGTCTCAAAAAAAAAAGAAAGAAAAAGAAAAGAAATGGATGCCCTTGGCAGATGCAGTGGATCATGCCTAGAATCCTAGCACTTTAGGAGGGTGAGGTGTGTGGATTGCTTGCATTCATGAGTTCCGGACCAGTCTGAACAAGAACAAGACTCAGTATCTACTAAAAAAAAAAAAAAAAAGAAAAGAGGGCGGCGCCTGTGGCTCAGTTGGTAAGGCACCGGCCCCATATGCCGAGGGTGGCGGGTTCAAACCCGGCCCCGGCCAAATTGCAACCAAAAAAAAAAAAATAGCCGGGCGTTGTGGCGGGCGCCTGTAGTTCCAGCTACTCTGGAGGCTGAGGCAAGAGAATCGCTTAAGCCCAGGAGTTGGAGGTTGCTGTGAACTGTGTGAGGCCATGGCACTCTACTGAGGGCCATAAAGTGAGACTCTGTCTCTACAAAAAAAAAAAAAAAGAGCTGGGCGTTGTGGCAGGCGCCTGTAGTCCCAGCTACTCGGGAGGCTGAGGCAAGAGAATCACCTAAACCCAGGAGTTGGAGGTTGCTGTGAGCTGTGATGTCATGGCACTCTACCAAGCGTGATAAAGTGAGACTCTGTCTCTAAAAAAAAAATGTTAAAAAATAAAAGAAAGGGCAGCACCTGTGGCTCAAAGGAGTAGGGTGCTGGCCCCATATGCCAGAGGTGGCAGGTTCAAGCCCAGCCCTGGCCAAAAACTGCAAAAAAAAGAAAGAAAAGAAAAATTAGGCAGGCATTGTGGCAGGTGCCTGTAGTCCCAGCTACTTGGGAGGCTGAGGCAAGAGGATTGCTTAACTCCAAGAGTTTGAGGTTGCTGTGAGCTGTGATGCCACAGTACTCCACCTGGGATGACAGAGTGAGACTCTTGTTGCAAAAAAAAAAAAAAAACAGTAGATACCATGGTGGTTTGGGGGCTGTTATGGTCCACGGTTCCAGAGCTTTCCCTCTGAATGACTACCAGAGGGGGCCTTCCCTGTGTCCCGAGAGGGGCTTTGTGGAGGACTCGGGATATGGTGACCGTGCTCCTCACTCTCTTCCAGCAATACATCTACCAGGAAGTGTGGAACCTCTTCCAGCAGATCAGTGTGAAGGCCAGCTCTGTTGTGTACTCAGCCACCAAAGATTATAAGGACCACGGCTACAGGTAACTGAACCTCATTGTCCTTTTTGATCACTATAGTATTTAACTCCCTTTGAAATTGTGAGGTCTGGGAATTTGTCTCTCTCTTTTTTTTTTTTCTGAGGCAGTGTCACTTTGGTGTCCAGGCTAGAGTGCCATGGCATAAGCCTTGCTTTTACAGCAAGGTCGAACTGAAGCAATCTTACTGCCATGGCCTCCTTACTGTTATAGGCACATATAGTAGCTGGTACTATACGTGCCTATAACACCCGGCTAGTTTTTCTATTTTTTGTAGAAATGGGGTCTGATTCTTGCTCAGGCTTGTCTCAAACCTCTGGCCTGAAGTGATCCTCCCACTGTGGCCTACCAGGGGACTAGGATTATAGGCGTGAGCCACTGCGCCTGACCTGAGACTTTGTCACTCAAATCAAATCTTCTTACAGAAGCACTATATGCTGCAAACCAATGCACATATAATGTAGATAATGAAAACCCACACACAGCCCCCAGAGCTGACCACCGAGCATCTCAGTGCACGTGGTCCCAGCCCTTGCCCCTCCTTTCTGACCAAGCCCAAGCTGCATACCCAGCTCGCTTGCTTTCCATACGCAGTAACACATTGACCGCACCATAAATGTTCCTCTGCATGTTGCCATTAATGGCTGTGCTCCATCCCATTTTTAGTGGTGCTGAGACTCACTGTACCACTCCCTAGCTTGGGTATTAAGTAGTTTTTAGCTTTTTTGCTGGTAAGTGCTGAATTGGCAACCTAAGAGCTACACATCTGTGAGCATCTTTGATTCTTCCTTCAGGTTAGATTCAGAGGAGGATGTAGAGAGCCCAAGGGGATAGGTGTTTTATATCACTGAACTGTTAAAGTCTGGCCATACCCCTGACAGATTGAGAGATGTTTCCTGTCTGTTCCTGTCCCTTACCTGGGGACAAGGACACGTGTATCAACCTTGGGAGATAGCACAGTGGAAGAGAGAAAAGAGGAGAAGTGACGTCAGATAAGGACAAGAAGTTGGCAGAGGGAATAAGAGGTCCCCTTTATTGGCGTTACCCTTCCGGTCACATGGCTCCTCTTCTGACTATTAAATTCAGGCTTTTACTCTGAGATTCTCCCCAAGTCAGTTTAGTGGGCAGGGGTGCAGCTGGGAGCCACACGACGTGGCGGCATGGCCTCAGAAAGTGCTGAACTCTGTGCCTTGGTTTTCTTATGTGTCGGACAAGCCTCTGTCTCCAGTTCTATGGGTAAACGAGAACTCATGTTTGAAACTCAGTCTGTGTGCACTCTTGGCCTGGTTAGCACTCCCCTGCCTTCTTGCTGGCACTGTAGTGAGCCCAGGCAGGTAGCACAGCCTGAGACCAGATTGAGGAAGGGGCCAGGCTCACCTCTCCTTCCTCCCTCCATCTTTGTCTCTGCAACAGAATGGACACGCAGACCAGAACACCCCTGGGTCTGCGTTGCTTCCCTGCTTCTGACATGGCTGCTGGGCCCCCTGGCCCCAGGCACTGTCCCCGCCCCACCCCCGTGTGTCATGGCCTGACTCTGCTGCCTGCTGTGTGCAGTGCCCACTGCTGTGCTCCATCCTTTCAGTTCTTCACCTCTGGCTCAACTTGGCACTTGCACAAAGCCTTTTCTCATTGCTACCCACCGTGATGTGGAAGCATCTGTGCGCTGTGTTTGCCTTGACCTACTAGGTGTTTTAACTGATGATGAAGGGAGTACCTTTTGTCGCAACTGCCATTTGCTCTGTGATTTCTAGAGTCCAGACACTGTGCTCAGTGTTTCACATGGTGTAACCCCTCCTGCAATCCTGTTAAGCGAGATTATTATCCTTTTGTATTAATAACAAAAACTGAGGTTTGAGAGTTAAACAACTCACCTAGGGCTATGCAGCTTGGGAGTTGGCGGGTGTCTGGCTTTCCTGGTCTCCCTCACTGGTTCACAGCTTCCAGATGAGGAACAATGTCATCTTCATATTTGTGGCTTATGTGGGGCTGGCCACAAACCTGAAGCAGGTTGTTCAGGACCCTTGAACACTTTCTGAGTATTTGATGTGAACTCATATTGTCATCACCTTCAGAGTAGAGGGAGTCTTTGGGGGGAAGCTGATCATGAGATGTAAGTTTCATGGGTGGTAAATGATGCTTTAAGGTTCTCTGGGATTTGTGGAAAAAAGCAGGGTCCAAACAGGCACACCTAGGCGTGGGCACTTCCAATTTTGACCAGGGAAGTGTCCTGAGACTGTCACAGGTCCCCAGGAGTGGCGATTCCAGGAAATTAAATAGCCCCTGGATGTCCTTTTTGCATCTCAGAAGGGAAGGTTTCCGTCATGAGGATGGCATGTTTCTCGCCTCTTAAGAGTTGTTTTGTTGACAGATGCTGAAAGCAGTGTATGAGGTAGGCTGGGCCTGGCAGTGTTATTTCTCTCCTTCCCCCTCAGGCACTGCTCCCTGGCGGTGATTAATGCCCTGGCCAACATTGCAGCCAACATCCAGGATGAGCACCTGGTCGACGAGCTGCTCATGAACCTGCTGGAGTTGTTTGTGCAGCTGGGGCTGGAGGGGAAGCGAGCCAGTGAGAGGGCCAGTGAGAAGGGACCAGCCTTAAAGGTAGGAAGGGGGACAGCTGTGCCCCCTGCCCTGCCCATGTGTCTATTCCTGGTGGCCAGGGCTGAGGCTCCAGGTACCATCTTGGTTGGAGTGTGTATTTCTTTCTTTCTTTCTTTCTTTTTTTTTTTTTAGAGACAGAGTCTCATTTTGTTGCCCTTGGTAGAGTGCTGTGGTGTCACAGCTCACAGCAACCTCCAGCTCTTGGGCTTAGATGATTCTCTTGCCTCTGCCTCCGGAGTAGGTGGGACTACAGGTGCCCACTGCAACACCTGGCTATTTTTTGTTGCAGTTTGGCCAGGGCTGGGTTTGAACCCACCACCCTCAGCATATGGGGCCAGCACCCTACTCACTGAGCCACAGGCGCCACCCCAGAGTGTGTATTTTCTTTGTTGAGTGATTCAAATGCATTTGGTAGAGTGTCAGAAGGGGATGGGTTTTTCCTAAGAGATGCTGGCAGGGGTCAGGGAGAGGGCAGCTTCCTCACTGGATTGTCCCAGCTAGTGGCAGGCATCTCCCCCAGCCCAGGGTAAAAACTTGATGGCAGCTCAGCATAGGTTCCCCAGGCCCCTGTCTCCCCTCTCTCTTCCCTCATGAAGCTGGAGGCAGTGGCTGGGCCTAGGAAGACTTTAAGGACCCACCATCAGAATACAGTAACAACAGGAGAAGGCCACATCTGACCTAATCTTGGGCTGTCCAAGGAAGACAGGGCCCCAGGGACAGACAAACATCACGTCTTGAATGTCCAGATACATGTGAGGGCCGCTGAGGCAGGCGAGGCTTCTTACCTCTTTATGGCCCCTTTAACGTGTCATGTGGGTGCCAGTCCCTCCCCCAGATCTCCACTTCCCTTGTCACATCCGCTAACCCTCTCTCCTTCTCTTCCCCATACAGTGATTGTTTACCTCCTCTGTGCCATCCATGTACTGTCCTAGGTCTGGGGTCAGCTCACTTTTTCTTTAAAGGTGGAACTGTAACTATTTTAGACTTTGCAGGCCAGAAAGTCTCTGTTGCAGGTGCTCAGTGGCTTAGTAGGAGGGACACTTTAGGCTGGTGAAGAAAGCCTCTCTGAGGAAGTGACATCTGAATTGACAACTGCATGAAGGAGCCTCCTTGTGGAAGTCTTGACCAGGAGGGAGTAGCTGGCACACAGAAGGATTCTAAGACCTTTGCTCTGCCAGGCCCTCTGATCCTGATGTGGGTGACCTCAGCTAGGCCCATCCTGATGCAGAGGAGAGAAGAGAGACCCTCAAGCCCAGGGGGTCTTAAGCATCAGGATAAGAGGCGGTTGCTGATGATGTAGGAAGGTGCTGAGCACCCAAGAAAGCAGAGGATGTGGTCTCTCTGAGGGGTATGTCAGGAGCCTTCTCTTCCCTAGAAATTGGACCTCGGAGCCTGGAACAGTGCCTCTTAGACCCCAGGACCCTCTCCCCTCTGCCTGCCCTTGCCTCGCCTTTACAGAGCCTCAAGACTCTCAGATGCAGTGCTTCTTTCAGAGCTGGGGATTGTGCCATGGGAAAGAAGCAGTGTAGGGGAACCCTTTTCCATCTCCCTCCCCACGAAGAAACTGTGAATTCAGTTCTTGCAGAGTAATTCCTGTTTATCAACCAGTCACTGAATAAGCAAGTTACAGCAGCCAATACACTTTACCCCTGAGATAGCACCTTCTGGAATAAGGGAAGCCCAGAAGTGCAAGGGTGGAGGGCTCGTGTGCCCTGGCAACTGTGTCTATAAACTAAGCTAAGACACCATTGTCAGTTTCATAGAGTGGAGCAAGGAGGGTCACCACTTCTGGACCCAGCCCAGGGAGACTGTCTTGGCCTTCTGTCCTTGCTACTGAAGAGCTATGGCCTTGACAAGCCACTGAGACCCTCTGAATCTCCCCAGAAGTTAGTGCTTTTGAAGCATTTAGCATAGCATCTGGCACAGTTGGGCATGCAAGGCCCTCGGCTGCTGTTACACTGTAAACACAGAATAGAAATTGAGGGTGCTTGGGCACTGCTCCCAGAATCTTGACCCATCAGCATGCACTATAGATCAGCTGCTTTTTTGAGTCTAGCCAGGGAACTTACTTTTTATTTAGTTATTGTTAGGTAACCCCTCCAATTTTCCCAACTTATAAAGAATCTATCTTTCCCAGATGACTACATGTTTGTCATAAAGCTGTACTTTTAATAGCTGTGTCATGTCTAATTAAGTATTGAAATGTGCCATGATTTATATAACCATTACGTATTCATAATTTATTTTTGACGTTTCCATTTTTTGCTTAAATTTAAGTAGCAAATGCTAGATGAGCATCTTTATGCATCTCTTTCTATATGTCTCTCATTATTAAGATTAAGAAATTATAGGTTTGGCACCCGTAGCTCAGTGAGTAGGGCGCCAGCCACATTCACCGAGGTTGGTGGGTTCGAACCTGGCCCTGGCCTGCTAAACAGCAATGACAACTGCAACCAAAAAATAGCCGGGTGTTGTGGCAGGTGCCTGTAATCCCAGCTACTATGGAGGCTGAGGCAAGACAATCACTTAAGCCCAAGAGTTGGAGGTTGCTGTGAGCTGTGACGCTACAGCACTCTATGGAGGACGACACAGTGAGACCCTGTCTCAGATAAAAAAAGAAAAGCGCAATGGTTCACGCCTGTTATTCTAGCACTCTGGGAAGCCAAGGTGGGTAGATTACTTGAGCTCACAGGTTCGAGACCAGCCTGAGCAAGAGTAAGACCCCATCTCTAAAAATAGCTGGGCGTTGTGGCAGGCGCCTGTAGTCCCAACTACTTAGGAGGCTGAGGCGAGAGGATCACTTGAGCCCAAGAGTTTCAGGTTGCTGTGAGCTATGATGCCATGGCACTCTACCAGGATGTCAAAGTGAGACTGTCTCAAAAAAAGAAAGAAAGAAATTCCAGGTTTATGTAACCCTATTTTATGTCTTATTTTTTTGAATTTAAAAAAAAAAAACAAGGGTGGCCCCTGTGGCTCAGTGAGTAGGGCGCCGGCCCCATATACCGAGGGTGGCGGGTTCAAACCCAGCCCCAGCTGAACTGCAACCAAAAAATAGCCGGGCGTTGTGGTGGGTGTCTGTAATCCCAGCTGCTCGGGAGGCTGAGGCAGGAGAATCGCGGAAGCCCAAGAGCTAGAGGTTGCTGTGAGTCCTGTGACGTCATGGCACTCTACTGAAGGCAGTAAAGTGAGACTCTGTCTCTACAAAAAAACAAACAAAAACATGTTTGTCAATTCTATTCTTTTCTAGGCTTCTAGCAGCGCGGGAAACTTGGGAGTACTCATTCCTGTAATAGCTGTGGTGAGTGTTCATTAATTGAATGGTTTAAAACTCCAGAAACCCTGCTCATATTTCGACTGCTCCCTAGTGATACACAGAAGATTCTTTAGAAAAAGGCAGTTTTGGGCGGTGCTTGTGGCTCAGTCGGTAAGGCGCCGGCCCCATATACCGAGGGTGGCGGGTTCAAACCCGGCCCCGGCTGAACTGCAACCAAAAAATAGCCGGGCGTTGTGGCGGGCGCCTGTTGTCCCAGCTACTCGGGAGGCTGAGGCAAGAGAATCGCTTAAGCCCAGGAGTTGGAGGTTGCTGTGAGCTGTGTGAGGCCACGGCACTCTACCGAGGGCCATAAAGTGAGATTCTGTCTCTACAAAAACAAAGAAAAAGGCAGTTTTGAGACCTTATTGATTCTAAAGATGTGGCTGCTTCAGCTACTGCCAGTTCTTCTGTGTCAGCACCCACCATGGCCACACCCTTCACTTGCCTTCTTTGTGCTGTTCCTGAACCTTCTTGGTCCCTTCTGTGTGGCTCTGAGGTCCCAGGCTTGATTCCACATGCCTCTGTGTCTCACACCCTTTGCCCTCATTGATATCTCTGACCAATGCTGGGCAGGCCCCTTCCTCAGTCCCTTTCTCAACTCCTTCCTGCACAGTGGCTTGGAGACCTCTTCTTGGTGCTCTGGCCTTGGAGCTCTGGCCTTGGAGCCCTCCGTTTCCTCTGGGAGGAGTTGCTGGTATGATAGGTATGGGCCCTGCCTCCTGCGCTGTCACTGCCATAGCAGAGCACATTTCTATCTTGTCCTGTCTCTGCCTGTATCTGTTTCCCCAGATGTACAAGTTGTTTTTCTCTTTCTTCGTCATTCACAGCTGCCAGTCAGTCCTACACCTCACACCCCACATTTGGGCATTTACTTTCCACTTAATGCAGTTCCTGGTTCACCCTTCCCACCTCAGCTCACCCTCGGGAGTTTGAGTCTTGAGTACTTACATGTGTCACCTTCACATTTTGCACCAATGGGGACAATCTAACAGCAGAGCTGCTGGGACAACTAGGGGCATGGAGGTAGGTGAAATCAAGGACACGGACAAGCCCCTCTCCAGTTTAGTGGGCCAGTCCCATGCTCACCCCCGTCTTATTAGTGGTCATCGTCATCTGCACTTGGGGGCTTCATGGGGTTCAGTTTTGACTGGCCAAGGCAGATGGGAAATAGTAATTGCCTGGTTTATTATTACTTATCTTTAGTAAAACGTCATATCTTGCATTTTATGAAATAATTTCACTAGGTCGTCATCCTTCGTATACGCTGTCTTTCTCTCCTGCCTCTCCTGATTCAGGAGGGGGAGTGGGGTCTGCATCAGGACAGGCATGCTTACAGGGACAAGGGGGCTGGTCTGTAGTGTGCTGAATCATAGCTGCTGACTTGGAGGCTTCGCAGGTTCCCCTGGGAGCCAGGCCACCTTCTTGCTTATGCTCAGGTATTCTTTCACATCCCTCTGAGAATTTCAGGATGGCTGGGACTGACTGCTGTGGTATTTTTCATGGACACCCCCATTGGTTAATTTTTTTAAACACAAATTTTCCTACTTTATAGTTAATGTTGACTGGTGTACAGTTGTGTTTTAGATGTGCCCGTATCCAGGGGCCTTTTGTGTGGGCTGGAGCATGAAGGCTGAAGCACCTTTTTGGCCTGCTGGGAGGGAGACGAGCTGTCGGCGGGCTCCATGGGAAAGTAGATTTCAGGGTTATAAGGCAGGGTGCTTGGGTGACATTAAAATCAGTGAATTCCATGATCTTTGAACAACAGAATTCTATGACCCATTTAGCAATTGTCACTTAGAGTTTAACAGACACATAGAAGAAATCTTTTGGGGCACTTTGCACTTTGGGACCATGGTGACTGGTGAAATTGGTTGGGAGCACATGAGTTTTAGTGTCGCGAGGGCCCAGGTTGGACACTTGTCCCGTGTGGAGGTGGCGCTGCATGCACCTGAGCCTCTCTGTGCTGCATGCACCTGAGCCTCTCTGTGCTGCCGGGTGGTCCGTGTGGACATGACTGTTGCCGGTGATGGTTCAGCACGGACTCACTTTAACACTCCCTTGTTGTGACCTTTTACATGCGTAGAATAAGTATTGTGTTTTTTAATAAAAGTTAATGGTTAGATTATGGGGATGGAAACAAATATTTGATTTTATTGCTCAACAGAGAGCACAGGGCTCATGGATGTTCACCCCTTGAACCTTCCGGGAGAAACTGATTTCCAAAGTTTTTGTTTTTGTTTTCTAATGTTTTACACTTTTTTCTTTTAAAAAAGAAAGACTTTAAAAAAAAAAAAAGAAAGACTTTGTTTGAGACCTCTGATCACCTGGTGTCTTGAATTACTTTGTTGCATGGCACAGGCCAGCTGTTTGGGGGCAGGAAACCTGGGATTTGTTCCTAATGCAGCTCTTCACTCCTCAGTGACCTTCAGGGAGTGGCTGGGAGGCTGAGGCACATGATCTCTGAGGCTGCTTCCTGCCTAACTCTGATGATCTCACTCTGAAAGTTACCTAATGCATAGAGACCTGCTTATTCCACTCTCATAACGTAGTAATTTAATAAGGTGCACCTCCTGCTCAAGAATCATTCAGTATTTCCTGTAGAGCAAGTTTACATGTGTCACTTTTTGTGGCCTTGGACAGGTTACTGATTCTCTCAGTGCCCTGTAAAGTGAAGCTTGTGGATTAACATTTTTTAGGTCATGGACAACCCTTTTGAAAGCTGTGCAGTCTCTCACCATAGAAATGCACATTAGTAGGCTGGTTGGCTCACGCCTGTAATCCTACCACTCTGGAAGGCCGAGGTGGTTGGACTGCTTGAGCTCAAGAGGTCAAGACTACGCTGAGCAAGATTGAGACCCCATCTCTAAAAATAGCTGGACATTGTGGCAGGCTCCTGTAGTCCCAGCTACTTGGGAGGCTGATGAGGCAAGAAGATTCCGTGAGCCCAAGAATTTGAGGTTGCTGCAGGGCACCGTACCGAAGGGGAGAGAGACTCATGTCTCAAAAAAAAAAAAAAAAGAAGAAGAAAAGAAAGAAATGAGGGCAGCGCCTGTGGCTCAAAGGGTTGGGCGCTGACCCCATATGCCAGAGGTAGTGGGTTCAAGCCCGGCCCGGCCAAAAACTGAAAAAAAAAAAGAAAGAAAGAAATGCACATTATTCTCAAGATTTTGCCTGTAACGTCAGGAAGTTAAATGGGAGAAGCCTATCCAGGGCCCCCACTTAGGCAGCCTGGGGCTAGATGCTCCTTCAAATTAAGATGTTAAGGATGGGGGAGGCCATGCCTGTAATCAGCCACTTTGGGAGGCTAAAGCAGTAGGATCACTTGAGGCCAGGAGTTCAAGACCAGCTTGTGCAGTAACTCCATCTCTACAAAAAATTTTAAAAATTAGCTGATTATGGTGGTGCACACCTGTAGTCCTGTACTCCGAAGGCTGAGGCAGAAGGAACACTGGAGTCCAGGAGTGAGGCTTCAGTGAGCTATGCTCACATCACTACATTAGCGAGACGTCGCTTTAAAAAAAACAATAAAGGAGAAAGAGTTGAAAGAGGATCTGCCAAGAGACTCCTAGAATTGATTAATACATTTAGTGGAGTCTCAAGTTACAAAATCAGTGTACACAAATCAGTAGTATTTCTATACACCAGTGATTTCCAACCCATATTTTGTGAGAGGATCTTAAGTGTGCCTCGAAAAAAAAAAAATTATTTTTTTTTTTTGTTGCAGTTTTTGGCTGGGGCTGGGTTTGAACCCACCACCTCAGGCATATGCAGCCGGTGTCCTACTCCTTCAAGCCACAGGCGCCTCCCTGCCTTGAAAATTTTTAAATATCATTAATTAAATTATTTTTGAAAAGTTCAAAGCAAGTAAGTATATTCTTTTTTACTATTTTTGTCAACATAATTTAAGCGTGCCATGAGATTCACTGTAGGTTCAAGTGTACCATGAGATAACAAAGGTTGAAAAACACTACTATGTACCAACAGTCAAGCTGAGAATCAAATCATAGACTCAGTAACAATAAAGACTCACAGTAACAATAAAGAAAATAAGGGCAGCGCCTGTGGCTCAGTGAGTAGGGCACTGACCCCATATGCCGAGGGTGGCGGATTCAAACCCAGCCCCGGCCAAACTGCAACAAAAAAATAGCCGGGCGTTGTGGCGGGCGCCTGTAGTCCCAGCTGCTCGGGAGGCTGAGGCAAGAGAATCGCGTAAGCCCAAGAGTTAAAGGTTGCTGTGAGCTGTGTGACGCCACAGCACTCTATCCGAGGGCGGTACAGTGAGACTCTGTCTCTACAAAAAAAAGAAAGAAAGAAAATAAAATACCTGGGAATATATTTAATCAAGGATGTAAAACCCTTTACGGGGAAAACTCTTGAGTTACTGAGGAACAAAATCACAGAGGATGTAAACCAGTGGAAAAAATATATCATACTCTTGATTGGCAGAATCAGCGTTGTTAAAATGTCTGTACTACCCATAGTGATCTACAGATTCAATGCAATTCCCGTTAGTGTACCAACTTTTTTTTTGAGACAGAGCGTCAAGCTTTCGCCCTGGGTAGAGTGCTATGGCATCACAACTCACAGCAACCTCTAACTCCTGGGCTCAAGCGATTCTCCTGCCTCCACCTCCCAAGTAGCTAGTACTACAGGTGCCTGCCACAGTGCCGGGCTATTTTTTGGTTGCAGTTGTCATTGTTTGGCGGGCCCGGGCTGTATTTAAACCCGCCAGCTCAGGTGTATGTGGCTGGCGCTTTAGCCGTTTGAGCCACCAACATCATTTTTTGCAAATCTAGCAAAAATAATTCTGTGCTTCATAGAATTAGAACTAGAAAGGAGCACAAATAGCCAAAGCAACCTTAAGCAAAAAAGGACAAACCAGGAGGCATCAGTTTACCAGACTTCAAGCTATGCTGCAAAACAACATGGCCCCGGCACAAGAACAGAGACATAGACCTGTGGATCAAAACAGAAAACCCAGATGCAAAGCCATCCTCATGTTGCCATCTCATCTTTGATACAGCAGCCCTTAACATACCACCGGGCAAAGAATTCTATTCAAAAAGAAAAGAATCCCTGTCCAGTTAGGGGGCATGCAGGGGAAATGAGAGATCTGAACCTGTCACCACTCAGCAAAGATTAATTCCTGATGGATAACAGACTTATACCTAAGATGTGAAACTATAAGAATTCTAGAAGAAACTGTTGGAAAAACTCTTAGTCATCAACTTAGGCAAAGAATTTATGAGGAAGACCTCAGAGGCAATAACAGCAACAACAATTAACAAATGGACCATGATTAAATTAAAAAGTTTCTGCAAAGCCCAGGAAATAATCAGTAGAACAAATAGAAAACCTACAGAATAGGAGAAAATACTTGCATGCTATCCATCTGACAAAGGGCTGATAACCAGAATCTACAAAGAACTCAAGCAAATCAGCAAGAAAAAGTCAAACCACCCCATAAAAAAGGTTAGTAAAAGACATGAACAGAATCTTTTCAAAAGAAGATAGTGGTAACTCTTATGGCTAATAAACATGAAAAGAATGCTCAGTGTCTCTAATCCTCAGGGAAATGCAAATCAAAACCACAATGAGGTATCACCTAACTTTAGTGACAATGGCATTTATCAGAAAATCATCCCAAAACAGCAGGTGCTGGCATGGATGTGGAAAGAAAAGAACACTTACACACTGTTTGTGGGACTGCAAACTAGTACAATCTCTATGGAAAGTTTAGGAGATGCCTCCAAAAAGTAAAAGTAGACTACCATTGGATCCAGCAATCCCTCTATTGAGTATTTACTCAAAGGAAAAGAAGTCATTTTTGAAAAGACACGTTTACTAGAATGTTTATTACAGCACAATTCCCAGTCACAAAGATGTGGGATCACCCCACACTCAGCCATAAAAAAAAATGGTTAATCTTTTGTAACAATGTGGATGGAACTGAAGACCGTCCTTTTAAGTAAAGTATTACAAGAATTGAAAAACAAGCATCTGTTTACTCACTATTAAATTGGAACTCATCCATCAACACCCATGTGTACATTTGGTAGTAAAACTCTACAGAAAGCAGGGAGGTGGGAGGGGTCAGAAGGGGAGGCCTGAATGGGTACAGTGCTCATTGGCTGGGGGAGGGGCGTGCTTAGGACTTTGACTCAACTGTACAAAAGCAATTCATGTAGGGTGGCGCCTATGGCTCAAAGGAGTAGGGCCCTGGCCCCATATGCCAAAGGTGGCAGGTTCAAACCCAGCACCAGCCAAAAAAAAAAAAGGCAATTCATGTAACCAAACATTTGTATCCATGGAACATTTCGAAATTGAAAAAAATAAAGAAGAGAATTGGCAGAGGAAGGGGGTCATCATCTGTATCAGGTCTTACCCAGATCCAAGAGGGTGTGACAGGGGCACTTGGCCTCAACCCTGTGCTCTCCACCCTCAGCAAAGCGCAAGAGGCAGGCCTGGGGCAGGAAGTGGGGAGGAAGTAGGTAAAGAGGGCCAGCAGGGAAAAGCAGGCCTTCTGGGTTCCTTCCTGGGTGTAGATCAAGCCTGGGCAGATCCCTTCTCTTCCGGGAGCTATAACTGTCTCTATAATTGTGCAAAGGAGGTGACAAAAGTGTCAGCCTCCTAGGTTCTTTGTGAGGGCTCAGGGGGGTAACCTTCAGGCTTGCCCATGTGGAGGAGTGGTGTCCCTGGAGGGACTCCCCTTTTACTACTCCTGTTACTGGTACTGGTCTCATGAGGTCAGAAGCCTTACAAGACTTCCTGTGTGACCCTGGAGTCTGGTCGACCTGCTTGCGGACTCCAGCCCACCACTTACTGCAGTGGTAGCCCTTGGCCAGTTCTTGGAACCCTTCAACCCTTGTCTTCCTTCCCTGCTGGGCTCCAGGGCTTACTGTCAGGCAACGGCATGCATGGTACTATTCCTGCAGGGTTGATGGTCCCCTCTGAAGGACCACTAGCACGTTTGCACTCTGAGCAACCTCTTGGGATTCCTCTTGTCTTACCCAGGCACTGAAGCATCAGAAGCAATTGTCAGATGTCTCCTGCTTTATGGAGCCAGACCCACCGCAGGACTAGGTCTGTGGGATGAAGCTGAAGTGCACACCTTTATAAAGAGCATAGGAGCCCCTGGGTTCATGTGCCACTTAGAGCCTCACATTTCAGGGGGCTGTGTGGACCACACACATCCTGTCCTGAAGCTGGCCCCACTGTGGTGTGGCTGTGCAGCACCAGAATGACTGTCAGCTTTCCTTATTCCTAGAGATGTGAGCTCTTTTGAATTTACCTTTGTTAGTTATTGAGCCTCAAAAAATAAAACTGTAACAGATACACATAAAAAGTGTCTACATTTATTTATCACTAGGCAGGAAGACATTGCTGTGTGTACATTCTGTCCTCCAAGTAGCAGTGAGATGATGGGGAAGAGGAGGCAGATGGCATTTGGAAGGTCAGGCCTTGAGAGAATTAAACCCTAACATTAGCCCAGGGAACCCCTTGTATGGCTACAGGTCACTTCTCCCCTGAGCATCAGGAATGGTGCTAATCGTGCACCCTCTTTGGAGAGGTGAGGAGTTAGTCATGTGACTTGTTTCTGTGTTTTAGAGTTCAAATGAGGGGTCTGGTAGAGAACGGTTTTGAGGAACAGAGCCAGGTTTGCTGTGAGGAGGTGGAAGGGGCCCGCCTATTGCTGAGCCCTCTAGGTGACAGTGGGCACACTACAATTACACTTTTCTGCGAACTTGTGGGCATTGGAGTCTGTGCTGAGACCACCCCCTAGGTGACTGTGGGCAAACTATAGTTATTTTAACTTTTCTGTGAACTTGTGGGTGCCGGTTGCTGTGGTGAGACCACCCCCTTGGTGACAGTGGGCACAGTACAGTTCCATTAACTTTTCTGTGAACTTATAGGCATTGGTTGCTATGCAGAATTAATTCCAGTGAGCTCAGTCATTTGTAACTTTTTCTTTCATATGGACCCCGAATTCAGATTGGTAGCAAACGCCATGATGTCAGACACTTCTGTTCTCTTATTACAATGGAAACAAAGTGACACAGTGTCACCCAAACACCTCAGACGCCCAGACTTCCCCATCTAAGACCTACTGGGGTTGGCCACTCTCCCCATGAACAGCAGACAGCTGGTGCGATGCTCGTAGACAAGGAACAGAAAGGGGCGGTCGACAGTGAAACGGACTTGGGTGGACAGCGGCATGAACCCCACGATGGTCACGGCGGCAGCTTGGGTGCCCTCCTCGTTCACTGTGATGGTGCCTTGGTGCTTGAACTGTTAGGAGAGGAAAGGTATCAGACTCCCAGGTTGGCACACAGAGGGGTAGAGCACGTGATGCAGTCCCTCTCACTCGGGGAAAGGCAAAAATCACAGCTGACCAGAACCATCCTTGAAAATTCATCACCTGCCAATGCAGCGGTCATGCCCAGAGGCCATCTGGTGTGACTGTAGAGTCACTTCCCTCTTGGCAGTGCCTGTGGTCTGAGGGCCTGGGGGGCTGTGACAGCTGTTGCAGCCCCAGCGCTTCCTCTTCCTGGGGTACACTTCATGGGGGGCTGGGTCTGTTGCACCATTTGGTCTCATTCTATTTTTGCTGAGTGTTTAGTATTGGTTTATTAACATAAATGTGTGTGTGGTGCAAGTCCTCTGTGGTCTTTGGCCAGGGCTGGATTTGAACCCGCCACCTCCTGCATATGGGACTGGCGCCCTACTCCTTGAGCCACAGGCGCCACCCAGTCCTCTGTGTTTTCAATGGGTCTTTCACAGTTGGGCCAGAGGGGTTGATTTTGTAGACTGTAGCCATGGTCCTCCTGGCCCTCAGACCAGAGGTACTGTCAAGAGGGAAGTGACTCTACATTCACACCACCTGTCTCCCCTCTCTGGTGTCGTCAGGAATGGGTCTCACTCGAAGGCTACTCGCTGCGGGCCTTGCCCACTAAGCACCTTCCAGACACAGTGTAGATAGGCACCTACCCAGCCCGGTGCAGGAGAGCAGACTTGGCACCCTAGCCTGAAGGTCAGACTGGGGGTGGGCAGGACAGATCGGGCTGTGCTGAGTGTGACCCAGGGAGGGGGGCAGGGCAGAGCAGGAGCAGTTACCAGGTCAATGGTGATCCTTTCTTCTGAGATGCCTGACATGTTGCCATTTTTGTCAAACAGCGCCATAACCCCCATCGACTTCAGGGGCTCCACCAGGTTGTAGTTCTTCTCCAGCTTGAATTTTGGCAGAAGTACCTCTCGAGTTCTAGTCAGGGAAGGAAAAGGGGCCCAGATTTATTGAACTTTGGGTTATGAAAAAAATCATACTTTTTTCCTTTAAAGCTCCACAGCCCAGCCCCCTGAATTGCATTTGCCTCAGAATTGATACAGCACTTTAAAGTTTATCTCCCAGGACTGTCTGCTGAGGATTTTGGAAATCCCTTCCCATTGCAGTTCTGGTTACTGACCATTGAGATGTTTTTACTGTTGTGTAGTTTTTTCCTTGAGACTGATTCGTCTCCTGTCTTTGAGATCAGCAGCAGAACTTTTAGTAATTTGTGTTTTGAGAAGGTATCTGAAATAATACTTCATTTCTGATTTTAGGTATTTCTTATTCTGTTAATTAAGAAGTTGAGGGCAGCACCTGTGGCTCAAGGAGTAGGGTGCCGGTCCCATATGCCGGAGGTGGCGGGTTCAAACCTAGCCCCGGCCAAAAACCACAAAAAAAAAAAAAAAAGTTGAATAACTGGCTCAGCGCCTGTAGCACAGTGGTTATAGCACCAACATCATACACCGAGGCTGACAGGTTCAAACCTGGCCCGGGCCACCCAGACAACAACCACAACTACAACAAAAAAAATAGCTGGGCGTTGTGGCGGGTGCCTGTAGTCTCAGCTATGTGGGAGGCTGAGGCAAGAGAATCCCTTTAAGCCCAAGAGTTTGAGGTTACTGTGAGCTATGACACCATGGCACTCTACCAAGGGTGACATAATGAGACCCTGGCTCAAAAAAAAAGAAGTTGAATAACTGATCAATGTACTTACTAAAAGAACGTCTTATCTCTGTGCCAGACAGCACTGAACCTCCTTCGGCCTTGCCTTGACACATGCAATCCCTAACAGGTGAGCAGTAGCAGTAGTACCATGGGCCAGTCTGGCACTTTGGAAAATAAAGGTGTAAGACGCAGTTCTTCTCAGGAGCCTGCTTTCCTTCTGGCAAGCTGATACTCACTTATGTGAAAGGGTGAAAATGGAAAGATGGTGCCTTACTATCTGAATGACAAGAGCAGGTCTGGCTCTAGAGGAGGGGGTATTCTTGTGGCTGAGACTTGGGAAGGGAGGGTGGGGTTCTGCCTGAGCAGAAGCAGGTGGGAAGTCTCAGTGGGGCTTGCTGGAAGGGCCAGGAAGCTGGGCCATCCCCTGAGAAGAAGGGATGGAAATAGTGTTTCAGGAACTCTGATCTGGACTGGTGCTAAGGAATGGAACAGGCAGGCCAGTTAGGCCTCCCTGGAGTGGATGAAGGTCCCAGGCAGGGAGGTTCAGAAGGAGGCAGCTACGGAAGGCGACTGGCTACCTGGGCAGTACCTTCCTCTAAACCTACTTCTCTCAGTTCTGTTGCATTTGGGTTCTTGTCCTATAAGGTGACCAAGACCAGATTGGGTTTTTCGTACGTGGGTCACTACGAAAGTTCTGAGACAGTATTGTGGTCTATTATTTCACTTCTGAGAAACACAGTCATCAGTGTCCTTTCTGATTCACCCATGCAAGTTTCAATTTGCTTGGCTTATCGATATTGCCAGGAGTTTCATTTGTTTCCATCCATGCAGATTTTGTGTTTATTGATTTTTGTATATGTCAAAGCTTTCATAATGACCCATGTATGAACCTAACCAGTATCCAGTAATATAGAAATAAGACATCTCTTTTCTTTCTGCTGATCCAGCCATAATTTTGGTAAACTTTTAAAGCTTTCCGTTTTAACTAGGGATTAATGAAAATATGAATGAGGCATCCTCCGTAGGTTAAGAGGACCTTTGATTTCCCTGGGTTGGGAGCCAGTCCTTGTTGAATGTCTCCTAGGGTCCAGGCACTGGAAGGGATGCACTGGGATGCTCAGTTGCTTGTTGTATTAATTCAGTTGCTTGTTGTATTAATTTCTCACAGCAAATCTAGCAGAAGTAATGGAATTACCTCCATTACAGCCTACTCAGAGTAAAAACCAAACACATAGCAGAGCTAGGGTTGTCTCCAAGCTGATCCTAAGCCACCTGTGTCTGACCCCTGAGACTGCCCTGTGGGGAGCAGATGTGCTGCTTACAAGTGTTCTCTGATCGCCTCTCACCAAGCAAGGAATTGGGGCTGAACAAACAGTGGCCTTGTATGGCAGTTCTTGGGTAGTTACTCATACTTCTCCCTTTCTCTTCAAATGACCAGAGTTCTAATATTCCTGGACACCCCCAGCCTCCAAGAGCTCAGAATAGCAAACACACCCTGAAGTACCTGTTTGTCATGCTTTTTTGCCATCTTTCCACCACCTGGGGCGTCAGCTGGGCTTCAAGGGTCTTCATCCCAGACAGCTTGTGCGGGACCACAATGAGCATGCTGATGCCCCCCACGTACTCCAGCTGGAGGACGTCACAGTCTAGCTCCTGGTCATTTGCTGCAAGGAAGTTCCCTTTGGTTTGCATCATGGGAACCTTGACCACCTCTCGCTCATTCAGCCGGAAGTTGTGGTTGTGTGTCATCTCCACTGGGAATTTATTCACCCAGGATCCTGTAACATCCACAGGGACAGGTTCTTATTAGGGTAGTGGTCCTCACCCTTGAGTATGCCTCTAAGTCCCTTTAAGGGCCCACCCCCACTGTGTCTGATTCCCAAGGTCTGGCTTGGGCTGTCAATTTGCATTTCTTCTGAAAGGTTAAAAGGAGAGGTTAAATGGACTGGAGTGGACGCTGGGCTGACCCTAGCCAGTTGTGTGACCCTGGTGAGACTCCTGGCTTGCCTAGGCCTCTGCTTCTTCATCTGTTAGTGGAGAAGCTTTGCACTCCTTTGAGCTGTTTTGATGCTGTGACCCTGTAGTGACCAGCAAGACACGTGGGTGATGTGATGTTGCCTCGGGACCTTCCCTGAGGATTTGGGCTCAGTAGTTTGTATCCAGAAGTAAGCCCATGCCTGTTTTATCTCTGAAATGCTGGTAACTAATAATGATGGGGACCAGCAGTTGAGCACTAGCTGTGTGCCAGGCATTCTTTTAAACACCTTTCCTATATCTCATTTCTGCTCCTAGCAGCATATGAAGTGTGTGCCTTTTGTACGATCCCCATTCTACAGGCGAGGAAATGGAGGCTCAAAACAGTGAAGTAACTTGTTCAAAGTTTCCAGCTGGTGGGTAGAGCATCTGGGATGAATAGAGCAGGAGACCTTGGGAGGAGGCTCAAATATCAGGCGGCAGCTGGGCTCCCTTCTCCCTGAGTCTGCCTCTCCCAGGGCTTCTCAACCTCAGCACTGTTGACATTTGGGCTGGTTAATTCTCTGGGGTGAGGGGACTGCCCTGGGCATTGTAGGTCACTTAGCAGCACTCCTGGCCTCTCCCCACCCCATGCCAGTGGTGCTTCCTAGCTTCCCAGTTGTGACGATCACAAACATCTTCAGGCCTTTGCCCTGGGGACAAGCTTGCCCCAGTAGGAATCTCTGCTCTTCCCAGTTCCGATGGAGCTGACACATGTCTTCTGGAGTTCTTTCCTTCTTACTTCCTCCTGAAGTTCATCCTTTATTTTTATGGTGCTTTGCAAAGTGATGTGAATGTTCAAAATTGAAATTAAGTTAGTAGTGAAGACTTGGGACCTGGAAATTAAAATAACACTTCAGATGTACTTCTTCCTTGAGGAGTGTTGGTGAAGGACTGGGCACTTCCAGCTTTTACTCCTCCTGATTCCCAGCATTAAGTTTAGTGACCAGGGGAAGGAACTTATGTCTGCCCCTTTCACACTGCAGTGTGAGGCAGGTTGCAGTGTTCAGGAGCTTGTAAACTGGCAGTGCCTGGCCCTTTCTCCACCCTCATGCTGTAGGGATAGCTCGTTGGGTTTCTTCACCTGCCCCTGAAGTAGCTGGGATGAATAGAGCAGGAGGCCACACTAGGAGGGTGTCCTGGTGTCCCTAGGGGCAGTGATAGTCTGCTAGGACTGAGGACTTCCAAAATGTTGCCACACTAAGTGTTGTGTCACTGTCTCTTGAAGTTCTCCCCACAGCCCTGTTGGAGTAGGTTTTCCCTCCATGATAAGATAAGGAGACTGAGTCACAGAGACATTGAATGAATTCCCTGAGGTCACACGAATGAGAAGTGGTAAAGCCCAGATTTACACTGCTGTTTGCTCAGCTCTAAAACTTGTACTTAATGAGGAGTGGTGAAAGGGTATGTGTGTGTTCATCATGTGTACATCCTGTATGTGTGTATTACAGCCTAGAAGAACTCAGCCTTTAATTCTACCCATGAGAACCCAGCCTTGTGCCTGCCTTTGGGGTGGAACCCTGGAAGTCAGATCTCAGCACCCCAGGCCTGGCCTCTTCAGTGCCTCTGGCCTATCTGGCAGAATGCCTGCCTTATAGAGTGGCACGGAGCAGGTCGGGCACGGTGGCTCTGGCCCAGCCAAAAGTCAGGTGAGATCCTCTGACCTTAGCATCATGGGCTGCTGTGAAACTGTGCTGGGGCTAACAGGAGGCGCTGGACCCTCAGACCTTGGGGACTGCTCCTTGCTGGTACCTGGTAGCCCTTGGTGATAAAGAGAAGTAGTTGTGTGTCTTGGCAATTAGTGCTAAACTCTCACGTCTGCACCTTAGCACTCTCAGCTTAGAGATTGAAGTAAAGATTTCTGCCGTCAGGTCCCAGTGAGGGCATTTTAAAAGATAGGTCTGGATTTTACAAATCTATACTCATTCATTCCCAGGTTTCCAGGGGTCCTCAGTGTTATATGTATATGTGTATGTGGTGGTGGTGGGGGGGGTCCTCCTCCTTAAAATGTGCTCTTGTGCCTGGCCCAGAGCTGTTGCTCAAGAAATAGTAGTATTGACTTGGAGCCTGTAGCTCAGTGGCTAAGGGCACCAGCCACATATACTGGAGCTGGCAGGTTCGAATCCAGCCTAAGGCCTGCCAAACAGCAATGAGAAATACAACCAAAAAATAGCCAGGCGTTGTGGCAGGTGCCTGTAATCCCAGCTACTTGGGAGACTGAGGCAAGAGAATCCCTGAAGCCCAAGAGTTTGAGATTGCTGTGAGCTGTGACACCACGGCATTCTCCCCAGGGCAACATAGTGAGACTCTGTCTCAAAAAAAAAAAGAGAAAGAAATAGTAGTGTTATTTCCCCACTTCCACCACCTATTTGTGCAAAAGTATCCTGAAAAGCAGTCTTAGAGTGTTAATATCAGGTACTCAAGCTGAACATTTCTGGGTACATTTCTGTAGCATTTTGGCCACATTCCTGCTTACTGATAGTTGGGAAAGGAAATGAAAAAACTCAAAGCCGTGCTGGGCAAATGTTAAAAAGGGTTTTGCATTGTTCCTTCCAATTTAACAAATCACTAGCACTGGCTGTGTGCCCTTGGAGTATCCTTTCACTTCTCCGTGCCTTGGGGGTTTTCACTTCTCCGTGCCTTGGGGGTTTCGTCTGTAAAATAGGGACACTTAACTACGGCCTCACACGGTTGTGGTAAGGATTCACCGAGTATAAAGCATGGAGTTAGGGCTCAGTGAAGGGCGGCTGCTGTGCCACCTCAGCATAGCCTGCCCTGTCCCTGAGTCTACCTTGTCCTGGCTAAACTACAGCTAGAATACAGGTCCTGGCGTCAGCGTACCCATGTGCTAAAAGAGTATGTTGTGAGTTTTCTTTGAGACACAGAAGGTTATTTCTTACCCTTGAAGTAGATGCAGTTCAGAATCATCATCTGTGTTGCAGGGTCTATATTCTCCAGAGCATCTTTTATGAGGCCCTTGGTGAGTTTTAGGATGTGGTTGTTGGTTTTTGATATGAAGGCAGGATCTGAGAAGTCAGCTGCCTGGGCCTCAGCAAAGTAATACTCTCTTACTTTAGCTTTGAAATCATCCAGGATTGGAAACTGCTTCTGGACGTAGAGGTCATTGACTGACCGCAAAGTGTACCCAAAATTCCTCCTGAATAGGCGATGAGTCAGCTTACGGAAGAGATTGTGGATGGTCAGGATCTCATACTTGCTGCTGGCATTAACAAAGTCTTTGAAATGCAGGATTGAGTGCACTTGGTCATGGGTCTCTCCCCGCAGGCCCAGGGAAATCATGCCCATGGCAGTAGAAATGCCAACTGGCGCGATGAAGACGTTATTGGAAGTGCCGGCCTGGTCCTTCAGCGCTCGGTAAAGGTTGAAGGCAAACTTGGCGTTTAGGATGTTAAGACGCTGGATGCGGCTCTTGCCCTGGAAAAGCTGGAGTATGTTCCCTGCACTCGCTTCTAAGTCTGTTGGGGAGACCTGCAGGCTGTCTATGATGTCGATGTAGTCATCGTCCTCACTGAGTATCTTCTCCAGGTCCAGATAGTCATCGTCCTCCTCCCCCTCGGGAATCCAGTCATTGGTGACTGTGTTTTCCCTGTGGAAGTCAGCAGGGAGAAGGGGCGTACTCAAGGTTTTGTTATTTAACTGCTCTGCGGGGATCTGGGCATCCACAGACTTATAAGTTTCTCCTCCCTTCTCAAGCTGATCCAGCAGACCTTTGTTCTCCCCACACACAGATGTTATGATGAGGGAAACCAGAAGGGGGTGAAACGGGTGTTTCATCTTGGCAGAGCTAGAACTGGAAGAGAAAACAGACCACATGGTGAAAAGCAGCCTGGCGGGCCTACCCCGCTGCAGCCTGCGAGGCACGTTCCCTGTGGCTTTCACACAGGAATGTGCCCTCGCAGCACCAGTTCCTGTTTTAGGGTTATGGACTTTAAGAGAATCTGATAAAGATAAACAGATACCTAACATTTCGTGTGGGCTTCATAAACCTCTCTGAAGGATTCATGTAAACCTTCTTTAAAGGTTTACAAAACTAATCTTCTAGACTCCTAGGGGTTCCGGGTTTTTTTTTTTTTTTAATTGAGGCAGAGTCTCACTTTGTCACCTTCTATAGAGTGCTATAATGTCACAGCTCATAGCAACCTCAAACTCTTGGACTTAAGCTATTCTCTTGCCTCAGTCTCCCAAGTAGCTGGGACTATAGGCACCCTACACAATGCCCGGCTATTTTTTTTTTGGCTGGGGCGGGGTATGAACCCACCACCTCTGGCATATGGGGCCAACGCCCTACTCCTTGAGCCATAGGCGCCGCCCTCGGCTATTTTTTTTGTTGCAGTTGTCATTACTGTTTAGCAGGCCCTGGCCAGGCTCAAACCCGCCAGCCTCTATGTATGTGGCTGGCGCCCTACGCACTGAGCTAAGGGGATGGGGAGGGAGTTATTTCTAAGTTATTCACTAAACCTTGTCTCCCACCTCCAGATAGCATATTATGCACTGTTGGCACAAAAGTCCACCCAGGGGGCCAAGGGTACAGGCCAGTCAAGGGATAGATATTCAATGACCTGAGGGCTCCTGGTCAGGTACAGCAGCTCACATCAAGACAGGAGGATAGCTTGAGCTCTGGAGTTCAGAACCAGCCTGAATAAAAGTGAGACCCTTGTCTCTACCAAAAAATAGAAAAATTAGCTAGGTGTCATGGTACATGCCTGTAGTCCCAGCTACTCAGGAGTCTGAGGCAGGAGGATCACCTGAACCCAGGAGTTTGAGCTTGTAGTGAGCTGTGATGACGCCACTCTACCTTCTACCTGGGACGATGGAGCGAGACTGTGTCTCAAAAAAAGTGAGCGCTTCCAAAATAGCCCTGCCAGAGCATATGGGGGTACACAAAGGTTGTGGCCCCATCCTGTATGGTACGAATAGGGGTACTCAGAGAGTTGGGAACATGTCCTTAAGAGGTACAGCATGGGGTGGTCCTGTGGCTCAGGAGGTAGGGCGCCAGCCCCATATACCAAGGGTGGCAGATTTGAGCCCAGCCCCAGTCAAATTGCAACAGAAAATAGCTGGGCGTTGTGGCAGGTGCCTGTAGCCCCAGCTACTCAGGAGGCTGAGGCAAGAGAATCGCCTAAGCGCAGGAGTTGGAGGTTGCTGTGAGCTGTGATGCCACAGCGCTCTACCGAGAGCAATAAAGTGAGACTCTGTCTCTTAAAAAAAGAAAAAGAGGTACAGCATGGTAAGCACCTGGGGCTGGTGGCTGGAGTCTACGACTGGAAGGGAACATCCAATGGAAGAACTCAACCCTTCCTGTGCAACCCATGCTACTCCCCCTGTGTGTGGAAATGCTGTTGAAAATGTAGTTGGGCCAGGCTGGACACAAAGATATGCTAAAGGTAATTTGATATTTGTATTGTCATTTGGGGATGTTTAATTTGCATAAGACTTTCAACTTGGGCTCAGCACAGTGGTTACAACACCAGCCACATACACTGAGGCTGGCTGTTCAAACCTAGCCCGGGCCAGCTAAGCAACAATGACAACTGCAACAGAAAAATAGCAGGGCATTGTGGCAGTTGCCTATAGTCCCAGCTACTTGGGAGGCTGAGGCAAAACAATTGCTTAAGCCCCAGAGTTTGAGGTTGCTGTGAGCTGTGATGCCACGGCACTACAGAGGGCGACATAGTGAGACTGTCTCAAAAAAAAAAAAAAAAGGCTTGTATCTTGTCTAATGCTGTCGCGTACACACACACACACACACACACCCGCCTCCTAAGATGTAACTGGTGGTGGCAAGAAGCTTAGGGCACATAATTGCTGCAAGGCACACTTTCTCCTGTGTCTGTTAGACCGGGCTCCGGCTTCTGTCAGCAGGAACAAATCTTTCCTAATTGTTGCATCCTACGTGGAGTTAGGAACAGTCTCACCAAGGCACGTAAAGTCTGCACAAGAGATGTCAGATAGCTCTTACTCAAGACCTGAGGGCCACTCCCTTTATTTGAATAAAGCAAGGTAAGTTTTCAACACATAGACCTTGTGGTAAGCCTGCTTTCCTTCCTCCAAGGAAGATTTGACTCTGCTTGTGGGATCCATTTTGGCCGTCCAGTGGCTTTGTCTTTCTCTTGCCAATTATTGATTATTAACTTCCTGGTTATTACCTGCATCCTGGGTAGACGAGCTATTATTTGATGCTTCCACGTCTCACCAGAACAGTGGCCATAGGTGCTTATAATCTGACCCAGCCATCTAGTACATGATCCCAACTTCTCATCACCTCAGAAGGACCTGTGTTTTGTTAAGTTTGATGTGTACCTGTAGACTATTTCCTATTAAATAGTTGCGGGCCAGACTCTCTGCTACCAGACTAGTCTGCTACCAGGCTAGGCCAGATGAGGGTTACTGGCTCCTGTTAAGAAAATATTTGAACTTGATAGGCCTGAAGATGGGTAGACTCCACTTGGAATTCCCTCAGTTTTGTAATAGCAATGACTTTATAGTAAACTGCCAGGTGCTGCACAAGGCACTTTGTGTAACTTAGCTTCATCCTTCTAGCATGTACATGTCATGAGATTTGAGTCTTTAATCACTGTTGCTAACGAGAGGCAGTAGCTATATTTGAACCAAGTCAGATGAGCCTCCCAGCCGCCCGTTGTTTGCCTAGGTGCACCAGGACATTCCCTTACTGCTTAGGCTTGGGGAGCAGCTTCCTGCTTACATTCCCTGCTGTCAGCCTCCCTCCTGAGGGTCTTTCTTCTACAGTACTATTAAAATAATCAGAGCTGAAAGACTTCTGAACTGCATGTTTTGGAGAGGACAGTTCTCATAGTTTCTGACTTTGAAGAAATTGTTCCCTTTGATCCTCCCTTGCAGCACCTCTTAGGGGCTACAGTGCCACATGGAGTCTGCCAGTGTGAAGCAATTTCTAGAAACAATTTCTAATGTGTGTGGCTGTGAACAGAACTGGGCCTAGATTCCAAATAGAATCAGGCAGGGTGACAATGGTATATACTTTAAATAAAGTTAGAAGAGAAGAAAGTAAGCAACTTGCTCCTTGTTCAACTGCGCTTAAAAGCGTCCTTCCTTCTCAGATAAAAATACGGTTAAAGAACAGAACAAAACGCAGTTTGAATAAGTAGGGGTTCAGGAATGACTCTGAGGCCAGATACGAAAACAGGGAGCAGGCATTCAAGTTGTCCTGCTATTCATAAAGAGTATTTGGTAATAACTTCTTATACTCTGTTCCTATGTTATATGATGAAAAGCCGAGAATAGTTTTTGTATGCTCTTATCAGAGGAAGGAGAAAATATTTTAATTTTCTGTGGATTGAAATTATGGATCTAAGCGGTAGATCGTCCTATTGTTTCGCTGTTTATAATGGTATAATGCAAATTGTAGAAGATATTTAAAAACTGTTACTAGGTTATGATTAAGTCCAGATTACTATCTCATTCAATCCAAGGAAGAGCACAGACTTGTTAAAAAAAAAAAATTTTTTTTTTTTTAATTATAAAAGGGAAAAATCATTCAAAAGTTTGTTTTTTCTGGAAACTTCATACAGCACTTTTTTGCTGATTGCAGAGAGCTGGTGGCCTTCTCAGTTGTGGCTCAGAACGTAACACCCGAAAATCTGTATATCATCTTGTCTTTAGGCCCAAACAGAGCAGGTGGAATGGGTGAAAAGTAAACTGAAGTTTGATTTTTTGAAATAACTTCAAACCTACAGAAAAATTGAAGGACTGTGTAGTAGAACAACTCCTATATTCGCTAAACCCAGATCCACCAAGTATTTACATTTCAGAATATTTCACTTTATCATTTTCCGTGTCCATACACACATGTATATGTATGTACACACGCAGACACGCACATACACATTATTTTTTTTCTGGACCATTTTAGAGCAGGTCTGTTATATTCCCAATCTTGGGGGAAAATGCTCTTAGAGCAAGCATCTTCTCATACAGAAGCACAGGACAGTTCTCTAATTTGAATAATTTAACGCAGGTACAATAGTTAGATCCGTCTGTTCCACAGTTCCTATTCCAATTTGTCAGTCGTTCCACGAGTGTGACTGACAGAATTTTATAATAGATTGAAATACAAAAACATTTTTCTACTTGTAAAAGTGTAAACGAACCAGTTGCCCCTGTCTGTACACCACAAATGAGAATTTATAATCAGCAGAAATATTAGAAACCAAACTTACCTCTGTGCTTCTGAGAAGTGGTGTTGCAAAGATGAAATCAGCCAAGGTCACTAATGGGGTTTAGATGTGAACTTTGGTGCTGGACTGTTGTGTATTTTCCAAAGTAAATATGTCCCAATCCAAACATCAGGCAATTAGCTTGGTCAGCACAAACTCCCTCCACAGTGTCTTTGCTCACTGTTGAGTGATTCATGACTCCTCAACTCCGGTACTTACAAAGCTGATTTTTGTTGTTGCTGTTCTCATTGTTGTTCTGAGACAGAGTCTTACTCCGTCGCCCTGGCGTCATGGCTTACAGCATCCTCAAATGCTTGGGCTCAAGCGATTCACCCGCCACAACGTCTGGCTAGTTTTTGTATTTTTGGTAAAGACAGTGTCTTATTCTTGCTCAGGCTGGTCTTAAACTCCTAAGCTCAAGCAATCTACTTGCCTCAGCCTTCCAAAGTGATAGGATTACAGGTGTGAGCCGCTGCACCTTGACATAGCTGATGTTTTGAATGTATGATGGGCATTGTGTTGCCATGCATGCACAACCTTAGTGCATGAACACCGTTGCCAAAGTCACTGCTTAACCAAGGCTTTCTGCAGAGTTCTGGGAGCCAGGTTCATCAGGGGTGGTTCCAAATTTCCCTGAAAGTAAAGGCCACATACCCATCTCCAACTGTCATCTCCTGGGATGATTTTGTCTTCACCCTGGTCTCCAGGGCTGACCTGGCTGGTTTGGCTACTAGGCAGCTGTTCCCACCCTCCTGAGCTTTATTCCTCAGTGAAAAATGTAGTGGGGAGAGTGAGATTAGAGGTTATAGAATAAGGAGATTACGGCCTTGGCTCTTCTTCAGTCAGGAGTCAGAATACACAGCTCAGCTCCTGTCCACTGTAGGACATACGGACTAACACTGAGCAGTGCTTCCCAAACTCAGGGCCACAGAGGCAGTCACGGAGATCTGTGGTGCTATGTTGATTTTTTTGTTTTTTGGTTTTGGGTTTTTTTTTTTTTTTTTTTTTTTGAGACAGAGCCTCAAGCTGTCACCCTGGGTCGAGTGCTGTGACATCACAGCTCGCAGCAACCTCCAACTCCTGGGCTTAAGCCATTCTCCTGCCTCCACTTCCCAAGTAGCTGGGACTACAGGCACCTGCCACAACGCCTGGCTGTTTTTTGATTGCAGCCGTCATTGTCCAGTGGACCCAGGGTGGATTCAAACCCGCCAGCTCAGGTGTATATGGCTGGCGTCTTAGCCGCTAGAGTCACAGGCGCCGAGCTTATGTTGATTTTTTTTAATTTTGTGATCTAAAAAGTTGTTAAAAGAAAATTTTGGATGTTTTGGAAGACCAGCTTATCACATAGCACTACTGTTTGATTTTGGTGCCCAAGTATGTTGGGAGCGTCAGCACCCACAGTCTACCAGAAGGGAGAGTATGACTCAGACAGAATCTGCAGGAGTGGGAGGGACCTCCGGGGGGGTCTGGGCATCTCTCTGTTTAAGAAAGTCTGGTATGGGGCGGTGCCTGTGGCTCAGTGAGTAGGGCACGGGCTCCATATACCGAGGGTAGAGGGTTTAAACCCCACCCCGGCCAAACTGCTGTGTCTTTAAAAAAAAAGTCTGGTGTGGGCCAGGCGAGGTGGCTCACTCCTGTAATCCCAGTGTTCTGGGAGGCTGAGGCAGGTTTGAGACCAGCCTGAGCAAGAGTGAGACCTCGTTTCTAAAAATGGCTGGGTGTTGTGGCGGGCACCTGTAGTCCCAGCTACTTGGGTGGTTGAGGCAAGAGAATTGCTTGAGCCCAAGAGTTTGAAGTTTCTGTGAGCTATGATGCAACAGCACTTTACAGAGGGTGACAAAGTGAAACTCTGTTTCCAAAAAAAAAAAAAGTCTGGTTGGTGTGTAAAGGGCCCTTGTGTTTAGGACAAGGACAATGGTTGAGTTTGAGTTGGGCTGTAGCTTTGGTTACAGCTGTTTTTATTTATTTATTTATTTTATTTATTTTTTTTTTTGTAGAGACAGAGTTTCACTTTATGGCGCTAGGTAGAATGCCATGGCATTACACAGCTCACAGCAACCTCCAACTCCTGGGCTTAAGCAATTCTCTTGCCTCAGCCTCCCAAGTAGCTGGGACTACAGGTGCCCGCCACAACACCCGGCTATTTGTTTTTTTGAGAGTCTCACTATGTCACCCTTGATAGAGTGCTGTGACATCACAGCTCACAGCAACCACAAATTCTTGGGCTTAGGCAATTCTCCCGCCACAGGCACCCAAGTACTCCCAAGGCTTCCAGGACTACAGGTGCCCACCACGACACCTGGCTATTTTTTGGTTGTAGTTGTTGTTTGGCAGGCCTGGGCTGGGTTCAAACCCACCAGCTCTGGCGTATGTGGCTGGTGCCCTAGCCCCTGAACTATAGGCGGCAAGCCAGAGCTGTTTTTGTTTGTTTGGGGGTTTTTTTGTTTTTTGTTTTTTTGTTTTTGGCCAGGGCTAGGCTTGAACCTGCCACCTCCGGCATATGGGACCAGTGCCCTACTCCTTGAGCCACAGGAGCCGCCCAAGAGCTGTTTTTATTTTTATTTTTATTTATTTATTTTTGAGACAGAGACTCACTATGTCACCCTTTGGTAGAGTGCTGTGGCGTCACAGCTCATAGCAACCTCAAACTCCTGGGCTTAAGCGATTCTCTTGCCTCAGCCTCCCATGTAGCTGGGACTACAGGCGCCCGCCACAACACCCAGCTATTTTTTTTTAATTGCAGTTGTCATTGTTGTTTTTTAGTTGGCCTGGGTTGGGTTTGAACCCACCACCCTTGGTGTATGTGACTGGTGCCGTAACCACTGTGCTACGGGTTCCAAACTTAGGCTGTTTTTTTTTTTTATTTTTTTTTATTTTTATTTTTTTTTGTAGAGACAGAGTCTCACTTTATGGCCCTCGGTAGAGTGCCGTGGCCTCACACAGCTCACAGCAACCTCCAACTCCTGGGCTTAAGCGATTCTCTTGCCTCAGCCTCCCGAGTAGCTGGGACTACAGGCGCCCGCCACAACGCCCGGCTATTTTTTGGTTGCAGTTTGGCCGGGGCAGGGTTTGAACCCGCCACCCTCGGTATATGGGGCCGGCGTCCTACCGACTGAGCCACAGGCGCCGCCCCAAACTTAGGCTGTTTTTAAAGAGCCTGTATCTGTCCTACTCAACACTGAGTCTTCAGCATGGCGCCGTCACCTCAGAAGTGTCTGGGCTTCTCCTCAGGGCCTCCTGAGCCCACAACACCTGCTCCAGGCGAGCTCCTTGTTCTCTGTCTGGTGATCACATGTGTTGAGCCCAGTGAGCCTTAGTGCTTGCTGTTATTCCTGCATGGGGCACCTGTCTCCGACAGCACAGGGCCACTGCTCTCACTGTTTGCCCTCAACTCCTCTGGGGCCCACACTGGCCACCCTAGCTGAAATCACAGCTGTTGCCTTTGGCTCTCAGTCTACTCTTCTTTAAAACAAGGGTGATGCTTACATCTGGTGTAATGAGGTGATGAGTTCCTGGGAAGCACATGGAGTGGTGCTGGGCCCGTGGAAGATGCCCAGGACGCGTGAGCCTTTCCTGTCCCAGTGCACGTGCACAGAGGCCATCTGGAGGCAGTGTTCCTCTTCTACTCTGGAAACTTCTTTGTTAGAATTCTTTTTTTTTCTATGAATATATATTACTTTGGTTTGTTTTTTTTTTAATTATTTTTTTTTAGTTTTTTTTGAGACAGTGTCTTGCTCTGTCACTCAGGTTAGAGAGCAGTGGCATTATTGTAGTTCACAGCAAACTCAAACTCTGGGGTTCAAGGGATCCTCTTGCTGCAGCCTCGCCACAGGCCCCTGCCACAATACCCGGCTATTTTTTTTTTTTTTTTTTTTGGAGAGACAATCACTGTTGCCCAGACTGGTCTCTAACTCTTAGCCTCAAGTGATCCTCCCATCTCTGCTGCCCAAAGTTTAAGGATTACAGGTACGAGCCACTGAGCCTATTCTACTTTTGTTATTTTTTAAAGCCAGGGGCCTCTGGTATTCCTATACAACTAGATTTCTCATCACCTAAGCCACTTATGAAGAAATGGCTTTCAGTTCAGCATCTCTAGCTTGGTAAGTAGGATGCTGGCCATGTACACCAGAGTTGGTGGGTTCAAACTCAGCCTGGGCCTGCTAAACAACAACAACACCTGCAATCGAAAAATAGCTGGGTGTTGTGGCAGGCACCTATAGTCCCAGCTACTTGGGTGGCTCAGGCAAGAGAATCGCATAAGTCCAAGAGTTTGAGGTTGCTGTGAGCTATGATGTTGGGCACTCTATGGAAGGCGACATAGACTCTGTCTCCAAAAAAAAAAAAGAGGTGGCGCCAGCCGCGCAGATGGCAGGGTGCCAGCCACATACACGTAGGGTGGCAGGTTTGAACATGACCCAGGCCTGCTAAGCAATAATGACAACTGCAACCCAAAAAATAGCCGGGCATTATGGCAGGCACCGGTAGTCCCAGCTACTTGGAAGGCTGAGTCAAGAGAATCGCTTTAGCACAAGAGTTTGAGGTTGCTATGAGCTGTGACGCCACGGAACTCTACAAAGGACGACAGCTTGAGACTCGGTCTGAAAAAAAAAAGAAAGAAAGAAAAAAAAAGAAAAATGGCTTTCAACCTTTAACACTGACATTTTTTGATCTGTTCCCCATTTTAAAGGTAACAGATTGTACGTGGTTTCAGCCCCCACTGCACAGCAGTACCTCCTGTCACACACCACTCCTTTGTTTTTGTTCCAGTTTCAAAGCTTGCCTCTTGGTTAGAAATTTTTTCCAACTTTTTAATCTGAAACTTTTAAATATACAGAGAAATTGAAAGAATTAAGTAGTGAACATTCATATACCAATCCCTAGAAAGAACAGGTAACATTTTGCCATATCTTCTTAATTACATATGAGGGGGCTAGTTCCTGGGATATTCAGAAGGGCACTTCAGCCCTATGGCTCTGGAGCCTGTGTCTCCTCAGTGTAAGGGCCCTTGCCCTGCACTGCACCACCACACTCCCAGGAAACAGTCATAGGCCAGTCAGATGCACTGTCCAAGCCAGACTTCTCTGTGACTTCATAATGTCTTTAAGAGTTTCATTTTTTAATTTATTTTTTAAGAGACAGAGTCTCACTACATCAGTAGAGTGCCGTGGCGTCACAGCTCACAACAACCTCAAACTCTTGGGCTTAAGTGATTTTCTTGCCTCAGCTTTCCGAGTAGCTGTGATTACAGGCACCTGCCACAATGCCTGGCTATTTTTTCGTTATGGTTGTCATTGTTATTTTTCAGGCCAAGGCTGGGCTAGAACCCGCCCATTTCCATTCTCTCTCTCTTTTTTTTTGAGACAGAGTGTTGCTATGTCACCCTCGGTAGAGTGCTGTGGCATCACAGCTCACAGCAACCTCAAACTCTTGGGCTTGAGTGATTCTCTTGCCTCAGCCTCCCAAGTAGCTGGGACTACAGGCACCCGCCACATCGCCCAGCTAATTTTTGGTTGGAGTTGTCATTGTTGTGTAGCAGACCCAGGCCGGGCTTAAACCCACCAGCTTCATTGTATTTGGCTGGCACCCTACTCCCTGAGCTATTGGCACCGAGCCCAACCATTGTCCTTGTCCTAAACACAAGGGCCCTTTACACACCAACCAGACTTTTTTTTTTGGAAACAGAGTTTCACTTTGTCACCCTCTGTAAAGTGCTGTTGCATCATAGCTCACAGAAACTTCAAACTCTTGGGCTCAAGCAATTCTCTTGCCTCAACCACCCAAGTAGCTGGGACTACAGGTGCCCGCCACAACACCCAGCCATTTTTAGAAACGAGGTCTCACTCTTGCTCAGGCTGGTCTCAAACCTGCCTCAGCCTCCCAGAACACTGGGATTACAGGAGTGAGCCACCTCGCCTGGCCCACACCAGACTTTTTTTTTAAAGACACAGCAGTTTGGCCGGGGTGGGGTTTAAACCCTCTACCCTCGGTATATGGAGCCCGTGCCCTACTCACTGAGCCACAGGCACCGCCCCATACCAGACTTTCTTAAACAGAGAGATGCCCAGACCCCCCCGGAGGTCCCTCCCACTCCTGCAGATTCTGTCTGAGTCATACTCTCCCTTCTGGTAGACTGTGGGTGCTGACGCTCCCAACATACTTGGGCACCAAAATCAAACAGTAGTGCTATGTGATAAGCTGGTCTTCCAAAACATCCAAAATTTTCTTTTAACAACTTTTTAGATCACAAAATTAAAAAAAATCAACATAAGCTCGGCGCCTGTGACTCTAGCGGCTAAGACGCCAGCCATATACACCTGAGCTGGCGGGTTTGAATCCACCCTGGGTCCACTGGACAATGACGGCTGCAATCAAAAAACAGCCAGGCGTTGTGGCAGGTGCCTGTAGTCCCAGCTACTTGGGAAGTGGAGGCAGGAGAATGGCTTAAGCCCAGGAGTTGGAGGTTGTCATAAGTAGGCCTGTCACCTCAAAGACAGTTCCATAGCTGCTGGTTCTTACACACACCCTCCTTGGCCACAACGTATTGGAAGCCCTTTATCAACTGTTCTGTTGTGCCCAGTATACCACGTGGCTCCTGGCTTCCCGCTCTGCGGCAATCCCTTTGCTACCTTCCCCACAGCCCTCTCCAGTGCTCCCACCTCCTCAGGTTTTCCAGAGTCTACCCTGCATCCCCAGGTCTAGTCTGGAACAGAGTGCCTTGCTGGCTTTCAAGGAGGACATCAGGCCTCCTCCCTCACAGATTGCCGAGTTCTGGACTGGAGCCTGCACCCTTCCTTTGACTGTAGAAAGAACAGGTTTGTGGAAGAACTCCAGAAATACAGATAATATTAAAGAAGAAAGGAGGTTAGGTGCAGTGGCTCACGCCTGTGATCTTAGCACTTTGGGGGCCAAGGTAGAGTTGAATACCAGCCTGAGTGACATGGTGAGACCCCATATCTACAAAAAGTTTTTTTAAAAATTGGCTGATCTGGTGGCTCACATCTGTAGTCCTAGCTACTTGGGAGGCTGTGGCAGGAGAAGCCCTGAGCCTGGGAGTTTGAGGTTGCTGTGAGCTATGATGACACCACTGTACTCTAACCTGTGAAGCAGAGCAAGACCCTATCTCAAAAAATAAAACTGGAGGCTTGGTGTCCATAGCTCAGTGGTTAGGGCGCCAGCCACATGTACCAGTGCTGGTGGGTTCGAACCCAGCCTGGGCCTGCTAAACAAACAAAAGAAAACATAGCTGGGCATTGTAACGGGCCTCTGTAGTCCCAGCTATTTGTGAGGTTGAGGCAAGAGAATTGCTTAAGTCCAAGAGTTTGAAGTTGCTGTGAGCTATGACACCACGGCACTCTGTCGGGGGTGACTAAGTAAGACTCTCAATAAAAATAAATACACAAATTAGATTAAAATTAAAAAATAAAGAAGAAAAGAGAAATCCCTGGCAAGCCAGCCACTCAGAAATAATCTTAGATACGTATTTTTTTAAATGTGTATCGTTACTTACTCATTTTGCATTTTCTTCACTTGACATAGTGAATGAGTTCTTCCTATTTCACCAAATAGTTTTCTTGTAAGACTTATATTATTAATATACTCTTGCTTATTTAAATGCCCCTTTCAGGGCCGCGCCTGTGGCTCAAAGGAGTGAGGCGCTAGCACCATATGCTGGAGGTGATGGGTTCAAGCCCAGCCCTGGCCAAAACCTGAAAGAAATCAAAAAGAAAGAAAGAAATGTAAATGCCCCTTTCAGATAGATATTTTGTGTTTTTCTATTTATTTTGCTGTCATAACAAACGTTACAACACTTTATGCCTAAATCACTTGGTTAGGGGGATAAATTTCCTAGAGAAGGGATTTTGTGTGAAATAGATGTGGGGATATTTAGAATTCTTGATGCATCTTACCAAATTGCTTTCCAGGGAGTGTTGTGCCATTTTTCAGTCATGCTGTGTCCCTCGCCTTCGAGTGATGGGTGTTGTCTGTGCTGTCTCTGGCCTCGCCCAGGGTCATAAGTGTGTGGGCGGCAAAGCTGCTCTCACTGCGTATTCATCTTCCCTATCCTGGGGCTTGGTTTCCATGAGGATCGGCCTGTCCAGCTGGGCCTGAGCATAAATTTAGCCATTTTACATCACTGGTAAATGACTCCCTGTCTCACACCAGGCGTGGGTCACTGTCTGCAGCAGAGACAACAGGGGCTTCAGCCCCTCAGCTGCTCCCGAGCAAATCTGCCTTAACCTGTTTTACATATGGGGCTTCTGCCCGAGATGACTGCTTGGAAAAGTTGTGCTGCTGAAAAAGATTAGAAAGCCACTTCTTCTACCTGGCTCTCAAGAGTCTCACAATCTCTCTGCCTCTCCAGTTACGTCTCTCCCTCTGAGCTCCAGCTCTCATAGTGGTTTGCCTTTCTCTCAGAGCTCCATGCCTCCCACAATCCCAAGCTTGGGACCAGATGCTCCTCGTGTCTGCACAGGCTGCCCTCTCTCCTGCCTGATGAAGCTTTCCTTACATGTTCACTGTGAGGCCCACAGTACCTTTCCTGGGAACTCTGTCCCACCATGACTGTTTGTTCTCCTGCCTCTAAGCTAGACCGAAAGCTCTCTGAGTGCTGGAGCGGGGCTTTTGACCTGTTAGGCACAGTGCCCGGCACACATTAGGTACTCAGTGAGTGAGTGAATGAACTGCTCATGTTTATTGGTAGGATTTCTGAGGCAAATCAGTCACTGCGCAGTATACCTTTTCCTACCTGGTCTGACTGGATGAGTCACAGACAGTGTCCTTAAAGAATAAATCTATGGTTGATTCCATATCTACAGGTGTTAGAGTTTTATGAGAAAATAACCTCTTTCTCCTTCTCTCCTTGGCATGTCAGCTCACCCGACGATTGCCGCCCATCAAAGAAGCTAAGCCTCGGTTACAGAAGCTCTTCCGGGACTTCTGGCTCTATTCCGTGCTCATGGGATTTGCTGTGGAGGGCTCAGGTAGGGCACAGCTCTCTGCCAGGGAAGACAGAGTGTGGAGTGAAAACAAAGGGGAAGTTGCACCAGCCTTATGATGAGTGTGAGTGTGTTCCAAGTGAGTCCAGGTGCAGCTGCTGCTTTCTTCAAGTACTTGAAAATGTTACCCTTCCCAGATGTAGTTTAGGGTGTTGAGATCGCCATACACCTTAGGAAAAACCTGCCATTCTGTGTCCCATTTGGGGGACAATTGTCTCAAAGAAAGGACCTTTGACTCCAGGAATTGTCAGAGTCAGCCCCACTGCAGAACTTCTGGACTGAGGCACCTCACTTAATGTTCCTCTTTTACAGGACTCTGGCCAGAAGAGTGGTATGAGGGGGTTTGTGAAATAGCTACCAAGTCCCCCCTGCTCACTTTCCCCAGCAAAGAGCCACTGCGATCCGTCCTCCAATATAACTCAGCCATGAAAAATGACACAGTCACCCCTGTAAGGATTCTTGTCTCATTTTTGCCAAGCTCCCTGGGATGATTGGGGTGGATCCTTTCCTTGTCTTTTTCAATGCATGTTGCTGCCTATGGGGACCTGTTTCTACTGGGGAGGTGCCCATGAGCCCTTGAGTGTTTCTTTCCTTTCAGGCTGAACTGAGTGAGCTCCGCAGCACCATCATCAACCTACTGGACCCCCCTCCTGAAGTGTCCGCCCTCATCAATAAGCTGGACTTTGCCATGTCTACCTATCTCCTGTCTGTGTACCGGCTGGAGTACATGAGGTACACAAGCCTTCACCTCTATGCTCATCCACATTCTTTATTTTTGAGCCCTTCTAGGCATGGGACTTTTTTCAGTTCCTCTCGAGATGTGCACACTTTCTAAAAATCCAACAAAAACACTCTCTGCTTTCTCATGTACCTTCCTTCATGAGCACCAAACGCCATGTCTAATAATACCTCCCAGTATCTGAACTTCACCATCGCCCTTCTCTCATAGGGAACAGGCTTTTGCACAGTCTCAGTCCCGGTTGCAACTCAGTCCACTGACTGGACAAGGGCCCCTCAGGAGCAGCCCTTATTAGGCATGGCTCTGAGACACACGTTGAGCTGGTTTCCAGAACCACGGTTGAGTATAAATAGCAAATGCAGTGTGGAATGGAGCTGGCTTCAACAAATCCTGCAGGTAGCCCAGTGACCAGGATGTACCTGTAACCACAGCAGTCCTTACAACTATAATGCCTGCTGGGGTCTGTAATTGTCATTGTGAGGGCATTGTGAGTGCTCATGCCGTGCCAGGGACTGTGCCATGTTATGTATATTGATGCCCCCTCCGTGCTGTTATGTGCCCGTTGTACAGATGAGGAAACTGAGGCACTGAGCATCTAAGCAGTTAGTTAGACTAGTAATCTCTGATGTGGATCGAAACCCAGTTTCCTAAACACTGCCATGCCACCTCTCGTAATCAAAGCTGGAAACAGCAGCCAGGGTGCACAATGCCCAGCTGCCTGTGGCCTGCCCCTGTGGCTCAGGTTGTACAACACGTCTGTGGCAAGGCCCAAGGCTCCCTGGAAGTGCAGCCAGACACACTAGCTATAAAGCAATGGTTCTCTGTCATCAGGAAAAGGTTAAGTTGCGCCTAACTTACTTAAGTCACAGGAGGGGTGCAATAAATTATAGAATCATTTCTTTCCCAGATGACTTAAACAAGAAATTGTTCTTGAAAGGAGGAATATTTGAAAACAACACTATTTCAACCTTTCTTTAGTGCCACTATAGACCCTCTTTTAAAAGAAATCGTACTTGAGGCCAGGCATGGTGTCTTATGCTGTAACCCCAGCACTTTGAGAAGCCAAAGTGGGAGGATCACTTGAGCCCAGGAGTTTAAGGTTAGTCTGGGGTGACATAGCGAGACCCCCCATCTCTACACAAAGTGCAAAATTTAGCTGGGCATGATAGTGGTTCGTGCCTGTAGTCCCAAGTAATTGGGAAGCTGAGGTGAACTCAGGAGTTTAAGGCTGCAGTAAGCCGTGTTCCCACCACTGTCCAGCCTGAGCAACAGAATAAGACCCTTGCTCTGTTGGAGAAAAAGAAGGAAAAGAAATTATACTTGGAAATGTAATATATAAAGTAGATATTTTGGTTACATGGGAATGCACCCTGCCCTCCTGCCTAGTCCCATTCTCCCTGCCCTTGGCAGCCTGCCGGCCACACAGCAGCAAAATGTGCAAACCAGTGACCTGCTCTCCACAAAGCTCTATAAGGGAGCTTTGACTTGTTGTTTCTTTATTGTAACTGTTTTTTAATTTTTATATATTTTTTATTTTTGTGGGGGTTTTTTGTTGTTATTTGAGATTCATTGAGGATACAAAGAATTAGGTTACACTGATTGCATTTGTTAAAGTCCTTCTTATAATTGTGTGTCCCACCCCCAAGAGGTATGCCATACGCTGGTATTTTTTTTTGTTTTTTTTTTTTTTTTTTGAAGGGTAGACAGGATCTTGCTCTGTTCCCCAAATTGTAGCTCACTGCAATCTGGCACACCTGGGCTCAAGAGATCCTCCTGCCTCAGCCTCTCCAGTAGCTGGGACTACAGGCATGTACCACCATGCCTGGATAATTATTTGTTTGGTTTTTTTTTGTAGAGACAGAGTCTCACTTTATCGCCCTCAGTAGCGTGCTGTGGTGTCACACAGCTCACAACAGCCTCCAACTCCTGGGCTTAGGTGATTCCCTAGCCTCAGTGTCCCAAGTAGCTGGGACTACAGGCGCCCGCCACAACACCCGACTATTTTTTGTTGTTTTTGCAGTTTGGCTGAAGCTAGGTTTGAAGCCGCCACCCTCGGGATATGAGGCCGGCACCCTATCCACTGAGCCACAGGCACCGCCTAATTATTTGTATTTTTTATAGTGACAGTGTCTCACTTTGTTGCCCAGGCTGATCTTGACTCCTGGCCTCCAACAGTCCTCCCAGTGTGGCCTCCCAAAGTGCTGGGATTACAGGTGTGAACCACCATGCCCAGCCATAAATGTCTCATACATTCAGTTATAAAACTTGCAAAATGAGTGGAGGGAAAAAAACATTGACCTTACCACCATCCCGTATAGCCTGTTTGGATAGCTCCTTGTAATAATTTTTCCAAAGAACATTAAAAAAAAAAAAAAAAAAAAAAAAAAAACAAGACAAAACAAAGCCAAACCAAAACAGAGCAAAAATGGTTTTAATCCTGGCATGTATGGATAGAAGAGAGGTGTCTGGACCCCTCTGGGCTTTCTCTGCCTTCCCCACAAGTGTGCCCCCGAATGGTGTCCTGAGGTTCTCAGAATGAGCTCTTGAGTGTCCTGGCAGAGGAAGAGTCTAAGAGGTTTAGGCCGCTCCCTGGAACCCAGCTGCCAGTCTTCCCACCAGGTCTCTGAGAGCACTCTGCTGTCACAGAGGCAACCCCAAAGCCTTTGTTCAAGGCTTGTCTCAGTTTCCTGGCTGCTGGTTATTGGGATAGCTTTAAAACCATAAAGTGGAAACCATGGGGAATCAAGTGAGAACTTGTGTCTGTCTGTGCTCAAGAATGCAGGTGCTGAAAGCCCTGCCCTCCTAAGGCTTCACACCCCATAGGCTGGTACAGAGGCCCATGGATGTACCCCATTGTATTCCTGCTGTCCTAGTGAGTTAACCACAGGCATTTCTTTCCTTTTTTCCCTTTTCCCTTGAGGTTAAAAACATTTTTTATTATAAAAGTAAAAATGTGGGGGCGGTGCCTGTGGCTCAGTGAGTAGGGCGCTGGTCCCATATACCGATGGTGGCGGGTTCAAACCCAGCCCCGGCCAAACGGCAGCAAAAAATAACTAGGCGTTGTGGTGGATGCCTGTAGTCCCACCTACTCAGGAGGCTGAGGCAAGAGAATCGCTTAAGCCCAACAGTTTGAGGTTGCTGTGAGCTGTGACACCACACCTCAACCAAGAGCAACATAATGAGACTCTGTCTCAAAAAAAAAAAAAAGTAAAAATGTGAACCTGGCATGGCAGCTCATGCCTGTAGCCCTAGCTACTCAACATGCTGAGGCAGGAGCATTATTTGAGGCCAGGAGTTCAAGACCAGCCTGAGCAACATAGCAAGACCCCGTGTCTTAAGGCAAAAAAAAAAAGAAAAAAGGTAAAAAATATATGTGATACATAAAACAAATAAGAGAATAAAAAGCAGTGGGCTAATTCAGAAGATGCTAAATATGAAAAAAATCACAGGGCGGCGCCTGTGGCTCAGCGGGTAGGGCGCCAGTCCCATATGCTGGAGGTGGCGGGTTCAAACCCAGCCCCAGCCAAAAAAAAAAAAAAAAAATCACAGATTTTACCTTCCAACCTCGGAATATCTCATTCCTTCTATACAGATATACTATTAATAATGTCTTATTTTCTATACTGTTAATAATATCTTATTTTTCCCTCTAGAAATTTTCTGTGTGGAGGCAAGCATATATAGCCTACATGTACACACTGACAGGCTTTTGGGAAACCTGTCGGTGGGATCCCCCTGCGCACGGTGGAACAGACTCCACATGGCGAGATCCCACTGCGCATGGTGGGACCGCACAGTGCACATTGGGAATAGACTCCACACGGTGGGATTCCACTGCGCATGTTGGGAATAGACTCCACACGGTGGGATCCCACTGCGCACGGTGGGAACAGACTCCACCCGGTGGGATTCCACTGCTCACGGTGGGAACAGACTCCACCCGGTGGGATCCCACTGCACACGGTGGGAGCACACAGTGCCCAGTGGGAACAGACTCCGCACAGTGGGAGCACACTGCACACAGTGGGAACACATCATGTTGGCCCTCCCCATGCTCCTGGGACAGCACACACACAGAGCTCCCTCCCGTCTGGGGCTGCCTGATGTGTCAGATGAGTGCCCTTTGGCTTATCTGACCAGTCTCCTATAGATGGACGTTCAGATTGTTTCTATTTTGGGTAATGAAGTTAGTACTCTCATGTAAATCCTTTGCAGGTGACCCTTAAGATATATCCTAGTGGTGAGGTTGCTGGGTTGAAAAATATGGGAGCACTATAATGGATGGTACCCACATCAGTGTGTGTGCCCCAATAAAGAGCAGAGATGTCTGTCCCTTACTGCCTGGGCAGTTCCTGGCTCTTCGGATCTGTGGTGAGAGAGGGCCTGACTTTTTCTTGTTCACGGGGTTTCTTCTAGGGTTCTGCGGTCAGCAGATCCCGACCGCTTCCAGGTGATGTTCTGCTACTTTGAGGATAAAGCTATTCAGAAAGACAAATCTGGTAAGCTTACCATTGTAATACTTTTATGATGAATTGAGCTTTAATAAGATAAAAAGAATGCCATTTCCTTCCTTTTTTTTTTTTTTTGAGACAGAGTCTCAAGCTGTCACCCTCGGTAGAGTGCCGTGGTGTCACAGCTCACAGCAACCTCAAACTCTTGGACTTAAGTGATTCTCTTGCCTCAGCCTCCCAAGTAGCTGGGACTACAGGCACCCGCCACAATGCCCAGCTATTTTTTTTGTTGCAGTTGTCATTGTTACTTTGGCTGGGCAAGGCCAGGTTCAAACTCACCATCCTCAGTGTATGTGGCTGGCGCCCTACCCACTGAGTTACGGCACCGCCCCATTTCCTTCCTATTTTTTGTGAACACGTAGAAATAGTTTTGTAAATAGTTGTAAAGATCAGCATAAAACATATAACCTAAAACAAATATCTTACTTGGTCTGCCACTGGTACAAAGGCCCCAAACAAAAGGAAGGTCTGTACCCTGTCTACTAGAGTGTGCTCCAGCACCTGTCTGAAGGGCCCAGGGTTCCTTGGCCAGTCAGCATCTCGCTGCTGCAGGAGAGCAGACATGCTTCTTAATGTCAGGAGCAGGTAAGAGGACCAAAGAACCCAGTGGACAAACCATCATAATCTGAATGTAAATACAGTATTTTTATTATTTTACTTAATTGATATAAGTTCAGACTGATTGTGAAATGTCTGAGTTCATAATGATACTCTGAAAAAAGCAATGTTTAATACAAAATGCACAAAAATATGGTTATAATTACAAAAGAAGAATGAGTACATTGGGAGAAAGAGAGAGATAAAAGTAGACATATGTTTGTTTCTTCCATTAAGTATTTGTGAAGTGGAGACACGTAGTCGTATCTCTCTGTGTAAGCAACCATACAGTCCAGGACAGAATCTGGCACTAGCATTCAGGGGACTCAGGCCTGGTCTCCGAAGTGACCCAGTAGACAGAGTGCCCAGTGCAGAGTAGACAGAGGAGTCAGTTAAAGATGCTCCGTTAGCAGCTCGGTGCCTGTAGCACAGTGGTTATGGTGCTAGCCACATATACCAAGGCTGGCGGGTTCGAATCCGGCCCAGGCCAGCTAAAACAACAATGACAAGTACAACAAAAAATAGCCGGGCGTTGTGGCAGGCACCTGTAGTCATAGGTACTGGGAGGCTGAGGTAAGAGAATCGCTTAAGCCCAAGAGCTTGAGGTTGCTGAGCTGTGCTGCCACAGCAGTCTACCGAGGGCAACATAATGAGATTCTGTCTCAAAATAAATAAATAAATAAATGCTCCTTTAGCCAGCGCCACCAGTGAGAGCTGGCTGCAGGCATGGCCATCGTCATGAGGGTCTCCATGCCTTCTTCGTAGCCTTGCCATTTATGGGAGAACCCAGTTGGACCATGGACAGGCCAGACTTTGTAGACCATGTCCAAGTCAAGCCCTGTATTCATTTCTGAGCACATTTGAAAATAGGAAAATCTATTTGAAACACATCTCATGAGGCAGCATGTTCTCAAGCCCTGAGTGCACAGAGGTCCTCAGCTGTTCAGCTGTCATCAGTCCTAGCCAAGAGAACTGACTCTCAGGAAGACAGAAAAATAATGGAAACTCTAGTAAGACAAACCTAAGAGAAATACAGGAATAAAAAGAAGAGGTATGGCTTGGCGCCCATAACTCAGTGGCTTGGGCACCGGGCACATATGGCAGGTTCGAACTTAGCCTGGGCCTGCTAAACAGCAATGACAAACTACAACAAAAAAATAGTTGGGTGTTATGACAAGTGCCTGCAATCCCAGCTACTTGGGAGGCTGAGGCGAGAGAGTCGCTTAAGCCCAAGAGTTTGAGGTTGCTGTGAGCTGTGATAACACGGTGCTCCACCAAGGGTAACAAAGTGATACTCTGTCTCAAAAAAAAAGAAAAAAATTTAAAATATGCTGAAATATTAGCCCTGTTTTAATTAAATGCTTAGAATAATTTAATTAATTTTATAATTGCATTTATTTATTTTATTTATTTTTTGAGACAGTCTCACTTTGTTGCCCCCGGTAGAGTGCTCTGGCATCATAGCTCACAGTAACCTTAGACTCTGGGGTTCAAGTAATCCTCTTGCCTCAGCCTCCTGAGTAGCTGGGACTACAGGCACCTGCCACAATGCCCAGCTGTTTTTAGAGATGGGTTCTCACTCCAGTTCAGTCTGGTGTCAAACTTGTGAATTCAGATGATCCACCCACCTCAGCCTCCCAAAGTGCTGGGATTACAGGCGTGAGTCATCGCACCCAGCCAATTTTGTAATTGTATTTAAATATGCAAAGGAATTTAGTACAGTCCTCAATTTTTGATTAACTGTGAGTACAAAAAAACATTTTTTTTCTTTTTGAGGCAGAGCCTTACTATGTTGCCCTCCGTAGAGTGCTGTGGTGTCACAGCTCACAGCAACCTCAAACTGTTAGGCTTAAGTGATTCTCTTGCCTCAGCCTCCCAAGTAGCTGGGACTACTGGGACTACAGGCACTTGCCGCAACACTGGGCTATTTTTTGGTTGTAGTTGTCAGTGTTGTTTGGCAGGCACGGGCTGGGTTCGAACCTGCCAGCTCCGGTGTGTGTGGCTGGCGCCCTAGTAAATTTTCGGAGGACTGCTTATTGATGAACTCTTTAGACTAACAAAATTAGTATTAATAAAGTAAGTAATCCTTTCTATGCCAGAAGCTCTTGGCACATTGATGATTTTTGTCAACTTGTTCTTGCCAGTAGAGAAATTATTTTCAGATATTTCCAGTACAGTTTTTTTCTTTTGTTAAAAAATTAGTGCTTGGGGCAGCGCCTGTGGCTCAGTCTGTAGGGCGCCGGCCCCATATGCCGAGGGTGGCGGGTTCAAACCCGGCCCCGGCCAAACTGCAACCAAAAAATAGCCGGGCGTTGTGGCGGGCGCCTGTAGTCCCAGCTACTCGGGAGGCTGAGGCAAGAGAATCGCTTAAGCCCAGGAGTTGGAGGTTGCTGTGAGCTGTGTGATGCCACGGCACTCTACCGAGGGCCATAAAGTGAGACTCTGTCTCTACACACAAAAAAAAAAAAAAAATTAGTGCTTGAAGAAATATTTTTTTTTAAATCACCCCCAGGGACTCTGAGATGCTGCTTTTATGTAAGGCTTTCATCCAATAAGTCCTGTGTAGAACACTTCACACTGCTACACACCAAAGTCAAGAAATATATGCACTGGGTGGCGCCTGTGGCTCAAAGGTGTAGGGCGCCGGCCCCATATGCTGGAGGTGACAGGTTCAAACCCAGCTGTGGCCAAAAAAAAAAAAAAAACTACAAAGAAATATATGCACTAATGTATTTTTGTAGCTGGGAGCTAGTAAGGTTGGTAAGGAAAAGCAAGGGTTCTGGAATCTCCCTCTGCTGGCAGTGAGAAAAGGGTCAGAGTGAGCAGAGAGACTGGTGGAAGCCAGAGGTAGGAGGCAGGCAGTTCCTAAAGAAGGAAGCCTGGGGCCATGCACAGTGGCTCATGCCTATGATCCTCGCACTCTGGGAGGCTGAGGCAGGTGGATTGCCTGAGCTCAGAAATTTGAGACCAGCCTGAGCCAGAGCAAGACCCCATCTCTAAAAAATAGCCGGGTGTTGTGGCGGGCACCTGTAGTCCTAGCTACTCAGGAGTGTGAGGCAAGAGGATCATATGAGCTCAAGAGTCAGAGGTTGCTGTGAGCTGTAACACCACGGCATTCTACGGAGGGCAACAAAGTGAGACTTTGTCTCTGAATAAATAAATAAGGAGGGTTGGTGCCTGTGGCTAAGGCGCCAGCCACATAAACCGGGTTTGAATCCAGCCCGGGCCCGCCAAACAACAATGACGGCTGCAACCAAAAAATACCCAGGTGTTGTGGCGGGCACCTGTAGTCCCAGCTACTTGGGAGGCGGAGGCAGGAGAATCGCTTGAGCCCAGGTGTTGGAGGTTGCTGTGAACTGTGAAGCCACGGCACTCTACCCAGGGCAACAGCTTGAGGCTCTGTCTCAAAATAAATAAATAAATAAATAAATAAATAAATAAGGAAGCCTTTTCTTCCTGGATGGGACGCTCAGAGGATCTCATGCACATGCCCCAGGACCACTTGGGGGTACAGTAGAGACACTGACCCCCACTGGCTGAGCAGTTCATTGATTCAGTCCCCTTGTCCGATCACCCAGCATTGGTCACTGTAGCAGCTGTTTTGTATTAAGTTTTGTGCTGGATACTTGGCTAACCCTGAGATTCTTTGGTTCTAGGAGAGAAAGTAACAAAATTTAAACTGTCAACCTCGAAGAGACTTGCAAACCTAGCACATTTTGTCATACTCCTAGAGAATATCTATAGACAGAATCAGATCTTTTTTCTTTTTTGAGACAATCTTACTATGTCACCCTCAGTAGAGTGCTGTAGCTCCACAGCTCACAGCAAACTCAGACTCTTGGGCTCCCAGAGTGCCAGGATTATAGGCGTGAGCCACCATGCCGGGCCAGAATCAGATCTTTCTGAAGGTAGATGCTTCACTCTCCCTTCTTTCTGAGCTGTTTTTCTATTCTTACCATGACAGAGGAAATTAAATTGTACATAGCAGAGGAAATTAAATTGTACTAGGGATCAGTTTGCTCTCCAAAAGGTTCAAAATGAAATGATTTTCATTTTTGCGGTATACTTTACCCTTTCACAATTTCAAATTGCTTATTTTTGTTCTGGCCATGATACATAGATGAAGTCAATAAATGTACAGCTACTGAGTTAACTTCTCTCTTCCTTTTTTCTCCTAAAACATGAGGTAGAGACAAAATGTCTTCGGAGACGTATACACGTATTATTCATGAATTTTTTAGAACGAGCCAGGAAAGAGACATATGGACCATCTCGCAGCTCCGCTAAAGGGGAGGGCCTCTGCCCCCTCTGTGCAGATGTGAGCTACACCTCCTTGTTCCTACCCGTGCAAGCCTATAAGGGCAGGAGTTTGCTGATCATCTGCCAGCTGCCCAGCAACTGGTCAGTACACTAGTAATTCAGAGATAAGCTTAGGTGCAAAAGAAGAAGCTTTTCTTTAAAGAAAAGTCCTCTTAGGTGCTATTATCAATAAGCATCTGACCACTATCTGATTGTTAGGAACTTACAGTTTCCGTTTCCTAATGGCTATGGGGAAAAAGTACAACACTAAAGACATACCCCCAAAATAAGATTTCAGCCACCCAACCCAGCAGTTTAAGAAAGCAGCCACTCTCTACTCTTGGGCACCTGTCCAAGTTACATGACCACTTTTCCTACTGCTGAGAGCTGTATTAGGGCTCGCGTTTCCCTGTACAGATAACTGTGGCTGGCTTCTGTATGTCTGAGGCTCTGTGCTGGGCCCAGATCTGCAGAGCTGGCAGCATTCAGTCCTACTTCTCTGCCCGCTTGTAGAGGGCAGACCAGAAGCACAGAGGAGCAGGCTGTGGAGTGTGAGTCAGTATTTTACTGCAGCTCTTCCATCTGCACTGTGGTTCTTACTGTGTTCTGTTGCTTTTTACAACCTGCTGTGCCTTCCTGCGACAGTGAGCACATCCAGTGCTCAGATCTTGGTTTCTAAGAACCATTCACCAATGAAAGGAAATAGAGCTTCTTGGAGAAAGGGCTGATTTACAAGAAAAAGAAACGGCATTGGAGCATGTCAGAAGGACACAGGAGCCAAGCCAAAAGAGCTCCCAGTGGCCAAAGTTGGAGCAATTAGATTATGAATAAAATGAATACCCATGAGTCCAGAGTTGTTTATATTATTAAATAAATAAAATATGAGAAAGGAGGAACAAGCCTTCCTTATAGAATTGCAGTTACTAAAAATAGAAGGGATGAGGAAGAAAGAAAATCTCTGGCAACCACAGTAGCTACTATGGACAGAATCTACTCATGGATGCTAAAATTAGTGAGTAAAATTTTAAAGAGAAATGAGACCTACAAAACCTCAAAGTATCTTCTCCAAAATATTTGTCAGTTGCTCTGATGGTTTTACCTCTCATCCACAAATTGTCTTCAAGAGGTGGCATTTCATTCCTCTGCCTGAGTGTGGGCTGGATTGAATGATTTACTTTTAAAGAATAAAGTATGGAGGGCGGCGCCTGTGGCTCAGTGAGTAGGGCGCCGGCCCCATATACCGAGGGTGGTGGGTTCAAACCCAGCCCCGGCTGAACTGCAACAACAAAAAAAATAGCCGGGCGTTGTGGCAGGTGCCTGTAGTCCCAGCTGCTCGGGAGGCTGAGGCAAGAGAATCACATAAGCCCAAGAGCTGGAGGTTGCTGTGAGCCGTGTGACGCCACGGCAGGCTACCGAGGGCAGTAAAGTGAGACTCTGTCTCTACCAAAAAAAAAAAGAATAAAGTATGGAAAGGGAAAAATGGTGACTCAAACCAGATGGTCGAGGTCCGCCTCACACACCCGAGATACATGTGGCAGTAAGCACACATTTACTCCCTGGCGCTCTCTGAAGTCCCGCAGCCCTAGTCTAATCGTGTGTGAGCACGGGACAGACCTGAGCTGAGGGACATTCTGCAGAATGCCTGTGTCCTTCAAAGGCATCAACATCATGAAAGACAAAGACAGTGCAGACCAGAGGAGGACACGTGATGATGAAACGCCACCTGGCATCCCAGGCGGGGTGCTGGGACAGAAGAGGGGTGTGAGTGGGATAATTGGGGAAATCTAGACAGTCTGGAGTTTAGTGTGTTAGTATCTGACTCTTTGTTTCAACAAATGAGCCTGCTAATTGCAAGCATTAATGTCCAGGGAAGCTAGGTGAAGGGTGTGTGGGAACTCTGTGAGTATAGAATCATTTTAAAAGAAGAAGTTTGAAAATAGCCAGAATTGACGTGTTACTGTGGCTGCCCTGATCCGTGGAGGCCTTCTCATTTCAGGGATGATGCAGTGTGTGATTGCTGTTGCAGACAAAGTCTTTGATGCCTTCCTGAACATGATGGCGGATAAAGTAAGTGTCTTGAAGTGTGAGCACATGTCTGCTGGAAGCCCGCAGGGGCGCTGCTGTACCTGTCTCTTCTGCATCTCTAGGCCAAGACCAAGGAGAATGAGGAGGAGCTGGAGCGGCATGCCCAGTTTCTGCTGGTGAACTTCAACCATATCCACAAGAGGATACGGAGGGTGGCAGACAAGTACCTGTCAGGTCTAGTGGATAAGTAAGTTCATTTTCCTGCTGATGCTTGGTGGGTATGAGTGTAAACTTTTGTGATTTAGAATGCATGAAAAAAATCATCACATTATCAGTCAAAAAAAATGGAGTCAGTAAAAACTCAAGGGTGATGCAGCTTCCCACTGAATGTCAGTGAGTTTGCCAGAATCTGAATTTGGGCCCAGAAACCTCAGTTCATCTTAGCTATCAGTGTCACTTATTGTGGATACCATAGTTACTGCGTTCCTCTTGCTGGGCGTAATATCCAGTGTCTCTGAGTCCACCCACCCTTGCGAGACCCAGCCCATTTTCTAGCCCAAGGCCCAGCCAGAGATCTCCTGGTAGAAGTGGTGTATTTTGGGCTTCTGAGGAACAAAAGCCCACAGTGGCTCTTTTTCATATACACTCTTTGAGCTGGGAGCCAAAGTAGACCCTCTTGGGACTCATCCCCACACAGATGAGAACATTCTGAGGCAGTCTGGCCAGCTTTCCTGAGGGCTGAAGGCCAGAGACGGCAGGCCAGTGCTGCGTTCCTGGTATAGGCAGCAGTGCCATCTGAGGGTGGGTCAGGAGCCAGCCAGAGGCCATGAGAGCAAGTCCAGCACACATGTGACATGCATCTGAGCTAGGCCTCCTGAGTCGTGCTCCTCAGATGAGTCACAGCTGTGCAGACACATTGCGCCTTCAACCTCGAGGCCATCAGCGCTGGTAGACTTATTGCCTTCAAGGGCAGGCACCTTCTCTTTACCCCAGGTTCTCATGCAGATAATGTCATTTTCTATGCCATGAAGTGAGAAATAATGGAGAGCCCTGGTCAAAAACTAGAATTGCTTTGGGGGAAAAGAGGGTACCATTTGGCCAGGATGTAACCAGAACAGTCAGTGTGAGACACACTTGAAGCGTCTGACCCCGAGGAATGGGACTAGCAGGGGCCTGGGCACATTTCTGATGAGATACCACACACTTGCTCCAGAGAGCCTGAGGGTGGTAGGCTTTCTGCCCAGAGACCTGACTGTACACCTCCAGATGGCTGGCAGCAGGTGTGGGCTTGCACTGGACAGGGGAAGGCAGTTGAGGTGGGCCCCACCCACTCAGGTCCCCCTTCTCTGGAGGTTTGGCTCCTGGCCCTGAGCACTGGCTCTTGGCACAGGTTTCCCCACTTGCTGTGGAGCGGGACTGTGCTGAAGACCATGCTGGACATCCTACAGACCCTGTCTCTGTCACTGAGTGCTGTGAGTGTCCCCGGGTGACCAGGACTGACCCACATACCCACTGACCACTCTGTTGTGGCATGCTTCTCTGAACCTGACTATAATGCTGCAAGGAGGGTATTTGGGGCCCTTCTCCAGTAAGCTGCAGCAAGTTTGGGAGCCCATCATAGATGGGATGGGTGGTGGGAAAGGGGGGCCAACATTCTTCTGCCCCATGTTAGAGGCTTGGTAGTGGCACCTTGGGGAAGGCAGTTTGGAAGAGGAAGTCTCACTCTGCTGCAGGATATTCACAAGGACCAGCCTTACTATGACATTCCTGATGCTCCCTACCGGATCACAGTTCCTGACACGTATGAAGCCCGAGAGGTAGGCCTCATGTGGTCCCCTGCATTAAGGGCCATCTTCACCAGTCCCTGACTGTCTGGGCAGGTGCTTGGCCTGCATGAGGTCACCCAGTCCCCAGCAGGTGTGAATGCGTTGGCCCCATCCTGCAGCAAGAAGACTGAGTACCTGCCAGGCCTTGCCATGTGCAAGGGCAGCTCACCACCCCTAGGCTGTCCTGCTGAGCACGCTGGCTCTCAGCTGTGCTCTCAGTTTAGCTGCCAAACGTTCTTAACTAGCAGGTTGTAGCCCCTCCCATCTGCATTGAACAAGCATGATTGCAAGAGGACGGCACTCCTCTGAGGTGTACTGACAGTTACTGTGGCAGCAGCATAACATGCCTTTGGCCTTGTGCTCTACCATGGGAAAACGGGCAAAGTAAATTTTTTTTTTTTTTTTGTAGAGACAGAGTCTTACTTTATCGCTCTCGGTAGAGTGCCATGGCATGACACAGCTCACAGCAACCTCTAACTCCTGGGCTCAGGCTATACTCTTGCTTCAGCCTTCCAAGTAGCTACGACTACAGGCACCCACCACAACCCCTGGCTATTTTTCTGTTGCAGTTTGGCCGGGGCTGGGTTTGAACCTGCCACCCTCAGTATATGGGGCTGGCGTCTTACCAACTGAGCCACAGGCACTGCCCAGCAAAGTAAATTGTTCCAGAGGAGGAGGGTGTCCCAGGCATCTTTTCTCACTAGCCAGGTCTGACTCAGAGCCCTTATTCTGGCAGGACCAAAGCCTGAGTCCACTCAGAGTTCTACCAGCCTGTGGCTGAATCACATTCTAACTCAGGACCTCCCAGCCGACAAGTGGTCAGTGAGGAGTTCCCCCAAGCAGTAGTGTAGTCCTGGAACCTAATGTGCACGTATCTTCTGCCACACAGCCTTGTGTAAGAACTGCAGATGATAGTGTGTGCGAGTTCCTGCCCTGGGAACCTTGGGGCTAGACCCTGATCCCTGAACTAGTCTGCCAGGCTGCTGTAGCAGAGGACTACAGAGGATTAAAGAGCAGACATTATGGGCCAGGTGCGGTGGCTCACACCTGGAATCCCAGCAGTCTGGGAGACCAAGGCGGGTGGATTGCCTGAATTCAGGAGTTCAAGACCAGGCTGAGCAAGAGCGAGACCCCATCTCTAAAACTAGACAGGTTTTGTGGCAGGCACCTGTAGTCCCATCTTCTCTGGAGACTGAGGCAAGAGGATCACTTGAGCCCAAGAGTTTGAGGTTGCTGTGAGCTGTGACACAATGGCACTGTACCCAGGGTGACAAAGTGAAACTCTCTCTCAAGAAAAAAAGAACAGACATTGTAGGTCTTCTAGTTCTGAGGGCTGAGGTCCACAGTCAAGGTGTCAACAGGGCTGGTTTCTCCTGAGGCCTTTGTTGTTGGCTTGCTGGTAGCCACCTCCTTCCCATGTCCTCAAATGTTCTTCCCTCTATGTGTCCAGATCTCCTGTTCCCATCAGGACACTGGCCAGGGTTGGCACCTGTGGCTCAGTGAATAGGGCACAGGCCCCATATACCAAGGGTGGTGGCTTCAAACCCAGTCCAGGCCAAACTGCAACAAAAAATAGCCGGGTTGGGCGGCGCCTGTGACTCAGTGAGTAGAGCTCCGGCCCCAAATACCGAGGGTGGCGGGTTTGAACCCGGCCCCGGCCAGCTAAAACACCAGTGACAACTGCAACAATAACAAAAAAAGCCCGGTGCCTGTGGTCCCAGCTACTTGGGAGGCTGAGGCAGGAGAAGCCCAAGAGTTGGAGGTTGCTGTGAGCTATGTGACACCATGGCACTCTTCCGAGGGCCACAAAGTAAAACTCTGTCTCAAAAAAAAAAAAACTAGCCAGGTGTTGTGGCAGGCACCTATAGTCCCAGCTACTCAGGAGGCTGAGGCAAGAGAATCTCCTAAGCCCAAGAGCTGTAGGTTGCTGTGAGCTGTGACCCAAAAGGGAAACTCTGTCTCTTAAAAAAAAAAAAAAAAAAAGGAGGACACTGGCCAGAATGGATCAGAGACCCCTTTTGATTTAATTACCTCTGTAAAGGCCCTGTCCCAGATGCAGTCCCATTCTGAGATACCGATACTGGTTAGAGCTCAACATAGGGATTTGGGGGACACAGTTCAGCCCTGATGAACTGACCTTGGGTTGTTGAAATGTATTTTCACCCTCTTCCAGAGCATTGTGAAGGACTTCGCCGCCCGCTGTGGGATGATCCTACAGGAGGCTATGAAGTGGGCGCCCACAGTCACCAAGTCCCACCTGCAGGTACTCTCTTAAAGTCATCAAAATGCAGTCTCAGGGGCGGTGCCTGTGGCTCAGTGAGTGGGGTGCTGGCCCTATATATCAAGGGTTGTGGGTTCAAACCCAGCCCCGGCCAAACTGCAACATAAAATAGGTGGGCCTGGGGCGGGGCCTGTGGCTCAGTGAGTAGGGTGCCGACCCCATATGCCGAGGGTGGCAGGTTCAAACCCAGCCCCCGGCCAAACTGCAACAAAAAAATAGCCGGGCATTGTGGCGGGCGCCTGTAGTCCCAGCTGCTTGGGAGGCTGAGGCAAGAGAATCACGTAAGCCCAAGAGCTGGAGGTTGCTGTGAGCTGTGTGATGCCATGGCACTCTACCGAGGGCGGTACAGTAAGACTCTGTCTCTACAAAAAAAAAAAAAAAATAGCTGGGCATTGTGGTGGGCGCCTGTAGCTACTTGGGAGGCTGAGGCAAGAGAATCGCCTAAGCCCAGAAGCTGGAGGTTGCTGTAAGCTGTGTGACGCCATAGCGCGCTACTGAGGGCGATAAAGTGAGACTCTGTCTCTAAAAGAAAAAAAAAAAATTCGGTCTCAGTAAGCTCCTTCAGGCTGTCCAAAGAGCTTTCTGCAGATGCAAACAACTCAAAATACAGCAGCACTAGTGTGAATAAACAGAGATGTCAGTCCAGTGCCTGAGGCTACAGTAGAACCCCTGAAGGCTGCTCTGTGTTAGAGCCCCTTGGGAGGGGTGCTGGACAGGACAAAAGGAAGGCGGCACCCAGGAACTCTGACCTCTCAAAACGGAGGTGCCAGCTCTGTGGCAGGACATGGGAGCTGCTCACGAGAGGGGAAAGGCAACACAGTGGGCACAGGGCTGCCAGGCTGCGGCAGTTCCAAGGGCTGAATGTGTGCGGTCTTTGCCCGTGCCCACGGGCAGGACTTGCCTGAGGCTGGTGGAGCAGAGGCAGAGTCAGTCACTTGTGTCCCTTAAAGCCCATCTTAGAACGAGTACATGCAGAGGAATCTTTCTGTAAACACCAGTGCCTCTCAGGGGAGCCATTATTGTATAGACTACTATAGTCTTGCAGAGATGGAACAAAAATGTTACAGCGTATGAGAAGACAGTCTTCTTAACAGGGGTCAAAGGTAAGACCTCCTTCTAGATGTCACTAGAAGAAATCTGGATTAACAAAGAGCAATATTAGGAGGAACTCATGAAGTTGGCCTCAGCAACACTTTTTAAGATGAAGCCAGTTTACAAATGTTTGTGTGTGTGAAATCCAGGAAGGATAGAGCAGCTAGCTCCAGGAGCCCAGAATGTTTGGGATACATTTGGTAAGAACCCATGGGTTGTGCCAAGGATAGCTGTGAAGTTTCTCCTTCCCCAAAGAGGTTGAGCATGGAGGAGAGCAGAGTGGGGCCTTGTAACTTGTAGGGGATAAGGCCCAAAGAGGTTCTTGTTGGTAGGGCCAAACCTTTTTAAGGCCCAAACCTTCTCGTTTGCACACTAGGATTCAGACTATGGTAGTTTCTTGATTAGATGTTTCTAATACATACTAACATCTGATTTCCTTCCATTGAGGTAAAGGAAAAGGGCTTCTGCTCCCAGTGCTGCAGCATACGAGGGGAGGCTCCTTTTAATGCTTAGAAGATTTCAGTGGACAAAAAGGGGGCTAGTAGAGCTTTTTACTCTCTAACTAATTTCAGGCAGGCCTGGCCTAAAGAGGAAGTGGAAAATGAAAAGGCTTGAAAGGATCTTGATGTGTGCACTTGGTGTCCCCTTACCCCCGCCTCGCCCACCTCTTCCCTCCCCCTTCAGCCCATTAATTCTGAACCCCCACCCCAGCTCTGCACAGCTCTCACAGCCCAGCCTCCCCTCCCCATCCTGCCTCCAGCCTCAGTCTTTCTGGAATCTTCCACATCAGAATAATCCCGTTTTAGTAGCAAGTCTGGCCAGTGTACTTCCCTTTAAACTTGATCGGTAGCCACACCTTATCCCCCTGCTGGGCCTGTGGATGGGCATCTTGTGTTCCCAGGACTTCCCCAGAAACCAGTTCATCAGTGCACATTTGCATTTATGACCTCATGTTTTTCTGCAAAAAAGGTCCCTCCAAGCACCTTTGTCCGGTGCTATGTGTGAAATGGCCTACCTGGTTTGTCTCTGGCACAACCTCGTCCCCCGCCTCTTGCCTCTGTACTCAGTGCTCTTACAGTGCTAAGCTCTTGAGGTCCCCAGGGCAGGAAGTCTCCCTCACACCCCAGGCTCTGCCAGATGTCCTTTACCCAAATGCCCTTTTGCCATTGTGTGGCCAAATGGACTCAGGTATTTCTCCGCACTCCTGCTGTCTCGCTGTACTGGGCAGCAGGAGTGCAGCAGTGGGAGAGTCCCAGCCTGCACCGCACTGCCTGCCTGTTGGCAGCAGAACCAAGGCCTTGTGGGACTTTCCCCAGGTGCTCATACAGCTCTTGGCAAATAGCAGGTGCTCAGCAAGGACATGCTAAAGGAATACAGGGGCCTCCCCCATTGACCACAGCACTGCACCAACTGGGTGACAGCCGTTGGGGAATCAGCCCTCAACCTCATTTACAGATGAGCAGGAGGCAGTAGAGAGGCTTTAACTTATGCATGGTCCCACAGTGACCAAGGGGCAGCCCAGGACAGAAACCCAGTGTTGGCTCCACTGCCCCTCACCTTCAATGATGAAGTTTTATTTTCCCCTTTTAGTGAAGTAGTATGTTTTTACCCTGCTTCAGGAATATCTAAACAAACATCAGAACTGGGTGTCGGGACTATCCCAGCACACAGGGCTAGCCATGGCCACTGAGAGCATCCTCCACTTCGCGGGCTACAACAAGCAGAACACCACGCTCGGGGTATGTGTCCTGCGGAGCAGCAACCCCTTAGGCTGGGAAGGGGAGTCACTGAGGTCCTGGGTCCGTGAGGGCAGGAGGTAGGGCTGGGAGACAGGCTTGGGCAAAAGAATCGGGGGTGTGGTTTGGGAATATTTTCTCCTGTCCTGTGGGGTTGCCTTTGTACACAGGCATGCCCCTTTCCATCTCAAACCTTTAGACTGAGGAGCAACCAGTGGATACTTGAGAGCAGGTGACTTGGGCTGTCACCTTCAGCCAACCTGTACCATCTGTAAGGGATATTTACAGATCACAGGCACCAACTGTTAACAGTGTTTCCATTGCAGATTAAGGCCATTCTCGGGTGGTATCTGTGGCTCAAAGGAGTAGGGCGCTGGCCCCATATGCTGGAGGTGGTGGGTTCAAACCCAGCCCTGGCCAAAAACTGCAAAAAGACCATTCTCACCCCAGTCTGGGGATTCTTCCTCTTGCAAAGGTCTGTTCACTTATAGTACAGACTGCCTTTCAGAACCACTGCTTCTATCAAATTTTTCAAAAAATAAAAATTTTCTGGGATGGTGCCTGTGGCTCAAGGAGTAGGGCACCAGTCCCATATGCTGGAGGTGGCAGGTTCAAACCTAGCCCCAGCCAAAAACCACAAAAAAAAATAAAAAATAATAAAAATTTTCCAAAAATTTCTCCCCTGGGACATACCAGACTAGAGGGTATTCTAAAAAACTTTGTTTTATTAAATTGCCAGCACTGAAGATTTTTTAATAAACTCCAGATCTGAGCTTGACTTCTTTTTTTTTTTTTTTGAGAGCTTGACTTCTTAATTGGACTTTTGTTTAGCCATGGTAAATGTGGAAAAGGGATTGTGTTACAACAGTCTGAAATAATTGTGGTTACTTGTCCATAGGCAACCCAGCTGACCGAGCGTCCAGCCTGTGTGAAGAAAGATTACTCTAACTTCATGGCATCCCTGAATTTGCGCAACCGTTATGCAGGCGAGGTACTTCCCCTGGCCTAGTGTCCTCTCATTTTGACACCAGCTGGCCCCTTCCCAGTGGAAATGAAGAAGGCCTCTGGGTGATGTAGAGTTTACTTACTTTAGGTGGACTTGGACTTGGCATGGGGCCCTGGAACTCATGGGCGCGTTCTCGATGATCTCTGATATTAAATGGTAGCAACATATCCTGGGTACTCAGTGAGATGTATGCCCCGAGTTATTCCAATTTCACAGACAAACTGGGGCTCCTGAAATTAAGTAACTTGCCAAAGTCACACAGGCAGAGCAGGGTTGAGAACCACATCTTCCAGCTCCATGTTGAGGGCTCTCATTCACCACGCCACAGTTAATTCCAGCTTGATGAGTTGCTCCACCTCTCTGGGCCTTTGCTTCCTCATTCATAAACTCAGAAGCTAGTCTACACCATTCCTATGGTCCCTGGCAACTCTACAAGCCTATCGGTGCTGGACTGAGTGGGGGTTAGCTTCCCCCTGAGCACTCTGCCGCTTGCTTATTCCAGTGGCCACTGTCCCTTGGGCGCCTCAGCAAGGCACCCGTGCTCCACGCAGCAGCCACTGATCACACAGGCTCAGTTGCCTGAAGTCAACCGTTGGAGTCTGCTCCATGTTGTTTTGAATACCCCAGTGGTGTTGGGAAGGGAAGTCTGTCTTTGGGGATTAGTTTTATTCTTACAAGGAATCAGATCTTTACAAGCAAGTCTTGTGAATAAGAAACCAACCATTGCCAGGCACGGTAGCTCATGCCTGTAATCCCAGCACTGTGGGAGGCTGAGGCGGGAGGATTGCTTGAGCTCAGAAGTTAAGAGGCTTGTTTGAGCAAGAGTGAGACTCCAACTCATGGAAAAACCCAGCCATGCACAGCAGCGAGCGCCTGTAATCCCAGCGGCCTTGGAGGCTAAGGCAGCAGGATGTCCACAGCCCAGGTCTGAGGTTGCAGTGAGCTACGCCACTGCACTCTGCTCAGGGCACAGGGTAGAACTCTGCCTCGACAAAAAAAAAAAAAAAAAGAAAGAAAGAAAGAAACCAACCACTTTCTTGGGGGGAAAAGATTATATCTAACTTTAAAAATAGCGAGGCTGGGGCTAAGCGCAGTGGCTCACACCTGTAATCCCAGCCCTCTGGGAGGCTGAGGGAGGTGGATTGCTTGAGCTCAGGAATTCAAGACCAGCCTGAGCAAGAGCGAATCCCCATCTCTAAAAATAGCCAAGTGTTGTGGCAGGTGCCTATGGTCCCAGCTACTCAGGAAGCTGAGGCAAGAGGATCACTTGAGCCCAGCAGTTTAAGGTTGATGCAAGCTAGGCTGATGTCATGGCTCTCTAGCCAGGGCAACAGGGTGTGACTCAGTCTCCAAAAAAATATGCTGATCTTGTTGTTTGAGTCATTGAGTCTAAAAGGAAATTTATTTGTCCACCTCACGTTCATACAGTCCTGCCTAGGTCAGACCCTGGGCTCAGTGCCAGGTACAAACACGAGAAACGACGTCCCCACCCTCAAGGAATATCTATAATGGTGGTAGCACCAACGTGCATTTCTAGAAGAGAAGTTTTCTAGGTAAAGGCTGTGAGCAGTGGTCCATCTCTGAAGTGAGCATGCCTCTGCACAAGTGAGCTCTAGTGGAGGCGGTGTGGCACGTGCCAGGCCTGCCACAGGTGTAGTCAGGTGGCTGCCAGGTCCCTGTCCAGGGTGCCTGGGTTGTGTGTTAGATGCTGACGTGCATCCTCCTTACAGGTGTATGGGATGATCCGGTTCTCAGGCGCCACAGGCCATATGTCTGATCTGAATAAGATGATGGTGCAGGACCTGAATTCAGCTTTAGACCGAAGCAGTCCTCAGCAGTACACACAGGCCATGTTCAAGCTGACCGCGATGCTCATTAGCAGCAGAGGTAACACACAAGGCAGAGGGAATGAATTCTGGCTCATCTCTAAAAGAATGTTTGCCTCCATGGTTTGTAGTCAGCTGGAGTCCTGCCCAGAGAACGAGGCAGACCTCTCCCACTAGAGATCTCCGGAGCATCTTTCGTTGATGAAGAGTAAATAAAAGGCCATTATTGGCCTCAGCTGGTGCAGGCTCTTGTTGAACGGGGTAAAATGTGTTTGATTCAGTGAATGTTGGAGGCCTCTAAACAGCATGTCTTTGGTTCCAGATTGTGACCCACAGCTCCTCCACCATCTGTGTTGGGGTCCCCTCCGGATGTTCAATGAGCACGGCATGGAGACGGCCCTGGCCTGCTGGGAGTGGCTGCTGGCCGGCAAGAACGGAGTGGAAGTGCCGGTAAGACACTGACCTTGGGTTGTCTCTGAGGGAGGGACGGGACAAGAAAAGGGAAGAGGCTGCCCTGGTGCTGCCACCAGTGAGCATGGAGACCCAAGCAGCACCCCCACCCCACCCCATCCTCTCAAGCTTCAGTCTCCTTTTAGATCGTGTTATTAATACCTGCCAGTCACAGAGAAAAGAAAGGGAGTGAGGAGCATCACAGTGGTGCACAGAACCCTTTATTTTTCTAAAGCTCAGGAGGGGAGCCATTTCTCTCCTGAAGCTGGAAGACCCTGCTTTTTGAACGCCTGTTGACACCGACCTGCGGGGGAGCAGCTCTGTTTGTCCACGAGGATATTTTTCTTGACCTGCTAACTTTGGGATCAGTCCCTTTTGCCTGCATCTGTATTTCTGGAGTTGTTACTTCAGGATGTCCACAGAGAGGGTTACACTCACCTTCCAGCTCCCTGGATAAACACCTAAGAACATGAGAACACTTAGGCTGATTGGATGAACACCTACCAACAATCTTATTTTTCAGAAATCCTGTTAACTTTCAAGGTAGCAGGGAATTTAACGTACTTTTTTTTTTCTGTATTCCTTAAGATCTCTTGAGATTAGTCTGAAGGGGTGTTTTATTTTTCTTGTTCCCCCAGGGAAATTGAAATACTTTCAGAGATAGAATTAGAATGCTCCAGGTGGGCGGTAGTAACAGTAACAGTAATACCTCACATTTTCCTTGTATTTTACAACTGTGGGGTTCATGTCAGTCAGGCCTTTAGGGGTCTAAGGAAACATTTTGTCCAGTGGCCTTGTGTGGGAGCTTATCTAGTCAGGGAGTGACACCCACCCCTGCCTCTCAGAAGACGTAAGTACCAGGCACCTTGAGCTCAGCCAGTAGTTCTTGAATCCTTTCCCTATGGAACTAAGGTGGGCACACAAGTGTGCAGAAGGACCTGTGGAAGTCTTGCTTCAGCCTGCAGGGCTCTGCCTCCAGAGCAGTGCTCCTCATCTGCATACAAAGAATCTCAACAAGGGCCCCTGTGGCCTCCTGAGCGCTCAGTAGATGCTGACTGCTGCTGTGACTGCCAGGGACAGGATCCTGCAGCCTGCAGAGACAACTGACACCATGGCCAGTAGATACACCCACTGCCATTATATGCACCCACTTTCTCTCTCCCATCCTTAGTGGATGTTTTCACCTATTTTACTATATGTATTACATATACATACATGTAATACTACATGTATTACACCGTTTTTGTTTGTTTGTTTTTGAGACAGAGTCTTACCGTCGCCTTGGGTAGAGTGCAACTACCCAGAGCTCACAACAACCTCATACTCTTGGGCTCAAGTGATCCTTTTGCATTAATTAGCCTCTAAAGTAGCTGGGACTACAGGTGCCTGCCACAGTACCCAGTTAATTTTTCTATTTTTAATAGAGATGGGGTCTCACTCTTGCTCAGTCTAGTCTCGAACTCCTGAACTCAGGTGATCCCCTCTGCCACCTTGGCCTCCCAAAGTGCTAGGATTACAGGTGTGAGCCACTGAGCCTGGCCCCTGTGTTATACCTTATAATGTTAATTTTATTCTAAAAGTCAAAAGTCTTTCAAAGAAATTAAAGAGTGTATTTTTAAAGCCTGATAAACTTATCCAAATGTTTCTCATTGTGTTCTTTAAGTCTTCCTATAGCAGATCCAAATTTTCAGTTCTCTTCAGACAAAGAATTTCCTTTAGCACTTCCTATAGTAATTCAGATCTGCTGGAAATAAATTCTGTTATCTTTAGTCCTCCTTTTTCTTTTTATTTTCTTGAGAAAGGCTCTTGCCATGCTGCCCAGGCTGGAATGCAGATTGCAGTGGCACAGTCATAGTTCACAGTGACCTCAAACTTCTGGGCTCAAGCCTCCTTAGTAGCTGGGACTCCAGGTGTGCACTATCACACCTGTAATTGTCCCTAATTTTTGTACAGAGGAAGTTTCAAAAGCCTTTTTAAAAAACTGTATTACAAAAAAATCCCAAACATACATAAGCAGGTGTGATGTCCCACCCCTGTCATCACCAATGGCCTGACTGGCCTCAGGTCCCTCAGCCTATGGCAGGCTTTTCCACCTACCCATGCCCAGACATTGCACTGGCCCTGGCAGCGCCTGGTCACCTGTGTCCTCACTCCCCATCCCTGCCTCCACAAGGACCTGACCTGTGCAGGCCCAGCAAGCCCAGGGGTAGGCAAGCTTCTCATCTTTCTGTGACTTTTATATTGTTGCATTGTGGGTTTTTTGTTTGTTTGTTTTGAGACAAAATCTCACTATGTTGCCCTCAATAGAGTGCCATAGCGTCACAGCTCACAGCAACCTCAAACTCTTGGGCTTAAGCAATTATCTTGCCTCAGCCTCCCAAGTAGCTGGGACTACAGGTGCCTGCCACAACACCCGGCTGTTTTTCTGTTACAGTTGTCATTGTTGCTTAGCTGGCCTGGGTTCTAACCCACCAGCCTTGGTGTATGTGGCTTGCGCCGTAACCACTGTGCTATGGACGCTGAGCCTGTTGCATTCTGTTTTTTTTTTTAATTTTTTTTCTATTATAAAAACAATATATGGCCCACAACAGTGGTTCACACCTGTAATTCCAAGGATTAGAGGATTGCTTAAGGTCAAGAGTTCGAGACCAGCCTAAGCAAAAGCGAGACCCCCCCATCTCTACAAAAGATAGAAAAATCAACCAGGCATGGTGCCAGATACCTATCTATACTCCCAGCCAAAAGCATCACTTGAGTCCAGGAGTTTGAGGTTGCAGTGAGCTATGTTGATGCCACTATACTCCAGGCGAGCAGGATTCTCAAGAAAAAAAATATACATTTGCTCATGATTGAAAGGCTGGAAGGAGCATAATGAAAAAAACAAGAATCATCTGTAACTCCAGCAATCACTGGTGGCATCTTGATGTCTTTTCTTGCATTCTCTCTCTTCTTTTTTTTGAGACAATCTCACTTTGGCACCCTCTGTAGAGTACTATGGCATCATAGCTCACAGCAACCTCAAACTCTCGGGCTCAAGCAACTCTCTTGCCTCAGTCGCCCAAGTAGGTGAGACTACAGGTGCCCACCACAGCGCCTGGCTATGTTTAGAGAAGGGGCCTCACCCTGGCTTAGGCTGGTCTTGAACCTGTGGGCTCAGGCAATCCACCGCCTCGGCCTCCCAGAGTGCTGGGATTACAGGTGTGAACCACCATATCTGGCCTCTATTCTTGCATTCTTGAGAAGATAAAGAGCTAGTAAGCCTGCTGATCACATCTCGTTATGGAGACCATGGCCTCCTTGTAAAGGTCTGGGTCCTTAATTCCACTGAGATGGGAAAGGCCTGTTAAACCCTTGTAAGGCGCTCGGATTTGTGACCCAAAGTAAACGAGTGAGGGCTGCAATCTGGGTCCCTAATTCCACTGAGATGGGAAAGGCCTGTAAACCCTTGTATGGTACTCAGATTTGTGACCCAAAGTAAATGAGTGAGGGCTGCCCTAGAACCTGATAACTTGCTCCGATCCTGCCACATGCTGGGCCTGTGCAGGGTACTGTATGGGTCTGGCTCTCACCTGCCCGTCCAGCCCATACTTTGAGGTCCAGGTGATAGTCTAAGTTGCCCTCAAACCCTAGGGCTGTCTTCTTGTGGGAGGAACTGATTATGGGGAGTCTTACACTAGTCTACACTCAGAGTGTTGCAGGCCTCAGCATCAGTGCTCTGAATTTAAGGACTGTGATTTTGGAACTGTTGAACCTCTTTGTTTAGTTTTGTTTTGAGACTGAGTCTCACTCTTGCCCTGGGTAGAGTGCCATGGCATCATAGATCACAGCCACCTCAAACCGTTGGGCTCAAGTGATCCTCTTTCCTCAGCCTCCTGAGTAACTGGGACTATAGGCACCCAGCACAGTACCTGGCTAATTTTTTTTCTATTTTTAATAGAGACAGTGTCTCACTCTTGCTTAGGCTAATCTCAAACTCCTGAGCTCAGGTAATCAGTCTTCCCCACCCCCCACCTCAGCCTCCCAGAGTGCTGGTATTCTAGTGAGGAGCTACCACGATCACTTTTTTCTATTTTTAGTAAAGACAGGGTCTCATTCTCAGGCTGGTCTCAAACTCTTGAGCTCAGGTGATCACACCCACTCCACCCACCCCACCTCACTGCCCACTTTGGCCTCCCAGAGTGCTAGGATTACAGGAGGGAACCTCTTTGTTTACTACAAATTCTCTCAGAGCTTTCAAAACTGACGAGAGAGATGAGTGTTCGTTGTATTAATCTGGTGGCTGTGAGTGTTTAATTAGTAGGACCAGCAACTCCGAACCTTCTATAAAATGCAGACAGCCACACATAGAAGCATGACCCTCCCACCCCATCGAGCCTATCAGCCCCTCATACCTTCCCCTTTCCTGTCAGCAGGCAAATACCTGCCTGCACCTCTCGTGGAATTCCCTACTGCTCAGGAGGCAAGGGTGGCCCTCCTTTTAGGCTCCTTTGGAAGCCCCGGGATTCATCACCACTGGGATGAATGAAGGGCACAACTCTGCTTTGTGGAACCTCAAACCCCAGTAGGTCCTTGGAGTAGGGGTTTGTAGCTTTTGTTCCCACTTCACAGGGACAGGTGGTGTTCCCTTCTGCACTCCCCTAGTCTGGTGCCCTTTCTCCCTCTCTGGCCCTCAGGACAGCTTAGAGGAACCCCTAGAGGCAGGGAAACAGAACTTAGGCCTCATCCCTCGGTCCCAGCTGGTGGGCACAATTTAGCCCAAGGAAGGCTGCTCCCCTCCACTGCAGGGCTTTGAGTCTCAGAAACGGCTCCTCCTTTTCCAGAGACTAGTGGCCTTTGCAATGTTTAAACCTTTCATCACCCTGAATAAAGGAAGCTTCTGAGCTCAGTGGGGCCCCCTGAGCTCCTGTGTGCTCCAGGGTTCCCCTTCCCTTACCCCAGTTCTGACACCCCAGGTCTAAGCATGTCGCCGTTAGCTGATCAGCATCCCTGGATCCCTGCCCCACACTCCCACACCCCCACCCCCACCCCACTGGCCATGGCTGTAGGTGCCAGCGTGATTTCTCCCTCAACTCAGATCAAAATCTTTTGTTTTTATTTTTGCAGTTTTTGGCCGGAGCTGGGTTTGAACCTGCCACCTCCAGCATGTGGGGCCGGTGCCCTACTCCCTTGAGCCACAGGCACCGCCCTGTTTTTGTTTTTGTTTAAGATAATAAGGCTGACTTTATCAGTAGAGCATCGTGGCCGTAGGTGTCAGAATACTGCAGCAGGTCTTCCTCAGACAGGGCCCCTGCATCACCTTTGGCCTTTGACTCCCTTTTCCCTTTCTGTGCAGACTCACAAGTGACCCACAGCCAATCCTGCCAGCTTCACCTTTCTACCGTTTAAAGTACCACATGTATCCAGAATTTGACCACTTTCAGCATCCCAGCTGCTGCCTCCTGGCCTGGCCTCGCCTCCCGCACCCACTTGCCCCTCTCCCTCTTCTCCAGGCTAATTCTAGGAGCGAGCCCATGGAGCCCAGGGCAAGTCTGTCAGTACCCTGCCCCAGGCTGAGAAACAGACTGGTTTCTGCAACCTAGCAGTCCCCTTGCCATGACCTCAGCACCCTCTGCTCCTGTCACTTGCTCTGCTGGGCTCATGCAGGGATGTGGTGCCCTCTGCCCTGTTGGGCTGTTCCCCCTTCAGGCCACGTTACCTGTTTCCTCCTCTAGCACAGCTATACTTTCCCTCCTGTGTCTTTCCCTCAAGTCTCATCCTAGATGTCCCCTTCTGGGCCCAGCTTTCTCTGGCCATCCTGTCTAAAATGCTGCATGCTGTTTCTCGTTAGCCTTCATCAGTATCCCTTGCTTATTTCTCATCCGTGGGCCCCACTGTGGACTCCGGTTACGTTTGTCTCTGTTCATAGCTTCATCTCAGAGCCACAGAGGCAGCCTCCAGGATGAGGTTGTTGAACGAACGGGTGGGAGTGTGGCTCCTCTGCCCTGTTTTGGAGTTCTTTTCTCTCTCCACTGTTTTTCTCCTTCTTCCTCTCCTATTAACAGGAAATGGAAAGCAGGCTGCAGTACCCTATTCCCCAGGAATACCTCCTCCCTGCCACGTGGACAGCTCATTGCTGTGGTCCACTACTGGCCATCCTGTACAGGTGTGGCCTATATGTTCACCTTCACAGCCTCCAGGTAGCTTCTGTGCCTCGCAGAAGGCAGGCAAGGGCAGGAAAGGCAAAGCTGAGGCCAGCTGCCCTGGTGTTGTTTCCTAGGGCTCGCCCACTAGCCTCCCCTGGCTCATCAGTGCTGATGAGAGCCATGGTCACCCCAGTTGGCCAGGAACACTGAGACTGGGAAAGTAGGAGGGGAGCTGGGAGAGGACGAAGGGAGCTAGGGCATCTGCTGCATGCACCAAGCTGCATTGCCCCTCTGCCTGGGTGTTTAGAGCCCTTGTAGTAGCTGGCATTTGGGGGCCAATGGAGGGACAGAAACCCTCACTAATTAGGTCCCAGGTGCTGCCTTCTGGTCTCCGTGTAAAGTCACCCAGAAGCTGCGGGGCTTTCCAAGTGTGAGCTGTACACCTTACTCTCTGCAACACCAGCTTGTCTTCCAGACACCACTGTCTGCTACCCCTAGGTACCCTTCACGGCTCCCCCATGGAAGGGGGCCCAGCTGAGCATGGCTGACCCGTCCCTGGGCCTGGCCCACACAGTTGCAGGCGCCCCTTGTTCCCCAGGGCTGTCCTCAGCCTGGTTAACAGGGTGTAAGGTCTGCAGGTGGAGAGTCGGGGCTGGCTCTGGAGCCCAAGCAGGCGGCCCCCGCCTCACCACCATAGGCTGCTTTAGGACTGTAAGAACAGTGCCCACTGAGGTGCCCCACAGCATTGGGCACATCACAGGTGCGATGCTATCTCACAGCCTACACTGCCTACACCATAGACTGGGACAAACGGAAATTTGGCCTGGAAAAGCTGAAAGCAAATACAGCACACAATAACGTGGATGTCCCTGGGAAGTGGGACCACTGGAGATGTTAATTTTTTTCTTCATATTTTCTTCCATTTCCAAATTTTTTTTTTTTTTTGTAGAGACAGAGTCTCACTTTATGGCCCTCGGTAGAGTGCCATGGCCTCACACAGCTCACAGCAACCTCCAACTCCTGGGCTTAAACGATTCTCTTGCCTCAGCCTCCCGAGTAGCTGGGACTACAGGCACCCGCCACAACGCCCGGCTATTTTTTTGTTGCAGTTCAGCCGGGGCCGGGTTGAACCCCTCACCCTCGGTATATGGGGCCGGCGCCTGACCGACTGAGCCACAGGCACCGCCCCTCCATTTCCAAATTTTATTCAGTGAACATATTAATAGTTCTTATAGTTAAAAAAAAAAAAAAAGAAAAACAGTCCAGGTGCTCTGGCTCACACCTGTAATCTCAGCACTTTGAGAAACCAAAGTGGCAGGATTACTCGAAGCCAGTAGCTTGAGCTTGCAATGAGCTATGATGACCCCACTGTACCACTGTACTACAGCCTGCCAGTTTGGGAAACAGTAGGACCTTGTCTCAAAAAGCCCCCAGTGACCCTGTCTTTGCACTTGGCAGAGGAGCCAACATTTGCTCTGTGCTTGCAGTTCATGCGGGAGATGGCAGGGGCCTGGCACATGACAGTGGAACAGAAGTTTGGCCTGTTTTCTGCTGAGATAAAGGAGGCAGACCCTCTGGCTGCGTCGGAAGCAAGCCAGCCCAAACCATGTCCCCCTGAAGTGAGCCCCCACTACATCTGGATTGACGTACGTGCCTGACACCCCCAACCCCAACCGAGGCTCTGCGGCGCTCTACCCATGTGGCCCAGGGAGCCAGGGCTGCTTCTGGGGTGGTGTGGGCCAGCAAGTCGGAGGGAGGCAGCCAGTCCACAATTTCAGACTGCCTGACCTGAGAAGGGGTGATTGTTCCAGCCCATCAACTGGCCCTGGGCTGGGCAGGCCCGGCCCCATCACCACAGCACGTTTTCCGTCTTGCTCAGTTCCTGGTACAACGGTTTGAGATCGCCAAGTACTGCAGCTCTGACCAAGTGGAGATCTTTTCCAGCCTGCTGCAGCGCTCCCTGTCCCTGAATATCGGTGGGGCCAAGGGCAGCATGAACCGGCATGTGGCAGCCATCGGGCCCCGCTTCAAGTAAGGGCTCTCCTCCCTGGGTGTGGTGTGGGGCGTGTATTGGGGGGGGGGGGTGTAACGGTACTTCCATGGAGTGTAGAACAGATTTCAGTGAGCTGTTTGCTCCTGGAATGACAAGGAAGAGCTTATCAAAGGCATCCTTCCTAACTGAATCAAGGCCATGAACTTCTCTCCTGCCTTCCGCCTTCTTTAGTCCAGCCCTTCTCCTTGGGACCTGGCCTCTGCTGGCCACTGTACAGGGCCTGGCCCCCCACTCAGCAGGTCCTGTGCTTGCACCTGCTCTGCCTGCCCCTCCTGTCCCCAGCCCACTAGCCACCTCCTGGGCCTGCACCTCTCAAACCAACAACAGGGATAAGCCGTTTCTCTTTTTTTCTTAATTTCTTACCAGTCATGGGTCTATACTTTTATAAAGTACAATAGGAATTAATTACCAGGAAACAATCCTCTCTGCACGGTTCCAGCTGTGCGCTGTTGTCAGAGATGAGCAAGTGTCCATTTCTTGGTCCCTGTGCCTACACAGACTGGCTGCAACGCTGTCTGGAGATGCACCGCCCTGACCTAGGGTCGGGGCCTCACCAGTGAATGCGGAGTCATTGCCTGTCTCCAGCCTAACTTCCTCTTGACCTCCCTCCTATCTTCTGGGCCATCTCTCTGGCCTCTGCCTCCCTGAGTAATTGGACACAGATACTTCTGATTCTCCGTGCAGTGTGTCCGGCCTCTGTCACTTCCTTTCGTGCCCACAGCCTCTGTGCTCCTCTGCTGCTCTCACTCAGACTGGCCAGTGCCTCACTGTGACTGTCACTTGGTGTTGCGATCTGTCCCCACAGCTCAGATGCAATCATACAGGACAGCACCTGTGCCTCTGGCTGGTGTGAAGGCGCTCCACGGCGTCCCCTTCTTACGTTTTGCCATCCTGTGCTAATCCCAGGCCCAACCTGACTGTCCACTTGGCCCTAGGACTCCAAACAGCCACTTCCCCCAGACTCTCTCACCCTGTTTCTGCCAAACAAGAGGCTTATCTGTTAGGGCCCATCTTACTGCAGGGCCTTCCAAACCTCTCTCAGCTGCTGGGGTCTGTCCTTCAGGGAGAGCAGCCCCCACTGGGACAGGATCCCTCTGCTGTGGGGTTTATGCGGCATCTTACTCTTTGGGTAGTGGTGTCTGTCTCCTGCCAGTGGGGCTGTGATCTCCCTGTGCAGATCTGGCTTCCCATCTGCCCCTCACCCCTTGCTCAGGGCCTGGCCTGGTAAAAGCAGGTGCTTAATAAATTTCCAAACTTAAGTGCTCTGAGTTCATCACACCTGCAGGTGACTATTCCTCAGAGAGGAGTGTGCAAATAGTTTGTGAGACTCAAGTTTCTGGCCCAGGTGCATTAACATGCACATTGTTTAGTTTTCTCCCAACAAAAGTAAAGTTTTTAAACCTTTCCGGCTTTTGGATAGAAGAAATCTGTCTAGTAATTTCCTGTCCAGTGCCCTAGCCCATACTCTGCCTCTGGAGACTGCCCAGGGTCCCCTCAGGCTCAGCCCTCAACCAGGGTTCCCACCCTGACTTGGTCCTGGGGAATCTTTCAGACTGCTGACCCTTGGGCTGTCCCTCCTGCACGCCGATGTGGTTCCAAATGCAACCATCCGCAACGTGCTTCGCGAGAAGATCTACTCCACCGCCTTTGACTACTTCAGGTACCACCCCTCAGGTGTGCTGTGCAGTGTCCAGAGATGCCCAGCCCCACCTAGTGTGCTGTTGTCCTTGGCCCCCCAGCAAGTCACTCAGGGCAGGACACAGTTGTCTGTGGATGTTCACAGACCTCATTTCATGGCCCTGTGCGGTGTGTGTGTCTGTGTTTAGAGCTGGCTTCCTGGACACTAGGCAGGTTTCCCCTCAGTTCAAATGATTTCAGAGGTTAAGGGGTGGCGCCTGTGGCTCAAGGAATAGGGCACCAGTCCCATATGCCGGAAGGTGGTGGGTTCAAACCCAGCCCTGGCCAAAAACCACAAAAAAAAAAAAAGAGAAAAAAAAATACTCTGTTTTCTCTTCAGATCGCACAAATCTTTCGCCTTTTACAAATGATTTCAGAGGTTAAGCTTGTAGCATTTAACTTCTCGGTTAAAGTGAATGCTTAGTATGCAAAGAATCATAAACACCTACTGTCTGGGGCTTTGCAAAGGCAGGCCTTGTTGCTAGATGGACAGCTCAGTTATCGTGGTCTGCCACAAACACTGCATTCCACATTCTGCAAGAGTCACTGGGGCAGTGAGGGAGGGAACACAGTGGGCTCTGAAGCTGCCACACATTCCCATGCAGATCAATGAGATGATCACTGCTAATGACTGTCAGCCTGACCATTTGTGTCACTTCTTACCATGTCATGTGGCTGGGTCTGACTTCAGACACTTCAGTTCTCTTGTCCTCTTGTGGTTGTTTGAAGCTGTCCCCCAAAGTTCCCTACTCAAGGAGAAAAGAGGCTGCGTGAAGACATAAGCATAATGATCAGATTTTGGACTGCCATGTTCTCAGATAAGAAGTACCTGACGGCCAGCCAGCTTGTTCCTCCAGGTAACATTGGCCTTAGCAGTGCAGCTACTCTTGGGCAGAGGACAGGCCTAAAGGAGCCAGGGCACAAGAGCAGGGGCCCCATTGAGCCCTCTCCTCAGTCATGCCATATAGTCCTTGGGCGCCCAGTGCCTGCCTGGCTGCTGCTTCTCCACCCTGAACTGAGAGGCATGAGTGAACTAGCGCAGGAGGCCATCGATCAGACCCACTCACTGCAGCTTCTCCCTGCACCAGCTCCTGCTTAGCTCACAGGCCCCCACTGAGTGTCTCATGGCCCGGTATCAGGCCAAGGCCAGTGTGCCCAGATGACTAAGGCGTAGCCCATTGTTGTCTGGCAGGAGACAGTCAAGTGGACTGGTCACTTTAACATGAGGGGACTATGGGAGTGCCCCTCAAGGACAGCCACTTGGCCTGTCCAGAGGAGCCGGGGTGCCAGAGATGATGTTCTGGACGAGATGACATCTGAGCTGAGTCAGAAAGGCTGACTGGGAGCCAGCAGGGTGGCTGGGGCCAAAGAGCATTCCAGGGCCTGCCAAACAACAATGACAACTACAACCAAAAAATAGCCAGGAATGGTGATGGGCGCCTCTTATCCCAGCTACTCGGGAGGCTGAGGCAAGAGAAGCACTTAAGCCCACGAGTTGAGCTGTGACACCAGGGCACTCTGGGGTGATATAGTGAGACTCTGTCTCAAAAAAAACAAAAAAGAAAGTTTTCCACCTAGAATGGTTAAAATAAAGAGCTTCTCAGGTGTTTGGGAAACTGTATGGGTTTGTTCCTCAAATATGTTCTAGTGCTCCATGGGGTGCTTTATCTCTAGTGGAAACTTGGTTTGCTTTGTGTGATGCTTGATGATGCCTTTGCCCTCAGATAACCAAGACACCCGGAGCAACCTGGACATCACTGTTGGCTCTCGGCAGCAGGCCACACAAGGCTGGATCAATACCTACCCCCTGTCCAGTGGCATGTCCACTATCTCTAAGAAGTCAGGTTGGTGAGAGGTTTGCTCCTGTGTCCATCACACCCAAGTTGCTGTCCTGGTAGCCTAATTGACAGGTGCTCAGGCAGCCTAACAGAGCTCTGAAAGGTAGCTTCCTGTAGGTTTAGAAACTCAGGATGGCAGGGTGGAGTGGCTCACGCCTGTAATCCCAGCACTCTAGGAGGCTGAGACGGGTGGATTGTCCGAGCTCATGACTTCAAGACCAGCCTGAGCAAGAGTGAGACACCATCTCTACTAAAAATAGAATTAGGTGGGTGTTGTGGTGAGCACCTATAGTCCCAGCTACTCAGGAGGCAAGAGGATCACTCGAGCCTAAGAGTTGGAGGTTGCTGTGAGCTCTGATGCCATGGCACACTACCTAGGGTGACACTGAGACTCCGTCTCAAAAAAAAAATAGAAACTCAGAGTAGGCATTTGGCACCCAAGGACTAACCTGTTGTCTTTCCTCCTAGGCATGTCTAAAAAAACCAACCGGGGTTCCCAGCTGCACAAGTACTACATGAAGCGCAGGACGCTGCTTCTCTCCTTGCTGGTAAGGTCCACGGGAAAGCCAGTGCCAGCTGCCCACCACCTGCCAGCACAGCACTACAGAGCACAGGCAGTGTGTGGGCACTCAAGAAGGCCACTGAGCCTTGGATCTGGTCTCGCTAGGCTACTGAGATCGAGCGTCTCATCACGTGGTACAACCCACTGTCGGCCCCAGAGCTGGAGCTGGACCAGGCTGGAGAGAACAGCGTGGCCAACTGGAGGTCCAAGTACATCAGTCTGAGCGAGAAGCAGTGGAAGGACAATGTGAACCTGGCTTGGAGCATCTCTCCTTACCTGGCTGTGCAGCTGCCAACCAGGTAGGCCCCACACCCCAGCTCAATGAGGGCCTTGTAAAGGTCCAATGGAGGCACCTGCAGGCTGGGCTATAAGTGCTAAGGAGCAGGATGCAGCCCCTCCTGAGAAGGGCAGGAAGCCATCCAATGGACCAGACTCCTATCTGGGGTACACCTGAGGCCCAAGGAGGTAGCATCAGGTTTAAGTCAGGGCCATGTTCTAATCTGTGGAAGATAGAGGGAACATGGAGGCTATCTTTCCTAAGAGGTGGGCTGCAGTGACAGGCTTGGGGAAGGTTTGGGTTTGTCCTGGGTGGCGTCTTTCAATGCAGGGTACTCAGAAGGCAAATGCTAGCTTGGCACCCATAGCACAGAGGTAACGGTGTCAGCCACATACACCAACGGTGTCGGGTTCGAACCTGGCCTGGGCCAACTAAACAACAGTAAACAACTGCAAAAAAAAGTAGCCAGGCGTTGTGGTGGGCGCCTATAGTCCCAGCTACTTGGGGGCTGAGGGAAGAGAATCGCTTAAGCCCAAGAGTTTGAGGTTACTGTGAACTGTGACACCACAGTACTCTACCCAGGGTGACATAGTGAGACTCCATCTCAAAAAAAAGTTGGGGGGGGCAGCACCTGTGGCTCAAAGAGTAGGGCACCAGCCCCATATACTGGGGGTGGTGGGTTCAAGCCTGGCCCCTGCCAAAATTGCAAAAAAAAAAAAAAAAAAAGGAAGGCAAATGCTGTGGCTGGCATCTGAGTATCCTGTGAAGTTTCCCATGGCAGCTCTGACTGGGGAGTAACCCCAGACTGGTGGTGGCTGAGAGAACGACAGAGGCCCCTGTGTAGCAGTCCTGCCAGACAGCCCAGGCTTTCGTGAAAGTGTCCAGGGCAAATGTTTTCTCACCCAGAGCTCAAATTTGCCTGCTTGCTGCTTCCTCCTCTTGGTCCTCCTCTGTCCCTCTGGAGCAGGACCACAAACTCGTTCTGGTTGTTTCAAAGCACAGTGTTGATGGCTGGGGCAGTAACACTGGAAAACTCATGGCTGCGCCCTCATGGGCAGGGCACCTTGTTGCTCTCCACCTGTGGACTGAGATGCTGACGAGAGGCTATAGAGTGCTGGGGCAGGGGTTACAGTGCAGAGAGGGAGTAAAAGGCGGGTGTGCTAAGGCAGAGACTGTGGAAGGAGGCCCTTTGAACAGTAAGTGTAAGATAACTCCTGTTAGAGTTCTGGCATTTCATAATAGCCAATCATAGTGCTGTCCTTTGAACACTTGCGTTCAGACGGAACTAGTGCCATAGAGGTGTAGAACGCTTCTCTGTCACTTGGTAGAGACCGAATCTGTCCCGTAGTCAGCATTTGCCTCCTTCTGCGGTGGTGAAAGAACTGTCTGGTGATGAGACCGCGCCACCCATGTCTTCTGTGCTCCATAGGTTTAAGAACACAGAAGCCATCGGGAATGAAGTGACCCGTCTGGTTCGGTTGGACCCAGGAGCTGTTAGTGACGTCCCCGAAGCCATCAAGGTAGCACAGCCCACACACCAGGGCCTGTGCTCACATGTGTGTCCAAAAATGCTGAGACCAGACACTAGACAGAAACAGTGACCTGGCAACCTCAGGCGCTTTAATGATTACTCTAAGTTTGTGTTTTCTACTCCTAGTATATAACATTTGTTATGTTTACAGTAGAAGCAAATGTAATATACTTCAGCCTAATTACAGTCATGCTTTTTAATATAACATATTAGAAGCATTTTCCACACTGTTACAAAAGTTTTATAATTTTTACTTTCCATATCCATCCTTGTGGTGTGGGTCATGTGCCAGGTATTTATTCCAGAGGGACCCAGAGACTGCCCAAGCCATACCATCTCCTCAATTTCTCCCCAGTTCCTTGTCACCTGGCACACCATCGATGCTGACGCTCCAGAGCTCAGCCACGTGCTATGCTGGGCACCCACGGACCCACCCACGGGCCTCTCCTACTTCTCCAGCATGTACCCACCACACCCTCTGACGGCGCAGTATGGGGTGAAAGTCCTGCGGTCCTTCCCCCCGGTGAGCCAGGGCCTGCTGAGCAGGCCTCAGGGGGACTGTGGGGGCAGGTGCCTGCAGCCCAGACTGGGCTTCATTGTCAGCCTGGAGCCTGCCTGAGTAAAAACATCAGTCCATTTTAGAACATACCTTCAGTCCCAGTTTTGTTCTAGTCATTATAGAAGATGAATTTAGTTCTAATTCAAATGTATCTTTTAGTTTTATTTAGTTTTATTTAGTTTTATTTTAACTTTGTTTGAGTTAAAAAAAGAAGAAAGCTTATTTGAGTTTGACTGTGGAGGTGGCCTGTCAGCCAGCCCTGGGCAGCAGGGGCTGAGCAGAGCCGTCCCATCAGTGCCCGTGTGCCTTGGAAACCAGGGAGCCTACGAGACAGTCGTGACAACTGGGGGAGGCTCTGTGGGCACGCAGTCTGATCTATGGCAGCCTGTCTTCCTCTTCCCAAGGGAGGGCTGGAAGCCTCGCTCCGTCACCTTTTTTCACCAGTTATGTATTCTAAGCCATTGATGGCTTTCTTGCTGTCCTCCGGGCTTTCCCGTCCTTACCTGGCATGGTGCTCCAGGACAGTATGCCGGGGCACAGTAGAAGCAGGCAGGGCTTTGGGGCGTCACGGCTCCCTCTCCTTTTCCTCCACAGGACGCCATCCTCTTCTACATCCCCCAAATCGTGCAGGCCCTGAGGTATGACAAGGTAAGGCCATGCCCACAGCAGCTCTCTTCTTCACTCCAGAGCTCCCACCTCCCACCTCCCACCCATATGCCCAGCCTGTCACCAGCCCTTGTGGGCTCTGTGAAGCCTCCTTGAGAGCCCAGCTGTGACTGCAGTCCCTACACTTCCCTCACCCCCCACCCATGGCTGACCCTTAGTCACTAGTGTTATGGCAAGGAAGGCCCTGGTCACCCACTGCCTCCCTGAGGTCCAGGCACACTCTGAATAGTGGTTCTTGGTCTATTGCCAGCCAGGGTGCCCAGGCTGCCCTCTCGTTGGATATGCAGGACTCTGAGTCCCCTCAACTCTTGACTGGCTGTCCAGTGGGAAGTGGCAAGGAGACTTGGAAAGGACGATGTGTGTGTTGGCCTGCTCAGCTGCCACCACAAAGCACCACAGAGAGGGCGGCTTAAATAACAGGAATTTATTTTGTCATAGCTCTGAGGATTGGAAGTCTGGCATTGAGATGTAGGCAAGGTTGGTTCTCTGTGAGGCCTCTCTCTTTGGCTTGTCCATGGCCACCTTCTCCCTGTCTTTATTTGGTCATTCTTTTTTTTTTTTTTTTTTTTTTTGTAGAGACAGAGTCTCACTTTATGGCCCTGGGTAGAGTGCCATGGCCTCACACAGCTCACAGCAACCTCCAACTCCTGGGCTTAAGTGATTCTCTTGCCTCAGTCTCCCGAGTACCTGGGACTACAGGCGCCCGCCACAACGCCTGGCTATTTTTTTGGTTGCAGTTCAGCGGGGGCCAGGTTTGAACCCTCCACCCTTGGTATATGGGGCCAGCGCCTTACTGACTGAGCCACAGGCGCGCCCTATTTGGTCATTCTTTGGTGTGTGTCCTAATCTCACCATTCACAGGGTTAGGACCCACCCACTCATCTGACCTTAATGACCTCCTTAAACACTCCGTTTCTAGGCCCAGCTGGCTCATTTCTCTAATCCCAGCACTCTGGGAGTCTGAGGTTGGTGGATTGCCTGAGGTCAGGAGTTTAAGACCAGCCTGAGCTAGAGTGAGACCCTGTCTTTAAAAATAGCCAGGCATTGAGGTGGGCGCCTGTAGTCCCAGCTACTCAGGAGGGTAAGGTAAGAGGATTGCTCAAGCCCAAGAGTTTGATGTCGCTGTGAGCTGTGAGTTATGACACCACAGCACTCTACCCCTGGTGACACATGAGACTCTGGGGGCCGTGGCCAGGAGATGCAGGTGGACTATGGTTTCTTTTGTTTGGCTGGTATTTTACATAAGCTTCTCTTGAAATTTTTTATTTCCTTTATTCCTTTAATTTTTTAGTTTTCGAAGTACTGAGTTAACTCCTCTGCATTACCCAAAGTGAGCAGTTTCTCTTTTTCTTCATCTGAATGTTGCTATAAACTCATGGCTCTGGACAGACTGTGTGCTGGTCCACTGCCATTGCTTTGAATGCCCATCTTTCCAGCCTACTCAAGTTATCTGCCCTGTTCTTCGATCTCAGTCTTTGAAAACCTCCTTGCTGAACACAGTGACAAGGCTCTTCTTGCTCTTTTCCTGCTTCAGGCTAGGATCAACCAATTTTCCAAAGAACCCTGGTGTACCTCCCCGGGAAGTGGTGTTGAGGCACCCCAGTCTTAGCACCTAGAGTGCTCACCGCCATTGAGTTGCACGTTGCTTCCAGGTCCTCCTGGTGGTAAAGCTTAAAATTTGATATTTTAAAGTAAAAAGTACATCATGAGATTATACGGAAGTTTCTAATTCAAATATAGGATTACACGTTGGGTTTTGTGTGTGTGTGTGTGTGTGTGTGTGTGTGTGTTTTCAGTTTTGGCCAGGGCCGGGCTTGAACCTGCCACCCCCAGCATATGGGGCTGGCACGCCACTCCTTGAGCCACAGGTGCCGCCCAGGTTTTTTTCTTAATTTGATTTTATTTTTGAATATTTTGACACTACTCGTTGCTCACAGTAAAATATTACCTTTTTGCTTTAACCTAGTGTGTATATTTTTTTGTAATAACAATGTGATTACACTGTCTTGGGCCTGTTTTCCCTTAGGACTATCTACCCAGATCACTCTGCCTCTTAAGTCATCTGATGAAAGGATTCTTAGTGGCTACACCAGCTCAGGACTGGCTTTACTGGTCTCTTGCTTGCTTGTCATTTTTAGAGAAATTTTTAAAGTCTAAACTTGTAGTGATATAAATATATATACACATCCACTTTTACTTGTTTTATGAAAAGAAACAAAAAGCTAATAAAAAATGCTGAGGAAGGAGTGATCAGGATAGAAGTGGCAGGCATATACCATGTTTAGTGCTTTTGACTTTGGAACTCTGAATTATATACAGCACACTTCACATAGAAGAAGCATGAATTGAGTGGTCAGAGTTTGTCTTTAGATTCATGTGCTGGGGTAGCATTGGGAAACACACAGCAAGGAGTTACTTGAGGTTTTATCTGCGTGCTAGCTCACTTGCCCAATTTGAGAACATCTGTCCTTGAAATGCTTTACAGCATTTCTAGATGGGTGGTCACAAACTATTGCGGAGAGGGACAAGCTTCTCCTCTAAGAGGCTTCCCAGGAACTCCAGCCCAACTTTTTTTTTTTTTTTTTTTTGGTGAGACAGAGTCTCACCATGTCACCCTCAGTAGAGTACTGTGGCCGCCACAGCACACACCAACCTCAAACTCTTGGGCTTAAGCGATTCTCTTGTCTCAGCCTCCCAAGTGGAGGAGACTACAGGCACCCACCACAACACTCGGCTATTTTTTTTTTTTTTTCAGTTGCTGTTGTAATTTTTTTAGCTGGCACGGGCTGAGTTCAAACCTGCCAGCCTTGGTGTATGCGGCCAGTGCCCTACCCACTGAGCTATGGGCACCGCCTCAGCCCAACTTTTTAAACTTAGAACATGATAATTAAAACTGGAGTTACTCTGGTGAGTGCCTAGAGTCCCAGCTAAGACCAAGAGTTTGAGGCTGCTGTGAGCTTTGACACCATGGCACTCTACCCAAGGCCATATAGTGAGACTCGGTCTCAAAAACAAAAAAAACTGGAGTTACTCATATAAGTGATGGAACATGGCCAGGAAGGAAAAGGAAGAGGGGTCCTTAGGATGGTGGTCATAGATCCATCAGCTCATGAAGGAGGTACTTTTGCATTAGATTTTTCTAGAACCTGTTCATCACCTTGGAACATTGTTCTGAATAGCCTGCCAGCTTTCAAATGATGTTCAAGACCCAGCCCCCTCATTTCTCACTGTTGACCCCAGAAACTGGTCTGAGAGTCATAGATACGCGCTGCTTCACACCCCTACTGCAGACCCCACCTGCTGGGGACCCCTGGCTGGATCCACCCCTGACTTGGGGAGCTCACCCCCACCACCAGGCACCACTTGGCCTCCTCCTTGCCAGGTCTGCCCAGCACTGGGAGTCAGCGCCTGCCCTGGGTGAGGACAAGTCTCTCCTGGTGAAGAGGGTCCTGTGAGCCTGGCTAATCAAGGGCCTTGCTCTCCTACAGATGGGCTACGTGCGGGAGTATATTCTGTGGGCAGCATCCAAATCCCAGCTGCTTGCACACCAATTCATCTGGAACATGAAGACTAACATCTATCTAGATGAAGAGGGCCACCAGAAAGACCGTGAGTATTTTCCTGTCCTCCTGCAGGCCTCACTCCTCATCTTCAATGCCTTTAGCACTGCCCAGAGCCTTCTACATCCTCTAGGGGCCTCCACAGCCCCACTGTCTCAGCCTACTGACCCCTACGTTGCCCTCCCTTTGGCGAGGCACCTCTCACCTTTCAGCATGCAGGGGAGTGGGACCCTTCGTCATGGCACCTTGGTGAACTCGCCACTTTGGCACCACCCTACAGTTGTCCAGGCTTGTGCGAGGCCCTCCTACTCAGAGCTGCTTCTGTTCCATAGGCCTGTCCATATGCACATAGGGTGGCCAACCCAAGGAGCGCTTCCCAGATGGAATGCTCTCTGGACCCCTGCAGATGGTTAGAAAAAATTACTGAGATTCTCAAAAGTGCTGGTTTATGTGGGCATTGGCTATAATTTAACCAAGATTAGAAATTAAGACTAGGAATTTTGTCCAGGTATAATCCCAGCACTTTGGGAGCCTGAGGTGGGAGGATTGCCAGGAATTTGAGACCAGCCTGGGCAACATGGCAAGACTTTGTCTCTCAAACAAAAACAAAAAAAAAAAAAAGAGGCCAGGTATAGTGGCTCACACCTGTAATCCTAGCACTCTGAGAGGCCCCGGGGGTGGGGTGGTGGGGGAGGATGATTGCTTGAGCTTAGGAGTTCAAGACCACCCTGAGCAAGAGCAAGACTCCATCTCTACTAAAAATAGAAAAAGCCAGGTGTGGTAGCATGCACCTATAATTCCAGCTACTCGAAAGACTGGAGGATCATTTGAGCCAAGGAGTTCAAGGGAGCTATGATCATGCCACTGCACTCTAGCTGAGGTGACAAAGTGAGACCCTGAATAGTTTTTCTGTTTTTAGTAGATACAGGGTCTCGCTCTTGCTCAGGCTGCTCTCAAACTCCTGAGCTCAAGCCATCCACCGTCCTTAGCCTTCCAGATGCTAATATTATAGATGTGAACCACCATACTCAGGCTAAAAAGTTTTTTTTTTTAATAATAAAAAAAGAAATTCAGGCAAGTGCCCGTAGCACAGTGGTTATAGCGCTGGCCACATAACACTGAGAGAGGCAGGTTTGATCCTGGTTTGGACCAGCTAAACAACGATTACAAAAAATAGTTGGGCGTTGTGGTGGGCACCTGTAGTCCCAGCTACTTGGGAAACTCAGGCAAGAGACTCGCTTAAGCCCAAGAGTTTGAGGTTGCTATAAACACCATGGTACTCTACCGATGGTGACATCATGAGACTGTCTCAAAAAGAAAAAGAAAAATTTAGCCCATTCATTACATGTTAATATAAATAACATCTTTTGGAGAAAAGCAACTTCCAAAAAAAAAAAAAAAAACTCAAAAATGAGCAAGAGAAGTGTCATTGCATTAGATTTTTACAAACCTTTTTTTTTCTCTTGGGTTCAGTGGACAGTCGGGTTCTCATCCTTTTTCTGTCTCTGCATCTAATCTGTTGCAGTATAGTGTTTTATTTGAAGTAAATGTGGGAAATTCAGGCTTGGTGCCCATAGCTCAGCGGTTAGGGCACAGGCCACATGCACTAGGGCTGGTGGATTCGAACCCAGCCTGGACCTGGTAAACAACAATGACAACCACCACCACCACAAAAAAAATAGCCAGGTGTTGTGGCAGGTGCCTGTAGTCCCAGCTTCTTGGGAGGCTGAGGGGAAAGAATTGCTTAAGCCCAAGAGACACCACAGCAGGGTGACATAGTGAGACTCTGTCTCAAAAAAGAAAAAAAAATGTGGGAATTCAGCCTCACACAGACATATAATTGGAAAGGGGGTGAGTATTTTAGTAGTCTTTCAGGTCGTTGGGAATATTCTTCACTGACACTACAGCAGACTCAAGAAGCAGTAGTTTCTTTTTTGTTCTTTTGTTTTGTTTTTTTGAGATCGGGTCTCACTCTGTCACCCTACGTAGAGTGCCCTGGTGTATAGCTCACAGCAATCTCAAACTGTTGGGCTCAAGCCATCCTTTTGCCTCAGCTCCCATGTAGTTGAGACTACAGGCACGTGCCATGTCACCCAGCTACCTTTTCTATTTTTAGTAGAGATAGGGTCTCACTTTTGCTCAGTCTGGTCTCAAATTCCTGAGCTTAAGCAGTGCACTCGCCTGGGCCTCCCACAGTGCCAGGATTACAGGTGTGAGCCACCGTGCCAAGCCAAGCAGTAGTTTCTTTATTTTTATTTATTTTTTGTTTTTACAGTTTTGGCTGGGGCTGGGCTTGAACCCGCCACCCCCGGTGTATGGGGCTGGCGCCATACTCTTTGAGCCACAGGCGCCATCCCCAAACAGTAGTTTCTTAAGGTTAATTGCAGTGTGGCTGAAGTCTGTCTGAACTTCTCATGGTCTATTTCATTCAAACAGTCTGATCTGCCTTGCACCTGGACCCATGTAGGCTGCTGTAACATTAGACAGTAGTCGTATACAAAGTATAGGTTTGTGAGTTATCCATGTCTTCTAAATATATTTCATTATACAATAATTGAAAACACATTTCATGGCTCGCCCCCTGTAGCTCAAGTGGCTAGGGCGCCAGCTACGTACAGCAGAGCTGGTGGGTTCAAATCCAGCCCAGGCCTGCTAAACAACAATGACAACTACAACCAAAAAATAGCTGGGTGTTGTGGCAGATGCCTGTAGTCCCACCTACTTGGGAGGCTGAAGCAAGAGAATCGCTTAAGCCCAGGTTGGAGGTTGCTGTGAGCTGTTGATGCCACAGCACTCTATCCAGGGCAACAGCTTAAGGCTCTGTCTCAAAAAAAAAAAATTTTCATTATACAGTAATTGAAAAATTGTATTTGTGATCCTTTTATGATGTTGGCACATTACTCATCTGACATGAAAAAAAGAAGAATCACATTTGTTAACACCCTATCAATTTTATCACAAAGATTTCTAAGTGTCAGGAAGCTATTGAACTCACAGTAGCAGTTACAGATTTTCAAAAAAAAAATTAATTCTTCTCCTTTAAATGACAGATTCATTGTTTTGTTCATTTTCAAGAAACACCCGCCACATAGTGTCTGAATAAGGTCTAAGTCTAAGGTCCATAAAAACAGGTTAATTCAACTTCAAAGTCAGACAAAGGCCAGGCGTTTCTCAGGACAACATCTGCCTCAGGTGCAGGAGCAGCCCAAATGCTCTCCTAGCTGGCAGTACAGCAAGATCCTGCCTTTTATAGTATGAAAGGGTCAGGCGGCACCTGTGGCTCAGTGAGCAGGGCGCCAGCCCCATATACTGAGGGTGGCAGGTTCAAACCCAGCCCCGGCCAAACTGCAACAAAACAGTAGCCAGGCGTTGTGGTGGTTGCCTATAGTCCCAGATACTCAGGAGGCTGAGGCAGGAGAATTGCCTAGGCTCAGGAGCTGGAGGTTGCTGTGAGCTGTGACACCATGGCACTCTACCAAGGGTGATAAAGTAAAACTCTGTCTCTAAAAAGTTAATTCTAGCACTTCAAGAGGCTGAGGCAGGAAGATCCCTTGAGGTCAGGAGTGCGAGACCCCATCTGTACTAAAAATAGAAAAGTCTAGCCAGGCACTGTGGAGTCACAGCTCATAGCAACCTCCAACTCTTAAGCTTAAGCAATTCTCTTGCCTCAGCCTCACAAGTAGCTGGGACTACAGGCACCCGCCACAACACCCAGCTATTTTTTGTTGCAAATGTCATTGTTGTTTTAGCTGGCCCTGGCCGGGTTTGAACCCACCAGCCTCCATGTATGTGGCTGGCGCTGCAACCACTGTGCTACAGGTGCTGAGCCAAAAGGATAGACTTTAATAAAATTAATATTATTGCTTCAGTAGGGACATTTCCTAGTGACACAGACTTTTTTCTTGGTGAGTGCTAGCAGTGGAGAATCTCCAACCTCTCGTGCTTTTGTCCTCTGCCTTGTGCTCAGGTGCTGGCAGATTCTCCCACCAGCACTGTTGGCACCGGCACAGCGAGGGGCAGACTGGTAGGCCTGGGAGCGGTGTAGCATGATGTGGGTATAGTGTGGCCTCACGGCAAGCCTGCAGCACACTCTGGGCTTGATGGGGCCAGGAAGCAGTGGCAGGTTTTCCTGAGGAGCTCGGCCTCTTGGTTTCCTCCTCAGCTGACATCGGCGACCTCCTGGAGCAGTTGGTAGAGGAGATCACAGGCTCTTTGTCAGGCCCAGCCAAGGACTTCTACCAGCGGGAATTTGATTTCTTCAACAAGATCACCAATGTGTCTGCCATCATCAAGTAAGTGCAGTGCCTCAGAAGCCACATCCAGACCCGGGAGCCTCACATGCCTGCCCGGCCTTGGCCCTGGCCAGATAGACGAGCGTCCAGTGGGCACACTGCTGACTCTGAGGGATGCCAGTGGGCAAAGCACCACCTGGAGATTCAGGGCTCCTGAGAGGATGGCAAGACGCACAGCCACCCTGATTTTAGAAAACACCTGTTTCATTCTGCACGTCATCTCATGGTTTGAGGCCACTCTGCTCTGACCAAGTGCTGCAGGATCCTGGTGGTGCCAGGAAAGCCATACTTCTCTATAGCTCCTGTGGTTGTGCTCCAGGACCCTCCACTCATGTCACTCTGATGCCATCCTTACACGTTGGTGGCCTTGCCCCTGTTATAGGATGAGATCCTGGAGTCACTGACATTGGCTGTGTGCCCAGTGGCAGGGGCAGGCCCAGGCAAGGGAGCACCAGACACAGCCCTCAGCAGGCCCTGACTACCTTGTGTTCACACTGCTCTGACTGCAAGGCCCTTTCCAGGCCTCCTGAGGCCCTTTCCTGGACAGGGCACCGTGTAGAGCAGTGCGGCTGGCAGTTCCTATCCCACCAAAGTTAACAGGAGAAGAGCATATCCTGGGCATTCTCTTAGGGTAGGCTCTTGGCTCTTAGCTGTCCTCAGCCTAAGGTAGCATCTCGGGCCTACCCAAGGTCATGGAACAAGTAAATGACAGCCAGCGTTTAACCCCTGAATCATCTGATCCCATAGCCACCTGTGTCCCCAAGTGCCTCTAACAGCAAACAGCACATCTCACCCTGCCCCATGTGGGAGAGGCATAAATTGCCAGAACATACCTCCACCTTGGCCCCCAGGAACTGCCTGGGCTTCTCCATGAGGGACCAGGACAGGAATTGAATAGTGGTTTCCTGGAAGATTAGACCTGGTTGGGACTTAGGAGTCACTAGCACTGGGAAGAGACGAACAAAGAGGACAGTCCAGACATTAGAGGCCTGGGCTGTCCAGAGGCCACTTCCTCTAGGACAGTAGTTCTCAACCTTCCTAATGCCGCGACCCTTTAATACAGTTCCTCATGTTGTGGTGACACCCAACCATAAAATTATTTTCGTTGCTACTTCATAACTGTAATTTTGCTGCTGTTACGAATCGTAATGTAAATATCTGATATGCAGGATGGTTTTAGGCAACCCCTGTGGAAGGGTCATTCAACCTCCAAAGGGGTCACAACCCACACAAAGCAAAGCATTTCTGTCTTATTTCTCAGACCCTACCCTAAAGGCGACGAGAGAAAAAAGGCTTGTCTGTCAGCTCTGTCTGAAGTGAAGGTGCAGCCAGGTAAGTGGTCATCCTTAGGGCTGGAGGATTGGCCTCCTCCCGAGGGTGGGCAGGGAGTGGAGGCTGCTGCCATCTCCAGGCAGCACAGGACATGGGGACAACAGCTTGGCTGGCCCCACACATACTTGGACCTTTTCCCAGAATCTGCCTTCAGTAAGAGGGAGCTGTTCCTTAGCCAGCTTCTTCATCATCCTTGCAGCCTGCTGTTTTTATAGAAGGCCAAGACACTGTCCTCCCCAGCTGCTATCATAGACCAGTACTCCTGTTATCCTGGACTAGGGCTCCTGTTTTCCAACAGTGCAAGTTGCAAGCTGAGGTGGGGGAGGGGGAGGGGCAGTCCAGGTGTGCTAGGGCCTGCTGGACGGGGTTCCCACCCAAGTAGGAAGCTGTACCTTGGCAGATGCCAGTTGTTGCCATATAAGAATTTGAGCTTTATAAAGAGAATATGGAAATCCAGACCTAACAGGAGCTCTCCAGGTTTACCTCTTGGTGCAAACTTGTCTTCTCGAACCCTAGCTGCCCTGTGCAGGCATTCACACTGGGGCCTCAGCTGTGGGTTGTGTGTAGGGCTTTGGGTTCAAACATTTCCTCAGACCCATTATATTGAGCTCATACAATAGGTCAGTTTCTCAGAAAAGGATGGATACCAGGTCTTCTATTTCCCCTCACTGGGAATCCTGTAGCTGTTGGGCGGGTGGAGGAGAAAGACCCAGAAGCTGTCATACAGCAAAGGCCCAGCCTCCAGTTCCAGACTATGTGGCCAGGTCTTGCCCCAGAGGCCCTGAGGAGTCAGCAAGACCCTAAAGCAGAAGGACACAGAGGTGGCCACTGTGAGACGTCCTGGAGCTGGGGAGGGAGAGGTGGCGACAGTGTCCCCTCACCCCATGGAGCAGCCATTTGGCACCCACATCAAGGCCAAGCTTGCTTCCCAGAAGACCACATGCCCCTTGTTTCAGGCCCTTCCTCAAAATCTTATCCCTTCAGCCCGGCACAGTGGCTCACACCTATAATCTCAGCATCTCAGAAGACTGAGGTGGGAGGAGCTCCTGGGGCCAGGGCTTCAAGACCAACCTGGGCAATGTGATGAAACTCCATCTAACAACAAATAAACAAAATCCACCCTAGCTCCTGGTCAGGAGTCTCCCACTTCAGCCTGGAGCACATGTCTCCCTAGGGACTAACTGTTTCTTGGCCCCTTATTTCACACGTACTGAGTGCTTGCTGAGAAAGGGGAACTCCTGCTTGTGAACAGAAGGCTGATCGGAAGGGGGTTCCAGGTGTGCAGAGAAGAGCAGAAAGCTCCTGGGAGGCAGGACAGGCCCCATGCCATGCAACCTCTCAGAGGAGTGTCTCCTGGAAGTGGCAGCTCCTTTGTTAGATGTGTGGAAAGACCACACGGGCAGTCATGGAGTTGGGGAGGATGGCCACAGATAGGGTGTGCCTGCAGCCTGGGAACTGGTGTGGCCTCACCTGTTGCCACATAGGGCCTCCTTGTGACTCCTGCTGTCCCTACATAGGCTGCTACCTGCCCAGCAACCCCGAGGCCATCGTGCTAGACATCGACTACAAGTCTGGGACCCCAATGCAGAGGTGAGACCCCCACATTGCCCCCAGGCCTGCAGCCCCCTTAAATGAGGGGTGGTTTTTACTGGCTGCATTCCTGATGCCACATTCTCTTTGTTTTCTAGTGCTGCAAAAGCCCCATACCTGGCTAAATTTAAGGTGAAGCGATGTGGAGTCAGCGAACTTGAGAAAGAAGGTCAGTGGAGAGTTTTGACCTCATTTAGGGTCTTAGTGCTCCCACACACACACTAATGTTGATTGCTTTGGGCAATTTATTTATCACCAGCTCCTCATAAAGGATGATGTCTGTCCATCTCCCCACCTTCTCTGAGCCCTCATTCCAGGAGGACACAGCTCAAATGCTGTGACAAGTGGGCCACCCTTAAAGGCCTGTGCACTCCCGCTGGCTCCTACAGAAGGCCCCTTCTTGAGGCTGAGTGGCTTCAAGCCTTTACAGGGTGTATTAGTGGCCTGAGGCTGCTATACAAATGAGCACAGACTGGGAGGCTTAAGCAGCAGAGCCATGTTATCTCACAGTTCTAGAAACTGGAGTCTGACATGAGGGTGTTGTCAGGGCCACACCCCTTCAGATGGCTCTGGGGCAGGACTCTTCCCTGCTTCTTCCAGCCCTTGGTGGTTGCTGCAGTCCTGGGTGGTCCTAGGCATGTGGCTGCCTCTCTGTTCTTTATTTTATTTTTTTGCAGTTTTTGGCTGGGGCTGGGTTTGAACCCACCACCTCCAGCATATGGGGCCGGCGCCCTACCCCTTTGAGCCACAGGCGCCACCCCAGGGCTGCCTCGCTAGTCTCTGCCTCCATCTTCACATGGCATTCTCTGGTGTCTGTGTCCTCATTGCCCTTTTAGAAGGCCACAGTCATTGGGTTAGGGCTCATCTGCAAAGACTGTTACTAAATAAGGTCACATCTAGGTTTTGAGCGAGCATGAATTTTTGAGGGGACATTCTTCAACCCATTCTGCACAGAGGGGCTGATCGCCTGTGCAGGGACATGCCTTCTGTGGCAGTGCCCATGTGCCAGCCCTGAGCCCCAGGCTTTCAGGGTGTGGACACAACCTCACCCCAGCTCCATGTGCCCAGCACTGACCCCAGCACCCAGGCCTCAGTGCTGGTGATGTGGGGTTTTGTTTTTAATTACATTTAAGCTTAAATGTTCTTATGGAAAGACCCTTAACCCTGGGGTTCCACAGGCTTCCCCAAGACATTTCCTGGGCCCCTTGTTGACGTAATTGGGGCTTTGTAGAGAGAATTCCCAGGGCTACTTCCAGGCACACAAGTGGGCTCACCTTCTGCACCTTCAGAGGGCTGTTCACTGCCCTGGGGCACAGGTGCCTTCTCCCCTGCACAGGGCTGCGGTGCCACTCAGACTCTGAGGATGAATGTGGTGCGCAAGAGGCGGATGGCCAGAAGATCTCCTGGCAGGCGGCCATCTTCAAAGTGGGAGACGACTGCCGGCAGGTAGCAGGGCCTGGTTAGATGGGGGCAGACAGGGGCAGGCCCCCTTCCTCCAGCCTCAGGCCTGCTAGAGTCCAGCCTCACATGTGGAAACACGCATCTCTGTTTGGTTCAGGTGCCACACAGTAAACTAGGGCTTCTGCAAACCCAGAGGCTTCTCCTCTGTCCCCACTCCCGACACCTGCAGTGCCTGCCCCTGCCTGGGGGTGAGGGGGGCCCAGTCTCACACACTCCACCAGGTGCCACGGCATCATGCTCAGCCCAGGGCTTGGTGGTCCTGAGGCCGTGAGCCCAACCCTGAGTGGTCATGAAGTGAGGCCTTCCAGACTCTTATTCAGCAGTGCCTTCCCTGGCTCACTCCTGGTCACTGGCCATGTGAGGCAGAGGGAACCTCTGGGAGTCGGGGGTGTGAGGAGGCTAGCCAACAGCACCTCATGCCCCCTCGGGTTCCAGGACATGCTAGCCCTGCAGATCATCGACCTCTTCAAGAATATCTTCCAGCTGGTTGGCCTGGACCTCTTTGTTTTTCCCTACCGCGTGGTGGCCACCGCCCCTGGGGTAAGTGCCCTGAACTGTAGCCTGGCTGGGAAGCCCTTGGTGCCTCCCACGTGCCAGGCCTGGGACTCGCCTTCTTCCCTAGTGCGGGGTGATCGAGTGCATTCCTGACTGTACCTCTCGAGACCAGCTGGGCCGCCAGACAGACTTCGGCATGTATGACTACTTCACACGCCAGTATGGGGACGAGTCCACCCTGGCCTTCCAGCAGGTAGCCCCCGAGTGCCGTGTGCACTCCGCCCCACGCTGCCTCCTCCCTTGCCTGCTCTTCTGAGTCATCCCTCATGAGAGCAGAAAACCAGGTTACCCATAAGCTTCCTTGGGAGTGAGAGGAACCTAGAGTGAGCTCCCCAGGAGAAGGCTGTCTACAGTGGGAGGAAGGGGCTGCCGCCTCCCCTGCCCCCAGGTGCAGTCCCCTCATCGCTGCTACCCAGGTCTGGCTGATGGCTCTGGCTGGCTTGCTCAGGCTCTGCCCCCAAGTGGGGACACAGAGCTGGGGAGAGCCTACAGCCCGGGACTGCTGTGAGCCCAAGCTTTCTCCTCACAGGCCCGCTACAACTTCATCCGCAGCATGGCCGCCTACAGCCTGCTGCTGTTCCTGCTGCAGATCAAGGACAGACACAACGGCAACATCATGCTGGACAAAAAGGGCCACATCATCCACATCGGTAGGTCAGGCGGCTGAGCGCAGCTCCCCACTCACCCCACAGGGGAGGCCGGGGCCCAGTGTAGCTCCCCCTTCATGCCCACAGAGGAGGGCAGGCCAGGCGCAGTGTACCTCCTCTTCACCCCATGCCCAGGGGAAGGCCGGCCCCACAGAGGACGGCAGGCTTATCCAAGCTGGGTGCTGGGCTCTGCTCCCTCTGGGATCCTACCTCCACTTCTCCCCTCCCTCTCCCTTCCGCTCCTCCCCCCCAACCCCCACCCACTCCTACCCGTGATCCCTAAGGACACCCAGCCTGCCCAGCCAGGGTCCAGATGGCTCTTTGGGGTTTTGCAGACTTTGGCTTCATGTTTGAAAGCTCCCCAGGCGGCAACCTGGGGTGGGAGCCTGACATTAAGCTGACAGACGAGATGGTGATGATCATGGGAGGCAAGATGGAGGCCACACCCTTCAAGTGGTTCATGGAGATGTGTGTCCGCGGCTACTTGGCCGTGCGGTGAGCCAGGGCAGGGGTTGGGGTGCCTTCTAAGCCCCCCTTTAGGATGAAAGGAATCAGGTTCAGAGACAGTAAGGCAGGTGCTGGTGGCCCATGCCTGGCCTTCTGGTTGCCCCTTTGCCCACCTGTGCTTACAACTTCTTACTCCGGGCATCTGAGCCCATCTGAGACCTGTCTCATCCTGCTGAGCCCTTGGCCATGGGCTCCCTCTTCTGGGTGCCAGAGCACCCCCCCATCTCCTGGACTGCACTCTGGAGACTAGCATTTTCCTGGTTTCACATAGAGTCCATTGGCCAAGGTTACACACCAGCTTATGGTGACACTTGGCCTGTGAATCAGGTCAGTCCACACCCATTCATTCCCCACTGCCCTGTAGGAAAAGGAGGGTCAGGGCATCTGTGCTTCCCCACCTGGGTGCATAAACCGTGGCTGGTGGCCTCAGGTGATGGGAACCAGCTGGGCTGCTCAGACCATCCAGGGTGCATGTGAACAGCCCTAGCCTAGGTGGTGCAGAGGCCGGGGGTCAGCAGGTGGCATGAAGGGCCTGCCACAGAGGAGGGGGAAGCATGGAAGGTATGCTTGCCAGGTGGCTGGGAACCCATGCATGAGGCTGTCAGGCAGCAGCCACGCCACAGGACTGTGCACTGGTCTCCCCTGGCTGGCCTCTGCTACCACTCCCCATCTCTCTCTAGGCCTTACATGGATGCAGTTGTCTCTCTGGTCACTCTCATGTTGGACACGGGCCTGCCCTGTTTCCGCGGCCAGACAATCAAGCTCTTGAAGTAGGTTCCTTGGCAGACACACGGGCCTTTTTGGGTATGGTTGTCCACTAGCTGAGGCCCTACCGAAGATAGAAACTTTGCATGCTAATTTTAACTGATTGTCCTTCCTGGAACTCAGAGCAGACAGGTCTCCTAGGTGAGACTCTGTACCAAACCATAGCTCTGCCAGCCGTGCCTTGGACACACCCTCTGATTCCTCAAGGACACCAGCAGCCCCCAGGCCTGCAGTCACTTATTTTCCCAGTGCTTAGTCCCCCCCAACCCCCCGCCATGGGGCCACTCAGGCCCAGGTGATGCTGGGAAGAACACGGGGCCCACAGTAGGCCAGGCTTGCCCTTCATAGCATTGTCCCGTAAATTCTACCACATGGACCATGGAGGGCACATTTCCAGGCCGTGGCATCACGCTGGGCAGGGGCATGGGAGGGAGTGACAGCCATGGCCTCTCCCCAGACACAGGTTTAGCCCCAACATGACTGAGCGTGAGGCTGCAAATTTTATCATGAAGATCATCCAGAGCTGCTTCCTCAGCAACAGGCGAGTCGCCCACTTGTCTTCCTCTCCTGAGTTCACATCACCCTACCTGCCTTCCCCTCCTCTCTTCACCTGCCCTGCCCTGCCCTGCTGGCCACAGGGCACCTGGTGGGGCCTGGCTTAGACCAGATCATGAGAATGCTGCTGTCCCTGAGCTGCTCCTCTCATGGGAGACCCTGGATCTCTTGAGGAGCAATGAGGTGCTTGTTCAGGGGGAATACCTAGCAGAGGTCTGAAGCTGGAAACCATGCCTGCCTGGGGCAGGACGTGTGAAGCTGAGTGAGCTTGGAATCAGACTAGAGTCCCCCTCTGGGAGGGCTTAGGAAATCAGCCCCTGCTCCCTGTGCCTTCCTGGGGCTGCTGTGTGGGCAGCGTCTGGGGGAAGATGGGGGCTGCCAGTTAGTCTCCTTGTGGTAGGGAGATGAGATGGAGGCAGGAGGCCCTAAGAAGGGCTGGTTAAGGGTCTGAAGGTGGAGCCCAAGGCCCGCAGGCTCCTGAGGGGTGTGAGAGTCAGATGTGGCTTTGAGGTTTCCAGCCTGAGTGATAGGTGGGTGGCAGTTCCAGTAGGTATGTGACGGAAGAGCTCTGAGAGTCTGGAAGCCCTGTGCAGGAGTACCTAAAGATAGACAGGGTGGGGTGGGGATGCCATGGGGTATGCTGGGGGTATGGCCATCTGCTTCAGGAGTTACTGGATGAGCCTGAGGAGCCACTGCCAAGAACCTGCCCCAGATGCCTAGAGGGCAATGCTAGAAAGAAGGGACAGGAAGTACAGAGGCTGGCACAGCAAGAGCCCCAGTGAATGGAGAAGCACCAGACTTCAGGAGGGCTTGTGGGGCAGGAGAGGGAGAAAGGCTGCACAGACAGGCCAGGAGACAGCAGGGCACCTAGTAGCACAGTGGCTCCCACAGCTACAAGGGGTTTGGCTGGTGAATGCAAATGGGCCTCAGAAGCCTCAGGGTTGGAGTAGGAGATGTCGCTGGGTGGTAATGGAGGGGATGAGGGAGGGACCCCAGACCCAGCAGGCTGCTCAGAGCTTCCCTCACCCTCACTTTCCAGGAGCCGGACCTACGACATGATCCAGTACTATCAGAATGACATCCCGTACTGAGGAGGGCCCTCAAAGGCCCAGAGCCCTCCCCCGGGTGCCCTGAAGCCACCCTGCAGTCACCCAGTGTGTGACCACCCCTTCCCTACCACTTCGTCCACTGGAGTTGTTTTTAATAGGAGGGAAGAACTACAGCCCAGGACCCCTACAGTCACTCCTGCCTCAAAGGCAGCATACGGCCAAGAAGCTTAGGGACACCACAGACCCAAACGACAATCTATGATGGTGCTGTCTGTGCACAGGTGTGAATCCTCTGTTTGCACTGGACACATTCCCAACCTGTTTTATTTCATAGGTACATGAAGTATTTTCTTGTGTATAAAAAAAAGTTATATTCAAGCTAAGATTTAACCAACATGGGCAAAATAAAAACCCCAAACTGTGCTGTGTTGGAATCTATCAGGTTTAGTTGTCAAGTCCTGAGTGCCAGCTGAAGTGCAGCCGCTGGCTGTGCCTCTGGAGATGAGCCCAGTGTGGCCTGCAGTGGTGAGCTGGGGCCCGGCGCATGGGTTAGGGCTTAAAGGCTTGAGCCTCACAAACACCACAGCACAGCTTGCACCAAAAATAACATTTTCCCTGTGCTCTCTGCCCACTCCAAAGCTCCCTCCTTTAGGGCTGCCACGAGGACTGCCTGGCCAGGCTGTGTGTGGCTCTCAGCATCTTTCCTCCTCCAGTCTGTTCCATGTTGGGCCTAGCAATCATCTATTCCCACCCACCAAAGCTTTCTAATTATCATCAGCAGATAAGGATGTAAAAGCCCAAAAGAAAACATTCCAAAAGATTAATCGCAGATAAGATGAAAGTGAAGAGAAAACTAATCCCTGGGAAGATGGAACAATTAAATTACAAAAAATGGAACACAAAGTTAAATGAGCTCCAGTCAACCTGTAATGGGATTTCCAGAGTTGACAGAGACACAGATAGTTCAGGAAGCACAGTTGAGTCCTGAGCAATGTTTAAAAATATATAAAGCCAATGTGTGGGTCAAAGGAGGTTTTTTTCAAGGTTTTTGTTTGTTGGTTGGTTTGAGACAGAGTCTCACTTTGTCCCCCTTGGTAGAGTGCTATGACGTCAGAGCAACCTGAAATTCTTGGGCTCAAGTGATTCTCTTGCCTCAACCTCCCAAGTAGCTGGAACTACTGTGTCTGCCATAATGCCTGGCTATTTTTTGAGAGACAAGGTCTCACTCTAGCTCAGGCTGGTCTTGAACCTGTGAGATCAGGCATTCCACCTGCCTCAGCCTCCAGAGTGCTAGGATTATAGGCATGAGTCAGTACACCTGACCATACCCAGCTATTTTTAGAGATGGGAGTCTCACTTTTGCTCAGGCTGGTCTCAAACTGCTGAGCTCAAGCAATCTACCTGCCTTGGCCTCCCAATATTGCTAGGATTGCAGGTGTGAGCCACCACACCTGGCCTGCAACAGACCAAATTTATATTCCATAGTCAAGGTTATAGGATACACAGCACTATACAGAAATCAACTTTGTGTGATTATATCCCAAAACAAATAATGATGAAAGGTTTGTGAGAAAAACTAAAAACTACAGATGTTGAAAGATGTAAACAGAGTCACATGTCATATTCATGAATTGGAATGTTCAACATTCCACACATTTGGGCCAGGTGCGGTAGCTCATGCCTGTAATCCTAGCACTCTGGGAGGCCAAGGTGGGTAGATTGCCTTAGCTCACAAGTTCGGGACCAGCCTGAGCCAGAGAGAGACCTCATTTTAGAGCTCATCTCTAAAAATAGCTGGGCACTGTGCAAGGCACCTGTAGTCCCAGCTACTCTGGAGGCCGAGACAAGAGAATCGCTTAAGCCCAAGAGGTTCAGGTTGCTGTGAGCTGTGACACTACAGCACTCCACCGAGGGCAGCAAAGTGAGACTATCTCAAAAAAAAAAAAAATGTGCATTTGTTCTCTCCAAATTATCTGCAGTTTCTCTGCCAATAACATTGACGATCCCAGTAAGTTTTGTACTAGAAATCGGCAAGAAGGTTGTAAAATTTATATGAGAATGCAAAAGGCAAAACAACAATGTCAATCTTTAGTAACAGCAAACCCAGGCACAGTGGCTCACACCTGTAATCCTGGCACTCTGGGAGGCTGAAGCAGGTGGATGGCTTGAGCTTAAGAGTTCGAGACCAGCCTGAGCAAGAGTGAGAACCCATGTCTAAAAATAACCAGGCGTTGTGGTGGGCACGTCTAGTCCCACCACAGGCTATGGGGAGGCTGAAGCAAGAGGATCACTGGAACCCAAGAGCTTGAGGTCGCTGTGAGCTATGATGCCACAGCACTCTACCAGGGGGGACAAAGTGAGACTCTCGTCTCAAAAAAGGAAAAAATAAATAAAAAAATTTTAAAAAGCACAGAAAATCCCAGCAACGAAAATAAATGGGACCTGATCAAGTTAAAAAGTTTTGCACCGAAGGCCAGGCGTGGTGCCGCATGCCTGTAATCCCAGCACTTAGGAGGCCAAGGCAGGTGGATTGACTGAGCTCATGAGTTGGAGACCAGCCTGAGCAAGAACAAGACCCTGTCTCTAAAAATAGCTGGGCAGTGTGGCAGGCACCTGTAGTCCCAGCTGCTCAGGAGGCTGAGACAAGAGAATCACTTGAGCCCAAGAATTTGAGGTTGCTGTGAGCTATGATGCCATAGCTCTCTACTGGGAGCAACAAAATAAAACTCAGAAAAGGTTTTGCACAGCTAAGGATACAATTCACAAAGCAAAAAGACAACCTTAGCACTGTAGCCCAGTGAGTAGGGCACCTGCCACATACACCAAGGCTGGTGGGTTTGAGCCCAGCCCGGGCCAGCTAAACAACAATGACAACTGCAACCAAAAAATAGCCGGGCTTTGTGGCGGGCACTTGTAGTCCCAGCTACTTGGGAGGCTGAGGCAAGAGAATCACCTAAGCCCAGGAGTTAGAGGTTGTTGTGAGCTGTGTGACGCCACGGCACTCTACCAAGGGCAATAAAGTGAGACTCTGTCTCTAAAAAAAAAAAAGAGTACAGAGGAATGGCCAATAAACACATGAGAAAATGTTCATCATCCCTAATAATCAAAGAAATGCAAATCAAAACCACTTTGAGGAGTGGTGCCTGTGGCTCAGAGGAGTAGGGCTCCGGCCCCATATACCGGAGGTGGCGGGATAAAGCCCAGCCCTGGCCAAAAACTGCAAAAAGAAAAAAAAAATCACTTTGAGGTATCACCTAACCCCAGTCAGAATGGCCCACATCACAAGGTCCCAAAGCAACAGTTGTGGGTGAGAAGGGAACACTCACACCCTGTTGGCGAGACTGCAAATTAGTCCAGCCTCCACGCAAGGTTGCTGTGAGCTGTGTGACGACACGGCACTCTAACGACAATAAAAAACAAAACAAGGGCGGCGCCTGTGGCTCAGTGAGTAGGGCGCCGGCCCCATATGCCGAGGGTGGCGGGTTCGGACCCAGCCCCGGCCAAACTGCAACAGAAAAATAGCCGGGCGTTGTGGCGCGCGCCTGTAGTCCCAGCTGCTCAGGAGGCTGAGGCAAGAGAATCGCATAAGCCCAAGAGTTAGAGGTTGCTGTGAGCCGTGTGACGCCACGGCACTCTACCCGAGGGCGGTACAGTGAGACTCTATCTCTACAAAAAAAAAAAAAAAAAACACAAAAAACTGGTCTGTGTACACCATGGGATACTAAAGATTTTGCATCCTTTGTAACAACCTAGATGCACACAGCTAATTTTCCATTTTTGTCGAAATGGGGTCTCACTGTGCTGCTTATGTTGGTCTTGAACTCCTGAGCTCAAAGGTCCTCCCGCCTGGGCCTCCAAAAGTGGTAGCATATGCGACTGTGCTCAGCCAGTCCTTGCGATAATGATGTGTCAATTGGCTATCAATACAGGAAGAAAAAAACAACTTTGACCCAGTACTTCACATAAAACCCACAATTTTTTTCTTTTTTTAGTTTTTGGCTGGGGCCAGATCTGAACCCACCACCTCCAGTATATGGAGCTGGCGCTCTACTCACTGAGCCACAGGCGCCGCCCAGCACACAATTTTTTTCTCTTGGCAGGTGGGGGGTGGTCAGTGAGCTGGCTAACAAACGTATTCATGCAGCTATTGATAGGAAATACCCATGCAAGAGGCCTGACCATGTAGGTTAGATCAGGCCCTATGTTACTGTCTATGCTCAATCTCTTCTGAATGGCATTCACCTAGCTTTTTCTTTCTTTCTTTTTTTTTTTTTTTTTTTAGAGACAGAGTCTCACTTTGTCGCCCTTGGTAGACTGCTGTGGTGTCACAGCTCACAGCAACCTCCAGCTCTTGGGCTTAGGCGATTCTCTTGCCTCAGCCTCCTGAGTAGCTGGGACTATAGGCGCCCGCCACAACGCCCAGCTATTTTTTTGTTGCAGTTTGGGTTTGAACCTGCAACCCTCGATATATGGGGCCAATGCCCTACTCACTGAGCCACAGGCGCCACCTGGCATTCACCTAGTTTTTTGTTTGTTCGTTTGGGTTTTTTTGCAGTTTTTGGCTGGGGCTGGGTTTGAACCCGCCACCTCCGGCATATGGGGCTCACGCCTCCTTTGAGCCACAGGTGCCACCTGGCATTCACCTAGTTTTAACACAATCTGTCTAAAAGGACCTTTCCTCCCAAGAAGGTTAATCACAAACTCAGGTTGTGTGGGTCTCTCTGCTCTTATTTGCTCTCTTTTCTCACCTTGAGCATCTGTGCTTCCAAAATTACATTAAGACTAAATGTTCTGGGTGGTGCCTGTGGCTCAAGGAGTAGGGCGCCGGTCCCATATGCCGGAGGTGGCGGGCTCAAACCTAGCCCCGGCCAAAAAAAAAAAAACGAAAAAAAAGACTAAATGTTCTGTGATTTGGTTAGTAGCCACAAGTATCTGGCATTCTTCTCCTCAGTAATTCCTGTCTGTCCGTGTTGCTCTCACCCACCTTAACCTGGAAATACAGGGTCTCCTAAAGGTGGCCATACATAACATACACAGGGACAACGAGGAAACTGTAGCTAAATGTACCTTTATTTACAAAATATTCAACATCAAATTTTACAAAATAGTTTTCTATATGTTGATATATAAATACGTTAAAAATATAAGGAGTCTTAAGTTTTTGTATTTCACATTTATGGTGCTCTTTGGGATATGTTGCATAAAGCCAAGGTGTTCCATAACTTATTTTTGTGACTTGGCTGTCAAACTGAGTCATCATCTCTTTATAAAAACCTTACTAAGAGTTTTTTCCACAAGTCAGTTTAAATTTCACTCAGTTTTAATTATAATTATGTATAGATTAATTCCAGGTGGACTGTAGAGTTGTTTGTTAAAGGTCCAACAATAAGACTTTTAGGAAGAAAATAATAGAACACAATGTCCTTATGACCTTTGGGTGCATAAAGACTTTTTAACTGGAACGAAAAAAAATACTAATCATAAAGGGAAAAATTTGTTAATTTTGACTATGAGGAAGCATGCTGCAGACTTGGGAAGATATTTGCAATATGTGTATCTGTTCAAAAGACATAGATCCAGAATATGCAAAGAACTAACAATCAGTAAGAGACAACTGAATAGAAAAATGGGCATATTACTTAAACAAGCATTTCTCAGGCAATTATTCAAATAGCAAAAAAAAACGTGGAAGGTGGGCGGCGCCTGTGGCTCAGTTGGGAAGGCACCGGCTCCATATACCGAGGGTGGCGGGTTCATACCCAGCCCCGGCCAAACTGCAACCAAAAAATAGCCAGGCGTTGTGGCGGGTGCCTGTAGTCCCAGCTACTCGGGAGGCCGAGGCAAGATAATCGCTTAAGCCCAGGAGTTGGAGGTTGCTGTGAGCTGTGGGAGGCCACGGCACTCTATCGAGGGCCATAAAGTAATACTGTCTCTACAAAAAAAAACGTGAAAGGGCATTCAACCTCATTAGTCGTCAGGAAAGTGCATGTTAAAACCGCAATATAGCCTGTGTGGTGGCTCACACTTGTAATACCAATATTTTGGGAGGATGAGGCAGGAGAATTGCTTGAGCCCAGGAGTTTGAGACCAGCCTGAGCAACAGAGAGAGCCCTGTATCTACAAAACATTTAAAAATTATTCAGGTGGGGTGGTGCCTGTGGCTCAGTGAGTAGGGCGCCGGCCCCATATACCGAGGGTGGCAGGTTCAAAGTCAGCCCCGGCCGAACTGCAACCAAAAAAAAAAAAAAAATAGCTGGGCATTGTAGCAGGCGCCTGTAGTCCCAGCTGCTCGGGAGGCTGAGGCAGGAGAATCGCAGAAGCCCAAGAGCTGGAGGTTGCTGTGAGTCCTGTGACGTCGTGGCACTCTACCAAGGGCGGTAAAGTGAGACTCTGTCTCTACAAAAAAAAAAAATTATTCAGGTGGGTGGCACCTGTGGCTCAATGAGTAGGGCGCTGGCCCCATATACCGAGGGTGGCGGGTTCAAACCCGACCCCAGCCAAACTGCAAAAAAATAGCCAGGCATTGTGGTGGGCTCCTGTAATCCCAGCTACTCAGGAGGCTGAGGCAAGAGAATCACCGAAGCCCAAGAGCTAGAGGTTGCTGTGAGCTGTGACATCACAGCACTCTACCGAGGGTGACAAAGTGAAACTCTGTCTCAAAAAAATAAATAAATAAAAATAAAAATTATTCAGGCATGGTGGCACACACCTGAAGTTCTGGCTACTCAGGAGGCTGAGGCTGGAGGATTAAGGAATTTGAGGCTGCAGTTACCTATGATTGTGACACTGTACGCCAGCCTTCGTAACAGTGAAAGACCTCGTTTCTTTTTTTTTTTTTTTTTGTAGAGACAGAGTCTCACTGTACCACCCTCGGGTAGAGTGCCGTGGTGTCACACAGCTCACAGCAACCTCTAACTTTTGGGCTTATGCGATTCTCTTGCCTCAGCCTCCCGAGCAGCTGGGACTACAGGCGCCCGCCACAATGCCCGGCTATTTTTTTTTTTTATTGCAGTTTGGCCAGGGCTGGGTTTGAACCCGCCACCCTGGGCATATGGGGCCGGCGCCCTACTCACTGAGCCACAGGCGCCGCCCAAGACCTCGTTTCTTAAAATAAATAATGTAATAGTAACTCACCTACCTATGTGTCTGAATTTTACAAAGATAGTATCAAGTGTTGGGAGCATGTAGAGCAACTGGAACTCCCATAAGCTGCTAGTGGAATTGTAAGTTGGTCTAACCACTTTGGAAAACTGAAATGGGGGCGGCACCTGTGGCTCAAAGGAGTAGGGTGCCGGCCCCATATGCCGGAGGTGGTGAGTTCAAACCTGATCCCTGCCAAAAACTGCAAAAAAAACTGAAATGGCTCATACTCTTTGATAAAGCAATTCACTCCTAGATATACCCAGCAGAAGTACAAACATGTGCACAAAAAGGCATGAACAAGAACATCACACCCCAAAATCGAAAACGATGCAAAAATCCTTCCATACCTGACAAATCACTGTGGTTATTCACACAACAGAATCCAATGCAAGGAAAATAAGTGCCAGCAGCTGCACGGAGAATGTTTGCCAAATGTGGCCAGACACAGAGAGACACATACCACATGAGTCCATCATTGGCTAAAGAACAAGCAAAATTATTTGCTGGTATTAGAAGTCAGGGTACTAGATGCCTTTGGGGGGCATAAGAGGATTCTGAGATGCTGGTAACGTTCTGTTTCTTGAGTAGAAGTTCTATTTGTGAAAATTCACTGACAATTCATACACCTTACCGTGTTAACAAAAACATGTTGAAGTAACATTTTTCATCATAAAACCCAGATGGTTTTGGCTTGATGCCTGTGGCTCAAGCAGCTAAGGCACCAGCCACATACACCTGAGCTGGCTGGTTTGAATCTCCCCCCGGCCCGCCAAGCAACAATGACGGCTGCAACAAAAAAATAGCCGGGCGTTGTGGAGGGCGCCTGTAATCCCAGCTACTTGGGAGGTGGAGGCAGGAGAATCGCTTGAGCCCATGAGTTTGAGGTTGCTGTGAGCTGTGATGCCAAAGCACTCTACTTAGGGCGACAGCTTGAGGCTCTGTCTCAAAAAAAAAAAAAATCATTAAAAAAACCCAGATGAGGGCGGCGCCTGTGGCTCAGTCTGTAAGGCGCCGGCCCCATATACCTAGGGTGGCGGGTTCAAACCCGGCCCTGGCTGAACTGCAACCAAAAAATAGCTGGGCATTGTGGCGGGTGCCTGTAGTCCCAGCTACTCGGGAGGCTGAGGCAAGAGAATCGCTTAAGCCCAGGAATTGGAGATTGCTGTGAGCCATGTGACGCCACAGGAGACTCTGTCTCTACAAAAAAAAAAAAAACAGATGGTTTTAAAGACTTATGGAAATGCTCGCTTTGGTAGCACATACACTAAACATTTATGGAAGAAGTAATGTCATTTTCCCACACTCTCAGATGAGGGCAGCATAGCCTTGATACTAAATCAAATATATTCCAATTAAAATTATAGAGCAGTATCCCTCTCAGGAACACAGATGCAAAAATCCCTCTTGGAGTATTAGCAAATTGAACATAATCATGAAGGCTATGTTAAACAGTTTGATGAAAATATTTCAGATTGTATATGAAACCAGCACACTGTACCCCTTGACTGCACCAATGTACACAGCTATGATTTCATAATAAAAAAAAAAAAAGGAAAATGTTTGAGACCAGCCCGAGCAAGAGTGAGACCCTGTCTCCACTAAAAATAGAAAAATTAGGCACTGTGGGGGGTACCTGTAGTCCCAGCTACTGGAGAGGCTGAGGCAAGGGGATCACTTGAGCCCAAGAGTTTGAGGTTGCTGTGAGCTATGACAGCACAGCACTCTACCAAGGGTGACATAATGAGACTGTCTCAAAAAAAAAAAAATCAAAAATTAAAAAAAAAGGAGAATGCATCCTGACCAAGTGGGCTCACAAGGCATACCAAAAGGCAAAAGCACAGCTTGAAGTCACAGCAAACACTGGAACCCAAGTCAGATTTGGCAGGGATGATGGAATTTTCTGCCAGGGGACTTCCAAATGACTATGACTACCAGGCTAAGGGCTGTGATAAAGTGCACAGCATCAGAAACAGGTGGACAACATAAGAAGGAAGAGTAACGGAACAGAACGGAGGACACTTTTTTTTTTTTTGCGGGGGCTGGGTTTGAACCTGCCACCTCTGGTATATGGGGCCGGTGCCCTACTCCTTTGAGCCACAGGTGCCGCCCATAACGGAGGACACTTCTAATGGGCTTATTAACTGGACGTGGCTGAGGAAAGAATCTCTGAGCTTGAGGACGTCACAATAGAAACAGCCAAAACTGCAAACGAAGACGGGGGTGGAGGGGGAGTGCGGGGAGAACACGACATCCAAGAACATTTGGACATCTGCAAATTCTACTATGCTCACGGTGGAGACACAAAGGGACAAAAGTAATATTCGATGCAATAATGACTGAGAATTTTCCCAAATTAGTGTCAAACTCCAAAGGCAGGATCTAGATGCACAGAGTACACCAAGCAAGATAAATGCCAAAATGACTACAGCTGTGCATACTACAAACAAACCAGAAATCAAAGACAAAAAAATCTGAAAGAAGCCGGAGGGACAAGAAAATGCCTATAAGAGGAATAAAAATAAGAATTATATAGGGCCTGGGCACAGTGGCTCATGTCTGGAATCCTAGCACTTGGGAGGCCGAGGCGGGAGCACTGCCCGAGCTCACAGGTTTGAGACCACCCTGAGCCACAGCGAGACCTCGCCTCTAAAAATAGCCAGGTGTTGTGGCAGGTACCTGTACTCCCAGCTACTTGGGAGGCTGAGGCAAGAGAATTGCTTAAGCCCAAGACTTTGGGGTTGCTGTGAGCTATGATGCCCAGTTGCTGTGAGCTATGATGCCCAGGGACTCCACCCAGAGTGACAAAGTGAGACTCTGTCTCAAAAATAATGTTGTCCTGGGCGGCGCCTGTGGCTCAGTGAGTAGGGCGCCGGCCCCATATGCTGAGGGTGGTGGGTTCAAACCCAGCCCTGGCCAAACTGCAACAACAAAAAATAGCCGGGCGTTGTGGCAGGCGCCTGTAGTCCCAGCTGCTCGGGAGGCTGAGGCAAGAGAATCACATAAGCCCAAGAGCTGGAGGTTGCTGTGAGCCGTGCGACGCCACGGCACTCTACCGAGGGCAGTAAAGGGAGACTCTGTCTCTACAAAAATAAATAAATAAATAAATAATGTTGTCCTTTAGAAAGAATGAAAATGCTACAGGTCAGAAACTCAGACTACATTAAAAAAAAAAAAAAAGAAATAGGGTGGCGCCTGTGGCTCAAGGAGTAGGGCGCCCGTCCCATATGCTGGAGGTGGCGGGTTCAAACCTAGCCCCGGCCAAAAAAAAAAAAAGAAATAAAAGAGCAAATAAGCTTTATTACACTAAAGCTGTATCTATGTGACACTGATATAAAATGGCAAAGAGAAAAATTCAACCACATAACCTGAGATTTTTTTGAGGGGGGGTTACAGATTACCAAATAACCAGCTTGACTGATTTTTCTCTCATTGAAATGGTTAGTCATAATAAATTGATTAACCCCATAAAAAAAATAAAAAAGAAAGGAAAAAAAGAAATAGCATTAGAAAATGAGTGAAGGTAAAATAAAAACTTTTTTCTTATTAAATCTAAAACAGTTTGATCAAAATAGTAGTAGCAACAATGTCTTCAGTTATAACTGTGTACAAGTGAAATGAATGTCAGCAATGATGCAAGGGACAGAAAAGAGGAAGAGAGTAGGTTTTCTTTTTTTTTTTTTTTGAGACAGAGTCTCACTCTATTGCCCTTGGTAGAGTGCTGTGGCATCACAGCTCACAGAAACCTCAAACTCTGGGGCTTAAGCAAGTCTCTTGCCTCAACCTCCCAAGTATGGGACTACAGGTACCCGGGACAATGCCTGGATACTTTTTTGTTGCAGTTGTGTAGCTGGCGCAGGCCAGGTTTGAACCCACCACCTTCAGCACCTGTGGCTGGCTCCATAACCACTGTGCTACAGGCGCTGAGCCAAGAGTAGAGTTATTTTGTCGTTATCAGGTACTGATACTGGTGAAGTGGTATAGTGGAAAATGGACTTGAATTATTTATAAGTGTATATTACAAACTTGAGGACAATCACTAAAAAAGTTTTTTAAGTATAATTGATACGCTAAGGAAAGAAGATGGAATTCTATAAAACGTTCAATTAAAAAGAATGAAAGGGGGCGGCGCCTGTGGCTCAGTCGGTAAGGCGCCGGCCCCATATACGGAGGGTGACGGGTTCAAACCCAGCCCTGGCCAAACCGCAACCAAAAAATAGCCAGGCGTTGTGGCGGGCGCCTGTATTCCCAGCTACTTGGGAGGCTGAGGCAAGAGAATTGCTTAAGCCCAGGAGTTGGAGGTTGTTGTGGGAGGCCAAGTTACTCTACCGAGGGCCATAAGGTGAAACTCTGTCTCTACAAAAAAAAAAAGAATGAAAGGAAGAAACGAATGGAAGACAAAAAATACAAAGAACAAGAGCAACAAAAAGAAAACAGTAACAAATACATGCTATGATAAAATCCAACTCTATCAATAATCACTTTAAACATCAATGATCTAAAATACATCAATTAGGCCCACTTGGTGGCTCACGCCTGAATCCCAGCACTCCTGGAAGTCAAGGCAGGTGCACTCTTGAGCTCAGGCACTGGAGATGGTGCTGAGCAAGGGTGAGACCCAATCTCTACTAAAAATGAAAAATGAAGGCAAAAGTTTGAGGTCGCTGTGAGCTATGACGCCACCACGGCACTCTGCCGAGGGCAACAAAATAAGACTGTCTCAAAAAAAACAAATTCTGTGTGTGTGTGTGTGTGTGTGTGATATATATGTAATATATATTTTTTTTTTCGTGTGTGTGTTTTTTTTTGGCCAGGGCTGGGTTTGAACCCGCCACCTCTGGCATATGGGACCGGCGCCCTACTCCTTGAGCCACAAGGCACCACCTGTAATATATATAATATAAATGTGTATGTATGTATATACATATGTATATATAATATATTATATGTGTAAATATGTATATACATATGTGTATATATATGTATAACATGTATATTACACACACACACATATGTATCCGTTAAAGTATTTAGAAGGGCAGCGCCTGTGGCTCAAAGGGGTAGGGCACCAACCCCATATGCCGGAGGTGGCGGGTTCAAACCCAGCCCCAGCCAGAAACTGAAAAAAAAAGTATTTAGAAGAAAATATGAGGCCCAGTACAGTGGCTTATACTTGCAATTCTAGCACCCTGAGAGGCCAAGACGGGTGGATCGCCTGAGCTCACATGCTGGAGACCAGTCTGAGCAAATGCAAGATCTCTAAAAATAGCCGGCGTTGTGGCAGCGCCTGTGGTCCCAGCTACTCCGGAGGCTGAGGCAGGAGGATCGCTGGAGCCCAGGAGTTGGAGGTTGCTGTGAGCTGTGACACCACCACCGCTACCGAGTGCAACAAAGTGAGACTCTGTCTCAAAAAAAAAAAAAAGAAGAGGACGAAGAAGACAATATGAGAATGTCTTTATGAGAATGGATTTTTTCAGGACATAAAGCACATTTTTTTCTGTGTGTGATTTTTGGCCTGGGCTGTGTTTGAACCCGCCACCCGGCATATGGGACCGGCGCCCTACTCCTTGAGCCACAGGCGCCGCCCCATAAAGCACATTTCTTAAATTTGATAAAAATTGCATACACAGGATTACAGAAGCAAATTTAACCAGGAAAAAAGCAAAAACTAAAAGAACGCCTACAATCAGTGAGAAAACTTTCAAAGGCACAGAAATACCCATACACACGTGCACAAGGAAATGCACTCAATTTCACTACCAGTAAGGTCAGTAGAGCACTATTTGCAGTAGACAAAACGAAAACACAAGATTCGCTTCCACGAAACAGAACATTTCACATAAAAAGCGCAAGTCCACCCGCGCTGAGACGCGCAGAAAGCGAGGCGGACCGCAGGGAGCAACGCTGCCGGCTACGTGGGCAGGGAAACCAAACCAAGGGGAGGCGAGGACGCGGGGCTAAGGAGTCACCGACCTCCAGCGGGAACCCCAGGCGGACGCCCCGCCCGGCCCCTCTCAGACCCCCTAGCGGCGGGGCGGGTAGCAGGTGCAGCCACTAGACCCTGACCCAGCTGGGAAGAACTCGCCGGAGGCCTGGTCCTGGGTCTCCCCTCCCCCGGAAGGCCTGGCTCCCTCCGAGCCCAGTGCCACAAGGCAGTCGCCGAGCCCGAGGGACACACGACCCCACCCAGCGGTCTCCCCTCCGTTTCCCCCAGGCGCCCAGAAATCACACGGAGACCGAGGTGCAAACGGCCGTAGCCGGCGTGATGTGCTCAAGCGGGCAACAACCCGTGCGCGCGCAGCTCTAGCAGTGGGGACAGCGTGTAGCGCAGACGGCGGAGGGCCGCGTCCGAGCCCAGGTACCCAAGTCCCCCGCGGACGGCGTCGTGGTGCTTCAGCGTCATGTAAAGGAGCACCAGCCCCAGGAAGACCAGCGGGAGCAACAGCAGAGTCTGCAGCGCGCCCAGCGCCCACAGCCTGCGGGCCAACGGACGCACAGATGGAGCCTCTGGGGAGGGCCCCGGGAGGAGGACCGCAGCCCGGCGCCCCCACCCACCGCCCGGCTAACCTGAGGGCCCCAGTGCCCGCACCACCGAACAGCCGCTTCTCCTGCAGGCAGAGGGAGCCGCGTCCAGCTGCGCCCCGGCGCAGTGGGGCGGCACTAGCTGGGTCTCTCCTGGGGATGGGGGCGGGAGTCCCGGGGCAGTGTCCTGCGTTAGGTCTGCCCCTTGTGAGGGCCGGGTTCCCGCAGGGGCGAGTCCCACCCCGCCCCAGGCCGCCCCACCTGGGCCCACGCTCACACAGTCCGCTCTGGCCACCTCCTCCATGAGGGAGTCCGCGCAGTCCTGCACCCAGCGAGGCCGAGAGTCAGACCTGCAGGACGAGCGTGGAAGTGAACGATCTGCCCCGGCCCCACAGTCGCCCCAGCGCACCCAGCAGCCCTAACTCCCTTACGGTTCCAGGCTGCCTCGCGAGGCGTCCAGGGCAGCTGCCGCCTCCATCACTTTCCCCTGCAGCTCCTGGAGCGGGTGGGAGTGAGGACTCGGGGTTGGAGGCCTCCTGGGTGGGGGACAAGGGGAGTCCGGCCGCTGCGGGGGTTGGAGGAGAGGTAGAGACCTCGGTGGATTCGGAGGGGAGCGGCTCTCAGCTAGGAGGGGGCCGCACCTGCAGGACTCCGTTCTGCTCCTGGAAGCTGGTCCAGGCCTCCTCTGTCCGCTGCTTGCCCTGGGGTGTAGGGAACCTAGATGAAACGCGGGGGACACACCCCTCCCCACCTGCTCGTACCTGCCCAGGCCCCACCCACAGCCAAAGCGACCGTCTCCAAAATGCCCCGGTTCAGCCCGCACCTGCCGCAAGCTTTCGGTTTGGGTTGCGTACTTGGCCTCCTCTAGCTCTAGTTGTTTCTTTGATAGTTTGGCAAGTAGTGTCAGGAACCCGGCAGCCACTACCCTGCGGCGCGGAGGTCCCGCAGAGCGGAGGCCACAGAGAGCCGAGGCCCCGCCCCAAGGGCCCCGCCCCTGTGTATATGGCCCCACCCACGCCGTTGCTCCGCCCCGGCCTGCAGGGCCCCGCCCCTCCTCTATGTATGTGGCCCCACCCGCGCCGTTGCTCCGCCCCCGGCCCGCAGGGCCCCGCCCCTCCCCTGTGTAGTGGCCCCACCCACGCCGTTGCTCCGCCCCCTGGCCCTCAGGGTCCCGCCCAAGCACCTGTATCTCCAACAGTTGGGTCCCGAGTTGCTGCTCTGCGAGCTTCTCCCTCGGCTGTTCCCCTCCGTAGTAGAAGAGCTAGGGGCGGGGCTTGTGAGGGCGGGGCTTAGGGAACCTTATAGGGGGTGAGGTGTGTCCTGAGGGGCCAGAACGGGACTTCCCAAAGGAGAAGAGACCATCCCACCCCCTGCACCTACCAGACTCGACAGCTCCTCCCACTGCTCCTGCAGCTGCCGGTTGTGCTGCTCCTGCGGACAGGGTCGAGGGGGCGGTCCGGGCCTCTCCGCCGGCCCCGCCCCACCCGGGCCCCGCCCCCGGGGCCCCGCCCCACCAGATCCCGCCTGTGCCGCTCCGCCGCCTCGAGCTGTCCGCGCGCCCGGTCCGCGCGCTCCCGCGCCGCTTCACACGCCTCCCCTCCGAGCGTCCGCACTGCCTGGCTCCGCCTCCGCTGCAGGCTGCAGGGGGAGGTCGAGGCCGGAGCTGCGGCGAGGCAGTACGCGCCCAGCGTCCAGCTGTTCCCGGGACCGACCACCTCAGGGTTGGGGCGGGTGGGGCGGGTGGGCCGGGCACTGTGCGAAGCCCCCGCGCCGCCGCCCACCTGCGCTCGCGCTCGCGCAGGTCCTGCAGGCGCCCGGTGAGGCTCTCGCTCTCCGCCTCGAGCCCGCGCACCAGCTCCTCCAGCTCCTGCTTCCGCAGGCGACCGTCGCGGTTGTCCTTCTGCAGCTGCAGCAGCAGCTCCTGCGTCTCGGCCATGGCCCCTGGGGCTCTGCCCCGAGGTCGCCCTCCTCGGGGACTCAGCCCGCTGCCGGCGTCACAATGGGCGGCGGGGGAGCCAAGGCCCCTGCCGGGCCGGAGGTGGACGAGGCAAAACCACACTTAGTTCCCCAGTTACGAAAACTGTTAAAGAGCCTTAGTAGAATCAATGAAAAAATAATAAAATATCAACATCTACTGCGGGCAAATTTAGACAAGTTTAGTTTCCCCAGACTTCAGATGGCACTTGCAAGCTCATCAGTCTCTCTTGTGGAAAAGAGTGGAAATAAATCCCAGGATCCACAAATAAACGTTCATGTTTCTTGACCCAATTATCCCACTCCTAGGAATTTATCCCAGGGGAAAAAAAGGTTTTAAATCCACTATGCATTAAATGGTTCATTGAACTAGTTATAATAACCACAAAATTTACGAAATTGTAAATAGCAAAATGAAGTGTTTGAATGTTATGAACATTATTTCATAATGATGTCTAGTGAAAAATACAGTATGATTTAGCATTTATACTAAGGCAACTGAGATAAGATAAATGTGCAAGATCTGTAAAGTAAATAAGAAAGACAAGCCATCTCATTGTTTAGTGAGACTGCAGATAAATTAGCCCTTTTAAAATCTGCCTTTATTTGGCCAATTTCAATTATAAACTTGGGTACAAAACTCCAAAGTAAATTATTAGCTAACCAAATCCAAAATGGGGTACCAAAAAAAATACATATATGTTAAGCAAGTGGGTTTATTTCAGGGATTATTCAAGATCAGAAAATCAATGTTGTTGTTTTTTTGTAGAGACAGAGTCTCACTTTATAGCCCTGGGCAGAGTGCTGTGGCATCACATAGCTCACAGCAACCTCCAACTCGTGGGCTTCAGCGATTCTCTTGCCTCAGCCTCCCGAGTAGCTGGGACTACAGGCGCCCGCCACAACGCCCGGCTATTTTTTTTTTTTTTTCGGTTGCAGTTCAGCCGGGGCCGGGTTTTGAACCCGCCACCCTCGGTATATGGGGCCGGCGCCCTACCCACTGAGCCACAGGCGCCACCCCAGAAAATCAATGTTATCGGCCGGGCTTGGTGGCTCACGCCTATAATCCCAGCATTCTGGGAGGCCCAAGCGAGTGGATTGCTTGAGCTCAGGAGTTTGAGGCCAGCCTGAGCAAAAAAGTGAGACCCCATCTCTACTAAAAATAGAAAAACTGGGCTCGGTGCCTGTGGCTCAAGCGGCTAAGGCACCAGCCACATACACCTGAGCTGGTGGGTTTGAATTCAGCCCGGGCCCGCCAAACAACAATGATGGTTGCTAGCCGGGCGTTGTGGCGGGCGCCTATAGTCCCAGCTACTCTGGAGGCTGAGGCAAGAGAATCGCTTAAGCCCAGGAGTTGGAGGTTGCTGTGAGCTGTGTGAGGCCACGGCACTCTACTGAAGGCCATAAAGTTAGACCCTGTCTCTACAAAAAAAAAAAAAAAAAACAATGATGGTTGCAACCAAAAAATAACCAGGCATTGTGGCAAGCGCCTGTAGTCCCAGATACTTGGGAGGCAGAGGCAAGAGAATCACTTGAGCCCAGGAGTTGGAGGTTGCTGTGAGCTGTGATGGCACAGCACTCTATCCAGGGTGACAGTTTAAGGCTCTGTCTCAAAAAAAAAAAAAATAGAAAAACTGAGGCAAGAGGATCACTTCAGTCAGAGTTGGAGATTGCTGTCAGCTATACCCAGGGCAACAGCTTGAGACTCTTGTCTCAGAAAAAAAATAAAGGAAATCAATGTTGTTCACCACATGGACAAAGGGGGAACACCACCATTTCGATGACGCTCTTCAATGGATGCAGAAAAGATGATCAATTTTAATATCTATTGATATTATTTATTTATTTTTTTTTTTTTTGAGACAGAGCCTCAAGCTCTCGCCCTGGATAGAGTGCTGTGACATCACAGCTCACAGCAACCTTCAATTCCTGGGCTTAAGTGATCCTCTTGCCTCAGCCTCCCAAGTAGCTGGGACTAGAGGTGCCCACCACAACACCTGGCTATTTCTTGGTTGCAGTTGTCATTGTTGTTTGGCAGGCCCGGGATTCAAACCCATTAGCTCTGGTGTATGTGGCTGGTGCCTTAGCCATTTGAGCTACCAGCGCCAAGACAATTTTATTTCTTTTCTTTTTTTTTTTTAGAGACAGAGTCTAACTTTACCACCCTTGGTAGAGTGCCATGATGTCACAGGACTCACAGCAACCTCCAGCTCTTTCGTGATTCTCCTGCCTCAGCCTCCTGAGCAGCTGGGACTACAAGTGCCCCCCACAACGCCCGGCTATTTTTTGGTTGCAGTTCAGCCGGGGTTGGGTTTGAACCCGCCACCCTTGGTATATGGGGCAGGCACCCTACTCACTGAGCCACAGGCACCACCCTTTATTTTCTTGAGACACAGTCTTACTCTGGGGTACAGTGCCATGGCATTATAGCTCAACCTCAAACTCTTGGGCTCAAGTGATTCTCCCGCCTCAGCCTCCCTACTATCAGGGACTACAGGCACCTGCCACAACACCTGGCTATTTTTAGAGACAGAGTCTTGCTCCTGCTCAGGCTGGTCTGGAACCTGTTAGCTTAGGCAATCCACCTGCATCAGTGTCCCAGAGTGATAGGATTACAGGCGTTAGCCACCACATCTGGCCTCTATTGGGTTTTTTGTTTGTTTTTCTTTTTGTTCTTTTTGAGACAGAGTCTCACTGTCACTTTGTGGCCCTTGGTAGAGTGCCATGGCGTCACAGCTCACAGCAACCTCAAACTCTTGTGCTCAAACGATTCTGTTGCCTCAGCCTCTCAAGTAGCTGGGACTACAGGCGCCCGCCACAACACCCAGCTATTTTTTTAGAGACAGGTTCTCACTCTGGCTCAGGCTGGTCTCGAACTCATGAGCTCACACAATTCCAAATTGCCTCAGCCTGCCAAATGCTGGGATTACAGGCCCGAGCCACCACGCCCGGCTAACACCTGGCCTCTATTGATAATTTTAGAAGGCTCTTAGGAAAAATGGATAGGAAAGAACTCTCACATCTGATAAGTACCCTTTAAGATTTTTAGAGGTGGGCGGTGCCTGTGGCTCAGTGAGTAGGGTGCCAGTCTCATATACCAAGGGTGGTGGGTTCAAACCCGGCCCCGGCCAAACTGCAACAAAAAATAGCTGGGTGTTGTGGCCAGCGCCTATAGTCCCAGCTACTGGGAGGCTGAAGCAAGAGAATCACTTAAGTCCATGAGCTGGAGGCTGCTGTGAGCTGTGATGCCACGGCAGTCTACAGAGGGCGACGGAGTGAAACTGTCTCAAAAAAAAAAAAAAAAGATTTTTAGAGGCAAGAGTGCCCCTCTAGCTCACGTCTAAGGTAATACTGGAGGGCTGCAAGGTCAACAGAGAGGAAAGCTTGCAACATGTATACACACAGTTGGTGGCCTATGATCTCTTAAAGCTGCTCCCTCTCTCTTTGCAAGTGTCTTCTCCTGGGGAGCCGGGCCCATCCTGTCCTAGTGCCGGGAGTAACAGCACTGGGCTACACCTGCCATGGCTGTCTTGCTTTCCTTTTGTAGGAGTCTACCTGTGACCCATGGGAGAAGTTGTCTGGGTACTTGTGGGAGGTTTGTCTCTCTACAAAGCCTGAGAGGGACTAAGAGGGACAGTCTACCTGTTGCCTACTGGTGTTGTCTGTGATGCCTGAACTGCTGCAGCCACTTTGTCACCAAGAGAAACGTAAAGAGCAAGTCCATCTGCTCTATTTTGTGTGTCTTGTTCCTGAGGCAGCCAACAGAAATGGGAAAGGACCCAAGACTAAGGTGTGGGGCAAGACAGATTTGGAAGAGCTCAATGACTGGCTGCTTCTGTGAGGCCCACCTACTCAGCAGGCTCAGGTAGGGGCGTCATTTGAGCCCAGGAGTTCAAGACCAGCATGGGCAATATAGCAGGACCCTATTTCTTTCTTTCTTTTTTTTTTTTTTTTTGTAGAGACAGAGTCTCACTTTATGGCCCTCGGTAGAGTGCCGTGGCCTCACACAGCTCACAGCAACCTTCAACTCCTGGGCTTAAGCGATTCTCTTGCCTCAGCCTCCCGAGTAGCAGGGACTACAGGCGCCCGCCAGAACGCCCGGCTATTTTTTGGTTGCAGTTTGGCCGGGGCCGGGTTTGAACCCACCACCCTCAGTATATGGGGCCGGCGCCTTATCGACTGAGCCACAGGCTTAACAAAGAAAAAAAAAAATTATAACGTGTGGGAAATCCTGGGGCCACTATGAAAAAAGACCAAACACCATATGGAGGGAGGGGAAAAGGGCCTGGTGGGGCAATCCCCAGAGTTGACCTCTAGTACCCAGCCAGATAGGGACACCCTGGGCCACTCTCTTAGATGCGTTTAACATATACCAGATCAGCCAAAAGTAAGACACTGGGTGACATCAAATACAAGCAATGATTGGGTTCAGGGGTTCTGGCACAGTGCTGACCATCCATGGCCATGGGAACGAGTGGGTGCAAATGGTGACTAGGTATGGTCGCGGTCCCTGACCCGCACTCCACTGCAGAGTACACACCCCAAGGAGGTTTCTTGGGTGTTCACAAAGAAACAGATTTATAGAACAAAGCACTAGGTAGGAACACCCAGCATACCCCACCAAGGTCCAGAGGAATTGAACAGTGAAATGTGATACATGGAAACAAAGGAATCCTGTAGAGACTGAAAATGAGCCGGGATCTACTAAAATCCATACAAAGAGACCTGAAAATATGCCCCCGTGAAAAACACAAAGAAATTTATATGTATCCCTGATGGCATTTATATAAACTAGACACACAGGCGTGCGTCTGGGGGATTGAAGATGACAGCTGTGGGAGAGAAGGGGAGAGGGCTGGAGGGTCAGAAGGTCATCAAGGCTGCACACCAGGACAAGGAGGTCTATAGCTAACAGCTCTGCAGGTGCAAGGGAGGGTTTAGGAGACCTGACCTAAGCAGACACTGGGTCTCCCCCACTAATATTGAGAAACGTAAGCAGGACTGAAGTTACTTTTGGTTCCTTACAGCAGACTGACAATGACCAACGGTGTCTGCAGTTCCTGTCACCAGGCGGTGCGGCCTTTTTCCCCAGCCCATGAACCTGGGCTCACCCTTGTGTCTTGCTCTGACCAACAGGGTAAGGCAAGAATGACCTTTTGGGCCTGTGAACCTGGGCCTCGCCACCCCTGCAGTCACTTCTGCTCTCTTAAAATGCACCTCATAACCCTTTGGGAAACACAGGAAGAGGCCAGGCAGGCTGGGAGCCTGCACCAGCCAGCAGACACACTCTTTGCCCACCCAGCCACCAGCCAGCTCTGCAGTGACTCCAGCCCCATAAGAGTGTCTAGGCAGACCACGCTGGCTCTCCTGACACTGTCCCCTCCACTGGCTGTTCCTCCTAGCACCCTCCACGGACCCCCTTCCTTCTCCTGCAGCCCTTGGTGTAGAAATTTCGATTTGTCCTTGCCTCCCCCGACCCCATCACACGCCCTTCCTCCGACCTGTCCCATAGTCCTAAGGGCTCTCGGTCACAAACTACTGGCCCACCTGTGAGTGCAATGGTCACCTTTGCTGTCTGCAAAGCACTCAGACCACTGCTGGTCACAGTGATACGCAAGTGCTTGCTGAGAAAGTTTAAATAAAAATGCACGTCCCAGCTTTGACCTCCTCTTGGCACCTCCGATGCCAGGGCTCTGGGCCGGATTGTTCCAGAACCCCCTCAGTAGCCCAGTAGCCACTTACCCTTCTCCTACAGTCCCCAAGCAGACCCACCCTCTGCCACCGGCCTTTACGCCAGCCCCTCCCACTATCCAGCCCCTCCTTTGCTTCCTTCCAGCCTCAACCCACCCACGTCTGGGGAAGCCTCCACTGTCATCCTGTCCCTGACTCCTGACTGCAACTCAGTCCCCACAGCCCTGCCCCTGCGCCCACATGCTCAGCACGGCCTGCCTGCCGCACACGTTCCTGCCGCCTTTCCTGCCAACCCCATTTGGACAGAGTCCACCAGGATCATACATGGCCGGATGAGACCAATGGAGGGACAACCTGTCTCCACTGCAGAGATGGGACATCCTGGCCAAGGGCGTAGGCCACAGTCAGCAGAGGTTGGGATTCAAAGCACTGGCAGCTGTGGCCCCACAGCCAACCTCCCCACCCACCAGAACACCACACCCCAGCCCTCTGCCTCCCATGCCCTCCATGCAGGGACACCTGGGTCACCTATGCCCAACACTCGCGTGCCTGAGGGGCCACGGGCTTTCCTCCTGTGGGGTGGGTTGCTCCTCAGCAGGCCAGGCAGCCCCTCCCTCAGCCTAAAGGCAGCACCCCAATAGTGCTCTCATCTCCCAGGGAACAGGAACTGGTCAGGGCTATCTCCCTCAGGCCCTGTGAATGCTGGGGCCAGCAAAACTGACCGCAGCCAAGCTACATGGGGACATGTGGAGGTGTGGTCTGGCTTCCTGAGGCCCATGGGCCCAGGCCCAGGAAGGCTGCTACTGGAATCCCAATGTTGGGGTCTAGGGACCCACCCACCTGGCTCTTGGGGTGTCGGGAGAGAAGCAACTACTCCCATCACCCATGCCATGGCCTCTGAAGAATCCTAGTAGCCCCTCAACACCCCCCAACACCTTTGCTGTGGCCTGTGGCCAAAGCAACAACTCAATGTGGCTGTGAGATGAGAAGCAGTGTGAGGTGAAGGCGTGGGGGCCAGGGACAGACCTGAGGGAGCTTGGCCACCCGAGTGGCACCCTGTGGACAGCGCCACCTTAACTGCCAGTGCCCCATAGGTGTCCGTGCCCCAAAGGGCAAGGCCTGTGACCTCAAGGGCAGACTGGGCTGACTGCCCGCCTGCCTGAGGCTGAGCCTGCAGGGCCAGCTCCAGAGAAGCTTCATCAGACCTGCAGGCTCTGTCCGCTGCACACGGCACGTCGCTCTGTGCACCCTGCTATGGGCTCTGTACCCCACATTCCTGAGTGGAAGCCCTGACCCCACACCTCAGAATGTGACCATGTTTGGATGTAGGGTCATTATAAGGGTAATCAAGTCAAAACAAGGCCACAAGGGTGTGCCCTGACCCAGTAAGGTGTCCTTACCAAAGGAGGTGAGAACACAGACAGGCAGGTAGGGATGACCCCGCGAGGACACAGGGAGGAGGTGGCCATCGGCCAGCCCAGGGGAGAGGTCTCAACAGATATATGCCAACTTGATCTCAGACGTCTGGCCTCCAGAGCTGTGAGACCAGAAGTATCATCAGTCTGCTCTGCTTTGCCCAGTAGCCATGCAGACTCGCACTGGCTGTCCCTCCTCCAGAGTCCCTTTCCCAGCCCCGGCACCAACCATTGTGCAGGAGGAAGGGCTGAGGCTACTCAAAGGGACCACAGCCCGGCTATGGAGGCTCAATGGTACCTGTCATTGCTTGTTACCACTATTGTCATCTGCCGCCTGTCCCACAGCATTCCAGGGTCCAGGAAGTCAGGACCACAGCTTGTGGCCTGTTTCCCTCCCTCAACAATGCTGGGACTCGGAACACAAGACACTCCAATGTGCTCCTTCCAGATGTCCTGGCTGCCCAGCTAACAGCAGCAGGCAATGCTGTGGCCTCAACGCTGGGCCTGGGGGACACCTGCAGGGGGCAGCTGGCTATGACTGGTGGCCAGAAAGAGCAGCTGAACATGAAGTAGGTTTATCCCCAAATTGTGAAGGACTGGCATTTTCTTTTTTTTTTTTTTTTTTGTAGAGACAGAGTCTCACTTTATGGCCCTCGGTAGAGTGCCGTGGCCTCACACAGCTCACAGCAACCTCCAACTCCTGGGCTTAAGCGATTCTCTTGCCTCAGCCTCCCGAGTAGCTGGGACCACAGGCACCCGCCACAACGCCCGGCTATTTTTTTGTTGCAGTTTGGCCGGGGCCGGGTTTGAACCCGCCACCCTCGGTATATGGGGCCGGCGCCTTACCGACTGAGCCACAGGTGCCGCCCATGGACTGGCATTTTCTTAAGTGCACTGGTCAGCAACATTAGGAGACACCACCTGGCAGCCAGCTGCAGAGTCCCTTCCTAGGCTGGCCACGCAGGCTGGGGAGGGGTCTGGGCAAGGGTGTGAGGAGCACTGTGGCTCACACCCACTAAGGGGCTGCTCAGTGCTGAGGGAGGTGCCTGGAGGGGCTTCCCTCCCCACCTCTCAGTTTTGGTTGGTGAAGTACAGTGGAAGCCTAGCCTCAAGGGACCTTAGCCATCCACACCCGGGGCCAGCTGTCTGGTGTCTTGGGAGCCTGTGGAGACCACCTTCCCCAGCCGTGTCCCCACCAGTTGGTAATGTCCCCATTCAGAGCTGGGCCTGGAAGCTTCCTGGTGCCTGGCCACTTCCTGCCACGTCCCAGTTGGCTCCCTCCTCGCAGCCTGGAGCTGTCGAAAGGTGTGTGTGTGTGTGGCCTGCGCCGGCTGGGGGCCAAGGCCTGAGGGTTCCCATGGCCATATGCTCTTATTCAGATTCTAGACAGGGGACCATGCAGGCACAGGACACCACCTACACTCAGCCCCACACTCAGCGGTAATGTTTTGCAGCACATAGCACCTGGGGCCTTGGACCACTGGGTCTGGTCATTTGCAGAAAGAGTCACAGGCTTCCTTCCACGCCTGCAGTGCCACTTGGTGAATGACCTTTTGGCAGGTCCTGCGAGAAAGCTTCCTTGGAATATATAGCACCAGGGACGCTTCCTCACACACCAAGATGGAAACAACTTTGCATTCTCGCTGTCCAGATCTTGATCCCTGCTCTCAGTCAGCTAAGAGGCCCATTACAAGCATGGCCTGCACGTTTTTCTTTTTGAAACAGTCTTACTCTGTCCCCCTGAGTAGACTGCCATGGTGTTACAGCTCACGGTGACCTCAAACTCTTGGGCTCAAGCAATTCTCTTGCCTTAGCCTCCCGAGTATCTGGGGCTACAGACGCCCACCACCACACCTGGCTACTTTTAGAGATGAGGTCTTGCTCTTGTTCAGGCTGGTCTCAAACTCCTGAGCTCAACCAGTCCATCCACCCGGCCTCCCAGAGTGCTAGAATTACAGGTATGAGCCCTCAGGACAGGCCATGCCCACTTGTCACCGCACCTGCACATCTTTAGTGCCACCCCCCCCCAGAAGTCCCTTACCGCAATCCACTTCAAACAGCTTTTGAAAAAAATGCCCTGTTTTCTCTTAGCAATGGGGTCTTGATCTGTCGCCCCAGATGGAGTGCACTAGCTATTCACAGGCACTGTAGTTTCCACGGCTGGCCTCAAGCGTCCTGAGCAGCTGGGACTACAGGGGTGCCCTACGTGTACCACGCCCGCTGCAAAGAGACATGTTTTGAACAAGCTATGATTGCACCAACATACTCCAACCTAGGTGACAGAGCAAAACCAGTTTCTTGGGGGAAAAAAAAAAAGACATTAGGGCAGCGCCCGTAGCTCAGTCAGCAAGGGCGCCGGCCATATACACCTAGAGTGGCAGGTTCGAAACCGGCCCCGGTCTGCTAAGCAGCAATGACAACTGCAACCAAAAAGTAGCCAGGCGTTATGGCAGGCACCTGTAGCCCCAGCTACTGAGGAGCCTGAGGCAAAAGGATGGGTTGAGTCCAAGTTTGACGTTGCTGTGAACTAAAAAAAAAAAAAAAACAAGAAAGAAAACTACCCCAGTACTGAAAGGCGCTAGTCTCGGGCAGCCCCTGTAGCTCAGTGGATAGGGCACAGGCCACATACACCAAGGCTGGAGGGTTCGAACCCGGCCCGGGCCTGCTCAACAAGGACAATTGCAACCAATAAAAGGCGCTAGTCTGGGGCGGCACCTGTAGCTCAGTGGGTAGGGCGCCAGCCAGATACACCAAGGCTGGAGGGTTCGAAACTGGCCCAGGCCTGCTAAACAACAATGTCAACTGCAAGCAATAAAAGATGCTAGTCTAAAAGCACTGGTTGGGCTTAACAAGGTCCTTGCCTCAGTCCCTCTCTCCCAGAGGCCTGCTTGGCCTCCCGTCCCGCCCTGCAAGGACCATGTGATGAATACCACACATTTTCGGTGCCACTCAGCTTTCTGAACAAATTGCCACCACCACCCATTTAAGAAAAGCCTTTAAGGGCGGTGCCTGTGGCTCAGTGGGTAGGGTGCCAGCCCCGTATACTAAGGGTGGTGGGTTCGAACCTGGTCCCGGTCAAATGCAACAAAAAAATAGCCGGGCGTTGTGGCAGGCGCCTATAGTCCCAGCTACTTGGGAGGCTGAGGCAAGAGAATCACCTAAGCCCAAGAGCTGGAGGTTGCTGTGAGCTGTGACGCCACAGCACTCTACCGAGGGTAATAAAGTGAGACTCTGTCTCGTTGAAAAAAATAAAAAAAGAAAAGCCTTTAAAATTATAGAAAGAGGGCGGCCCCTGTGGCTCAAGGAGTAGGGCGCCGGTCCCATATGCCGGAGGTGGCGGGTTCAAACCTAGCCCCAGCCAAAAAAAAAAAAAAAAAATTATAGAAAGAGATAAAAGCAAACTGAAAAGAGAAATCCAAAAGGGATTGGGAGGTGAGTTCAGAGAAGCTGGAACAGAGCACCATAGTCAAAGAGTGGGGCGCTGTGTACTTCAAGGATGGCAAGTACAAGCAAGCTGTACTACAGTACAAGAAGATTGTATTCTGAATGGCATCCAATGTCCAACGTTTGGCATTTGGTCTTATCTACAGGTTTTCCCAGAGCTCCTCTTGGAATTGAAAGCAAAATATATTGGCAAACATGGCTTCTCAATACACAGGAAGGGGAGCCTCAGTGCCTCCTGCCATCTAGGATGAAGGGGTGTAGGTGGCTCACACCTGTAAACTCTAGCATTTAGGAGGCTGAGGCAGATAGATTGCCGGAGCTTATGGATTCAAGACCAGCCTGAGGCGGCACCGTAGCTCAGTCAGTAGGGCACCGGCCACATACACCAAGGCTGGCAGGTTCGAACCCAGCCAGGGCCCCTAAACAATGACAACTGTGATAAAAAAAAAAAAAAAATAGCCCCTGGTGTTGTGGTGGGTGCCTGTAGTCCCAGCTACTTGGGAGGCTGAGACAAGAGAATTGCTTAAGCCCAAGCACCACAGCACTCTACACAAGGTGACATAGTGAGACTGTCTTAAAATAAACAAATTAATTAATTAATTAAAACAGCTGGGCCTTGTGGTGGGTGCCTAGCTCCAGCTACTTGGGAGGCTGAGGCAAGAGAGTCGCTTGAGCCCAGGAGTTTGAGGTTGTTGTGATCTGTGACACCACAGCACGCTACCGAGGACAACAAAGTGAGACTCTATCTCAAAAATAAAAGGAAACTACTGTAGATATAATGCAAGGAACAGAAGAAAATGTTGAAAAGTATTTCCTTAAAAATAGAAAAAGTACATCTGTGGAAAACAACAAAAGGGGCTCTTGAATATTAAAAATAATAACTTAATGCTTAAAACTCTTTAAGCATTAAGAGTTTACTGGCTCAGCGCCTGTGGCTCAAGTGGCTAAGGTGCCAGCCACATACACCTGAGCTGGCAGGTTCGAATTCAGCCCAGGACCACCAAACAACAATGAATGACGGCTGTAACCAAAAAATAGTTGGGCATTGTGGCAGGCGCATGTAGTCCCAGCTACTTGGGAGGTGGAGGCAGGAGAATTGCTTGAGCCCAGGAGTTGGAGGTTGCTGTGAGCTGTGATGCCATGGCACTCTACCCAGGGCAACAACTTGAGGCTCTGTCTCAAAAAAAAAAAAAAAACACAGAGGGCGGCGCCTGTGGCTCAAAGGGGTAGGGCGCTGACCCCATATGCCAGAGGTGGTGGGTTCAAACCTAGCCCTGGCCAAAAGCTGAAAAAAAAAAATTAATATTAATTAATAAAAAAAAAAAAGAAACACAGAGTTTACTGAAGGGAATGAGTTTCTGGAATGAAATCTACCCATCAAGTGCTCTCCCACTCAATGGACAAGCTCTGGAAAGTAAGGAGAGGAACCTAAAAGCTTCCAGGGAGGAAACCAGGGGACATAAAAAGGAATTTGACTTATCACAGTGGAAGGCAGAAGTCAAGGGAACAACACCTTCAAAATTCAATGGGAAAAGGATATCCAACCTACAATTCTATACCCATCCAAACTATCAGTTCCATGTAGTTCAAAAGCAATTTCAACATTCAGTCTCAAAAACGGTACTTCACATGTACCTTTTCTCAGGATGGTACTAGGAACTGTGCTATTGAAACAAATAGGTAACCCAAGAAAAAGAGTACATGGGATCCAGAAGACAGGGCTTCCAGTGCAGAGAGCAGGCAGAGCAACAGCCCACATCTGTTCCAGGAAATTAATAGAACAGATAGCATCTGACTGTAAGGAAAACTGCTGGAGGCATTTCTCAGAGGAACACCCTGGAAGAAGATGGGGACTCAAATCAGACATACCAATTGAAAAAACAATCAGATTATCAGCCTCAAGAAAAATTAGAAATTAGAATCCTCAGGAAAAACAAAAAATTGTACAAGACGAAAATATACTACATTACCTGACTTAGCAAGAAGTAAACAAATTTACATGGTGATTACAACCATGAGAACAGATTGACAAATTATACCCTTCACCCATTTTTTTTTTTTTAAGCACAAAACAAAGTTTATTGAGTGGGGTTTATAGAGTAAGAAAGTTTACAAAACAACGTTCACCATAAACAACAAATGGGCCACCATTGCCAGGACAAGTAGGCAAAGGGGCAACTTCACGTGTTTTTACTAAATGTATTTTGTTGTTGTTGTTGAACATCAGGGTGCAGTATTGTGATCATAGCTCACTGCAGCCTTGAACTCCTGGGGTCAAACAATGTTCCAGCCTTGGCCTCCCAAAGTGCTAGGGCCACAGGTGTGGGCTATAAATGCAGTTTTAATCACTTGCGGGGGTGTCCAACCTTTTTTCTTTCCTGGCATACCCTGGAAACATAAAAGTCGCCTTGGGCAAAAGAAAAGGTCTATACATGCTTTTCATGATATCCAACACCACAGATAAGCAAAATAGATCTGCACACAACCCGTGGCCCACAGGTTGAACACTTCTGTAAGGAGAACAGAACCATGCCCCCAAGGTTGATGGCTACTTATATATGTACATATATATATATATATATATATATATGGTTTTCTTTTTTCCCTTTTATTAAGTCATATACACATAGATCATGAATACATTTATGCATTCGTGGGGTACAATTTTTTTTTTTATACAATCTGGAATGCTGACATCAAACTAATTAATATAGCTTTCACCTCATTTACTTAATTATTATTTTTGTTTTTGCAGTTTTGGCTGGGGCTTGGCCTGAACTTGCCACCCCTGGTATATGGGGCCGGCACCCCACTCCTTGAGCCACAGGCGCCACCCCATTTACTTAATTATTAAGACATTTATGTTCTATACTTGGTAAATGTGACTTGTTCCCTTGTAATATGCTCCATAGGTGTGGTCCCACTGTTTACCCTCCCTCTGTCAAATGATGGCTACTTTTGATAGCAGAGCTGGGCAATTCTAAGACAACAGAGACCCTTTGGCCTAAACAGCTGACATTTTCTATCTGGCTACTTTGCAATTTGCCACTCCTAAGATTAAACTAAACATCTGATTATTATCTGAGAAATATAAAATATTATCTGAGGAAAAGGGTATAAATGAATGAAAATCCTAACTAAGTTCAGAATCTAAAAAGGATGAATCAAGTCAGTAGTAGGGCGCCGGCCACATACACCAGGCCTGCCAAACAGCAATGACAACTACAAGAAGAAAATAGCCGGGCATTGTGGAGGGCATCTGTAGTCCCAGCTACTTCAGAGGCTGAGGCAAGAGGATCATTTGAGCCCTAGAGTTTGAAGTTGCTATGAACTGTGACACCACAGCACTCTACCGAGGGTGACACAGACCCTGTCTCAAAAAAAAAAAGGCTTAAAGCAAAGAATAGTTTCTTTCTTTTTTTTTTGACAGCCTCAAGCTGTCGCCAGGGGTAGAGTGCCGTGGCATCACAGCTCACAGCAACCTCCAACACCTGGGCTTAAGCAATTCTCTTGCCTCAGCCTCCCAAGTAGCTGGGACCACAGGCACCGGCCTCAATGCCTGGCTATTGGGGCGGCGCCTGTGGCTCAAGGAGTAGGGTGCTGGTCCCATATGCCAGAGGTGGTGGGTTCAAACCTAGCCCCGGCCAAAAACGGAAAAAAAAAAAAAAAAAAAAAATGCCTGGCTATTTTTTGGTTGCGACCGTCACTGTTGTTTGGTGGGCCCAGGCTGGATTCGAACCCACCAGGCTCAGGTGTATGTGGCTGGCACCTTAGCCATTTGAGGCATAGGTGCAGAGCCATTAGTTTCTTTCCTTTTTTTTTTTTTTTTTTTTTTTTGAGGAGGCTGAGGCAAGAGAAACTCTTCACACATTAAGAGGGTAATGTTTTAAGGCACTGGCCACATACACTTGAGCTGGCCACCTACAACCCAGCAGCCTGGTGCATGTGGCTGGCCACTGAGCTACAAGCGCTGAGCCTTTAAGCCTTTTTAAGAACTATTTGAGTACTTAAATTATATTCAGGAATTACTTTGATAAAACCAAAAAATAATGTTAAAACAATTGTGCAAAATGCACCACTATTTAGATTAGTGGTGATTAAGCAGGGTCACAGGTTCCTATGCTGCTGCCGGGAGCCACGAGGGATGTCTGCAGGCCCAGGTCACCCTTCATCTCTGCTCTTCCTCCTTAGGTCTTCACTCTTCCAGAATTCCCACCCAAGTAGTCCCTGGAGAAGTACCATCTCCCTTCCCTCCTTCCCTCAGGCCAGACAGCAGGAAGGGACAGTGGGCAGAAGGCAGCCCTCACCTTGCCCAGCCCCACACCTACCGTTCTAACGGGGCAGCAGGCAAATCCCTCTCATCCCAGACACCAGGTCCTTGCCCACTGTCAACTATCTCTGCATCACCGCTTCCTGGATGGCCTCAGCCATCTCAGGCCAATGATGTCCAAGAGGCCAACCAACGTGCTGGTTCCCTGGCTTGGGACCCAACCCTAGGACCTACTACCACCACCACCACCACCACCGAGCACAGCTGGGAGGTAGCAGCCAGGCCCCCACTCAAGATCCCACCCTTCAAGGATACAGAACAGCCACAGCAGAACACAGAGGCCTTTGCTAGTTTTCAACCAAGCTTTTAATGAAAAGATCATAAAATAACAGTTTCTCATCGCTGTACATTAAGACTGGACGCTTCTGAGTGGAGAGGTCAGTCATGGTGAGTCGCCTTTCTTACGACACTGGATGGCTGCGTGCTTGCAGCTCTGACCTGAATTATCCAAAATGTGACGAGTGACAGTGGCCAGTACAGGAGTGCGATCCTGGTACCCCTCCCCTTTTCTGGGAAGGGCGTAAAACAGGACATGATCCCTCTTCCAGTTCCAATTGAACAAAACAGTTATAACCCCCCTCCCCCCTCCCCCTCGAGGTATTTGCAAGAATGAGCCAGTTCCCAACCAGGGGCTCCCCCGGGAAGTGGGGGGAAGCTAGTGATGGGTGGGGGACAGAGAGGCTCCCCTCAGCACCTGGCCCCATGGGGTCCCGCCAAGTGGAGGGGGGAGCCCTGGGGAACCTCCCTGCCTGAGTGAGGTCTGTTATGCAGCATTTTTGAGGTCAATAAATTACAGCAATAAATAGCAAGGTGAGGTAGGGGGAGAGGTTCCTGATAGAAAATTAAAGTGGGGTGACTGAAGCTGGGGCATCTGAGGAAGGAGGTCCTGGGCAGCCTCAATTCCCACAGCTCACATCCACCCCCAGCTTGGAATGTCAGACTGAGGCTCTGGTTAGGTCCTCCCATCCCCTAACTCCCGGCATCCAATTCACAGGTTCAAGGTCTGCCCCAACGTGATTCTGGGCAATAGGACCCTGGTCCCTTCACGTGGGGTAGGGGGAGCACTGCAGGGCGGAGAGAGCCCTTGTCTGCTCTTATAAGGCCTGGCGCCCTTGGCTTCTATCCCCCAAGCCTGGGGGGTGGACGGATGCAGCCTCCCACTCCCTGAGCCCTGGCCTTGAGGCTGACCAGGCCCCACCTGACTCAGGACAGCCACAGGGGACAGGTGGGGGTCCGCCTGCCCCGGCCCAGCCCAGATCGCACTCCTGCACAGAGGCCTGAGGACCAGAGAATACTGATGGGTGGGGGAGCAGGCAGGCGGCCCAGCGCCCCCAAGTGGTGACGAACGGGAAACGCACACAGCTGAGTGAGGTGGGAGAAGTCAGCGTGGGTTCGGACTGTTCATTTCACAGGCTGAGGTGTATGGCTATGCTGTGAGTCTCTGAGTTTCTTATTTGCTTAAAGGTTCATCTTTTCTTTTTTTTCCTTTTTTGCAATCCTGGCGCATGGGAACGTGCGGTGGCGGAGCCTGGCCTGCCACTCGCTCGCCCCAAGTCTGAGAAATAAATACATTCATCACTGCACAAACATATTGATACAAAAACAACACTGTTAAGAGTGTTTGCACCGTCTGTGTTGGAAAGAACCAGACCCAGTCAGCACCTTCCACTGCCTGGGATAGGGATGGGGACTCCCCAGGGGAGGGGACTCCCCGGAGTCGCCTGAGCTGTGCAAAGGTCCCGGCTTTTTGGCTTGAGTGGGACCCTCACATCAACCCATCCTGAGGGTCACGGGCAGAGCAGCAAAGGGACCCAAGCCCAGACTCAGGTCCTGTGGCCAGAACTGACAGCCACCCCCAGTACACCAGCTGGTCAGGACTACTATGGTCCAGCCAGGAGGCCTTGGGGGCTGGTCAGCACGGGCCCAAGCTCTTTGGTGCCAGCTGGGCTTGGAGAGGCCCTGGGAATGGAGATGAGGGTTCAGGTGAACCCAGGGAGGCTTCCAGCCCCTTCCCCAGCCCCCAGGGCTGCCTCTCTGTCCGTGAGCCACTCTAGGGCAACTCGCAAAGGTATCCAGCAGGAGGTGAGGATTCCCTGGGACTGGCCTCGTAGCTGCTGAGGTCTGAAACTGTAAAAGCTTATGTAAACAATGAGATAAATATATTAGTATCTTTTTCTGAGCCCACTGAGGTTCCATACTCATTCAAAATGTGCTTTGGTTTAAAAAATAGGTTTTGTGAATTTGGGTATGAGCTTTTTTTTCTCTTTTTTTCCTTCTTTATCTTTCCTACATGACATCTGCTATTTTCTGTTTCCTGTTTCTCCGAAACATTCAGGAATTAAGTGACTAAAGCAGAGAACTGTAAGCCACCTTGGACTCCAACGGCCCAATTTTCTCGTGAGGCTCTTGACATCTGCACACACACACTCACAAGCATGCGCTCGACAAGAAATCAAAGGAACAGAAAACAAAACGGTGTTGTGTTAGCCCCATCCCACCCCACAAACCCTTAAAATCTTAAATAGGAAACTAGTGTTTTGCTTTCTCATTAAAATACAGAAAAGGCTCGATACAATACTAAGGTGGGTACAATACTATGTCGCACAAACGTCGTTGAGTGAGGGGGCCTTTGCTCCCAGTCCCTGAAGTTCTGCAAAGGAATCACCTACTTTACGAGTCACCTCACAGATGTGGCTGCCCACGGCCCAGGAGGCCGCGCACGCGAGGCACGTGTACAGTCCCGTGCGGTACAGACTTTGTGTCGTGTGGCTTAAGTGCTGATGGAACGGGGTGGGGTTGGGAGAACAGGGGCCTGGAATACCCTGCCCCTTACTGGGGGGGTGTAGCCCAGGGGTCTCCTCCACTGGGGTCTCCTCCACTGGGTCCCTAGCCTGACTTGCTGGAACTCAAGATCTGGGGTCCAGCACTCCCTTTCCCACCCAAAGGGAAGAGAGGCTGTGTCAGGGATAGGGTGGCCACATGGGGGGCTCAGCCAGGAGCCCTGGAGTGGCCCAAGCTCCCTCACTCCCAAAACTCCTGCTCACCATTCGGTCCCTGAACTCAGGCTCTGTTTCAGCTGGAGGGTCTCTTGGAGGGGTGAGGGTAGGGGATAACTCTGGAAATTTTTGGTCTAAAATTAAAATAGAATGAAAACGAAAAGAAAGAAAAGCATGAAGCAAAAATAAAGAGGATAAAGCCTGCTAGCCCAGCCCCGGGGCTCCAGCTGGCCAAGGACAGCAGGACTGAGCACAGCGACTTCAGTCTGGCCTTGTGAGCCCAGATCTCGGCTACAGAATGTGAGGGTGCGAGAGAGGTGGGACCTTGAGCCCACAAGTGGTGCCCAGCCTCTCCTAGACTGCTCAGAGAGGTGCCAATCCCACTCCACAGGGGGTAACGTGGCCCCAGGTGGCTCCTCCCGCCTTCTCCCTGGCCAGGCTGGGCTGATGCTTTCTCAAACTCAACCTCTTGCAGGCACTGGGGGGTGGGCAGGATGGGGGGGGCTCACTTCCACCTCATCCTAGCCCTGACAAGGGACTGCAAACAGCTGGCCCCCATCGTGGCTGCTCTGTCCTCAGTGCCTGGCACCTGGCCTCATGTTGGGGGCTCACACCCCTTACCCCTGCCGAGATGCTCACAGGGAAAAGCACACATGAGCTGCAGGCGTCCCTTTGGGTATCGGGGCCCAGGAGGGCTGCCCGGATCAGCCTGAGCCTGGCCAGCTCCCACAAATGGCTTCCTGGGCACACGAATCGGGAAAACAAAAGTGTCGAGGCCAGTCAGTCACCAGTGAATTGTTGTCATGAATTCAAGAGGTAGCAAAAGGTCAGAAGTTTCTCTACCTTGTTCAGTGAGGAAGGCGGGAAAGCGAAACATCTGTCCACACACTCGGCGCACACCACACACACACAAACACACACGCACACACGCTCACGGAGAATGAAAACGAGAGTACCGACGGTCCTGGCCTCCTCCCACCCCCGGAATCCCAGACCTTCCAGTTCAAATAGTCACATAAATGTTACACTGGTTTTTCTCTTAAAAAACAAGTACCTCTAAACAAAGAATATTCCTTAGAAACTATAGGAAAAGCATTCTCTCTCCTGAGGCAGCCGAGGCAGGGCTTGGGGACCAAGGAAGCCTTTGGGCAAGAAGGGCTTCTGGGGCCTGGAGAGGCGGGCTTGCCGTGCACCCCACAGCACTGGGCCGGAGGACACCAGGGGAGGACACCAGGGAGGGACGGCTGCCCCTGTTACATTCAGTCTGCAGACCAGGCTCAGCTCCAGGGAGGCCAGGAACAAAATATACTATTGTTTGTTTTGGTTTAAAAAAACAAAAATCAAAAAGGAAAAACAAAAGAACAGATCAGTAGAAATTAACAGCAACATAGGCCCAGAGGGCTCTTTAGTTGTAGAGAGGTAGGCGGTGGGGTCACCCTGACTGTCCCAGCGCCAGCGAGCAGTGCTGCCCTGGCTCGAGGCGGGGAAGGATCTTCCCCCCAGCACCTGCTCCCCGGTGAGCCAGGGCCTGCAGGCCGCACAGACACAGCACAAGCACACGTGCACGCACACAAACACGGCCCCAGCCTCGGCAGCCCTGCCCCTCAACTGCACAGGGGCTCTCCCTTCTCCAAGCCGGCCTGCAGCAAAGGGACTAGGTCCCAGAGGCCCACGTAACCCATGCCCAGGGGCCCTGAGGCGGCCTTGGCAGGAAGCGGGAGGCCTGGACGGGATGGGGAGGTAGAAGGCAGGGCGCCCCGGCTTCCCTCCTCTCGGCTCCACTTGGTACAGACTGAAGATTAAAGCTCTGGGTGGGGGCAGGCTGGGCTGGAGGGGCCTCCACGGCCCGCCGCCCGGTCCCGCGCCTCCTCCTTGGCCTCCTCCTGTGGGTTCCCGAGGGGCGAGTCTGGGGGCGCCCCGGGTCTTTGGCTTCTAGGAGGGGGAGGTGTGCATGCGCAGGTGGCTGATGAGGTTGCGCTGCTGGGTGAACTTGCCCCCGCACAGCTGGCACTCGTAGGGCTTCTCGCCCGAGTGCACGCGCATGTGCTCCGTGAGGCGGTACTGGCGCGTGAAGCGCATGCCACACTCGTCACAGGCGAAGGGCTTCAGGCCCAGGTGGCTGCGCATGTGGCGCGTCATGGTGCCGCGCTGGGTGAACATCTTGCCGCAGATGTTGCAGGGGAAGGGCCGCGTCAGCCAGTGCGTCTTCTCGTGCTGCCGCAGCGTGGCAGGGTCCTTGTAGGTCTTCTCGCAGACGGAGCACTTGAAGGGCCGGGGCTCGGCGGCGTAGGCAGCGCTGGGCGCAGACAGGTCCTCGGCCTCCTCCTCGGCGCCACCGCTGCCCGTCTCGTAGGCGCCCTCCTCCTTGATGAACAGCTCCTCCTCCGTGTGCGTCTCCACGTGGGCGTTGAGCTGCTCCGAGCTGGGGAAGCCCTTGGCGCAGGGGATGCACACGTACAGGTTGTCCCCGTAGGGAACAGTCTCGTAGCCCTCCTGCCGGAACAGGTAGTGGGCGCCACCCTCGCTCCCGCTCTGCCCGCTGTCCTCGCTGCCGTCCTTGCCGTTCTCCTCCTCTTCCTTGCAGGAGTATGGGGGCTCGCCATAGGGCCCACTGGGGCCACTCCCGCTGGCCAGGATGCCGTTGGGAACCCTGTCCCCAAGCCCTTCGACCTCCTCCCCGGGGCAGGGGCCCTTGGGCCCCGCCTCTCTCCGCTCAAAGGGGGAGCCAGCTGCCGGGTCCTTCTTGCTCCACTCCTTTTTACGGGCCGAGTGCCGGAGGCTCTTCCGCGGCTGCCCGCCAGACCCCTCCAGGAGGCTCAGATGGTTGTCCTCGGTCCCCTCCAGATCCATGGGCTCATCAGGGGTGCCCCCCAGCTCAGAGTAAGAGGCACTGTTGGCAATAGGAGGGGCAGAGGCCGAGGGGGGAGAGCCGTGCTGACTGTCGCTAAGCTGGGCTGGGTCGTCAGGGGTGAGGTGGGGCCCAGGGGTAGCAGGAGGCAGGGGTGGGCTTTTCTTGGACAGGTCCAGGCCCAACTCCTGCTCACAGCCCCCGCTGCTCCCGTTGGTGCTGCTACTGCAGCCCCCCAGGCCCGCCTCCCCACTGGCTGGGCAGATAGCCCGGCCCAGGCCATGCACACTCTCCTGGTTAGAGCTGCCCAGGAAGAGTTCATCATCTGAGCCTTTGGCCTGGGGGAGCTCCTGGGGGGCATGGTCCCCCTTGCGCCCGTCCACAAGCCCGGGATATCGGGCCTGGATGACAGAGGCAGTGGATAGCCGCTGGCTGCGGGGGGGCCGCCCCATGCCAGCGGATCCCACCCGCCCAGAGCCAAAAGGCTTACCAGCTCGCTTAAGTTTGCGGCGGCAGAGGGCTGCCAGCTCCGGCAGCTGGAGGTAGCTGGCGGCAGTGAGGAGAGTGCTGAAGTTGGGCTCGGCTGGCTGGTCGCTGGGTAGCAGCTTGCCAGTGTAGATAAAGTCCAGGATCTGCTGGAACACTGTGGAGCTGACCATGTCTGTGTCCAGGTTGATGAGGTTATCGTGCAGGACCAGGGACTTGAAGTAGATGCTGCTGGCAGCCAGGACGTTCTTGTGGGCCCGGAAGATGGAGTTCTCCACCATGATGATGACGTCACACAGGAAGCCCTTGGTCCTCTGCTGGTTCAGCTGCAGCAGGAGCTGCTTTGAGTGGCTGGGCAGCTCCATATCGGGCCCCATGTCCCTGCGCCCTGCCCACGTGTACCACCTGTAGGCAAACAGGCACCCACACTTTAGTTCACCAGAACAATTGTGCTGGGGCCCTGGGGCAGGGTGGGACTTGACGTGGCACCCAAAGGGGCTTCAGCTCCCACCCAGCACCTGATCCCCACACACAGCCCCCCAGGCTCAGTGCACAGGGAGGGACTCACATGCCTGCCACATGTAGGTGCCATACACCTATCACCTCACTGAGGACTTAGGCTGTCCAAGAAGGGACAGAGGCCCTCATCCCACCTGCGTGGATGAGAGAACAGAGGCTGAAGGTCATGAGGGTGCCAAGTAGAGACACTGGGATTTGCACTGGACCTGACAACCCAAGCTACCATCTCTGCACTAAGAAAGTTGATCACACACCCACAGGGACCAGCAGGGGACCCAAAAATGATCAGCAAGTGGCTTTTACAACCCAGGAACCAAGAGCCCCTAGGGTGAACTGAACACTCCTGCCTATTTGTAGCCTATCTTCCCAGCTTTCAAGACAAGATGGAAATCTAGATTTTCATGTGAAATCTGCAAATGCTAAATGAAGATGCCTTTTTTAGATACTGTATGGCCCAAATCAAACCATCAGCTAGGCTCTACTCCATGATGCTCCCTTGCAGACAACCTGAGAGGCTGCCTAAGCTTTAGCATTAGCCAGAAGTCGTGGTGCTGCCTCCCAAAGGCTGCAGCCTGCCTGCCCCGGGCCACCCCCTTCCTACAGCCCGCTCCTCCCCTTCACCTCTGCGTGGGCACCAAGCACCTCTCCAGCCTGGACCTCCAGGTGCCAACCCACTGGCACCAAATGGACCCTATGTCCTTTCTAGGAAGGGCAATGCCATGTGTACCTGGGTAAGATGGCTAGCTGGCCTCCGCCAAATAAGATTGGCACAGAAGGGCGGCGCCTGTGGCTCAGTGAGTAGGGCGCTGGCCCCATATGCCGAGGGTGGCGGGTTCAAACCCAGCCCCGGCCAAACTGCAACAACAACAAAAAAATAGCCAGGCACCTGTAGTCCCAGCTGCTCGGGAGACTGAGGCAAGAGAATTCACGTAAGCCCAAGAGTTAGAGGTTGCTGTGAGCCGTGTGACGCCACGGCACTCTACCCGAGGGCGGTACAGTAAGACTCTGTCTCTATAAAAAAAAAAAAAAAAAAAGATTGGCACAGAAGCTGACTGCGGTCATGAAGCAACAGTCGGATGCGGTGGCTCACACCTGTGATCCCAGCACTCTTGGGAGGTCAAGGCGGGTGGATTGCTTGAGCTCACAAGTTCAAAACTGACCTGAGCAAGAGTGAGACCCTGTCTCTAAAAATAGCCCAGCACTGTTGTGGCAGGTGCCTGTAGTTCCAACTACTCAGGAGGCTGAGACAAGAGAATCACTTCAGCCCAAGAGTTTGAGGTTGCTGTGAGCTGTAGCACCATGGCACTCTACTGAGGATGACATAGTGAGACTGTGTCTCCCAAAACAACAACAACAACAACAACAACAACAAGCACACAGGCGTGCTAGTCCCCTGGTACAGCGGTGGAGTGCAAGTGGGGCTCCAAGGGCTTGCTGCTCCTGACCATGCACCCCAAGCAGGGCAATCCTATTCTCAGTGGAGAGAGCAAGGGTAGTGCAGCCTGGTATGGATACTGAGGAGAAGGGAAATGCAAGGGGAGAGGAAGGACCATAGTGAGCGGTGCCCAGGACAGCACTCAAAGCCATCCTTCACCCCAAGTCCAGCTCCCAATTACTGGAAACAGCACCCAGCTCCATCTGTACCCCTGCCAGAGCACTGGAGAGCAGCTCAGCAGAAAAGGGCGCTCAGCCAGGACCAGAGAAGGTAGACAGTGTCCAGGTGGCCCCACGGGATTCCACAGGGCAGGAGGCCAATGGAGACAGGAGCAGGAGGGACCACAGGAAGCTCTGCTCTGTGCAGTTCAGGGTCCAAGCTCTGTAAACAACCCAGCCACTCTGATCCTCCCCCACCAGGATCTCCTGCCTCTCCCAGAACAGCCAGCCCTGCCTCCCAGGGGGACAGAACCCTAGAAAGGGTCCCACCCTATCCTTTCTTCCCAGAACAGAAACACTCTTCCAAACACGGGCACCCCAAAGGCCTCAGAGCTCAGAGTGAGCACACAAGGGTGCGACTCTGGCACTCAGCACTTGCAGGGGGTGTTCAGTGGCTGGAGACTTTGGGAACCAATCCTCTTCCACTCTCTCCCCCATAGAGCCAGCCAGGCAAGGATAAAAAGCCCAAGGTGTGGCTTCCACATTGGGCCCTGGACATCCAGCCCCAGGGAAACACCAGGGCCAGCTCTGCTAGCACCCAGGACATCTGGTACCCAGAGCCCAGCAAGGGGACGGGTGAAGGGCAATGGGCCCCAGGCTCTCTCCCCTCTGTCCAGTGCTGTGCACACACAAAGGACAGCTACCGGGCTGTGTGTACCACCTAGAAAGCCCTGGAGAGAAGGTGTGGACAGTGGTCCCCCCTCCCTCACACCTCTCCAACAGCCTACCGGAGTGCCAGGGGCCCAGACACCATGTGAGCAGTAGCCAGCGGGGGCAGCCTCCTTGAGCACGTGGCCTTCCTGGGGGTGCATCAATGCCTGGTCACCTGGGGAAAAGACAGACAGGGTCACCCAGAGAGATGTCAGTGAGGGAGGGAACAGGGCCCTCATTTCCAGAAAGGCTTGGCACTTAGGCCAGCCCACAGAGACAGTGGCCGCAGTGCCCCAAAGATGGCAACGGGAGGGTGACGACCCCAGGAGCAGGCCTGGGGAGCAGGGTGGACACCAAACCTCCCCCCTTAAGACACACACAGAGGAGATTTAGGACACCCCATGGGCTACGTAGGCCTGGGGCCACTGGTGGCAGGCACACAATTCCTGGCAGGCAGGGCAGTGGCAGGAGGCCTGGGCAAAGCCCTTCCCAGGCTGGCCACATTTACATAACAAAAGGTCAAAATTGGAGCCACTTGTACAAGGACTATTTATAAGAACCAGTCTCAACCGCTTCTGGCTCCCCTGCCTCAGCCCTCCAGGATCTGCTCTTACCCCCTCCCTGCCAGCAGGGCCCAGCCCCCTCCAGCCTGGCCTGGCCTGACCACATGGCCTTGCGTCTCCAGCAAGAGGCTTCACTGCCTAAGGGCTCACCCAAGCTGCAGGCTTGGCTTTTCAAATACCAACCCACCTAAGCTGCTGGCAGCTGCAGCCACATGAGGGCAGGCTCTCTCTGTCAGAGCTTTGGTCCTGCAGGAGGACCTGGAGATTCTGGGCCTGGCACCCAGCAGGGGCCAGCTGAGCTCCCTTGGAATGGAGCCAGGGGTGGGGAAGGGGGCCTGCAGCAGCCGGAGCCCATCCCTGCCTGCCCTTCCCCCACTCCACCCTCTACCCTCAGGCTAGGGAGGCTCAGCAGGTCCCACAGGAATGTGACCAGACCCGGGGTGCTGGCCTGTGGCTGGGAGGCCTGGCTTCAGCCTGTCAGCTGTCTCTTCAGCCCCTAGAGCAGCTCCTCTCTTGGAGGGGGATCCTGATCTGCCCAGGATCCCACCAAAGGCCCAGAGGGCAGCAGAACCAGCTCTGTAGGTACAGAAGCCTAAGATCATCTGTGCTGAATGAGGACTAAAGCTGGGCTACAGCCGTGGACAGCTCTGTCAGCCTTAGAAGGGAAGCAGAGGCCACTATGACTGGCCAGGAAGCCGGGGCAGCACAGCACGCTGGAACTGATCAGACACCAGCACGAAGTCCTGTGTGGTCAGCAGACCATCTGCCAGACCCTGTAGCTGGGAGTCACCCATCCTTCTCCAAGGTCAGGCCAGCTACCACCCCCTATGTAGGGAGTGAGTGGGAGAAGTACTCCCATGCACTTGAGTGCCACAGAGCTGGTTCCCTGCCATGGGTCCCCACCATCCTGCCCTGCCAGGCACTTCACCAGTCCAGGTGAGGACCAATGTTTCCCTCCCAGCCAAGAAAGGGCAAGTGTCAGATGTGACACAAAGCAGGACAGGGCAGGGCTGGCCTCCCTGTACCCTCCCTGCCAACCACACCCAGGCTGGGCCAAATCTTGGCTGCCACCATGTCGGTGAGTAGCGATGGATCCTCACCCCATGAGTGGGGTCCCCACACCACCCCGTTCTGAAGTACTGCTCTGCTCTTCCCAACCCAAATGACAACAGCTGGAGAACTGCGCCCTGCCCACTCGCCGTGGGACATGACAGCCGCAAGCACCCGCCCCGAGAGGCCCAGCCTGGGGAGTTCTAAGTAACACAGCTCTAGGGCTGGTCAAGGAAGCTGGGCCCAGGGGCTGGTGCCCCGCCCAGGCAGAAGACAGACTAGGCTGAGATGAAGACACTGCCTGGCATCCAGCAGCTCCTGGCAGCAGGCCCAGGCTGTGCCTATCAGCCCCAAGGACAGCACGCCTGGCCCTGGCCTACTGCCCGCCCAGAGCATTGGCTCCCAGGATGCCTGGGATCTGGGGCAGTGGGGCAGTAGGCCCAGGCTAGCCGGGCCATCCAGGTTCTCTAAGGCTGCAACCCAGCCCCTCCCAGGGGTCTGGGGAAGGGCAGAAAGGGTGGCACAGAACCTGCCTCCTTAGGACCCCCTCGGTCCCAGGCTTCCTCTGTGGGTAGAAGAGCTCCCACTGGAGAACCCCAGAAGGGAAGGACAGGACACCGCTCACTAGGCAGAGGGTCAGCTCGACTTGTGAACACATTAAGTTGTGGTGGAAGGAACAAGACGTCTGTGGTTTACTGCCTCCTTTTCTTGCCCCCCTGGTCCCACAGAGGCATATCCCCCACACTGAGAGAAGGCCCAGGGCCCAAGACAAGGACTGGGGCACACTGCGATACCCCAGTCTTTTAAGGGAAGGCCTGACATGCAGAGCTAGGCTGGGCCAAAGCCCCAACACCACCCCTCCAGCTGCACCTTCCCCGTCTGCCCTTCACTCCGGTAAGGCAGCTGCTCCGGAAGGCCCAGCCTGTGGAAATACCTTGGGGGCAGCACACCCAATAGCTACGTGGTTATCTCTGCAGTGGGATTATAAGAAAATCACAGTGTGGGGTGGCACCTGTGGCTCAAGGAGTAGGGCACCGGTCCCATATGCCGGAGGTGGCAGGTTCATACCCAGCCCCGTCCAAAAACCACAAAAAAAAAAAAAAAAAAAAGAAAAGAAAAGAAAATCACAGTGTGTGCAGGTTTCTGTAATACTATAAATTTCAATAACAATGCATTACTTTTTAAAGTCCTTAAAAAAGGCCGGGCGCGGTGGCTTACACCTGTAATCCTAGCACTCTGGGAGGCTGAGGCCAGTGGATTGCCCAAGCTCAAGAGTCTGATACTAGGCTGAGCAACAGTGAGACACCATCTCTAAAAATACCCAGGTGTTGTGGCAGGCGCCTATAGTCCCAGCTACTTGGGAGGCTGAGGCAAGAGAATCACTAGATCCCAAGAGTTGGAAGTCAAAGGAAGAGCAGAGGGTAGGGACTGGGCTTCCTGCATCCCTCATGGCCCTCACCACTGCCTGACCTTACAGCAGCACCCCCTGGGGCTCACTGGTCCAGGGTCCCATGCAAGCTGAGGCCCCACTTCCCTCAGGCTAGAGGCTTTAAAAGTCCATACAGACATAACTGCCAAGGTTGCTGTGAGGTATGACGCCACGGCACTCTACCAAAAATGACAAAGTGAGACTTTGTCTCAAAAAAAAGAAAAATTAAAAAAGAAAGCATAAATGGCTCGGAACCTGTAGCTCAGCGGCTAAGGCGCCAGTCACATACACTGGAGCTGGTGGTTTTGGACCCAACCAGAGCCTGCCAAACAACGACAACTACAACAACAACAAAAAAATAGCTAGGCATTGTGGTAGGCGCTTGTAGTCCCAGCTGCCTGGGAGGCTGAGGCAAGAGAATCGTGTAAGCTCAAGAGTTTGAGGTTGCTGTGAGCTGTGATGATGCGGCACTCTACCGGGGGTGACATAGTGAGACTGTCTCAAAAAAATAAAAAAGCATAAATGATGCAGGGACCAGGATGAATCTCCCAGTCATTGTGCTTAGGACAAGAAAGCTCTCACAAAGGGTGCAGACTGCACGCCTCTACACATAACAACTCTAGAAAAGATGAAACCCAAGTCGAGACAGGCGTGGGGGTGAGGTGAGGACAGCCTGAGATGCGACAGAAGGAATTTTCTGGAGTGAGGGCAGTTCTCTGCTGCTGGGAGTCCAGGTTATGGACTTTAATGGATGCCTCATCAAAGCTCAGTAAGAGCCACACTGAAGACCTGGACTCTTCACTGCATGTAAACGTCACCTCCATGAAACAGAACACTCCCATGTCCTCTCCTCTTCCCTCCAGAGAACACCAGTTAACATTTACTGGGTGCTGCTGTCTGCCCAGCCACCTGCCCTATCCATGTGCTGTGTCATTTGATCCTCAGGGCCATCCAGGAGCTGCATGCTTGGCCCCCATGTTCCCCACATGAGGCAGCACCTTCCTGTTATCCTGCTGAGCCTCTACTCCATGGCCCACGGTGTGGAGGGATGTCATCTTTAGCTGTGGACACAGGAACCCCCAGCCACTTAATTTCCTGGCTGGCACTGAGCCTAAGGGCAGAGCAGCCTCGGAGAGACCTGGTCCATCTCTCCCAGCTCCTCCTTGCAGGCTAGGCAGCCCTTAGCACATCTCCAGAGGGCAAACCCCAGGCCAAGAACTCCCTTCATGTTCTCTCCCCCGGAGCATCCGAGATTGCTTCACCCACCCACTGCCCCAGCTCTCACTAGCCAAACAGCCAAAGGGAAGAGCAGAGGGTAGAGACTGGGTTTCTTGCACCCCTCATGGCCCTCACCACTGCCTGACCTTACAGCAGCACCCCCTCGGGTCCACTGGTCCAGGGTCCCATGCAAGCTGAGGCCCCACTTCCCTCAGGCTAGAGGCTTTAAAAGTCCATGCAGACATAACTGCCAAGTCATGGAAGCAACCTAAGGGCCCATCAACTGATGAATGTATCAACAAACTGTGGTATATGTATACCATGGAATATTATACAGCCATTAAAAAGATGGAGACTTTACATCTTTTACATTTACCTGGATGGAGTTGAAATACATTTTAGGCGGGCGGCGCCTGTGGCTTAGCGGGTAGGGCGCCGGCCCCATATGCCGAGGGTGGTGGGTTCAAACCCAGCCCCGGCCAAACTGCAACAAAAAAATAGCCGGGCGTTGTGGCGGGCACCTGTAGTCCCTGCTGCTTGGGAGGCTGAGTCAAGAGAATCGCCTAAGCCCAAGGATTTGGAGGTTGCTGTGAGCTGTGTGATGCCATGGCACTCTACCGAGGGCGATAAGGTGAAACTCTGTCTCTACAAAAAAAAAAAAAAAAAAAAGAAATACATTTTAGGCTCAGCACCTATAGCTCAAGTGGCTAAGGTGCCAGCTACAAACACCAAAGCTGGCAGGTTCGAATCCAGCCCAGACCTGACAAAGAACAATGACAACTACACACAATAGGCAGGCATTTGTGGCAGGTGCCCGTAGTCCCAGGTACCCTGTTCCCCCGAAAATAAGATAGTGTCTTATTTTAAGGTGTGCTCCCAAAGATGCGCTAGGTCTTATTTTCAGGGGACGTCTTATCTTTCCTGTAAGTAGGTCTTATTTTCGGAGGATGTCTTATTTTAAGGGAAAACAGGGTACTTGGGAGGCTGAGGCAAGAGAATCACTTAAGCCCAGGAGTTGGAGGTTGCTGTGAGCTATGATGCCATAGCACTCTACCCAGGGCGACAGCTTGAGGCTCTGTCTCAAAAAAAATAAAATAAATAATAATACATCCTATATATAAAGTATCGCAAGAATGGAAAGATGAATATTACTCCATACTAATATGAAATTAATATATAAACAATTACACTGTTCCTAAGAACAATAAAACACTATTATAGTCCAATTTGGGGGTAGAGGGAAGAGGGAGGGGGGAGGACGTATTACAGAAGGAGGGAGGGCATGAGGTGGGATCTCACTTAATGTGCACGTTGTGAGGGTGTATAACACACCCCCTGGGTGAGGGGCTCTTCTACAAATGGAACTTTACCCCGGAAGTAAGAACAATGTAACCTAAATATTATATCCTCATATCACTTTGAATAAAATTTAAAAAATAAATAAATAAATAACATAGACTCAGGGGCTCGGTGAGGAAGCTGGAACAGGGTCACCACGGCCTGTCTTTCTAGTACCACACAGAGGGCAGGAGAGCACACTTCGGCCAGAATCTTTCAGAGGCTGTGAGAGAGTAAAGGTTTTTTTTTTTGTTTGTACGTTTTTGAGACAGAGTCTCACTATGTCACCTTTGGTAGAATGAGGTGGAGCCACCGCTCATAGCAACCTCAAACTCTTTGGGCTTAAGCGATTCTCTTGCCTCAGCCTCCCGAGTATCTGGGACTACAGGCGCCTGCCACAACGCCCGGCTATTTTTTGTCGCAGTTGTCACTGATGTTTAGTTGGCCTGGACTGGGTTTGAACCCACCACCTCGGTGCATGTGGTCGGCGCCATAACCACTATGCTACGGGCGCTGCCTGAGAGAGGAAGGTCTAAGATGACAGTGCTCTCTGCTAAGGCAGTGGTAAGGAGGACCTCATCCTGGTAGGCGTTCCCCCAAGGGCCTAGACACCATCCTGCCCAGAGCCTTGGCCTGAGGCGGCCAGGAACTCTAAGACTGCCGTTAGGCCAGGTGTGGTGGCTCACACCTGTAATCCTAGCACTCCAGAACGCCGAGGCAGATGGATTGCTTGAGCTCAGGAGTTCGACACCAGCCTGAGCAAGAGCGAGACCTCATCTCCAAAAAAATTGATCTGGGTGGCGCCTGTGGCTCAATGAGTAGGGCACTGGCCCCATATACCAAGAGTGGCGGGTTCGAACCCAGCACCAGCCAAACTACAACAAAAAAATAGCCGGGCATTGCGGCAGGCACCTATAGTCCCAGCTACTTGGGAGGCTGAGGCATGAGAATCACCTAAGCCCAAGAGCTGGAGGTTGCTGTGAGCTGTGATGCCAAGGCACTCTACCAAGGGCGACAAAGTGAGACTCTGTCTCTACAAAAATAATTTTAAAAAAATTTTTTTTAATTAGCCTGATGTTGTGGCAGTGCCTGTAATCCCAGCTACTTGGGAGCCTGAGACAAGAGGTTCGCTTAAACCCAGGAGTTTAAGGTTGTTGTGAGCTAAGACTGCAGTCATTGGGCCTCTGCTTGGTTCTCTCTGGGGGCCGGGCTGGCACCCCTGCCTCTAGCAGACAGAAGCACACTCCATGCCCACCTCCAGCCCCACAGTGGTGGCCAAACTCAGAGTATGGTTTCAGGCAACCCACCACTCCTGACCCCCACAGGCAGGAACCAACTGTCCTTGGAGACCACCAGGTCACCTGGACTGCACGCAACTCCTTCCAGCCCCCGCCCAGCCAGGATGAAGGCCTGAAGAGAAGGGTGAAGACCAGCAAAAGGCAGGCCTCCAGGGATCCTCCTCCTCCTCTCTTCTCTCCCTGGCGGCCACCCCTTACTTCCCAAGGAGGGGCTTCCTGCAGGAGGCTCTGCTAGGGACTAGGGAGAAGCGCCTGCCCAGCCCACCCAAGGCTCCCAGCAGGAGATGGCTTCTTTCACTTTAACCACTTCCTGGCCAAGAAAGAACCCCTTACCAGAAATAACAGAGAACAAGGGCCACCCTCCAGCCAGCTCAAAACAGCTGAGAGTGAGCAGGCCATCCACATCCTGCCAGAAGTGTCCCTGACAGGGGGAAGGATAAGCTGTGCCAGGCACAGCAGCAGTGCTGGACAGGGCAGAGCCACCAGGCAACATCCACAGCCTAGAGGGTGAGCACATGTGACCGGTGTCAGAGAGGGCAGGTACGCTGCCACCGCTCCCAACCCATGTTTGAGGTCATGTGACCAGTGTCAGAGAGGGCAGGTACGCTGCCACGGCTCCCAACCCATCTTTGAGGTCAGCATCTACCCTGGTCCCAGACCAGCCTCACCATGGTAGCCTCAGTTTCCAGGTGTGGTCCACTATACACACTGCCTCTCCCCAAAGAGCTCCTAAGCCCCAGGAGAGATTACGTGGAGGGTAGGATGTGGCAGGGCAGGAAGCAGACCAGGACCCAGAAGAACCACCAGGTGGAGTCTCCAGCCCCATCAATGAGCCCTGTCCCCACGGCTTGAGTCCTCCTCATGAAAACTCAATGGACAAGGGAAGTTCCAATGGGGCCACCGCTGCAGGTTGCACTCTGCCACAGCACCATGCCAGATGGCAGCCACAAGAGGTAGACCCCACAAGCCTGCTCTCCATGAGCCCTCCCACAGGGGAGCAGAGCAGCTCATCTCCACCTCCAGTTTCAGATAAAACAGCGGAAGTTCTTAAGACTAGGCAACTCGGTCAGGGTTGCCGGACCAAGTAGGTAGGAGAGTGAAGACCTGCAGCCCAACTGGGGAGTGGGGATCAGACTTCCCCACCCCACTGCCAGGCAGGGCCAGGGATGCCACTCCAGACTGGCAGCTCCAGGCACTACGGACAGCGCTGCCCACACACAGCGGGCATGCACCTCCTCCCTCAGGCCCGGCACCACCTGCCTGTCCCCACACAGCTGGCATGCACCTCTTCCCTCAGCCCTGGCACCACCTGCCTGCCCCCACACAGCTGGCATGCACCTCCTCCCTCAGCCCCAGCACCACCTGCCTGTCCCCCACGGGGCCTCACCTGGGCTGCATTCTCCTGGACCCACACACAGGCATGGGGTCTGCAAGAAGTGGAACTCCCATCACACAGCCTGCTTTGGGGCCCGGGCTGTGCCTGCTGCTCCACTGGAAACACCCCGTCCTCTGTGACCTCTTGCCCTGTCCCTCAGGCATGGGATGGTGGAAGGTGGGGCCCGCCGCTCTGGGCAAGCCCAGCCAAGTAATCCAGCCCAGACCTGGATGCCGGCCAGCAGTGCCTGGCTCTTCTCCCAGATCGTCCTCCAGGAATGCAACAAGCTCCACAAATGCCAGGAGCCTACCCTCCCTCCGACGAGGCTTTGGCGAAACAAACACCTGGGCACCACTCAGCATGCTGGTGAAGCGGTGATAGGAACCTGGCCGACCACCTCCTTCTCTGACCCTTGGGCCAGCCCTGTTGCCCACAAGAAGGGAGGCAGTGCCCATCCCAGGCCCTAATGACTTCTTCAAGTATCCCCAGGTCCTACTTTAAACCTCATGCTGCTGCCCACAGCTGGGCCAAGCCCTGCCTGGTCCCCTGATCACCTGCCTGTGTTGTTCCCTTTTGAGAGGTAGGGAGGCTCCTAGGTGACAAACTAGCACAAGGAAATGGCTGGAAAAGGCAGCTGCCGGGGGAATGGGCAGGGGACTGCCCTGCACCAGGTCCCTGGCACCCCAACTGCTTCCCCAGAAGGCACAGCCTTGGTCCCCTCCTCCTCCCACCACTCCTGGCTTTACAGCCAGCAAGGAGTAAGGCCAGGATGATCTCAGAGACCTGCAGCCGGATGTCCCCCGCTGGTGCTGGCACAAGTTCTGAGATGGGCCTGGCAAGAGGAGGTGACCTGGCCAGGAAGAGAAGGACTCAGCAACAGCACAGCAATAACTAGGTGGACATTCCACATGCAAGGAGCCAAGAGGGCCTGCAGGAGCCTGGCTGGAAGGGGCTATCACAATCATCTAACCTGCCCCAGGACACCTTTAAGGGAGATAACCGAGTTCCTAAGGGAGGCACAAGGCACGACGGATGAGTCACACTGCCACAGCACCCAGCCCAGGGCGCCAGGAGAGCGTCTCCAACTTCACAATTTCAACACCAACTCTTGCAGCTAACAATTTCTTATGCCAATTTCTTAACTCTAAAAGAATAAAAAAAAAAATCTTATCTTCTATCATCATTACTCTGTAAAGGAAAATATTTCAATAACCGAAGAGCAGGAAGAGCTGCCTCTCTCAGACTTCCCCACCCCACTGCCAGGCAGGGCCAGGGATGCCACTGGGTGGCTGCTGACAGACCTCCACCCACACTACATCCTGGCCTGGAAAACGCTCCCAGGCCAGCTGGCACTAAGGAGTCTCTGCCCTGCCCACAGCATGGCAAACCCCTGGCTAGGACAATACTGAGATGACACGCTGAAGGGAAATCAGAAAGAAAACAAATAAACATGAAATTTTAACACCAAACATTAGTCAAAAACTAAAAGAACATGTCCCAGGGATGAAAGAGAAAGAGGATGTTTTCAAATGACACGAGGACTGTTCCAGAAAGAATAAGAACTTCAAAACTGGGCCGGGTGCGGTGGCTCACACCTATAATCCTAGCACTCTAGGAGGCCGAGTGCTAGGACTGAGCTCACGAATTCGAGACCAGCCTGAGCAAAAGTGAGACCCCATCTCTACTAAAAATTGAGGCAAGAGGATCGCTTGAGCCCAAGATTTGGAGGTTGCACTCTACCCAGGGAAGACTCTGTCTCAAAAAAAAAGAACTTCAAAACCTCATCAGGAAAAGGACAGGTGAGACCAATGTTGGCCAGGCAGTAGGGCACCAGTGGATGGCACCTTCCTACAGCCATGAGCACGCATGCTCACTGCAACATGCACGCTCTGGGCGACCCTGCTCACCAAGGCCCAATGACCAAGCCACTCCTGTGGCCAGTCTCAGAAGAGACAGCTGAGGGGGAAAGCAGTGAACACTACTGATTTTTTAGAATGAACCACACGAATTTGCCTTTCGCAGGTCAAAAGCAGGTGACTGCTGATAATTGCACACGGTTTGGCTCACGTACAACACAGATGAGTCTCCAACCTGCTGCTGAGTGAGGAGGCCTGAGCCCAAGAGGCTCCACAGCGTCTGTTTATGAAAATGTTCCACTGACGCACAGACGGGCATGGGGCCACAGGAAGACTGAAAGAAACTTCAGACACACGAGGGGCTTCCGGGGTGTGTGTTTCTTGTTCTGGATGCTGGTTACATGAGCATGCCTGTCAGTGAAGAATTCTGGGAGCTGGGCACCCATCTCACATAGGCCGCACCCCATTCAGTACAGAGCACACAAGCCTCCAGGAGGGAAGCAGAGACCTGCTTGGTCCTGATCTGCAAGGGACACCCCTGAACCCTCAACTAATAACAATCCCAACCCAGGAACCGGAACAATGGCAGGACAGCTAGCAAAGTCCAGGGGAGAATGCCCATGGTAAAAGAAGCAACTCCCACAAGCCAGCCAAGAACCCACAGGCACCTACAGACAACTTTAACATCTCTCCTCAGTAGCAGACTAAGAACCATTTGATAATATTCCCACTGTCTAACAGACATGACAAAAGGAAAGGAAGTTCTTCAAATCCTGAAAGGCAAGGTGAGGCGAGGCAGGAAGTTCAGAGCAGGGCAGGTGAGGTCCAAACCAGAGACCCCAAGTTTTCCTAGCAAGGGCTTCCAGCAGGGCCTAGTAGCAGCCAGCTGGGCCTACCAAAGGGAGGAAGCCAAGAAAAGAGGCAAAGCCCTCAGGGATTTGGGGTCAAAGGAAGCTGCTGGGGAGAAGGAAATGGCCTACTTGTTCCTGTGGGGGTAATCAATGCCCACGCCCTCCAACCTCAAACAAATGGCAGGGGGAGATAGAGCCAAAGATCAAGGATCAGGCTTGTTTTACTCCAAATAGGGAAAAAAGAAAAAAAACAAAAAAAAACTCGGAGGCACCTTGGACCTCCACTGGGAGTTTTATTTTTCGTTTGTTTTTTTTTTTGTAGAGACCGAGTCTCACTGTACTGCCCTCGGTAGAGTGCTGTGGCATCACACAGCTCACAGCAACCTCTAACTCTTGGGCTTACGCGATTCTCTTGCCTCAGCCTCCCCAGCAGCTGGGACTACAGGCGCCCACCACAATGCCCGGCTATTTTTTGTTGCAGTTTGGCTGGGGCTGGGTTTGAACTCGCCACACTCGGCATATGGGGCTGGCGCCCTACTCACTAAGCCACAGGCACCGCCCTTATTTTTCGTTTTTTTCAAGACAAGGTCTAGCAGTCAGCCAGGCGTGATCACAGCTCAAGCGATGGCCCTTGCCTTAGGCTTCCCAGCAGCTGGGACTACAAGCATGCTCCACCACGCCCAGGTTCCACTGGAGTTTTAAAAAGTAATTTTTCAGGCTCAGCGAGTGTGGCTCAAGCAGCTAGGGCACCAGCCACATGCACCTGAGCTGGCGGGTTCAAATCAGCCCAGGCCTGCCAAACAATGATGGCTGCAACCAAAAAAACATGACCGGGCGTTGTGGCGGACACCTGTAGTCCCAGCTACTTGGGAGGCAGAGGCAGGAGACTCACTTGAGCCCAGGAGTTGGAGGTTGCTGTAAGCTGTGATGCTATAGCACTCTACCCAGGGTGACAGCTTGAGGCTCTGTCTCAAAAAATAAATAATTTTTCGGATCAAATGAAGAAACTGCCATGGAAAATATTGCAATCTATGGCCCTGTGCCTTTGGACCTCACAAAAGCCTACAGGTGTGACACTTTACAGACATGCAGTCTCACCTGCCCACCAGGTAATGTGAACGCTCACAAAGTTTCAATGTACTTTTAAAGCTACATCTCAATGGTGCCTGAAGGATTAAAGAACTGGGTTTAGGGTCAGAAAAGAAAATAAACAGGCACTCTGTCTGCAGAGAAGCTGCAGAAAAATGGGCTACTTAGGAGGCAGCACAAACAAAAACCCTGCAAAACACCCCAAATGTTCACCGCCAGTAGGGTGGGTGATGGTGTGAAGAGATGCACAGCTGCAGACACTCGAAGTGGGGGCTGGAACACAGGAACCACAGCTACCAGTGTCAAGAGGGCACAGCGCCTGGCCCAGTGCACAGAGAGCAAAGCCCACCTGGACAAGCAGCCATTCTGTAGGATCAGACAAATGTGGGCACTGGCAAAGAAAAGCCAGGGAATGGCTGAGCTCCACTCAGAGCAGGCAGAAGCCATGGGGGGGAGGGGGGATCTGGGGGAGGCTGTTTTCTTCCATAGTGAGGGGGAGCAAGGGTGTCCCAATTTGTGGGGCCATCAAGATTAATCAAATGGTGGATTTTTCCAAATACTTAATTTCCACATTCTTTTTTTTTTTTTTTTGTGGTTTTTGGCCAGGGCTAGGTTTGAACCTGCCACCTCTGGCATATGGGACCGGCGCTCTACTCCTTGAGCCACAATTTCCACATTCTTTAAGGTGTGTGTACGTGTAATTTAAAGCCTCTCGTCACAATACCTTTGTAAATAACTTCTTTCAGCACAATTTTTATGTCTACTAAGGAAGCTGAGCCTGCTCCGTGTAGAAGTCCCAAAAACAAGGTGGAAGGGGACAGGACAGCCTCCTGATCCAGGAAGGGGCCAAGAGGCTACAGCTAAGGGTTGCTCAAGGAGCACAAACTCATGCCCTCTGAGAGTCACCAGGGTCAGAGATCTGGCAAATGCAGCGGAGCTGCACATCTGGGCAAACCACAGCAAAGACGCACCCATGAGGGCTCCACAGGGCTCCGCTCTCTCAGGAGACAAGCCAGAAACTACCACTCTTCCCTAATGAGGCCTCCGTACCCTGGAGAGAACATATGCCTGACTCAACAGGAGCTGCCCAGGAGAGGGAATTCCTGAGGATCCTCCAGCAAACTGAAGAGGGCAGGAGGGCAGGGTCAGAGTTACTCTAAGTGAAAAAACCAACCCAGGAACACAACTGCCCTCCGCAGCCCCTCCAGCGAAGCCCTCTGTCCCTCGTCCCCTTGCCTCTGAGTCCAATCACCTCTGAGTTATCTTCCTCTAACACTCATGTCATTGAGCCACTCCCCTGCTTAAAGCTTTCAATGGATTCCCAAAGCTTGGGATAAAGTCCACACTCACACCCTGCACGTAGCGATCTTTTCAGAAGGCGCCAAGCCCACCTCCCTCCTTTCACAGATGCAATTCCAAGAGCCCAGGCAAGCTGTTCCCTCTGCTGAGGGGACGTACTCATAAGGCCGAGGCAAGAGAATCATTGGAGCCCAAGAGTTTGAGGTTGCTGTGAGCTATGACATCACAGCACTCTACCCAGGGTGACAGAGTGAGACTCTGTCTCAAATTAAAAAAAAAAAAAAAGTGGGGCAGCGCCTGTGGCTCAATGGAGTAGGGCACCAGCCTCATAAGCCAGAGGTGGCGGGTTCAAACCCAGCCCTGGCCAAAAACTGGAAAAAAAAAAAAAAAGTGTTTACATTCCTAAAAATTAGTCAGGATCCCAGAGAGCCTTGCTTTTGTGGCATCTGTATCACTGTACCTGACGTTATTACACTATGACAGTAGTGTCCTCTTACCTACTTTTCATTTCCATGGCTTCAGTTACCCATGGTCAACTACAGTCCAAAAATAGGTGAGTGAATATTCTAAGAGAAAGGCCACTGCATTCCACAACTTATAGTATAGAATACAGTTCTATTTTATTACCATACATCTCTTACTGTGCCTACTGTATAAATGAGCCTTCATCTCCTACACATTTGAAACAGCGTGGCTCGGCACCTGTGGCTCAAGCGGCTAAGGCGCCAGCCACATACACCTGAGCTGGTGAGTTCGAATCCAGCCCAGGCCCGCCAAACAACGACGGCTGCAACCAAAAAATAGCTGGGCGTTGTGGTGGGCGCCTGTGGTCCCAGCTACTTGAGAGGCAGAGGCAGGAGAATCGCTTGAGCCCAGGAGTTGGAGGTTGCTGTGAGCTGTGATGCCACAGCACTCTACCCAGGGTGACAGCTTGAGGCTCTGTCTCAAAAAAAAAAAAGAAAGAAGAAAGAGGGCGGCGCCTATGGCTCAGTGAGCAGGGCGCCAGCCGTGGTGGGTTCAAACCCAGCCCCGGCCAAACTGCAACAAAAAAATAGCCGGGCGTTGTGGCGGGCGCCTGTAGTCCCAGCTGCTCGGGAGGCTGAGGCAAGAGAATCGTGTAAGCCCAAGAGTTAGAGGTTGCTGTGAGCCATGTGACGCCACGGCACTCTACCAGAGGGCGGTACGAGTCAAAGAAAGAAATAGCATTTATGTAGGACTCAGCACCATCCACAGCCTCGGGCATCCACTGGGGGTCTAGGTGCTCCCCCCATGAGAGGTGACTACTGTAAATGTCACTCTTCTGCTTAGTGCATTAGAAAAACTGACAATTATCAAAAATATTTAGTTGATTTAAAATATCAGTAATAGGCTTGGTGTCAGTAGCACAGTGGTTACGGCACTAGCCACATACACCGAAGGTAGCAAGTTCGAACCCAGCCCAGGCCAGCTAATCAACAATGACAACTGCAACAAAAACTAGCCAAGTACTGTGGTGGGTTCCTGTAGTCCCAGTTACTTGGGAGGCTCAGGCAAGAGAATCACTTGAGCCCAAGAGTTGGAGGTTGCTGTGAGGTATGACGCCATGGAACTCTGTGGAGGGTGACATAGTGAGACTCTGTCTCAAAAAAATAAATAAAATAAAGTACCAGTAATAATCTCATTTCAGTAACTCTTTTTTTTATCTGAAATGTTTTTTTTTTTTATTTTTGGGGATTCATTGAGGGTACAATAAGCTCATTTCAGTAACTCTTATAGGGAAAAAATATCTCCCACTATTTTTACTGAGAAGGATGCCATTGTTTTACACTTTTGTAAATAAATCTCTTTAATGTCTAGCTTGTGAACTGTGATGCCACAGCACTCTACCCAGGGCTACAGCTGGGTATAGAAGTAGATAGGGTAGGGCGCTAGGCACAGCTCAGTGGGTAGGGCACCAGCCACATACACCGAGCCTGGCGGGTTCTAACCCAGCCAGCCCAGGCCAACTAAAACAACAACGGCAACAACAACAACAAAAAAATGGGCTCAGCACTTGTGCACAGTGGTTACAGTGCCAGCCACATATACCGAGGGTGGTGGGTTTGAACCTGGCCCAGGCCAGCTAACCAACTGCAACAAAAAAGTACCCGGGTGTTGTGGCCGGCACCTGTGGTCTCAGCTGCTTGGGAAGCTAAGGCAAGAGAATTGCTTGGGCCCAAGAGTTAGAGGTTGCTGTGAGCTGTGATGCCACAGCACTCTATCCAGGGCGACAGCTTGAGGCTCTGTCTCAAAAAAAACAAAAAATAGATGGATTCTCAGACCTGCTTTCTGCACTGAGTATGCTGGAATATGTAGTTTTGTTTTTTTTGAGACAGAGTCTCAAGCTGTCGCCCTGGGTAGAGTGCCGTGGCATCACAACTCACAGCAACCTCCAACCCCTGGGCTTTAGTGATTCTCTTGCCTCAGCCTCCCAAGTAGCTGGAACTACAGGTGCCTGCCACAATGCTAGTTTTTCTATTTTTCAGTAGAAATTGGGTCTCGCTCTTGCTCAAGCTGTTTGTTCTCAACCTCCTAACCTCAAGTGATCCTCCCACCTCAGCCTCCCAAAGTGCTGGGATTATAGGCATGAACCACCTCACCCAGCCTTGTCACAGTTTCTTGAAAGTTGCAATGTAGAATCCAAAATCATATCAGTGACTACTTCATATTTGGTTACACCAAAATCCATTGGTTTACCTCGTATTCATATCTGCACAGGATTTTGTAACATGAAGCACTGATCATTTGGAAATGAGTTAATTGGTTCTTCCAAATGTCATTTATATAACACTAAAAAAAAAAAACCCTGTGGCTCAGCACCTGTAGCTCAGCAGCTAGGGTGCCAGTCACATACACCGGGGCTGGAGGGTTCAAACCCAGCCTGGGCCTGCTAAACAACGACAATTACAACAAAAAAACAGCCAGACATTGCAGTGGGTACCTGTAGTCCCAGCTACTTGGGAGGCTGTGACAAGAGAATTGCTTAAGCCCAAGAGTTTGAGGTTGCTCTGAGCTGTGACGCCACAGCACTCTACCGAGGGCAACATAATGAGACTCTATCTCAAAAAAAAAATAAAAAATAAAAAATAAAAAGGGTGGCACCTGTGGCTCAAAGGAGTAGGGCGCTGGCCCCATAAACCAGAGGTGGCAGGCTCAAACCTGGCCCCCGCCAAAAACTGGAAAAGAAAAAAAATCCCCGAAGTTATCACTACTGATCAGTTTTCCAAAATTCTAATTTTCCCTTGAAACCCTGGTATTATTGGCAACAAAAAGTCAATTTTTCTTAAAGTAGCATGCTCGCTTTGTTCTTTTTTAAGAAAATGTCTGGGCGGCGCCTGTGGCTCAGTCGGTAGGGCACCGGCCCCATATACCGAGGGTGGTGGGTTCAAACCCGGCCCCAGCTGAACTGCAATCAAAAAAAAAAAAAAAAAAAAAACAGCTGGGTGTTGTGGCGGGCACCTGTAGTCCCAGCTACTTGGGAGGCTGAAGCAAGAGAATCGCTTAAGCCCAGGAGTTGGAGGTTGCTGTGAGCCGTGTGACGCCACGGCACTCCACCGAGGGCCATAGAGTTAGACTCTGTCTCTACAAAAAAAAAAAAAAAAGAAAATGTCTGACAGATTATTAGTTGTTCTTTCAAGTAAAAACAATGTTCTAAGAGAAAAAGCCACAAGTCCAGCCCTGGGCTCACACAGCCTGCGGGTGCTCTTTCTGGACAGACCATCATCCCATGTGTGGGAGAGTCCCATGCACCTCTGCCATTCCATCACAAAGAAAACTAAAAAGACATGTAAGCAGGGGTCTGGATTTAACACTCAGCCATCTGTGCAGCCTCCCCTGGACACTTGTGATGCTGTCAGGGCTCAGCCCCGAGTGCTGGCCGACAGTGGTGTCGTGTACCACAGCAGTGCTGTCCACCTCAGTTTTGCACCATCGGTGCGAGTGTTGACACAGGGCAAAGGCTAGTAACAACTTTTTAAAAATTTTTTTTTGTACGGGCGGCGTCTGTGGCTCAGTCGGTAGGGTGCCGGCCCCATATGCCGAGGGTGGTGGGTTCAAACCCAGCCCCGGCCAAACTGCAACCAAAAAATAGCCGGGCGTTGTGGCAGGCGCCTATAGTCCCAGCTACTCGGGAGGCTGAGGCAAGAGAATCGCTTAAGCCCAGGAGTTGAAGGTTGCTGTGAGCTGTGTGAGGCCATGGCACTCTACTGAGGGCCTTAAAGTGAGACTCTGTCTCTACAAAAAAAATAAATAAAAAAATAAAAAATAAAAAATTTTTTTGTACAGGCGGCGCCTGTGGCTCAGTGGGTAAGGCGCCGACCCCATATACCGAGGGTGACAGGTTCAAACCCGGCCCCGGCCAAACTGCAACCAAAAAATAGCTGGGCGTTGTGGCGGGCGCCTGTAGTCCCAGCTACTCGGGAAGCTGAGGCAAGAGAATCGCTTAAGCCCAGGAGTTGGAGGTTGCTGTGAGCTGTGTGAGGCCACCGCACTCTACCGAGGGCCATAAAGTGAGACTCTGTCTCTACCAAAAAAAAAATTTTTTTGGTAGAGACAAGGTCTCGCTATGTTGCACAAGTTAGTCCAAAATCACCACCTCAGTTCTCCCAAAGAGCTAGGATTACAGGCATGAGCCACCACACTGATCCTAGCAACTTCTAAATTTATAAAGAGGTTCTTGGTAAACCCCCCACCCCCGCCAGGAGTCTGAAAACAACTCTGAAAATGGCTGGCAAGCACTGTCTCAAATATTTCTAATAACCCATTTCACAGGCGAGGAGAATGGAGCCCAGAGGTTAAAGACTGGTGCACAGAGAAACAAACACCACAGCTGACTTTCCAAGAAACCACAGCTGTTCACCAAAAGCCAAAGTCGTAGACAAAGGGCCTCCTGCCAAACCTGAGAGTAACAAATTTTAATAAATAAAAGGAAGCACCTTTTCAAATGTCATGCACAAATACTCTGGAGGACAGGGCCGGCAGAAACTACTAATGGACCTCCCAAGGCCTAACTCAGAGCCACATGAGCCCTGCCTCTCTCTGCATTCTGCAACCTCGAGACCATGGCTGGGACCCCACTGGCCCTAGAGGCAGAAGGGTCCATGGGGGAGGGGCATGCTGCCTGCTGGGGGCATGAAGTCAAAGTCCCCTCCAGCCCAAAGCAGCTAAGCCAGCCCAGCTACCCTTATCAGCATCAATACATGCATGGAATGTGGGACTTTGGCAACAAACGTCTTCCCCCTCAGCCTTCAGGAGGGCTGGTGCCTGATCCTCTGGAGCTCAGGTTCACCTACCACAACTAAAGGATGACCACCTCTTGGCACTTCAGAAGCCAAGACTAGGTCCCTCCCCTTCCTTGCTGGAATAACCTGGACCCCTAGGAACCCCCTACCAAGGGACAACCTCATACTGCCAAGAGTGAATGAAGCCCCCTGCCCAGTCGTTCACATAGCCGCCAGCAGTTCCTGCCCAAACTGAGATCCCAAGAGGAGAAGGAAAGGAGTTCAGCTTTGAATTCCTTGCAATGTCCTAACCACCCCACGTGCCTCTCCCGAGGCACAAACTTACATGGCCAGAGGATGTCGCAGCACCTGCCAGCCCCCAAAAGAAGGGCCGTGAGGTCCTGGGGACAGCAGGGGTGAAAAGAGAAAAGAGTCAAGGCACAAACACACCCAGACCAACACACCCAGACCACCTGCCCTCTGGCCCCTACCAAGATGTGCACAGAAGACAGCATGCGGAGAGGAGGGCCGCCCTGCCCGAGTCCCCTCCCATCTCCTTCACTGCCTGCCCAGGTTTTTCTCCCTTCTCTAAATGACAGGACTCCCCTGGACACTGCCTAGGACCACACCACACCCAGGGCTGTTTTATGTCCCTTTTCCCTGTGGATACAAACTAAACCCCAGGCCAACCCAGTCTGTCCCAGCAAAGGCGGCAGGCAGAGCCAGGTGCTACTTGAAGCCCTGCCTCCCAGGCCTCCTGCTCTCTCTTCTCTGCCCTTAGTAGTGGCCTCCCACACCTTGCCCAGATAAGGTGGCCCAGGAAACCAATCTTCCCTCTCCCAGGGACATGGAGGTCAAGGAGAAAAAGAAGAGGCCAAGCTCCTAGGGGCCCCAGCGGGCTTGTCAGGTGCACAAAGAACCCAAACTCCACTGTGCTGGGCCTTGCCAGGCTACATAGAAGCCTGAGGGAGCCCAAGAAAGCAGCCAAGAAACTAGGCGAGGCACACTCCAGAAGCCCAGGCTATAGGCCCAGCAGGACTTAGGGCTGAGGGCAGTAGATGGCTCCCCAGAGGACCTCCCTTAGTGCACAAGGGCCTGGGTTCCTCCCGTTGCTCAGCCCTCAGTGCCTGGTAACTACAGAGAAACTGTAGCCCAACTAATTCTGTCAGTTTGTTCCCTGGGTAACTGGGGGTTCTACTAGGCCCTCAGAATAGCAATTTGTGATCACCCCTTAGATTCCACCTGCCAGAACAGTCATTCCCAAACTTGGCTGCTCACCAGATTCATTCCAAAACCTTTAGAAAATGAAGGTGCCAGAACCCACACCAGACACAGGTGAGGCTCCCAGGCGACCCTGGTGTTCAACCCCAGGTAAGAAGCGGGGTCCCAGCAGGCAGGCCTCTGCCTGGAAGGACAGGCAGCAGCACATGCTGGGGACACAAGGCCAGGGACAAGCTACCCAGGTCCCCAGCCCCCCTTCCTGCTCATTCACTTTGGACGAGAACCCACCGAAAGCTCACCATCCTCCAAGACAGCAGCACAGGAGAGGGACTGCAAAGGCCAGGAGACAGGTCCTGCTCCTTAATGGGAGTCAGGCCCCAATGTGGCGACAAGAACAGCACCTTCCCACCAGGAAGAACCCACCCCCCGACACCCACCCAGAGCTGTTGCCAGGAATGAAGCTGGAGGCCCCAGCCGGAAGCCCAGAGCTGCATGGATAAGTCTACACAGCAGCCACCTTGCCAGAGCCATCAGCAGATCCAACTCCACCACAGGCCAGCTCCCACCTGCACGCACCCATCTGACCACACCCGATGGTAGCCTTCCCTTAGTCACCTGGAGTCTGCCATGGGATGGTGGGGACCCTGCACGCTCCTCCACTCAGTGATCCTGTGTGTGCTCCTCAGATCACTCACAGGAAGAAAACAACACTACAAGCTACCTATGTCACAAGCAGCAGCAAGGCCCTGTGACCTAGTAAAAGGACAGTGGGCCCAGGGGCCCAGAGCAGTCCAGTTAACACCTCAGCTCTGGACCAACCCCAATCCACAGTGGGCTTGACCTGTCCCCTCTCACTGTTAGAAAAACCTCCAAGTCGGACGGTGCCTGTGGCTCAAGGAGTAGGGCGCCAGTCCCACATGCCAGAGGTGGCAGGTTCAAACCTAGCCCCGGCCAAAAACCAAAAAAAAAAAAAAAAAAAAAAAGAAAAAGAAAAACCTCCAAGTCCACTGTTCTAAACTCAAGGCCACACTCTCTCTCCCCTCCACCGTCATTACCAAGAAAAACACTGAGATTGAACAGTTAGGAGGGGCTCTCCCAAGCCCTGCAGCATTCCTGCATTCCCCATTCCCGAAGGTCCCTGAAGGTCCCAGGTAGTTTCTTAGGATCACTCTGCCCATTCAGTCCCACCACACCCCTCCCAGGGTGTCCAGCCCTACCGTTGTGAACTATGACAGGGCTGGAACCAGCTTCTAGCCTTCCCTTTCATAGCAAGCTCACTGGGGCCCACACACAACCCCCCACGCGCTTTTCTTGCTTTGCCACTCCCAGCTAAACTGGGCTCAAGGAGAGCTGCAGTCCCTAGAGGCCCAGTCCCTCCTCAGAGCCCTCCCCCACCCCAGGTCCCTAACCCTTAGGGCAAAGCCCCTCCCAGAAGGAAGTAAACCCCTGCAGTGCCAGGCAGGGTCAAACTGGCTGGGCTAGTTCTGGTTCCGAAGCTCCTAATGGGGGGAGTGGGACTCTTGCCTCAGCCCTCCCTGGCAGGATCCCAGGTCTCTCCAGAGGCCACACTCTATGGGCCTTCATGGGTTCTGGGGTCAGAGGCATTGACCCTCCAGCCCCAGCAAGATATCTCCCTTATTCAGCTGTAAAAGAAGACTATGCTGCCTGCTAAACTGCTAAGGACTCCGAGAAACCCACAGCACCTCTATCATCCCTCCGCGGCTTTACAGGCCAGGCTGTGAGCTGCATAAAGCAAAGGCTAGCATGATGTAGTCTAGTCACAGGGGCCAGGCAGTTTGCCCATGAGAATGTGGCAGAATGAACAAAAACCTTGAAAGAGCCTGGCAGGCAGTAGGGGCTCCTGAGCTGGCTTGCCACACACAGAACCTGGACCAGCCCCAATCCACATGGCATTGGGCTCTCCGCCAGCCAAAGCCAGCACCCTTACCACATGCCACTGTGCCCTCTGCTCTCCACTAAATGCCAGCCCTTATCACTCCATTGTACAATCACTTGTTTGCGTGTCTGTCTTCCCCAGGCTGAGCTCTGGAGAACAGCGATACATGAATGTAAACTCTAGTTCCGTTCCCATTTTAGAAACAGGGACACTAAGGTGGGGAAGAGTCCATCACTGTCCAAGGTCACACTGAGAGTAAACGGCAGAGCCAGTGTCACACACAGACTTTGTGACTGACCAAGTCCAGCAGCCCTCTCACTCCCCTAGGGTGTCCCTCTTCAGCCAGGCTCTAATGAACAAGGAGGGGAGGGACCTGTCTTGTTATTTCTTCCCGATGGTGGGAGCAGCCTCCCAGGTACGGGGTGGGGGGTAGGGAGCTCTCAGTGGGCAAGACAAGGTATGGGGTGGGGCTGACCACTCAAGGCTAACAGGCCAAGCTAAACGGGCAGAGCTGCAGGTCCCTTGGGTAAACTGAACTTTATTCCTTCCTCACTCATCCAACTCTCCAGGACTGCCCAGCTAGCCTTTCTCAGGGGCTGACTGCTGATTAAAAGGCAGTAACCCCCAACCCCCTCAGATCTAACCTCGACAGACAATATAGGAAGGCAGCAGGCTGTCAGCTCAATAATGCAAAACCCTGTTGCTCCTAGTTCACAACAGCTGACTTCAAGTGGACGGGAGGCTGTGCTTATTAACAAAATGAGAAATCTGATCTATGGAAAGAAAACACTATGTGAGGATTAATCCAGGAGTGCAGCTTGTGGAGAAGGCTGGGCTGCTGGCCAAGGCCAGGAAGCAAGGATGGGATCGTGCCTACCTGTCCACAGAGCAGGCACCAGGCAGCAGGACAGGACTTATCATCGCCTCTGCCCCACCTGCGCCTCTCCTTCCAGCAATTGCAGCAATCATTTCAGTTTTGCTTTAAAGGCTTGACTCCCTCAGGCTGCTTCTTCCACTACGCAGAGCCAACAACCAGAGGGAGACTTCTTTTCAGGAATAGGTTGTAAAAGCTCAGTGACTAATCTACAAGTCCCAACAACTGGCAGGAAAACACTACAGGGAGAAGAGTCTGGACACACACCAACACTCAAGTCAAAGAGAGCTGGGCAACAGGCGTTCTGCAACACCCCCTAATTGGCCTGCAGGGGCCAGAAGTCAAAGGGAAGCAGACCAACCTGTGCGCTCTGGCAGGTGGGGCGCCCCTTCCTAGTCTTCCAAGTCCTACTGCCTGTCCTTTGAGACCTGAAGATCTTTACAATAAATTGCACAGGACTGAAGATTCACTACTAAGCAGGATGACCTACTCTTTGGAACACTCTGGGCCAAAGGACTTAGTTCAGCCCCCAAGTATCAGCCTCCCAGCCCCCTACTTGGTGTAAACCAGTAATCTCACCACACAGCTTTGTCTCTAGAGGACAGCCTGAGGCCAGCCCATCTGCTTTTTTTCAGACCACTCCAGCACCCCTGCTCCATTGAGCATACTTTCTCCTTGCACCAGAGCTACAGACTGGCCACATGGCCTGTGCGCCTGAAAATGTCTGCTTGAAGGCCCAAGGAGTCCAGACACTGGCAGATGGGAATGGAGAAGCAGCAGCAAAGCCAGCAGCCAGGAAGCAATAAATGCTAGATCCAGAAAGGTCTTGGGTTTGGGTGACCTGCTCGCTCCCTACCCAGGGTCGCCAGAGGACAGCTCCCAAGTCCCCTCCACTACCTGCCAACTGCCCCCTCCCCCAGTGCAAGAGGAACAGCAATCCCCACATCAGTCAACAAGCCACCGCCACAGAATTCCTATGGGCACGGATCTGCCCCTCCCCCATCACATATGTCAGAGGGGTGGCCTCCCTGGGTTTCACCCCTCCTGCTGTTGGGGGGTGGGGAACGGGAACAGAGCTTTCCAGATGTGCTTGGCAATTCCTACTAGAAAAGACACTGGTGCTGAAGGGAATAGGAGAAGACAGGGATGGGTAACTTCAACACCGCTCCAGCCCTCCGGGATCAGCACTGCGCTCCCTTCCCCAGGCAGTCCCAAGCTGTCGTGGGTGGGGCTGCTGGGAGCATTATCGGACCTCCTTCCCTCCTCTCCGCAAGTCACTGCCCCCCCGGGAGAGGCATTCTACCCTCTCCACACACACACCCAGGCGAATGTGAACCATCTTGGAAGATAAACAGACAGTGACAAGCTGGGGCCCCTCAGCCCCCCTGCCTCAATCAGCGGTCCCCTCCCCCTGGCACCCTCCCCCCTCCCCCAAGTCCATCTCTCTTCCTGCCAAGCCGCTGCGTACAGGAGAGGTCTGGGGGCAGGGCCTGGCCCTCTGGGAGCGGCCCCTCTAGGCCCGACGGTGTCCCTGCCCTGGTCGGTTTTCCTGAGGCAGGAGGACAAGGGAAGGGGACCGCAGACCGTGCAAGGCCGCAAGGTTCTGGAAATCGCAACATCCTCCAGCGAGGGGGCGGCCGCGGGCGCAGGGCCGTTTGCATAATGGGAGCCCGCCCGCCTGTCAGGCAGCGCAGCTCGCCCGACGCCGTTCGGATTAGACTGCTAATGAAAAGGCACAAAGAGCTGGCGCCCGCTCGCTCGCCGACCCCCGCTCCGGGCCCCGGGGGCTTTGTGCCCAGCGTCCCGCGCCCCGCCGGGCACCCAGCCCACAAAGCCCGGGCCAGCAGCGGGTCTCTCGCGAACCCCAGCCCGGGCCTGGAGGACGTGCGCGCGCGCTCCTACGCGCGCAGCCCCACGTCGCCCGGGCGCCCGCGCGCCCACGCCCCTCGCTCCAGGGGCGCGCCCGAACCGCAGCGCCAACCCGCGCCCCCCGCCCCGTGCGGCCGCCTCTCACCTCGTGTGCGTCGGCGGCGGCGCTCCGCCCGCCGGCCGGCCGGCCTGCCCACGGCTCCTCGTCCTCGGCGCCCGGCCCGCGCCGCCCGTGCCCGCCCCGTCCGCCCGCCGCCGGCCCGGCTCGGCTCCCCGCCCAGCGCGCCCCGAGCGCCGCTCACAGCCGCCCGCCCGGCGCCATCTTGGAAGCTTGTGACGTCGGCGCTGCCCGCTCACCCCTGACCCACATCTGAATGGGCGAGCGCGGGGCGGGGCCAGAGGCGGCGGTGGGCGGGGCTGATCGACGGGGTGTGGCTTGAGGGGGCGGGGCCGGCGAGAAGTCCGAGCGCTGGGCGGGGCGGGCGGCCGCAGTCCGACTCTGTGGGGGAGGGGCGCGCTAAAGGAGACCGGGGCCCAGATCCCGACGCCCAACCGAACCCCGAACCTCAGGCACCAGGACGAGATGGTGACCTCGCCCCAGAAGTACCCAGATTGCCCGCTCCCCAGGACAGGGACCTTGGTCCCCAACGGACGGACGCCCACCCCCCCCAAACTCAGATTGACCCCTTTGAGCCTGCCCTTGACCCCTCGGAGCCCCGAATTGGAGACCCCTACGCCCCACCTCCCCGACCCCTACGCGACTCCTGCACCGCGCCCCCAGCATAACCCCAGACTCCAAGGCGCAGCCCCCGGGACTTCGAGCACGGTGGTCTGAGCTCCGGGGAAGGCCCCGGCAGCTCAGGTCTCAAGGAAAAGGGGAGCCCGCGACCCTAAACCCAGAGCGCCCTCGGGGCTCCGCGACTGCACCCCCGCGTCCCAGTCCTACCTTCTCCGAGGGCGCGGAGGTCCCGAGCACGCTGCTCAGCCAGCCCCTTCCGGTGACCGCAGCCCCTCGCAGGCCCCAGGGGTCAGGCGGCGCGTCTACACTGGCCCACTCGGACCCAGGCTGGTGGTGGTCATTCAGATGGCCTTCCGAAGCGCTGGGGCTGGCCATGAGCCATGACTACTTCTCTGAGGATTTACTTAGTGGACCTCTCTCTACTTTGAGCGCCAAACAAAAGAACAAACCACTGTTGTGGTCGGAGAGGTCCAGAGGAACCTGCGTCTGCCTCACAGGGAAGTTGTGTCCCAGCGCGAGGCAGGATTAGAAATCATTAGAAGCTCATTGTGCGACCGTTCTTTCCTAGTTAATGTACAGGTTTAATGTAATCCTAACAGAACATTGCTTAGACTTAACAACAAAATTCTAAATTTACCTGGAAGAATAAATAGCGGAAAACAGCGATCGTTTGTCCCCCCTTTGGGAACAATAAAAAGAATGAGGGTAGACTTGCCCTAACATATTATAACAGATTATAAAGCTATTGCATCAATTCAATGCGGTACAGACCAAGAAATAGAATAGAGAGCCATAGAAAGCCTAGCAACCCACTAGGAATGGTAAGACTACAATAGATGAAAAAAGAGATATCAAACATCTGTGGGAAAGGAGATACAAAACCTCCGTGAAGAAAAGGACTATTCTACAAATAGAGCTCAGCAGAGGACTTGGTATTTGAAGGAATTTTTTTTTTGTAGAGACAGTCTCACTTTGTCATTCTCGGTAGAGTGCTGCAGCATCACAGCTCACAGCAACCTCCAACTCCTGGGCTTAGGCGATTCTCTTGTCTCAGCCTCCCAAGTAACTGGGACTACAGGCGCCTGCCACAACGCCTGGCTATTTTTTTGTTGCAGTTTGGCTGGGGCTGGGTTTGAACCCGCCACGCTCTGTATATGGAGCTGGCACCCTACCCACTGAGCCACAGGTGCCACCCTGAAGGAACTCTTGAACAGAAATGTCAGCTGTGACCAGGGGTCCTCAAACTACGGCCCACAGGCCACATGAGGCGGTGTGATTGTATTTGTTCCCGTTTTGTTTTTTTACTTCAAAATAAGATATGTGTGTTGGGCGGTGCCTGTGGCTCAAAGGGGTAAGGCGCCAGTCCCATATGCTGGAGGTGGCAGGTTCAAGCCCAGCCCCGGCCAAAAACCACAAAAAAAAAAAAATAAATAAAAAATAAGATATGTGCAGTGTGCATAGGAATTTGTTCATAGTTTTTTTTTTTTAACTATAGCCCGGCCCTCCAACAATCTGAGGGACAGTGAACTGGCCCCCTGTTTAAAAAGTTTTGAGGATCCCTGCATGCTAACCAAAGACGTACAAATTAAAGCTACAATGGGCTGGTGATTTAAAACCAGCTGATTTAAAAATCAGTTTCACATGATAACCTTCAAACATAGACAGGGGCTGGTGGGTAATATGTGAATTAACTCAAAATTCCTGGACATGGGGGCGAGACTGAGGCAAGAGAATCGCCTAAGCTCAAGAGCTAGAGGTTGCTGTGAGCTGTGATGCCATAGTCCTCTACTGAGGGCCACAAAGTGAGACTCTGTCTCTAAAAAAAAGGAAATTAGTAAACTTCAGTTAACTTTCTTGCTCATCATCATCCCATCACAACATTTGCTATTAATGATTTGTGTATAATTTGTCTATTTAAAGCGATTATTTTAGGCTGGTCACGGTCGCTCACGCCTGTAATCCCAGCACTCTGGAGGCTGAGACAGGTGGATCTTGAGCTCAGGAGTTGGAGACCAGCCTGAGCAAAGCCAGATTCAGTCCCTAAAAATAGCTAGGCATTGTGACAGGCACCTGTAGTCCCAGCTACTCAGGAGGCTGAGGCAAGAGAATTGCCTAAGCCCAAGAGCTGGAGGTTGCTGTGAGCTGTGATGCCAAGACGCTCTACTGAGGGCAACAAAGTGAAACTCTGTCTCAAAAAAAAAAAAAAAATTCCTGGACACGAATTTGGTAGTATGAGCCAAAATTTTTTTTAAATGATTGTAACCCCTTTGACGAGTATTCTAGAATTCTGTTCTTCCTTAACTATCTGTTGCTCTGAGCAGACTGTAAACTTGAAACCCCAGAACCCAAGAGCACACCTGAGACTTAATAGGCACTCAATAGTCATCTTGTTTCATTTGTGTTAGACAATTAATGTATGACAATATTTTTCAAGTGCTGTTCATAATAATGGAAGAATGTATTTCCAAAGTAAGTGTCTGACAAGGAAGTTAAATAGTCCACATGATGGAATATGGATTGTGATCATTTAGCAGCCACTAAAAATGGTCTTTACAAGGACTTTTACGATTAAGAAGTGTGCAAATGATATTAAGCAAAAAAAACAAAATACAAAATCATATTTTCAAAATGCGTACGAAATACTGATACAAGGAAAAGCAACTGAAGAAAATAGATCAAAATAGGCCAGGCTGAGCAGCACCTGTGGTTCAGTGAGTAGTGTGCCAGCCCCATATACCAAGAGTGATGGGTTTGAACCCAGCCCTGGCAAAACTGCAACAAAAAATAGCCGGGCATTGTGGTAGGTGCCTGTAGTCCCAGCTACTCGGGAGACTGAGGCAAGAGGATCGCCTGAGCCCAAGAGCTGGAGGTTGCTGTGAGCTGTGACACCATAGTGCCCTAATGAGGGTGACAAAGTGAGACACTGTCTCATAAAAAAAAAAAAAGAAAAATAGGCCAGGTGCAGTGGCTCACGCCTATAATCCTAGCACTTTGGGAGGCCGACATCGGTGGATTGCTTGAGCTCATGAGTTCGAGAGCAGCCTCAGCAAAAAGCTGGATGGCACCTGTGGTTCAATAGGTAGGGCAGCGGCCCCATATACCGAGAGTGATGGGTTAGAACCCAGCCCCGGCCAAACTGCAACAAAAAAATAGCCAGGCGTTGTGGCGGGCACCTGTAGTCCCAGCTACTCGGAAGGCTGAGGCAAGAGAATCGCCTAAACCCAGGAGTTGGAGGTTGCTGTGAGCTGTGATGTCATAGCACTCTACCCAGGGCAACAGCTTGAGACACTATCTCAAAAAAAAGAGAGAGAAAATGCATTAAAATATTTACAGCGGTTCTTTCTGGAGGTTGGGATTATTTTAAAGTATATGTATATTTAGTGTGCTTTTTTTTTTTTTTACAAAATGAACAGTTTTTATTTTTTTAGAGACAGAGTCTCACTCTGTCGCCCTTAGTTGAGTGCTGTGGCGTCACAGCTCACAGCAACCTACAGCTTTTGGGCTTAGGTGAGTCTCTTGCCTCAGCCTCCTGAGTAGCTGGGACTACAGGTGCCTGCCACAACGCCCGGCTATTTTTTTGTTGTAGTTTGGCCAGGGCTGGGTTCAAACCTGCCACCCTCGGTACATGGGGCCAGCGCCCTACTCACTGAGCCACAAGCACCGCCCAAAAATTAACATTTCTAATTGGAACAATTAGAAGTACTGAAGTACTTTATATACTTTTTTTTTTTGAGACAGAGCCTCAAGCTGTCACCCTGGGTAGGGTGCCACGGCATCTTAGTTCACAGCAACCTCCAACTCCTGGGCTCAAGTGATTCTCTTGCCCCAGCCTCCCAAGAAGCTGGGACTACAGGCAGCCGCCACAGAACCCGGCTACTTTTTGGTTGTAGCTGTCATTGTTGTGTGGCAGGCCCCAGGCTGGATTCAAACCTGCCAGCTCAGGTGTATGTGGCTGGCGCCTTAGCTGCTTGAGCCACAGGCGCTGAGCCGTACTTTACATTTTTTAAAAGTTACTAATTGTCTTCTATCCTCCACCCCCATCTGTCCTCTCAGAAGTAACATTAACATTTTGGCCTGTATCTTGATTCTCTTTTCTGATATCAACATGTGTCTATTTACATGTTACAAAAAAAGACCCTACTGTTTTGAAACTGTAAAATAATAAACTATATAAACTAGAAATTAATCTAGAATTTACTTATACTACACTTGATTTTTGTCCCTTATTTATCACAGACATCTTTCTAATTCATTACCATAATTCCTTCTTTAATCACTGACAAGTATTACAAAGTATGGAGTCTTCTATAATTTATTCACCTCTTCCCTTAATCATGGCTGTGCAGGTTATTTACAGTTTGGTGCTATTAAAAATTGTTTTTAAGAAAATGCCGTGAGGCGGTGCCTGCGGCTCAATGAATAGGGCGCCAGCCCCATATACCAATGGTGGCAGGTTCAAACCTGGCCCCGGCCAAACTGCAACAACAAAAAAAGCTGGGTGTTGTGGCGGGCACCAGTAGTCCCAGCTATTTGGGAGGCTGAGGCAAGAGAATCACCTAAGCCCAAGAGCTTGATGTTGCTGTGAGCTGTGATGCATGGTACTCTACTGACGGTGACAAAGTGAGACTCTGTCTCTAAAAAAATTAAAAAATATGGGCGGCGCCTGTGGCTCAGTCGGTAAGGCACCAGCCCCGTATACCGAGGGTGGCAGGTTCAAACCCAGCCCCGGCCAAACTGCAACCAAAAAATAGCCAGGCGTTGTGGCGGGCGCCTGTAGTCCCAGCTACTCGGGAGGCTGAGGCAAGAGAATTGCTTAAGCCCAGGAGTTGGAGGTTGCTGTGAGCTGCGTGAGGCCACAGCACTCTACCGAGGGCCGTAAAGTGAGACTCTGTCTCTACAAAAAAAAAAATTAAAAAATATATTAAACAAAAAAGAAAAGAAAATGCCATGGGCTCGGCACCTGTGGCTCAAGCAGCTAAGGTGCCAGCCACATACACCTGAGCTGGTGGGTTCGAATCCAACCCGAGACTGCCAAACAACAATGACAGCTGCAATCAAAAAATAGCCAGGTCTGTAGTCCCAGCTACTTTGGAGGCTGAGTCAAGAGAATCGCTTAAGCCCTCATCATTGCTGTGAGCTGTGATGCTACGGTACTCTACCCAGGGCGACAGCTTGAGGCTGTGTCTCAAAAAAAAAAAAAGAAGGGGGCGGCGCCTGTGGCTCAATGGAGTAAGAAACCGGCCCCATATGCCGGAGGTGGCGGGTTCAAACCCAGCCCAGGTCAAAAACGCAAAAAAAAAAAAGAAAATGCCGCGAAGGCTATGTTAACCAGTTTGATGAAAATATTTCAATTTGTATATAAAACCCCAAAAAAGTCTATTTGTAAAAATTGTCTATAAAGAAAAGCACTAAAGGGCGGCGCCTGTGGCTCAGTGAGTAGGGCACCGGCCCCATATGCCGAGGGTGCCAGGTTCAAACCCAGCCCTGGCCAAACTGCAACAAAAAAATAGCCGGGCGTTGTGGCGGGCGCCTGTAGTCCCAGCTGCTCAGGAGGCTGAGGCAAAAGAAAAGCACTAAAAAAATAAAAATTCTTTTTAAGCCGGCCCTCATCCATAGCACCTGTAGTCCCAGCTACTTGGGAGGCTGAGGCAGGAGGATCACTTGCTCTCAGAATTTTGAGGTTGCTGTGAGCTAGGCTCATGCCATGGCACTCTAGCCTGGGCAGCAGAGTGAGACTGTGTCTCAAAAATGAAATAAAATAAAATAAAATAATTATTTTTGAGGTAGAGTCTCACTTTGTCGCCCTGGGTAGAGTGCTGTGGAATCACAGCTCACAGCAACCTCAAACTCTTGGGTTCAGCGATTCTCTTGCCTTAGACCCCCAAGTAGCTGGGACTACAGGTCCTGGGGACGAGGTCCAGCTTAAAAACAATTTTTAATAGCACCAAACTGTAAATAATCTGCACAGTCATTATTAAGGGAAGAGATGAATAAATTATAGAAGACCTGGCTATTTTTTAGAGATGGGATCGCACTCTTGCTCAGGTTGGTCTCAAACTCCTGAACTCAGGCAATTCACCCACCTTTGCCTCCCAGAGCACTAGGATTATGTTTGTGAGCCACCTATGCGTACTCAATAAAAAAAAATTGGGGGGTGGGGCAGCGCCTGTGGCTCAGGGAGTAGGGTGCTGACCCCATATACCGAGGGTGGCAGGTTCGAACCCAGCCCCAGCCAAACTGCAACAAAAAATAGCTGGGGCGTTGTGGCAGGCGCCTATAGTCCCAGTGACTCAGGAGGGCTGAGGCAAGAGAATTGCCTGAGCCTAAGAGCTGGAGATTGCTGTGAGCTGTGATGCCACAGCACTCTACCCAGGGTGACAAAGTGAGACTCTGTCTCTTAAAAATAAATAAATAAATAAAAATTCTTTTTAAGATGGATCTCATCCATAGGTCCTGAGTAAAATGCCGTGGCATCACAGCTCACAGCAACCTTGAACTCCTGGGCTCAAGCAATTCTCTTGCCTCCGCCTCCCAAGTAGCTGGGACTACAGACACCCGCCGCAATGCTCGGCCATTTTTCGGTTGTAGCTGTTGTTGTTTGGCAGGCCCGGGCTGGATTTGAACCTGCCAGCTCTGGTGTATGTGGCTGGCACCTTAGTCACTTGAGTTACAGGTACCGAGCCAATAAAAATTATTTTTAAAATAATCCATATCAATGTATCGTACATGCTCCTACCTTTTTGTTACCTAGAATAGTTTTCTAGAAGTAGAATCTATGGGTTAAATGATGTGTGGGCATTTTCAATTTTAATAGGTCCTACCAGATTACTTTTCCAAAATAATATAGCAATTCATATTCTATGGGTGACACGGGTTTTTCCCTATGCTTCTTTAACTTTTTAAGAAGTTTTTCATATTTAGTACATATTCTTTTTTTTTTTTTTTTTTTGAGGCAGAGTCTCAACCTGTTGCCCTGGGTAGAGTGCTGTGGCGTCACAGCTCACAGCAACCTCAAACTCTTGGGCTTAAGCGATTCTCTTGCCTCAGCCTCCCAAGTACCTAGGACTACAGGCACCCGCCGCAACGCCCGGCTTTGTTGTTGTTGTTGTCGCCATTGTTGTTTTAGCTGGCCTGGGCTGGATTCAAACTCCCCAGCTTCGGTGTATGTGGCCGGCACCCTACCCACTGAGCTACAGGCTCCGCCCTTAGTACATATTCTTTTTTTTTTTTTCTTTTTGTAGAGACAGAGTCTCACTGTACTGCCCTTGGGTAGGGTGCCGTGGCGTCGTCACACGGCTCCCAGCAACCTCTAACTCTTGGGCTTATGCGATTCTCTTGCCTCAGCCTCCCGAGCAGCTGGGACTACAGGCGCCTGCCACAAGGCCTGGCTATTTTTTTTTTGTTGCAGTTTGGCCGGGGCTGGGTTTGAACCCGCCACCCTTGGCATATGGGGCCGGCGCCCTACTCACTGAGCCACAGGCGCCGCCCAGTACATATTCTTTTTAAAATCAGTGAGAAAAAGACCAAGAGAAAGAAAAAATTTTTCTAAATAATAATGAGCTAGACTCTCAATATCTCTGTCCTGGTTATTGGGGAACCTTTCTGGATTTCCCTGAAAGAAGTTCCCATCCCCCAGCCCATTTCCTACCAAGTGCTTCATAAAATCCAATCATGGGTACGCCTGTTTCTAGTATAATATTACATAAGCACTTAAACTCAAGAACTTGGGGAAAAGTGTTTGATATAATAGTAAGTGAAAATAGCCAATTTTGGCCAGGTACGGTGGTGGCTCCTGACTATAATCCTCACATTCCAAGAAGCTGTGGCAGGAGGATCCCTTGCAGTTTGCAGTTGGAGTCCAGGCTGAACAAAGTGAGACCCTGTCTCTACTAAAAGTATAAAAATTAGGCCGGGTGCAGTGGCTCATGCCTGTAATCCTAGCACTCTCGGAGGCCAAGGCAGGTGGATTGCCCTGAGCTCACAGGTTTGAGACCCCGCCTCCAAAAATAGCCAGGTATTGTGGTGGGTGCCTGTAGTCCCAGCTACTCAAGAGGCTGAGGCAAGTGAATCACTGTGCCCAAGAGTTGGAGGTTGCTATGAGCTATGACACCACACACTCTACAGAGTGACAAAGTGAGACTCTAAATGTGTTCTGTCTGACAGTTACCCCTAAGACTGCATCTGGGTGGAAGCTGCTCCCCTGCCTGGTACCCCACTGCCTTCCAGGCATGTTTGTTCTTCGGATCTCACCTACTAATTCACACATGCACCAAATCCTTGTTGCCCTTGTCACAGGTGCCAGACACTGTCCTAGGCTCCAAACTGCAGCTGTGACTGAACAGTGAACAACACTGTCTTCCACGGAGCTCATGTTATAGTGAGAACGAGAGAGGGAAAGGGATGGGGGACCCACCAGAACTGGATTCATTTTGTGTCCCAACTCCCTCCAGATTCTCTGTCTAGCTTAAAATCTAACCTTTCTTTTTTTTTTTTTTGTAGAGACAGAGTCTCACTTTATGGCCCTCAGTAGAGTGCCGTGGCCTCACACAGCTCACAGCAACCTCCAACTCCTGGGCTTAAGCGATTCTCCTGCCTCAGCCTCCCGAGTAGCTGGGACTACAGGCGCCCGCCACAACGCCCGGCTATTTTTTGGTTGCAGTTCAGCCGGGGCTGGGTTTGAACCCGCCACCCTCGGTATATGGGGCCGGCACCTTACTGACTGAGCCACAGGCGCCACCCAAAATCTAACCTTTCTGATCGGCTTTCTTCATTAGTCATTTGGGAATCAGGGCACCTACCTGTGGGACTCTTGGGAGGCTTGAATGACATGAGGCTGGGCAGGTAGAATTCTGAAATCCTCCAGAATTCAGGCCCTGGCAAGTCCCGGGTATAATGGCTATGATTGTTATGTCATGTAGGAAGGATCAAGTGGGAACAGTTGAGATGATTTATATTTGGGATATAAAATATCTCAGGCTTGGTGCCGTAGCTCAAGTGGCTAGGTTGAGTTGTCATTGTTGTTTAGCTGGTGCGGGCTGGGTTCGAACCCGCCACCCTCAGTGTATGTGGCTGGCACTGTAACCACTGTGCTATGGGCGCCAAGCCTCTACTGCTCTTTCTGAAGCAACTGCCCTTCGCTCTATATCCTGGGTCCCTAGCCCTGGCACTATTGGCCATGACCTTACTGGTATATGTGTTTCCTTGCTCACCCTTTCAGTCGTGTTCACTACAACATGAGCCCTGTGCAAGTCAGCGTTGTTCACTGTTCATTCACAACTATAGCCGGGAGTCTAGAACGGTGTCCGGCACCTGTGACAAGGGCAACAAGGATTTGGTGCGTGTGTGAATTAGAAGTTGGGTGGGTAGCAAGTAGGGGAGCAGCTTGCTAAGAGCCCTGACGGGAGGGAGGGCTTTAGGAGGCATATTCAGAGGATCCTGTCTAGTGCTGCCAAGCATGTGGGCTCTCTAGGGTGTGATGGGAGCCCAGAGGTGGGCAGCATCGTCAACCCAGGCGAAGCTCTGGGTCTTTGTCCACTGAAGGGGTCTAAGAAGGAAGGGCAGGAGCAATTTTCCCTGAAAGTGTGTGGAGGGACACAGGGAAGATAAGACAGCCCTGAAATCCCAGCCGCCTGTGGGGTCACTATCCCAGGTAGACAAGCCAAGAGGGGTGAAAGGCTTTGTTTTTTGTTTTTTTTTTTTGGAGACAGAGCCTCAAGCTGTCACCCTTGGTAGAGTGCTGTGGTATCTTAGCTCACAGCAACCTCCAACTCCTGGGCTTAAGCAATTCTCTTGCCTCAGCCTCCCAAGTAGCTGGGACGACAGGCACCTGCCATAACGCCTGCCTATTTTTTTTTTTTTTTTTTTTTTGTAGAGACAGAGTCTCACTTTATGGCCCTCGGTAGAGGGCCGTGGCCTCACACAGCTCACAGCAACCTCCAACTCCTGGGCTTAAGCGATTCTCCTGCCTCAGCCTCCCGAGTAGCTGGGACCACAGGCGCCCGCCACAACGCCCAGCTATTTTTTTTTTTTTTAGTTGCAGTTCAGCCGGGGCCAGGTTTGAACCTGCCACCCTCGGTATATGGGGCCGGCGCCTTACCGACTGAGCCACAGGCGCCGCCCGCCCGCCTATTTTTTGGTTGCAGCCGTCATTGTTGTTTGGAGGGCCCCAGGCTGGATTCAAACCCGCGAGCTCAGGTGTATGTGGCTGGCGCCTTAACCACTTGAGCCACAGGTGCCGAGCCTTTGTTTTTGTTTTTTGAGACAGAGTCTCAAGCTGTTGTCCTGGGTTGAGTGCTGTGCCATCATAACTCACAGCAACCTCCAACTTGGGCTCAAGTGATCCTCTCACTCTTTCTTTCTCTCTTTCTTTCTCTCTCTCTGTCTCTTTCTTTTCTCTCTCTCTCTTTTTCCTTTTCTTTCCCCAAGTCTCAATCTATCACCCTTGGGTAGAGTGCTGTGGCATCACAGCTCCCAGCAACCTCCAACTCCTGGGCTCAAGCGATTCTCCTGCCTCTGCCTCCCAAGTAGCTGGGACTACAGGTGCCTGCCACAACACCCGGCTATTTTTTTGGTTGTAGTTGTCATTGTTGTTTGGCAGGCCTGGTCTTGATTCAAACCCGCCAGCTCCGGTGTAAGTGGCTGGTGCCCTAGCCAGTGAGCTAAAGGTATGGAGCTTTGCCTCAGTTTTTTCTATTATTAGTAGAGATGGGGTCTTGCTTTTCCTCAGGCTGGTCTTGAACTTGTGAGCTCAAGCAATCCACCCACCTCAGCCTCCCAGAGTGCTAGGATTATAGGCATGAACCAACACGCCTGGCCAAGGCTTTGTTGTTAAAGTTGCCCAAGACATTCTATAAGACAGAAGCAAGATGCAGAACTATATTTATGCTGTAATCACTTTTATGGTTATAGAAATTATATAAGTGTGTCTGTTTATAAATATGCTTCTCTCTCTCTCATAGGGTCTTGCTCTTTCACCCAGACTGGAGTGCAGTGGTGTGATCACAGCACACTGCAACCTCCAACTCCCAGACTCATGTGATCCTCGTGCCTCAGCCATCTAAGTAGCTAGGACTGCAGGTCCTGACATTTTTTTTTGTTTTTTTTTCTTGAGATAGAGTCTTACTTTGTCACCCTCCGTAGAGTACATGGCGTCATAGCTCACAGCAACCTCCAACTCCTGGGCTTAAGCAGTTCTCTTGCCTCAGCCTCCCAAGTAGCTGACTTGGGACTACAGGCACCCGCCACACGCCTGCCTATTTTTTGTTGCAGTTGTCATTGTTGTTTAGCTGGCCTGGCCTGGGTTCGAACCTGCCAGCCTCGGTGTATGTGGTTGGCGCTGGAACCACTGTGCTATGGGCACCGAGCCAGGTCCTGGCTATTTTTTTTTTTTTTTTTTGAGACAGAGCCTCAAGCTGTCACCCTGGGGGGAGTGCCGTAGCATCACAGCTCAGAGCAACCTCCAACTTCTGGGCTCAAGCGATTCTCCTGCCTCCACCTCCCAAGCAGCTGGGACTACGGGCACCCACCACAACGCCCGGCTATTTTTTTGGTTGCAGCCGTCATTGTTATTTGGTGGGCCCAGGCTGGATGCAAACCCGCTAGCTCAGGTGTATGTGGTTAGTGCCTTAGCCGCTTGAGCCACAGGCACCAAGCTGGTCCTGGCTATTTAAAAAAATATTTGTAGAGATAGGGTCCCACTGTTTGGTCTTAAAATCCTGGCCTCAAGCAATCCTCCCACTCTGGCCTCCCAAATTGCTAGGATTACAGATGTGAGCCACCATGCTTGGTCCATATGCTTCTATTTATGCATAAATTCCTAAAGAAAGCAGAGGCAGGACACTCCCTGGAGAAGAGAGGATAGAGCAGGTAATGTTGGATTGATAAGGAAAGACTTTTCATGGTTAACTCAATGTATTGTGAAAATCGTTACATCTGTATATTACTTTGCTATTTTTTTTTTTTTTGGCTGGGGCTGGGTTTGAACCCGCCACCTCTGGCATATGGGACCGGTGCCCTACTCCTTGAGCCACAGGTGCCGCCTATTACTTTGCTATTTTTTTTTTTTTTGAAACAGAGCCTCAAGCTGTCACCCTGGGTAGAGTGCTGTGTTATCACCACTCACAGCAACCTCCAACTCCTGGGCTCAAGCCAGTCTCCTGCCTCTGCCTCCCAAGTAGCTGGGACTACAGGTGCTGGACACAACACAGGGCTATTTTTTGCTTGCAGCCATCATTGTTCTTAGAGGGGCATGGGCTGGATTTGAACCCACCAGCTCAGGTGTATGTGGCTGGCACCTTAGCCACTCAAGCCACAGGTGCCAAGCCTACTTTGCTATTTTTTAGAAAAATAATTGTAAGTCGGGGCATGGTGTCTCACGCCTGTAATCCTAGCACTGTGGGAGTCCAAGGCAGTGTGGATTGCTTGAACTCAGGAGTTTGAGATCAGCCCGAGCAAGAGCAAGATCTATCTCTACTAAACAGAAAAACTAGCTGAGCATCATGACAGGCGCCTGTAGTCCCAGAAGATCTCTTGAGCCCAGGAGTTTGAGGTTGCTGTTAAGCTATGATGCCACAGCACTCTACCCAGGGTGACAGAGAAAGACTCTGCGAAAGAAGGAAGGGAAGGGAAGGGAAGGGAAGGGAAGGGGAAAGGGGAAGGGGAAGGGGAAGGGGAAGGGGAAGGGGAAGGGGAAGGGAAGGAAAGGATAAAATCGAGAAAAATAAAAATCGCACGGAGGCCTGACATTCTTGGGGAGCTTTGCTTGCCCCCTGCTTGGTTACAAACTCTGTGTTCTGGCTTCCCCAGACCCAGGAGCTCCTGCTCCTGGTCAACCTCCCAGTTGCCATTTGATCTCAGGGACATCTCTACCATTAGACTGGCAGAGCCTGTTTTGGGATCTGTTTGTGGGATGCTCTGGCTCCTGTGCCTGTCCAGCACCTGGCCTGGGTGAATGGCTGGCTGGAGGGGACCCAGTGTTCCTCTGGGATGGGAAGGGTTTCTGGGGATGTGACTCGGGGAGATACCACTAGACCTGGCTGTGCCACTGTCCAGGCAGCTGCCTGGAACTGACCTCTATAGGACTCCTAGCTATGTCTGTTTCACTGGTTTGCATGAGTACGAGTAATTACTGGATGGGAAAACCTCAGTAGATAGAGAGGGGGAGAAATGGGCAGACAGGGCACCCTGAGTGGAAGGTGAGGACAACGTGAGGAATGCCCCATTTCCTCTCTGAGTGGGGCGGGGCAGGGCAGGAGTGGAAGATACAGACCCCTCTTCAATCTGAGCTGGGCAACAGGGTTCTGGGGTACCCATAACCTCTTGGGAACTCTGGCTGTGCTCCCACAGTTGGAGGGGTGTCAGTGGACCACACCCACACAGGAGGCCTGTTATGTCTGAGTTCTAGCCTGGCAGTTTTTCCCACCACCCAGTGTGGCTACATGTGGTGACGGGAGGGGCCATCTCTGTCATGGCCAGAATGCCACGAAGCCCCTGGGCTGGGACGGCAGGCTCTGGTCACAGTCAGGAGGTGGGAGGTGGTTGGGTGCAGCAGTCCTTATCTTGTGTGACCTTGTGGAGGCTGACCACTCCTTCCTTCTGGAAAATGTGCCCCCTGCCCTCTCCAAGGCCTCTTCCTCCTTACCTCCCATGGTCCTGAGGTGGGGCCTCAACATCCATTTCTACCCCTTGGCCCACCACCCTGAGGTGCTTCTGCTGGCCCCAGCCTACAGCCATCTGCTGGACGCCACCCCCTTGAGTCCCTCCGGCATCTCTGACTCAGCAGGTCGGAGCCTGCCCCAGCTGTAGCAACCCCCCCCACCCCACGTAGCTCGGCCGAGCACCCTATTGCCCAAGCCCTAAGTGCTGTCCACGCCCCAGCACCTCGCCCTCCCCCCCACCAGCAGCACCAATTTGAATTCCTAACTATCTCTCCCTCTGGCCTCCACCCTAGACCCAGGCCCTACCCCCAGGGTGGGGGAAGGAATCCTCCAGATAAGGGCATGGGGCAAAGGGCCGCACCTGGGTTCAGACCAGACACTAGCTCTGCCACCAACTTGCTAAATGACCTTGACAAATGACCTCCCCTCTCTGAACCTGAGTTTCTCCATCTGCAAAAGGGGGAAATAATTAAACTATCTGGGTTGGGTTGTTCTGAGCAGTACGTGAGTTAAAGCACGCAGTGAGAGCTTAGCAAGGGTCAATTGTCAGTGGCAAGCAGGGCCACCGAGGGCCCCAGGCCATCGCTTTCTTGAACAGTCTCATTCACCAGCTGGTTGGTGCCGTTCCTAAGTTAGGAATGGGTGGGTTCACAAACCCCAATGTTTTCTCCATGCTAAGTCCAGATGCCTGGGCTGAGACTGCAGCATGGAGTGAGAGGCAGTGTGAGAGGAGAGGCTCCGGGTAAATGAGTAATGTGGGGGTTATGCCTGTGGCCTGTCCAAACATGTGGATAGGATGGAGAAGACTGTCCACCAGAAGTGGGGGGGGCACTTTTGATGGACACCTGTGAGTGAGCTGGCTGAAGGTCCATGGCAGCTGGAAGGTTACTCTTAGGGAAGAGGAAATTGATTCCGAGTGTCGAAATCAAAAAAGCAAAATTCTCAACTGAGAAGCGAGCCAGGATTCAGACCCTACCCTATTCTCAGGCTGAGCTGAAGGTGCCTAGCCCCCAGAAGGGCACCAAGGCACCCTGACCAAGGGGGTGTGGTTAGGGGTTACCCTGAGACTGAAGCCTGTATCCTGGAGGATTGTGTCCTTCACATTGTATTCTTATCCTGGAGGCCCACTAAAGCAGGCACAACCAGCCAGGTGGTCAGTTACAGAAGGACTTACCTAGGGTTCCAGAGACCCCTTGAGAGGGCAAATGGGGAACATAAGTCAGATATCAGGGGACAGGGCTTTACAAGGAAGGTAGATGGGCTCTGTGGGCAGGGAACATTTCGGGGGTCCTCTAAACATAGAGTATTTCAGCCCTGGGGAAGCAGACCCATCGGAGACCCCACCCACCACCTGGGACAGGGGCAGGTGGAGCTGAGCCCAGAGGCTAGCAGGAACTGTGGGGCCAGCTGGGGTGTCAACAGTGTCACAACGGCCCCAGGAACCCTCTGTGCCCAGGCTCCTGGAGCCACCTCCCCCACGTCCCCCCCCAACCCCACCCCCCCGGCAGTGTGCTTGGTTTCACAAGACCAGAGTTGGCCCAGCGTGTTCTATCTTCCATGGAACACCTGACCTCCTGCGTGCCCCACCCAGTCTCCAAATCTGACCGCCTTGTGAGTGAGACCGGGAGAGCGGGGTGTGACCCAAAGGTGGAATGTGCTGAAAATGGGCTTTGAAAATTGTGTCCTTCACATTGTATTCTTGTGAAATTTCTTCCAAATTTCATACAGTGATCTGAAATTGATCAGTTAGGCCTTTATACTTTGAAAATATACAACAGCAGAGGGAGGGAGGGGGCAGGTCACAGGGAGGGAGAAGGGGCAGATGGGCCAGAGGCACCTGGGCAGGGATGGACAGGGCCAGGACAGGCTCAGTGACCCTTGCACCAGAGCTCTGCCCACTCGATATGCTCCTCTGCCCTCTGGCTGGCTGGGCTGCACATCCCCCTTGGTTTCCTCCTGGGCAGGTCTGGACTAGACAGGCTTTGGGCCTCCAGGTCCTGTGGTCAGTCAGACACCCAGGCATCCACCTCCTTCCCAGCCTGCCCCAGTCCCTTGGCAACTTGCCCACCCACTAGACTTATGTGGCTTTGTCTTGCTGGGCCCAGAACCACGTTCCCCTTCCCCCAACCACCACTTGTGCCATCATCAGCATTCTTGGTCTTTCTTTGGGTCCTGACCCTGGGCCAAGCGCTTTGCACACAGTACCGTCTCAGAACAAACCCAGCCCTATCTCAGATGAGGAAACTGAGGCTCAGAGAGCCTCATCCACCCCCACCCCGGGCTGTCCTCTGGCAGGCTAGCATTCAGGTCCAAGTGATTGGGTTCCTGAGGCCAGCTGCTTCGTGCGTCTATAGGCCCTGCTTCTCCCAGCCTGTGTTGCCTTTTCTTTTTTCTTTTTTGAGACATTTTGTTGTCATCGGTAGAGTTCTGTGGCGTCACAGATAACAGCAACCTCAAACTTTTGGGCTTAAACGATTCTGTTGCCTGAGCCTCCCCAGTAGCTGGGACTACAGGCACCCACCACAACACCTGGCTATGTTTAGAGACAAGGTCTTGCTCTGGCTCAGTCTGGTCTCAAACCTGTGAGCTCAGGCAATCCACACGCCTTGGCCTCCCAGAGTGCTAGAATTACAGGCATGAGCCACCATGCCTGGCCCTCAGCCTGTGCTTCTTTAAAACTTCCCGTGGCCTCTGAGATTTAGGATTTAGGGGAGGAGGACTATGAGAAGGGTGAGGAGGGAGGCTTTCCTGTGACTGGGTGTCAGACTGGCTGGGCTTGACACTGGTGCCTGGTCCCCTGGAAGAATGACCCCTGTGGGTATATGGGGGGCTCCCTAGGGTGTTCTGGGGCAAGGGGAGGGACAGCATGGAGCCAGGTAGGGCCTGGAGTCCAGGCCTGCAAAGTGAAAAAGAACAGTATTTCCTGCTAACTCTGACACTAGACCTAAGTGGGTGGGTGTGGTGCGGCAGCGTGCTAGGTACGCAGCCCCCGGGGAGTGACCCTTGGGTGCACCCAGGTTGCCCCCTGGCGGCAGTGTGAGGAAGCACCTGGGACCTGTGTCCCTCCAGGAGAGGTCTACATCTGTCCCTAATCCCCTTCTCCTTTCTCACACTGCTCCCAGAGTTTCCCCAAAGCCATAGTTGCTCGTTTTTTTCCTCATGCCTCCAGGCCTTTGCTTCTGCTGTTCCTGCTGCCTGGATGTCCTCCCTCTCCTGATTCAGCTGGCCACATCCTCATCCTACTTGGGAATGTCTTCCTCCTTAATGGTACCTTCTCCAGCCCCAAGAGGTGATAGCAAATCTTTCCTCTGCTGTCCGGGACTGCACTGGGGAGAGCAGCCCTGTGTGTGCTGTGATTGTTTTGGGCATATGTGATATCTGAGCCCTGCACGGGAGCCACCTAGAGATAGTGAGATAAAACTGTGTGCTCCTTTGCTCACCACACATTTTTTTGAGAAGTTACTATGTGCTGGGCAATGAAGGAGTCAGTCGAAAAGGGCCCTCCTTTACAGAGCTGACGTACTGGTGGGGAGAGGGCTGGGATCACAGACAGTAGAAAAACCCAGGTAACATGCGGGGAGGGGGAGCAATGAGGTTCTGGAGGAAAACAAAATGGTTGGGGAGGCCGGAGTGAGGGGTGGGGGCGCCCCTTCATAGCTCTGGCATGACTACTCTACAGCTCTTGAACAAAACTGAGTGATTTGGGAGCAATGGTGAGGGAAAGTTGTGACATTGATTGGAATTGATGGGACAACTTGGATAGCGTGACCCTTTTTTTTTTTTTTTTGCAGTTTTGGCTGAGGCTGGGTTTGAATCTGCCACCTCCGGCATATGGGGCCAGCGCCCTACTCCTTTGAGCCACAGGTGCTGCCCAAAATGGGGTCTCACTTTTTTTTTTTTTTTTTGCGTTTTTTGGCCAGGGCTGGGTTCGAACCCACCAACTCCGGCACATGGGGCCAGAGCCCTACCCCTTTGAGCCACAGGCACCACCCCTAGTGTGACCCTTTATTGGGTTGGGTTTGTGGCTCTTAGGGAATGAGAGTTCTTGTTATTAATCCTGAAGTATGTGAATTAAAATTTCTTGTCTTCTTCTTCTTTTTTTTTTTTGAGACAGAGCCTCAAGCTGTCGCCCCTCGGTAGAGTGCCAAGGCATCACAGCTCACAGCAACCTCCAGCTCCTGGGCTTAAGCAATTCTCTTGCCTCAGCTTCCCAAGTAGCTGGGATTACAGGCACCCGCCACAATGTCTGGCCATTTTTTGGCTATAGTTGTCATTGTTGTTTGTCAGGTCCAAGCTGGGTTCAAACCCACTAGCTGGTGTATGTGGCTGGCACCTTAGCCCCTTGAGCTACAGGCGCCAAACCTGAATTAAAGTTTCTATTCTCTTATTAGACTACTGTTGCTCTTCCAGTGTGTGGGGACCATACTTGTCCCCACTCCTCAGTTGGGGAGCATCCTGACAACCCTGCCACCTTGGTACACATAAGCTGGAGAGCCCAGCTGTCCTCTCCTGTGGAAGTGGTCTCCCATGGCTTACTGTACTTAGACTCCATTCTGAGTTGTGGGCTCACCAGGGATCTGCTGGTCCGAAAAAGCACAAAGAAGAGATATTTATATGTCCATGTTCATAGAAGCATTGTTCACAGTATCTCAGGCAGCATCAACTCAAGTGTCTGTTGAGAGATAATCAGCTAAACAAAACAAGGTAGGTTCGCACAATGGAATATTATTCACCCTTCAAAAAGAAGGGAATTCTGTCACATCTTACACATGGATGAATCTTGAGGACATTATGCTCAGGGGAATAAGCCAGTCGTAAAAGACAAATACTGAGCTGAGTGCAGTTGCTTATGCCTGTAGCCAAAGCAACTCAGGAGGCTGAGACAGGAGGATTGCTTGAAGCCAGGAGTTCAAGAACAGTCTGAATATGGCCAAGCACAGTGGCTCACACCTGTAATCCTACTATTCTGGGAGGCTGAGGCAGGTGGATGGCTTCAGCTCAAGAGTTTAAGACCAGCCTGAGCAAGAACAAGACCCCATCTCTATTAAAAGTAGAAAAACTACCCTGGTGTAGTGGTGGGCTCCTGTATTCCCAGTTACTAGGGAGGTTGAGGCAAGAGGATTGCTTGAACCCAGGAGTTTGAGGTTGTTGTGAGTTATGATGCAATGAAACTCCACCCAGGGCAACAGAGTGAGACACTATTTCAAAAACAATAAATAAATAATAAAAAAAAGAACAGCCTGGGCAGCGACTGTGGCTCAGTGGGTAGGGCGCCAGCCCCATATACCAAGGGTGGTGGGTTCAAACCCAGCCCCAGCCAAACTGCAACAAAAAAATAGCCGGATGTTCTGGCAGGCGCCTGTAGTCCCAGTTACTTGGGAGGCTGAGGCAAGAGAATCACTTAAGCCCAGGAGTTGGAGGTTGCTGTGAGCTGTGATGCCACAGCACTCTACTGAGGGCAACAGGGTGAGACTCTGTCTCTAAAAAAAAATAAATAAATAAAAAGAACAGCCTGTGTGGCAGGATGTGGTGGCTGATAGCTCACACCTGGAATCCTAGCACTCTGGGAGGCTGAGGAGGGAGGATCCCTCGAGCTCAGGAGTTCAAGACCAGCCTGAGGGCAGCGCCTGTGGCTCAGTTGGTAAGGCGCCGGCCCCATATACCGAGGGTGGTGGGTTCAAACCCGGCCCCGGCTGAACTGCAACCAAAAAATAGCCGGGTGTTGTGGTGGGCGCCTGTAGTCCCAGCTACTCGGGAGGCTGAGGCAAGAGAATCGCTTAAGCCCAGGAGTTGGAGGTTGCTGTGAGCTGTGTGAGGCCACGGCACTCTACCGAGGGCCATAAGGTGAGACTCTCTCTCTACAAAAAAAAAAAAAGCCCAGCCTGAGCAAGAGTGAGAACTTGTCTCTATTAAAAATAAAGGCTCAGCTCCTGTGGCTCAAGCGGCTAAGGCACCAGTCACATACACCTGAGCTGTGGCGGGTTGAAATCCAGCCCAGGCCTGCCTAACAACAATGACAACTACAACCAAAAAACAGCCGGGCGTTGTGGCGGGTGCCTGTAATCCCAGCTACTTGGGAGGCTGAGGCAGGAGAATCACTTGAGCCCAGGAGTTCGAGGTTGCTGTGAGCTCTGATGCCACTGCACTGTACCCAGGGTGACAGTTTGAGGCTCTGTCTCAAAAAAGGAAGAAAAAAAATTAGTAGCTGGGTGTTGTGGTGGGTGCCTGTAGTCCCAGCTACTTGGGAGGCTGAGGTAAGATAATTGCTTAAGCCCAATAGTTTGAGGTTGCTGTGAGCTGTGATACCACAGTACTTTACTGAGGGTGACATAGTGAGAGTCTATTTAAAAAAAAAAAATTAGGGCGGCGCCTGTGGCTCAAAGGGATAGGGCGCCAGTCCCATATGCTGGAGGTGGTGGGTTCAAACCCAGCCTTGGCCAAAAACCACAAAAAAAAAAAATAAATAAAAAAATAAAATTAGGGCTTATGGCTCAGTGGGTAGGGTGCTAGCCCCATATACCGAGGGTGGCAGGTTCAAACCCACCCTGGCCAAACTGCAACAAAAAATAGCCAGGCATTGTGGTGGGTGCCTGTGGTCCCAGCTACTCGGGAGGCTGAGGCAGAAGGGTCACTTGAACCCAGGAGTTTGAGGTTGCTATGAGCTATGGTCAGGCCATGGCACTCTAGCCTGGGCGACAAACATAAAGCAACAACAAAAAAAAAACAGCCTGGGCAATATAGCGAGACCCCATCCCTACCAAAAAACTTAAAAATTAGGCCTTCTGGTGTGCACCTGTAGTTCCAGCTATTCATTCAGCTGAGGCGGAAAGATCGCTTGAGCCTGGGAGTTCAAGACTGCAGTGAGCTATGATAATGGCACTACACTCCAGCCTGGGTACAGAGCAAGACTCTGTCTCCAAAAATAAAAAAAGGTAAATATTAGAGATACTCCAAAGTCCCAGGCCAAGCAGGGCTCCAGTGATTGCGCAAGGACAACAGGAACCCTGGCAGAGCAGCGGTTTACTGGGTGCTGTGCAGGGGCTGAGGCCTGCAGGCTCTAGGCTCCTCCTTCACTAGCTGGAAGCCCTAGTTAAAGGCAAGGTGTAGTCTTCCTGAAGGGGACCCTACAGCCTCCTCAGTATAACGTCAGCAAGACATTGGGTGCAGGTGAGGTTTTTTTTTTGTTTGTTTGTTTTTGTTTTTGTTTTTGTTTTTTAAGACAGAGTCTCACTGTGTTGCCCTGGGTAGAGTGCCATGGTGTCACAGCTCACAGCAACCTCAAACTCTTGGTCTCAAGTGATTCTCTTACCTCAGCCTCCTAAGTACAGGACTATAGGCGCCTGCTACAATGCCCGGCTATTTTTTTTTTGTAGAGACAGAGTCTCACTTTACCACCTTCGGTAGAGTGCCATGATGTCACAGGCCTCACAGCAACCTCCAGCTCTTGGGCTTCCGCGATTCTCTTGCCTCAGCCTCCCGAGCAGCTGGGACTACAGGCACCCGCCACAATGCCCAGTTATTTTTTGGTTGCAGTTTAGCTGGGGCTGGGTTTGAACTGCACTTGTCATTGTTGTTTAGGTGGCCTGGGCTGGGTTCGAACCCACCACCCTTGGTGTATGTGGCTGGTGCTGTAACCACTGTGCTACGGGAGTTGAGCCTATCATTATTTTATTTATTTATTTATTTTGAGATAGAGTCTCACTTGGTCACCCCAGTAGAGTGATGTGGAGTCACAGCTCACAGCATCCTCAGACTTCTGGGCTCAAGCAATTCTCTTGCCTCAGCCCCCAAGTAGCTGGGACTACAGGTGCCCACCACAATGCCTGGCTATTTTTAGAGGGAAGGTCTCGCTCTGGCTCAGGCTTATCTGGAACTAGTGAGCCCTGGCAATCTGTCCACCTTCCAGAGTGCTGGGATTTCAGGCCCCTCCCCCACTTTTTTTTTTAATTTATTGAAACAGTGTCACTGTCAACTAGGCTAGAGTGCTGCGGTGTCATCATAGCTCACAGCAACCTCAAACTCCTGGGTTCAGGCAATCCTCTTGCCTTAGCCTCCCAAGTAGCTTGGACTATAGGAGCCTACCACAATTCCCGGGGAGTTTTTCTATTTTTAGTAGAGATGGGATCTTGGTCATGCTCAGGCTGGTCTTGAACTCCTCAGCTCATAACCCACCCACCTTGGCCTCCCAGAGTGTTAGCGTTGCAAGTGTGAGCCACTGTGCCCACCTGAGTTTTCCAGTTTTTAAGCAGTCAGTGATTTTAGTTTGCCTGGTTTCAGGCCAGGCTGTTCTATTGTGAACTTAATTACCACCACTGCACTTTAATAGTTAAATTTTTTAATTATAATATTGCTGTAAAAAATTGTTCTTCAATTGCCATTTATTCTTTGCCTGATTCAGAAGTTAAACTAGGAGGTTTTGAATCATTATTCATCACTCCTCTGCAAATGTGTCAGCCTGCAAAGATAACGTATGCCCCCAATATTTTGTGGATTTTTTTTTTTAGACAGAGTCTTACTCTGTTGCCCTGGGTAGAGTGTCATGGCATGATCCTAGCTCATAGCAACCTCAAACTCTTGGGCTCAAGAGATTCTCTTGCCTCAGCCTCCCTAGTAGCTGGGACTACAGGCACTTGCCACAATGCCCGGCTATTTTTGTTTGTTTCTTTGTTTAGCAGGCCTGGACCGGGTTCGAACCCATTAGCCCCGTGTGGCCAGTGCCCTAACCACTGAGCTACAGGAGCCCCTCAAGAGATCCTCTTGTCTCAGTCTCCCTAGTAGCTGGGCCTATAGGTGCCCACCACAACTCCCACTAGTTTTTCTATGTTTAGTAGGGACAGGGTCTCACTCTTCCTCAGGCTGGTATTCAACTCCTGAGTTCAAGCAATCCACTGGCCTTGACCTCCCAGAATGCTAGGATTACATGCATGAGCCACTGTGCCCAGCCTATGCCCCCCTATTTTTTTTCTTTTTGTAATTTCTTCTGTTAAGGAAAATGATGAACAAAGAAGAAACTGATAAACTGGGGTGGTGATTTTTATTTATTTATTTATTTTTGAGACAGAGTCTTACTTTGTCGCCCTCAGTAGAGTGCTTGCTCAGGTTTGAACTCCTGAGCTCAGGCAATCCACCTGCCTTAGCCTCCCAGACTGCTAGGATTACAGGCCTGAGCCGCTGGGCCTGGCCAAAGGGGGTGTGTGTGTGTGATTTTTATTTTATTTTATTTTATTTTATTTTTTTTGAGACAGAGTCTTACTTTGTCACCCTTGGAAGAGTGCCACGGTGTCACAGCTCACAGCAACCTCAAACTCTTGGCCTTAAGCAATTCTCTTGCCTCAGCCTCCCAAGTAGCTGGACTACAGGTGCCCGCCACAATGCCCAGATATTTTTTTGTTGTAGTTGTTATGGTTGTTTGGCAGGCCCAGGCTGGATTTGAACCCACCAGCCTCAGTGTATGTGGCTGGCACCCTAGCCGCTGAGCTACAGGTGCTGAGCCTGGTGGTGACTTTTAAAATAAACTGCTAACTAGGGGCAAAATCACTAGTGTGATTCCATGCATATGAGGTAACCAAAGTGATCAAATTCATACAGCCAAAAGGTAGATTGGTGTTTGGAGGTCAGGAGATAGCAGAAGGGAGGATTAGTGTTTAATCTGGGATACAGAGTTCCAGTTTTACAAAGTGAAAGATGTTTTGTTGCACAACGATGTGAATATACTTAACACTACAGAACTGTCCAAATAAAAATGGTTATGGGCCAGGCACACGGGTCAGGCCTATAACCCTAGCACTTTGGTAAGCCAAGGCAGAAGAACTGATTGAGCTCAGAATTTCTAGATTAGCCTGAGCAAGAGTGAGATCCCTCCTTCATTAAATATAGAAAAACCTGGCCATCGTGGTGGTGGGCACCCGTAGTCCCAGCTACTCAGGAGGCTGAGGCAGAAGGATCATTTGAGCCCAGGAGTTTGAGGTTGTTGTGAGCTATGATCACACCACTGCCTTCTGCCCAGGGTGACAGAGTGAGACTCTGTCTCAGAAAAAAAAACAAAACATCACCCTGGATAGAAGTTAACATTCTTAACATTGGAGAACATTCTCTTTAGTTTAATATCACAAAAATAGAAAAGCATGTATCCAATGTACTCAATACTAATATGAAGCCAGACAAACTAATATAGGCCCACAGAAGAGAAAAACTGAATTTAATTCAAGTTAGGGGGAGGGGTATAGGGGAGGAAGGAGAGGGAGGGTGATGGCTGTGCTCACACCTAATGGGCACAAGGTAAGGGGATGTGGCACATATTCTGGGGGACACAACAGGGACCTTACCTAACAAATGCAAACATTGTAATCTAATCGTTTGTACCCTCATAGTAATCTGAAATTTTAAAAAAGTGCTTATGGTTTCAACGGCAAATTTTATTTAAACGGCAATTTACCACAATATCACAATTTTTTTTTCTTCTTGAGATAGGGCGTCACTCTGTCACCCAGTCTGGAGTGCAGTGGAGTGATCACAGCTCACTATAACTTTGAACTCCTGGGCTCAAGCAATCCCCCTGTCTTGGCCTATGCAGTAGCTGGGACACCCAGCTGTGCACCACCATACTTGGCTACATTCTGAAATTTTTTGTGGAGACAGGGTCTCTCTATGTTGCCCAGATTGATCTCAAACTCCTGGCCTCAAGCAATCCTCCTACCTCAGCCTCCCAAAGTGCTGGGATTCCTAGTGTGAAAGCCACCATGCCTGGCCTGTTCTGCTGCAATGTTTTTAGAACACCTTTGCAAGCTGATGTTCTCAGCTTGATCAACACTAGGCCTGAGAGGAAGAGAGGTAGTGGCCGCCAGCAAGGGCTGGAGACGAAGCGCGATGGTGAGCTGGCCTGGCTTCTCTCTCCAGTCAAGCTGCAGAACCTGTCTGAGCCTTTCCCATTGTATAAATGGGTCATCTTGAACCTGAGGGGGGATGCCAGTGGCCCTTGATCAGTGAGGAACACAGTGGACTTTCTTCCCTTGCTGGGGCCTGCAGCGTGCAGCTCACAAGCAGTAAGTTGCGTGTGCATGTTGCCACTCCCCCCGGGGCTCATGTGTTCTTTCAGGATAAGGCAGCAATAAGTTCAGGTTGAGACAGCCCTTCCCCGTCCCCACCTTTAGCTTCCCAGGGACAGCGTGGTGGAAACTTTTGGCCCCATTTCGCCAACTTGCCACAAAACCAGCTGTTGGCTTCAACCTTTCTGCCCTGGCGTGCTCTGGTCATTTCTGGCTACACCTGGGGAGGCAGTATCCTTCTTCCGACAACATTGTAGGACACGGGGAAACAAAGAGGCATCGGACAGAAACAGAGAAGGGTAAAGAATACCCCTCACCTCCACCCTGGAGAGGGAGCCTGGAAAGGCCACGGAAGGGGTGGCTCTGAGCCTCAAGGGATTTTGCAAAACAGGGCAAACAAGGAAAAGCCCTCCAAGGGTGCTTCAGCAAAAGGGTCAGCTACTAAAGCCATCTGGAGTGGGACTCCCAGCTGGGAGACACTGACTCTACCCACCAACAGCAACATAGCCTCTGTGCAGGGATGTCCTCAGGGAAGGTCTGGCCACCCTAGCCCTTGCGCCCCTTCTTCTTGGTCCTGGCTCTTGGCGGGACCCTCTGCAGCCAGATAGCAGATGCTGAGCTAGGCCCAACCCAAAGAGTAAGGGCGTGCCCTCCCTCCCTGGCCAGGAAGGCATTTCTATAGCCCTTGCAGACCCAACGGACAGAAAAGAGAGGAAGAGGCATGCTCGTGTTTCCCTTGGTTATGTTTTTAACTTCTAAAATATTCTTTCTTTTTTCTATGAACATTTAATGAGGGTCTGAACATAAGATAGAAAAATAACATTCTGATTGCTTTTTTTAAGATGCAGACTTTTCTTGAGACTTTCACACAAGGCAATGAATGAATAACATTTAACTCCTAAAGAAACACACATTGGCCGCAGAAAAAGGCACATCTCCAAATACCTATCACAGTCATTGACAACTCCTAAACAGCCTTGTCAAACTCTCAGGGATTGGCTTACTTTGTTTTGTTTGGGATCAATTCAACTCACATGTAAACCCTGCTGCTTTCAGAGGCTAGGGGATGCTTGGGGACTGGCATCGGTCTGACAAAGCACTCGGAACAAATGCTGCTTACAAGGGATAGGAGGGGTGTTGGTGTGAGGGTCCACATACTTGCTTCTCTGGCAGGGTGTGGGCAGCCAGAGGCCACTACATCTTCAGGGAGCCTTGTTCACTCTCCATGGAGGGACATGTGATCCAGCAAATAGGCTGGAACCAGGCCCCTGTGGCCACCTGACTCTCCATAATAGAATCCCTTGTCATCCACAGGCCCGTAGACCGTGACCACATCCCCCGCCTTCACCGCCAGCTTGCCCTTTGCTCGGGCCCCTGCTCCCCCAGCCCTGGGATCATAGTCCAGAGCCGCCATCATGGTCTTTGGAGTCCACAGTGGGGGCCTCCTGGTGTTTCCTTGGGGAATGGGGGAGGAGCCCTGGGGGCTGATGAGCCCCCCCGAGTCCTCGAGGTGGGCCACAGAGGGCTGGTGCCCTTGTGCCCACAAATGCCACCTCTCTTCAGTCCACTCCATGCCCTCCTCCACCTCGGCCACGAGGTGTCCAGGGATGGTGCCCACTTGCCCATTGCACTCGCCATGGTAGAAACCACGGGGGTCCCGAGAGCCCCACACTCTCAGCAACTGCCCTTTCTGGAAGGCCAGCTCTTCCTGCACACCCTCGGTGTCGGCAGACATCATCAGGGGGTTATAATCAAAAAGGGCCATGAAGACCCTGGCTGGAGGCTCAGCCCCCACCCCCGACTGGAGGGGGCCAGCCCTGGACATCATAATGACTTGGCTGGAGGGAGCTGGACACGGCGCCAAGCTGAGTTCGTAGAGTTGGCACTCTCGCTTGCTCCCCACCGCCTGTCCTCGCCTGCTCTGGGGCCTGAGCTCCTTCCTCTGCTCTTGCTCCTCTGGAGGCCACAGATCCAAACACACTGCCTCTTCCTCCAAAATGTTACAGAAGTCAGATGCATATCGCTGGCTGGTGCCCAGCTGGGGAGGTGTGAACACCTGGGTATCCTGCTTTTGCCTAAAGGCCTTCTCCAGGGCAGGCTTTTCCTGACATGGTTCTTTCCAGGGCCCACACTCAGAAGACAGATGGATGAATCCCGGAGCAAGGCTTTTTCTGGTGCCCATGTGCCTATAGCAGTTTTCTCTCCCTCGAGGCTGGGCATTGAGCAACGGTGGCCTGTGATTCTGGTGACCTTTTTGAAAGAGCAGATCTTTTTTGCAGCTCTCTCGGGCCTCTATGAGCCCCTGGGCTTGGATGCCAGCCCCTGAACTGGGACATTGTCCTTCTGAGCTAAGGTTGGACATTAGAGACTGCCTCCTCAGGGATTCTTCACGGAATGCTTCTAGGAACTTGGCCTGGGACTCCCCATAGCTTCCAGGGGTGTAGGGGCTGGCCTTGGCACTCAGAGGAGCCAGTGCCAGCTTCTGAGGGCAGATGGGGAAAGTGACTCTGCAGCTGGCTGGGTTGCCACAAGTGTAGCTAAAGGGAGGGGTCTCCAGTGATTGGTGACAGGGGAAGCAGTCCTCAGGGATCTGAGCTGGCACTGAATCCAGGGACTCACCACAGAGTGACATGGTTCTCACTGAGACATTCTGGCACATCAGGGGCACCTGCAGCTGAGAAAATGCCAACAGGGTGCTCCCAGCGGTGGCATCAGCCACCTCCGACACCTTTAACCCATCAGCGTACACAGCGTAGCCAGTGACCTGGACTCCATTGGAGGACCCAGCTGAGTCAATTGTCACGGGGAGCCAGCTGACCACCAGGAAGCCTGGCAAGGTGTGTCGCTCCACCAGGACGTCCAGAGGAGGGTCGGGAGGTCCTGCCAAAGGTGTGTCAAAAGTGATGGTGGAGGACACTGTTTCCCAGTGCACTTGCAGCAGGTCCCAGGGCAGCTGCACTTCCACCCGGGTATGGTACTGCGTGCCAGGACGTAGGCCATGGAAGGTGTAGCAGCTCACACCCGCGGGGGTCAGGGCATGCTCTTGGTCATCGAGGTACACCACGTGGGGGTGGCTGCTACTGCTGTAGACCCAGTTGATCTTGGCTGATGTGGCTGTGACGCTGTGCAGCTGTAGTCGCATGGGGGCCACACAGAGCAACCCATTGGCCCCTAGGAAGGGTCTGGAGAAGCCCTGTTCCTGGGTGCTGTGTGGCAAGCCCAGCTGGTAGGCTTCTGTCTTTGTATGCAAGATGTCTGTGGCTACCTCTGCTATGGAGCCCATCCTTTCCATCTGGCTTGTCCCTCTGCCCACCACTCCCTGGGCTTCCCCAGGTAATAAGCTGTCTTCCTTTGCAGCTTTGCCCTGCCCAGTTGGGAGTGGAGGGTGACCAAGGTCAGGGGACTTGGGAGGCAGGTAGCCTGGGATGATGTTGTCTGGAACCTGCTCCACCAAGTTGGAGGGCACCAGACCCCGCCGGCCATCCTCAAGTTCCCCCTCGTAGAAGCCATCCTCATCCATGTCCCCAAAGATATATACATAGTCCCCAGCTGTGAGGGGTAGCTCACCCTCAGGGTGCTCATTGGGCCCCTCAAATGGGTTGTAGTTATATTGAGCCAGGAAAATCTTGAGCTTGGGGGCAGCAGGAGCATCTGAGCCTCCCACTTCTGAGGGCAGGGACATGCTGTCAGGCTCTAGATCATCCACTTCACTGGCTGTGTCCACGTCCAGAGTAGTGCAGGATGGCACAGTGGCCCACGCGGACTCCACCTCAGAGGAGGAGTTTGACTGGGAGCTGGTTTTCTTGGCCTGAGGCCTGGATTCCAGAGGTGGGCTTGCAATGACTCTGTCTGGCACATGAGGGGCACTTGTTGGCTCCCCAAGGGCAGCGGGGTTCACATCTGGGGAGGCTTCCCTTTTCTCATGTTGGTCTCTGCTGGGCTGTGACAGTGTATGATCTTCAGGTCCTGGCTGGAACTTGGGCCTTCTGCTATTCCTGGTTTGGGTCTCCAGGGCTTGGGTGGCTTCCCCCGGCTGTTCTGCAGGGTGGCTGGGCTGACACTGAAGTGCCTGTATCTCCTTCCGGGCAGCTTGGAGGTCACACAGAGCTTTCTGGAGGTCGTGCTCCAGCTGCTGCTGCCTGTCCTGTCCACTGGCTGCCTGCTGGAGCAGTTGCTCAGCCAACAGGCCGGCGGCGTCGCGCTCCTGACACGCACGGCCCAACTGCCCCCGCACGTCGCTGTTCTCAGCTTCCACCTTCTGCACCCAGTTGGCCTGGGCTTGGAGCCGCCCAGTCTCCTCCGCCAGCCAGGCGCCCTTGCGCAACGCCACTTGCAGCTGCGCCTCTGCCTCATCGCCGCGCCGCTGCGCCGCCGCCGCCTGCGCGCCCAGCTCCTGGCACTCGCGCTGCCGCGCTCCCAGCTCGCGCTCCAGAGCCTGCACTTGGCGACGCGCCTCCTCGCAGGGAGCGCTCTGGCCTCCTTCCTCTGCCCGGGCGCAGCCCTGCCGAAGGGTCAATTGCCTCTGCAGGCGCAGCACTTCCCGCTGGGACTCGCGCTGCAACCGGTCTAAGTCGCTGACTTTGAGCCACTGGGCGGAGGGGGAGCCCTCTTCAGAGTGAAGGTTTCTGCCGATGCCAGAGGCGACGCGCGCCTGCAGCAGGTGGCACTCCTGCCTCAGCTCTTCGATCTGCTTGTCCTTGGTGAGCAGCGCGCTCGCCTGCTCAGACAAGTCCTGGGCCCGCTGGTGGGCAAAGGCCTGGCAAAGCTCCAGGATAGAGCGACTCTCGCAGGGCACAGGTGCGCTCACCGCCCGGAGGTTTGTCTCCTGAAGCATGCGGGCCCGGTCCTCCAGGCGCCGCGCGAGGCCTGCCAGTTCTGCGTGCTTCACCTTGAGCCGCTTTACCTTCTCGTCTGCGTGGTCGCGGAAGCCTGCACGCCGCAGCTGCAGGTTCTCTTCGTGCAGGTTAGAGCAGCGACGCACCAGCACCCGCAATGCCTCGGCCAGCTCTGAGTTCTGTTTCACCAGCTCGTGGTAGTCCAGGCCAGAGGACGAGAGGCTCAGGGCTTCGCAGGGCTGACTGTTAGGGCCTTCTCCTCCCCGCGGGTCACTAGGTTTCCCGGGTGGAGATGATGGTGGTGGCTGGGGCGGTGGCGGCCGCGAGGTGGGAACAGGGGAGCCAAGAATGGAGGTTTTGGATGACACTTCATTGTGTACGGAAGCCTTGGGGCGACTTAGGGTGCTGTCGACAGAGTGGGAACGCTCTGGTGCCAAGGAGTCAAGGGAGCTGGCACGCGTGGAGAGCAGGCCGTTTGGGGAGCTGCAGCACACGGAAGACATCAAGTCGAGGGAGCGGGAACGGACACGGACGCCGGCACTCAGGCTGTCGAGAGATTCGAGGTGACAGGCGGGCTTCGGGGCGTGAGGAGTGCCACTCGAGATCTTGAGGAGCCGCTCTCCGGAGGGCGGGGCGTCGGCGGGTCCGGACAAAGCGGGGTGCCAGCGGAAGTGCTCTAGAATGTACTTGAGGAAGAGCTGGCGCTCCACGTCCAGCGCCGCCTGCAGGTGGCGGATGCGCGCGGCCTGCTCGCCGTCGGTTTCCCAGCGCAGCTGCGCCAGCACCTCCTGCAGGCGACAGCGACACCGCGCCGCGGAGATTTCGGGCGCCCCCGTGCGGCAGCAGTAGCCGCGGTTCACTAGCTCCTCTGCCAGCTGGCGCTGCAGCTCCCGGGCCTGGCGTACCACGCCGTCGCGCTCGCGGTGCAGCAACTGCTGCAGCTGCCGCATCTCGGCCTCCTTCCAGCGCAGCAGCTGACGGATCTCAGCCTCACGCTCCCGCTGCACCTCCTCCTGCAGCTGCCGCAGCTCCCGACTGCGCTGTGCCTCCCACTTGGAGCGCAGATGGTCAGCCAGCTGCTGCCGCTCTCGCTCGGCCCCCTCCCGCAGCTGGCGCGCCTGGGCCGCGAAGCGCCGCCGTTCGGCCCGCCCGCGCGCCCGCTCCGCCTCCAGCTCCGCCCGCAGCTTCTCCAGCTCCCGCCTTTGCTCCTCCAGCATCGCCGCTGTCTGACCTGGGCTGCTCGGTTTCTTGAGCGACGCACGGCCACCGCCCGACGGATTGGGGGAGTCCTTGGTCATTGTGGCCGCAGCCCAGCCAGACACCTGACCTCGCTTGGCAGGCCGCAGTTTGCCAACGGCCGCCGCCCCCGGCCGCGGCCAACGGCCCCGCGCGCCCCTTCCGGCGCCCCCCAGGTGTGGGGGGGTCTCCGCGCGCCCCTTCCGCCTCTGGGCATGTTCCTCCACCTCCTGGCACGGGTGTCTGCACCACGCGCCTCTCTGTCTGGCGCATATCTTTCCTGGAATGCCCGGAGCTCTTTCTTTTTTGTTTTTTTTTTGTAGAGACAGAGTCTCACTTTATGGCCCTCGGTAGAGTGGCATCACACAGCTCACAGCAACCTCCAACGCCTGGGCTTAAGCGATTCTCTTGCCTCAGCTTCCCAAGTAGCTGGAACTACAGGCGCCCGCCACAACGCCCAGCTATTTTTTGGTTGCAGTTCAGCCGGGGCCGGGTTTGAACCCGCCACCCTTGGTATATGGGGCCGGCGCCTTACCGACTGAGCCACAGGCGCCACCCGCCCGGAGCTCTTTCTAACCCAAATTTTTCCTGCTCCTGACAGGCTCCCATGTGACCCACTTCAGACACCCTCCCAGGCTCGGTGCAATCCCTTCCAGGCCAAGGTGCCCCAGGAAAGCCCAGGCTGCTGCATTAGGTCCAGGAAAAAATGCTGGGTTTGTGGTTCAGGCCATGCTGGGGTGTGGGCACACCTGGCCAGGCTCTGCCATGGGTTCAGGTGGTGTGTTTGGCTTCGGTGGCTGAGAAATAGAAAAGAATATGTGTAAACTTTGCTAGACTTGGGCTCCCTGGGATCCTACAGACCTTAAAACAGCTCTAATCACCCCACTTGTCTTCCAATCCTTTTGGGGAAAGGATGTGTCTGATACACATTGATGTAGAGTGGGTTCAGAGGAGGTGTAAGTGAAAAGTCCCTCCCCAGCAAGGTGGCAGAGGGACTCAGGGCCAGACAGGCAGGAAAAACGCAAGGGGGAATCCCAACCTGGCCTGCTTACCCACCCGGCAGCAGAAGCTGGAGCCTCCGGGTCTGGGCTGCTCATTGGGGCCCCGGGCAGAGACCTCAGACTGAGCCCAGAGTGAGGGTCAGAGGACAGCAGAAATGTCAGCTGGGTTTCCAGCTGCAGAACACACAGACACATGCACATGCACACACACAAGCACACGACTTGTCTCTGACTAAATACCCGTGTGGCTTTGGAGCTCAGGAGCCCTGTTTCAAACCAGCCCCTCCCTGCCCTTCCTGCCCCCGGCACAAAGTGGGTCATGGGGGATGGATGGACATGGTACCTGACCATCTGCATCCAGACCTTGATATTTAGGTCACATTAGAGGCCCCTTTGCTTCTCAGTCAGTGGTGTCTGCTAAAGACCTCCCACAGTTGCTATTCACTCCGCATACGGCCTCTGGTTCCACCCTTTGCACTATATTCACCTGTTTGGGGGTTTTTTTGAGACAGAGCCTCACTATGTTGCCCTTGATAGAGTTCTGTGGTGTCATAGCTCACAGCAACCTTTGTCAAACTCTTGGGCTCAGGTGATTCTCTCTCTCTTTTTTGAGGCAGAGTCTCACTATGTTGCCCTTGGTAGAGTGCCATAGTGTCACAGCTCACAGCAACCTCAAACTCCAGCTTAAGCGATTCTCTTGCCTCAGCCTCCCTAGTAGCTGGGGCTACATGCACCCACCACAACACCTGGCTATTTTTTTGTTGTAGTTGTCATTGTTGTTTGGCAGACCCGGGCCGGATTCGAACCTGCCAACCCTGGTGTATGTGGCAGGCACCCTAGCTGCTGAGCTGCAGGCGCCGAACCTCAAGCGATTCTCTTGTTTCAGCCTCCCTAGTAGCTGGGACTATAGGCGCCTGCCACAACACCTGGCCATTTTTTTTTGTTGTTCAGCAGGCCCAGGCCGGAATTGAATGCGTCAGCCCTGGTGCATGTGGCCAGTGCCCTAACCACTGAGCTATGGCCGCCAAGCTTATACTCAAGTGGTTTTTTTTGTTTTTTTAGAGACAGAGTCTCACCTTCTTTCCCTGGGTAGAGTGCCATGGCATCACAGCTTACAGCAACCTCCAGCTCTTGGGCTCTAGAGATTCTCTTGCCTCAGCCTCCCAAGTTAGCTGGGACTACAGGTGCCTCCACAATGCCCAGCTATTTTTTTATTGCAGTTTGGCTGGGGCCGGGTTTGAACCTGCCACCCTCAGTATATGGGGCTGGCATTCTACTCACTGAACCACAGGCGCTGCCCTATACTGAAGTGTTTTAAACCAGGCTTCCCTCAACTCATAGGAAATGCCTTTGGGCAGGAATGTGCAGCAAAAACACTGGAAATCATGGCTCCACATGTTCTTATTTATTTTAGAGAGAAGTCTTGTTTTTTTGCCCAGGTTGGATTTGCACTCCTGGGCTAAAGCAGTTTCCTGCCTTGGCCCCCTGAGTGTCTGGGACTGTAGGTACGTGCCATTGGGCCTGGCTCAGATGATCTTTTTGAGAGGTGAGGTGGATGTGGTATGGCAGTGGGCAGATAGGTGCCACTTAAGCCTTGAACTGGTGCTCCTGGATATGGTAACTGTGGGGAGGGCTGTCTTCATGGACTCCCATCATGGCCCTGTCTTACAGAGTCTTGAACAGGTGGCCTGCCAGAGCACATGGGTAACTGTGGCAGAGCTGGGTTGTCCCTTCAGGATGGTGTGTGAGACTCTACAGCCTGGATGCCTTGCTGTAGCTTCAAGTGGGCACTAAACTGTAAGGTCAAGTGTCACCAAGAAGGAGGACACTAGTATCATGAGTCTCTGGGAACCCCATAGTCACCATCCAGTAGCTGCCTGTGCTGGCACCCCCATAGCATGCGGAAGGCATTCTAGAATACGGTTAAGTGAGCAATACAGGGCTTTGCTGGGCTGGGCTTCTGCCATCCCCGTTCTCACTGTGCTGTGTAGTGATTGTTCAGTGACCTGCCTATCACCCCTAGTGACTCTGAATTCAGAGATAGAAGGAGCTGTACCTTCCTTGTTCCCACTGTGTCCCTGTATGAGAGATGAGAGCTGGCACATTGCTGGTGCCCAAGACATGAGAAAAAGTTGCAGGCGAGGGGGCAAGAGTCCCAGAATTAGCTCATCATGTTGCTGTCTCCCCCAGGTCTAGCTTTCTCATCTACAAAATGAAACAAATTACATGGGTGGTTTTCTTTTTTTTTTTTTTTTGTGATTTTTGGCCAGGGCTGGGTTTGAACCCACCACCTCCAGCATATGGGACCGGCACCCTACTCCTTGAGCCACAGGTGAAGCCCCACCTGGGTGGTTTTCAAACTGGAATCCTCTGGGCTTCCGAGTTCCTTAAAAATCCTATAGGGCGGGCGGTGCCTGTGGCTCAAGGAGTAGGGCGCCGGTCCCATATGCCAGAGGTGGTGGGTTCAAACCTAGCCCTGGCCAAAAATAAAAAAAAAAAAAAATCCTATAGGGCTGGGGGTCAGCTATGCTCAGAGGTAAAGAACAGACACTGCCCCTACTGGCTTCAGTGGACAGATATACTCATTAGCATCATTTATCATATTTGGTGTTTTTTTTCTTTTTTTGAGACAATCTCAAGCTGTTGCCCTGGGTAGAGTGCCATGGCATCATAGCTCACAACAACCTCCAACTCCTGGGCTCAAGCTATCCTCCTGCCTCAGTTTTTCTATTTTTTTTTTTTTTTTTGTAGAGACAGAGTCTCACTGTACCGCCCTCGGTAGAGTGCTGTGGCGTCACAGCTCACAGCAACCTCTAACTCTTGGGCTTACGTGATTCTCTTGCCTCAGCCTCCCGAGCAGCTGGGACTACAGGCGCCCGCCACAACGCCCGGCTATTTTTCTGTTGCAGTTTGGCTGGGGCTGGGTCCGAACCCGCCACCCTCGGCATATGGGGCCGGCGCCCTACTCACTGAGCCACAGGCGCCGCCCAGTTTTTCTATTTTTTAATAGAGACAGGGTCTTGCTTTTGCTTAAGCTGGTCTCATGAGCAAACTCATGAGCTCAAGTTATCCACCTGCCTCAGCCTCCTAGACTGCTAGGATTACAGTTGTGAACCACTGACCTAGCCTATCATATTTGTTTTTTTGTTTTTGAGACAGAGTCTCACTCTTTTGTCTTGGGGGTCATAGTTCATAGCAATCTCAAAAGCTTGGGCTCAAGAGTTCCACTTACTGCCGAGCACAGTGGCTCACAGCTATAATCCCAGCACTTGGGAGGCCAAGGCAGGTGAATTTGCCCTGAGCTCATGGGTTCGAGACCAACCTGAGCAAGAGCAAGATCCCCCATCTCAAAAAAATAGCCGGGTGTTGTGGCAGGCACCTGTAGTCCCAGCTACTTGGAAAGCTGAGGCAAGAGTTTGAGGTTGCTGTGAGCTATGATGCCACAGCACTCTACCAAGGGTGACAAAGTGAAACTTTGTCTCAAAAACAAACAAAACAACAAAAGAAGAGCTTCACTTACCTCAGCCTTACCTGTAGCTGGAACTGCAAGCACCTGCCACAACACCTGGCTAATTTTTCTATTTTTAGTAGAGACAGGGGCCTACTCTTGCTCAGGCTGGTCTAAAACTCCTGAGCTCAAGTGATCCACCTCCCTCAGCCTCCCAGAGTGCTGGGATTACAGGTGTGAACCACGGTGCTTGGCCTGTTTATCACATTTGAAGGAGGTGCTTCTGTCTACTGTGTACATCTATACCCCCCAACACTTCACAACTCTGCTGATCCTGAGAGAAGGCGACGTCCCCACGCCGAATCTCAGTTGGCCCCATGTTACTAGCCCTATATTCCACATTGCCTGTCCCCATGGCCCCTGTTTAAGACCTTTGGATCACAGGTTTGGGATCCTAGGTGATCTGGGTCACATCCCTCCCCTGGCCTGGCTCCTTTCGTATTCTGCCACTGAAACCTCAAACTTTGCAGAACTTGCCTGGCCTCAGAGGAGGGCACTAGCTCCATCCTACGGGCCCACAGGCTAGCTTTAAACGTCCCATCCCTTGTGGCCACAGTAGCTCCTGCTTTTCATTCCAGGTCCCTTATTTTTGTGTCAAGGTGTTTGCTGTTTGTCCTGTGCTATCTCCATGTCTAGAGCAGTACGTGATAGGTGGTAGGTGCCCAATAAGTACGTGACTGCAGAAGACAGAAGGAGACAGTCCAGATGTGGCCTCTATCCTCACGGGGTTGACAGACTAAGGAAAGAACGCAGAGGCTAAATACAAAATTACAAAGGAGGGCGGCGCCTGTGGCTCAAGGAGTAGGGCGCCAGTCCCATATGCCGGAGGTGGCGGGTTCAAACCCAGCCCCGGCCAAAAACCACACACACACACAAAAAAAAAACAAAATTACAAAGGAACATAGCAAAATTGGAGCCTGGGCAAGTAGGGGAGAAGAGCCCATCAGAGCAGGTTTCCTAGAGAAGGAAACAAGGAAATGAACTGAGAGCTGGAGGGGAGAGAGCGAAGGCTACCTTGAGGAGCTGAGAAGGGATTTTAGGCAGAGGGATGGGGAGCAGCAAAGCCCCCAGTCCCCTGCAGTTTGGGTGTCTGCACCAGCTCTCACCCATACCCCCCCCCCCCCAGTGCAGGCCCACATCCCTCTGCACTGATACCTGCCATCCAGAACGTCCTCATCTGGGGGCACCAGAAGGGAGAGTGGGAGGTCAGCCAGTTGGACCCCAACCAAGTCCTTTCCACCCCTTTAGCACTGACCCTTCCTGGACGGGGCTGGATCCCTGGAGAAGGACTATGCTGCTCTCTGCCTCCACTTCTTTTTTTTTCTTTTTTTGAGATGGAGTCTCACTTTGTCACCCTTGGTAGAGTGCTGTGGCATCATAGTTCACAACCACCTCAAACTCTTGGGCTCAAGTAATTAATTCTCTTGCTTCAGCCTCCCAAGTAGCTGGGACTACAGGTGCCCTCCACAATGCGCAGCTATTTTTAGAGATGAGGTCTTGCTGTGGCTCAGGCTAGTCTTGAATCTGTGAGCTCAGGCAATCCACTCATCTCGCCCTCCCAAGTGCTGGGATTACAAGTGTGAGCCACAGCGCCTGGCCTTCTGCCCCCACTTCTTTAACCCTGAAGCCTGGGCAGGGAGTGGCAGCATGTATACCAGATTCCAGCCCTCTGCCTGGGGCCTGCTGGGCTGGTCCCTCCAGCTCCCTGGCACATGTACCTCTGTAAGTGGTCAGGCCCTTCCAGAACTTCACTTTACATACCTAGTCCCTGAATCCTCACCACAGCCAGGGAGGCTGGCACTAGCCTCTCCAGATGGAGAAACTGCCCAGTGTCATGCAGGGATTTTTTTTTTTTTTTGCAGTTTTGGCCGGGGCTGGGTTCGAACCTGCCACCCCCAGCACCTTAAGCCATAGGTGCTGCTCCATGCAGGGATTTGTGTCCTGTGTGATCCAAGTTTGGGCTTTGAACTAGTACTTGCAAAGCCTCACCTGCCAGCTCTGGCAGCCTGGGTGTTCCTGTACTCCCCAACCCCTCAGAAAAGTGGCTACTACTGGCGGTGCCTGTGGCTCAGTGAGTAGGGCGCCGGCCTCATATACTGAGGGTGGTGGGTTCAAACCTGGCCCCAGCCAAACTGCAACCAAAAAAAAAAACAGTTGGGCGTTGTGGTGACAAAGTGAGACTGTCTCAAATAAATAAGACTACTGCTTTCCAAGGACCCTGATGCTGTTAGCACATCATTGTTCCCCAGATCCTCACTGTCACCAGGACAGACTATTTTCCACCTTCTTTTTCCTTTTTTTTTGAGACAGAGCCTCAAGCTGTCACCCTGGGTAGAGTGCCCTGGAATCACAGCTCATAGCAACCTCCAACTCCTGGGCTTAAGTGATTCTCTTGCCTCAGCCTCCCAAGCAGCTGGGACTACAGGTGCCCACCACAACGTCCAGCCATTTTTTGGTTGTAGTTGTCATTGCTGTTTAGCAAGCCTGGGCTGGACTTGAACCGCCAGCTCTGGTGTATGTGGCCGGTGCCCTCGCTGCTTGAGCTACAGGCGCCGAGCCGTATTTTCCACCTTCTGGCACCTCTATTTCTCCCCCCTCTGGCTGTATTTCCGTCACCCTCCTCTTTGACAGCCTGAAACACAAAGCTTTGCCCACCTGCCCGCTGACACCGGTGGCAGTGATCATATCTACTATCATTTGATCAGAGCTCTAGGTTGGAGGACAGTCCTTCATCAGAAGTTTCTTTCTTTCTTTCTTTCTTTTTGGTCACTCTTGGCAGACTGCTGTGGCATCATAGCTCACAGCAACCTCCAACTCCTGGGCTTAAGTGATTCTCTTGCCTCAGCCTCCCAAGTAGCTGGGACCATAGGCGCTCATTACAACACCCAGCTATTTTTTAGAGACGGGGATCTCGCTCTGGCTCAGGCTAGTCTTGAACCTGTGAGCGTAGGCAATCCACCCACCTTGGCCTCCCAAGTGCTGGGATTATAGGCATGAGGCACTGCACATGTCCCCATCAGATGTTTCTTTTTATTTATTTATTTATTTTTTGTAGAGACAGAGTTTCACTTTATGGCCCTAGGTAGAGTGCCGTGGCATCACACAGCTCACAGCAACCTCCAACTCCTGGGCTTAAGCGATTCTCTTGCCTCAGCCTCCCAAGTAGCTGGGACTACAGGTGCTCACCACAACGCCCGGCTATTTTTTTTGTTGCAGTTCGCTGGGGCCGGGTTTGAACCCGCCACCCTCGGTATATGGGGCCGGCGCCTTACCGACTGAGCCACAGGTGCTGCCCCCCATCAGATGTTTCTAGAGGGTCCAATCTGTTCAGGGCATGGCAGGCCCCAGGCAATGTGTCATTAATGTCTTATTGAGCATGAAGAATGGAGTGGAGGGAAGAGCGGAGGGGAAGAACGGAGGAAGTGAGGAGGAAAGAAGATAGGAAGGAGGATGGGGGAGCCAGGTGTGGTGGTATGTGCCTGTCATCCCAGTGACTTGGGAGGCTGAGGTGGGAGGATCATTTGAGACTGGGAGTTCAAGGCTACAGTGAGCTATGACCACGCCACTGCTTTGCAGCCTGTCACTAAAAAATAAATAGCCGGGTGCAGTGGCTCACGCCTGTATCCCAGCACTTGGGGAGGCTGAGGCATGTGGATTGCCTGAGCTCACAGGTTCAAGACCAGCCTGAGCAAGAGCGAGACACCGAGATCCTGTCTCTAAAAAAAATAGCCAGGTATTATGGCAGGCACCTGTAGTCCTAGCTACTTGGGAGGCTGAGGCAAAAGAATTGCTTGAGCCCAAGAATTTGAGGTTGCTGTGAGCGGTGATGTCACAGTACTCTACCAAGAGCAACAAAGTAAGACTCCGTCTCAAAATAAAAAATTAAGGGCGGTGCCTGTGGCTCAGTCGGTAAGGCGCTGGCCCCATATACGAAGGTGGTAGGTTCAAGCCCGGCCCCAGCTAAACTGCAACCAAAAAATAGCCGGGCATTGTGGTGGGCGCCTGTAGTCCCAGCTACTCGGGAGGCTGAGGCAAGAGAATCGCTTAAGCCCAGGAGTTGGAGGTTGCTGTGAGCTGTGTGACGCCACAGCACTCTACCAAGGGCAATAAAGTGAAACTCTGTCTCTACAAAAATAAATAAATAAATAAATAAAATAAAATAAAAATAAATTGATAAGGGCGGTGCCTGTGGCTTAGTGAGTACGGTGCTGGACCCATATACCGAGGGTGGTGGGTTCAAACCCCGCCCCAGACAAACTGCAACAAAAAATAGCTGGGCATTGTGGTGGGTACCTATAGTCCAGGCTACTTGGGAGGCTGAGGCAAGAGAATCGCCTAAGCCCAGGAGTTGGAGGTTGCTGTGAGTTGTGATGCCACAGCACTCTACTGAGGGTGATAAAGTGAGACTCTGTCTCTAATAAATAAATAAGGAAAATGAGGGAGAAGAGAGGAGGGAGGGGGATAGGAGGGTCACCGGTGCATGTCACACCTACTGGAGGCAGATCACAATTGTAAGAGGGACTTTATCTAACAAATGCAATCAATGTAAACTGATTCTTTGTACCCTCAATGAATCCAAAACAATGAAAATAAATAAGTAAATAAATAAAAGGAAGCTGGAAGGCGAGAGGAAAGAGGGAGAGAAAGAAGGAATCCTTTAAGTCATCTGAGGCCCCGCCTAGGACCTCAGTTTGGCCCTCAAAGTTCAAGAGCAGACTTGGGCTTGAGCCTCTCTGACCAGCCAGACGGCTGACAAGTTGATTAACAGCTTGAGCCTCAGTTTTTGTCATGATCAATGGGGCTTATAACAGTTCTGACCTCAAATGAGATGTTGCCTATCTGGCACACAGCAGGCTCTCCGGGTACCCAAGTGACTGTGGTAAATTGAGCCCTTGAGGATGAACAGCCCTTGCCAGGTGGACATGGTAGGTGTTGAGGGGGGAAAATGAGGGAGGCATCGCAGGCAAAGCGAGCAGCCTGGACAAAGGCAGGGGACATGGTGTGGCTAGAGCACTGGTTGGGGGTAGGGTGTGTGTGGGAAATAAGGCTTTGGGTGGGCAGAGGAAGGTCCAGGCAGAGCTTCACCCACATGTGCTACATGGGGTCTAACTCCTGATGCCCAGCCTCCTAGCTGAATTTTGCAGCCAAGCCACTTCTCTCAGGGCTTCAGTTTCTACTCTTGTCAAATAGAACACCTGAGCATTGCTCTGTGGTGGGTGTAAATGTCCAGCACCCAGTTGACCCTGTTGGGGGGTGAAGGCCCATTACTTGTTTCCCGCCTCAGCAGAGGCCACTTTCTTTCCCCCTGTCCTCTTGCCTACTGGGGTACCTGCCATCCCTGGCCCCTTCCCCTGACCCTGCCAGGTCCCTCCTTGGAGCCCCTACACCTCACCAAACCCTCTCCACCCTCTGGCATTTTTTTTTATGCCTCCCCAGCATGCTGTGAGTTCCTTGGGAGCAGGTGCAACCTGTGCATTTACCTCTGTGCTTAGCAGGTGAGCACCCTGGTCCCCATGCTGACTACAGGAAGGAGCAGCACGCGAGAAGAGGGATCTGGGGTTAAAGAGAAAGAAGAGGCCACTTCTTTTTTTTTGCTGATTTTGGCCGGGGCTGGGTTTAAACCCACCACCTCTGGCATATGGGGCTGGCACCCTACCCCTTTGAGCCACAGGCGCCGCCCTAGGCCACTTCTGATCAGGGAGGTTGAGGAAGTATCACAGCAAGGCCAGGTTTGAACGAATAGGGTTTGGCTGAGTGGAGGGGAGCTGTTGTGATCTTTGGCCAGGCCTGCTACAGGGAGCATTGAAGGTTTGGAGCAGGAGGGATGCCTCAAGGGCCAGGCAGGTTTTCTGCGGGGAGTGGGCACACTTCCTGTGTGCTTGTGTAGCAGGAGCTCAGAGCTTTGGCTCCATACCTGCAAAGTGGGTGCAAGGGTGCCATCTTGTAGGGTGGCGGTGAGGGTGCAGGAGGATGCCTTGGCAAAGGTGAGTCCTCAGCATTCAGCCTCTCTTGATTTCACCCTTTATTCCCAGCTTAGCACATTAAGGTCGCAGGAATGAATTGTGCTTCTTAGACAGGCTTGGAATTTCTCTGGGAAAGGGTCCCTTTCCCTCAGTAGCCGTCCACAAACGCAAGCAGTTCCCAATAAAGTTATGTTCTTTCTTTGAGCTGATCCACTAAGGGCAGGCCCTGTGATCACAGCAGGACCATGGAGTCAATCCTCAGGCTTCCACGTGTTCCCAGACTCTAGGAACCTGGTGGAGTTCCTCACACATATGCTAAATGTTTGCTGAACACCCTCAGTACTGCCCCTGGGAAAGGTGAAAATAAGGCAGGTCACTGATTGCATGGGGCTTCCTTGTGTCCAGCCTGCGCCCCAAGATGCTGTGTGAAAGGCCAGCCTTATTCCAGCCTCTGCCACGCTTTTTCCCTCTTTCAACTGAAACCCAGGGTTCAGGGAAATGTAGAAAATCTTAACAAGGCCTAACTACACCATGTACCTGTGCCCTTCTCTCGGCCTGCACTACCTCCTGAGTTCCAAACCACCACCATCTCTTTGCCTAAATAATTGCAGCAAGCTTCTTTTTTTTTTGTCATTGAGACAGAGTTCTACCCTATGCCCTGAGAAGAGTGCAATGATGTTGTAGCTCACTGCAACCTCAGACTCAGGCTGTTGGCATCCTGCTGCCTCAGCCTCTGAAGCTGCTGGGATTACAAGGTGCTTGTTGCCACACCCGGCTGGGTTTTTAATTTTTTTGAAAAAAAAAAATTTTTTTTTTTTGGTCTCACTCTCGCTCAGACAAGCCTCTTTGAGCTCAGGCAATTCTCCTGCCTCAGCCTCCTGTAGTGGGCTTCTTATCCCCCTACCCTCTTCCATTCCCCGTTCTGGCCCACCCAGGCAGCCTCATGGTCTTTGCCAGTGCTATTGCTCTGTTTAAAATATTCTCCTCCAGTCTTCACGGTTGTTTGATCCCATCCTGCAGCTCCCAGTACTGGCCCTAGAGCCAGCAGCCTAGCCTGGAAATATAGTCTGGCTGGCTGTGTGACCTTGACCAAGTCACTTCTGTTTCCTGCAAAATGAGGATGTTAATGGTAACCATTTTATAGGGTAGTTTCAAGGATGAAAGAAAAGAAAGCATGAGGGAGGGCCATGTACTTAGTAGATTCCAGTGTTCAATTCTTTTTTTTTTTTTTTGTAGAGACAGAGTCTCACTGTACCGCCCTCGGGTAGAGTGCCGTGGCGTCACACGGCTCACAGCAACCTCTAACTCTTGGGCTTACCCGATTCTCTTGCCTCAGCCTCCCGAGCAGCTGGGACTACAGGCGCCCGCCACAACGCCTGGCTATTTTTTTTTTTTTTGTTGCAGTTTGGCCTGGGCTGGGTTTGAACCTGCCACCCTCGGCATATGGGGTCAGCGCCCTACTCACTGAGCCACAGGCGCCGCCCCAATTCAATTCTTATTTATATTATTCCTCAATTATTCCTACCTGAAGTAGGTCCCAAGGCCGGTGCATTGCTTGAGCTCAGGAGTTGGAGCCCAGCCTCAGCAAGAGCTAGACCCCATCTTAAAAAAAAAAAAAAATAGCCAGGCTCTGCGCCTGTAGCTCGGCGGCTGGGGCGCCCACCACATACACCCGAGCTGGCGGGTTGGAACCTAGCCCAGGCCTCCCAAACAACAATGATAACTACAGCCAAAAAATAGATGGGTGTTGTGGTGGGCACTTGTAGTCTCAGCTACTTGGGAGGCTGAGGCAAGAGAATCGCTTAAGCCCAAGAGTTTGAGGTTGCTGTGAGCTGTGACACCACAGCGCTCTACCAAGAGCAACATAGAGAGACTCTGTCTCAAAAAAAAAAAAAGTAATAAAAAAAATAAAAAAGAAATAGCCAGGCGTTGTGGCGGTAGTCTGTAGTCCCAGCTACTTGGGAGGCTGAGGCAAGAGAATCACTTCAGCCCAAGAGTTTGAGGTTGCTGTGAGCTATGACACCACCACACTTTACCCAGGGCACAGAGCGACTGAAAAAAAATAAAGGAAAAGCAAGTAGGTCCCTACAGTCACTTTCTCATCACCCAATTTTCTTTTCTTCATAGCTGGTTGGCAATGCCCAAAATAATCTTGGTTATTCAACTACTTATTTCATGAAACCACTATTTGTTGTGCACCTACTGTGTGCCGAGCACTGCTGGTAACTGCCATCCGATTGGACTCTCCATAAAGGCTGGGTGTCTGCCGGCCCAGTTCTCCCTTCACGCACGCCTCCCCAACACTGCGGCGGGCACACAGTAGGCGCTTCGCAGAGCTGGCGCGCCTCGCCCCGCTCGTGCCGCCCCTCCCCCGCTGCAGGAAGTGCGGGGGCTCCAGCCGCCCGGCCGGCCGCGACGCATTCTGGGAAAGCAGCAGCACCAGAGCCAAGATGGCGGCCAGCAGGAGGCTGATGAAGGTAAAATCCATTCTCCGGCACCGGCCGGCCGGGCGGGGGGCGGCGTCCTGGGTCCGGGGCCACGGTGGCGTGCCTGGACTCCTCGGGGCTACGCCACCTAGCCTCCGCCCTGCGTGGCCTCGCCGCCCCCTCGGGCCACGAGCGGGTTGAGGGAACTAACGGGGTCCGCCTAGGCCTCAGCCTGGGCGGGAGGGCCAGGCCGCGCTGGGAGCCGCCGGCGGCCCCTCGGCCCGGAGCCCGGCCGCATCCTTCCCTCGCGGCCGCCGCGGCGCGGACCGAGGGCGCTGGGGATGTGGGGTCGGGCCCGGAGGCCCCAAACTGGGCGTCTGCGGGGAAGGCCCGAGCGCCGGAGCCCCGGCCGGGAGCCCGCGCCGTGCAGCCGCCCCGCCCTGGGCCGCGGCGCTCCGGGCTTGGAGCTCGGTTCTCCCAGCCCGCAGCTCGGGAGGCTGGGAGACTCGGGCGGGGAGAGGAAAGAGGAGACCGGGCGGCCAAACTGGGATCCGCTTGTTGGTGGGTTGTTTGAAATTTTGCTGGGTCCCAGCAAACTGTCGCCTTGTGACTGCAGAGTCACACAGCGGGCAAGTTCCAACTCCAGGAAGACGTGGGGGCGGCCCCGGTCGCGGTTCTTCCCTCTCCACCGCTTACTCGCCCAGATCTCCTTTCCGTGATGAAGCAAAGTGCCATTTTTTGGGGGGTGGGGGGCGGGAGTTGGCTTCAGTTGCTCGAGTCAAAACGGGCCAAAGTTTACAAAAATAACTTGGGACGTTGCATCTTGAATGCAGCAGGGTACTTTCTGGCTAATTGGCTCCTTCGGCGAGGAATACAGATGCTAAAATGGTGTAGTTCTTTGGCCGGTGGATTTGCCAACGTCCTCCGGGGTCGACCCGCAACGTTTGTGAGCTGGCTGCCAGTTAGTGCTACCGGGCTGCACCGGGCCGGAAATAAAAAAAAGGCCCAGGGACTAGTTTCCTGAGCGGTGCTAAAGAACCGGGATTCGTCCTGGGCAGAGCAGTGGTTAATCGAATTAGACGTTGAACTTAGAGTTACAGCCTCTGAGCCTTCCCTCCCTGAGAGGGTTTCCTTTCTTTTGTTCACTTAAGGCCTAGAGAGGACATTTAAACTTTATGAAACTGGAGTGGAAGTGGGGCACAAAAGAACAGTCAGCAGATGCCAGACCCCTTCTCATCTCTTCTGCCAGTGATACCACCGATTCATCCAGTCACTCAGATGAGAAGACTGTTAATTGCTTCTTTTCTTACTCTACTTCCCCAGGGCAGTTGTCCATTAGTAAGCCTTGTGGATTGAATTTTAGAAAGATTTCTTAAGCACCTGCCTTGCTTTCTAATCTTACTGAAGTTACTTGAATCCATACCCGTATATCTTAGTGCTTTTCTTTCCCCTTTATGAACACCAGAGTGGTTCTAAAGCAAATATTGAACTCTTTTGCTTCTGTTAAAAACCTCTGTGCTCTTATTGTCCTCAACAGTTAATTGTAACCTCTTAATTGGCATTCAGGACCTTTCTTAGACTGGCTAAAAGCAGTCTGTTCAGCCTTATCCCCTACCCTTTGGTTTCCCACTATTCTTTTTTTTTTTGCCCTGGCTGGGTTTGAACCTGCCACCCTCAGTATATGGGGCTGGCGCGCTACTCCTTGAGCCACAGGGGCTGCCCAGTTTCCCACAATTCTTGCACCGAATCACAGAAGCTACCATTTTTCCAGCTTTTACTCTGTGCAACTCTGTACTTCATATTTATGATCATGTTTCATCCCTGTTGAGTAGGCATTATTATTACAGTTTCGTAGATTAGAAAAGGGAATGCAGAGATTGTTGGCTGCCCTGGGTTACCTAACTAGGGAGAGAGAGCTGTGATCTAACTTAGTTCTCTTTCCTCCAGAGCAGCGGTTCTCAACCTGTGATTCATGACCCCTTTTTAACAATGAAAGTACATTGTGGCATTAGGAAGGTTGAGAACTACTGGTCCAGAGCAAAGCCTCCTGCTGTTACCTGCTATGTGATGTCTCTTTGCTGATGTTTTTTCTTTTTTTCCTGTTTGTAATGTTTTTTCCCTTAGGGAGGGGACTGAGCCTGATGAAGCTAGAGGGTCCCAAGGCCCTGTCCCCATTTTTTAATTCTGTCTGAGAAAGGTTGCCTTTTCCTCACTTCTCCATGCCAGGGAAGTCCTGGGTTCAATTCCAATGCCAGTTACTTTGTGAACACTGGCGTGCTGCACCGCCCCAGTCGCCCTTCAGAATGAATTGCTGTCCTCCTTTATGTGACTGTGGGATTTTTCATATGTTTCTCTTTGAGCACTTTTCACAGATAATACTTTATCACAGTATTACTGTAATAATAATTTGTGTTACAGACTTGTCTTTCCTACACCGGGTACTGAGATCCTGAAGGGCAGGGATCTTGACCTAAATTCATCCACCTAGCCTAACCAAGTTGACCCAATTTGTAATACTCAGGCTCTCAGGAGTCTGAGAAAGGATTTATTGTGGTTTTTAAAAAATTATTTTTGTGTAGGTGGGTGTTGTGGCAGGCACCTGTAGTCCCAGCTACTTGGGAGGCTGAGGCAAGAGAATTGCTTGAGCCCAAGAGTTTGAGGTTGCTGTGAGCTGTTAAAAAATTATTTTTGTCTCTTTGAAAAATTGGAGCTCAGAAAATATATGTAACATTAAGTATTTATAAGTATTTATAAAATATTAGCTTCTTTTCTTTTTCTTTTTTTATTTGAGACCGTCTTATTTTGTCGCCCTTGGTAGCTGTGGCATCACAGCTCACAACAACCTCTAACTCTTGGACTTAAATGATTCTCTTGCCTCAGCCTCCCAAGTGGCTGGGGCTATAGGCACCTGCCACAATACCAAGCTTTTTTTTTTGTAATTGTCATTGTTGTTTAGCTGGTCCAGGCCAGGTTCGAACTCACAAGTCTGGGTGTATGTGGCCGGTGATGTAACCACTGTATTATGGATGCTGAGCCTAGTTAAGAGAGTTTTTTTTTTTTTTTTTGTAGAGACAGAGTTTCACTTTATGGCCCTTGGTAGAGTGCCGTGGCGTCACACGGCTCACAGCAACCTCCAACTCCTGGGCTTAAGCGATTCTCTTGCCTCAGCCTCCGGAGTAGCTGGGACTACAGGCGCCCGCCACAACGCCCAGCTATTTTTTTGATTGCAGTTCAGCCAGGGCTGGGTTTGAACCCGCCACCCTCAGCATATGGGGCCGGTGCCCTACCGACTGAGCCACAGGCGCAGCCTGTTAAGAGAGTTTTTAAGGTGGAATAGTAGACCGTGATGGAGAGAGAGAAGAAGGTAAATCTTTTTTCTTTTTCTTTTTTTTTTTTCAGGGACAGAGTCTTACTTTGTCACCCTCAGTAGAGTGCTGTGGCGTCATAGCTCACAGCAACCTCCAGCTCTTGGGCTTAGGTGATTCTCTTGCCTCAGCCTCCCCAGTAGCTGGGACTACAGCACCTGCCACGATGCCTGGCTATTTTTTGTTGCAGTTTGGCTAGGGCCAGGTTTGAGCCCACCACCCTCGGTATATGGGGCTGGTGCCCTACTGAGCCACAGGTGCCACCCCAAAGGTAAATCTTTTTGGCTCCAAGTCTCAAAGTCCATGTCCCTTGTCACGCTGCCTTCATTTTTTACTCCAAGGCTATGTGGAGGAATATGTTCAGTTTCTTTCTTTCAATTCAGTAGGGGAATGCCAGTTATATGATGCTTATCATTGGCTCTGAGAGGGTTCTGAGAGTCAGTGTTTAAGCCCCCTTAGTTTAAAAAAGTAAAAATAGGCTGGGTGCATGGCCCACACCTGTAATTCCAGCACTCTGGGAGGCTGAAGTGAGTGGATCACTTGAGTCAGGAGTTCAAGACCAGCCTGAGCAAGAGTGAGACCACGTCTCTACTAAAAATAGAAAAACTGAGGCAAGAGTTTGAGGTTGCTGTGAGCTATGACGCCATGGTACTCTACTCAAGGTGCCAGAGTGAGACTCTGTCTCAAAAAATAAAGTAAATAAATAGGAAGAATATTATTGATGCAAGTTGGTTGGCTGAGTCTTTTTTTTTTTGAGACAGAGTCTCAAGCTGTTGCCCTGGGTGGAGTGCTATGGTGTCGCAGCTCACAGCAACCTCCAACTCTTGGGCTTAAGTGATTCTCTTGCTTCAGCCTCCCAAGTAGCTTGGACTACAGGCGCCTACCACAACGCCTGGCTATTTTTTGGTTGTAGTTGTCATTGTTGTTTGGCAGGGCCGGGCTGGATTCAGGACCCACTATGTGGGTAGCGCCACATAGGTGTATGTGGCTAGCGCCCTAGCTGCTGAGCTACAGGCGCTGAGCTGGCTGTGTCTTTTAATAGATGGTGGCTCACTCCTGTAATCCCAGCACTTGGGAGGCTGAGGCAGGTGGACTGCCTGAGCTCACAGGTTCAAGACCAACCTGAGCCAGAGCGAGACCTCATCTCTAAAAATAGCCGGGCATTGTAGCTGGCACCTGTAGTCCCAAGCTACTGGGGAGGCTGAGGCAAGAGAATCATTTGAGCCCAAGAGTTTGAGGTTGCTGTGAGCTATGACGCTATGGCACTCTACCAAGGGCGACAGAGAGACTCTGTCTTCAAAAAAAACATGGGGAGGAAATAAGAAGAATGATTTTCAGTGGTGAAAGATTGGAATTTCGTGCCTGGAACAGTGTGTTAGGCAGAGCAAGCAAGCAGATGTTGAAGATCAAATTAATTACATTTTAAATAACTTTAGATTTCCTTTAAAAATATTTTTCTAGGGCGCTTGGCAGCAAAGATTCTTGGTACAATAGACTGTCTGCAGATAGTGTAAAATGCATTATTAAAAGTAGAATGATTTGCATGTAACTTCTCCAGGCTGAGAAGTTATTTTGGGCAAAATGAGCATTATAAAGTCTTTGATTTCAAAAAATTTGCCAAACTGATAAACCTTTTTCAGAAATGTGTTTAGGAATTACAATGTTAATAAAACATTATGCACATTTTGATTTGTAAGCAGCTAATTCAGCACTGAGGGCAACAACTAGATTGTAACCATTGGTTCAATTACAATGGGGAATTTGCTACAAAAGCCAAAAGGGAAATCTGTAAGTGTGGCTTTGGGAAACTGCCTTCTGATCATTTCTCTGCAGCCTCACACAGCACACATCTCCCTCAGGAGCCCTTCTGTTGAATATTTTCCCAGAAGAGTTTTTCTCAAAGGAGAAGTTTGTGGATTTAAAGGGTGTGCATGTGGACATTTTATTATTGTGGCACAACAGCTGAGATAAGGAATTGAGATTTGTAGTTTCCTTTTAATGCTGTTTAAATGTTCTCTCAGAACTCCATGATGTAAACTCCATAATGATGTACTTCTCTCAGTCCATAATGACATCTGAGTGAGGAGGAGAAGTCACAAAATAACAATTCATTCCTTGGAATTCATCTTATTAAGCAATGAACTTGTTCACTCTGGAGTACAGGTTTAGATTCTCCGAGGTTGGGTAATTAATGTGGTAGAGCAAGTTAGTGTGTCAGGAGGTAAGGAACGTTTTATACATAATGTCATGTCAGTGTAAATGTTCTGACCCCACCAGGGCTTTACAAATTGAGAAATAGCATTGCTTTTTTTTTTGAGACATAGTCTCACTTTATCACCCTCAGTAAAGTGCTGTGGCGTCACAGCTGGCAGCAACCTCTAACTCCTGGGCTTAGGCGATTCTCTTGCCTCAGCCTCTCGAGTAGCTGGGACTATAGGCGCCTGCCACAACGCCTATTTTTTTGTTGCAGTTTGACTGGGGCCGGGTTCAAACTTGCCACCCTCCATATGTGGGGCCAGCACCCTACCCACTGAGCCATAGGTGCCCCCAGCACCCTACCCACTGAGCCATAGGTGCCGCCCAGCATTGTATTTTTTATCCTGAATTCATGCATTCCAGTAGGTTGGGATTGTTCCAGCCTCCCTTAATGATGTCCTTTGTAAACATTTATTAAAAGAGAATTGAGCCAGGCTCAGGGAAAGTGTATACTAAATTATTGCAACATTTGGGGCCTTTTAAGATACATTCAAGAACAAAAACACTTATCTCAGGGTGTTGGGGCCTTTTTAATCTTGTTAAAACTCTAAATCAGGAAGTTGTTGATTTAGCATTTTATTATGGGGGGGGTCACTTGAAAGTATTCTTTCTCATTCTACTAGGACATTTATTATTAAATGTTTAACAGACATTTCCATTTTCTTTGTTACAACAAGTAAGTTAAGAATTAGCATAGACCACCACAGAGAAATCTCTCCTGAGCCTGCACTCTACCTGTAGGCATCTAAGTCTGGTCTGGTCCTGTGACTCTTTGGCCTCCTGCTTCTCCTCCTGTCTTGTCTTACTTAGTTAATGGTCCGCTTTTCTACTGCCTGTTGCAAGGAAAACCCCCGGGAGCCCATCTCAACCCTTCCTCTTATGTCTAGCCACTTGTCAGGTTCAATCTTTGGTTTCTGTCTTCTCTCCATCCCCACTGCTTCTGCCTTAGTTCAGGCCATTGCCATCTGTAGTGGACACCTGCCTCAGCTTCCTCAGGGGTTTGTTTTTGCTCTTTACCAGTCAGTCGGCCCTGCATCTCATGTGATTCCTCACCAGCATGATGGTGGGTATGTGGAACCTTAGAGAAATTCCACAGGCCCAGGCCCTGCTCTCAGAGATTGGAATTGAATTTAGTAGGGCGAGAATGAGGCTAGGGCTCTGGATTAAAATAGTCCACATTGCTTAGCATGTTCCCTCAAGGTCTGATCTTGCCAGCCTGGTCTTCCCCCTCTTGCCTGTGGAATCCCCTAAACAGCATGCTTTGCACACGCTCGATTTCTTCATCCGGGTCCCTGCCGTTCTCTCTTCTCTCCACCAGGGTAACTTCTTATCCATTGAGACTCAAATCATCTGGGTGCTCTGCCCTTGAGCTCATAGAGGGGTAATAACAGCATTTACCTGGAACAAAGAAATCCTGGGGCCTCCACTGTGTGCTGGATGTGCGCCGACTGAATAATGATGTGCAGGGGAGGGAAAGACCCCTTTACATTGAGAAGGAAGTGGAACTCAACCTGGGCCTTTAGAAAGAGTGGGGCGGGCCAGGCGCCATGGCTAACGCCTGTACTCCTAACTCTCTGGGTGGCAGAGGCCAGAGGATTGCCTGAGCTCATGAGCAGCCTGAACAAGAGCGAGACCCCGTCTCTAAAAATAGGCCGGTGCCTGTAGTCCCAGCTCCTTGGGAGACTGAGGCAAGAGAATTGCTTGAGCTCAAAGAGTTTGAGGTTGCTGTGAGCTATGATGTTACCGCACTCTACTGAGGGCGACAAAGTAAGACTCTGTCTCAAAAAAATAAAAATAAAAAAGTGGGGTTTTAGCAGTGAGAAGAAAGGGACCTGGTGGACAGTAACGTTGAGTCTCTTTCATCCTTTAGAATTGCTGTGGGCAGTGGCTTTGAGAGATGCCTTGAAGAGCCCCAGAGATAGTCTACCTGTCCTTCAATACCCGCTGCCTGCTTCTGACCTTGGCTTACTCCTCTTTGGGTGGGTTTTAGTTAAACTAGCACTTGAGGTGCTTTCCAGAAGCATGGGAGACTGGCCTATTTGGCATGTCAGGTGCATGTGGTTCCTGCAGAACTAGGTGCCCTTCCTCTGTAAGGCCAGCCTTGGCAGGGCAGGTTCTCCGGCCAGCTGCTGGAAAGCTACTTCTCTGTGAAGGGATGCTATTAATGGTGATGCTGATGGACTTAAGGACAGGTGGCACAGAGGTGTGTTAGCCTTTCAGGAGGAGGAGTCAGACACTCGTGTGCACACACATCCCTCCTCACAGCATCTAGGAGAAGTGGCACTCCAGGTGTTGGAGATTTTGCCTGTGTGTGTCTGGCTTCATCCTGTCTTTTCTCCTCCCCTACCGGTGGAAAAAAGGTACAGGAGAGGAGCTTTCACATAGAGTAAAGCTATTGAAAGGGAACTCAGGTTCTGCAGTCAGAACCATGGGCCTGCCATGTCTTAGCTGAGTGATCCTGGACAAGTTACTTAACCTCTCTATGCCTTAGTTATTTCATCTGTGTGTGAAGATTAAAAGAGTTAATATATACCAAGTGCTTAGGAGAGTGGTTGGAATACACTGAGTGTGTGCTGCTCATAGATACTATGTATTATTGGTAGTGAGCAAGACACTTTGAGGGGAATGAGGCCACCAGCCTGGCTGGGGGATGGTTTGCAGAAGTGGTAGGAGATGGTGCTGCAAAGGTGGGTTGAGATCAGATGGGGGTGGGCCTGCCTGGACGTGGCCTTACCACTGAGGTTGAGTCCATTCTTTTATCTGTGATGCTGTCTTCCTTCAAGGTCTCCTGTTCTGTAGGGTTGGTGAAAGAGTTACTTAAACAACTATGTGGACATTTCTTTCTTTTTTTTTTCAGACAGTCTCATTTTGTTGCCCTTGGTAGAGTGCTGTGGCATCACAGCTCATAGCAACCTCCAGGTCTTGGGGTTAGGCGATTCTTTTGCCTCAGTCTCCTGAGTAGTAGGGACTACACGTGCCCTCCACAATGCCTGGCTATTTTTTGTTTGCAGTTTGACCAGGGCTAGGTTCGAACCTGCCACCCTCAGTATATGGGTCAGCGCCCTACTCACTGAGCCACAGGTACTGCCCTATGTGAACCTTTCTTTGTTTAAAAATATTTACTTTTTCCAAGAAGATTGAACAGTTCTTGAACTCAAAATGTGTCTCAGGGCTCGCACCCATAACTCAGCGGTTAGGGTGCCGGCCACATGCACTGGGGCTGGCAGGATTGAACCCAGCCTGGGCCAGCTAAACAACAATGACAACAAAATAATAGCCAGGCGTTGTGGTGGGCGCCAGTGGTCCCAGCTACATGGGAAGCTGAGGCAAGAGAATTGCTTAAGCCCAAGAGTTTGGGGTTGCTGTGAGCTGTAATGTCACGGCACTCTCCTGAGGGTGACATAGTGAGACGCTGTCTCAAAAAAAAAAAAAGTGTCTCAGAATCTCATCCTGTGTATTTTATCTTCCTGTCCTGTGTAGATGTTCAGTGCAGTGATAGTCACAGTGTCCAAAGATGAGTGCAGGTGCTATGGGAGACTGTGACAGGTGCCGAGCAGTGGGTGGGGGTTTGAAGGCAACTCTCAAATGTGTAGTTGTAGTTCCAGAAATAATACCACTGCTTCCTACCTTCTCTTTCAGCCTTGAAGCAGAAAACTAAGAAAATTGCTTTTGATGGCTGTTTAGTTTCTCCTCCTGGCCCTTGCCACACACCTCTCTTTAGAATTTCAGAGCTTCTAGGGGCTTTGGCAGGTGGATGCCAATGGCCTCACCTTTTTTTTTTTTTTTTTTTTTTTTTTTTTGAGACAGTCTCACTCATTATATCACCCTCGGTAGAGTGCTGTGGTGTCACAGCTCACAGCAACCTCAAACTCTTGGGCTTAAGCTATTCTGTTGCCTCAGCCTCCCAAGTAGCTGGGGACTACACGTGTGCTACAAGGCCCAGCTTTTTTTTTTTGTCACCCTCTGTAGGGTGCTGTGGCATCATAGCTCACAGCAACTTCAAACTCCTGGACTTAAGCAATTCTCTTGTCACAGCCTCCCAAGTAGCTGGGACTACAGGCACCCACCACAATGCCCAGGTATTTTTTGTTGCAGTTGTCATTGTTTTTTAGCAGGCTTGGGTGGGGTTTGAACCTGCCAGCCTCGGTGTATGTGACCGGCGCTGTAACCACTGTGCTACGGGTGCCGAACCATGCCCGGCTATTTTTTAGAGATGGGGTCTCTTGCTCAGGCTGGTCTCGAACTCCTGAGCTCAAGCAATCCACTCACCTCAGCCTCCCAGAGAGCTGGGATTCTAAGTATGAGCCACCTTGCCCGCAGGCGGGTGAACTTCTACTCTAATAGTCCCTAGCCCAGCCAACATGTATGCAACCAAAGTAGTCACTAATGTCAAAGTTGGCGTTCATGGTGGTGCTCTACGTGTTTCTGGGAGGGACCGTAGCTTCAATCTGTCACAGGTGGAGGAGAGGGTGTTACTCAGAAGTTGAACAACCTTTGAGCCTTTTTTTTTCCTTAAGAGACAGAGTCTTGCTCTGTTGCCCGGTTGCCCAGGCTGAAGTGCAGTGGGCCAGTCATAGCTCACTGTAGCCTCAAACTCCTGGGCTGGAGCAATCCTCTTGTCTCAGCCTCTGAATAGATGGACTATAGGTGTGCACTGCCACACCTGGCTAATTCTTTTTTTTTTTTTTTTTGTCTCAAGCTGTTGCCCTGGGTAGAATGCTGTGGCGTCACAGCTCACAGCAACCTCAAACTCTTGGGCTTAAGCAATTCTCTCAACTCCCCAAGTAGTTGAGACTATAGGTGCGCCACAATGCCCGGCTATTTTGTTGTTGGAGTTGTCATTGTTGTTTTAGCTGGGCCAAGTTCAAACCCACTTGGTGTGTGTGGTCAGCGCCCTACCCACTGAGCTATGAGCGCCACCTACCCGGCTAGTTCTTAAATTTTTTTTGCAGAGATGAGGTCTCACTGTGTTACCTAGGCTGGTCTGCTAGCCTCAAGCAATCCTCCCAGCTCAGTCTCCTAAAGCTGTGAGATTATAGGTGTGTGCTACTGTGCCACACCTCTGAACCCTTTCTGAAGTGGTTTGTAAAATATGTGCTTCATACCAGTGTACCTTTAGTTAAGAAAACCAAGCATACAAAAACCTAATCTCCAGAAGGATTCTCCACACGTTTTACACAGACAGCTTCCACTGTGCCCTCACAGGCTTTGTGTTGTGGATAGACTCAAAGAGGTTTGTTCCCAGCCCTTGAAGAGCTCACAGTCTGGTGAGGGGACTGCTGGGCTCTGGAGATTGTGATGTAGGTCAGGAGTGCCAGGGACACCCACATTCAGATGGAGATGGAGAAACGTTCCAGGAGTGAGGCGCAATGACCAGAAGCTGCCTGGGTGAAAGCTTGCTTGGCTGGAGCTGTGGCTGGTCACACTCCCCCCACGGTGCCTGGGGGCTGTGGGCAGTGTGTCCCTTGAAGCCTTTGTGTGTTGGTTTCAGTCATGTCCTCTCCTGCCTAGGGGTGGGTTCTGCAGTAGCGTCAGAGGGCTCTGAGTTCAGATGTTGATTTCTGCCTTCAGCCTGTTCATGGTGTCCCTTAGAGCCTCAATATTCTGCAGAGAGGTAAATGAAATGACTTTGTAGAGTTATGGTAATAGCCGAGTGTATTAATTGTGATAAACACTGCTGACCTGTGGAAGGGGTGGAGTGTTGGCATGGGTCCCACCCCATTTGCTGAGTATTGAAAAGAGAGAATCACGTTCAAGGCCTCTAAAGCCTTATGTTTAGATTTGTAGTGAATTTAATTACATTTAAAGGCAGGATTTAGTGTCATTGCCAACAGTTGCCTTGTGCAAGCTTGGAAAGTTAGCATTTCTTTTCTTTCTTTTTTTTTTAAGAGACAGAGTCTCACTTTATCACTCTTGGTAGAGTGCTGTGGTGTCACAGCTCACAGCAACCTCCAACTCCTGGGCTTAGGTGATTCTCTTGCCTTAGCCTCTCAAGTAGCTGGGACTACAGGCGCCCGCCACAATGCCCAGGTAGGGCCGGGTTCAAACCCACCACCCTTGGTATATGGGGCTGGCGCCCTACCCCCTGAGCCACAGGTGCCCCCCTATTTCTGTTAAAATTAGTTACTGTGGGGCGGCGCCTGTGGCTCAGTCAGTAAGGCGCCAGCCCCATATACCGAGGGTGGCGGGTTCAAACCCGGCCCCGGCCAAACTGCAACCAAAAAAATAACCGGGCGTTGTGGCGGGTGCCTGTAGTCCCAGCTACTTGGGAGGCTGAGGCAAGAGAATCGCCTAAGCCCAGGAGTTGGAGGTTGCTGTGAACTGTGTGAGGCCACGGCACTCTACTGAGGGCCATAAAGTGAGACTCTGTCTCTACAAAAAAAAAAAAAAATTAGTTACTGTGGGGTGGCACCTGTGGCTCAGTGAGTAGGGCACCAGCCCCATATGCCGAGGGTTGCAGGTTCAAACCCAGCCCCGGCCAAACTGCAACAACAAAAAAATAGCCGGGCGTTGTGGCGGGCACCTGCAGTCCCAGCTACTTGGGAGGCTGAGGCAAGAGAATCACGTAAGCCCAAGAGTTAGAGGTTGCTGTGAGCTGTGTGACACCACGGCACTCTACCCGAGGGTGGTACAGTGAGACTCTGTCTCTACAAAAAAAAAAAAAAAAAAAATTTAGTTACTATGATAGAGTCACATAAAAACAGAGGGTAGCCCTTTCAAGTTATTAATGTCCTACTAGTTGTATAGCTGGTATTTGACAGATTTAAGGTAGGTTTGTGTAACTTTGCTCGGACATCCAACTCCATCTGCCAGGTTTTGTTTTACTTGGACAGGAGGAACCTAGAAACATTCCTTGCACAATGTAGACACTTAGTGACTAGCTAGCTGTGAAGGGCTAGGGAAATACTGTAATATATGTATGGTGGGGAGTAAAGAGTCCAGAGCAAGCTAAGCCCCCCTAGGGGTTCACCTGCTCTACCTGTTTCTGAGGGAAGTTTAACCACTGTAGCCCACTGCCAGGGTAGTGGCAGACGTTCATGTAAGAGTGATTCCAGCCTAGGTTCTAGTTGTGGGCCTGCGCTCTACAGGTTCTGTGACTTGGGCCTCTCTGAACTTTGGCTTTCTCATCTGTGATATGGGGCCACTATGACTTGCCCTGGGAGGCCTGTGGTGAGACTCTGATGATACCCACATGCTGTAAATTGTGAACAGTGCAGAATGTTGTGATTGGCCACTTCTCATGCCAGGACTGCCTCTTCCCTGGCATCTCTCTGTTTCTGCTCTATGTTTGCATTTCAGAGGTAATGACACTAAATCGATGCTGTGAGAAGAGTGTGATGGTGCTGTGCTTGCTTTTAGCACGACCCTGGCCTTGCATTTTAAATCATTTCTGAAAACATCATGCTGACAACCATAAACATAATTTATTTCTCATTGAAGACCTGTGTGGTGGCTCTTGCCTGTAATTCCAGCACTCTGGGAGGCCAAGGCTGGTGGATTGCTTGAGCTTACGAGTTCAAGACCAGCCTGAGCCAGAGCAAGACCTTGTCTCTAAAAAAAAAAAAAAATAGCCGGATGTTGTGGCGGGTGCCTGTAGTCTCAGCTACTCGGGAGGCTGAGGCAAGAGTATCACTTGAGCCCAAAGAATTTGAGGTTGCTTTGAGCTATGATGCCATAGCACTCAACTCCAGGGCACAGAGCGAGACTTTGTCTCAAAAAAGAAAAAAGACCTGTGAGTTCTGGTCATAGGCTGTCAACACTGTACCATTTCCAACTTGTGTTATGTAGAATAGAGAATGTATGTTGGTGCCTTGACACTGTTTTGGATTTTAACAAATGTGATACACTTATGGAAGAGAATGAAATAAACATTAATTGAACATAACATAGGTATGCTGAATATTAAGTACTGTATAAACTTTCTCACAACTCTCAGTAGAGCCTTGTGAAGTGGGTTTCTCTTCATTTTTCAGGTAAGATAGTAGACTCGGGCCTTCTGGTGATATGAGGGGCAGGTGGGCTTTGAACCTGTCTGACTCTATAGGCTTCTGCTCTTTCTGGTCCACTGGTGACTTGGCAGCTACCTGCTAAACCAAACCATAATTTCTGTGTATCATATATAAAATTAATGGAAGAAAATGGGAACTGGAGTAATCTGATTTTATTGCCTATAGGAATCTTCAGAATAGATAATAATATAAGCCAGAATAAGCATTCACTTATTTTATTTTTACTTTTTTTTTGCAGTTTTTGGCCGGGGCTGTGTTTGAACCTGCCTCCTCCGGCATATGGGGCTGACGCCCTACTCCTTTGAGCCACAGGTGCCACCCCACTTTTCATTTTATTAATTCTTTTTAGAGATAGAGTCTTTGCATGTTGCCCACGTTGACTTGAACAGTCCTCCCACCTTAGCTTTCTGAGCAGCCGGGACTACAGGCATGTGCCACCAGACCTGGCTTAAACATTCACTTTTTTTTTTTTTTTTTAATTATTGAGGCCAGGTTATACTGCATGCATTTGCTGGGTAAACTCCCTCTAATGAGAGTGTCCCTCCTCAAGAGGTATGTCATACACCATGGACCCACACCCTCCTCCCTCCTTTCCTCTCTCTTCTCCCTCATTCCCCTCACCCCACCATGTGCTGGCATCAATTGTCCTCATATCAGAATTGAGTACATTAAGGCCAGGAGTGGTGGCTCACGCCTGTAATCCCAACACTCTGAGAGGCTGAGGTGGGTGGATTGTTTGAGCTCACAGGTTCAAGACCAGCCTGAGTAAGAGCCAGACTTTATCTTAAGAAATAGCTGGGTATTGGGTGGCGCCTGTGGCTCAGTTGGTAAGGCGCCAGCCCCATATACCGAGGGTGGCGGGTTCAAACCTGGCCCCAGCCAAAACTGCATCCAAAAAATAGCCGGGCGTTGTGGCGGGCGCCTGTAGTCCCAGCTACTCGGGAGGCTGAGGCAAGAGAACCGCTTAAGCCCAGGAGTTGGAGGTTGCTGTGAGCTGTGTGAGGCCACGGCACTCTACCCAGGGCCATAAAGTGAGACTGTACAACAACAACAAAAAAAAAAAGAAATAGCTGGGCATTGTGGTGGGCACCTGTAGTCCCAGCTGGTTGGGAGGCTGAGGCAAGAGAATTGCTTAAGCCTAGGAGTCTGAGGTTGCTGTGAGCTACAACGCCACGGCATGCTACCAAGGGTGACAAAGTAAGACTGTCACGAATTGAGTACATTGGATTCTTGCTTCTCCATTCTTGTGATGCTTTACTAAGAATGTATTTTAACTCCATCCAAATTAATATAAAAGATGTGACATCACCATCCTTCTTAGTGGCTGAATAGTATTTCATGGTAGACATATACCACAACTTACTAATCCATTCCTGGATTGGTGGGCATTTAGGTTGTTCCCACAATTTGGCAATTTTTTTTGAGACAAAGTCTCACTGTGTCGCCCTCAGTAGCATGACAGCTCACAGCAACCTCAAAGTCTTGGACTTAAATGATTCGCTTGCTTTAGCCTCCCAAGTATCTGGGACTACAGGTGACTGGCACAACGCCCAGCAATTTTTTTGTTGCGGTTGTCACTGCTGTCCAGCTGGCCCAGGGCCGGGCTTGAACCCGACAGTCTGGGTGTACGTGGCCGGTGCCCTACCCAGTGAGCTACAGGTGCTGCCACAAGTGTGATTCTTAAGCAGCAGTGCACATAGCAGTCACCTAGGAGCATTTCTCTGGACTCAATGACCATCCCATCCTGGGGATTGATGCATGGTGTAGGTCCCTGGCGGAGGCTTAGGCACAGTTAGTCTCTCCCTCCTGTTCCCCTAGCCCTGCCTCTCTGCATGTGAGTACTGAGAGGCCTGGCCCTGATGCCGGGGCCCTAGCGTTAGCACACACTCCAGCCAAACACGCTTCCTTGCTGCTTCCCTCACGCCCCTCTGATTTCTGTCCTGTGTCTGCACACACAATTCCCACACACAGACATCTGTTCTGTTCTTTCTAGCAGTTCTGTTCTCCCTCCTTTAAGACACGTTTCAGAGCCTTTCTTCCTCTCTGCTCTTCCCCTCCATTGGTGTCTGCTGTGCTTCCCTCATACTGACTTACATGTTAAGAGCGAGTGGCTCCACACCTGTATGTAGCACAGTGGTTATGGCACCAGCCACATACATACACTGAAGCTGATGGGTTTTGAATCCAACCCGGGCCAGCTAAACAACAATGATGACTGCAACAACAAAAAATAGCCGGGCATTGTGGTGGGCACCTGTAGTCCCAGCTACTTGGGAGGCTGAGGCAAGAGAATCGCTTAAGCCCAAGAGTTTGAGGTTGCTGTGAGCTGTGATGCCACAGCATTCTGCTGAGGATGACATAGTGAGACTCTGTCTCCAAAAAAAAAAAAAAAAAGGTTAGAGAGAGTTTCTCAGGTCTTTTAAGACAGCTTCAACAGCCCAGAAGGTGGTGTCAGCTTTACCTTCTGTAGTTAAGCGTCAGGCTGTACTTTCCTTTTCTTAGGAATATAGCCCACCTGTAAAATGACGTGATGATACTGAGTATGCTTGTTTACACTGTACAGGTGCCCTTGCACTGAGATCCACTGTCGGTAACTTTGATTTGACATCTGAAGCATCCTCAGCTGGCCTCACTGATTATTCCCCTGTACCACTCCTCACCTGCTCCTGTGGCTCAGAGGAGACCCAAGAGGGGCGTCTAGCACAACCCCGACCCATGCAGGTGGCTTCTTTCTGACCGTCTCAGCCGCGGCTGCCTGGTTCCCTCCAACCCCTTGAGTGTCTAGAGTGATATGTCAACTTGCCCATTGGTCAGGGGGCCTGAGCTGCATGGAAGTTACACTAAATGCTGCAGTTCTGGCACTGAGCCAAACGCTGCCTGGACTGGCTAACACTTGTTGGCCTGGATTCTTTTCTTCACTCACAATAGAAAGTTGAAAAACTCCTTTCCAGGTGAACCCATTCACATTTGAAGACATGTCCTGTCATCTTCAAATCTCTTCTCCAGGTCAAAAGTCCCTGGTTCTTTTGATTATTCCTGTTGGGACAGGGTCCTTGCAGCCTTGCCCTCTCAGAGTGCTGGGATTTCAGGCATGAGCCACCATGCCCGGCTTATGTGGCCTTCTAAAGTTTTGGGTTCCAGAACTGGATTCAGCTGTTGGCTCTGAACAGCTCAGAGTGGCATGGACATTAAACATGGCACACACCTTTGGTGTAAACTGGCCAGTTTTTCATGCTGCTGTGTCCTGTACCGGGTAAAGTGTTAACTCTTCAGAACCACATCTAAGTCTTTGCTGTATCTCTGGAAGAATTTTTTTTTATTCTATGACTTGGGATGTTATTCAGTCTTCAGGCCTGTGAACCTTTGTTCCTCCTTGTGTGTGTGGCATATGACAGCATCTCTGTCTGCTCAGTTCCCGTCAAGGGGTACTGTGGGCAGAGAGGAGCACCATGTTTAACCAGGGCTCTGGGGGCTTCTTAGAATAAGGGGCATTTGAGAGACGCTTTAAGAGGTGAGCAGGTTTGGGACATGGGGCCAGGCTCAGGCCAGTCAATTAGTGTATGTCCTGCCAGGAGACATAGGAAATCATCAGGCTGACGTGGGGCTCTTCATACCACCCATTTGGGCTGCACTGAGGGGTATTATATTAGTTGGACTCGTTGGGGAGGGGTTCCTTCCAATGTTTTTTGGGGAAAGAGTTGTCTGATGCATTTGGATTTCTTTTTTTTTTTTTTTTGTAGAGACAGAGTCTCACTGTACCGCCCTTGGGTAGAGTGCCGTGGCGTCACACGGCTCACAGCAACCTCCAACTCCTGGGCTTAAGCGATTCTCTTGCCTCAGCCTCCCGAGTAGCTGGGACTACAGGTGCCCGCCACAACGCCTGGCTATTTTTTGATTGCAGTTCGGCCGGGGCCGGGTTTGAACCTGCCACCCTCGGTATATGGGGCTGGCGCCTTACCGACTGAGTCACAGGTGCCGCCCTTCTTTTTTTTTTTGGCTGGGGCTAGATTTGAACCCGCCACTTCCGGCATATGGGACCGGCGCCCTACTCCTTGAGCCACAGGCACTGCCCTGCATTTGGATTTCTTAAATAGGTCTATGACTGCAAATTAGTGGCTCCTGAGGTGTTCTCAAACTTGCCTTTGTGTAAGGATTACCTGGGAGAGATTTTGAACAGTTTTTAGGCCTCTTTTTGGATTCCCCCATATGAAAGAGAGACTTTGTTAACTCCTTTGCCAGAACTCAGGTGCCTGTAGCTGAGCTGGGCGGTGGCACAATAGCTTCCTGCTCTACTATCTCCTCTCAGGTGCCTCCTGCTGGTGCCCAGGGCCCATCTCTGACGTGAGTGCCTTGCCAAGCTCACAGATAGGATCTCTTTTCTGCTGTACTCCACACTTGGCCCTGGAGTGGGAGTCAGACTCTCTGGGTTGGCATTTGAGGAGTTGGCCTTTTCCTTTCTCAAGCTTTTTCAGGTTCTCTCTATCCACTGAAATCCACTTCTGGGCTCAGCCCTGGAACTCATTCTGAGAAGTGTTGCCCTGCCTGGGAAGGAATCCTGCTGTCCCCCCTGGGGAAGGAATGTGTGGTCTCTCTCTGGTATCAGTGTTGCACCTTCAGCCCTCAGCAGCTGATTCAGGCCACTTGTTTCTCTAAGTAGAAGTGAAACAAACCTCATGTTTTGTAAGCTCCTGTCATTCTTGGTTTTGGCTTCCTGGCTCCCTTCTTTAAGAACTGGGCCAGTTTTTGTCAGGGTCTTCTATCATTTGTAATATCCTTTTGAATTCAGACTTTTTGAACTTACCTTACTTTCTTTAAATTCTTCCTTATCTGGACCATTCTCAGTTACAGAAGCAGTGTTTTGCCTGAGGGTTTACGTTCTTGAGTGTTTGAATCATTTTGCCTTTTGAGTCTCAGATCTTACAGATGAAACCTCTTTTTCTCTGTATGATTTGAATCCATCTTTTTAGAGATGTTTTTTTCAGTGGAGGCATGATTGGTATTTTGGGCTAAACAGTTCTTGTCTGCAGGGCTGTCTTGTGCAATGCAGGGCTTGTGGCATCCTGGTCACTGATAGTGCTGGTGGTTCTCAGCTGGGGCTCCAGGGGACATTGGGAAATCGAGGTGGGGCAGTGTCACAATGCCTGGTATCCGTCTCATGAGAAGGGCAGGATGCTTAGGTGCACAGTCTGCCTGGATGCTGGTGACACCCTGTTGAGAAACCTCTGTGACAGGGTGCTCAGCATTCTTAGAAGATGACAGGTTTGTTTATCTCAGTTTCTCTCACTTCTACCTTATAATCAGGTCCTCCTTATTGATTAGAATTATGCAAAGGAGGTACCTCTTCTGTCTGTGGAGAGCTTGATTTAGGAGGTAACCCTGCTTTGCGTTCTCCGAACTTCCCAACTCTGTTGTCATTAGTGTCATCAGCGTGGGTCCCAACTGCCTCTTCCGTGTGTTTGTTCATTTAATGCAGTCCTCTTTCTGGCCAGGAGGTGTGTGGCCTCCTCCCAGGGCAGGAGTGTTGTTACCTTGATGCCTGTCTGAGCACCCCTGCTCACAGTGCTCTCTGCCTCCTTCATCATCGCTCAGCCAGACACAGGTTTTTGCTTGAGCCCCATCTTGCCATATTTTTGCAATTCTTGTGAGATTTACCTTCTTGGCGTATTACCCATAATTCATATTGTTAGTATGCTGATTTACAGATTATTATTTATTTTGAGACAGAGCCTCAAGCTTTCGCCGTTGGTAGAGTGCTGTGGTGTCACAGCTCACAGCAACCTCCAAATCTTTGAGCTTAGGCGATTCTCTTGCCTCAGCCTCCTGAGTAGCTGGGATTACAAGCACCTGCCACGACACCTGGCTATTTTTTTTGTTGCACTTTGGCCGGGGCTGGGTTTGAACCCACCACCCTCCGTATATGGGACTAGCACCCTGCCCACTGAACCACAGGCACCGCCGCTGGCTATTTTTTTTTTTTAAGAGACAAGAGTTTCACTTTGTTGCCCTTGGTAGTGTGCCGTGGTGTTACAGCTCACAGCAACCTCTAGCTCTTGGGCTTAGGTGATACTCTTGCCTCAGCTTCCCGAGTAGCTGGGACTACAGGCGCCTGCCACAACGCCTGGCTATTTTTTGTTGCAGTTTGGCCGGGACTGGGTTCAAACCCACCACCCTCTGTATATGAGGCCAGTGTCCTACTCACTGAAACACAGGTGGTGCCCTCTCTGGCTATTTTTTTGTTGCCGTTGTCATTGATTAGCTGGCCCAGGTCAGATTTGAACCCGCCAGCCTCGGTGTACGTGGCTGGCACCCTACCCACTGAGCTACAGGCGCCACCATACCTAGCTATTTTTAGAGATGGAGTCTCTCTAGCTCAGTCTGGTCTCCACTCCTGAACTCAGGCAATCCACCTACCTCAGCCCCCCAGAGTGCTGGGATTATAGGCGTGAGCCATCACGCCCCACCTTATTTCTTCTTTTTAAAGTTCAAGGTTCTACCTGGAATATTTTTTCCTGGCTGTATTTAGTTTGAAGCATTTTGTTTGCTAAGGATTAAGGCCTTGAGGAACATACATGATACCTTTTGTCTCTAGCCAAATATCTTGAGCAAAGGACCAGAAAGCTAAAATACAACTTTGGTACTCTATTTTAGACACTTTTTTTTGTGTGTGTGCCATTAAAATGGCTTTATTCCCCCTAGTGCAGGTTGGGTAAGATTTCCAACCTTCCACCTATAGAGACTTCTTCCATCCTAGCTCCTTTTGTCCTTCCTAACCCTAGCTTCCCATTCATTCACTAAGCTGGTCATTAAGCAAGTGTAGAGCTAGACCTGGCAGTACTGGGGCTTCCTGATCCATTCCCTTGCTGAGCTTATGTTCAGTTTGGGAGTGGATGGGTGGTAGAGTGGGCAAGGGCTGCATGATCTCCAGAGGGGAGTTTCTCATGAGTACCGGGCTAACGGGACCAGGTGGCAGGTTGGAGAGATCTCTCAGTTCTGTCCTTTCTCTGGAAGAGAGGCCACCACACTCTACCCACCTGTGCAGGGGTCTCAGTCCCTGCAGCTAGATCCTTGCGCACAGCACTTACTGGGCTTTTCTTAGAAAGGAATCCATCCCTTAGCACTGCAGGGCATCTCCTCTCACTGTGCAGCTTGTTAAAAATCCCATGTTCAGGCTCTACCCACATTTGCTGTGTCAGAATTCCTGGGGCTGGGCCCAGGTCCAGGTGGTCGTGGTGGGCAGATAGGGCTGACAGGCTTCCTGTGGGAAGACATTGACTGTTGCCTGCTGGGAGGCATCACTGTGTCCCAACTGCCTCTTCTGTGTTCGTTCATTTAATGCACTCCCTGTCTCTGGCTGCTCTGGGCCCGGTGCCCAAGCATCCTCCAACTTCGTGATACTGGCTCAGTCTCCCTCTGCCTGCGTGGCCCCAGTGTGCCATATAAACTGCTGCTGTGTGATGAGAATGTGGGGTGCAGAGGCTCTTTAATGCTTGATATGGGGCTAATAGCGTCTGTGCCATTGTGAGTGGTGACACCGCACAAGGATGGGCCTTCCTAGTTCTAGGGGGCTGTGTGCTGTGCCAGAGGGAGCTGCCTGGCAGAGGAGGCAGGGCTCAGTTGGGTGCTGCTTGGGCTGCAGGGGAGAAGGCGCCTGAGAGATGTGGAGGAGGCTGAGGCTGGGCTGAGGTGATACAGTGGCATTCCAGCGGCTGAGAATGGAGGATTGTTAGTGAGGGTGCACAGTGAGCAGCAGGTTAGAACACCTGCTGGACCGTCACTCGAAGTGTTGGGAGGCAGCGGGAGATGTCTGGCTTGTGCACAGTTGAAAAACAAGTGGCAGACAGTTGTAAAGACATCTCGGGCAGGGTCCTGATTTTTGTGAAGTTGTGTTTTCTGGATGAAGCGGTATTTGGTGCATTGATTATATAATAAGCAACACTCAGTTTGTGAGGGGTCCTTTTTCTTGCAACATGGCTTCCCCTTCATTTTCTGCAGCTCTGGGTCTCATTACCTGTTTTGCAGCTGAGAAAACCGAGGCTCCATGATGGTTTCCTGCCCACTTCCCCATGCCAGACAGGATAGTTTTTGCTGCATGCCCACACTGAGGTGGAGTCCTTCTGAAATCATGCTTGCAGTGCTGTGTAGGGAACTTGGTGGGCGTGCATCTGCCTCTGGTCTGCTCCTAGTACCAGTGCTGCTCTTCTCTGTATTCTCAGAATCTGATGTCACCACTTAGTAAGTCTTGTTGGAGGAAGTCAGGTCTGTAGGGCCTCAATGTAGCCCCTGTTGTGTTTCTGCCAGTGCAGGTTGCTGAGAGTATTTAAACAGGCAGGCAAGCAGCCCAGAGAGGAGCTGGTGCGTCTGCGCAAGCACATCCCCCTCTTGTGTTCAGGGGGTGCGCTGACATGGGGGTCTTAGTCTGGGGCATGGGTAGAGCTACCTTGTGGAGGGGACCATGCCTCCTTAAGCACGCCAGACACAGTCAAGCCCTCACTCCCTAACTGTATCATCGCTCATGTCGTCACTTGGTTTAATTTGAGGGAGTCAGGAGGGATCTTAATACGTGGTGCTTTTCCCTATTTGACACCCCTTTATGCTTTGTTAATCAACAGGAGCTTGAAGAAATCCGCAAATGTGGAATGAAAAACTTCCGTAACATCCAGGTTGATGAAGCTAATTTATTGACTTGGCAAGGGCTTATTGTTCCTGTGAGTATTGAACACTTCCACTTCTTACCAGACTATTCTTTAAGGTGATGCGTGTGCTGTTGGGCATATCTCTCTGTTCCTAGGTATCTCTTAGTCTAGGCAGCCAGCAGAGGCACAGAGAAGAGGGCTGTCGCTCTAGAGTCATAAGGTAGGGAGTGTAGCCTTAGGTTCCTGAGTAGAATCCCATCTTTGCACTGATTTTGTAAAGTTACGGGGTCCCAAGCTGTCCCGATCTGTGGTGATCGACACGGGGAAACAGAGTATCTCTGCTCCTCTTGTCTCATGGCTTCTGTGTGCCTGGCCTTATCTGTCAGGAGGAGACCTTCTTTGACCTCTTTTGGGAGAAGGCAAAGATTCCCTTTTGCTTTCCCCCTGGTTTTGCATCTGTTTCTCTAATCCTGTGGACACCTGCGCTCCGGCTTTTTATTTCTGGTGCCCTCCAGCACGTGCCTCCCATGTGTCTCAAATCCCTTTTCCTAATTGCCCTCATGTTCCCCTCACCCCATGGCCCAGCTCCCCATCTCTGATTCCTGCCTCTGACAGGCTCTGGTTCCTCTAACTGTGGCTTCCCTGCGCCTTAGCACCCTCTTGATTTCAAAGTGTCTGCTCTTTTCTCCATCCTTTGATCCCTTCACGTCTCGAGAGATGTCTCCTTTATTTAACTCTAGCTTGCAGTCCCCATTTCTCCCACCTTCCTGAAACTGCTTAACACCAAGCCCACAGGCTTCTCTTCCCAACCTGTGAGTTGGCAGCCTTGGCCCCAAGGCTCTTGCTTGCCTCCCAGACTTTTGGAGCCTGGGCAGTATCCCAGCCCCCAGCTGGTGACCAGTGTGACACTTGCTTCTTCCTGCTGCTGATTCCTCACTTTTAAACATAGGTCTTGTTAGTCTCCCGCCTTCCTCTTGTTCTGTCTTGTCTCTGGAGCCCCTCCTTCCAGCATCACAGGTGTGATGCTATGTGTGAAGGATTCCTATGCCTCCTGTCTCTATTCCTGGACCTGTACATCTGTCCACCAGGTGGCCTCACTTCGCCACTGTGTAGCCTTCCAGCCACCCTGGCTCACAACCTTGACCTTCTGCCTGAGTGTCCCCATCTTTCCTGGTCTTCTACACCATTCACCTTCTCTCTTCCTTTCTTCCCTGCTTTGCCTATTTGAGCCTCAGGCCCTTCCCTGTACCTGACCAGGTCCTGCATTTGTATGTCATCTTTTCTTATGGGCAGATTGGCTACTATGCCAAAGTGGAACGTAGACCATGCTTGTGGACATGTTTTCTTCTTGAAGCTGGTTATAAGGGCATGCCTTTTAAAGAAAAAATCCTTTGAACTTAATCAGCAAATACTGGATTTATAATTTATTTTCATAATCATTTGGATAATGAAGGGAAGTACATGCTCACAGTGTTTAAGCCCCAGAGTTTCCAGTTCGCTTTTTTTTTTTTTTTTTTTGTGATTTTTGGCCGGGGCTGGGTTTGAACCCGCCACCTCTGGCATATGGGACCGGCGCCCTACTCCTTGAGCCACAGGCGCCGCCCTCCAGTTCGCTTTTTAAGATGAGTCCTTTAGATTTCTTTAGACTTGCTGGTGATAGGGCTCGGGGCACAGCATGTGATAGGGAACCTGTGACTGAAGCTACTGCCTGCTGTAGGCACCTGAGGATGGCCAGGACCATCAGACCACCTATCTCTTTTCTAATTGAGAGTTTATATCTTCCTGGTATAAGAAGAGAACACACTGGGCCCCATGGCTCATGCCTGTAATCCTAGTACTCGGAGGGGCAGAGATGGAAGGATCTCTTGAGCTCCGGAGTTCATCCTGAGCAAGAGTGAGATCCCGTCTCTACTACAAATAGAAAAATTAGCTGAGTGTTGTGTATGCTTGTAGTCCCAGCTCTTCAGGAAGCTCAGACAGCAGGATTGCTTGAGCCCAGGAGTTTGAGGTTGCAGTGAACTATGATGATGGCACCTTACTCTCTCTTGGGTAACAGTGAAACTCTGTCTCAAAAAAAAGAATCAAATAGTGGGTGGCACCTGTGGCTCAGTGAGTAGGGCACCGGCCCCATATACCAAGGGTGGTAGGTTTGAACCCAATCCCTGCCAAGCTGTAACAAAAAAATAGTTGGGCATTCTGGCGGGTGCCTGTGGTCCCAGCTAGTTGGGAGCCTGAGGCAAGAGAATCGCTTAAGCCCAGGAGTTGGAGGTTGCTGTGAGCTGTGATGCCACAGCGCTCCACCGAGGGCAACAAAGTGAGACTCTCTCTTAAAAAAAAAAAGGAATCAAATAGTTAATCTGTTGCTCTTTGGAAAATAAGAATGAATGGGTGGTTTTAAGCAGTATGGTTTGGGCAGTCTTGCCCTGTGAGCTCAGTGGCCTGAAAGCCTATAAGCTGGCCCCAAGGGTGGCTTGCTGTCGGCAGGCCCAGCCTACACCAAGGCCTCCATCTGGTTTCATGTGGGCATAGCCTACGGAACGGTAGGCTACGGTTTCACTAAGTCAAAGGTGGAGGATGGCTGCTGGCATCACAGTATACTTGGGCTGAGGCTCTGGGGAGTGTCCGGGAGACAGCCTTACCTTGCGTTTGAGAAAGCTGGTCTGGAGATGGTAAGCCACTGTCAGGGCTGCTCTTATCCCTGTGCACATTGCTTTCCTTTCAGTCCCCTCAGTCCCCTAATACTAGGCCTGTTGGGTTGGGAAGCATTTCTTCCTTCCCCAGTTAAGGCATTCTTGACAACTGACCTCCCCAGCGTCCCTACTTGTACCCCACACCTGGGCCTCAGGTCTTCCTGTATTGTAGGGGCTGGGCCAACATGAAAACCTTCAACTTAGACTCTCCTGAGGTCCCCCCAGATGGGTGAAAGCAGAGCCAGGGTGATAAAGGTGTGGCAGCCTAGCCCTAGTCCCGTATAGCAGGGTGCTAGTCCATAGGGAGCCCCACATGCAGTGAGTGTCCTGGCTGCAGGACAGCCAGGGAGGTAGACAGGAGGCAAATGCTCCCTAGAGGCTGTGGGTATTGCCATGGCTGCTCAGCTTTGTTCCCTTTGTTTGTTTGAGACAGAGTCTCACTTTATCACCCCCAGTAGAGTGCTGTGGAGTCACAGCAACCTTCAACTCCTGGGCTTAGGCGATTCTCTTGCCTCAGCCTCCCAAGTAGCTGGGACTACAGGCACCTGCCACAATGCATGGCTATTTTTTTTGTTGTTGCAGTTTGGCCGGGGCCAGATTCGAACCTGCTACCCTCGGTATAGGGCTTGCACCACCCTATTTATTTATTTTTGAGACAGAGTTTAATTCTGTTGCCCCGGGTAGAGTACCCTGGCATCATCATAGCTCACAGCAACCTCAGAAGTAATCCTCTTGCCTAAGTCTCCCAAGTAGCTGGGACTCCAGGTATCAGCCAGCACACCCTGCTAGTCTTTCTATTACTATTTTTTATTTCATTCTTTTTTTTTAAGTAGAAATGGGGTCACACTATTGCTCAGCCTGGTCTCAAACTTCTAAACTCTAGTGATCCACCTGCCTTGGCCTGCCAGAATGCTGGAATGACACCGGCTGCTTTATTCCCTTTAAACATTGGTTTATCTATGCATTTTTTTTCATCTGAAATTCTTGAGGTGAAGTCTGAGGAATAGGGTGTTAATCCATAATCCACTCATTAAGGCATTCAGTTCAGGCTTGGCGCCTGTAGCACAGTGGTTAGGGCATCGGCCACATGCACTGGGGCTGGTGGGTTTGAACCCAGCTGGGCCTGTTAAACAACAATGACAACTACAACAACAACAAAAATAGCCGGGTGTTGTGGTGGACACCTGTAATCCCAGCTACTTGGGAGGCTGAGGCAAAAAAATTGCTTAAACCCAAGAGTTTGAGGCTGCTGTGAGCTGTGATGCCATAGCATTCTACCGAGGGCAACATAGTGAGACTCTGTCTCAAAAAAAAAAAAAAGACATTCAGTTCATCAGCCAGATGTGGTACTGTTGTCCCTGCGCCCCCAGAGGCTAAGGCAAGACTGCTTGAGCCCAGGAGTTTGAGGCTGTAGTGAGCTATGAGGGTGTCACACTGTACTCCTGCTTGGGTGACAAAGTGGGACCCTGTCTCAAAAGTTTTTTTAAATTCAGTTCAGTAAGTGTGCTGCCCTTCGGGAACCACGGATATGGTGGTGAACCTTCAGGAAAATTCTAGCCCAGCATAGTTTCTCTTAGTCTTTTTTCTTTTCTTTTCTTTTTCCTTTATTTTTTTTGAGACAGTCTTGCTATGTCACCTTTGGTAGAGTGCTGTAGTGTCACAGCTCACAGCAACCTCAAACTCTTTGGCTTAAGCGATTCTCTTGCCTCAGTCTCCCGAGTAGTTGGGAGTACATGCTCCTGCCACAATGCCGGGCTATTTTTTGGTTGCAGTTGTCGTTGTTTTAGCTGGCCCAGGCACCCTATCCACTGAGCTATGGGCACTGCCCTCTTAGTCTTTTTTTATGCAGGGTTTGTTTTGTTTTTGTTTGTTTTTGGAGACAGAGTCTCCCTCTGTCACCCAGGCTAGAATGCCATGGCCTCAGCTTACCTCATAGCAACCTCAAACTCCTGAGCTCTAGCAATCCTTCTGTCTCCCAGAGTGCTAGGATTACAGGTGTGAGCCACTGTGCTGGGCCTTTTCATGTGTTGTTGTTGTTTTTTTTTTTTTGGTTGCCTTTTTGGCTGGAGCTGGTTTGAACCCACCACCCACCACCTCTGGTATATGGGGCCAGCGCCCTACTCCTTGAGCCATAGGCGCCGCCTTTCATGTGTTTTTGTTTTTTTTTTTTTTAATAGGCCATTTCATAATTATTTCATACTTTCATAATTATTTAGTCATTGCCTTGGAACTCTTTATGAACATCATGGTTTTATAAACAATTAGGTTACACTGTTTGCCTTTGTTAGGTAAAGTCCCTGTGGCAGTAGTGCCCCAGCGCCAGGAGGTGTGCCGTGTGCGCTTACCTTGTGCTTGTTAGGCGAGAGCACATCAGTCCCCTTCCCTCTTATCCCCTCCTTCCTCCTACCTCCCTCCCCCTTCCTCTCTCCTTCCTTCCACTGGAATTTAATTGGGGTTTTCTCTTATATGGTTGTGTATTAGTTCATCTACTGACTTCATGTGAATATTGAGTATATTGGATACTTGCTTTTCCATTCTTGTAATACTTTATTGAAGAGAATGTTCTCCAACTCCATCCAGGTTATTACAAAAGATGTAAAGCCTCCTTTTTTAAGGCTGAGTAGTGGTCTATGGTATACATGTATCACCATTTATTAATCCATTTGTGGGCTGATGGGCACTTGGGTTGATTCCACATCTTGGGAATTGTAAATTGAACTGCAATAAACAATCTAGTGCATATGTCCTTATGATAAAATGTTTTATTTTTTCTCCTGGATAAATACCTAGTACTGAGATTGCGGGATCAAATGGAAGGTCTGTTTTGAGTTCTTTGAGGATTCTCCTTACTTCTTTCCAAAGAGGCTGTATTAGTTTGTAGTCCCAAACATAATGTTTAATAACTATGCTATATCTCATAATATTTGCATGTTTGTTTATTTTACTCTTTGGTTATTCTTTTAGATTCTGAATTATAAAGAGACTGTCTATCTGTAGGGCTATATGTATATATTGGTAAATTATTTTCCAGAAAGATTCCACCAATTTATACTTCTACTGATGTTGCACATGCCCACACATGTCCTTGGCTGTTGTTTAGATTGCTGGGCATCTTAAAAGGAGGCGCTGTGGCAGGTTAAATAAGTGCATGTATGTGCAGTGCACGGCCTTGGTGACATAATGCTCTTCTTATTAAAGGCAGTAATTAAGGCTTTTGTGGGGCCTCTCTGGAAAACTGTTGGGTGGTTTGTGACAAAGAGCCTATGAAGACTGGGTGCATGGCTCATATCTATAACCCTAGCACTCTGGGAGGCCAAGGCAGATGGATCACTGGAGCTCGGGAGTTTGAGACCAGCTTGAGCGAAAAGACCAGCCTCTTTTCTGCTAAAAATAGAAAAACTAGTTTTTGTGGTAGGCACGTGTATTCCTAGCTACTGGGAAGGCTGAGACGGGGGATTGCTCAAGCCCAAGAGTTTGAGATTGCTCTGATCTAGGTTGCCATGGGACTCTACTAAAGGTGACAGAATGAAACTCTATCTCAAAAAAAAATAATAATAATAAAGTACCATCTTTCAGATACTGGATGGCTTTTGTATATGTATGCTCTTGAAAGCCTGGACAGTGAACACAAAGATTTGAACCTATTGACTTGCATGACTTTTGGGGGTTTTCTAGGTCAAGTGAATAGTGAACCATTTTCACAAATCACCTCAGGTCACTTAGGGGAGGAGCTGTTTTTTCACTCTTGATGGTGTCCTTTTCTCTTCTCTGAGCCCAGACTGAGCTACGGGCACCAAGCCTAAAGTTTTTAATTTTTAACGAAGTCACATTTATCTGTTTTTAATTTTATTGTCTGTGCTTTGGTGTTATTTTAAAGAAACCATTGCCAAATCCAAGGTTACATTGATTTTTCTCTTGTTTTCTTCTTAAAGTTTTATAGTTTTAGCTCTTAAATTTGAGTCTTTGGTCCATTTTGAATTAATTTTTTTTGTGTTGTGGGAGGTAAGTGTCCGAGTTCCCTGTTTCCATTTGGATGTCCAGTTCCCAGCACCATTTGTTGCACTGACTGTTCTTTCCCCCTGGGTGGTCTTGGCATTAGTGTCATAAATCAGTTGAGAATGCATGTGAATTTTATTTCCGAGCTCTCAGTTCTGTTCTGTTGGTTCTATATGTCTGTCATTGTGTCAGAAAGTTTTAAATCAGGATGTCTGAGTCCTCCAACTTTGGTCTTTTTCAAGATTAGTTTGCCTTTATGGGGTCTCTTATATGGAATTCAGATTCCATATGACTTTCAGGATGGATTTTTTTTTTTTGTTTTTTAATTTTATTTTGTTTAGCAAGCCCAAGCCAGGTTAGAACCTGCTAGCCCTGGTACATGGGGCCAATGCTCTAACCACTGAGCTCCGGGCACCCCTCCCAGGATTTTTCCATTTGAAGGGAAAAAAGCACTGCTGAGTTTTTTTTTTTTCATTTCAGTCAATAAGTTTTTATTGAATGCCTATTATATGCAAAGTACTGATTTAAACCAATAAACTAGTTAACAACAATATTTTTAAGTCCTTTTAAATATCACTATCAAAACGAATCTTCCTTTCTGTGGTCCACAAAAGGAACAAGATGAACCTGTTCTTCAATTTCCAAATACCTTCTTTAAAACAGAAGGGAATAAATTGCAACAATGCTATTTTTAATGCATTTTTTTTATTGTTAAATCATAGCTGTGTACATTAGTGCAATCGCCTGTACCCATTTCAATGCATTTGTTATTCCAAAACTCACTAGAACAGTGGTTCTCAACCTTCCTAATGCGCAGCCCTTTAATACAGTTCCTATGGGTTTTGAGAACCACTGTGCTAGAATATCTGAAGATTACTTTTGGTAAGCCGGACTCATATGAAAATAAACCTTGACTTCACAGAGAAATCTACACTGACAAATAGATATCATTTAATTAATTACAGTATAAGTGACACATTTATATAAAAAAGGAAAATGACAAGGATGAGAGTTTTTCATGGAAGGTGGTGAGTTGCCATGCAGTCTGCTTCTCTTGATTTTCTGAGGAGGGCTTATTTGAGGACACTAATTTTCTCATCAAGTTCAGCCAGTGAATAGTTCTGTTGAGGTGGTTGAACTTTTCTTCTTTTTCCAGAAAAGTTTACAGTTTGAAAATATTCAGGAGAAATGCCTTCCAATTAAAAAATTTTCAAGTTTTTAAATTCGCTGATAAATGTCTCCTGGCACGGGACCACCTGTCTGTAATCACAAGTGAGCCTCAATATTCTGCAGCCGTTCTTCTACCGCCTGATTCCCACAATCTTGAAGCATGTTGTTAGGTTTATGAACTGATCCTTGAATTCCTTCAGATCAGTCTGTGGTCCATATGTTTTCACAACTCTAGAAACCTTAATATGACTTTTTTTTTTTTTTTGAGATTTTAACTAATTTATTGACATGTAGTTCATAACACTTATAGTTCACCCACTTAAAGTATAAAATTCAAGCCTTTTGGTACATTCATGATTATGAATCTTTCACAATCAATTGTGGAATATTTTCATGATCCAAAATTAAGATCCTGTATGCCTTAGATAACATTCATCCATTCATCAATCCTTCTATCCTCCTGTTGATTGTAGCTAATCCCCAATCTACTTTCTGTCTCTAAAGATTAGACTATTCTTGACATTTCATATCAACAGAACCCCACAACATGTAGTTGTTTGTGTCTGTCCTTTCTCACTTAGACCTTAATATGACTTTTAAATCCAGGATAAGGGCTAAAAACGGCGTCGGTTCTTGCACAACTATTTTCTTGATTACAATCCATAACATTGCAAAATTCCCTGACGTTGTTTTCATTGATTTCAGCTTGCTTTCTTTCAACAAATGCAGATATTCGTCTGTCAATTTCTGCTTTTCCAGCTTTTATTTGAACTACTTCTGGATCAAAATGGATCTGTGTCTTTTTTACATCTCCTGAATCACAATCTTTGTGCTTTTCTTCCTCTTGCAAGGTACTGATGGAAAATTTGGCAATTATTTCATTCTTGTTCCCCATTTCTGTCTTTCCTATGTCTTCAATAGCAGTTGTATTCTCCTCTTTAATCAAAGGTTGACGTTTTGCTCAAGTGCACTAAGGAGCGATGCAGGCTGGGATGCCTAGAGGCTCTGGAGCTTGTTCCAATTGTTTGTCATTTTCACCACATCCTCTCTGAGGCTGAGCTTCAAAGGGCCAAACCTTTTCAGCCAGGGCGTGCAGGGAGCGGAAGACTTCGCAGAGCACCGCTTGAGTGGTTGGGACTACAGCTTCGCTCCAACATACTGTCATTGCTGCTTGGGCGACTAAGCTCCACCACCACCACCAAGGTTCCCATGCAACCCCACCCCCTCCCTCTCCTCCACTGTTGGGATTTTTAACAGAGATGGCATTGAATCATTAGATGACTTTGAGTAATATTGTCATCTTCACAATATTGTCTTCCAGTCCATGAACTCAGGATGTTTTTCCATTTATGTAGTCTTTGTTAATTTTTTTCACTAATGTTTTGTATTTTTTAGTGTGCAAGTCTTATGCCTCTGATAGTTCAAGCTAACAAAATACCATAGACCAGATGGCTCTACCGAAATATATTTTTAATTAAATTCATTAAATGACATTAATTCTGGAGGCCAGAGTCCCAGGTTAAGGTCCAGCAGTGGTGGTTTCTAGTGATGGCTCTGTTCCTGGTTTGCACCCTTCTTGCTATATCCTCACATGACCTTTCCCCCCACTGGGTGCTGCAGAGAGGGTGCTCCCTGGTGTTTCTTTTTATAAGGATATTAAACATACTGGATCAGGGCCTCACTCTCTGGCTTCATTTAATCTTAATTACTTATATATATATACACACACGATTTAGGGAAAACACAAACATTCAGTCCCTAACAGCTTCCTGGGATTACAGGCGTGAACTGTTGCGCTTGGCCTTCCTTTTTGGAATGTTCACTGTCAGTGTGCATAGATAGAAGTGCAACTGATCTTTGTGTGTTGATTTTTATCCTGCGACCTGTTAAATTTATTTTAATGTGGAATCTTTGTTTATACTAACAGTTTTTTTTTTTGATGTGGAATCTTTAGGGATTTCTATGTCCAATCATCTCTGACTAGAGATAGTTTTGCTGCTTCCTTTCTCTTTTTTTTTCTTGCACTTGTACTGACGAGAGATGCTAGTACTGTGTTGAATAGCGTGGTGAAAGCCAGCACTAGGAAAAAAGCTTACAGACTTTCACTACTGAGTATTATATTAGCTGGGGATATTTCATGGCTTTTTTTTTAATGTTGCAGAAGTTTCTTTCTGTTTTTTTTTTATTCTTTTTTTTTTTTTTGTAGAGACAGAGTCTCACTTTATGGCCCTCGGTAGAGTGCCATGGCATCACACAGCTCACAGCAACCTCCAACTCCTGGGCTTAAGCGATTGTCTTGCCTCAGCCTCCTGAGCAGCTGGGACTACAGGTGCCCGCCACAACACCCGGCTATTTTTTGGTTGCAGTTTGGCCGGGGCCGGGCTTGAACCCGCCACTCTCCGTATATGGGGCCGGCGCCTTACCAACTGAGCCACAGGTGCCGCCCCTCTTTTTTTTATTTTTTATTTTTTTGAGACGAGTCTCACCATATTGCCCTGGGTAGAGTGCTGTGGCATCCCAGCTCACAACAACCTCAAACTCTTGGGCTTAAGTGATTCTCTGGCTTCAGCCTCCCAAGTAGCTGGGACTACAGGCGCCCACCACACTGCCCAGCTCTTTTTTGGTTGTGGTTGTCTTTATTGTTGGCAGGCCTGCCCTCAGTTCGAACCCATCAGCTCTGGTATATATGGCTGGTGCCCTAGCTGCTGAGCTGCAGGCGCTGAGCCAGGACTTGTTCTCTTATAATCCTTCTTATTACTGTAAAATAGTAGCAGTGTTCTTGCTTTCCTTTTTCTTTTCCACTTTTTTTCTTTTTCTGCTTTTTTTTTTTTTTTTTTGAGGAAGAGTTTCATTTTGTTGTCATAGCTCACAGCAACCTCAGACTCCTAGGCTCAAGCAATTCTCTTACCTTAGCCACCCAAGTAGCTGGGAGTATAGGCACCTACCACAATACCCGGCTATTTTTAGAGGTGGGGTCTTTAGCTCAGGCTGGTCTTGATCTGCCCACTCGGGCCACCCAGAGTGTTAGGATTACAGGCGTGAGCCACCAAACCCGGCCTCTTTTCCACTTCGGATATAGGGTCTTACTCTGTTGCCTGGGCTAGACTGCAGTGTCATCATCAGGCTCACCGTAGCCTAAAACTCCTGGCACAAGTGGTCCTTCGTCTTCAGCCTCCTGAGTAGCTGGGACTCATCACCAAGCCCTGCTAAGTTTTCTGTTTTTGTATAGATAAGGTCTTAATCAGGGACTCCTGGCCTCAAGTGATCCTCTTGCCTTTGTCTCTCAAAATGCTAGGATTACAGGTGTGAGGCACCATGCCTGGCCCCTACTTTCATTTCTGATTTTAGTAATGTAAGTCTTCTTTTTCCTTTAGTCTAGCTAAAGTTTTGTCACTTTATTGATCTTTTCAAAGAACCAACTTTTGATTTCTTTTTTAGACAGAGTCTCACTTTCTGGCAGAGTACCGTGGCTTCACAGCTCACAGAAACCTCAAACTCTTGGGCTCAAATTATTCTTTTGCCTCAGCCTCCCAAGTAGTTGGGTCTACAGGTGCCCACCATAACACCTGGCTATTATTTTTTTGTTGTAGTTGTCATTGTTGTTTAGCAGGCCTGGGCCAGGTTTGAAACCGCCAGCCCCAGTGTATGTGACCAGCACCATAACCGCTGAGCTATAGGCCCTGAGTCAACTTTTGATTTTTCTTTTTCCTTTCATTCTTTTTTTTATTATTTCATTTCTCTCTCCTGAACTTCATATTATTTACTTTTTTATCCTAGCTTTGAGTTTAGTTTCTCTTTTCTTGTTCCCTGAAGTGCCCAGTTTGGTTTTGAGATTTTCTTTTTCAGTGTAGTTATTTACAGCTACAAAGCCCCCTGAGCTGAATCCTGTATGTTTTCATTTTCATTTGTCTCAAGGTATTTTCTAATTTCCCTTGTGGTATTTTCTTTGACCCATTGGTTATTCCAGAGTATGTTTAATTTTCCCATAATTGTGAGTTTTCTAGTTGCATTCCTTTATGGTCAGAAAAGATGCTTAATAAGATCTTGATTTTTTGAAGGATATTAAAGCTTACTTTGTGGCCTGACGTGGTTCTGGAAATGATGTGCACATGAGAAGAGTGTATGAGGCCTGACAATTAAGTCAGATCACAAACTCATTCTAGAAAACGTGCTACATACCTCATTGCTGAATATCACTGTGGTCACCTTTGAAATCCTCCCTTTGGCCATCTGGTGGCTATAATGGTATTTACCAAGGATGTATGTAGCACTTCATCTCAGATGACTTCTGGAACTGCAGCGGCAGCTCTGATGGCCATTCCAAAGGCGAAGATCCAGAATGGCTTTGAAAGGCCTCCAGGCTCAGCTTCCTGAGGGGAGGGGAGCACTGCAGAGGGGACTGCAGTGACCCTCAGCAGTGTGGTGTGGAGCACTGTTTCTAGGATGTGCTCTCGAACTTAATTGTTTGGCCTCGTGTATTTTGCTGTTGTGAAAGTGAGGTATTTAACTATTGTTTTAGAACTATTTCAGAACATACTTCTTCAGTTCTGTCAATTTTTGCTTCATCTGTTTTGGGGCTCTGTTGTTAGTTAGGTGTGTTTATAATAGTTATGTCTCCTTGATGGGTTATGTACTTTGTGTCTTGTAATTTTTTTTGAATTAAAATCTATTTGTCAGATAACAATATAGCTACTGCAGCTCTCTTTTGGTTACTACTTGCATGGAATACCCTTCTACTATCCTTTTACTTCTAACTTCTTTGTGGCTTTTTTTTTTTTGTAGAGACAGAGTCTCACTTTATGGCCCTCGGTAGAGTGCCGTGGCCTCACACATCTCACAGCAACCTCCAACTCCTGGGCTTAAGTGATTCTCTTGCCTCAGCCTCCTGAGTAGCTGGGACCACAGGCGCCCGCCACAACGCCCGGCTATTTTTTGGTTGCAGTTTGGCCAGGGCCAGGTTTGAACCCGCCACCCTCGGTATATGGGGCCGGCACCTTACCGACTGAGCCACAGGCGCCGCCCTTCATTGTGGCTTTGCATATAAAGTGAGTCTCTCTTGTAGACAGCATGTATTTGGATGATGTTTTTAAATTTATTCCAAGCCAGGTGAGGTGGCACTCTGGGAAGCCAAGGTAAGGAGGATTGCTTGAGCTTAGGAGTTTGGACCAGCAAGAATAAGACCAGTCTCTACAAAAAATAGAAGAACTAACTGGGTGTGATTGCACCCAGCTACTCAGGGGGCTGAGGCATGGAGTTTGATTGCTGTGAGCTAGGCTAAGGCTATAGCACAACAGCCTAGGCAATAGAGTGGAACTCTTGTCTTAAAAAAAAAAAAAAAAAAAAAGGGCGGCGCCTGTGGCTCAGTGAGTAGGGCGCCGGCCCCATATGCCGAGGGTGGCGGGTTCAAACCCAGCCCCGGCCAAACTGCAGCAACAACAACAACAACAACAACAAATAGCCGGGCGTTGTGGCGGGCGCCTGTAGTCCCAGCTGCTCGGGAGGCTGAGGCAAGAGAATCGCGTAAGCCCAAGAGTTAGAGGTTGCTGTGAACCGTGTGACGCCACGGCACTCTACCTGAGGGCGGTACAGTGAGACTCTGTCTCTACAAAAAAAAAAAAAAGAAATGATTTTTGCCAGTCTCTTTTCTGTTTTTTTTTTGGAGACAGAGTGTCATTCTGTCCCCCTGGGTAGAGTGTCATGGTGTCACAGCTCACAGCAACCTCAAATTCTTGAGCTTAAGCGGTTCTCCTGCCTCAGCCTCCCAAGTAAGTGGGAGTATAGGCGCCCACCACAACACCCAGCTATTTTCTCTTTGCAGTTGTCATTGTTGTTTTAGCTGGCCTGGACCAGGCTCGAACCCACCAACCTCGGTGCAAGTGGCTGGCACCATAACCACTGTGCTACAGGTGCTGAGCTTCAAGTAATTACTGTTATTTTTTTGTTTGTTCACTCTGTCACCCTGGTTAACTGCCATGGCTTTATAATTTACAACAACCTTAAGCTCTTGGGCTTAAGTGATTCTCTTGCCTCAGCCTCCAGAGTAGCTGGGACTACAGGACCTGGCACAACACCCAGCTAGTTTTTCTATTTTTAGTAGAGATGAGGTCTCGCTCTTGTTCAAGCTGATATTGAACTCCTGAGCTCAAGCAGTCCACCCACCTTGACCTCCCAGAGTGCTAGGATTATAGGCATGAGCCACTGCGCCCAACAATTACTGATTTTTTTTTTTTTTTTTTTTTTTGTAGAGACAGAGTCTCACTTTATGGCCCTCGGTAGAGTGCCATGGCCTCACACAGCTCACAGCAACCTCCAATTCCTGGGCTTACGCGATTCTCTTGCCTCAGCCTCCCAAGTAGCTGGGACTACAGGCGCCCGCCTCAACGCCCGGCTATTTTTTGGTTGCAGTTTGGCCGGGGCCGGGTTTGAACCCTCCACCCTCGGTATATGGGGCTGGCGCCTTACCAACTGAGCCACAGGCGCCACCCACAATTACTGATTTTTTAAAAATTATAACTGGCGGGGGCGGTACCTGTGGCTCAGTGAGTATGGCGCTGGCCCCATATACCAGGGGTGGTGGGTTCAAGGCCGGTCCTGGTTGAACTATAATAACAACAGAAAAATGGCTGGGTGTTACGGCGATAGAGTGAGACTCTGTCTCTACCAAAAAAAAAAAAAAAAAAAATTATTTCTGGAGGCTCAGCCCCTGTAGCTTAAGGGGCTAAGGCACCAGCCACATACACCAAAGCTAGGGTATGAGAATCATTTAAGAGAATTGTTTAAGCCCAGGAGTTGGATGTTGCTGTGAGCTGTGATGCCATGCCACTCTACCCAAGGCAACAGCTTGAGGCTCTTTCTAAAAAAAAAAAAAATTTATTTCTGGCATTTAAGCTCCTGGTTTTCTCGATGTCTTGCATGCTATTTTCCCTCTCAGTTCCTCCATTACTACCTTTGGAGGATGTCATGGGACCCTACTCTTAGGATCCTGTCTTCTGGACTAGGGGAGAAGACATAATCAAAATGCAGAGGTTGGGCGCGCTGCTTGTGGCTCAGTGAGCAGGGCGCCGGCCCCATATACCAAGGGTGGTGGGTTCAAACCCGGCCCCGGCCAAACTGCAACCAAAAAAATAGCCGGGCATTGTGGCGGGCACCTGTAGTCCCAGCTACTCGGGAGGCTGAGGTAAGAGAATTGCTTAAGCCCAGGAGTTGGTGGTTGCTGTGAGCTGTGTGAGGCCACGGCACTCTACCGAGGGCGATAAAGTGAGACTATGTTTCTATCCCCCTCTCCGCCCCCCCCAGTGCAGATGTCAAAGGACTGTGAAATCCCAGCAAGACAACTGAGGACGTTTCTGGTTATAGCTTCTAGAGTGGGGGCTGCCTTTTTCTGCCCTGCTTTCCTGCTATAGCATGAGGCAGATGCTGGCCAGGGATGTCTTGGGAACACCTATACTTCCTTTTTAATAAGGAAGTGTGGGGTCTCTAATGCTGCCATAGATAACTTATGGTAGGATTGATATCACCTATAAATGAACCTGAGTGTATGCCCCATGCTGGGGTAGGGAGAAAGAAATAAGGGTACATCTCATCCTTTTGGGAAGATGTGGGAGATTGGAGCATCCCAGGAACTTGGAGTAAAAGTCAGCACCAAACTGAGGGGTAACGAGGCTGTGTGTGCAAATCCCAGACATATCATGGGTGCTGGGTGTTTTCTAGGGTCATGAAAAAGTCAAGATTGGGGAGGGCTGGGATAACATTATGAATATACTAAATGACACAGGATTGTCACTTTAAAATATTTGTTTGTTTTTGAGAAAGAGTGTTGCTCCATAGCCTGAGCTGCAGTGCAGTGGAGCATCCCAGCTGACAGCAGCACCAAATACCTGGGCTCAAGTAGTCAGTCCTCCTGCCGCCCCTCAAGTAGCTGGAACTATAGGTGTGCACCATCACCCTGGGCTGATTTTTCTATTTTTTTATTTGTGTTTTTTTGTTTGTTTGTTTGTTTTGTAGAGATATGGTCTTACTACCTTGCTCAGACTTGTCTCAAACTCCTGGCCTCAAACTGTACTTCTACCTCAACCTCCCCAAATACTAGGATTATAGGCATAAGTCACTGCCTGGCCACTTTTTTTTTTTTTTTTTTTTTTTTTGTAGAGACAGAGTCTCACTGTACCGCCCTCGGGTAAAGTGCCGTGGCGTCACACAGCTCACAGCAACCTCTAACTCTTGGGTTTACGCGATTCTCTTGCCTCAGCCTCCTGAGCAGCTGGGACTACAGGCGCCCGCCACAACGCCTGGCTATTTTTTTTTTTTTGTTGCAGTTTGGCCAGGGCTGGGTTTGAACCCGCCACCATCTGCATATGGGGCTGCCGCCTGCCTGGCCACTTTAAAATTGTTAATTATATGTTATGTGAATTGCACCTCAGTTAAAAAGTACTTTTTGCCCTTAGGTCCAGCTGCTTGGGAGGCTCTGCAAAGGACCTCTTAAACCCCAGAAGTTTGTGGCTGCAGTGAGCTATGATTGTGCCACTGCACTCCAGCTTTGTTATAAAACTCAAAAAAAACTTGCTGAAGTTATTTGTAGGGCATTTGGAGATCTATGACAGTTGTAGTTTGGAGGGGTTTAGGCTCCCCACCCCCACCTTTTCTGTTGGACTCTGGTTATTGGTGTGGTATTCTTTTTTTTTTTCTTTTTTTGAGGCAGAGTCTCACTATGTCACTCTTGGTAAAGTGCGTGGCATCACAGCTCACAGCAGCCTCAAATTCTGGGGTTTAAGCAGTTCTTTTGCCTCAGCCTCCCAAGTAGCTGGGACTACAGGCACCTACCACAACGCTTGGCTATTTTTTTTGGTTGCAGCTGGTCCGGGCTGGGTTCAAACCTGTGTATATGGCTGGTGCTGTAATCATGGTGCTACAGGCGCCAAGCCAAGGTGTAGTATTCTTTTTTTTTTTTTGTAGAGACAGAGTCTCACTTTATGGCCCACGGTAGAGTGCCATGGCATCACACAGCTCACAGCAATCTCTAACTCTTGGGCTTATGCGATTCTCTTGCCTCAGCCTCCCGAGTAGCTGGGACTACAGGCGCCCGTCACAACGCCCGGCTATTTTTTTGTTGCAGTTTGGCCGGGGCCGGGTTTGAACCCGCCACCCTCGGTATATGGGGCCGGTAACCCACCGACTGAGCCACAGGTGCCGCCTCCTTTTTTTTTTTAAACACTTACTTCTTGGGGGTTAATGAGGAAGTGAATTATGTTGTGAGAGATATATATGGCTATTTTATTTTTATTTATTTATTTGTTTGTTTGTGTGTGTGGTTTTTTTTTTGAGACAGAGTCTCAAGCTGTTGCCCTGGGTAGAGTGCCGTGAAATCACAGCAACCTCCAACTCCTGGGCTTAAGCGATTCTCTTGCCTCAGCCTCCCAAGTAGCTGGGACTACAGGTGCCTGCCACAATGCCTGGCTATTTTTTGGTTCTAGTCGTCATTTAGCAGGCCTGGACTGGATTCGAACCTGCCAGCTCCCGTGTATGTGGTTGGCAGCCTAGCTGCTGAGCTACAGGCACCAAGCCTGGCTATTTGATTTTAGAAGAAGCAAAGGTCCTTGCTGGGTTTTATTTGTTTGTTTGTTTTCCGATTTTTGTTGAGAAAGGGTTTCACTCTGTCCCCTGGACTGTAGTGCAGTGGCATCATCATAGCTCACTGCAACCTCACTCCTGGGCTCAACCAGTCCTCCTGCCTCAGCCTCCCAGGTAGCTTGGACTATGGCGGTGTATCACTATGCTTGACTAATTTTTTTTATTTTTTAGTAGAGATGGGGTCTTGCTCAGGCTGGTCTTAAACGCCTAAGGTCAAGCAATACTCCCACCATGGTCTCTCAGAGTGCTAGGATTACAGTTGGGCCATAGTACCTGGTTGTCCTTGTTGAAATTTAATGGAGATTATGATTTGAAATTTATTTTAACTTATTCATCTTTAAGAGGGACTGGGTATGGTGGCTCACACCTGTAATCCTACCACCCTGGGAGGTTTAGGTGGGAGGATTGCTTGAAGTCAGGAGTTTGAGGCCTGCCTGAGCAAAAGTGAGACCCTGTCTTTACAAAAAATGGAAAAAATTAGCATGTAGTAGTATGTACCTATAGCCCCACTACTCTGAATCTGAGCCAGGAGAATAGAGATTGCTCAAGCTCAGGAGTTTAAGGTTGCTATGAACTATGATCATGCCACTGCACTCTACCCAGGGCAACAGAACAAGACTATCTCAAAAAAAAAAAAAAAAAGGGAGGGTGGCGGCGCCTGTGGCTCAGTCGGTAGGGCGCCGGCCCCATATACCGAGGGTGGCGGGTTCAAACCCAGCCCCGGCCAAACTGCAACCAAAAAATAGCCGGGCGTTGTGGCGGGCGCCTGTGGTCCCAGCTACTCGGGAGGCTGAGGCAAGAGAATCGCTTAAGCCCAGGAGTTGGAGGTTGCTGTGAGCTGTGTGAGGCCACGGCACTCTACCGAGGGCCATAAAGTGAGACTCTGTCTCTACAAAAAAAAAAAAAAAAGGGAGGGTATCTTGTTCTGCTATCCATACTGGAGTGCAGTGACGTAATTCTCGTTCACTGTAGCCTTGAACTCCTGGGCTCGCGTGGTCCTCCTGCCTAAGCCTTCTGAGTAACTGACACTGTCTGTGCATGCCATCATGCCTGGGTCAGGGTTTAAACTTTTTGTAGAGATCTTGTCTCAGTGTGTCACCCAGCCTGTCTTGAAATCCTGGCTTCATGCAGTCCTTTTGCCTTCACCCCCGCAAAATGCATGGGAATATAGGCATGTAGCCTGATTTTTTTTTTTGCAGTTTTTGGCCAGGGCTGGGTTTGAACCCGCCACCTCCAGCATACGGGGCCAGTGCCCTACCCTTTGAGCCACAGGTGCTGCCCAATGTAGCCTGATTTTAAATTTAGGTATAATTCAGAAGGTTGTTCAGTTGTGAAAGATTAGAAAACCAGTCTTTTTTTTTTTTTTTGCAGTTTTTGGCCAGGGCTGGGTTTGAACCCACCACCTCCGGCATATGGGGCCGGCACCCTACTCCTTTGAGCCACAGGCGCTGCCCAGAAAACCAGTCTCTATTGCTACTAATATTCATCTTCAAAGGGAATGTGATTGAACACTTTAATTTTGAAGTAGTCATTGCCAAAGAGCTATGCTATGTTTTGACCAGCTTTTTGGCTAAGATTAAGTGAGGGTATGCTGTGAAAAGTCCCACAAACCATTGAAAACAGCACAGTCATCTTCAGAAACCAAAATTAGTGCAAGATGAATCTTGTGACTGAACAGATTTTGTGATTCAAATAACCAGAAAGCTTGTTTTCAGAATAGATACTTAAAGACAGTTTACAAAGGTAAGGACATAGTCCATGTTTAGAAGTGCCGTGAGCTAGGCCGGGTGTGGTGACTCAGCTAAGGGGGAAGGATCACTTAAGGACAAGAGTTTGAAACCAGCCTGCACAACATAGCAAGACCCCATCCTACAAAACATTTTTTTAAAAAAAACACTCATGAACTTGTCTTTTTTTTTTTTTTTTTTTTTTGAGACAGAGTCTCACTATGCCACTCTTGGTAAAGTGCTGGGACATCACAGCTCACAGCAACCTCAAATTCTTGGGCTTAAGCAATTCTCTTGCCTCAGTCTCCCAAGTAGCTGGGACTACAGGCATCCACCACAATGCCTGGCTATTTTTTTGTTACAGTTGTCATTGTTGGTTAGCTAGTCGGGGCCAGGTTTGAACCTGCCAACTTCGGTGTATGTGGCTGGTGCCGTAACCACTGTGCTATGGGTGCCGAGCCTTTTTTTTTTTTTTTCTTTCATTCTCTTTCTTCCTTTCCTTTCCTTTTCCTTTCCCCTTTCCTTTCCTACAGAGCCTCAAGCTGTCGCCCTGGGTAAAGTGCCATGGTGTCACAGCTCACAGCAATCTCAAACTCTTGAACTTAAGCGATTCTCTTGCCTCAGCCTCCCAATTAGCTGAGACTACAGGCGCCTGCCACAACACCTGGCTATTTTTTGGTTGCAGTTGTCATTGTTTAGCAGGCCCAGGCCAGGCTTGAACCAAGAGCTTCAGTGTATGTGGCTGGTGCCCTACTCACTGAGCTTTGGGTGCTGAACCTTTTTTTCCTTTTTTTGAGACAGAGTCTCACTTTGTCACCTTTGGTAGAGTGCGGTGGCATTATAGCTCACAGCAACCTCAAACTCTTGGGCTCAAGCAGTTGTTGTCTCAGCCTCCTGAATAGCTGGGTCTACAGACATCCATTACAACACCTGGTTATTTTTTAACAAATGGGATCTTGCATTTGCTCAGGCTGGTCTCGAACCTGTGAGCTCAGGCAATTCTCCCACCCACCTGAGCCTCCCAGAGTGTGGGATTTACAGGCATGAACCACCGTGCCAGGCCCCCCGCCTTTTTTTTCCCTTGTTTGTTTAGCAGGCCTGGGCTGGGTTCAAACCCGCTGGTCCTGGTGCCTGGGGCTGGTGCTCTAACCAGTCAGGTACTGGTGCCCTGAACTTGTCTTTTGACTAGATTCTAGAGTGGATCACAAAGATTTAAGAGTGTAGAAACCCTCCTGGGTCACTCAGAGCAAGACAGTCTTAAGACCCCCAATTGTTCTACAATAACGAAGTGACTGAATGTAGGGGACAGGCAACCAGTGGGGCTGGACTGAGCTAGGCATCCTTGGGGCAGGAAAGCTTAGGCTTTGGTAACTTGCTGGTTGAGAAAGACTTAGAGAGGGCGGCGCCTGTGGCTCAAGGAGTAGGGCGTTGGTCCCATATGCCGGAGGTGGCAGGTTCAAACCCAGCCCCGGCCAAAAAAAAAACCACCAAAAAAAAAAAAAGTTGAAGAGAAAGACTTAGAGAAAGGTTGCTGCTGAGGGGTCACTGGCAGGCTGGCCAGAACTTGTAGCAGTGTGTCACACCTGCATTCAGTCCATGCTGATGCCTGCAGTGAAGAGGGGACAGCATGTTTATTAGAGCCAAATCAGGATCCTGTAGGAATCACGTCAACTGCAATCATGCACATGTGGTCAGACAGTTGGCCAAGCACACACTAGGGGCACATGCTTGTAGCAGTAGGAGGCACTTGGTCTCAGGTCTCAGACGTCTTTATTTGGAGAGGGGAAAACATGAAGTGGAATAGGGCCTTAGCTTCTCAAAGGGTTGCCTTGAAAAGGAAGAAATAGATTTGATGATAGGGTTAGGACTAGGACATGTGGTTGAGAGACTGGCCAGTTCAGTGCCATGTGGTGAAGGGCCTCCTCTTGGTTTTAGTTGCCACAGAATGGCTTTGTGCCTTGGGAGGTGTTGAGAACTGCAAAGGCTCTGAGGTTTCTACCCTGCCTGCAAGCTAGCAAGATAGCCTGCCAGTTTATTGGATGCCAGCAGGAGAGTCCGCATTCTTGGACAGAGACCAAGGACAGTTTGTAACTCATGGTGCAGCGAGCAGCATGAGCATTGGTGTGTGTGCCCCCAAGTCCTGCAGTGGTGACGAGATGGACCCAGATGGATGCCTATGCATGTGGTTGTGCCGCAGAGAGGAAGCCTGATTTTAGGGATCTCAGGCAAATTGCTCAACCTCCACCTCAATTGCCACATTTCCAAATGACAGCAGCATCTGCCTTCAAGGGTTGTTGCCAGAGGCGGATGGGTTGGAGGTGGGACAGAAAAGCACCCAACATGTACGCACCTGCAGCAGATCTTCTTTACGTGCATACACATAACGACCAGCAGCAAAGGCAGGAAAATGTAGATTTTTAGGGCAAAAGTGCTGCAGAAATGTTTTCTTTCTTTTTTATGTTTCTTATCCATACAATTTATAAAATAGTAAAATCCACTTTAAAACCAGTCACTTTCTTATGTAAACCAGATAAAGAAGTCTTCTGGAATGTATGTATGTATGTATGTATTTATTTATTTATTTTGAGACAGGTCTTACTTTGTCGCCCTTGGTAGAGTGCCATGGCATCACAGCTCACAGCAACCTTTAACTCTTGGGCTTAAGCAATTCTCTTGCCTTAGCCTCCCAAGCAGCTGGGACTACAGGTGGTTACCACTGTTGTCACTGTTGCAGTTGTCATTGTTGTTGTAGCAGGCCCGGGACTATTGGCTGCCACAACGCCCATCTATTTTTAGAGGCAGGTTCACACTCAGGCAATCCACCTGCCTCAGCATCCCAGGGTTCTGGGATTATGGGCGTGAACCACCTCACCCGGTCCTGCTGAGATGTGTGTTTTGTTTGTTTGTTTGTTTTTTAGACAGAGCTTCAAGCTGTTGCCCTGGGTAGCGTACCATGGCATCACAGCAACCTCCAACTCTTGGGCTCAAGCAATTCTCCTGCCTTCGCCTCCCAAGTAGCTGGGACTACAGGCGCCTGCCACAACATCCATCTATTTTTTGGTTGCAGCCATCATTGTTTGGCGGGCCCAGTTTGGATTTGAACCCGCCTGCTCAGGTGTATGTGGCTGGCACCTTAGCCACTTAAGCCACAGGCGCCGAGCCTGTTTTGTGTTTTTTTTTGAGACAGAGTCTCATTATGTCACCCTCATGGTAGAGTGCTGTGGTGTTAATAGCTCACAGCAATCTCCAACTCTTGGGTTTAAGCGATTCTCTTGCCTCAGCCTCCCAAGTAGCTAGGACTACACGTGGCTGCCACAAGGCCCGGCCAGCAATTTTTTGTTGGAATTGTCATTGTTTTAGCAGGCCCAGGCCAGATTCAAACCCACCAGCCTTGGTGTATGTGGCTGGCACCATAACCACTGTGCTACGGGTGCCGAGACCTGAATCAGGTTTTTAAAAATGGATGTTTGGCTAATCACCTATAGAACCTTTAGGAAAGAAATAGCGTAATTTATAGTTTGTGAACTAATTTAGAGGACATAAAATTATCAGGTGAAATCTTAAGATTTGTTGGCACTGCAACATGAACTTAAGGGAGTACAAAGTGGTTAAATAACAGAAAAGCACTGGTCATAGGTTGTGTAAGAATAATGCTGAAATCTTTGGTTAGCTTGATATTGAAGAGTTGCAGCTTAAGTTTGAGGCAGATTTCTGAAAAGTTGTATAATATTTTTCTGCAAGAAAACCATGTTTTTTCTTTTTTTTATAGAGACAGAGTCTTACTTTATCGCCCTCGGTAGAGTGCTGTGGCCTCACACAGCTCACAGCAACCTCCAGCTCTTGGGCTTAAGTGATTCTCTTGCTTCAACCTCCCGAGTAGCTGGGACTACAGGTGCCCGCCACAACGCCTACTCGAAAACCATGTTTTTTCATTAGCATTTTTTGTTATTTTGGGTCTGCCTCCTCACAGGACAAGTTTAGCTCTGGAATATAGAAATTCATTTACAGGGTGGCGCCTGTGGCTCCGTGAGTAGGGCGCCGGCCCCATATACCGAGGGTAGCGGGTTCAAACCCGTCCTCGGCCAAACTGCAACCAAAAAATAGCCGGGTGTTGTGGCGGGCGCCTGTAGTTCCAGCTGCTCGGGAGGCTGAGGCAAGAGAATCGCGTAAGCCCAGGAGTTAGAGGTTGCTGTGAGCCGTGTGACGCCACGGCACTCTACCCGAGGGCGGTACAGTGAAACTCTGTCTCTACAAAAATAAAATAAAATAAAATAAAATCCTGTGTTAGCCTTTCCTAGGGGTGTGTGCGCGTATGTGAGTGCGAGTTCTCCCTCCATACACTGGCACACATGAACCACACAGTTTGTGGGCATCTGGCTCCCCTTCTCCACCTTCCTGGCAAGCCTCCCCACAGATTAATCTTCCAACAATGCTTTCAGCTGCTTGAGGGGGGTGGTTCAGACCCTGAAGTTTGGCCTTAGCAGCCCTGTGGCCATACTGCCTCCTCACGGCCTCCAGTGTGCCCTGTGCTGGGCCTCCAGGGCCCTGCCATTGCAGGTTTTAGTCCTCTCCCACCTCTCAGCCTTACTTTACCCATCCTTAAGGCCCCTTGCTCATGCCTCCCTTCCCTGGGCAAAGCTGCCATGTAGGAGAGTGTGCAGGCCTGTTGTGTGCCAACGTGCTCCCCAGCAGAGGAGCTCTGCCTGCTGGAGTGCCCACTTCGGCTGGGACTTGAGGGTGTGGAGGGTGTTCTTGGGCCTTCTGTGAAGCTCGCCTTTCTTTGGGTTTGGTGTGCCATGGAGAGTCTGGGTGGCCACCCAGGAAAGCAGAGTGCAGGGAATTGCAGGACGGTGTGAAGGTCTTCCTCAGCCTGAAGGCCCCTTCCTGGGTTCTCTCTCAGGGGCTCCTGTGCATCAGCGTGCACAGGCCTCAGGGACTAGCGTGGTTATTCAGCACTAAAAAGAAGTGAGCAGCCGGACCAGGGGAATCCTCTCTGCGAGCCTGCCTTGGTCTGCTAGGGCTGCTATTGCAGAGTGCTGCTGAACTGTGTAGCTTGTATCTGTCCAGTCAGACTTAGTAGAAAAATAATATACACAGAAAAGACTGGGGAGCTTATGAACAACAGAAATTTGTTCCTCACAGCTGTAGAAGTGGCCAAGATCAAGGTGCTGCAGATTCAGTGTCGGGTGTGTGGGCCCGCTCTCGCCACTTCCTGGTGGTGCCTTTTCACTGTAATGAAAGGGGCAAGGCATTTTTCTGGGGCCTCTTCCTGCGGGCAGTAATCACCTCCTACTGCCATCACGTTAGTGATTGGGTTTCAACATAGGAATTCTGGAGACACTTGGAGACCGTAGTAGCTGTATGATTCCGACTGTCATGTCAGAAAATCAAGCAGTGCCAGGAGGACCCGATGTGAATGAGGGACTCACCAGCAGTGGTGATGGCCAGTCTGCCTTCGTTGGCTGTAGCAGCTTTACCCCTCTGGCAAGGGATATTGGCAGTCGGGGAGGCTGCACATATGGGGAGGACTGGGGCACACAGGAACATCTGTACTTCTCTCATTGCTATAAGCCAGTTTTTCAAGTAAACAATGGAACATTCTTGTCTTGGCTACAGGTTTGTGAACTATGATGTGTTCTTTTTGATCTCTTCTCTTTCTTTCCAGGACAACCCTCCATATGATAAGGGGGCCTTCAGAATCGAAATCAACTTTCCAGCAGAGTACCCATTCAAGCCACCGAAGATCACATTTAAAACAAAGATCTATCACCCAAACATCGATGAAAAGGGGCAGGTCTGTCTGCCAGTAATTAGTGCTGAAAACTGGAAGCCAGCAACCAAAACCGACCAAGGTAAAGCCTGCTGCTGTGTATTCCTGGGGCTGGGCTCTTCTGGGGATGATGCAGGATGGGTCCCTTCCAATTCCGTGTCAGAGAGAGTCCAGAGAACTCCTATACCAGCTCACATACACACGGAAGTACGACAGAGGCCCCACCGGTCCTTGTGGGCATGGCTGGTTTCAGCTGAACTGGTGCCCTATATGGGAATTGTTGAGGTCCTTCCTGGTGCTAGATGGCATACAGCCCAGTGGAGACACATGGACAGACAAGCTCGGCAGTTTGGTGCCTGTGGACACTGGCCCCTGGTTTATGGGTCTGACTAGAAGGGGAAGGTAGAGTGGGATTTGAGATGGCTTCTTGGAACCGTTAGCACTGAACTCACTTGCAGGAAGAAGGGAGGTTGGAGAGAGCCTTCCGGTGAGAACAGGACACCCGCCAGTGCCCATGGCTCAGAGTAGACAGTGTGGGAGGGGAAGGTAGGGTCAGACTCTAGGGTGGCGTTCCCAGTTGGCTTCAGTGGGCATGGGACTCCTGGGAACTGGATGTCCCCCTTTCTTATTTTTTTTTAATTAATTATTTATTAAAAAAAAATTTTTTTTTTTTTGAGACAGAGTCTCACTATGTCACCCTCAGTAGAGTGCTGTGGCGTCACAGCTCACAGCAACCTCCAACTCTTGGGCTTAAGTGATTCTCTTGCCTCAGCCTCCCAAGTAGCTGGGACTATAGGTGCCAAGCCTAAAGAGCCAGATTTTTTTAGGCAAAAATTTTGGTACGGGTGCTATTCTGTGGGCAATGACAGAATCAGAATTTTTATTTTGTAATTTCAGAGTTTAAGATTCCTTCCTAGAAAATTATTTCACAGATTCTCTATGGCATGGCTTTAATCCCATCTTCGTATACATCAAGAATATTGTTCTTTCCTTGCTTTTGTCTTTTGGTTTAAAAAAGTCCCTGGCACTTGATGCTTGATTCTCATGTTTCTATTATGTATTACTACATACAAATAACCCCCTCAAAACTTAGTAGCTTAAAGTAACAACAGTTAATTATTTCTTATTTACTAGGATGGCTGGGCTCAGCTGGGTGGGCTCTACAGCTGGCTGTTTCTGAGGTCACTCATGGAGCCATGATGAGCTGGATGCTCAGCTGGGGTTGGGATATGCCAGTAGGTGTCAGTGACATGTGTGACACTTGGTATTAGCTAAGGCACCTTGGTTCTTTTTGTCACCTTTTATTCTGCCATGAGGCTAGATTTGACCTCTTTATAGCATGGTGGTCTCCGGGTTCCAGGGTGAAAGCAAAAGCTGCAGGGCCACTTGTGGCTCAGGTGCAGGCTGGTAGAGCATCACTTCTACTGGATTCTGTTGGTCAAGCCAGTCCAAATTTAGTGGGAAGGGAAATAGACTTCATATATTGAGAAAAGGAGTGGGAACTCAGTAGAGGAGTGTGCAGGGCGAGCGATGGTTACAGAAGTAGAACAGATGGGCAAAGACACTGGGCCCCTCTCTGGCTCCTTGTCCCTGCTTGTCCCGAGTGGTAGCTCTCCTGGACGTGCTGCTGCTTCTTCCACTTGCTAGATTCCTCTTTTGTTGGGTGTTCCTGTTTTTCTGGCCCTGTATCCTGACTGCTATTCAACCATCATGATCCTACAAAGCCTGCCTTTTTAAATGCTTGGCCAGTCCTTCATTCATTCCCTAAACACAGGAAATACAGGTGCATTGTGCTTCTCTCTTGCTTTAATCTCCCTCCCACACTCTTCCTCTGTACTCAGGGCAGCTGTTCATGAGTTTTGTCTCCATCTCTTGTCCTTAGAAATTTGAACCTTCTGGGCGGCGCCTGTGGCTCAGTGAGCAGGGTGCCGGCCCCATATGCCGAGGGTAGCGGGTTCAAACCCAGCCCCGGCCAAACTGCAACCAAAAAATAGCCAGGTGTTGTGACAGGCGCCTGTAGTCCCAGCTACTCGGGAGGCTGAGGAAGGAGAATCGCCTAAGCCCAGGAGTTGGAGGTTGCTGTGAGCTGTGTGACGCCACGGCACTCTACCGAGGGCAATAAAGTGAAACTCTGTCTCTACAAAAAAAAAAAAAAAAGAAATTTGAACCTTCCTATTGAAGGTGACTGCTCTCAGAACCAACCTGGAAGGTCTTTGATCTCAACTCACAACTTCATTGGTCCTTAGACCAGCTACATTTCTAGTTCAGTGTAACCCTATTTAGAGAATCCCAAAATAGTATTTTTATGAGTAGGCACAGAGAATCACAAATGTTAAGGTTGTTAACCTGAGAGTTAAAATGTACTTTTAAAATAAAAAATTAAACATAATGGCAGAGACAGTAATATGAAAAGACGCTCATCGAACCTAGCAATTTTCCTCTTAGCTATATATACCCAAGACAGATGAAAATATGGCTGCCCAAAACTTGTTCACAGCAGCATTATTCATGATAGGCAAAAATTGGAAACAGCCCAAATGCTTGTCAGCTGGTGAATGGGCAGACAAAATGTGTTACGTCTATACGATAAAATATCATTCAGCCATAAAGAATAGAGTACCAATTCACGCTACAACATACATGAGCCTTGAAAATATTATGTTAAATACCAGAAACCGGCACAAAAGGCCACATAAGGTGATTCCATGTGTAGTTGACCCTCATTGTTCAAACATTCTGTATTTGCAAATTCACCTACTCAGTAAACATTTTTTTTTAGCCCCAAAATCAAAGCTCCCAGCGCTTGCTCAGTCACAGACACGTGCAGGCAACAGGATATTTGAGTTGCCCCATGCATTTGTTCCCAGCTGAGATCAGGAAGTTTTAACAGTGGATTACTCTGCCTTTTTGTTTTATCTCTTATACTGAAGCAAGGGGTCTCTTTAGTGCCACAGGACTTGGATTTTTTTTTTTTTTTTTGTAGAGACAGAGTCTCACTGTACCGCCCTGGAGTAGAGTGCCGTGGCGTCACATGGCTCACAGCAACCTCTAACTCTTGGGCTTACGCGATTCTCTTGCCTCAGCCTCCCGAGTAGCTGGGACTACAGGCGTGCGCCACAACGCACGGCTATTTTTCTGTTGCAGTTTGGCCGGGGCTGGGTCCGAACCCGCCAACCTCGGCATATGGGGCCGGCGCCCTACTCACTGAGCCACAGGTGCCGCCCAGGACTTGGATTTTTGTTGGTGATTTTGTTTCCCCAAAGATGGTGCTGAAGTCATACCTTATGTTCCTGAGCACAACAAGGCTAAGATGTGCTTTCTAGAGAAGATACATTTGTTAGGAAAGCTTCATTCAGGCAAGCATGAATTACAGTCTGTTTGCCATAAATTTAATTTTAGTGAATCAGTGTTATATATCAAATAAGGTATCTTTAAACACATATAAAACAAGGTTGTAGGGGCGGCACCTGTGGCTCAGTGAGTAGGGCGCTGGCCCCATATATCAAGGGTGGTGGGTTCAAACCCAGCCCCGGCCAAACTGCAACATAAAATGGCTGGGCGTTATGGCGGGCGCCTGTAGTCCCAGCTACTTTGGAGGCTGAGGCAAGAGAATCGCCTAAGCCCAGAAGCTGGAGGTTGCTGTGAGCTGTGTAACGCCATAGCACTCTACTGAGGGCGATAAAGTGAGACTCTGTCTCTAAAAAAAAAACAAGGTTGTATGCCAGACCCATTAGTCCCAGTTACTCAGAAGACCAAGGCAGAAGGCTTGCTTTAGCTCAGGAGTTCAAATCTAGCCTGGGTAAGATAGCAAGGCTCTTAGATGGGGTCTCGCTCTTGCTCAGGCTGGTCTCGAACTTAGAAGCTGACGCCTTGGCCTTCCGAGTGCTGAGATTACAGGCGTGAGCCACTGTGCCTGGCCCAAGTCCCCATCTCTTTTAAAAAAACCTTTTCTTTTAAAACACAAGGTTATATATTAATCAGTTGACAAAAGTGCGAGCAAAGGCTTATAGGACCCTAACCCTCTGTTTCCTCTAGGAGCAATGATTCAGTATCAATTCATTGTGTCACAGCAAGTTTACGAACAGAACTATTGCAAATAACAAGATGCAATGGGATGATCAAAATAGGTGAATCCTTGGCTGGGCATATGGCTCATACCTGGAATCCTAGCGCTCTGTGAGGTGGAAGCAGAAATATTACTTGAGCTCAGGAGTTCAAGACCAGCCTGAATAAGAGCAAGACCCTATCTCTACAAAAAAAAATACATAGCCAGGTGCAGTGGTGGGCGCTTACAGTCCCAGCTACTCAGGAGGCTGAAGCAATAATATTGCATGAATCCAGGGATTGAGGTTGCTGTGAGCTAGGCTGACCCCATGGCACTCTAGCCTGGGCAACAGAATGAGACTATCTCAAAAAAACAAAACAAAGCACAAGAATAGGTGAATCCCTAGAAGCAAAGATTAGTGATTGTCAGGATCTGGGACAAGAGGGAGAACAGGAAATGACTTCTAATAAGAGGGGATTTTCTTTTTGGGTTGATGAAGGTGTTCTGGAATTAAATAATGGTGATGACACACAACTTTGTGAATATACTAAAAACAACTGTATGGCTCAGCGCCTGTGACTCAAGCGGCTAAGGCGCCAGCCACATACACCTGAGCTGGCAGGTTCAAATCCAGCCTGGGCCTGCCAAACAACAATGATGGCTGCAACAAAAAAATAGCCAGGTGTTGTGGTGGCACCTCAAGTCCCAGCTACTTGGGAGGCTGAGGCAAAAGAATAGCTTGAGCCCAGGAGGTGGAGGTTGCTATGAGCTGCGATGCCACGGCACTTTACCCAGCGCTACAGCTTGAGGCTCTTATCTCAAAATAAATTAATTAATTAAAAATAAATTAAAAAAAAGGGCGGCGCCTGTGGCTCAGTCGGTGGGGCGCCGGCCCCATATACCGAGGGTGGCGGGTTCGGGCCCGGCCCTGGCCAAACTGCAACCAAAAAAAAAAAAAAAATAGCTGGGCGTTGTGGCGGGCTGTGAGCTGTGTGAGGCCACGGCACTCTACTGAGGGCAATAAAGTGAGACTCTGTCTCTACAAAAAAAAAAATAAATAAATAAATAAAAAATAAAATAAATTAAAAAAAAACAACAACTGTATACTATTTATTTTATTTATGAAACAGAGTCTCACTTTGTCATGTCCTGGGCAGAGTACCATGACATCATAGCTCAGAGCAACCTCAAACTCTTGGGCTCAAGTCATCCTCTTCCCTCAGTCTCCCAAGTAGCTGGGACTATAGGCACCTGCCACCTAGAGACAAGGTCTCCCTCTTGCTCAGTCTAGTCTTGAATTCCTGAGTTCAAGCATTACAGGAGTGAGCCACCATGCTCAGCCTTAAAAAGTAGGTCTTAATAATTACCACCCACCATTTCACTTGACTAAATATATATAATTAGTTAATTAAAATAATTATTAAATAATTAAAATAATTTTAGAATAATACATGATAATCCTGTTTTATATTAATGCATTAGGAACCAACGTGATCACAGAAGTAGAGGGCCCAACCATACATAACAGAGGGTGAGCAGAAAAATCTTACACTCATGAAGAGTATCTCCTACAGGGTGGTGCCTGTGGCTCAAGGAGTAGGGTGCCAGCCCCATATACCAGAGGTGGCAGATTCAAACCCGGCCTGGCCAAAAACTAAAAAAAAAGTGTCCCCTACAAAGCAGTCAACCTGTCCTTACCCCAGCAGGTTCCCAAAATGCTAAGAGATGGTAATTCTCTTATAGAGCCATTTCCAATCCTGGGGAAAGATGGGGAGTAACCAATTTGTGCTGTCAGATAAATGTGGTTCAGTTTCTAGGCCTAAAATCAAGAACAGCAAAGGCAAAGGTAGCAGCCTCACAGCTGTGTGTAGTGTGGAGAACTCTTGCACACTGAAGCACACTGTGGCCAACAAGCCCAGACAGGGTTTTAGAGAAGCCATCAAAGTGTCCTTTGGGAAGGGTGTGGTCACTTCCCTGCCTGGACACTAGGGAGGGGGTCTTAGGTGCCAGTATTAATGTTTGCCTTCTGTTTAAAGGCAAATGGAAGTGACTTGCCATTTGAGCTAGTCACATTTTCTTTCAAAAATACTTAATTAAAGGCTCGGTGCCCATAGCACAGTGGTTATGGTGATGGCCACATGCATTAAGGCTGGTGGGTTCAAACATGGCCCGGGCCAGCTAAGCAACAACAACTGCAACAAAAAAATAGCCAGGCGTTGTGGCAGGCACCTATAAAGTATGGGCTCCTAGTAAAGGAATTTGTGGCATCAGCAATTCAGAAAAGAGAGGCTCCTTTATGCTGCAAATGTGGCCATGGGAAGGAACACAGCATTCTGAGAGTGCTGGACCGGCTGGGGTTTGGGGTATGTGTGGGAAAGCATGTGAGGAGGCGTGGGTAGCACCCTGCCATCCTTCTGTCTCAAGGCTGGCCTTCCATGATGTCTGGGACTTACTGCACCTTAGAGGAGCATTGTGGCACCCACCTGAACCACCAGTGTGACTTCTGTCTGTGGGATTGACAGTCTTGTGCTGCTGGCAGTTTTCGGCCTCCCAGTGGCTGGACGGGGTGCTCCAGGGACACTTTATCAAGGGTTCAGTGGTTCCTATGAATGTTTTCAGGGTGGGGTCATCACACACTGACAGGTGCAACTATTGTCACACACCCCGTCTTTCTCGTCACCCTCATTCACTTTGACTGAAACTGCTCTGAGAAAGTGCGCTACTGGGTACTGGGCCAGTGTAGGGTCGTGCCATCCAGTCCTGCCTGAGAGTGAGCGGGTCTGAGTTCTAGGCCTTGGTCTCCAGAGCACGCAAGATGGCTGGGACATCCCTGGGTGTCAGGTCCTGAAGTTGAGAGCATCACTCCAAACAGTCAGCTATGATATTGGCTGGTGACCATCAGTTTCTTCTAATTATAAAGCTTTATAAATTATAAAGATGCTGAGGCTGGGCACACGGAGGTTCACGCCTGTAATCCTAGTACTCTGGGAGGCTGAGGCGGGTAAATTTCCTGAGGTCATGAGTCTGAGACCAGCTTGAGCCAGAGTAAGACTTAAAAAAAAAAAAAAAAATTAGCAAGGCATTGTGGTTGATGCCTGTAGTGTCGATCCAACTACTTGGGAGGCTGAGGCAAGAGAATCACTTGAGCCCAAGAGCTTGAGGTTGCTGTGAGCTGTGATGCCACAGCTCTACCAAGGGTGACAAAGTAAGACTCTGTCTCAAAAAAAAAGAAAAAAAGCAAACATGTTTTGCATTCTGCTGGTCAGAATTTTGGATAAACAGGAGGCTGCTTTGTCTTAAAGGCACATTAGCTGGGCATGGTGACTCACGCCTATAATCCTAGCACTCTGGGAGACTGAGGTGGGTAGATTTCCTGAGCCCACAAGTCTGAGACCAGCTCGAGCCAGAACAAGACTTTGTCTCTAAAAAAAAAAAAAAATAGCCAGGTGTTGTGGTGGGTGCCTGCAGTGTCATCCCACCTACTCGGGAGGCTGAGGCAAGAGAATCACTGAGCCCAAGAGCTTGAGGTTGCTGTGAGCCGTGTATGACACATGGTACTCTTACTGAGTGCCACAGTGAGACTCTGTCTCAAAAAGAATAAGAAAAGAAAAGCACATTGGCTGTAAATGAACGGTGAAGGCAGTTTGCTTCCTGGGACTAACTGCTGCTTGTGCAGGGCCTTTCTGAGAGTATGCTAACCCCTAGTGCCTTGTCCTTCTCTTGGCAGTAATCCAGTCCCTCATAGCACTGGTGAACGACCCTCAGCCTGAGCACCCCCTACGGGCTGACCTAGCTGAAGAATACTCTAAGGACCGTAAAAAATTCTGTAAGAATGCTGAAGAGTTTACAAAGAAATATGGGGAAAAGCGACCTGTGGACTAAAATCTGCCACGATTGATTCCAGCAAGTGTGAGCAGAGACCCCGAGCAGTGCATTCAGACACCCCGCAAAGCAGGACTCTGGAAAATTGACACGTGCCACTGCCTGGCGTTCGCTTGTGGCAGTTACTAACTTTCTACAGTTTTCTTAATCAAAAGTGGTCTAGGTAACCTGTAAAGAAAGGATTAAAAATTTAAGATGTTCTAGTTCTGCTTTCTTTGTTTTAAAAATCACTGCTTTAGTCTACTTCAAAAGATTGGTGTTTCTTTTCTTATACAAATTTTTCCAAAATTTTCAAGTTACATTTAGCCCATAAGGTTAAAACAAAAGAAAAAGGTTGTGGTTCCCCTTCTTTTCTTTTGCCTTGCAGCTCCCACATTCTTGCAGTTTATTTCCCATTTATTCACTTCCCTGGGCCCAGGCCCCTTCTCTACGAAGGAGAAGAGACGGCTCCAGTGTTTCTGGTAGCCTTTCTTCTCCCTTGTTGAACTTCCCAGTATGGGATTTGGTTTAAATTCTCCTGCTTTGTTTATAACATCCTTTAAAATTTTTTAAAAACTAACAGCTATAACCCTCACGATTACCCCCCCCCCCAAAAAAAAGAAAGTCGTGAAAAGGGAGGCTTAGCTCTTACTAAAAATCTGGCTACTATTAACCGCAGTAATGTTGATTAAATGGGCAACCCCCAACGTCAGTGTGTGTGACTGAACTGCGGCCTGGCCTGACCTGTGCAGGGAAATGCTGCAATAACAGGTCTGTAGTGACCCCAGGGAGGGTCTGCCAGCCAGAGGATGCTGTACATGCTGTGTGTGATGAAATCTCTTCAGAAAGGCTCCTGAGGCCAAAGATTGGTACTCCTCCCTGCAGCCATTTAAGAAGATCTGCTGGTCCCTGCAGGCAAAGCTAAAGCCAGAATATCCATTTGAAGTTCCAAGCTCATCTGCCACTGAGCTCCATCCGAATATGCCACAGAGCTCACTCTCCACCACAGCCCTCCCACAGCACAGTTTGACCTTCTGCGGGATTGGCAAACAGTGGGGCCCCTGCTGGCCCCCTCCTTTGGAACATCAAGCGAACGGCCCAGCCAGGAACAAGATGGCCTTCCCTCTTCCCTTGGGACTCACAGCCTTTGCAGAGTCAAGGTCCACTTGAAGCGCACTCAGTAATATCCTTTAATGTGTTTTATATTGTTTTGACTGCCTTTTTTGTAGAAATAAAAATTGACCTTAGAATTTTATCTTCAGATGAACTTGTAAGGATTTGAATATTAATGTCTTTTCAAGGCAAATGGGACTGTCCCTGAATGAATAGAGAACGCATGTCGCTTTGACATCCAGAGGAAGCTGGTGATCCAAACTCCATGTGTCACCAACTCTGCTTCTGTCACTGGTGGCTTCTCTTCTTGGCTCTTGGGGGACTAGATCCTGTGGAGAAGATGACTTAAACTTTGCTTTCTGTTTTAATTTTAGTTCTATAACTTGAGATCTTTCTGGGGCCTACAGACGCGTTAAAACAGCTTGTCCCACCTGTGCAAAGGTGGGAAGCGATGGGCAGGTCAGGCAGTGTGACATTGGTAGTCCAGGCTTGTGGCCCCGCGGTGTGTAAATGAACTCAGTTTCTCTAGGTACGCCAGGGGCAGGTTTTTGGAGACTCCTGTATGCCCGGGATGGCAAGAGTGCCGGGCTAGTGTTTCCACATCTGTCTCTTAATCAGCAGAAAGGTGATGCTGGATTTTATTTCATTCACACTCAAGATTTGTAATAAAATGCCAAATTCTGTCAGAATCTATCCAAACAAGCTACCATTTGTTCTCATTGCTTCTCTGAATCCAGAAATGTTGCCATTCTTGGAAACTGTCCCGTTGCTTCATATTTCTGCCAACGTATCTCTGCCTGCTTGTCGCCCCCTCATTGCTCTCTGCTCACCACCGGAGGATACCTGTGTGCCAGCAGCCCCTCAGGGACTCTCAGCCCTGGCACTGGCACCCCATGGTTTGCCCTGGCAGCAGATGCCTGGCTCTCAAGTCAGTGGGTGTCTCTCCTCTGGCCTGGGCGGCTTGCTCCTTCAAGCCATGCCCTTGGGGTAGGCTTTGAGCAAGCTGGTGGGCAGCCCAAGCTGCTCTCAAACCAAAAGCTGGGTCCTCTGGAGGAGGGGAGAGCTGTGGAGCAGCCACCCACCGCTGACCCCATCTCACTCAGGAATTCACACTCTCCTAGTTCCTTGAAGTGTGCCAGGTCCTCCCCTCTGCACTCCGCAACCTCCTACCATGGCAGAGAAGAGGCTTTCTAAGATGCTGCGATCCCATTCTGCTGCCCTTTAATAAAAACGCTCTCAGACACTGGTTTGGTCGTGTGGGTTTCTTCCTTACTGGGGTGGGCAGTGCCAGGGCCTGTGCTGTTGGAGGCTGGGGAGGGTGGCTGGGGCCTCTCATCTTCCCATTCCCATCCTCTCCAAAATAGGTGCAGAGAGGTGTTCCTGCCTCCCCAGTGGAAAGGGATGAGGTTTAATCAATGCAGAAAAAGCCATGAATCCAGACTGGGGCCTACAGAAGCACTCGGGATCTCTCAAGGGGACACCCACTTCTTGCATTGGCACATCATTTCAGCCATCTCATAGCCCCAAGAGTGATGTTACACTCCATGTCAAGCAGAGATGAAAACTGGAACCCTGAGAGGTCACAAAATTAACAAGGGTGTACCCAGGCCATTTCTATGAACTGTGCCAGCCAGAAACCCACCCCAGTCCCTGGACAGCCATCGACACGTGCAGGCACTGTGGGAAGAGTGCCAGCTCAGCACAGGGCCCAGCCAGGCCTAGCACACTTTTTGTTGTGATTTGTTTGCCCTGGATGGAACTTGATACCAGCTGAGGCCAGGCCTGCACTGTAGGCTGGGCCTGGAGCTCAGGAGGGAAGATTCCTGGGGTGTTGTTTCACCAGGAAGCCAGGAAAAGTTGGGTGCTCTTTCACATGTCCAGTGCTTCTCTCCACATCTCAGGGCAGCTTTTATCCCGAGAAAGCCAAGGCTCTGAGTTGTGACCACGGGCACATGAACTGTTCTGCAGTCAACTCCAGAGCCTGTTGATGTATTGCTCAGCGCAGTCTTCCACAGACACAGGGTCCCTTTGAGCCCAGACACAGCCACAGTTCCCACCTCCCCAAAGCTAGAGGCCTGTAAGACCCTCTCTCAACCTCCTGTCTCTCCTCTGTCCTGGGCTTTCTTACTGCACTGTTAATTGTTCAGCTTGAAATAAACATCAGCTCCAACATTCTTGTGTCCACTGCATCTTGGCTTCTGTCACCTGCCACCTGTGGCCCCTCTGGCCAAGGGCCCTAGGAGTTCCCCACTGCCAGACCCACAGGCTGTCATCCTCAAGTTTGCTTCTGCTTCCTTCCCTTTGGCAGTACTTGCATGCATGGCAGGTCCAGAAGAAGCCACAGCTGGCCTCTGCTTACTGCCCTGTCCTGCTTCCCTTTGCAGCACTGGGGAGGGCACCAGCCCTAGACAGAGCAGAGTGGAGCTGAGGGGAGGACTGTTCCCACACAGCACAGTGCCTGATAAATGTGTGCTTCTGGGGTAACAGTCACGTGTTCTTGTTCCAAGACTGGTCTTCTGGGGGAACCCTGCAGGCCTCAGAGGCTTACAGATGAAAGGACTGCCCAATGCTGCCTAGGGGCCATAACTGAGGCCCAGGGAAGGACGTCCCTCGGGAGACCATCCCCAGAAGTGTGCTGGCCAGGTTAGAAACCCTCCTTTGGCCCCACCCTTGTGTGGGCTGGATCATACTGACTGTCCATGTGGACACCAGCCTGTGAGTGCCCTGCAGACCAAGCTATGTCCTGGCAGCAGCCCTGGCCCAGCACAGGGTGCTGAGCAGGTGTGTGGTGTTGCTTGCCTTGACACCAGCTGCAGTGGGTTTGGCATGAGAAATCCCCGTGCTGTGTCCTGCCAGTGACCACCCCCACAACAGGTCCTTTTTACCACTTTCCTTTGAGGTGCATCTTGGTCACCTGGTATGTCCGGCCACATCCCTCTCTTTTCTCCACTCTCAAGTGCTCCTGGTGTCCAGGGCTGCTCTCAGCCTTCACCTCTGCTCATGATCTCTTCTCCTCCCTGGGTAGCCACTCACACAGCTTCACGTAGTGTCTCTGCAGACCCACACCTCTCTCCTGAGCCTTGGAGAGAGGCTGCCTCCAGCTGCCATTTCCATAGCAGAACCCCCGAGGAAGCTGCTCTCCTGCCAGCCCCAGGCAGCAGCTCGCAGGAGTGTGGCTAGACCTCAGTGGGCTAAAGCAAGAAGGTAAAGCAGTGGGAAAGGTTCTCTGGATGGAAGAGTCAAGTCAAGGGAAGGTTAAGTTGGAAGTGAGCATGGAGCCAGAAAGAGGGAGCTGAAGCCACAGATGGGGCATGAGTGGGTGGAGGCACCCAGAAAGCCACATGTCCCTCTGGGCTGCCTAGGTTGGGTGAGTGCTCGCTTGGCACCTGATTCCATGCTTGGCACAGGCTAGGGGCCAGTGTGTGTCAAATGAACAAGTTCAACTCTCTGCCACTCTCACCTGTGTTTGTAAGATAGACATTGGTGCCTGCCTCACAGGTTCTGTTACATGAAATTGAATGAGAAAAGGAGGACTGCGTGGTGTTCCATCTGCCTTTCTATCCTCCAGAGTGGGGCAGAACTCTGTGCTCCCAAGAACTCCCCACTGCCTTCCCCACCTGCTGCCCGCATCTTAGGAGCCTTTATCCAAGCCACTCGGGGTCCCAGTCCGCAGGTCCACTGAGGAATTGCAGGATCCTCCTTCTACAGAAAACTGCCCCTTTGGAAGAATTTAAATGTGCTATGACCCTGCAGGACTTCCTCAGGCCTGTCTTCTAGAAGCTTACTTAAAACAGATGACTTGAAATAAAAATTGAGATTACAATATGCCTCTCAAAAAAAGCAGCCTGGCGAGACAAATCACCCACCTTCACCTTACACCCACAAAATGAAAAAAGGACCGGGTGTGGTAGTCACAGCTGTAATCCCAGCACTTTGGGAGGCAAGGAGTTTAAGATTAGTCCAACTAATATGAGACCCCCATCTCTGCAAAAAAAATTTTTTTTAATTAGCTGGGTGTGGTGGTGTGCACCTATAGTCTCACTATTCAGGAGGTTGAGGCAGGAGCATAGCTTGAGACTGGGAGTTAGAGTTACAGTGAGCTATGACTGAGCCACTGTACTCTCGATGGGTGACACAGTGGGACTCCCATCTCTTAAAAAAAAGGAATAAAACCTAAGAATGGGCGGTGCTTGTGGCTCAGTGGGTAGGGCACTGGCCCCATATACCGAGGGTGGTGAGTTCAAACCCAGCCCCGGCCAAACTTCAAAAAAAAAAATAGCCCAGCATTGTGGTGGGTGCCTGTAGCCCCCACTACTCAGGCGGCTGAGGCAAGAGAATTGCCTAAGCCCAGAAATTGAAGGTTGCTGTGAGCTGTCATGCCACAGCACTCTACTAGGGTGACCAAGTGAGACTCCGTCTCTACAAAAAAAAAAACCTAAGCATGAACACAACCAGAATTTTTGCATAGCTTTTCTGGAATACTGACTTGGGTTGAGGCAAGGGGGAGTTGCTGTGTCTATTCTTGATTCTGTAAAGGCTTCTTGGTTACACTTTATAAACCACCCAAGTTTCAAAAACACTGTTTTTAATTAATATAGCAATCTCTTCCTCACTTCTGCTAACAATGAAAGTGTTTACACTTCAACGCGAAGGGGCATCACAGGCTCTGCTCTGCAGGTCCTAGGCCAGGATGTCACAGGCTAGGCCCACCTGCAGCCAAGAGGGGCTGCCCGAGCTCTGGATGCCACTCTGAGTCATGAGGTCCTGGCATAGAAGCAGCAGTGTCTCACCCAGGCTAGTTACAGACCCTGCTCAAGAGCCTGGTTCTGGGTTGTGCCAGTGCTTAATCCTGGCCCCCTTCCTGGGCATTGAAGGGCATCGTTGCTTGGCTGTCTGTTGGGGTCAAGATGGGGAGGGCTCCAGGAAGGGCTCCAGAGTGGGCCTCACAGGGCACCCCCTCCCCAGGCCTCTTGGTGTCCAGATCGTCAAGGGCACAGAGCTGCACGCCCTCCTGGGCAAGCCGGGCCCGCAGCGTGGGTGCAGTCAGGACACGCAGCTCGTGCAGCCGCTCCCAGGAGCAGGAGAACGCGTCAGGCCCTTCCCCACAGCCCCCAGCCGGAGGCACGCTGGGGTAGCCCGGGTGTGCCATCAGCTCAGCTGTCAGGGCGTGGCCTGTAGGGATACCTTCCAGGGCCCGCGCCAGCGCCCCGGACACGCGATGAGCAGACATGTGCCGGCCGCAAGTGCTCATGCCCACGAAGACGTCTGTCCACCTGCGGGTGCCGGGGCATCAGCGGCGGGACTGGGCGGTGGGCGGGGCTAGGTTGGGGGCGGGGCGCTTCCCGGTTGAGAAGCGGAAACAGGTGGCCTGGAGGAGGCAGGGAAGCACCGGGGTCGGTGCTGGACAGGTGATAGGTTTGGGGTGCGGGCGAGGGGCCTCACCGCAGGCCGTGCCGGGAGAAGGGTCCCACGGCGGCCCGGGCGTCTCGCTCCACGGCACAGGCGAAGACGCGCGCCGGGGCCTCCAGCCACGCGCAGCTGCCCACGCCGCGTTCCAAGGGCAGGCGTGTGAAGCGCACCCCATAGGCCTGCAGCGCCTCGGCGAACACCTGGCACACGCCTGCGGGCGGAGCGGGCTCAGGGCGGCGCACGTCCCCTCGCCTGGGGGCATCGGCCTCCCCGGACCTGGGAGCCCCAGTCCACCCACCTGGGAGCACGTGCACGTGCTGGTGCCCGTCCACGTGCGTGGGGCCCTTGCCCAGCAACTCCTGGAAGCAGTTTAGCTGGGCCTCCAGCTCCTCCCGAACCTAGAGAGGACGATTGACACTCTTTAGTCCGGGAGCCCACCCCCACGAGCTCCAGTGCTTCTGTGCGGCGTGACTGCTCCAGGGTTGGAAGGAGCAGAGCGTGCGGCGCCAGCTCCTGCCCCCAGGGCTTCAACGGCGCCCTCTGGGGGCCCAAGAAAGCATCTTGCTGCAGCCGCGCCTTCTCCGCACCTGGGGCAAAGCCACGTCTCCGGCCGCCACCGCCTCCCGGAAACCCATCTTGCCGAGGAAGAAACCTTCGGGGCTGAGCAGGGTCGAGGCGCCGTGGCGGGCCGGGCCCACCGGGCGGCCCTCGGACAGATTGGCGTGGAGGCCCGTGGGGATGCTGTACCTGCGGGCGGAGCGCAAACAGGAGCACGACGGCCGTGGAACAGAGGCCCCCGAAGGACGCGCGGGGGGGCCGCCTCTCACCTGCGGGCCAGCTCGGCCGCGCTCTCTGCGGCCGCGCCGTTGACCAGCAAGGACACGCTGGTCACGGTCCCGGCCAGGAAGGCCTCCACGATGCCCTCATCGCGCCGCGGGCAGTAACCAAAATCGTCCGCGGTTACCACCAGCTGCACGCGGGGCCTGGCCATGGCAGCCCGGGTCACCGCGTGCGACCCGAAAGGAGTGGGCCGGGCAGTTCAGGCCCCGCCCTTGGACGCAGCCCGAGGCCCTGCTCCGACGCACACGCCCAGTGGCGGCTACACTTCGCCTTTGTCCTCGCCACCTAGCGGTGCAGCGTGGCCTTACACTGCTTATACAAACTACTGCAAGAGTGGGGTTTAGGATGAAACACCCACACGCGGCGCGAGAAGATGAAGAAAAAAAGTGTCTTACCCCAGAGATCACGCTGGTTAACTTTCTGGATTGTGTCATTCCAGGGTTTCCTCTAAGCAAATATACAGACCCAATTCCCCTTCTCGCCAACCCCAAAGTTTTTTTGTGTTGTTTTGAGAAGATAAAGATGATCAAAATCAATATTACTCTTTTCCAAGTTATTTTTTGGTATTTTACTGATTTTTTTCTAAGGGGAGACTTTTTCTTGATTTGTTAACCTTTTTTGACAATAAGAAAATTGAAGAAAACATATACACCAATGGCCTCATTTGAGAAATCGTTAGCCCCATTTCCATTTCAAGCTCTGTGCCAGGCTGCAACTTGTACATTTGTAACTTCACTTTTTTCTCTTTGGTCCACAAAAGCTTTCCTTATCCATGACTATACAAATAGTCACCATGTTGACAGCCAATTTTCACTGAATGTGGCTGTCTTGATTTTCCCTATGGAAAGTGTCCATCCTATCAGCTTGGTAAATGTCATGTCTGTTTTACTGATGAGGAAACTAGGGCTCAGAAAGAGGAAGTGTGCTCCTGCCAGGAGCAGCAAAGCTGGGACTGAACCTTAGCTCTGGGCCTGAACCCAAGCCTGCCGTACCTTAGGTCAGGGGCCAATGAGGGCAGAGCAGAGCTTGGGAATAATAACAATACCTCCTGGGGCTTGGTAAGGCCACAGCATCCTCCAACCATGCTCTTTGTATAAGGACTGTCACGTTCAATCACAGTGATTGTTGAATTGTCAGACTTCAACCATTCACTGGGAAGTTGGTCTTGGAATGGCTAGAGGCCTTGAGGGTCTTCAATTTAGGAGAAATTTTTTTTTGGGGGGGGGAAGAGCGTCTCACTCTGTTGCCTGGGTAGAGTGCCATGGCATCATAGCTCACAGCAACCACAAATTCTTGGGCTCAGGGATCCTCTTGTCCTGACCTCCCTGGTAGCTGGGACTACAGGCACCCGTCACCACACCTGGCTAGGTGGAAAGAGGAAATTGACATTTATTGGGCACCTACTGGATGCAGGCATTGACAATACTGGAGAGTAAGGGTCCTGCCCCAAAGGAAAGACATCTGGTAGACAACTGAGGCTGTAACAGCATGGTGTGGCAGTTTACTATGAATTCTGTTAAAGGTTGGGAGGCTTTCTGGGAAGGCTTCTCTAAGGTGATACCATGCTAGGATATTGCACGATAGTTTACTGCGGGGAGGGAAAAAGGAAGGAAAGGACGTAAAGTACCTATAGAGGTACCTGCTGTGTTGTATGAAGATTTAATCTCCATACTCCCACGTGGGAGGACACTCAACCCCGTTTCCAAATGAGGAGACAAGCTCAGAGAGGTTGAGTCCCTGTGGCAAGGACTAGCAGAGCCAGGAAATGAAGCTAAGTCTGTGACTTCGAGCCAATCTGTTGCCCTCGGGGAAACGGGAGAGTTTGGTCTGAAAACAGACCTTGGGCTGTCCGCTCTAGAAGAGGCTAGGAGCAATCAGAGACCAGGGAGGAACCGAGGAAGGTGCTTGTGTCACTGGCAGAGGCTGTGACTTTGGCTTTCAGGCTCCCCTCAGAGCAGGTGCGGATCGCAGAGTCCAGCCGCCGCCTTGCGGCTCCTCCTGGCGGGGCTGAGCCTGGTTAGCAGCAGCCCCAGCGCCCAGCTCCCGGGCGAATGTGGGTGAGGCAGAGCCCGCCAAAGCGGGGGAGGAGACAATGTGGGCCACGCCCCCAACCATTGTGTCGGAGAAGCTACTGGACGAGCAGTCGGCCGCGAACCAACGACGACGCAGTATGCAAATGAGCAAGCGGGGCGATCGCCTGGCCGCTCCAGCTCACTGTGCCGCCGCCCTGGTGCGGGCGCACACCGCGCGGGCCGGGGCGCAGCTAGGCGGGGCCTCTGGTGAGCCCCGGGACTGCTCTGGGCCTGGGGCCGGACGCCACCGCGCCCCGGGTATGGGAGGAGGGCGGGTCGGACACACCCAGACCCAGATACGGTCGGGGAAAGCATATGATGTCCTCAGTGACCCCACCCCAAAGATTGTAGAATCAGACGGTCTGCAAAAGCCTAGGGGGCTCCCAGCAGGGCGAGGAGGTGGGGAGAGGGGAGTGAGGGCTGCTGACACATGGATCCCTGGAAACCTGGACAGACCCTCACTTGTCTCCCCACCCTGCACAGAGAAGCGTCTGCAGCTGTGCTGTGAAATTGAAGACAGAGGTTGTGGGCTGTGGGCCTGGTCTCCCACACCATGGCTAACTGCCGCCACCACTCTGGATATTTGGCCGATGACGAGGCGGGCCACTCCACGTATGTGACACGGGTAAGTGTGCCCCACAGGATCTGACCCTAATACCCACAACGTGTTCCTCACCGCTCTAGTGTTCCCTACCCCCACCAATCCTGATGCCCAGACCACAGTCTTCCTGGGCCTCTCAGGAAGTCCTTACTGCTTGGACCTTTCCTGTAGTCACCTGCTTTCCTGTGGTCAGCCCTGACTTCCCAGGCCACCTTCAGTTTCACTTTTATCTCCCTGACTTCCAGCAACCCAGGAGGTGCTTGGGTGGCCTGGGAACCCAGAGTGGGAGCATGGAGCTGGCTGACAAGGGCCTATAGCGCAAGTCAGAGAAGTGGACATGACTAGTGCAGGTCTCCCGACCTCAGGTATTCTCTGTAGCCCAGCAGTGGAGGCAGAGCTGACCTGCTTCACAGACAGATGAGGAAGGAGAGAGAGACTGGGAGGACTTTCCTCCTTGCCAGTCCATGCCTGTGAGGGCAGAAACAGGCTTTTAGACTTCGCAGCTGTGATGTCAGGGAAGCTCCAAACAGACCCTAAATAGATCCCCACTTTTCAGCTAAGAAAATCGGACCCCCAAAGGGGGCTATTGTGCACATGTCCACACAGCCTGAGGTGGCAGAGGCAGAGCCGGTATCCAACCCAGAGCTGCCTGACTCCAAACTGCAGTTCTTTCCACCGTTCACACCCAGCTCCTAGTGGCACCATAGAAAGCCCCAGGGACCCCTCTATCTGCAGGGCATCCCTGCCCACTATGACTGCCTGTCTGCTCAGGTTCAGCCACCCAAGAAATCAGTGTTCCTGGACATGGGGCCAACCTCCAAGTTGGGCCGTGAACCACACCCACCATCCACATATGCCAGCCCAGCGCTCCGATGCCACCGCCAAAAGAGGACGTCCCCTCAGCCCTTTGGTAGCTTCCTGGATTTCCTGACTGAGGGCCAAGTGCTGGAGAGCCTGCAGACGGTGGTGGAGGAGGCAGCTGAGCGCATGGCTGCCATGAAAACAGAGGCTGGGCTGCCACTGGTGGAGGTGCAGGACCCAATGGAGATGCCAAGTGTCAGGCACCGGGTGCATGCCCGGCCCAGCCTCAAGACCGTGCACCGGCACCGTGCTCAGCCCAGCCTCTGCATGGGCCGCCCCAACAACTACCCCTCCTGCTCCAGCTCCATGTCCGACTCCCAAAGCAGCCTCATGGCTGGCTGCCTGGGCTCCCACAGCCGAGACAGTGACCTAGGTGCTCATGGCTTAGGCTCACTGCCACCTATGAGGGACAAGCTCCTGCTGGAGAAGAACCTCAAGCGACTGCTGAGGCTGGAAAACAAAGGGGTGAGTCCTGTGGCCATGGCTGGGGCGGGGTGGGATGGACCCCCTGCCCAAGGTCAGGGTCAGGCCTGGCTTGGCCACTCCTGGACACTTCTCAGAGTGGTCCTCTCTCTGCAGAAAGGCCTGAGTCAGTCCTGCTCCCGGAGGGACTCCCTCCTGTGGGACTCCCTGGACAGCCAGACCAGCAGCCTGGGGAACCGGGAGCAGCCCCTGTCCTGGTTCTCAGGGCTTCTGGGCTCGAGTTCAGACATACCTGAAGCGTCAGACCTGGGACCTGGAGAGCAGGAGCTGATCTTTCTCCAGCGAGAGTTCAACAAGGAGCTCAAGTCTCGACTGAGTCAGCTGTCATCCTTCAACCTGCCTGGCTACTGTTCCCTCCGAGAGCCTCATCACACCCTGGACTTCCTGGCCAAGCACCAGCTCTTCCCAGCCCTGCAGAGCGTGGTCAGCCAGGCTGTGGACAAGCTCAGTGGTGCCTACCGCCGTGATGGCTGCCCTCTCTTCCCCGCCAACTTCCAGGCCACTTCAGAGCTACCATCTGACTTCATTGAGCCGCCACTGACAGGTCGCCGAAGTTCGCCGAACTCCAAGTTGGCTGAAACCACCACTGACAGGGAGGAACCCTGCAATTCCCTCCATACCACAGGCTCCAGCCCCAAGATGACTTCCAAAAAAAGCAAGGGCAAACAGGGCACCCCCTCTATCCTTAGTGCCCCTGTGGCCACCAGATTCAGGCTCAAGGAGACACCCACAGAAGAGTCAAATGTCCCCGGCTCTTCCTTCCGGCCCAGGCAGAAGGCATGTAACTCAGATCCCAAGTTACAGAAACCACCTGTGTCCCAGAGCTCCAGCCAGAGGGCCAGGCCCTGGCGAGGCCTCCACCTTACCCTGCCTGCCCCCGGGGTTGTGGTGGAGGTAGCCTCCAGCCACGGCCGCCTCAGAGGCCCAATACCACCTCCACATTCCTCCTACCACCCTCGCTTTCCCTACAACCTCTCCCCACTCACCTCCCTTATGAGAAACTTCTCATCCCCTGCCTCATCGTCTCCAGAGGTAACAACTTCGAGAATAGGGCTGGGTGTTGTGGGGATAAATTCCTGGGAGAAGGGCTCCTTCCGCCACCTCTTCTAGCAGCCACTGTCTCCAGCAGGTGCCCAAGGTCCAGGTCTTTTGCCCTGCACTGTGGAAACCTGGTCAGGGGACAAGCTAATGAGGGGCGATAGTCCTGGCCTAGCTACTACCAAGTGTTGTCAAAGATGAATAAAGGCTATTTTTTATCTTGGGTATTTTTTTTTTTTAACATTTCTGTATGGGGCGGTGCCTGTGGCTCTGGGAGTAGGGCACTGTCCCCATAAACTGAGGGCGGTGGGTTCAAACCCGGCCCCGGCCAAACTGCAACAAAAAATAGCCGGGCGTTGTGGTGGGCGCCTGTAGTCCCAGCTACTTGGGAGGCTGAGGCAAGAGAATCACCTAAGCCTAAGAGCTGGAGGTTGCTGTGAGCTCTGACACTACAGCACTCTACTGAGGGCAACAAAGTGAGACTCTGTCAAAAAAAAAAACAAAAATCATTTCTGTATGAATCTTGGAGGTGTTCCCATGTTAGGAGGGTCCTTCCTGTCCCTTGTGGACAGCAGCCTTAGTCTAGTGTGGGGCCCTACATCCTAGGCTCACTTCCCTCTGTCCAGCTGCCTAGGGCAAGACTCTCTTGTGTCTTTACCCTGCCCAGGAAGTTGCTCAGGGAAGATGGATAAAAGATGCCAGTGGCTTCACTCTGGTGGGTCTCTGGCAGTCCCTCATCCCTCCCTTCCCCCAGCAAAGCCCAGGCATACTTTCCTCTGAGCACAAGCCTGGGTGGGAGCCTGCAGGAGCCCAAGTTTGGCTGGCCCTGTGACTAAGATCCCCAGCCTTGCCCCCGGCCTGACACATGCAGCAGGTATGATGATGTGGTGAGCATGAGGGTTGGCTGTTGAGTGTGACAGCATGGCACATATGGCGAGATTTTGTGTGACAAGCTGCCATCCATGTTTGTGAAAGCGGGGCTGGCAGGGCTGCCAAGGAGGGTGCAGCAGGGGTGAGGGGCGTCCGAGGGTGGCAGGAGGGACAAGGCTGGTAAGGAGTGACACATGTCCTTTTTTTCCCTCCCTGGCTGCCATGCAGAGCCTTACCAACAAGTTCCCAAAGAAGAAGCCGGTGCCCTCCATCTCACCCCGGTCCACCACGTCCCGCCACTGCAGCCCCTGGTATGAGGAGCTCATGAACTTCCTGACGCAGCAAGCGGTCTCCCTGCTCATCTGCAAGTACAAGTTCGAGAACAGGCTCAATAAGCAACTGGGCCTCATCTCCTTCCCCATCGCTGAGACTCTCATGGACCTTGCCTTGGGCTTCAAGAAGGTGAAAGGTTCTCACATCCGCCTGTCCTCAAAGGTCGACTGGACCTGCCTTTTGCGCAAGCTGGAGGAAGCCGACAAGGCCCGGAACGCCTCTCGTATCAGTGACAGGCGCAGCACAGAGTCTGTTTCCTCGAGGTCCCCCTCTGCACGCTTCTCCTCCACAAGGTTCTCCTCCACGAAGCCCCCCTCCACACAGGTCTCCTCCACGAAGCCCCCCTCCACGCAGGCCTCCTCCACCAAGCCCCCCTCTACGCAGGCCTCCTCCACCAAGCCCCCCTCCACGCAGGCCTCCTCCACCAAGCCCCCCTCCACGCAGGCCTCCTCCACAAAGCCCCCCTCCACGCAGGCCTCCTCCACCAAGCCCCCCTCTGTGCAGCCCGAGCTGGCCACTGACAAGGACCAACCCCAGGCTGTGGAGTCCCACCACAGCTTCCACGCTGACTTGCTGGCCAGCCAGCCACTCAGCTCTCAGGAGCCGGTGACAGCTGAGGACCAGACGCTCATGAGCCTGTCGGAGCCCAAGCTTTCCGTGTCCTCTGGCATTGGTGTGGGCTCCAGTGCCCCCAAGTCCCAGGAAACAGTGAACATCAAAGACAGCGATGACAGAATTGAGATTGAGGACGAGGATGAGGACAAGGACGAGGATGAGTTTGAGGATGAGTTCGAGGATGAGGACGAGGATGAGGCCTCCTTCAAAGATGAAAGCATGTCCCAGAGCGAGGAATCTTTAGTCAGGCACTCTGTGGATATGGGTCAGAGTGACCCCCCATGAGGTCTCTGCAAGCCACACTGACCACTTGATCCCCTGTGGCTTCTCCTGCTCCTTCATAGAGTTCTGCCCACCCAGCAGCCCCTGCCCTAAGCAGGGGTCAGCATGAGCTGAATGCCCATGGGGAGCTCTCTGAGACCCTCAGGCAAGCTAACCAGAGAAACAGAATTAAAGCCTGTGTTGACAGAGCACGGTTTTCATGTCCTGAGATTTCAGCTTCTCTTTCCATGCACTTGCCCTCAGGTAGCGCCATCAGTGGGCTCAGCCATGGCCATAGCCAGCCTTCCTGACAGCTGATCGTATGCTGAGCCCCTGGGTAGCAGGGCCAGTGCTGCCTCATGGCTGCTCTCAGAAGACCAGCCACCTTGCCACTTGCCCCCTTTGCTATGTGAATCTTCCCGATCTCTGAGGACTCCTCCCAGTCACCCCTCACTCATGGCCCCAGTTCCTGCTTTCAGGGGGCTCTTTCTCTGCCAGGGGTATCTCCCTTCTTTTGGCCCAGGAGCTGAGTGTCTGCTCTTTCCTGGCGCACTCACAGCTATCTACTTTCCTAATTTATGTTCCCAGTTCCAAGAGCTGAACATCTGGAGTCTTCATGCCATGCCACATGGTGGCTACTGGTTGGTCAGCCTGTGGATCAGCTGCCTGGGACTGTTCCTATGACTAATTCTCTAGCAGGCCTCAGCTCTCCCTAGAAGGGTCTATGGGCATAGCTTGTGCTGTGATTGGTGGGGCTCCTGTCCAAGGCTCTCCAGGGCCTTCTGGCTATCCTTCTCTCTGCCTTCTGAGGGCAGCCAGTCTATTGCCCTACTAGGCGCCTTCACTCAGAGAACAGCTCAGCCTCTCCTTCCCTGCTCCTGTAGCTGGACATTAGTGGAGGACAAGAGAACATGTGAGGATGCTCTGACTCTGCCTTCCTGGTGCAGGCTGCCCTGTGAAGAGCCTGGTGGGTCTCTTTCATCTCTCCCTAGAGCCTACCATGGTGCACAGGGGTCAGGCTTGCTCAGCTAAGCTTGATTATGAGTACCTGACAAGTGTGGCCATGACCAACGGCCTGTGTGTGAAGAGTCAGCAGCTGTATCCTCTGGAGCCAGAACCACACCCTGTGATTCAAGGAGGAGGAGCAGCATTTGGTCATCTGCCATTCCGAGGGGTCAGGGCCCTAAGGTTGGTATGTGAGTGACCCATTTTTCCATAGATCTTTTAGGGCATGCGCTGACTCAATGCCCATTGCCTGAGGCCACCCACCACTGCAGTATGGGGCCACAGTAGTGTCATTTTTTTTTTTTTTTTTTTGAGACAGAGACTCACTATGTCACCCTGGGTAGAGTGCTGTGGCATCACAGCTCACAGCAACCTCCAACTCTTGGGTTGAAGTGATTCTTTTGCCTCAGCCTCGCAGGTAGCTGGAACTACAGGTGCCTGCCACAACACCCGACTGTTTTTTCAATTGCAGTTGTCATTGTTGTTTAGCAGGCCCAGGCTAGGCTCAAAACTGCCAGCCTTGGTGTATGTGGCCGGAGCCCTACTCACTGAGCTATGGGTGCCGAGCCGAGTAATCTCATTTTTTGTCACTTATTACCATACCAACTTGGCCACAGTTGATTGGCCCTATTAGCACATCCCTGCTCTAAGTTAGGCCAGTTGGTTTTTTTCCCCAGGATTGTGCAGTTGGGAGGGACTGGGAGATTCTGGTGGTTTGCACTGATTGCTGAAGACAAGTATGGATGATGCTGAGTGAGTAGCTATCATCTACCCCTGCCCTGAAAAGCAAGAAATCCTGTCGGCAGAAAGAATTCACAAGGAGAGCCCTTAGTCTCCAAGGGGCAGCACCTGCCAAGATTCCCACCAGGTGCTGTTGGCCAATTCATCAAGAGAAATGAGACTATATCCCCATCCAGCCTCAGGCACACACCCTGGGGTAGAAACAGCCCCATGGGAAACTGTGGTATTGTGCTAGAAACTTTGTCCTTAGCTACTATTTGAGGCATCTATTGCTATGGACAAATCACCCCAAGACTTAAGTGGCTGCAAACAAAATGATTATCACAACACGGGTTTGACAATCTCAGCTGGGCAAGGGTGTAGGCTAGAGTTGTTCATGTGACTGCTTTTAGCTGGGATATGGGCTGCAGCTGGAATCTTCCTAATGACCTTTTCCCCTCCAGGGTCCCTCTCCATGTGGCCTTCCACCATATGGTGGACTGGCCTTCACTTCAACACTGCAGGGTGCAACCACAGGCCTCCCAGAAGGAGAAAGCAAGACACCCTCCCACCCCAAGTTCTGATGGCCAATATGCAGAAGTCCCCCAAAGCACTTCTTCGATATTCTGTTGGTCAAAGTGAGTCACTGTAGCTGCCCAGATTCAAGGATAGAGAAGGTAGATTCCACTTATTTTTGCTTAAAGGGATGGAGGGAATCATTTGTGACCACGTTTAGAGACTAGTACTCCCTTCCTCCCCTCCTCAGCTGACTGCAGCTTGAGCACTCCCTGCACCCAAGTTGGTCAGCCAGGGGTCCTCAAACTGTGGCCCGTGGGCCGCATGAGGCAGTGTGATTGTATTTTGTTCCCGTTTTTTTTTTTTTTTACTTCAAAATAAGATATGTGCAGTGTGCATAGGAATTTGTTCATAGTTCTTTTTTTAAACTATAGTCCGGCCCTCCAATGGTCTGAGGGACAGTGAACTGGCCCCCTGTTTAAAAGGTTTGAGGGCAACTGCCTCTGGGGCAGTTAGACGTGGGCAGGTGGCAGTAGAGATTAGGCTAGTTTGGACTGGCTGGCCTGAGCTGTTATGGGAATGAAGCTAATTGAGGCTTTGCAGGTCAAGACCTTGCTGGTGGGCTGTTTTGGGGGACTAAGTGATGTCCCAGGGACTTTCTTTTTTTTAGAGACAGAGTCTCACTATGTCGCCCTGGGTAGAGTGCCATGGCATCATAGCTCACAGCAACCTCAAACTTTTGGGCTCAAGTGATCCTCTTGCCTCAGTCTCCCAAGTAGCTGTGACTACAGGCGCCCGCCACAACACCTGGCTATTTTTTGCTGCAGTCATTGTTGTGTAGCTGGCCCGGGCTAGCACTGTATGTGGCTGGCGCCGTAACCACTGTGCTATGGGCGCTGAGCCCCCAGGTACTTTCTGACATGGACAGATAGCTGTGAATTTTTATGGGAACATGTTATGGGAATAGAGTTAGTTAAGATCCTGGAAACTTCTAAGAATCAGCTGACACCCTCAAAGGTTGTACATAAAATTCAGCACTGCACTCTCCTCGATGCCTACAGTCCTTAGGACAGGGCCCACCCCACTGTCCAGGCCATTAAAATAAACTTTTCCTTTCTTGAAAGCTTTATTTGCTCTGTTCTCTTCAGATATTTTGGCTACTATCTTGAGCCATCACTGTGCTGTCCTAATAAGTTGAGCTGATCAGACTCCCCCTTGAGAATCTGAACCTGAAGGCAAATTGTAGTTGGAAGGTAAAGGACACTGGACAGGCTATACTCTGCTCCTAGCAGCTGCCCGCAAGAGTAAGCCAAGGTAGCCGGGTGTTGTGGTGGGTGCCTGTAGTCCCAGCTACTCCGGAGGCTGAGGCAAGAGAATTGCTTAAGCCCAGGAGTTGGAGGTTGCTGTGAGCTGTGTGAGGCCACGGCACTCTACCGAGGGCCATAAAATGAGACTCTGTCTCTACATTAAAAAAAAAAAAAAAAAAAGAGTAAGCCAAGGAAGGTGGCCTGCGGAGGGAGGCAGAGGAGGCCAGGAGGCCCCACAAGACTCAAGAGAGAGCCTTATTGGCTATACCCACTCTGATTCCAAGGTCTCAGCCTACTTCAAATCTTTGCCTGTCAAGGAGATTTTTGTGTTCTCACCATATTCTGGTCCTAAGTGCAACTGGCAAACTATTGGGTTCTGGAATGATCTGATTTATGCTTTGGCTACTTCCTGTGTAGAGAATGCCTTGGAGAGGCCAGTGTAGTAGAAACAGAAAAACCTAGTAGAAATCTGGAGAGGAGATCAAGGGGTCTGGATCAGGATGGTGATGGAGTACTCAGGAAAGATGCCTCAAAATCTATTTTGGAGTCAGAGCCATCAAAACTTGAATTAGAAGTGAGGATCGAGGCCAGGCACCGTAGCTCACGCCTGTAATCCTAGCACTGTGGGAGGTCGAGGAGGTGGATTGTCTGAGCTCATGGGCTTGAGACCAGCTTGAGCAGAGTGAGACCCCATCTCTAAAAAATAGCCAGGCATAGTGGCAGGTTCCTATAGTCCTAGCTACTTGGGAGGCTGAGGCAAGAAGATCACATGAGCCCAGGAGTGTGAGATTGCTGTGATCTGTGACGCCACAGCACTGAACCAGGGGCAACAAAGTGAGACTCTTTATCAAAAAAAAAAAAAAAATCAATAGGCCAGGCACGGTGGCTTACACCTATAATCCTAGCACTCTGGGAGGCCGAGGCGGGTGGATAGCTTGAACTCACAATCGTATTTAGAGCTTGAGACTCTATCTAAAAAAAAAAAAAAAAAATCAATCAATAAAATATATTTTAAAAAGTGGGGATTGGCTCGGTGCCTGTGCCTCAAGCAGCTAAGGCACCAGCCACATACACTTGACTGGTGGGTTCGAATCCAGCCCGGGCCCGCCAAACAACAATGATGGCTGCAACCAAAAAATAGCCAGGTGTTGTGGTGGGCCCCTGTAGTCTCAGCTACTTGGGAGGTGGAAGCAGGAGAATCACTTGAGCCCAGGAGTTGGAGGTTGCTGTGAGGTGTGATGCCACAGCACTCTACCCAGGGCGACAGCTTGAGGCTCTGTTTCAAAAAAAAAAAAAAAGTGAGGATCGAGGTAAAGAGAAGAATTAAAGAAGAATCCCAAATTTGGGGCCTGAACAACTAGTGAATGCAGGTGCCATTTATGCTTTGGACATACTAAGTTTCAGACACCTGCTGACACATCCCAGAGGACATATCTATCGCTTCTCTTTACTCTATCCCCTTCACCCTGGACAGGAGGCCCCGCAGGTGCAGCACTGCCAAATCCAGGACAGGTCTTTTAATTATTTAGACACTCTAAGACTTAGAGTGGTTCTCAACCTGTGGGTCGCAACCCTTTTGTAATAATGAAAATACATCCTACATATCAGACATTTACATTACGATTCATAACAGTAGCAGAATTACAGTTATGAAGTAGCAATGAAAATAATTTTATGGTTGGGGGTCACCATAACATGAGGAACTGTATTAAAGGGTCATGGTATCAGGAAGGTTGAGAACCACCGCATAAGTGCTGAAAAGATCAAGGTGACTTATCCTCATATATCATTCAAAATCAGAAAAATATCAACATGGCCAGGCCCAGTGGCTCCCGCCCGAAATCCCAGCACTTTGGGAGGCTGAGGCAGGTGCCTGAGCTCACAAGTTCAAGACCAGCCTGAGAAAAAGCCAGACCCCCATCTCTACTAAAAATAGAAAAAAACTGGGCGGTGCCTGTGGCTCAGTCGGTAAGGCGCCGGCCCCATATACCGACGGTGGTGGGTTCAAACCTGACCCCGGCCAAACTGCAACCAAAAAATAGCCAGGCGTTGTGGCGGGCGCTTGTAATCCCAGCTACTCAGGAGGCTGAGGCAAGAGAATCGCTTAAGCCCAGGAGTTGGAGGTTGCTGTGAGCTGTGTGAGGCCACGGCACTCTACCGAAGGCCATAAAGTGAGACTCTGTCTCTACAAAAAAAAAAAAAAAAAATAGAAAAAAACTGAGGCAAGAGGATTGCTTTAGTCCAAGAGTTGGAGGTTTCTGTGAGCTACGATGCCACAGCACTCTACCCAGGGTGACAGCTTGAGACTCTCTCTCAAAACAAACAAACAATTAAAAAAAAAACCCAAAGCTCAGCACCTGTGGTTACGGCTCTGGCCACATACACCAAGGCTGGAGAGTTCAAACCCGGCCTGGGCCAGTTAAACAATAATGACAACTCCAACAACAAAAAAATAGCCGGCCATTGTGGCGGGTGCCTGTAGTCCCAGCTACTTTGGAGGCTGAGGCAAAAGAATCGCTTGAGCCCAAGAGTTTGAGCCACGGCACTCTACTGAGGGTGACATAGTGAGACTCTGTCTCAAAAGAACCCCCCCCCAAAAAAAAATACAAACATGGAAATCCCAAAATAACATGTCGCTGTAATTAAGATGGCTTCACTCTGGGTTTTTGGAATGCAAAATTCTGGATGATTTCATTAAATATACACTTTGCTCCCTGCTTTGCTAGTGCTTCAAGTACATGTTTAGTCAAGCTTCTTGGATAATGTAGTCCAGAGCTAGTTCCTCTGTGACCCCCAGCACAGGACCTGGAGGAAGTCACTGTACAAATGGAATGTTCGGTGAATGAGTAAGTAAACAGTGGTGTAAGTTTTCCTCCCTTGAAGACAGAGATGACAACACTCTGAGCTTTCTCAAACTGCTCATGGCCAGGAGGCCTAAGACATCCAGTCACCCACGCTTGGTTCCCACAGTCCCATGGTCTCCCTGGGTTCTGGTTTCCTACGACTGGCTCTGTGGCTTTCTGGTGAGAACTTGTCATCAACTGAGCACCACAGCCCTCTGTTGCCCTCTGCTGCCGGATGACCCAGTGACCATTAAATTCAGCCAGGCAGCACTCACATGTCTGAGTGGCCAGGGGAATTCAGAAACCCCATGATCTTGGGACTGAGGGGACTCAGTGTCAGGGGGAGTTACTGGTTGATTAATCAATCCTGAGGTCCAGGTACTAACCGAGCAGATGATTCAGTAACCTTGGTATTCGTCGACTTTGTGACCACAAAATCTAGTGATCCAGTAACCTCAAGATCCCGTAGCTGCAGGCCCAGAATTCAAGGGAAAGAACTCATAATCGAGGGCCCAGGGATCCAGTATCAAAAAACTTAATGAACACGTTCCCGCGGGGCCCTAGGACCCTGGGCCGGTGTTCAGGAGCTCAGCGGTGGAGCACGACATCCTGACCCATAGATGCCCCTCTGCGTTCTCCTGGGCTTGGCGCCTCACCACCCTTCCCTTGACCCTCATTGGGTGAGGTCTCGAAAGCGTGGGTCAATCAAACCCCTTCTTGGGTCTCCAGTCCCCGCCCAACTACCGCTTTCTGAAGATGGGGGTGGGACTCCTCCACACCGACCCAATGGCAGTGCGGACGGAGCGCCGCGCGGGCTGGCGATTGGCTGTCGGGAGCCGGCGCTGTCAGAACAGGATTGGCTCACCGCGAGGACGGAAGCGGCTGTGGGGCCCGAGCGGCAGAAGCCGGGCCGCGGCAATGTGGAGCGCCGGCCGCGGCGGAGCTGCCGGAACGGCGCTGCTGGGACTGCTGCTGGCGCTTTTGGTGCCGGGCGGTGGTGCCTCCAAGACAGGCGCAGGGTTCGTGACCTGCGGGTCTGTGCTGAAGTTGCTCAATACGCAACACAGGGTGCGGCTGCACTCGCACGACATCAAATACGGATCCGGTGCGCGGGGCGGGCGACGAGGGGATAGGCAGGGGGCTGGGGCTTGAGATTTGGAGACGGGGTGAGCGTAGGGGGTCTGTGGGCCGTCCTGGAGCCAGACGCGGGATCTGGGGTGGTTGAGGACCGAGGGGGCAAGAACTGGTGGGCATTGAGGGCGGGAAGAATCTTCGGGAAACTGAGCCAAAGGACTTGAGGGGTCAGCCGGGGCCAGGCCTGGAGGCCGAGCGTGATCCGTTGCGATTTTAGGGTGGGGTCGTAGGGGAAATTTCTGGTGTCTGGAGCGAGGGTAGGGAGTTCCGCGGTTGACAGGGGGTGGATGTTACTCCGCAGGTAGCGGCCAACAGTCAGTGACCGGCGTGGAGGCGTCGGACGACGCCAATAGCTATTGGCGGATCCGCGGCGGCGCCGAGAGCGGGTGCCCGCGCGGGTCCCCGGTGCGCTGCGGGCAGGCGGTGCGGCTCACACACGTGCTCACCGGGAAGAACCTGCACACGCACCACTTCCCGTCCCCCTTGTCCAACAATCAGGTGAGTGCCCTGCCTGAGCCCTAGGAAAGGCCCTGGCAGTGTGTGAGGCGCAGGGACGACCTCCTTGGGTTCCAATGTCACCTCAACTCCTTCCGTGAAATGGAAATTTCAAGTCAGAAATATTTACTGAGCTCCCCGTCTGGGGACACAGGTTATTCTGTTAGGGTCTTGCTCCCAGGTGCTCCAAGCCCAGCAGGGAGACAGACAGGAAGAGAGGATATCCTTGAGGGTAGCTTCTCTTTTGGGGGCAAGTAGGACTCAGGAGATGACTTGATGCCGGGGGAATAGGAACTCGGCAAAGGAGAAGGAACTCAGATTGGGTCTAGAGGGATGAGTAGGAGTCCTCCCGGCCACAGATGGGAAAAAGAGGGGGCTTTCCAGGCCCATGAAGAGTTGTGCTAAGGCAAAGAGATCATTAGAACTTGGCTTGGAATGGGACAGGGGGTGTTTCTGGGGAGCTGGTGGAAAGAACGTTTGATATGGGTAGAAATCTTGCCTGTCAGCCTGAGAGGTTGAACTTTAGGCTGAAGGTGGGCGTGGAGCGGTTAAGATTGGGAGAATGTGGAAGAGGAGCCCTTGCCTTTGTGGGGGCTGGTGGTCACTGCACAGACAGATGAAACAAGGTGTGCTTGTGTCTGAAGAGCCTGTATTGGGGAGTGGGCTCTGGGGGTGGGGCATCTTGGTGTGGAATTTTGTAGCTGTGGAAGTTGAGGCTCAAAAAAGTGCAGGGAGGGTGGCGCCTGTGGCTCAGTGAGTAGGGTGCCGGCCCCATATACTGAGGGTGGCGGGTTCAAACCCAGCCCCAGCCAAACTGCAACAAAAAAATGGCCGGGTGTTGTGGCAGGCGCCTGTGGTCCCATCTCCTCGGGAGGCTGAGGCAGGAGAATCACGGAAGCCCAAGAGCTGGAGGTTGCTGTGAGTCCTGTGACGTCATGGCACTCTACCGAGGGTGGTAAAGTGAGACTCTGTCTTCACACACACAAAAAAAAAAGTGCAGGGAAAGATGAAGACTTTACATCCTCTGTATTAACCTGGATGGAAGTGGAACACATTATTCTTAGTAAAGCACCACAAGAATGGAGAAGCATGAATCCTACGTATTTAATTTTTTTTTTTTTTTTGAGACAGTCTCACTGTGTCACCCTCAGTAGAGTGCTGTGGTGTCACAGCTCACAGCAGCCTCTAATTCCTGGGCTTAAGCGATTCTGTAGCCTCAGCCTCCCAAGTAGCTGGGACTACAAGCATGTTGGGCCAGCTAGCTATTTTTTGTTGCAGTTGTCATTGTTGTTTAGCTGGCTGACGCTGTAACCACTGTGCTACAGGCACCAAGCCCCTATGTATTCAATTATTTTATTTTTTTCTTATGTATTCAATTTTGATATGAGGACAATTAATTACCTAGTACACAGTGGGGGGTGAGGGAAGGGAAGAGCAGAGAGGGAGAGAAAGAGGGAGGGAGGGGGCGGGTCTTGGTGTGTCACACACCTGTTGGGGACAAGACACAATTGTAAGAGGGACTTTACCTAACAAATGCAATCAGTGTAACCTGGTTTCTTGTACCCTCAATGAATCCTCAACAATAAAAAAAAAAGGAGGGTGGCGCCTGTGGCTCAACAGAGTAGGACACGGGCCCCACATGCCAGAGGTGGTGGGTTCAAACCCAGTCCCGGCCAAAAACTGGGGGGAAAAAAAAAAGAAAGAAAAGAAAAGTGTAGGGAAGGTCCTTCTGGCGCACTAGGTGCCAGTGTCACTTCCTCTGTGGTGACCATTTTCCCCTGTCCCCTGCACTACAGGAGGTGAGCGCCTTTGGGGAAGATGGTGAGGGTGATGACCTGGACCTGTGGACAGTGCGCTGCTCTGGGAAGCACTGGGAGCGCCAGGCCGCTGTGCGCTTCCAGCACGTGGGCACCTCTGTGTTCCTGTCGGTGACAGGTGAACAGTACGGGAGCCCCATCCGAGGGCAGCACGAGGTGCATGGCATGCCCAGCGCCAACACGCACAACACGTGGAAGGCCATGGAAGGCATCTTCATCAAGCCCAGTGTGGAGCCCTCTGCAGGTCACGATGAACTCTGAGTCCATTGATGGGTAGACTGAGGGTGGCAGAGTGGGGTATCCGCAAGGCCCCTCTTGGCAAAGACTTTGGGTTTGTAGGGTCCTCAAGTGCCTTTGTAATTAAAAGAATGTTGGTCTGCAATTGCTTTGCTCTGAGCTGGGGGGTGACCAGTAGGTGCCAGCCATCGCAGACCTCTAGCTCTTCCTCAGAGCAAATCCTCTGTCTCCAGCCAAGCCTGACTGCTGAATCTTTCCTCACCTTTCTGATGCTCTTCCATGGACTCTAAATGCTACTTGGGCAAGCACAGCCCCTGTCTACCCAGGAGTGGTCTATTAATAAGTGACCCCAGGTCCCCAGACCTCAAGTTTCATAAACTTTCCTACTTAGGGCCAAGGCTGGGCCCCTAGGCAGGATTGGAGGCCCACTCCCTGCTGCCAGCCGGGATGAAGCATAAGTTTTTCAGCCCCCTCATCTCTCTTTTTCTTTGAGACATTCTCACTATGTTGCTCTTGGTAGAGTGCTGTGACGCTTTGCTGAGTGGCATCACAGCTCACAGCACCTCAAACTCTTGGGCTTAAGCGATTCTCTTGCCTCAGCCTCCCAAGTAGCTAGGACTATAGGTGCCCACCACAACGCCCAGCTATTTTTTTGTTTTTGTTGTTTAGCAGGCCCTGGGTGGGTTTGAACCCATACCAGCCCTGGTGGATGTGGCCAGCACCCTAACCACTGAACTACAGGTGCTGAGCCAGCCCCCTCATCTCTTGATGTGAGGACCCCACTCTCCTGTCAGTTATGCGACAGTCTTTATTTTTTTTGAGACAGAATCCTCCAACTCCTGGGCTCAAGTTGTCCTCCTGCTTCAGCCACTCAAGTAGCTGGGACTACAGGCACCTTCCATGCCTGGCTAATTTGTCTATATTTAGTAGAGATGGGGTCTCCCTCTTGCTCAGACTTATCTAGAACTCCTGAGCTGAAGTGAGCTCCTCCTGCCTTGGCCTCCTGGAGTGCTATCATTATACGTATGAACTACCATGCCCAACTTGTGTGACAGACTTTTAAATTTTTTTTTGGAGACAGAGTCTCACTTTGTTGCCCTCAGTAGAGTGCCATGGCATCATAGCTCACAGAAACCTCAAACTCTTGGGCTCAGGCAGTCCTCTTGTCTTAGCCTCCTGAGTACCTAGGACTACAGGTGCCACCAACAACACCCAGCTATTTTTTTTTGTAGAGACAGAGTCTTACTTTATCACCCTCGGTAGAGTGCCGTGGCATCACACAGCTCACAGCAACCTCTAACTCTTGGGCTTAGGCGATTTTCTTGCCTCAGCCTCCCGAGCAGCTGGGACTACAGGCATCCGCCACAACGCCCGGCTATTTTTTTGTTGCAGTTTGGCCAGGGCTGGGCTTGAACCCACCACCCTTGGCATATGGGGCCGGCGCCTTACTCACTGAGCCACAGGCGCCGCCCAACACCTAGCTATTTTTTAGAGACAGGGTCTTGCTCTTGCTCAAGCTGGTCTCCAACTTGTGAGCTCAGGCAATCCACCCACTTTAGCCTCCCAGAGTGCTAGGATTACAGGTGTGAGCCACCCTGCCTACCCCTGTATGACAGTATAAACACCTGTTTTTGAACAAGGGCCAGGCAAGGACTCTGCCTATAAGCTGGAAATTAGTATCAAGGATTCCCTCACTCTTGGTGCAAGTGGCATCCTAGCCTGCATGTGGCATCTCAGGCCCCCATCAGGACCTTTCAGGTTTATCACAAGGGCGGGGTGCGGTGGCACATACCTGTAATTCTAGCTCTCTGGGAGGCTGAGGCAGGTGGAATGCCTGAGCTCAGGAGTTGGAAGACAGCCTCAGTCAGAGCGAGACCATGTCTTTAAAAATAGCCTGGTGTTGTGGTGAGTACCTGTAGTCCCAGCTACTAGGCACTCTAATGAGGGCGACAAAGTGAGACTCTGTGTTGAAAAAATAAAGTAAAATAAAATAAAATGTATCACAAGGGAAGGCAGCCACGAAGATTTGTTACCTGCAGAGGCCTGAGAAGGCTTCCTGGAAGAGGACCCAATTTGGGCAGGCAGAATTGGAACTTAACGGTAGAAACCCAAGTAGTAGGCCCTATTAACTGGAGATAACTTTGCTGGTGTGTGGGTGACCTCTAGAGGTAATGGCAGTGATTACAGCCTTCTGGACTTCCTAAATCAGCTGAGGTGGGGGGTTGCCTAGGACAGGGGAGCTTAAGGGAGCTACTACTGGGGGTAAGTGCTGCTGCTTCCCTAAAGGAGAACAAAAGGCCTAAGGAGAGGTTAGGGTTGGCAACTGGCTGGAAAAGGTCTGGAGTAATATGGGCAGAACCCTTTACTGGAGCTCAGTTTCATTGGGGATTTTTGGGGCCCAGTACAGAACACACATTAAAGTTATCCCACCTGAGAGGCAAGAAAGCAGGGTGGGAGATTCTTTTTTTTTTTTGTAGAGATAGAGTCTCACTTTACCGCCTTCAGTAGAGTGCCATGATGTCACAGGACTCACAGCAACCTCTAGTTCTTGGGCTTCAGCGATTCTCCTGCCTCAGCCTCCCGAGCAGCTGGGACTACATTGCCTGCCACAAGGCCCGGCTATTTTTTGGTTGCAGTTCAGCAGGGGCTGGGTTTGAACCCGCCACCCTCGGTATATGGGGCCGGTGCCCTACTCACTGAGCCACAGGCGCTACCCAGGGTGGGAGATTCTTACCTCCCAAGTATTTTCCTTTTAAGGTTGAGAGCTGCTGGGTGGGTGAGGGGAATTACTCTGTAGCACCTCACACTTGCCTTGTACTTTGGGCAAGGGGGCTGCAGCAGCCAGATAATGCTCCCAGGTAGAGCTGCAGGTGCTAGCTGTAGAGGCGAGTGTCAAGGGGGTATGGGTGGGCACCAACAGTGTGGACTATACCTTGTGAATTCAAGGTGCACCCCTGGGCTTTAAGAGCTCCCTCCTGCCTTTATCTATTACTCCCCTACCACCACATACACAGGTGAGCAGTGAGGTGAGGAGTGTTGATTGAGAGCAGAACCATTGTACAGCATGTAGGAATTCCTGGGCAAGCAAAAGCTCTAGCTGTCGGAGCAGGTCAGATGGCTCTAAGCAGAATGCACAAGAACAAAAATTAAAAGTGCAGCATCAGCAGCAGAACTCTTTTACTGAGCACTTACAAAGCGCAAGGTGACGGGCCCATGATTTACACAGCATCTCATTTGCTCTTGGCAATAACCCTATGAAGCCGGTTAGATTATCATCTCAGTTTTGCAAGGAAGGCAAGAGAGGTTCAGAAATGATTCCAAACCAGCTCTGCTGTCTCTAAAACATTTGCCCTCGGCTTTTGGACTGAGAATAAAACAGGAGAGGGAGCAGATGCACCGTTGTCTACGGTCCCTTCCCCTCGCCCCAAGGAACTGTGCGAGGCACAGGTTACGAATATCATCCCTGGTCATCAGCCCAGAGTAGGCACTTAATGAATGCCTATCCACAAAGCAGATTGCAATCACTCAAAGACCCGAGCAACGCCTTCCCCGTACCTCTCACGAATCCGCAAGACTCCTTGGGCCCCAGGACTGGGCCATAGCAGCCCAGCCCTACTTGGGTCCAGTCGAGCGATGCGGTGGGTTTGTGTGGGCAGGGGGGTTACCCAACACCGACGACTACCGCTCGCGAATAGCCTATCCCGGAGGCGCAGGGGAGCAACGTCAGCACGCAAAACAAAGCAGTCTGTGGCTCCTTTTCACCGCACGCCTGGGTGGGAATTGGTGCATTTTCCGAGGTTCGTAGTCCCCTCCGCGGTGGGCTCAGCCGCGACCCGGCGCCCCCGCCCACCCCCCCGGGCTTCCTAGCGCTCTCGGAGGTGCTGCTAGAAACTCGCAGAGATTGGAGCTGAGAAAAGGCGGGCAAAGTTCCTTTTGATAAGTTATGAATGGGGAGAAAGTGTTTGTAGAACTCATTGTTAAAACCACTGAGCCGGAACCTCAGCCGGCGCCTGGCCAATCGGCGCCGGGAGGCTATTTTGAAATCGCTCCAGCCTCAGCCAATAGGCGTGCGAGAGGCGCCACCCCGCGCCAGCGCTGGCCAATGAGCGTGGCTCTATGCTAAGGAGCCCGGGGCCGGCTCCTCAGACTGTCAGCGGGTTAAAGATGGAGCCGGCTGGCGAGTGGGCACCACGAGGTGCAGGGTCGTCCGGCAGCTGACCACCGGCGCGGACTATGGCGAGGACTCCCCTCCCATTGACCTTAGGTGGGCTGCCTGGATCCTGGGCGAAAGGGGTGTCAGTCTGCGTGAGTAGCTGGGTCTGGGGTGGGGTGTGTGCCCAGGACGGCCCTACACTGCGGGACGTATGGAGCGGCGCTGCCGAGATCCCGGGAGCCCTCTCTGGGCAAGGAACTCCGGGAGAGTGCGGAACCCCCCATTCTTCTGTTCCACTTTGGGCCGCCGGGCAGAAGAGTCTGTTAGGACAGAACACGGAGCCTAGGTGGGGGGCGCAGGGGCCAGGGATGGGGCCCCGAGCCAGAAGGGGCGCGTCGTCCCGGGGTGGGGCGGCCTTTCTTCTCCGGGAGCCGTGGGCTTACTCAGGGCGCGGGGTCGTCGGGCTGTACCCACCTGACTCCGGGAGCTAGCGGGCTTTGGACTGAGGGTGAGCGCGGGCTCTGTTCTTTGTGTGGGCGCTGTCTCCCGCGTCTGCCCCTCAGCTCCCGTTGTGGGGTTGGAACTACCCTTCAGTCTAGGGTTTCTCCTGTACAGCAATCCGGAGCATGCTAGGGGAGGCCTGGGTGCCACGAGGTTCTGAGGACTTCGAGAAAGGCAGTTCCGCTGGGATCCCTTTTCCTGCTCCCATGGACTGAATTGAAGGTCTGGCCCCACCCACCCATCTGTGGTGGAGCTTTCCGTTGCATGTGTAATGGGGTCGGTGGGCTCCCCCCCTGCTTGTCACAGGTGCTCTGACGAGGTTGCACTACTGTGCTCTGAGAAGCAGTGCAATGATATTGTCAAAGCATCTGGGACCAGCCTTGGGGACCTCCCTCCCCCACAATCCTCATCTCCCACTCCCCAGGCTGAGGCCCCTTGGGCCTGCAGGCCCTCCCCGCCCCCCTGTCCAGTTCACTCCCTTCTCCATGGAAACTTGAGATTCTAGCCAGGCCTGGGCCTCTGGGGTCAGAGGGCACCCTTCCCCCAGGCAGAGGCCTGCATTCCAGGTCTCAGATCACCACCGACCACCAGGAGGGAGGCACTGGCAGGCCTGCCCGACACTCTTTCCCTGTTGCACTACTGTGGGCCACTGGGAAGCAGTGCAATGATGAAAGGGCATCGGTCAGGTCCACTTGGCCGGAAGGGGGTTTCCTGCCCCTTCTTCACTTCCCAGCTGAGAAAGTTGAAGTGTCAAGAGGGTAAGTGTTGGACTGTTAGGTACTATGCAGAGCTCAACTGGACCCTCTATCAGAAGAGCTGGACTGGACCTCTATCAGAGGCTGGTGGGGTGCAGAGCTGGGTGATCATCCCGAGCATTCCATCTTGGTCATGGCTGAGTAGGGACAGGGGCAGAGTCCCTAAATTCAGAAAAGCTCTGATTTGGAGGTCTTTCCACATTGGCTCCTTGGGGCAACACTGAAGAATCCAGACCTGGTCAGGGCCTTATGGGGAAACTGAGGCCAACAACTTCGCATGGAGGGTCTTTCCAGGCCTTGCTTGGACCCAGCCCTCCTTAAAGATTTAAAGAGGACCAGGCTCTGGAGAGAATGTTCCCCCTCTGGGTGGGAGTTGGGGAGGTAGGTAGCGCAGGCCTTCTGGGATACAGCTTTCCCACCAGGCTCAGCCGGAGCAGCAATATCTGGGATGGAAGGGTGGACTTGGGATAGAAAGACTGCAAGTGGGCCAGGCGTAGTGGCTCACGCCTGAAATCCCAGCACTCTGGGAGGCTGGGGCCGGCAGATCGCCTGAGCTCAGGAGTTCAAAACCAGCCTGAGCTACAGTGAGACCCCGCCTCTAAAAAAAAGTAGGTGTTATAGTGGGCGCCTATAGTCCCAGCTACTAGGGAGGCTGAGGCAAGAGAATTGCTTAAGCCTAGGAGTCTGAGGTTGCTGTGAGCTGTGACATCATGGCACTCTACCGAGGGTGACAAAGTGAGACTCTGTCTCAATAAAAAGAAAAAAAAAAAAAGACTGCAGGTGATGCCCACCAACCATGCCAGCTGGTCTCTTACATAGGTATGCCCTGTACCTACAGGAGGGATTGTAAGGTGTCAGACGTGCCTGCCCTAACTGGAATGGGGGGAAGGGATGAGGGGTGGTGTTGGAGCTGAACTTTCAAGGAGCCAGATCCCAGACTTATACGGCCACCTCTACTCATCAGGGCCTGACACAATGCAAATGTGTCTATGTGCCCAGTGACAGTCATTCAAACCTGTCACCTTGACAGATGGTCCAAGTTTCCAGATGGTCTTTCAGGAGTACCTTTCACCCCTGGCCGGACACATTGGAATACCTACTGACTCCCACCCTGGAGGTAGAAGCCCTGGCAACGATGGGGGAGCCGAGGGGCAATGACTTGTGTTTCTCTGACTCCTAGACCTGACCCCTTAGGGTTCCTTGATCCCAGAGTCACCTGGCTCATTGTCCCTTCCTTTGGGCTCTAGGGGCTAGGGTTGGAGGTGGCCAATCCTGTGCCATTCTTTATTCACTGGCCAGAGACCCCCATGCAGCTGGGTCCTGCTCTTGTGAATTCTGGCTCTGCTCAACTGTTCCTTCCTGGGGAAAGCCTTCCCTGGGCTCCACGGTATCGAATGTTCCTCCAGCAGGTCCTATTAGATCAAAATGATCAAAATGTGGCTGAAGTCCCCATTAGATTGAGAACCCCTGAGGGCAGAAACTACTGTCATTTTCTTTCTGTCCCTTCCCCTCCTCCTCCTTTTCCTCTCTCATCACTATCTGGAACAGAGGAGGGGCCCAGTACACTCCCCCTGCTTTTGAACCGGCTGGAATATGTGCAAGTACACTTTTAAAAAACAGAAATAGGCTGGGAGCCCATAGCTCAGTGATTAGGGTGCCGGCCACATGCACCAGGGCTGGTGGTTTCGAACCCAGCCCGGGCCTGCTAAAACAAACAAACAAAACAGACAAAGAAACAAACAAAAATAGCCAGGTATTGTGGTGGGCACCTGTAGACCCAGTTACTCGGGAGGCTGCGACAAGGATCACTTAAGCCCAAGAGTTTGAGGTTGCTGTAAGCTGTGATGCTATGGCACTCTACTGAGGGTGACAAAGTGAGACTCCGACTCAAAAAAAAAATTAAAAACAGGGCAGCGCCTGTGCCTCAAGGAGTAGGGCGCCGGTCCCATATGCCGGAGGTGGCGGGTTCAAACCCAGCCCAGGCCAAAAAAAAAAAAATTAAAAACAAATTTAAAACACAATAAGCCTATCAAGTGTGAAGCACAGTTATTAACAAGGGCAAGTAGGGATGTTTGAGTGGTTGTCCTGTTTGAAAAAAGGCACATGGACAAATTTTAAAGTTTCATTTTGTAAGTCACCCAGGGAACAGGAAGCAGAATGGAGATTTTGAACAAACAGAGGGGTATCTGACCTGAGTGTCTATCTGTACCCCTAGGCAAGAGGCACAGGACAGACAAGTTCTCCCTACCTTGCTCTGTGGCCTCCAAGCAGAAGGAAGTGGGTGCTACCTCCTATGTCAGGGGGAGCTGGGTCTAGAGGGCTAGTGCTTGGCAGTAGGAGGTGAAAAATCTGGGCTTCTCATGTAACCTCCCTAGATCTCAGGGCTGCTGGGGGATGTTGAGGGGATCGGGAGGAAGCAGTGCAGGGTGCAATCCCTCGGTAGCAGCTGGGCTGGATGGAAGGGTCAGCTGCTGACCAACTAGAAGAGTAGGGAGATAAGCTGCATTCAGGGGGAAGGAGCTTTGTGAATCTGCATGTGTTCACCATGAGACTCCCCCACATCGTCCCCAGTGAACATCTGAGAGGCAGGTTTGAGTTTGTCCACTCAGTTCTGGGTTGTCATCAGGACTGAAGAATGGGTGAGACGGTCCCAGATGGTATGAGGACCACGGGATCTTCAGAAATGCATCCGAGGGTGGCACCTGTGGCTCAAGGAGTAGGGCGCCGGTCCCATATGCCAGAGGTGGCGGGTTCAAACCCAGCCCTGGCCAAAAACCAAAAAAAAAAAAAAAAAAAAAAAAAAAAACAACAGAAATGCATCCGAGGGCGGGAGGAAAAGGACATTGAGGAGGGGCCAGAGATGGAGGTGAAGAGGCTATGGCGAGTAGAGAGCTAGGGGAGGAGAGAGGACAGAGGTGGAGGGCACTAGAGGACTTAGGGGCTGTGTGACGCCCTGGGTGAGCAGGAAGTAAGGCTTGAAGCCTGGGATGCTCCACAGGAGGGGACTGGAGGCCAGCGGAGGGGTGGAGAGCCTTAAAAGAAGGTGTATGCTCAAGAAAGACTTTAGACTTAAGGGGGAAAAAAAGATAAATTAAGTTGGAAGCTATGATCGCGCCACTGCAGACTAGCCAGGGCGACAGACCAAGTCCTTGTCGCAAAAAAAGAAAACCCTCAGAAACTAAACAAAACACACGAAGAAGCTAGAAGAAAGAGTTCCGCAGCCCCTAGCGGATCAACCGCCAGGAGGCCCCCAGAGGCGCACGCGTAGCCGCGTCCTCCCCCTCGAAGTCCGCAGGGCGCATGCTCGGAGCGGGCGGGGCATTGTCACGTGCGGCCGTCGCGGGCTCCGCCCCCAGCCTCGGCGCCGATTGGTTGGTGGGGGGGGGTCGGCTGCAGTCAGCGAGGCGGCCCGCGTTTGCATCGCGGCTGCGGGGGAGAGACTGGTATGTCCTTGCGGCCCCCGTAACCCTCGGTGACCCCCCAGCCCTGGCCCTCCGGGGCAGCGCGCCCTGCCGGCTCCCGGGCGGGTGGGGGTCGGTGCGCACGGACCCTGGGAGCCCCACCCGACGGCCGCCCCTCCCCCAGGCTGCCCGGGCCCGCCAGCAGCCGCTCTCGGATGGAGGTCCTAGACGAGTTCGACGGCGAGTTCCCCCAGAGTGTGACCTTCTGCCAGCTCATCTCCGAGGAGGACTTCGAGAGGCAGGCGGCGACCTACACGGACCGCGCTCTGCGCCGCCTCTTCCGCAGCCTCGATCGTAACCCGGCGCTGGCGGAGAGGGTGGTGCGCAAGGGCAAGCAGACGGAACTCGAACAGCGCGGACTCCTCTCCTTTCTCTGGGTGCGGCCGCGGGACACTGCAGTTTGGAGACTTGGGGGCGGAGTGGGGGAGGGCGCCGTCGCGCCTGCTGCAAGGCAGGGTCTTCCAGGAGCCTGGGGCTGCCGAGCTTGGGAATGGAGTGAGCAGGCGTCTTACTTCTCCGGCTTCCTCCTGCCCGGCCTCTCCCACTGTTGTTGCAGGCGAAGTTCTTCACTGCTGTCCAGGGGGAGCTGAACCATTGCAATGGCATGGGCGCTCTGGAGATGCACCAGCGCCTGGAGCAGCTGAAGCGGGGCATCCAGCGCGTACACCTCTACTCCCGGGGTGAGGCTGAGGCTCTGCTCATGCTGGTCTGAGCCCAGGGCACCCAGGCCAAGGGCCGCGGGACTGACTCAGGTCCATTCAAGTGGCCAGCTCTCCCAGTTGGATTGGCCATCTTGGATTAGGTGTTATCCAGACGAGGAAGGGGCCTGGGCGGGCTGCTCCTACCTGGATTAGCTGGTTACAAGATTGACTTAAGGGTCGCTGCTTCTTGGCTGCAGGATCCTGAGCAATTTGGGTCACCTCTGAGCCAGAGAGCCGTCGTGGCCACCCTTACAGGGAGGGGGGGGTTGGAGTTGTGGGTGAGGACCTGCAGGCAGTGCCTGGCTCAGGACCCACTTGTCCGTGGCCCTATGCTTGGCTCTTTTTGTAAAAAAAAAAAAAAAAAAAAAGTTTTTATTGTGAAAGTAAGCATACAGAAAACTAGAGATGACTGTGAACACCCAACACAGCCTCAGCAACCATACCCATCATAGGTGTGTTTCACCCTCCATTCCCCTCCCCCTTTGCTTTTTTTTGGAGTATTTAAAGGGAAATGTCAGTTATCAATTTACCTCTTAATAGTGTGGACCTTAAATTAAAAAAAAAAAACCACGATTTTCTGACATAATCACAATGTCGTTGTTACACTTGAGATAATAAAGAACAGTTCTTTAATATTAGCTGAGCCATAGTTGGTCCATGTTACCTCTCCCCAGTGATCCACAAAAGTCTATACTTGGTCTGGCATGTTAGAACCCAGTTAGGGCTTGGCACCTATAGCTCAGTGCTTAGGGCACCAGCCACATGCACCAGGGCTGGTAGTTTCCAACCTGGCCTGGGCCTGCCAAACAACAATAAAAAGTAGCTGGGCACTGTGGCAGGCACCTGTAGTCCCAGCTAAGTACTTAGGAGGCTGAGGCAAGAGAATTGCTTAAGCCCAAGAGACTGAAGTTGAGGGTAACAAAGTGAGACTCTGTCTCTTAAAAACAAAAACAAAAACCAGTTAGGCCCACATACTGTGTTCAGGTGTTAGCCCTCCTGGGTTCCTCTTGACCAGGGTAACCATATTAATCTGATTCCAAATTGGGATGGTTGTGAGAACAAGATGCAAAAGAGTTGTATATGTGATCAGAAAGGGACACAGGTGTGAATCAGAGGCCCTGGGCAAATGAGGATCCCTGGCGCTTCTGTCAAAGTCCCCTTTAAGGAGGGATGAGCCCTCTCCCTCACTTTTCCTGCCATTGATTTGAAGAATTGTGCCCTGTGGTATGTCCTGCTTCACGGATTAATATCTGTTCTTAAAGTCTTGGCTTGGTGCCTGTGGCTCAAGCGGCTAAGGCGCCAGCCACATACACCTGAGCTGACGGGTTCAAATCCAGCCCAGCCCACCAAACAATGACAGCTGCAGCCAAAAAATAGCCGGGCATTGTGGTGGGTGCCTATAGTCCCAGCTACTTGGGAGGCAGAGGCAGGAGAATCGCTTGAGCCCAGGAGTTGGAGGTTGCTGTGAGCTGTGATGCTATGGCACTCTACCCAGGGCGACAGCTTGAGGCTCTGTCTGGCATGAAAAAAGTCTGTTGGCAGTGGTTGCTTCATCCCCCCTCTGCCTGTATTTCTTGGACACTTCATCTAAAGCCTTGGTTGGATTCAGGCTCAGTTCTTGTGGTGCATTTGTGTCTGGTGACATGTAAACTGTGGTAGGCTGGGCTACTTCCTTCTGCATCACAGTAGGAGGCTTCCACATCAATTTCATCTGATTGCTGGACAACAGAACGTGTAGCCATCCCCCCTCCCTCATAGCTTCAGTGTTAATTATCTTTGTTTTTCAGAAGAGGAAATAGAGGCACCAGGAGCTTAGCCAATATGCCCAAGGTCACCTAGTGAGTTTAGCCTGAACTTGGACTCAGATCTGGGTTGCTCTGAAGAGCAAGGTCTCAGCCTCCAAGCCAGTGTGGATGGTGGTTATTGTAGATGAGCCATATGGGTGGGCTGTATGAGGAACCTCTTAACACCCACTTTGCTGGTAGTCGCTACTTTGAACAGTAGAAACAAGCAGATCTGTTGAATACAGGAGGAAGATCTGAAATAGAAGTGAGGGGGCTGACCCCTAGGTCCTGTCCCTCAAAGATTCCCTGCCTGAGCCCACCTCTGCAAGACCTCCATGTGGGCTTCCTCAGGGAGGAAGTGCCCTTTCCCATACTCCCCAGATACAGTCAGTGGGCTAACTGTCTGGGGCCTGCGTACCCCATGCTTGTGTTGCCAGAATTGGCATTTGTTTACAGTGTTTAAGGGAAGGTGGGTGCAGACTGACCTGCCAAGGCTAAGCTCACCCTTCCTTGGATGTAACATCCCATCACGTCCCACAAAATTCTGCCCTTGGAAGTCAGACAACCTGGTGAGGATCCTGCCTATGCCTTGTACGGCCAGAGCTCTGGTTCTAATTGTAAGGTAGACCCCAGAGGAACCTTTCCATGGGCTTGGTGAGATGGTGCGTGTTGGCCCGTGTCAGTAATGGTGCTGCGTGTTGTTTCCGGTGCCTCCTACCCTTCCTTGCTGGAGGGACTGTGTCAAGACACCTGGATCACTCTTTAGTCCCCACTCTACCCTTTTCTGCCTGCAGAGTAGGCAGTCACTGGCACCTTTTGTCACAGATGCCAAGAAGAAGAAGAGAAGGAAGCTGAAACCAAGGAAACCAGAACCTATCCTTCGGTGGGACCAGTCAATCTCCCCATGCCTGCCACCAACCCTGCCGCCACCTCCATCACTGCCACCATCACCACCAGCCACCACCAAGGCCTCCCTAGTGGCCCCATCACTCCCTGTCTACACCATGCCCAGGGTCTTTGGCCCCTTCCCTCCGCTGCTCAGCAAGTCGGTCAGTGGGAGTGCCCCTTGCTCCAAACAGTCCTGAGAGGAGCAGCCTTGGCCGTCATGATTAGAACAATCCCAGTGGCTCTCCTGGGCCCACAGCTGTGGCTCTCAGATCCCTGCTTACACAGTAAAACCTTTGCAGACAGTCTTGGGTAGAAAGGCAATGAATAAACAGATAAAAGGAGTTGGGGGTAGGGGCAGTGGTGGGTTCCTGTAGTCCCAGCTACTGAGGAGGGTGAGGCAGGAGCAGTTCAAGCCCAGCAGTTCAAGGTTGCAGTGAACTGTGATTGTGCCTTTGCACTCCAGCCTGGCTGGGAAGTAGAATGAGACCTTGTCTCTTAAAATAATAATAATAATGAAGTGGACAGTTTGCTATGATTGGAAGGGTTTCATGAGAGTCAGAGGCACGGGACCTATATTCTTGACCTCAGTGAATAAGGCACCCGGGTGTGCTGTGGCCCCCAAAGAACTATGGGAAAACCAGGGGTGGGCCTTTCCTACATGCCTCAGAGAGCTACACCGTGCCTCTCTGGTCGGTGCTGTTCCCCCTGCTGCCCTCTGCCTGCACCTTCAGACTCCTGCTCCTGCATAGCCCACATGGGTTCCCCTTTCCTCAGGCCCCCATCCCGCCTCCTGTGCCCCTCACACCAAGCTCAAGGTGGGCACAGGATGGGCCTCATGTACCTGCTAGATGAGTGAAAGACCTGTAGTTCTCATGGTTGTAGAAGGTGTTTTTCGTGAGGTCCCCAGACTTGTCCTGAGATTTCCTTTATTTCCTACAGATGGAGAATGTGGACACTTCAGGGTCTGAAGTGAAATTAAACTGGAATGGGCTGTCATCAAACCCCAAGAGGTGGAAGGAATTTACTCTGGGCTTGAGGGAAGTGGAGTAGGAGCATTTGGGGGAGGGTCACCACGTCTTCCCCGCCTCATAGTTGATCCTCAGAGCAGCCCTTTGTGGTGGTTCTCCTCATTTGACAGGGGAGGAGTCTGGGCTCAGAGGTCTGCTCTGTGTGGAGGAGTCCCTGTGCCTTGTCACAGAACTGCACATGAAGCTTTGATGGGGCACAAGGCTGATGTCCCCTGTTGGCCCTGTCTTGCAGATACATGGTTGACCTAACCCCCTTGGTCCTCAACCCCGGAGGCTTCCATTTCTCGTACTTGGCTGGAAACAGTGCACACAAACTCCCTGGTTTCCTCTGGTAAGTATGGCTCTGTGCCTCCTTGGGGACATCCTGGCTGTGCCCTGCCCTGCCGAGGTTCCCTGCACCCCCACCCCTGCCTCTGACAGGCATCATGGTCACATGCATAGGGCTGGACCAATCTTTATTATAATGTCTTTTCCACTTCTGGAATGACCCTGAGGGTGTAGGCAGGGGTGCAGAGAAAGTGTCACTCCTTTCCTAGCATTTGTAACAGAAATTGGAAACAGACCACCCAAAGGCCCAACAGAAAGGGAATGATAGTACCAACTGTGGGCCTGGCCTGTGACTGACATATATTATGTGTGTGTTTTACAAAGCAGAGGTTTGGCAAATATGGAATATTTTTATAAATTACCTGCCTTTCCCACTAACATTAAGTATATTTCCCCATCATTGAATGATTCCAACCTGTGATTTAGACTGGCTGTTCCATTGCATTGGATGAGTTTTATTTATTTATTTATTTATTTATTTTGTAGAGACAGAGTTTCACTTTATTGCCCTCGGTAGGGTGCCGTGGCATCACACAGCTCACAGCAACCTCCAACTCCTGGGCTTAGGCGATTCTCCTGCCTCAGCCTCCCGAGTAGCTGGGACTACAGGCGCCTGCCACAACGCCCGGCTATTTTTTTGTTGCAGTTTGGCCGGAGCTGGGTTTGAATCCGCCACCCTCAGCATATGGGGCCGGCGCCCTGCTCACTGAGCCACAGGCGCCGCCCGAGTTTTATTTATTTTTTAGAGACAGAGTCTCACTTTATCGCCCTCCATAGAATGCCATGGCATCATAGCTCACAGCAACCTCCAACTCCTGGGCTTAGGCGATTCTCTTGCCTCAGCCTCCCGAGTAGCTGGGACCATAGGCACCCACCACAATGCCTGGCTATTTTTTATTGCAGTTTGGCCGGAGCTGGGTTTGAACCCGCCACCCTCGGTATATGAGGCCGGCACCCTACCCACTGAGCCACAGGTTCTGCCCTGGTTGAGTTTTTGATAGGCTTTTTTTTTTTTTTTTGAGACAGAGTCTTACTCTGTCGCCCTGTCTAGAGTACAATGGCATCATCATGCTTCATAGCAACCTCAGACTCCTGAGCTCAAGTGATCCTCTTGTTTTCGCCTCCTGGATAGCTGAGGCTACAGGTGCCCACCACAATGCCCAGCTAGTTTTTTTCTATTTTTAATGGAAATGGGTCTCATTCTTGCTCAGGGTGGTCTTGAAATCCTTAGCTCAAGTGATCTTCCCGCCTCAGCCTCCCAGAGTGTAATTACACCTGTAATCCTCGGCTCCCGGGATTACAGCTGTGAGCCACTGGGCCCAGCCTAAGAGACTCTCTAGACACTTAAGCCATGCTGTTCTGCTGTAAAAACTAAAAAAAATTAGCTAGGTGTGATGGGTATAGTGTCAATTACTTGGAAGGCTGAGGCAGGAGTATTGTTAAACCCAGGAGTCTGAGGTTGCTGTGGGCTAGGTTGAGGCTGTGGCACTCTAGCCTGGGCAACAGAGCAAGACTTTGAAAAGACAAACAAAGCCACCCCAGAGGGGTACATCTGTTCTATTCAATGAACCTACATTGATACATCATTAATATACATGTCTGTACTTTATGTTAGGGTTCACTCTTTATTTTATTTTATTTTATTGAGACAGAGTTTCACTTTATTGCCCACTTTGATGCCCTCAGTGCTGTGGCATCACATCTCACAGCCACCTCAAACTCCTGGCCTCAAGTGATAATCTTGCCTCAGCTTCCCGAGTAGCTGGGACTACAGGCACCCACCACAACACTCAGCTAGTCTTTTGTTTTAGCAGGCCTGGGCTGGGTTTGAACCCACCAGCCCTGGTGCATATGGTGGGCGCCCTACCCACTGAGCTACAGGCTCAGGGTTCACTCTTGGTCTTGTGCGTTCCGTGAGTGTGGACAGAGGTGCACTCACCTGAATCTACCGTTGTAGTATCACACAGCGTGGTTTCACTGCCCTAAAAGTCCTCTGTGCTCTGCTGTTCATCCCTTCTTCCACCTTCAACCACTGAGGTTCTCCCTCTGAGAAATACTGATCTTTTTACTGTCTCCATAGTTTTGCCTTTTCCAAAATGTTACTGGAATTATGTAGCATGTAGCCTTTTCAGATTGGCTGCTTCTACTTAGTAATATGCATTTAAGTGTCTTCCTTGTCTTTTCATGCCTTTATGCTCATTTATTTTTAGCTTTGAATAATCCTAGTTGCACAACAGTTTATCCGTTCATGTACTGACTACTGACAGGGCACCTTAGTTGCTTCCAAGTTTTGAGAATTATGAATAAAGCTGTTATAAACATCCATGTGCAGGTTTTTGTGTGGACATAAGTTTTCATCTTATTTGGGTAAATACCAAGGAGCACGTTTGCTGGATCATGTGATTAGAGAGTATGTTTAGTGTTGGAAGGAACTGCCATGCTGTCTTCCAAAGTGGCTGCACCATTTTGCACCCAGCGATGAATGAGTTCAAATGACTTTTTATGTAAGAAACTCACACTGTTCTTTAAAGGTAATTCGAAATTCCCAGTTGAGAGAAAGTTTACCCAAGAGGACATCCAAATTAAAAGTGTTTAATTTAAGAAGTGAAGGCTGGAGGAGGTGGGCAGAGGGAGGGTGAGTGGTGGGATTACACCTGCGGTGCATCTTACAAGGGTATATGTGAAACTTAGTAAATGTAGAATGTAAATGTCTTAACACAATAACTAAGAAAATGCCTGGAAGGCTATGTTAACCAGCGTGATGAAGATGTGTCTATAAAACCAGTGTATGGTGCCCCATGATCACATTAATGTACACAGCTATGATTTAATAAAAAAAAAAATAATGGGTGGCGCCTGTGGCTCAGTGAGCAGGGCACCGGCCCCATATACTGAAGGTGGTGGATTCAAACCCAGCCCCAGCCAAACTGCAACAAAAAAATAGCCGGGCATTGTGGCAGGCGCCTATAGTCCCAGCTACTCATGAGGCTGAGGCAGGAGAATCGCCTAAGCCCAGGAGTTGGAGGTTGCTGTGAGCTGTGTGACGCCACGGCACTCTACTGAGGGTGATAAAGTGAAACTGTCTCTACAAAACAAAAAAAAAAGAAATATATATATATAAAATAATAATAATAAAAAAAGTGAAGACTGGGGCTCGGCACCCATAGCTCAGTGAGTAGGGCATCAGCCACATACACTGAAGCTGGCGTGTTTGAATCCAGCCCAGGCCTGCTAAACAACGACAGCTGCAACCAAAAAATAGCCAGCTACTCGGTAGGCTGAGGTAAGAGAATCGCTTAAGCCCAAGAGTTTGAGGTTGCTGTGAGCTGTGACATCACGGAACTCTACCAAGGGCAACATAAACTCTGTCTCAGAAAAAAAAAAAAAGTGAAGGCTGGGCACAACGGCTCAGGCCAGTAATCCAGCACTCTGGGAGGCTAAGGAGGGGCTTGAGCTCAGGAGTTCTGAGCAAGAGCAAGACCCTATCTCTACTAAAAATAGAAAAATTAAGTGGGCATTGTGACAGATGCCTATAGGCCCAACTACTTGGGAGGCTGAAGTAGGAGGATCGCTTGAGCCCAAGAGTTTGAGGTTAACCTGAGACTGCTAGAACGAACAACAAAAAGCCCAAGATAAAGGGAATGGTATATTGTCAGGGTTTTAGGAACAGACTCATTTTAGCTATGAAAATTCTACCACTTTCTTTTTTTGTTTTTTGCCACAGAGTCTCAAGCTGTCACCCTGGGTAGAATGCCATGGTGTCATAGCTCCCAGCAACCTCCAACTCAGGCTCCGGCGATCCTGTTGCCTCAGTTTTTCTGTTTTAAGTAGAGATGGGTTCTCGCTTTTTCTCAGGCTGGACAATTTTTTTTGTGTGTGTGTGTGGTTTTTGGCTGAGGCTGGGTTTGAACCCACCACCTCCAGTATATGGGACTGGCGCCCTATCCCTTTGAGCCACAGGCGCCGCCCAGGCTGGACAATTTTTTTTTTTTTTTTAAAGTAAGTGTGACATAGTTTATTTTGGAAAGAATTATGCAAGCATATATAACTCACATACAAAACACACTTTCTTATGACATAACTCATTTGAGAGTGTGACCTTCATCAGCATATCCCTCCTTAAAGGAACAACTGGAAATATCTGATAGAAAAAGTAGACTATGATACATTTTCTAGCAAACTATGATATATTTTCTAGCAAACTCAGAACAAAATACCTAGAAAGAATTTTTTTTTTTATTGAAATAACTTAGTGTGTACAACTCACCAATTTATTTATTTAGACAAGCATCTTACTCTGCGTAGAGTGCTGTGGCATCATCATAGCTCACAGCAGCCTCAAACTCTTAGGCTCAAGTGATCCTCCTGCCTCAGCCTCTCGAGTAGCTAGGACTACCGGTGCCTGCCACAACGCCCAGATATTTTTCCTATTTTTAGTAGAAATGGGGTCTTGCTGTTGCTCAGGCTGGTCTCAAACTCCTGAGCTCAGGTGATCCACCTCTGCCAGAGTGCTAGGATTACAGGCACTAGCCACTGCACTCAGCCACAACTCACCTATTTAACATGTCCAGCTCTGTGGATTTTGTATATACATAGTTGTATAACCACCACTACAATTTTATTTACTTATTTAGACAGAGTCTCACTTTGTTGGCCTCAGTACAATGCTATGGTGTTATCATAGCTCACAGCAACCTCAAACTCTTGGGCTCAAATGATCTTCTTGGTTCAGTTTCTCTGTTTTTTTATACAGAGTGGGTCTTGCTCTTGCTCAGGTTGGTCTTGGACTCCTGAGCTCAAGCAATCCACCCGCCTTGGCCTCCCAGAGTGCTGGGATTATAGGCATGAGCCACCTCTCCTGGCTCACAACTGACTGTTGGAACATTCTTTTTCTTTTCTTTTTTGCTGAGATGGAGTCTCTCTATGTCACCCTTGGTAGAGTGCGATGGCATCACAGCTCACAACAACCTCCAACTCGTGGGCTTAAGTGATTCTCTTGCCCCTGCCACCCAAGTAGCTGGGACTACAGGCGCCCACCATGAGGTCTGGCTATTTTTGTTGCAGTTGTCAATTGTTTAGCTAGTTCAGGCTGGATTCAAACCTGCCATCCTCGGTATATGTGGCTGGCACTGTAACTAATGTGCTTTGGGCGCCAAGTCTGAATGTTAGAACATCATCATAGCCGGGCGTTGTGGCGGGCGCCTGTAGTCCCAGCTACTCGGGAGGCTGAGGCAAGAGAATCGCTTAAGCCCAGGAGTTGGAGGTTGCTGTGAGCTGTGTGAGGCCACGGCACTCTACCGAGGGCCATAAAGTGAGACTCTGTCTCTACCAAAAAAAAAAAAAAAAAAGAACATCTTCATCACCTCAAAAAGAAGAGAGTGAAAAGCCAGCCTCTAATGTGGGAAAATATTTAGAAGTCGACTCAACGAAAAAAGTAACCCGATTAGATAATGGGCGTAAGACTTGAATAGCCATTTCTTCAAAGAAAGTACACAACTGACCAATAAACAGAAATAGATGCTCAACATCATTAGTCATTAGGGAGTCGCTAATGAGAATCATGAGATGCCCCTTCACTTTGACTAGGATGGCTGTAATAAAAGACAAGTGTTGATGAAAATGTGAAGTTGGAGCCCTCGTGTGTGGCTAGTGGGAATGTAAAATGGTGCAGGCTGCTGTGAAAATCAGTTCCGTGGTCCTTCAAAATGTTAAACAATAACCCTGTGACCCAGCAATTCCATACCTATGTATGTACCTAAGAGACCTGAAAACACCTAAACAGGAACTTGTACATGAATGTTCATGAACCATTCTTCACAATCACCCAATGGTGGAAACCACCCAAGTATATCTGTTTTTTTGTTGTAGTTGTCATTGTTGTTCAGCAGGCCCAGGCCAGGTTCGAACCCGCCAGCTTCAGTGTGTGTGGCCGGCGCCCTAACCACTGAGCAACAGGTGCCGAGCCTACATTTTCCAGATTTTCCTATTTTGGTCGTTCCATGTTAAGGGAATCTATACACATACGGTGTTCGAGTATAACTTTTCCAAGGCCCCCCTACCTCCATTTTGTAGTTCATGGTAGGACTTCATCACTTCGTGTGGTTGAATAATATTCCCTTGAATTTTATTGTGTTCCATTGTTGAATAATACTCCCTTGTATTATTTATTCATTCATTAGTTGATTACCATTTGGCTTGTTGCCATTTTTGGCTAATATGAATAATGGTATTATGAACATTTGTATGCAAGTTTTTTTTTTGAGACAGAGTCTCTCTCTTTTTTTTTTTTTTTTGTAGAGACAGAGTCTCACTTTGTGGCCCTCGGTAGAGTGCAGTGGCCTCACACAGCTCACAGCAACCTCCAACTCCTGGGCTTAAGCGATTCTCTTGCCTCAGCCTCCCGAGCAGCTGGGACTACAGGCGCCCGCCACAACGCCCAGCTATTTTTTTGGTTGCAGTTTGGCCGGGGCCAGGTTTGAACCCGCCACCCTCGGTATATGGGGCTGGCGCCCTACCGACTGAGCCACAGGCACCGCCCGAGACAGAGTCTCAAGCTGTCGCCCGTGCCGTGGCGTCACCGCTCACAGCAACCTTCAACTCCTGGGTTTAAGGGATTCTCTTGCTTCAGCTTCCCAAGTAGCTGGGACTACAGGCGCCCGCTACAATGCTGGCTATTTTTTGGTTGTAATTGTCATTGCTTGGCAGGCCGGGCTGGATTCGAACCTGCCAGCCCTGGTGTATGTGGTTGGCACCTTAGCCTTGTGAGCTACAGGCACCACCCACTCAAGCGATTCTTTTGCCTGAGCTTGCCAAGTAGCTGGGACTACAAGGGTCCACCACAACACCTGGCTATTTTTTAGAGCGAGGTCTCTGGCTCCAGCTGGTTTTGAACCTGTGAGCTCAGGCAATCCACCTGCCTTGGCCTCCCAGAGTGCTAGGATGTCTTTTCACTTTTTGTTGTTGTTGTTGTTGTTGCAGTTTGGCCAGGGCCGGGTTTGAACCTGCCACCCTTGGTATATGGGCCGGAGCCCTACTCACTGAGCCAGAGACGCTGCCCGTCTTTTCACTTTCTTTATGCAGTCTTTGAAGCATGAGAGTTTTATTTATTTATTTATTTTTGAGAGTTTTATTTTTTTGAGGCAGGGTCTTGCTTTATTGCCCAGACTGTAGGGCAGTGGCACCATCACAGGTGACTACAGTCTCCAACACCTGAAATGAACTGATCTTAGCCTCCCCAGTAGCTAGGACTACAGGCACGTGCCATCACATCCACCTAATTTTTTGTAGAGGCAGGGGTCTGTCCGGTTTTGAACTCCTGGGCTTAAGCAATCCTCCCACCTCAGCCTCTCAAGTAGCTGAGATTATAGGCACCTGCCTCTGAAACACAAAAGTTTAAGGCTTCATTTTGAAGCCTTTTATCTTTCTTTCTTTTCTTTTTTTTTTTGCAGTTTTTGGCTGGGGCTGGGTTTGAACCCGCCACCTCTGGCATATGGGGCTGGCACCCTCCTCCTTTGAGCCACAGGTGCCACCCTTGAAGCCTTCTTTCTTTTCAAAACATATCAATCTTCAGAGGTAGCTGCAGCAGAAAAAAAAAGAAAAAAGTACCTACAGAAGCCATGGAAGTTCTCATTTTCTTTGATTCAGCGTTTGTTGTCCTGGAAGCTCCAAGGAAATAATAAGGAAAAGAAAAATGCGATTTGTATAAAAATGTGTATGCTAACATCCATTAAATAGATAAAAACTGGAAATAGCTCCAACATGCATTAACATAATTATAGTACATGGAAAACTGCCATTATAATTATAAATATGGTTAAACATGATTATGCAGATTCATGAATTTCATCCAGGTGGGAGACATAGGCTGTCAAATCAGATCAGAGGAAATGTGGTTGCAGGGGGTCACAGAGAAGGAGTTTTTTGAAAAAAAAAATTTTTTTTTTGGAGACAGAGTCTTGCTTTATCACCCTTGGTAGAGTGCCATGGTGTCACAACTCACAGCAACCTCCAGCTCTTGGGCTTAGGTGATTCTCTTGCCTCAGCCTCCCAAGTAGCTGAGACTACAGGCGCCCACCACAACGCCCAGCTATTTTTTGGTTGCAGTTTGGCCAGGGCTGGGTTTGAACCCGCCACCCTCTGTATGTGGGGCCGGTGCCTTACTGACTGAGCCACAGGCGCTGCCCCATCTTTTCTTTTCTTTTTAATTTTGTCTTTATCTGTTAACCTGAAGGCCCTGGGGCGCTGTAACCATCCTGGCAGGTTTGAATACAAGTGTCATTGGCCAGGAATAAGCACCCTGCATATGTGGTCTCCACTGGGAGCCCCAGGAGGTGCTTCCAATTTTCCACAAATGTAGTTAGTGCTGGGATCAACATCTGTATGTGCAGGCTGGGAATGGTGGCTCACACTTGTAGTCCTAGCACTTTCGGAGGCCAAGACAGGAGGATTGCTGGAGTAAATGCGAGACCCCATCTGTACTAAAAAATAGCCAGGTGTTGTGGCAGGTGCCTGTAGTCCCAGTTACTTGGGAGGCTGAGGCAGGAGGATCACTTAAGCCTAAGAGTTTAAGGGTGCTGTGAGCTATGACACCATGGCACTCTACCCAGGGCAACAAAGAGTCTAAAAAAAAAAAAAATCTTTATGTGTAAAGCTGTTCCTGAATTTCAGATGAATACTCTGAAGTGGAATTTCAAAGGAAAGGATATAAACAGTTAACAAGAGGACCATCACTTTTTAAATTCTTTTTTTGCTATTTCTCGCTCTGGCTAAGGCTAGTCTTGAACCTGTGAGCTCAGGCAATCCACCTGCCTTGGCCTCCCAGAGGACTAGGATTACAGGCAGGAGCCACTGCACCTGGCCCCTTTTTTAGATTCTAAAAGCAGTATGTTTACTGTAGACAACCAAAACCTGTACAGAAAAGAGACATCAAATCATTCAGATCTCACGATTCTCACCATTGTTGACATTTGTCTATATTTCAGTGTAGATTTTTTTGAGAGGATACACATGCATTTGTACATACTAAGTGGGACTGCAAGTGTCCCATTAGGCAGGTAGGGTGTAACCAACTCTAGCGTGTGAGTTTCCTCCCACCTCCTAAACAGTATCTTCAAACTCTCCAGTAATAATCGATGCTAAATGCTTCATTGTACGGGTGGGGCATCATTCACTTAACTGTTCTGGTTTGTCCAAGTATTTCCCTGGTGGGAACAACTCTCAGGCTCTTGTTTCACCAAAAATGGATTTTTAATTGGTTTAAAAAAGTTGACAAAAGCAGAACATAGTTCATGGAAAAAAGCTCATGATAGGGCGGGGCCTGTGGCTCAGTGAGCAGGGCGTCGGCCCCATATACCGATGGTGGTGGATTCAGCCCCAGCCAAACTGCAACAACAACAACAAAATAGCCGGGCATTGTGGCAGGCGCCTGTAGTCCCAGCTACTGGGGAGGCTCAGGCAAGAGAATGGCCTAAACCCAGGAGTTGGAGGTTGCTGTGAGCTGTGATGTCATAGCACTCTCTACCAAGGGTGATAAAGTGAGACTCTGTTTCTTAAAAAAAAAAAAAAAAGCTCATGATCCAGAGCGAATACATGCATATATGTCCATTGCTGCCAGGGGTTTTGTGTGGGCCTTTAAAGTGTTTTGTTTGTTTGTTTGTTTGCTTTTTGAGACAGAGTCTCACTATGTCACCCTGGGTAGAGTGCTATAATGTCATAGCTCACAGCAGCCTCAAACTCCTGGGCTTAAGCTATCTTTATGTTTCACCCTACAGAGTAGGTGGGACTATAGGTGTCTACCACTATGCCAGGCTAGTTTTTCTATTTTTATTTTTATTTTTTAGAGACAGAGTCTCACTTTGTCACCCTCAGTAGAGTGCTGTGGTGGCACAGCTTACAGCAACCTCTAGCTCTTCGTTTAGGCAATTCTCTTGCCTCAGCCTCCCAAGTAGCCTGCCACAACACCCAGCTATTTTTCTGTTGCAATTTGGCTGGGGCCAGGTTTGAACCTGCCACTCTCAGTATATGGGGCCAGCGCCCTATTCACTGAGCCACAGGCACCACTGGCACCTGAGTTTTTCTATTTTTAGTGGCAACAGGTCTCACTCTTGCTCAGGCTGGTCTTTTTTTTTTTTTTTTTTTGTAGAGACAGAGTCTCACTTTATGGCCCTCGGTAGAGTGCCGTGGCTTCACACAGCTCACAGCAACCTCCAACTCCTGGGCTTAAAGTGATTCTCTTGCCTCAGCCTCCCGAGTAGCTGGGACTACAGGCGCCCGCCACAACGCCCTGCTATTTTTAGTTGCAGTTTGGCCGGGGCTGGGCCTGAACCCACCACCCTCGGCATATGGGGCCGGCGCCCTACCGACTGAGCCATAGGTGCCGCCCGTTCAGGCTGGTCTTGAACTCCTGAGCTCAAGCAATCCACCTGCCTCATTCCCCCAAGAGTGCTAGGATTATAGGAGCGAGCCAGCGTACCCAGCTTCCCTCTTTCCTTTAAAGGACTGCAGAACAGCCAGTGCATGGCTGGCTGTACCTTTGGTTGTACTCTCGTGGACGTTTAGATGGGTTTCAGAGTTTTACAATTACAAATATTGCTGCAGTGAACAGCCTTAAACACACATCCATGGGAGACATTTCTGGAAGTAGAAATGTCCTGGTTTTGTCACTTGTGCCTATTATGGCCCTGTGTGGTGATGTTCTACCTCATGGGTCTGTCTCGATGTCTCCTATGCAGGAACTCGGCCTGCAGTCCCTCCTCCAACGTTGATGAGACTCCAGCTCCTGCTGTGAAGGCCTCCGTCTTCTCCCCACCTGTCCTACTGAAATTCCATCCTGTGCCCAGACCCAAAGATGACTCAGAGAACGATCCTGGCAGCACAGATTCTGTGACCCAAAAGAGGAGCCCATAGCCTCTTCCCTACATACTATGGCCTAGGAATCAATAAAGTTCCTAAGGAGGTGCCTTCCTTGTGCTGGGATCCCTGGGAGTTGTGCCATCCCACTGGCTCCCTCCGGCCTGAGGAGGTGGTCAGTGTAATGTGGCCTGTATCTCTGTAGAGTAGGTGGGGTCACGGCAGCACCATTGTAGTCCCCTCGCTAGCATTATACCATGACAATTCCATCACGTGTCCTTTGAAAGAGAAATGGAGTGGGAGTGGTGGTGTTGCTGCCCTTCCCTTCAATGACGTTGTGGCTACTTTGGGCCTCTCTGGACCCAACTGAGTTGCAAGTCTGGTGTATTTTTCCTACAACCGGCCCCTAAACATATGGGTGTAATCCGATGCATGGATTTAGAAACAGTGGTCTGTTCCTCTCTGCAGGAAAAATTATCTGGCCTGTCAGTTTCCAACTTGGAACCTTCCCAAGGAAATTTCAAAGATATATGACTGTCTCATTGTTGCCTCACACACTGACTTTGCAAGCTAACCTGCATGTGAGATGTGGGTCCTCACTGAATGCTGACGACTACTGGACAGCCATGGACATTCCCTGAGCCCTGATGTATGTCCCATACTATGCTTGGGTCTGCAGATAATGAGCCAAGTGGTCAGGCTGTGCCCTTAAGTAGCTTGCATCCCATCCTGTGTGTTGGGGGGCTGGAGGTAAATCAGTATGCAGACCAAATTACTGTAGGATTTTAACTGTGACCCACCCTGTGGGAGATGTGTGGTGGTCAGGGAGGGTCTCTCTGAGGAGGTAACACTTATGTTGAAACCTGGAAGATGAAAAAGTGTCCTATCATGGGATGAGAAAGTGCATGGACTGCTGGGTTTGGGTGACTGCGTGGATGGTGGCACTTTCAGAAGAGTAGGGACTAGGGACTGGGAGTAGTGGGTTGAGGGGCGGGGGTAGAGATAGGAAATTCTGCTTTGACCAGGCATGTGAAACTTTAGATCATAGGTACCCAAATGGAAGTTAGGAGTCTGCAGAGCCGGCGACTTAGGTGAGAGTCATACAGGTGATGTTGACAATCATGATCCTGGCAAAGATCACCCAGGGCCTGAGCGCAGATGGATGCCGTGAGCTCAGACCGGGGCACGCCAAGTCATGTACAGATTTGGCCCCAGCGAAGGGTCAAGAGACAGAAGGGAGCAGAGGGAAGGGTCTGGCAGAAGAGATAGCAAGGACCAGAGAGGACTTTGGACCTTCCAGCTTGGTGGGCATTGCTGCTGGAAGCAATGGGGAAAGAATGGAAAGTGAGTCAAGGGTGGAGACTTTGGAGGGGAGGGGAACTGGGTGGGAGCAGAGGCTGACGGGACTCAACACCAGGAGGGCTTTTAATTTATTTCTGATTATTATGAGGGTACAAAACCTTTAGGTTATATAATTTACACATGAAAAGTTAAAAGTCAGAGTTGTAGCTGTGTCCTGCACCCAGGGAATGTGCCTTATATCCACGCTACTGGAAGCTACTGAACCTCCCTTCCTGCCCCTTCTTGAATTTAATTGAAATTTTCTGTGGCTAGGGTCTGTGGTTCTTCATCTAGTTTCAAATTGGTATCGAGTACTTGTGATACTTATTTTTCCAATCTTGTGATACTTAATGTTCTCCCGGAGATTTTGTGACAGAGTCTCACTGTGTCACCCCTGGTAGAGTGACAGCTCACAGCAACCTCAAACTCTTGGGTTTAAGCGATTCTCTTGCCTCAGGCTCCCAAGTATCTGGGACTACAGGCACCTGCCACAACGCCCGGTGTTTTTTTTTTTTTTTGCAATTATTGTTGGTTAGCTGGCCTGGGCCGGGCTCGAACCTGCCACCCTGGGTGCATGTGGTTGGCGCCGTGACCACTGTACTATGTGCGCCGAACCACCAGAAGGAGTTTTTAAAAGACCCGAGAATCCAGCGCGGGGAAGGCACAGAGCCACGGCTGGGCGGGTAAACCAGGTGGTTCAAAGAGAGGTCCCTGGAGAGGACGGGGCTTGGCGGCAGAGATCGAGCATGCGTGCTCAGTCCAGCCCGGCCGGCTCCTCTCGGAGCATGCGCACTTGGCCCAGGGAAGCCGTTCTCGGCTCGCCAGCGCCCGTTTCCGGGGCGGAGCGCGGAACCCGGAAGCAGTCAGAGGCTCGGCCCGGGCGCCGGCGTCTGAGTTGTCTGTGGTCGCGTTTCAGGGCTCACGGGTCCGGCTGCCGCCACCATGGGGAAGCGACAACACCAGAAGGACAAGATGTAAGTTGAACCGCAGCTGGGAGCGGTGCCCCGCTCTACGCCAGTCCCCGTTTGTCCCGCACTTCGCGCAGCTCCTTTTCCCTGTGAGGCCCCAGAGCCGGTCCCAAATGTCACTTTCTCCCGGAAGCCCCCGCCCCGCCCAGGCAGGGTAATGACCGCCCCTTCCCCCGGCCGCCGCGGTCTCCGGGGAGCCGCACGCCCCCTCCCCCAGCTGCGGCCTCCGAGTGCGGCTGTCCCCGGACTGCCCCGTCCACGCACCAGCTCCGTCCCTGAATTAGCTTGCTTTCCTTCTGCGTCCCTCGTCTCCCCAGCCTGCAACCGTGCTGCAGAGTCTGACAGTGTAGAGCATGCCAGCCGCGCCCCTCTGTGTTTTGTTATTTTGAGACAAGGTCTCGCTCTGTCACCCTGGCTAGAGTGCCACCGTGTTTCTGTGATTCTCATCACAACAAGTGAAACACCCGTGACTGCTTGCTGTTTTCTGCTGCCGCTCTTTCTAGTTCCCTTGTACACAGCAGCCAGATTGATGCTTTGAGACTGAACGTTCAATTACTTCAGGGCTCTGCTCAGAATCTTACGCAAATCCCGACTCTTCACCGTGCCCTGTGAGGCCCCTGTGATCTGGCCACTGCCTGTGTCTTCGTCTTTATCTGCCACAAGTCTTGTGCACATACTTCCCCCGTAACAACCCCCTTATTCTGGAACGCACCCAGCATTTCCTGCCTCAGAGCTTTGGTCAGTGCTATGGTGCTGTTCCCTCTGCCTGGAAAGCTCTCCCCAGATCTTCACGTGGCCAGCTGCTTCTCATTGTCAGGTCTTCTGATAAGTTCAGTTTCTTTCCTTGAGAACAAAGGAGAATTGTACATATTTGTTTACCAGTGTGTGTACCCGTGTCTGTTGTGTTTATTGCTGTGTGCCTGATACGTAGTAAGTGTTTCATAAGCATTTGCTGAATGAGTGAAGATTACGTCATTGGTTACTCACTTCTGAAGACTAAGTGCTTTTTTATGAAGGAGGTAGTAGTAGCATTCTGTTTCCCTCTTTCTCCTCCAGGTATATTACCTGTGCTGAATACACTCACTTTTATGGTGGCAAGAAGCCAGGTAAGGCATGAAATCCTTTTCTTCCCCCCTTGGGTGAGAGGCATTAAGGAATGATGTCTTCATTACACAATGAGCTGTAAAAATGGACAGTTAACAAAAACGCAGGGCTGGGTGCAGTGCCTGACGCCTGTAATCTGAGCACTCTGAGGCAGGAGGATTGCTTGAGCTCAGGAATTAGAGACCAGCCTGAACAAGAGTGAGACCCCATCTCTACTAAAAATAGAAAAACTAGCTGGGTGTAGTGGCAGGTGCCTGTGGTCCTAGCTACTTGGAAGGCTGAGGCAAGAGGATGGCTCAAGCTCAAGAGTTTGAGGTTGCTGTGAGCTATGATGCTATGGCACTCTACCCAAGGTGACAGAGTGAGACCTTGTCTCAAAAAAAAAAAAGAAAAAAAAACAGACACTGGGGAGACAGATGGGCCAAAGACGTAGTTCACAAAAAAAAGAAATATATTCTGGGGCGGTGCCTGTGGCTCAGTCAGCAAGGCGCCGGCCCCATATACTGAGAGTGGCGGGTTCAAACCCGGCCCCAGCTGAACTGCAACAAAAAAATGGCCGGGCGTTGTGGCGGGTGCCTGTGGTCCCAGCTGCTCCGGAGGCTGAGGCAAGAGAATCACCTAAGCCCAGGAGTTGGAGGTTGCTGTGAGCTGTGTGATGCCACGGCACTCTACCAAGGGGGCCATAAAGTCAGACTCTTTCTCTACAAAAAAAAAAAAAAAAAAGAAATATATTCAACAAAAGAGAATGTATTTCATGTTGGTGATTTTTTTAAATGTAGGTCATAAAATAACATTTTTTCTCTATCAAATTAATAAAGAATATGAAAGATGGTAATCTTTTTAGTTCAAGCAATCAAAGCGGCAGTTAAAAAGAGCATTGTCTAATTTTATTGGGAGTAAAGTATGTAGTTTTTGTCTGAGTTCTTTTTTGATGTGCCTTGTGTTTTGGTTATATCTATTAGAAGGTTTGTAATCCGCAGCAATTACTGCACTAGGTAATTCACACAAACTTTTTCGTGAAGTGTAATTGAGTTGTTGGTAAGAGCCTTCTGTTTTTTATTTTATTTTAAACAGATCTCCCACAAACAAATTTCCGTCGTTTACCTTTTGACCACTGCAGGTAAGAGTATTGTAATTGTGTTTGCCTTGTGATGGTTCTCTGAGAGTGAATCTACCCCTGAGGGGCAGATTAGTATTTTTTTTTAAGAGACAGAGTCTCACTTTGTTGCCCTCAGTACAGTGCTGTGGTGTCACAGTTCACAGCAACCTCCAGCTCTTAGGCTTAGGCGATTCTCTTGCCTCAGCCTCCTGAGTAGCTGGGACTACGGGCGCCCGCCACAACCCTCGGTTATTTTTTTTTGTTGTTGCAGTTTGGCCGGGGCTGGGTTCGAACCTACCACCCTCAGTGTATGGGACCGGCACGCTACTCACTGAGCCACAGGCGCTGCCCGCATCTGGGGCTTTTTCAGTGTCCCCCACCTCCCCTGGCTTCCATCTTTGGTTCCAGTTCTTCCAAAAGGCCTCTCGTCTATGTCTTGCCTATTTTTTAACTATCTTGGATTTATGGGTAAAAATGTGCTTTGAAAACGTGGCCTTTGTGGTCATGTTGGGAGAAGATGTATACTCATCATTGTGGTGACATTTGGAGCTTGCCCTGGTGCTGGGTCCTGCTCTGTCACTCACAGATACCACCACTGTTGCAATCAGAGTAGAAGGTTGGGGCGGGGGAGCTGCCAGCTTGCCCAGGGAGCACACTCCTGTGGCAGCATTTGAGAGATCACTATGGAAGGCACAGCCATCCCATGGCCTGACCGGGACACCTGGCTGCCGCCTTGGGGTGATTCTGTTGGCCTGACCAGGGCTCCTGGCTGCTGCCTTGGAGTGACTCTGTCCTTTCCCAGTCTCTCCCTACAGCCTTTTGTCTACCCAGTCTGCACCCCTGAAGGCGTCGTCTTTGACTTGCTGTGAGTTTTCTTTGAATTTTGATCTAACAAATATGGTGAGATTGTTGATAACTTCTAGGGAAGGGGACGTTAGGCCATCCTGTGGGTTGGGCCATCCAGGCAGCACCAAGCCAGGCATCGCCAGACCCTTGGTCTTAGTAGCCTTTGGAGCCCCAGGTGGCCTCTTGGGAACTAAGAAGGGACCACCAGGTCCTTTCTTAGGTCCAGGGACATGACAGCAGTGCTCTGTGACCCCCAGGCAGGCAGCTGTAGCTGGCCATGTGCTGCTGTTGCTGCCTGGAATGGGTTGACCACAGCTCAACTCCACAGCTGGTCCTCCTGTTCTAACTGGTGCACCTATACCTATTTTGGAATGGTACTGCCCTGAGCGTTCCACCTGACGAAGGCAGAGCTGGGACTAAAGTGCCCACTTTTCTAGTGCTGTATTTTTGGAGTGTCATGCCCAGTTTTCCATTCCAACATAAAGCCAGTTTCTATAATTTTTTCATGTTTCAGACTCATAGAAAATTTAGAAAATACTTCAAAGGAAAATAGAAAACAATCCCACTACCCAAGATAACTACTGTAAATTTTGAGAGTTATTTTTCCTGTGGTTTTATTCATAGTAACATGGTTGTGAAATATTGAAAAATAACACTTGGCTGGGTGCGGTGGCTCACACTTGTAATCCCAGCACTTTGGGAGGCTGAGACAAGAAGGATTGCTTGAGGCCTTGAGTTTGTTTTTTTTTTTTGAGACAGAGTCTCACTATGTCACCCTTGGTAGAGTGCCATGGCGTCACAGCAACCTCAAACTCTTGGGCTTAAGCGATTCTCTTGCCTCAGCCTCCCAAGTAACTGGGACTACAGGTGCCTGCCACAATGCCTGGCTATTTTTCTGTTGCAGTTGTCATTGTTGCTTAGTTGGCCTGGCCCGGGTTTGAACCCGGCACCCTTGGTGTATGTGGCTGGCACCCTAACCACTGTGCTATGGGCGCTGAGCCTGAGGCCTCAAGTTTTGAGACCAGCCTGGGCATTATAGTAAGACCCCATTTCTGCCAATAATAAAAAATAAATTAGCTGGGTATGCTGTTGTATGCCTATAGTCCCAGCTACTCATGAGGCTGGGGCAGGAAGATCGTTTGAGCCCTGGAGTTCAAGCCTGCAGTGACCTATGATTGTGCCACTGTACTCCAGCCTGGGTGACAGGGAGACCCAGTCTCTTGAAAATCAACAACGAAAGAGATGATTCTGTGTGGATCTACTTTCATTCTGTTATGGTGAAAGCTTCTCCCCCATGTCATTCAGAATGCTCTGAAAGTATAATTGTGGATACTGGCCCAGTATTTTTTTTTTTTTAAGTGTCACTTTGTCACCCTCAGTAGAGTGCTGTGATGTCATAGTTTACAGCAACCTCCAACTCCTGGGCTTAGGAGATTCTCTTGCCTCAGCCTCCTGAGTAGCTGGGACTACAGGTGCCCGCCACAATGCCCAGCTACTTTTTGTTGCAGTTTGGCCAGGGCCCGGGTTCGAACCCGCCACCTCTGGCATATTGGGGCCGGCGCCCTACTCCTTTGAGCCACAGGTGCTGCCCTGGCCCAGTATTTCATTGTATAGACGTGTCAACGTTTATTTGTACCTTTTTACCCAGTTGTAGTTTTGGTTTTTATACATAGCTGCAGTAAAAACCAGAATCTATTTTGAAACCCACGTACCCACAGATATTCCCCCTTCCTTTCTTGAGACTTTTCCCCTCCTAAAGTGAAACAAAACCTAACACAGAAGCAGCTCTGTATGTCAGTTTTGGTGTTAGCAGGTGGTGCCTAACCGCTGTGGGAATGCTTTCTGCCCTGTTTCCCCTTCAGGAGCATTGTTCCGTGGCTTAAGAAGTACGGGACCAACCCCAGCAATGGAGAGGTAAGTGGCTGTGCAGCAGTGGAAGTGGTTCTGGTAAATGCTCGCCTCTGGCCTTGACATTTATTTATTTATTTATTTGTCTATGAGGCAGAGTCTCACTCTATCACCCTGGGGTAGAGTGCTGTGGAGTCATAGCTCACAGCAACCTCCAACTCTTGGGCCCAAGCGACCCTCCTGCCTCAGCCTCCTGAGTAGCTGGGACTATAGGCACCCACCACTACACACAGCTCGTTTTTCCATTTTTAGTAGAGACAGGGTCTCGCTGTTTCTTAGGCTGGTCTCCAACTCTTGAGCTCAAGCAGTCCACCTGCCTTGGCCTCCCAGAGTGCAGACCCAGCCTGCTCTTCATTTTTATTCTGGAGATTTTCATGTACTGGTGAGGTGGTTCAGTCCTCTCCTCCTCATACCCACTTGTTTCCAGAAATGCTCCCTGCATATGCACACGTGTGTGTATGTGTGTGTGCATATATCATTTTGGGGGCTGTAGATGTTTCCTTGGATGTTGGGGGTCTTTGGTTTTTGTGCCCCACAGTGCCTCTGGGGGTCTGTGTGTGTTAGCACAGAGTGATGTGCTATTCTGTGGTGGCCACAGATGTCCTTCTCTGTTCTGACTTTTGTCATTCGTTGTAAGTGGAGATGCGGGAAATGTCCTTGTGCACGTCTCTCCAGCACACAGGAGTGTCTTGGGGTACTGCCAGTCACCAGGGGATGCCTTCAGTCTCTGTGTTGGTGGCTGCTGGCTCTGTCCCTCCTGTGCAGCTGCATCTTTTTACTAACAAGGCGTAAGAGAAATACCTGTTTTTCCATGTCCTTGACGACATTGGTTATCATCTAGTTTTTAAAATTTTGCTATTTACAGCCCCCCAAAAATTTAAGTTGTACTTTTATTGTGAGACTGAGCAGTTTCTTATGTCTCACAGACAGATCCAGTCTCGTGAATGCTGTGCTGCTCAGAATGGGTATTCTGAGTCAAGTTCTAACTCATTCTCCTTTTCTCCTTTTCCATTTCTCTGTACATCACTGCATATCTTTTTTTTTTTTTTTTTGAGACAGAGCCTCAAGCTGTTGCCCTGGGTAGAGTGCTGTGGCGTCACAGCTCACAGCAACCTCCAACTCTTGGGCTCAAGCGATTCTCCTGCCTCCGCCTCACAAGTAGCCGGGACTACAGGCGCCTGCCACAACGCCTGGCTATTTTTTGGTTGTAGCTGTCATTGTTGTTTGGCGGGTCCAGGCTGGATTTGACCCCGCCAGCTCAGGTGTATGTGGCTGGTGCCTTAGCCACTTGAGCCACAGGCGCCGAGCCACCACTGCGTGTCTTTATCATAAACTGTTGGTTTTCCCACATTTGAATCAGCATCTCTGTTCTCTTGGTTTCTTCACTTCTCAGAGATTTTTGTCCCTCCCCAGATTGGGCCCATTTCTTCACTTACTTGCACGTGTCTGTTCAGCTGGAAGGTGTTTGCTGTGCTGTGTGCTGGGCCTCGGGCTATGAGCAGGCTGGAGGCAGCAGACCAGGGAGGCTGTGGAGGGTGGTCCAGTGGGAAGTGCTGAGGTACCCGTGCCCATCCCTCTCTCTCCTTAGGCAGTGGGGACCTCAGTAGTAACCTGCCAGTGCAGTCAGGTCTCAGGGACCAGTTCAGTTTGGCAAGAATTTCCTGAGCAGCCACCACATGTCCTGTGCCAGGAGTGGGCAGGTGGAGCCAAGCAATTGTCCTGTGCTGGGGATCTTAGGCCAGTGAGGCTCCCATGGGGACAGGATTGATGGGGACACGGGCAGCTGGGTGAGGAGGGCGAGCAGGGAGCCATTGTGATATAGTAAGAAGCATGTGTTTTCTTTGGTTCCTGAGCTTCTAAAACGTGGAATTTCCTGGCTGAGAGGGTAAGCAGTTATTCCTGAGGAACCCTTCAGTCTGACCTGAGTTTACACGGAGGAGGACAAGGCCCCTAGCCAGAGGAACCAGCTTGTGGTTCACCTCAGATGTCAGGCAGGGACCAAGGGGCTGGAGATGGAGTTGGTCACTAAGGGTAGTGATTTAATGAATCACACCTGTGGAGTGGAGCCACCATGAGACCCCTCAGCAAAGGGGCTCAGAGAGCTTCTGGGTGGAAGCTATTCCAGCCACTGCATTCCAGCCTGGGCAAAATCATATGACCCTATCTCTAGGAAATAAAAAAAGGAAAAAGAAAAACGCTGGTGTAGAGGATACCGCTTTCTTTTTGGTAGAGACAGAGTCTCACTGTACCGCCCTCGGGTAGAGTGCCGTGGCGTCACACGGCTCACAGCAACCTCTTAACTCTTGGGCTTACGCGATTCTCTTGCCTCAGTCTCCCGAGCAGCTGGGACTACAGGCGCCCGCCACAACGCCCGGCTATTTTTTGGTTGCAGTTTGGCCGGGGCTGGGTTTGAACCTGCCACCCTCGGCATATGGGGCTGGCGCCCTACTCACTGAGCCACAGGCGCTGCCCGGATACCGCTTTCTTATCACAACCACTCTTCACTCTTAACATTTGAGTATATTTATTCCTTTTAATAGTGTCTCATTTTTCTTAAATATTTGTATGACAAAATGTCTGGATACCTGCATACCCTTCAATACCCAAAGAAATACATTCTTTTTTTTTTTGAGACAGAGCCTCAAGCCGTCGCCCTGGGTAGAGTGCTGTGGCTTCACAGCTTACAGCAACCTCCAACTCTTGGGCTCAAGCGATTCTCCTGCCTCAGCCTCCCAAGTAGCTGAGACTACCCGCCACAATGCCCGGCTGTGTTTTGGTTGCAGCTGTCATTGTTGTTTGGTGGGCCCGGGCTGGATTCGAACCTGCCAGCTCAGGTGTATGTGGCTGGCACCTTAGCCACTTGAGCCACAGGCGCCAAGCCCATTCATTTTTTTTTTTAATTTCAGAAGTAATCGCTGCTCACATAAAAATGTCCACAGATGGCTGTGTTGGGGACACACATGTAATCTCAGCACTTTAGGATGCTGACCACTTTGGGATTGCTTGAGCCCAGGAGTTCGAGGCTTCAGTGAGCTGTGATGACACCAGTACACTGCAGCCAGGGTGACAGGGCAAACTTGTCTCTAAAAAAAAAAAAAAAGTCCAACCATGGCAGAAGTGTACTGCACACGTGCATCTCTCAGGTTATCCCATGACACTTTTCTCTGAGCTGGTGGGGAGCAGGCGGGGGCTGCATAAACAAATAGCTGGCGGTGTGCCCCCTGTGAGGCTGTCGCGGTGTCTTGCAGCTCCAGAGTCGGCTGGTGAAGACCATTCCATCTGTATCTTCCTAGCCTGATACCCACCGTCTCTTTACATCAGCCACTTGTTTGTTACTGATTATTGTGTTTCTTCCAGAAACTGGATGGGAGGTCCTTGATCAAGCTGAACTTTGCCAAGAACAGTGAGGGTGAGTAGCACCATCGCAGCCCAGACCAGGGGCCCAGCTCTTCCAGGTCTCGTGTACGTGTTGTTCCTTTCTGATCAAGTGAGGCACTGGCTTTGCTTGCCTTCTCCACAGGTGCCGTACGATTTCTTCTCAAGCACCATTCTCAGTAGCATTCTCAGCCCAAGAGTTTTGAGCTGGCGCAGGGTGGGGATGCAGCCTGGGGTGTGGGGCACTTGTTCTCACACGTGTGGCCAGGGTGTTGTGAGCTGCTGGTGGCCTTGGTGGGCACAGTTGGGCTCTGTGGTCCATTCACTGCTGTAGGCAGCCCCTGCTCAGGCTGGGAGCCAGGGTGGCATCCTGGCTGCAGGGGCAGCTGGTCCAGAGGTATTTGCCGGGCAGATCCTGGCTCAGGTTTCTCTTTGCTGCTGCTCACAAGGTCCTGCCCAGTGCCAGTTCCTGCTGCTTTGTGTCCCCTGCCCACCCTCTGCTGTTTTCGTGGGCAGAGATACCCAAGCTGAGGTGACCCGCCTGTCCCGCCCATCTGGGCACAGGCCTTACTCTCTGATCCTGTGGGCATGGCTCAGGTCTTTGGCCATGGGACACCATGGTTAGGTTGCTGTCCCTGCTCACAGGGCACATGCATTCCAGAGAGATCCTGAGGCACGTGAGGCCAGGCCCTGCCTCCCTGGCTGGCCCAAGTTGGTGCCAAGTTCATAGGTGAATGAATGAGTGAGCTTCAGTGAGAAAGCAGCACGGTGGGTCATTAGTGGCTAGTGGAGGGCAGGAGTGCCACCCTGGTGGCTAAGTGCTGGGCACCTTCCCCTCTGTGATCAGCTGGTATGAGAGCAGGCTACAGTGTGCACCCATCACTGGCAGGTATCAGTATTTGCTGAGCATGTCAGATGCTGCTTCTGCCAGGGACAAAAGTACAGCAGGGATGGGTGGAGGGCTTCCAGGGGACACGCTGGCAAGGTTTGAGAGCAGGGAGTCTGTGGCATCTAGGAGCAGGGGATGTGGTCAGAGAGGTCAGGAGTGGGCACAGCCTTCCTGTAGGGCTGGGCAGCCATGGAGGACTTGGGTTTCTGCTCTTAGATGGGAGCTGCTGAGGAGGAGGCAAGAACTGGCCTGATTTTTCTCTTTTGTTTTAAATAACTTTGAGCTAGAATTCACTTTTTTTTTTTTTTTTGGCTTCGTTTTGTTGTTAATTGGAAATTTCGGATACTTGAAAGTGGAGAGCACTGTGTGGTGACCCTTCCTGGGGTGGATCACCCTGCAGTCCCCATGGCCCTGGCAGTCCTTGCCTGCGCTGGTCCCCTGTGCTGGTGGATGAAGCCAGTCCCAGGCCTAAACGCTTCACCGGGCAGCACTTGAAGAAAGGATGTGAAAGGAATGGTCATGGTACCATTCCCAGCCTGAAGAATTGTCTGGCCAGTGGTCATGTTTCTATAATTGTCTCCTAATTATTTTTTTAATAGTTTTTAAGATGTTTAAAAAGACCACACTTGGCTCAGCGCCTGTAGCTCAGTGAGTATGGCGCCAGCCACATACACCAAGGGTGGTGGGTTCGAGCCTGGCCCAGGCCTGCTAAACAGCAATGACAATTGCAACCAAAAAAATAGCTGAGCATTGTGGCAGATGCCTATAGTCCCAGCTACTCTGGAGGCTAAGGCAAGAGAATCAGTTAAAAAGCCCAAGAGTTTGAGGTTGCTGTGAGTGGTGACACCACAGCACTGTACCGACTCTGTCTCAAAAAAATAAATACAAATGAAAAGACTACACAAAGCTGAGCGCAAGTGGCTCACAACTGTAGTCCCAGCACTCCGGGAGACTGAGGCAGGTAGATCACTTGAGTTCAGGAGCCCCATCTCTATTAAAAAATAGGAAAACTGGGGTGGTGCCTGTGGCTCAGTGAGTAGGGTGCCGGCCCCATATACTGAGGGTGGCGGGTTCAAACCCAGCCCCGGCCGAACTGCAACCATAAAATAGCCAGGTGTTGTGGCGGGCGCCTGTAGTCCCAGCTGCTCGGGAGGCTGAGGCAGGATAATCGCGGAAGCCCAAGAGCTGGAGGTTGCTGTGAGTCCTGTGACATCATGGCACTCTACCCAGGGCGGTAAAGTGAGACTCTGTCTCTACAAAAAAAAAAGAAAAACTGAGGCAGGAGGATCACTTGAACCCAGGAGTTGGAGGTTGCTGTGAGCTATGATGACACCACAGCACTCCACTCAGGGTGACAGAGTGAGACTCTCTCAAAAAAATAAAAGTCTACGCAAATGTGTGTGGCTGGTGACTCTGTCTTTTAATGTAGAAGTTCCTCCCTCCCCCCTTTTTTGCATTTCTTTGTTGGGTCCCCTGGCCATGGGGTGGGGACCTGTGGGCAGGTAGCTGGGTAGGTGTTTGCTGTAGTGACCAGGCAAAGGGACTGGTGGTAAGAGGCAGGTTTCTCAGAGGATGGGTTTCCTGCCAAGTGCTGACTTTAAGAGGAGGAGGTCTTCATGGTGGTCACCTAGGGGTGTACTAGGGGTCATGGAGGACACGAGGAAGGTGGTGCCAGAGTTGGGTCTTTTTTTTTTTTTGAGACAGAATCTCATTATGTCTCCCTTAGTAAAGTGCTATGGCGTCACAGCTCACAGCAACCTCAAACTCTTGGGCTTAACCTCCCAAGTACCTGGACCACAGGTGCCCACCACAATGCCCAGGTATTTTTGTTGTTGTTGTTGTTGCAGTTGTCATTGCTGTCCAGCTGGCCCGGGTCGAGCTTGAACCTGCCACATTTGATGTATGTGGCCGGCGCCCTACTCACTGAGCTATGGGTGCTGAGCCCAGAGTTGGGTCTTACAGGATGACTATAGGAGTCTTCTTTTTTTTGAGACCAAGTCTTACTATGGCGCCCTGGGTAGAGTGCTGTGGTGTCACAGCTCACAGCAACCTCAAACTCCTGGGCTTAACTGATGCTCTTGCCGCAGCCTCCCAAGTAGCTGGGACTACAGGCGCCTGCCACAACACCCGGCTATTTTTTGGTTATAGTTGTCGTTGTTTGGCAGGTGGGCTGAGCTTGAACCCTCCAGCTCTGGTGTATGTGGGTGGCGCTCCAGCTTCTGAGCCACAGGCACCAAGCCAACTAGGAGTCTTTTAATGGTACAGGTGGAAGGGAGCAACTGCTGTCCCTCTAGCCCCGCCTCCCCTATCTTTTGATCTTGGTCTGAGTTCCCTCATGCCCTACCCGCCAGCAGTCTTCTCTGGGGCCTCACAGTCCTGGGTGACCAGCCTCCCTGTGCCTCCTCTCTAGGAAACTACCACTGCCCAGTGCTGTTCACCGTGTTCACCAACAACACCCACATTGTGGCCATCAGGACGACTGGCAACGTCTATGCCTATGAGGTGTGTGGGACATGGTGTGGAGACCTCAGGTGTGTCCTCTGGGCTCCACCAGCTGGGCTGGGCTTAGCCTGTCTTTTCAGGGTTCACTGGCAGTGGCGCCACAGCTCTTGCTGGGCAGACTTCTCATTTCCAGACAGGTCAGGAGAGGGTGGGGTGGAGCTTCCTGCCACCTCTGAACCTGGAATCCAGGTGGCTCTGGGGCAGAGACCCTTATCTCTCAGAAGGTCTTCCCTTGTCTTTATCTGAGACCAGGCCCTGAGGGCAGTCCTCTGGGAGTCTAAGGGGTCTTTGGGTCCTGGCTTTGGATAGAGCCACCTGTCTCTAGGAGCAGCGGGTCTGGGCTCGTGGGTGGAGTTCTGCCTACGGGTGGATTAGGGAGAGATGAGGCAGTGACTCAAGAGCAGTGGGGGCGGGGTGGGGCTGTGGGGGAGGCTCAGCAGTACAGGAAAGCAGACTGTCCTGTGCCCTTTCTAGTCCTGCACCTGGACGTCTTCAGGGTTGGTGGCCAGTGCTGCCCCAGGGGGCTGGGGTCAGTCCTTGCTGTTGGTGCGAGAGTGCTGCTAGAGGGTGCCCCAGGAGGGCACTTCTGTCCTCAACCGCTGCCTGCTGGGGCTTGGCACAGGAAGTGCTGGGAAAGGCGGAATGGGTCTGCTGGGCCTGTTTGCTGCTCTGTGCACATGTATGACAAGAGCCTCCCCATGGAGGTGCTCAGAGGTTGCATTGGTGCCTGGGGCCCAGCTGGCTCTGCCTTCACCATTGCTGCTGTGTGTGGGGCATGCATAACTGTCTCGCGTTCATCCCCTCTCGATGCTGGGTGACTCCAGGCTTCCCACCTCCAGGTCACTGTGCCAAGGCTTGGGGGCAGGTGCCTGATACCGTATCCTTCCGGCCTCAGGCAGTGGAGCAGCTAAACATCAAGGCCAAGAACTTCCGAGACCTACTGACAGATGAGCCCTTCTCCCGGCAGGACATCATCACCCTGCAGGCGAGTGTGTCCTTCCCAGGAGAGGGGCTCTGACCTCTGTGTGGCCCCTGCAAGGCGAGTGTGTCCTTCCCAGGAGAGGGGCCCTGACCTTTGTGTGGCCCCTGCAAGGCGAGTGTGTCCATCCTGCTGAGAGGGCCCTAACGTCTGTGTGGCTCCCTGCGGGGGGCAGGAATTCCTGGAATTCCTGCCTGGTTGTGGTTCCTCAGCTGCCCTCAGTGCCCCACCTACAAGCCGCCCAGGCCTCTGCAAGACCACCTGCTTTGTGTGTGTGGCTCTCACGTCCTCCTCTCTGATCCCCCAGCTTCATGTCAGGGTCCCTCAAAGCTTCTTGGAGTGTAGCTGCTGTTCTGCAGGCTTGGCTCTGCCCAGCACTTCAAGGGCAGGAACTCTGGGCCCAGCATCTGGCACAGGCCTCCCTGCAGGGTCAGAGAGCCCAGCGAACTGAGGAGACACTGATGTAGAAAGCAGGGTACAGCTCCTTCCTCTCTGTGGCTGGTCCTATTCTAATCCGAGGTCGGCCCACAGGCTGTCCACGTTTCTGTCCGTGGCCACCTAACATCAAGGCATGCTTGTTAGCTGTGGGCCCTGGAGGGACAGCATGCAGTTTGGTGAGCAGCTATGAGCTAGCAGTCTCCACCCTGCCCTGCTTGTTAGTCTCCTGAGACAAAGGTGCCCCCACCTGCCCTGTTCCCTACCCCCAGCCTCAGTGCAACGCTGGCTCTTCCCCTCCTGGAGCCTGCCCATCCTTTGTCTCCTGTAGCTGCCATCAGGCTGCAGGCTGGGCGCCTGGCTGTGGCACTGGGCTTGTGCTGTTGGGGTTCTCTTTTTTTTTAATTTTTTTTTGCTGGGGTTCTCTTTTTACTACAGGACCCCACCAATTTGGACAAGTTCAATGTCTCCAACTTCTTTCATGTTAAGAATAACATGAAAATGATAGATCCAGGTGTGTATAGCCATGGGCTGGGCTGGGCTTGAGGGTTTAGGGGAGCAGGACTTGCGCTTCCCTGGCAAAGCCCTTGCCTCCCTGGGGCAGAGGACTCAAGCCTGGACAGGCCTGCACTTCCTGAGAGTCTAGGCAGCAACAGCTATAGAACCTCAGGCGGGCTGGACCTGCTGCCCTGCCAGGACATCACCTCACTTTCTCCTCCTCAGCTGTGGCCATGTACCTCCCTGGGTTCCTGTTGACCACTGCTGTGTCCAGGCACTGGCTCGGAGGCTCTGGGCTGTGTCAGGCCTGATGCTGTGGCCAGCTGGGCCTGTGTTCCCTGTGTACCAGCCGGGGCCGTCAGGGAGCAGGTTGCAGGGTGAGGAGGGTCCTCGGGTTTTCTGTGCTGACTTGTAGCCACGTGCAGTGCTGGAGGAGCCAGTTGCATCCTGCTCAGGTGGCCTGAGTGGTCTCTGTACCACAGAGCAGCATCTCCGCACATGTGGCGCTTGTTGTGTGAACTGCTTCGAATTCAGGCAGCTGAGCACATGGTTGGGGTAGATCTGAGCTTGGGAGACCCAGAGGCCTGTGGTGTCTGGGGTCCAGCCATACCCTGTGGACCAGGGATTCTAACCCCTCTCCCTGCAGGCAGCATGGCCCCTCTTGAGTGGTCACAGATGGATGGTGCATTTCACATCCAATGGGGTATCACAGGTCCCAGACCTTTGAATTATTAAAAAAAATTACTTTTAGGCTGGGCTGAGTGGCTCATGGCTATAATCCTTCCACTTTGGGAGGCAGAGGCGGGTGGATTGCTTAAACTCAGAAGTTTGAGACCAGCCTGAGTAAGAGCGAGACCCTTTCTCTACTAAAAATAGAAAGATTAGCCAGGCATTGTGATGGGTGCCTGTGCCAGCTACTTGGTAGGCTGAGGCAGGAGGATCACATGAACCCAGGAATCTGAGGTGGTTGTGAGCTATGGCGCTACAGCACTCTAGCCTGGGTGACAGAGTGAGACTCTGTCTCCAAAAGAAAAACCCACAAAACTGTTGAAGTTATAAACTCACACAGGCCTTCTGTGTGCTCTGGGCACCTGGCCTCACTGCCTGCTGTGATACAGTGGCAGCAGCTTGGGACCTGTAGCCTGACCTACCTGTGGTTTCTGCCACTGGGACCTGCTCTGGATTTACAGGGCCGTCAAGCACGTTTGGGGGTTTTGCTGGGACCCTGGCTGCTCAGGGCCACGGTACTGTTTTGTAGATGAAGAGAAGGCCAAACAGGACCCATCTTATTATTTGAAGAACATGAACACTGAGACACGGGAGACCCTGCAGGAGCTCTACAAGGAGTTCAAAGGGGACGAGATTCTGGCTGCCACCATGAAGGTCCCGGAGAAGAAGAAAGTGGACAAGCTAAATGCTGTGAGTGCTGGAGGGCACTCGGCTGAGGTCCCTCTCCCCGCCTGTCCTGGGGAGGGGCTTGTGGGGCACTGGGGGACCCCCAGGGCTGCAGTGTCCCCAGGTCCCTTGGTGCCAGCCCTCAGGGTGGCCGAGATGGCTTGGCTCCAGAAGGTGGGAGGGGTGGGGCTGACCCCCACACTGGACAGTGGAGAAGCAACAGATTGGTGAATGGCTCCTTGCAGGGGTGTGGCCCCAGTCGTGGAGGTCTGCCTCACGGAGTCGGGCGTTTGGGGGCCAGTGTGGTGAGGGTCAGTGTGTCTGCTGCTGCCCTGCGTGGGCCTGTCTGGATCATTACGTTTGCTTTTCAGCATGTTAGGCAGAGCCAGGGGAACTGTAGGGGGAAGGTAGAGACTCTCCCTGCTAAAGAATTATCCAAATTCTGGAAAATTGGGGAAATTTAGAAAAGAAAGTTTGTTGTCCGTGATCTCCCCATTCTAATGCTTTGGTGTGTTACGTTCTGATGGGGAGAAACCATCTTTTTTTCTCTATGATAAAAAATATTTATTGGGCCTTTTTCTCCTGATTAAAGAGATAATGTGTTTACTGTAAAAAGTGAACTTTTAAAAAGAAAGGAGTCACGCCTGCTTCTAGGGGGCCGGACCCTTGGGGTATTTTGTTCCAGGCTTTCACATAGGTCATGAAAGTTGGGGGCCATTGGCCTGGGCCAGCTGTGGCCTTCCTCCCCCTGCTGTCACTGTGTCTCTGTCCTCAGCCCCTTGACTGGGCTCTAAGGGAAGGGCAATGCTGGCTGGGCTGTCCTGTTGGGCCCACTGGTAGGGGTCAGGGATACCCTTCTGGAGGAGAGAGCTAGAGCAGAGAACGTGTGCCTGGTGCAGAGTGCACGTGTGTTTGGCCTGCAGGTAGGCATCATTGTGCCCACCCGCCAGCACCCGGCGTGCCACTGAGGGGCTGCTTTGGTGTTCTTGGCAGGCCCACTACTCCACAGGGAAGGTCAGCGCCTCCTTCACCTCTACTGCCATGATTCCGGAGACCACACACGAAGCAGGTACATGCCTCTGCTGCTCCAGTCACAGCCCCATCACTGTGTCGCAGGCGGCTACCCTCCCACTGCCGCTTTCCTCAGCAGTTTTCAGTGGAGTGGGTGGGCAGGGTTGGGCCCTCTTGGCAAGTGGGTTTTGTGCTGGGGTCAGGGAGGCTGCTGTGTGTGCCAGGTCTGGGCCAGGAGATCCTCTCCTGACTCTGTGGCCTTGGCCCTGTCTCACAGTCTCACAGTTTCATGTCCCTGTGGCTCCATGGGCACTCAGGCACTGTCCTCTTGTGGGGTCTCTCCCCCCCACTATCCCCTGAACCCCAGATTCTTCTGCCCTCTGACTGCCCTGCTCGCCCAACTCTGGGAGTTTCTGGCACCTATTGTAACTGTTGCCCCATGAGCCCAGTGAGCTTGCGAGGCCTGGGTCATCCTTGGCCCCTTGCTCCCGCCAGCACTCTTCCCAGAGCTGTGCCCAGCACTAGTGGCGGGGCTGCCCTGGGGTAAGGGTGGGCGCCGAGTCTGGGCCTCTGTTTGCAGCTGCCATTGACGAGGACGTGCTGCGCTATCAGTTTGTCAAGAAGAAGGGCTACGTGCGGCTGCACACCAGCAAGGGCGACCTCAACCTGGAGCTGCACTGTGACCTGGTGGGTGGGCAGCTGCCCTCACTCTGCCTCAGAGCTTTTCTGGGATTATGGTCAGCTGTGTCTTAAACATGGAGCTGTCATGAGTATGTGCTTGTAGCCTGTCCCCAGGAGGGTATCCCTGTGTCCTCCCCATGGGGCCTGATGGCTATAGAGGGTCTGGCCTGCCTGCTGCCCTGCCCAGGACCATCGCTGTGGCTGGCAGGTTCTTCCTCACTTGTAGTGCGGGGCATCTGATCACGTATCTGCCCTGTGATAAAGGCCCCGTGTGGCTTTTGTGACCTGCACTTGGCTGCTATGTGCCTCACAAAAGTACTGGGGCTGTTTTTCAGACACCGAAAACCTGTGAAAACTTCATCAGGCTTTGCAAGAAGGGTTATTACGACAGCACCATCTTTCACAGATCCATCAGGAACTTCGTGGTGAGTGATGGAGTCCCTGGCTGCACAAGATGTACTTGATGGGATGTCAGAGCTGGAAGGACCCTTCCCAGCCCTGTCCCAGACACCTGGGCCAGGCCACACTAGGGCTGGTCCGGAAGGGGAATCTGTCTGGGAGTCTCCCAGGGAACCTGCAGCCTCTGATAACCTTGAGTCCCCAGCCCAGGTGGAACTAGGTTCACTACAAGGGTGGGTGGGAGGCCCCTGGTCCTGCCACCCCCTTTGGAGCACACCTGGGGGCGGGCTCTGGACTTCGGGGCAAGAATGGCTTACGGGCTTCTGTTCTTCACAGATCCAAGGGGGTGACCCCACGGGCACAGGCACAGGTAGGTGCTGGTGCTGGTCCCCTCCCTAGGCCCCTTGGCTGTTTGTGGGGCATGAGGGCGCCAGCGAGCAGGATTGTGTGGAGAGTTCAGACATGAAGTCTGAGCCCCAAGGCTAGGGTTGGGCCCAGCCCCCCACTCTGCCCTCAGGCCCAACCCTTTTCTTGGTGGTTATGGGGCCCACATGAGGGATAGGACAAGAGTGTGTCACCCCCTTCCTGGGCCCCCAGAAATGACTGCCCAGGCCTCTCCAGCCAAACCCAGCCTGGCAGCTGCTTGGCCCCCACCCTACCCTATAGACCTTGACCCTCTACTGCCTATCCTGGGGCAAGTCATCTGGGGGCCCATGTGGGTGTGGGGGCTGAGGACCAAGGCCAGTCTTTAAGGTGTTGCTGCCCCAGGTGTGCCCAGCGAGGCCGGATACCCCTTGGGAGGCAGTTTTCAGGGCAGGCCCAGCTGGGCTCTGGCATTCTTGCTGCTGACTGTAGCTTTCTTACCCAGGTGGGGAGTCATACTGGGGGAAGCCCTTCAAAGATGAGTTCCGGCCCAACCTCTCGCACACGGGAAGGGGCATCCTCAGCATGGCCAACTCTGGGCCCAACAGCAACAAGTCTCAGTTGTGAGTCGGCTGGGCCTGGCTGGGGCGTGGGGGGTGGCCCAAAGCTTCCTGTGGTTCTTCCTCTTAGCTGCTCCCTGAGGGTTATACTGGCTTGAAACCAATCCAGGTAGCATGTGGCACCTCTAGGCTGGGCATGTGCCCCAGCATCAAAAGGGGATGCCCCAGAGCCAGTTGGCACGGAGAGCAGGCCCTGGCAGCATGTGCCCTTAAGAGAGCAGAAGTCACCTCTTAACCATGAGGTCCAGAAAGGTGGGAACTAGCATGTGCGTGTGGCCAGGCCAGGACTGGGGAGCTCAGCCACTAGGCAGGCACTGGCAGTTGGCAGAGCGTGTGTCTTGGTATGCGTGGAGGGTAGTGGGTGGGCAACAGCTGGCAGCAAGGGCTGGGTGCTGGGCACCAAGTTGTGGAAGGACAGGTGTGCACGTTCCGTTTATCCACCGTCCACAAGCGTGGCTTGATTTGACCTTTGGTTTCATAGTTATCTTCGCAGGAGTCCCTTGTCTTAAGCTACCATGTGAGAATTTCATGTTATACTTTGTGATACTTTTGTAAGTGAAATTATTTTCAATTGTTAATTCTTGCTCATGTAGAGAAAAACTAGTTTATTTCTAGCTAATTTATCAAATTCTCTTATAATTCAGGTCCTTTTTATTTAGACTTTCTTGGGTATTCTAGAAACTCAAGCTTATATAAAGCAAAACCTGGAGTCCTCTCTGCTCCCCTGGTGTGCACATCCTTGCCTGGGCCTGCGGGGAGGAGGCTCTGGCATCCTAGGCCCCCACTGAAATGCTGTTTTGTCATCTGATGACATTTGACAGTCTGTTGTTCTAAGAGAAGGGGCTGAATTTCCAGAGGCCTTTTTTCTTAACATTTGTTACGCTGATGACCATCGGATTCTCTCGTCCTCCTAGAGTGTGGGGATGAGACCTCCATGAAACCAGAGTGGCTAAGGTGCCGGCCCCATATACCAAGGGTGGCGGGTTCAAACCCGGCCCCAGCCAAACTACAACAAAAAAATAGCTGGGCGTTGTGGCGGGCGCCTGTAGTCCCAGCTACTTGGGAGGCTGAGGCAGGAGAATCGCCTAAGCCCAGGAGTTGGAGGTTGCTGTGAGCTGTGACGTCACAGCACTCTATCAAGGGCAATAAAGTGAGACTGTCTCAAAAAAAAAAAAAAAAAAGAAAAGAAAGAAATCAGAGTGGCCTGGCCTTTCCTTTGGTGTCTCCTTGGCATTCTGAAGGAAGCCCTGGCCTGTCATCGTTGCCCCATGGTCCTCGCTGCCTCACTCTCCACCTGTGGTGTGCGGTGTTGGGCGTGTGAACTGGCCGGAGCAGGTTGTGGTGTGAGCGGGGCTGCCACTGTTTGTGGTCTGCAGGAGTTAAAGTCACACTGGCTCAGCTGTTACCAGCTGAGGACAGCTCGGAGTCATTCACACGATTCCCAGGCCTCCATTTCGGGCCGGTGGATGATTTCTTTCTTTCTTTTTGTTTTTTTGAGACAAGAGTCTCACTGTGTCACCCTGGGTAGAGTGCCATGGTGTCACAGCTGACAGCAACCTCTAGCTCCTGGGCTTAAGTGATTCTCTTGCCTCAGCCTCCTGAGTAGCTGGGACTGCAAGCTCTTGCCACACGCCTGGATATTTTTGTTGTTGTAGTTGTTGTTTGGCAGGCCTGGATTCAAACCTGCCAGCCCCGGTGTATGTGGCTGGCACCCTAGCTGCTGAGCCACAGGTGCCGAGCCCTGGCAGATTTCTGTCAGGCCACAGTTCAACTCCCCCAACCCTAGATTCTCGCATTTGTTTCCATAGGGCCTTGTCGGCCTCTCTGATGCGTCATGCCGCCCTGCTCTCTCCTAACCGCGTCTGTGTTCCTTGCTTCCTTGGTGGTTTATGAGGCATTTGTCATTTGTCGCTCTCTGTGTCACTGTTTCAGTTTCTGTCTTGGCTGATTCTTCTTGGCGTCTGTCCTCTCTGCTGCTTTCCTAGCTGGTATCTGGCCATGACCGCAGACAGCTGGTCTGTAACTCTGGGGGCTGCTCCCTCTGTACTACTTGCTGGTTGCTGTTGTTCAAAATCGCCCTAAAAATGTGCTGCACATCTTACTGCTGGCTCACTGTGCTCACCTGTGAAGTGGTCCCTGGAAAGCTATGCACCTAGTTCACTCTTCAGAGCAGCTTTGGACCTCTTTCTCTGGAAAGGCCATCAGAGCTGTCATCGTATGACCCTTGATGTTGTGAACGTCATCCAAATGTCTTCCTTTTGATATTTCCTTTATCTTCAGGTAAAGAAAAAAGTCACTAGGGAACAGTTCAGGTATGTAGGGAGGGTGTTCCAATTTGTCTACTGCCTAACAGCTCCCACACAGACAGTGCCGTGTGATCTGGTGCATTGTCATGATGCAAGAGCCATGAGTTCTTGGCAGAAAGTTCAGGGTTTTTTGTCTATCTTTCTTTTCTTTCTTTTTTTTTTTTCTATCTTTCTTTTCTTTTCTTTCTTTTTCCCTTCCCTTCTCTCTCTCTCTCTCTCTTTTTTTTTTTCAGAGTCTCATTTTGTTGCCCTCAGTAGAGTGCCATAGTGTCACAGCTCACAGGAACCTCTAGCTCCTGGGCTTAGGTGATTCTCTTGCCTCAGCCTCCCAAGTAGTTGGGACTATAGGCACCCGCCGCAACACCCAGCTATTTTTTGTTGCAGTTTGGCCGGGGCCGGGTTCGAACCCACCACCCTCTATATGTGGGGCTGGTGCCCTACCCACTGAGCCACAGGCTCTGCCCTCGTCTAGCTTTTTCATGCAACCTTTTTAGCACTTCCAAATAGTAAACTTGGTTAACTGTCATCTGACAAATTCATAATAAACAATCTTTCTGATATCAGAAAAGGTTAGCAGCGTTGTTTGACTGTTGATTTGGACTGACAACTTTTTTGGTGGTGAAGAACTGGCTGACTTCTACTGTGCACTTCCACGCTTTGCTTCAGGGTCTTATATTGGCTCAGCCGTGTTTCAGTCCAGTGGTGACATGGCCCAAAGCACCGTCTTGCCTCTCCTAAAGATCTTGGCACACTTGACTCTCCTTGGCTTTTGTTTTGGTGCTCTCCTTTAGGACCATTTTTGTACACAGCTTTCTCACATCAATATTTTCTTTCTTCCTTTTTTTTTTTTTTTTTGTAGAGACAGAGTCTCACTGTACTGCCCTCGAGTAGAGAGCCATGACGTCACACGGCTCACAGCAATCTCTATCTCTTGGGCTTACACGATTCTCTTGCCTCAGCTTCCCAAGCAGCTGGGACTACAGGTGCCCGCCACAACGACCGGCTATTTTTTTGTTGCAGTTTGGCCGGGGCTGGGTTTGAACCTGCCACCCTCGGCACATGGGGCCGGCGCCCTACTCAGTGAGCCACAGGCGCTGCCCTCACATCAATATTTTCATTCGAGATTTATTTTTCTAGCCTCCTTACCTGTGTTAGAAGTCAGTAAGAGAAAGAGAATGGCTCGGAGGCCAGAGTTGTCTGCACAGTCTTGGATGGGACATCTGTGGAGATGTGTCTGGTGGCCCTGTGTGGTCAGAGCTGGGGGCTTAGGTGCCCTGAGAGGGCTGGTTTGCTCTGGTTTGCCGAGTGGTACAGATTGTACGTGGCGTGGAGATTGAGTCCTGCAGCTCTCACTGGAGAGCTGGTCCCTGCAGTGGCTGAGACCAGGTCTCGATGCTTTGTGTCTTGGGTGCCTTAAGCCCCCACCCGGGTGGTGTCTGGTTCTTCCATCCTCTGCTAGCCTTTCAAGGTTTTTACACAGGAGTCTTGTCTTTTTAGAGGCTCACACCTGGATTCTGTTTTATTTTCATTCATCCTGACAGTTGTGACTCAGTACACTGCTTCCTGCTGTTTCACCTGGTGCTTTCTAGCTACCCTGTGTTACATTTCATTTTCTCCTTTTGTCTTTTTTTTTTGAGACAGAGTCTTACCTTGTCACCCTGGGTAGAGTGCCGAGGCATCACAGCTCACAGCAACCTCCAACTCCTGGATTTAGACAATTCTTTTCCTCCGCCTCCCGAGGCACCCGCCACAATGCCCGGCTATTTTTTGGTTGCAGTGTGGCCGGGGCCGGGTTCGAACCTGCCACCCTCGGTATATGGGGCCGGTGCTCTACCCACTGAGCCAGAGGCGCCACCCTCTCCTCTTGCCTTTCTCCTGGTTTAGAAGTTAGATGTCTTGCCTCTGGTCTACATCAAGAAGGCCATCGGTGTGAAATCCAAAGTTACAGTTAACTGTAACCTGGCCTCGGTACCTGCCAATGTGGCATACAGATAGGGTGGGATTACAACAGCGACAAAACCAGACAGGATCGTGTTCTTGGTCTGTGATTCCTTCTGTCACCCATATTTCTCAAGTCCCTTCACTCCCATCCTCCCATCCCCGACTCCCCAGCTTCCTGTTTCCTTTCTCCTGCTTCTGAGTCCTGGTCCTTCAGGTAGGCTCTGATGGAGTGGGCCCCACTCTGGTGTTCCATGTGTCTCTATCCCAGCTACCTCTCCTGTGGCTGGAAGGGCAGGTTCTAGCCAGCGGCCGCTACCTCCTGGCTCTAGGCACAGGGCCTACCTGGCGGGAGGTGCGGCTGTTCTGGGCTCTTGCCTGGGATCCTGGAGGTCAGGGGTGACGTGGGGGCTTTAGCTGATGGAGGTGGGGAGGTGGGGCACACTCACGTGTGCACCCCTGGGAGGTGGGCAGCTCCTGGTGTGTGCTCAGCAGTGGCTAGGACCAGGGCAGGACAGGTGGGGACACCAGCACACTCCCCTAACCCGCGCCTTCCCCCCAGCTTCATCACATTCCGGTCCTGTGCTTACCTGGATAAGAAGCACACCATCTTCGGGAGGTAAGAGATGTGGCTACATGAAGTCAGGAGCCTGTGAGCAAGTGGGTTCCTTCCCCAGCTGGGCCTACCTCACTGCCTCTCTAAGACCCGAGCCCTGTACTCAGGGGGTCTCCCTGCCGCTGCTGGGCTTGAGGCTGTGCAGAGTGGGGACTTGGGTGCTTTTGCTGGGTGGAAAGTCTGGCTTTCCAGGCCTGCCGGGCTCAGGAGAGGAGATGTGTCCCCACTCGGCCTGGCCAGTTGCCGTCTCAGACCCAGCAGTGCTTGAATCCCAAGTCTGTGCAGGTCTGTCTCTCTCCTCAGCCTCTGGTTCAGGTGTCTGCAGACTTCTCCCGTAGGGGCTCGAGGAGGGTCTCTAGCTGCGTGGGCCACATAGTCTCCATGACCCCAACTCCCCAGCTCTGCAGTTGCCACTCAGAACAGACATAGGCAGTATTAAGAAACTTTATTTGGAAGTTCTGTCCGAATAAAACTTTACTTACAAACCAGCTGGATTTGCTTGGAGCCCTCTTTCATGGCTGCTGGAGAGGACAGACAGGCCCTCCCCGGCCAAGTGATGTCCCAGCACCCCGGTCTGCTCTCTTCCTGACATGGGGGTGGGTGGGGTGCCCTCCCCCAGTGTGTTTAGATCCACCTCTGCCCTCTGCTGCAGGGTTGTTGGGGGCTTTGACACACTGACAGCGATGGAGAATGTGGAGAGTGACCCCAAAACTGACCGCCCTAAGGTACGTGCTCAGGGAGATGTGGGAGGCCACTGAGGTTGGCCAGCAGGCAGGTGAGCGAGGGCCCTTGTACACTCAGCCCCTCTGCTCCTAGGAGGAGATCTGCATCGAGGCCACGACGGTGTTTGTGGACCCGTACGAGGAGGCTGATGCTCAGGTGAGGAGGGCGCGATGTTGCCACCTGGGGAGCGACCCGACGTGTCCTCCTTCCTCGCTGCCCCTAGCCCAGGGCACTGTGGGTCAGCCCAGTCCTCGTGTCACAGATTGCTGAGGAGCGGAAGAAGACCCAGTTGGAGGTGGCCCTGGAGACCACAGTGAAGACTAGCCAGCCACAGGCCGGGAGCCAGGGCCCCCAGACGTTCCGCCAGGGGGTGGGCAAGTACATCAGCCCAGCAGCCACGTGAGTGGGAGGGGCTGACAGGCCTGTGAGTTGGACCTGAGCATGTGCTAAGGGGCTACAGCAGCCAGGGGGGCTTCCCCTGTGAAGGCCTGGCCAGGACAGAGTCAGGGGGAAGTGGGCGTAATAGCTATTTGGGGCCGGCTTGGCAGGGAGGGATGCAGGTGGAGTGGATGTGTCAGGATGGTGTGGGGGCCTGGGGCCTGCACGGTGCTGGAGTCCTGTTCTGTTCTTCTCAGAAAACGAGCAGCAGAAGAAGAGCCATCCACCAGTGCAGCCATCCCCTTGGCCAAGAAAAAGCCCAGCCGAGGTTTTGGGGACTTCAGTTCCTGGTAGCAGCAGTCGGTGGCTCTGGGTTCCGGTAGGAATATGGGGCTGGGGGCCTGTGCATCTGCCCTGAGCTTTCCGCCTTCCTGGGCCTGCCTTCGGGCTGCAACCCAATAAAGCTCTTGCATGTTGTTTGGGTTCCTTTTCCTGGCCCTGGGAGCCCTTAGCTTCCTCATCCCTCACCTGGTGCCAGGTGGCCTGGCCCTGTTTCCAAGGCCTCAGCCCCACCAGAGCCTACTTCTCAGACCTCCGGGCATGAAACTGCCCTAGACCCGGCCTGAGGCTCAGACCCCCTGTGGGCAGCCTGGGTTAGTGAGGAAGGACTCTGGCTCCTGACTGGTTTTTGGTTTTCTTTTCTTTTTTTTTTTTTTTTTTTGAGACAAAAATCTCACTATATTGCCCTGGGTAGAGTGCTGTGGAGTCACAGTTCACAGCTACTCTTGGGCTCAAGTGATTCTTTTGCCTCAACCTCCCAAGTAGCTGAGACCACAGGTGCCCACCACAACACCCGGCTATTTTTTTGTTGCAGTTGTCATTGTTGTTTAGCTGGCCAAAGCTGGGTTTGAACCTGCCAGCTTCAGTGTATGTGGCTGGTGCCCTACCCACTGAGGTACAGGTGCTCCCCGAATATGTAGTTTTGATTAAAGTTTCTAAAAAACTTCAGCCTTACAAAGAAAGAAGGAATTTTTTTTTTTCTGAGATAAGAGTCTCACTATGTTGCCCTTGGTAGAGTGCTGTTGCTTCACAGCTCATAGCAACCTCAAACTCTTGGGCTTAAGTGATTCTTTTGCCTCAGCCTCCTGAGTAGCTGAGACTACAGGTGCCCGCCACAACACCCAGCATTTTTTTGGTTGTAGTTGTCGTCGTTTGGCAGGCCCAGGCTGGATTTGAACCCACCCCCTTCCGGCTCAGCTCCCTAGCTGCTGAGCTACGGGCACTGAACCAAAGAAGGAATATTTTTTTTTTTTTTTCAGTTTTTGGCCGGGGCCGGGCTTGAACCCACTACCTCCAGCATATGGGGTCAGCACCCAACCCTTTGAGCCACAGGTGCTGCCCCCAAAGAAGGAATATTTTAACAACTTTTTCTGATAACTATCACTATTCTTCATTGACACTATGCTAAAGCTCAACCAGTGATGGCTTATTTTCTTTATTTTCTGTTTCCTTGGGTAGAGAGCTGTGCTGTGGCATCATAGCTCACAGCAACCTCAAACTCCTAGGTTGGAGTACCCACTAAGCTATGGGTGCCACCCTTTTCAAATTATTTTTTATAGACACAGGGTCTCACTGTGTGGCCTAAGCTGGACTCAAACCATTGGACTCCAAAGCTCATTCTCCCTCAGACTCCCATGCAGGGTAGCTAAAGGTGTGAGCCACTGTGTCCAGCCTCAGCTGGCTTTATTCCCCCCACTCTGCCACCTTGTCAGGGACTGCTTATTTACACAACCAGTGCCATTCCTTGGGACCCTTAAAGATGTAAGTTCCTGGACCCCAGACCTTCTTAACCCAAGATGCTGGGAGTGGGATCCCCAATCTGTTTCGACAAACCCTCAGGGGCTTCTGACTGGTGAAGGTTGAGGACCCTGGACTAGAGCACCGACATTACTTTCATAACCTCTTCTGCTACCCCTTGTTTGGGCTCTGGGGCGACTGGATGTGGGGGCAACAGGCTTCTATCCTAGGTGTGCTTGCCCCTCCTCACTACAGTCAGAGGGGTGAGGAGACCCTCACCTGGGGGAAGATGACAGGTTCCCCCTCCTGGAGGGCCTGTCCTTGTGCACCAGGACGCTGTACCTGGTCCCTGCCTCTCCTAGCCTCTGGGCGACTGTATCAGCGTTTCCTAACTTAGGAGACCCTTCCCTTGGCCCCCAATTTTCTGCTAAATTTTCCACTCTGGCTCTGGCTCATCTTTTGTTCTGTCTTCAGCTTGTGCCAATCTGGCCTCTATTCTCTGAGTCTCAGGCCCTGTTGCCTGGGCCCTGGGTGGGGGTGGGGGGCTAGGCAGGCAAGTCAGTGTTCTCTGATGGCACGGGCTCTGCCCCTGACACATGCTGTCCTCCTTGGGTCACTACCCCCTTCCCGTTCCTCACACTAAATCCTGACTTAGGCTTGGTTTCTGATTTTTCTTCTTTCCCTCACCCAAAACCTTGACTCTGTCAGCAAGTCCAACAGCTGCGACTTCCAGAATGTACCATTGCTGATGCTGAAGCTGCAGGCACAGCCCTTTGTCTCTCCGGACTGCCCCCACCCCACTTGTCCACACACTGCCCTGCACCAAGCTCGGCAGTCCCTTGTCACTGCACCATGCCAGCTGCTGGCCTTCCTTGCTGCTGGGAAGGTGTGTGCCTCTGCAGCCGGCCCAGCAGGTGAGCTCTGGGGCTTTCTAAAGGCTCACACACCCAGGAGAGGGCACAGTAGGCTGTGGGGAGAACCTGCAACCCCCTTGCCCTGGCGGGGGTGGGGGTGCCTGGGGACCCTGAGGCCTCCTGCTACCGACACTCTACAGGAAACCAGGGCTGGTCCGTCTGCATCAGGGCACAACTTGTCAACTGTGGGCACAATTTCAAACAAGACAATTGACACTGGAAGCTTTATTTGTAAACCTCAGACAGACAGAGGGCCAGAGCCAAGGCCACAGGATAGGGCGACTGAGGGTAGCCTGTGCTCGAGCTCTGCAGTCCTCTAGGCCGCCACAGCCAGCCAGCCTCACTGGGGGCAGGACAGGAGGCTGCAGGCCCCACGCTTACCCCAGGGCAGAGGATGGTGCCTACAAAAACAAGGGCCTTTGACAAATGAGGGTTTACATTTCTATAGTTCATTTTAGAGCTTAAATTGTAGTTTTCTAGTATTAATACGAGTTGGCTTTTGTAATTACCTGATGAGGTCACAATGTTAATTAAAGGACTTTTGGGAAAATTCTCATTTCTGATCCTTTCTAAAATTTGACAGATGCCATCAAGAATAATCATTAAAATATAAAAATACTATTTGTATATATATAAAATGACAAAACTAAACCACATTTCTAAAGCAAACATACTGTGCCAGATACACTAGGTTAAGTTAAATGCATTTATAATCCTGACAATACCTCTCACTGTTGGAGGAAAAATTATTTTAAATAATTTAAATATAAGTCATGGGTGATATTTATTGTTTAGGAATTTAAGAGGGTGGGACATTCCAGCACTTCACCACATCTGGTTATGGTCTTGTGAATATCATTTCCCCTGAAGCCAGCTCACGGTCAGTTCATTTGGTTTTAAAAGGACCTTGTATTTTGCAGAAGACCAACAAAAAAGTGATCAAAAGGTTTTGTTGGTATCAATTACCAAAAAAAACAAAACAAAAAAAAAAATAAAATCATACAAGTACTAGTAAAAAATTTGCAATCAATGCCATCACAAAAAGACAACAATACAAAAACCAAAGTGCTCAGATTGAAGGAGCAGTAAACTTGCCCAGAACATATAAAAGCTTTAAATAGAGTTTTAGTATATACAAAAATTGGTCAGAAGGATTTTATAAGATTCTCTCCAATTTAAGTGAAGAATCTTATGGACACTCAGGACCAGGGCTATCTCCCGATTGCCCTAGCAGGGTGGTAATGGCACGAGGCCTCCCAGTGGTTTCCCCTTGTCCCCAGTGGCTTCTGAGGCCAGGGTCCTTCCCCCTGCCCCTGAGGACCGTAGACTAGTGGGAGGTCTGCTGTAGGTTTCCCGCCACGGTGCCCATTGCCCCAGCAGGTAGGAGGGGTCTCAGCCCTGTCACAGGTCCAGAATACAGGCTGAAGCCACAGGTGTCACTACTTCATGTGCCAACTTGTGAGTGAAGCCTCTTCAGGTTTCAAACCACAGCAGTAGGAGATGCGTCGTGCTGGGTGACGCTGTGCTCTGCAGGCTAGCTCCGATGTGCAGGGATGTGTCAGGCCTGAGTCCACAAGGAAGCATCTTGCTGGGCCACAGCCAAGTGCAGAGGCTCACGGAGCTGTACACTGGTTCCCCACCTTTGCCGAGCTGCGGACATGCTTAAAGAAACTTCAGTAGCTGTCACTCCTGCCGACTCGATGCGTCTCAGTGGTGAGCCAGGCAGGCCACAGCCCAGGGCAGTGGCAGAGAGGGTGCCCAGGAGGATGCTCAGGGTGAGTGGTGGGTCAGAGCTGTGTTGAGGCAGGGGCTGGGGTGAGGGTCCTTATCTGCTCACACTGTCACTAGGCTAGCCTTGTCAGAGGGCACTTTCAGAGCCATCTGCCAGGCTGAGGGACATCTAGCTCAGGATTCTCCCAACCTCCCCAGCCTTCTGCCTACTTCTCTGCCCTGAGTCAGGTCAAAATGTTGAAAGCCAGACCTTATTGGGAATGATTTTTGGCCTCTATATTCTCTGCAAATTGCCAAAACCCTCTTGTAGTGCACTCCCCATAGAGGCATGGTAGACAGGTGGGTTGTAACTTAAAATGTGTGGCAAAGGAGATTAGGAGATTGCACAAGTCCCCTCTGCAGCTCATGTGACAGTACCAGACAGGGAGGGGGTAACTTCCTCTAGCAAACCAGACATCTTCATTTACAAGGTTAAAACCTATCTTGCAATTTTAACTTTTTCTGAAAAAAATTTAAAACAATGTGGCAAATCAAGTTTTGAAGTTTTTCCTGTGGCTTCTGGCCTCTTTCATATTCAAAAATAATTTCTTTTTCTTCAAGTACATCAGGGTAGAAAATGAAATCCAACTTTGCCTCTGTCCAGTGTGCTACCATGGAAGGTGCAACCCCTGGCACCAGCCCCCACAAGGCTGTCAACTCCGTAATGGTACCTCCACAGGCCCCTGGGACAGTCTTCTGTAAGGACTCATTCATTTGCTTTCTAGATAAGGGATCTATTGGCTTAAATAAACAAGATGTTCCACTAGACACATTTCTCTATTTATAGCTTAAACTAAAATGTTATCAGTGCTGTCCTTTGTTTTTGAACAGGCTAAAACGTAAAACACCCTTAGTATATAAGTTTGTTGACTGAATCAGAAATATTCTAAATGAACACTATGCCTTAACAATTCATCTGCAAGAGGAATAACCAATCTGTAGTTTTGTGAATTAGGGAAAAAAGGGGGGGGGGCTACAACACCTTCACCCTAAAAAAGGGAGAGGTGAAATGTGCTCTCCAAAGAGACCCTGACCCCGTGGCCGTGAAGCCTTCATTTGGTTTTCTACTGGACCTACAAAAGCACAGCCAAACTCTGCTGAGGGCACAGGTTAGAAGATATTAACTAGGCAGGTAAGTCATCAGTTGCTTAAATCTTTCTCTAAAACTTGGGAAGTTAGAAACAAGCATACGTGTGAAGAAGACCTAGCTCAGAGGAAGCCCTTACCTAAGGAGGTGGCCTGCGGGGTCCAAGTGTCCAAAGCTACTCGCGCGTCTACACTGTGAGCTCAAAGTTCAAGAAACGCTGTCATCCAGGATGTTCCTATGTTTCTGTTGCATTCACAGTTTCTTTCACAAAATAGTATTCAAAAGAGAATGGAAAGTTTTCTCTTTACTCCCAACCATTGTCTTTGATCATGTGAGCAAGCTCAATAATAAACTTTCCTTCTTTATATTTCTGACTGCTCTCGAAGGCATGTTCCTTAAAAAAAAAAAGAAGTAGATTTAAGAACAGAATCAGTCTCGTTTTCAATTTTATTACATTCTTGGCAAAAAACCCAATGTCAAGAGTATCATCTATACCTAGATGTTCCCTGAGCCATGTGCGCTGACCCAGTGCCAGAAGGGATCTGTCCCAGGTGACAAGTCAATCAAGGCAGTATAGGTTTACTTTGCATTTGTCATGAAACTTGTAGGGCAATGTTAAGGCAAATCTGTCTACCGAAAAGTGAGGGGCAACTTAGGAGGTATGAAGAGGCACGAGATACTGTGCTTCAGGGAATTCCAAGTCAAATAAGACTGAAGGCAAGAACAGGGAGAGCCTGGACCCGGATCAGAGGCGTCTGGGAAGAGGCCCCTTTTCAGGGGAGAGGGAGGGCATATTGAATGTGTGGCCTGGTGCTTGGGGATGTGATGCAGCTGACTGGGAGGAGTCCTGCCCACCAGGTGTGCTGCAACAGCAGTAAGATGGGGACACCACACGGTGCCTGAAAAGGGCAGCAAGGCTTCCTGAAGGGAGGCCACCCACGCTGGGGCTGATGGTGCCGGGGGGCTAGGTGTGGGCAGGCCTCAGGGAGCAGCAGCCTGTGTGCCCTCACAGCTCATGGGAATCTGAGAGATGACCAGAAAGCTAAGAATGAGAGCTAGCAGGTAGCCTTGACTTGAAGAACATCAAAGCCAGAAATGAGGACTACACCTTAAAAAAAGGGTCAGTGTGGCATTCAGGAGATGGCCAGGGGACTTCTGCTAGGACAGCAGCTGTCAACACCTGTGCACTCCAAACCAGGCAGGCTGTCAGGGCTGCTGGGAGGAGAGAACTGGGAATCCTGGCACCAAGGGCCCTACTCTCCTGGACAAATACCACAACCAGGGTGTGTGGGTGAGGGGCAGGAGGGGCAGGAGGGGCAGGCTGGTCAGCTCAGGATAGAAGATCCAGAGGGGGAGAAGCAGAGGTGAAGGCTACGGCAGGGAGGAGTGGTGACAGCGACCTTCAACTCCAAGTCCTCAGAGAAGGGGGTGGGTCAAGCCCCTGTGGGCGGGCAGCCAGGTGGCCCTGTGTCCCAGACCCTAGCAGGCCCCGAGAGCTCTGGGCAGGCCCAGTGAGGTCTGCTGGGCTCACCCCACAGTTCCACCTGACCTGGGCAGCGCGGGCAGCCCCGAGCCTACACTCCATTCGAACCCGTTTCTAAAGCAGCTCGGGGGCGGCGCCTGTGGCTCGCTAAGGCGCCAGCCATATACACCTGAGTTGGCGAGTTCGAATCCAGCCCGGGCCCGCCAAACAACAATGACGGTTGCAACCAAAAAACAGCCGGGTGTTGTGGCGGACGCCTGTAGTCCCAGCTTACTCGGGAGGTGGAGGCAGGAGAATAGCCTAAGCCCAGGAGTTGGAGGTTGCTGTGTGCTGTGACGCCATGGCACTCACCCGAGGGTGACAAAGTGAGGCTCTGTCTCCAAAAAAAAAACCAAAAAAAGAGGGCGGCGCCTGTGGCTCAGTGAATAGGGCGCCTGCCCCGTATACCGAGGGTGGCGGGTTCAAACCCGGCCCCGGCCAAACTGTAACCAAAAAATAGCCGGGCGTTGTGGCGGGCGCCTGTAGTCCCAGCTACTCGGGAGGCTGAGGCAGGAGAATCACCTAAGCCCAGGAGCTGGAGGTTGCTGTGAGCTGTGTGACGCCACGGCACTCTACCGAGGGCCATAAGGTGAGACTCTGTCTAAAAAATAATAATAAACAAACAAAGCAGCTCGGCTCGGAAATGCGTGCGCGCTGAGCGTCGTCCCCCCACGGCGCGGTCGGGGCGGCCGGCACTCACGTATTTCCAGCCGAGCGTGGTCTTGCAGTTCTCGCAGTAGATGTCGGCGACCGCGTGCAGCCCGGTGAGGAGGACTCTCTCCTCGGCGGGGCCGCAGCCTACGTTCACCCTGGGGACAGACAAGCCGCCCTGCTGGGGGCCCGGCCCGGTGCACCCGGGTGCCCGCGCCACCTCCCCGGAAACCGGGGCCCTCTCGGGGGCAGGCTGGGCCCTTCCACCCCCTGGAGCCCCTGGGAGCCCGGAGGAGGCAGCTGCGCCCCGGGAGTCCCCGCAGACCCGGCTGGGAGCCCCCCGCCCGGCAGACGCCAGCAGAGCTACTCACACCGAGTTGAAGAGGTAGGCTCGCCCCTGACTTCCCTGAAAGGACTGCAAAGAAGAAGGCGGCGTTAGAAGGCTGGCTGTGGTCGCGCAAGGGACAGCGAGTGTACGTTCTGGAAGGAAAGTGGACAGGGCGTGCTGGGGGCTGCCCGTGGCCTGGGGCCTGCCACAGCAACGCCCACTGACCAGCGCAGCAAACTGATTGTGAGTCTAGTCTAGACTGAGTCACCAAGTAGCTGATTTTGGCCGCTTCAACATTGTGCAAGTGGCCATTTTGTAAAAATATGGCAGTTTTTCCCCCTTTTTTTGTGACAGTCTCACTCACACTGGGCAGAGTGCAGTGGTGGTGGCATCACAGCTCACAGCAACCTCACATTCCTGGGCTCAAGCCATCCTCTTGCCTCAGCCTTCCAAGTAGGTGGGACTGCAAGTGCTCACCACCACACCCAGCTAGTTTTTCTATTTTTAGTTGAGACGGAGTCTTGCTCTTGCTCAGGCTAGTATTGAACTCCTGAGCTCAACCATTCTACCTGCCTAGAGCGTTGGGATTATGGGCATGAGCCACCCTGCCTGACCCAGAATCACTTTTTAAAATAGGGAGCTACATTACTGCTCCATCCCATTAGAAGAGTTCTGAGATGGAATCATGAAAGATTTCTCCACCCAAAAACCTATAGCTCCTCAAAATCCTCTCCTCCCTGCATGTTCTCCAGCAGTCCAGATACATCACTGTCTGCCAGATGTTAGGGGGCAAGGCCACGTTTCCACACTCTTCCATTAAACTAGAAATCAAGTTGCAGCCCAAGATGTGATTCCTTGCTTGGAGAAAAGGCCCTTCCAGTGACATCTCACTCCAGAAAAACATCATCAGCTAAGAAACAGCTCACAATACACTGACGTATTCTCAGACGTTTGAGTGTGAAGGAGCCCAAAGAGGGCATTTGTGCCACCCTTATATACCCCGGTCAGTGCTCACAACCTTCACCCCACAGGCCAGGAGGAAATGCAGATGGAGAGTCTGTCGGCGCTGGTGCCAATCTCAAATGACCAACATAACATGCTTGGACTTAAAAATAAACAAAGAAATGCAAACCAAATCAAGAACACCCTTGTTTTTTCTTGCAGTTTTTGGCCGGGGCCGGGTTTGAACCTGTTACCTGTGGTATATGGGGTCAGCGCCCTACTCCTTGAGCCACAGGCACCACCCCTTTTTTTTTTTTTGCTTGTCACATTAGCACTAATTTACGTAGCTGACAAGAATGTTGACTGGAACACACTTTGACAATATCCAAATGTGAAAGGCACACAGTGTGCAATCCAGTGGTCCCACTTCTGAGAATGTACCGTAAACAAAAGCAGCTTGAGCAAGTCAGGAAACGGACTGGAATGGCCACCGCCACGGCACTCACAGCTTAACACGTCAACTGTCCCCAGGTGTGGGGTTCACGCAGGTGCTGGTGACGGGCCTGCCGGAGTGCTCAGGGAAAGATGGCCATCAGATATTAAGTGAAGAAAAGTGAGCTGGAAAATGGGTGTCAGGTGAGTCCCTTGTTTAAAGTGAAAGATGTTTCTATAGATAAAACAAAAACAATAGACAGACAACAGATGCCAAAGTACTCTTAGTAATAATTCCAAGGAATGGAGCTAGACCAGACAGGGGGAAGAAGCAATTCTTATGTTACTTTATACATACACATTATGTAATGGGTGATTCTGAGCAATTTCCTTTATAATTAAAAAAAAGCAGAGCCCTTAGACAACCCTTGATAGACCTCTCACCTGAGCCTGAAAGACCTTTGCTTTAAGCCATTGAGATGCAGGACACTCTCTCTCTTCTACCTAGGCTGATGCTAGTGGAGTTTTGATTTTATTTTTTCTGGGTTTTTTAAATCCAGCTGGTACTGCAGTATGTGTTTTGGTTTTAAAATACAGCTTTCAGAATTAAAGAGAAGTATTCCCTTACGTGGTTTTCTAGGATTAAGAATATTATCCTTGGGTGGCGTCTGTGGCTCAGTGTGGTAGGATGCAGGTCCCATATACTGAGGGTGGTGGGTTTGGCCAAACTGCCCGGCCCTGGTCGAACTGCACCAAAAAAATAGCCGGGCACTGTGGTGGGCGCCTGTGGTCCCAGATACTCAGGAGGCTGAGTCGAGAGAATCGCCTAAGCCCAGGAGCTGGAGGTTGCTGTGAGCTGTGACGCCATAGCTCTCTATTGAGAGCAATAAAGTGAGACTGTCTCTAAAATATATATATATATATATATATATATATTATCCTACATCAAATTAGACTTTTCACTCACACATCCTTATTAGCTTTCAATATTTTGTTCTGAATATCCTTCTTCTCTCACCTATTCTAAAAGTCCTTATTTATGAGACAGAACCTTGCTCTGTTCCCAGATTGAGCACAATGGTATCATTATAGCTCATTACAATCTCAAATTCCTGGGCTTAAGTGATTTTCTTGCCTCAGCCTCCAAACAGCTGAGACTACAGATTCACACTGTAGCAACACCTGGCTAATTTTTCTAATTTTTTTGGTACAGAAGGGATCTTGCTCTTGCTCAGACTGCACCCAAATTCCTAAACTCAAGCAATCCTTGCCTTTGGCTCCCAGAGTGCTAGAATTACAGGCGTGAGCCACCATGCTCATCCCGAAAGCCTTTATTTTTTAATTTTTTTAGATACTTTTGGCCAAGTGGGGAAAGTCCATATATATTTTATATATATATACATTTTCTTTTTTTGAGACAGATTCTGTCTTGTCCCCGGTAGAGTGCTATGGCATCACAGCTCACAGCAACCTCAAACTCTTAGGCTCAAGTGATCCTCTTGCCTCAGTTTTTCTATTTTCAGTAGAGATGGGGTCTTGCTTTTGCTCAGGCTAGTCTCAAACTCATGAACTCAAGCAATCCACCCACCTCAGCCTTCCAGAGTGCTGGGATTACAGGCATGAGCCACCATGCTCACCTGAAAAAGCCCCCCCCGCCTTTTTTTTTTTTGGCAAGTGGGGAAAGTCCTTATTTATTTTTTTTTTTTTTTGGCCGGGGCTGGGTTTGAACCCGCCACCTCCGGCATATGGGACCGGCGCCCTACTCCTTGAGCCACAGGCGCCACCCGAAAGTCCTTATTTTTTAAACAAGGTTTGTACCAGGGATAGGGGCAGCTCTGTGATTCAGAGTTTACTCTGACGAGCGTGGGGTCCACAAAATTCATCTGTAAATTAGGGCAGGAGGTAAACAGTTTAGGCTTCCCAGGCTGTATGTTTCAACCCGTCTGTAAACAGATTAGCACAGCTGTGATCCAATAAAACTTTACAAAAACAGGTGGCATGCAGCAGATCGGGCCTGCAGATCATAGATGGAGCCTTCTAGCAATCAGAACTGTACGAGAACAGGCTCGTGTGACCCAGGGGATTACTTGTTAGTGACAAAGGACCTAGAGGCTGTCAGTGGTTCTGTTCGACATAGTAAGTGTTCTTTCCAGTTTCAGTAAACTCCTTTATCTGCAATCGCTGTGAAAGGGGGAGTTTATGCTGTGCGTCACGTCACCTTCATCACCAGCTGAGATGCAGGTCTGACACCTCTCAGCAACTGTGTGTTTGGAGAGCTCAGTTTGGAGCTCAGTGTTGGAGTTTCATCCTGAAATGCTCATTTAATGTCCTCACTGATCATGGTTTTCACTGACTGCCCAGTAGGCTCCTGCTCTTGATGTAATCCTTTTTCTGAGACAGAATCTCACTCCCGTCCCCCTGGGTAGTGTTGTGGCGTCACAGCAACCTCAAACTGTTGGCCTCAGCAATCCTTTTGCCTCAGCCTCCAGAATAGCTGGGACTACAGGTGCCTAGTTCTTTTTTTTAGTACAGATGGGGTCTCACTCTTGCTAAGGTTGGTCTTGAAATCATGAGCTCAGGCAATCTACCCGCCTCAGCCTCTCAGAGTGCTGGGATTACAGGGTGAGCCACTGATGTAATTCTTATATCAGTTCCGTGCTTCGGGGTCCTTCTCGCATTCCTTCTGGGCCCCTTAATAACAATACATTGTCGTGCTTCATGAAAAAGACTGGTCATGGCTCAGCACCTGTGGCTCAAGCGGCTAAGGCGCCAGCCACATACACCTGAGCTGGAATCCAGCTTGGGCCCACCAAACAACAACAGCTGCAACAACAACAAAAAAAATAGCCAGGTGTTGTGGCAGGCGCCTGTAGTCCCAGCTACTTGGGAGGCGGAGGCAGGAGAATCGCTTGAGCCCAGGAGTTGGAGGTTGCTGTGAGCTGTGATGCCACAGCACTCTACCCAGCGTGACAGCTTGAGGCTCTGTCTCAAAAAAAAAGACTGGCCAGGAGCAAAGGCCCATGCCTGCAATCCCAGTACCTTGGAGGCTAAGGCAGAAGGATCACTTGAGCCCTGGGGTTCCAAACCTGCCTGGGCAACACAGTGAGATCCTATCTTTAAACAATTTACAAATCTGCTAGGCAAGGTGGTGCGTGCCTACAGTCCCAGCTCCTCAGGAGGCTAAAGCAGGAGGATGGCTTGAGCCTAAGTCCCACACTACAGTGAGCTGTGGCTACCACTGCACTCCGGCATGGGCAACAGAGCAAGATCTTGTCTCTTAAACAAAATAAAAACCCTATGTGGTGCCTGACACTGACCAGCTGCTGAGGTGAGAGGTCTTAGCCAATGCACAGGGGTCAAAGGCTCAGTGACAACACCAAGCCACACACTGCCTTTCATTAACTTACAATGTAGTCTCGAGCTGAAGCTGCCTCAGGAAACACACCAAGGCAACAAGGTGCGAGGAGCTTCCACTTCTTACCTGAACCTTCTGAACGGACAGAGGAGACACAGGGTTTGCTTAACAGTTTTTATTTCAGATGATGGACAGAAACGAGACAATCTCTCATTATTACCTAGTGAAAATACAAGCGGATAAAATGTTCTTCTAATTGACTTAAACCAGAAATCTAAGAAGAGACTCCTGAAAGGCACATGTTCCTTTCAGAGCAGTGTGAGGGTCAGGCTACTCAGGAGGAGAGTGGAGGTGGGGGGTCATGAGTCTGCTGAGGATGGGTGGAGGTCATACCCTTGCTCAGTGCAGGTCAGGGGTCACGGCCTGTGAGGACTGTCGTTTCCTGAGGGAGTGCTATCTCATTTGATACCTGCTCAGCCTTCTCAGGGGTTGAGCAGATTCGTCACACGCTATGATACAGAGCTGAGTGGAGGGGGGGGCCGGGGCGTCCTCGTCATATCCCAGGGCTGCCTGTGGGTCCCTCGCATGGAGCCCATCGGGAGCTTGGCTCCAGGGCCCCAACAGGCCCTGGCAAAGGCACCCCACCCTCCTGGAACTTTTCCTGAGCAGCCCCTCTCCTTTTTAAGCCATTCTGAGCTTTATAAATGTGTTTCCTACAGATTTCCTAGACTTTCTTTGCTCTTTCAGTCCTCACTGGCTTTACGTGAACTGCTGCTCAGAGAAGTAACGGTCCTATCCTGCTCCTCAGAGTCCTTGGGAGTCTGGAGGCTAGCCTCCAAAACCACTCCCTGTGCCCAGATCACGCCCAGGATGGTGGTGTGGCCATGTGGAATCACGCACACCACTGTCACCAATGCTGCCATGAGCTTCTAGACTTTTAGGGCACAGCAAATTTAGGAGGGCATTTGATGGTTAGTATTTGTCTACTATGTAGGTATCACGATGACAGGCTATCATTGTGCTACATCTTTGGTGTGGGTGTGTAACAAGAGAGATTTTATTTAGGAAGAAGGAAGAAAAGTTTAGAGCACTTCCAAAGAGAGTTGGAAGTGGGTCCCTCTCATAGAGGAAAAAAGATGAGCGAGACCTACATCAATTCTTTTGACATAAGCCACTTGCCTTGGAGATGAGCTCATCGTGGTTGGCCAGGTGGGCTCTGCAGTGGATACAGCTGTACGTTCGGTGACAGTTCGGCAGGTAAGCTTGGAACGTTTTGGATTTTGTCATTTTCACCATCTCTGCTGGGCACTCCTCACTCAGCTCCGGGCTGGCTCTGGAAGACCCTTGGCTCTGCTGGGCTCTCTGACAAAAGAAACACTGGAAAATGCACGCAAGAGCCGTTGTTGTTCTGGAGGGCGTGTGGCACTGTCCACACAGCTGGGACGAGAGAAGAATGTCACCACCTGTTGACCAGACACAGCCGAGGGTTACAGAGAGGACGAGACACAGCGTGAAGGTGTGTGTAGGAGGCTGCTGCGTTCTTAAGAATGGGGAAGGAACTAGAAGTTAAAGCTCTGACTCTTCGATGTTAATTAGTCACAAAAAGAACACTAATACTGGGCGGCACCTGTGGCTCAAAGGAGTAGGGCACCGGCCCCATATGCCGGGGGTTGCGGGTTCAAACCCAGCCCTGGCCAAAAAAAAAAAAACTGCAAAAAAAAAAAAAAAAAAAGAACACTAATACCGAGTTGCTGTTTGCCCATCCCACATTTAGCTACAAGCGGCAAATAAACTTGTTTTACAATACAAATAACTTGAGAAAAATATTTGATCGAATATTTCTCAAACCACATTTGGCTTTGGGAGACATGAAAGAAAAAGTGCCAACCAGACTGTGTCTGAGCGAGCCAGCAGCATGCTGGCCCCACCTCGCCCCAATCCTGGAATTCATGACTCAAAGTACTCATTCATGAATATGAGTGATGGATCCGGTCCAGGAAGAAGTCCTCATACATGGGCAAATGATATTCATCAAGGTTGCCAAGACAAGTCAGTGGGGAAAGAACTGTATTTTTAACAAATGAGACTGGGGCAACTGGATATCCAATTGAAAAAGTTAAGTTGGACCCTTACCTAACACCATATATAAAAATTAACTCAAAATTGGGCAAGGTAGCTCATACCTATAATCCCAGCACTCTGGGAGGCTGAGGCAGGTGGACTGCCTGAGCTCACAGGTTCGAGACCTGCTTGAGTCAGAGCGAGACCCTGTCTGTAAAAATAGCCAGGCATTGTGGCAGGTGCCTGTAGTCCCAGCTACTTGGGAGGCTGAGGCAAGAGAATTGCTTGAGCCCAGGAGTTTGAGGTTGTTGTGAGCTATGACGCCATGGCAATCAACCGGGGCGGGGTGGGGGGAGGACAAGGTGAGACTCTGCCTCCAAAAAGAAAAAATAAAATAAACAAATAAAAGACCAAAACTTAAATTAAAAAGTAAAAATTCACTCAAAATCAATTAAAGGATGGGTGTTCAGGCCTGTAATACCAACACTTTGGAAGGCCAGGTGCTGCCAAGGAGGATCACTTGTATGAGATCCATACCTACAAAAATAATTTAAAAATTAGGGCAGGTGTCCGTAGCTTGGAGAGTAGGGCACTGGCCACATACACCCAGACTGGTGGGTTTGAATCCAGCCCAGGCCAACTAAACAACAAAGACAACTGCAACAAAAAAATAGCCAGGCATTGTGGCAGGTGCTTGTAGGCCCAGCTACTCAGGAGGCTGAGGCAAGAGAATCACTTAAGCCCAAGAGTTTGAGGTTGCTGTGAGCTGTGACACAACAGCGCTCTACCGAGGGCTGGACATAATAAGATTCTGTCTGAAAAAAAAAAAAATTAGCTGGGCATGAGGCGGCACCTGTGACTCAAAGGAGTAGGGCGCCAGCCCCATATACCAGAGGTGGGTTCAAACCTAGCCTTGGCCAAAAACTGCAAAAAAAAAAAAAAAAAAATATTAGCTGGGCATGGTGGTATGTGCCTGTAGTCCCAGTTACTTGGGAAGCTGAGGCAAGAGGATAGCTTGAGCCCAGGAGTTTGAGGTTGCTGTGAGCTATGACGTCACTTGTACTAGGCTGGGTGACAGAGCAAGATCTTGACTCATTAAAAAAAAAAAGGAAAACCGGCAGAGTGGCAGGTACCCTGAAGTCCCCCCGGCACAGAAGGCTGAGGCAAGAGGATCACTGGATCCCAGGAGTTCAGGACCAGCCTGCTAACCTTGCAAGACACCATCTTAGTTTTAAAAAACTAAAGAAAAACATGGCCGGGTACAAGGGTGCCCGTCTGTAATCCCAGCACTCTGGGAGGCCTGCTGCCTGAGGCCAGGAGTTCCAGACCAGCTCCAGTTATAGCAAGACCCTGTCTCCACCAAAAATAGAAAAACTTAGTCAGGTGTGGTGGTACATGGCTGTAGTCTCAGCTATTTGGGAGGTTGAGGCAGGATAATTGCTTGAGCCCAGGAGTGTGAGGTTACAAGGAGCTACAGTGACGCCAAGGCACTTTACTCAGGGTGAGAGAGGGAGAAAGAAAAAGGAAGGGAGGAAGGAAGGAAAGAAAAACAGCCCAAATGATGTAAGGAAGGAAATACCAAAGAACCAACTAAACAGAAGAGAAAACTATGAATACACTAGCCTCAACAAAGCCAAAAGTTTGTTTCTTAGAAAAGATGAATAAAATTGACAAACCTTTGGTAAGACTGATCAAGAGAGAGGGAGGTAGGAGGGACAGAGGTAGGAGGGAAAATGCAAAGAAATTGAATCACTGGTAAAAAGTTTCTTTCCTAACATATACACACATAAAACAAATCTGCAGGCCCAGACAGCTTCACAATTCACTTCTACTACACTTCAAGGAAGGAATAATTACAAAATAACAAAAACTTTTCCAGAAAAGAAAAAGAGGAAGCACTTTCCAACTCATTTAATGTAACTAGTTTATCCTTGATACCAAACCTCAAATAGGACAGTAAAAGAATGACTTTTTTTTTTGAGACAGCATCTCACTATGTTGCCCTCAGTAGAGTGCCGTGGTGTCAGCTCACAGCGACCTCCACCTCTTGGGCTTAAGAGATTTTCTTTTTTTTTTGTAGAGACAGAGTCTCACTGTACCGCCCTTGGGTAGAGTGCCATGGCGTCACACAGCTCACAGCAACCTCTAACTCTTGGGCTTACGTGATTCTCTTGCCTCAGCCTCCCGAGCAGCTGGGACTACAGGCGCCCACCACAACGCCCGGCTATTTTTTGGTTGCAGTTTGGCCGGGGCTGGGTTTGAACCCGCCACCCTCGGCATATGGGGCTGGCGCCCTACTCACTGAGCCACAGGCGCCGCCCATTAAGAGATTTTCTTGCCTCAGCCTCCAAGTAGCTGGAACTACAGGCACCTGCCACAATGCCCAGCTATTTTTTGGTTGCAGTTGACATTGTTGTTTAGCTGGTCCAGGCCAGATTCAAACCTGCCAGCCTGGGTGTATGTGGCTGGAGCCGTAACCACTGTGCTACGAGCACAAGCCAAGAATGAAATTTTTTTTTCTTTTTTTTTTTTTTGTAGAGACAGAGTCTCCCTGTACCGCCCTCGGTAGAGTGCCGTGGCGTCACACAGCTCACAGCAACCTCTACTCTTGGGCTTACGCGATTCTCCTGCCTCAGCCTCCCGAGCAGCTGGGACTACAGGCGCCCGCCACAATGCCCGGCTATTTTTTTTTTGTTGTTGCAGTTTTGCCGGGGCTGGGTTTGAACCCGCCACCCTAGGCATATGGGGCTGGCGCCCTACTCACTGAGCCACAGGCGCCGCCCAAGAATGAAATTTTCTATAAATTTTTTCTCATGAATCATGATGAAAAAATCTTAATATCACCAAATAAAATCTAATACTATTTTAAAAGGATAATACACCTTAAACAAGTTGACTTTACTAAAGGAATATAAGATTACTTAACATTGGGCAGCGCCTGTGGCTCAGTCAGTAAGGCGCCGGCCCCGTATACCGAGGGTGGCGGGTTCAAACCCGGCCCCGGTCAAACTGCAACCAAAAAATAGCCGGGCGCTGTGGCGAGCGCCTGTAGTCCCAGCTACTCGGGAGGCTGAGGCAAGAGAATCGCTTAAGCCCAGGAGTTGGAGGTTGCTGTGAGCTATGTGAGGCCACGGCACTCTACCGAGGGCCATAAAGTGAGACTCTGTCTCTACAAAAAAAAAAAAAGATTACTTAACATTAGAAAATGTAATTAAATTTACTGCCTATTTTTTCTTTTAATATGTTTATCTCACTAAATGCAGAAAAAATATATGACAAAATTAAATATCCATTCAGGATTTTAAAACCATTCTATGCAGGCTAAGAACATAAGGGGACTTCCCTAGCTGTTAAGAGATATTTACCAAAAACCCACACATGGCCATTTGCTGTGGCTCACGCCTGTAATCCCAGCACTCTGGGAGGCCGAGGCAGGAGGATCACGAGCTCAGGAGTTCCAGAGCAGCCTGAGCAAGAGTGAGACCTTGTCTCGACTAAAAATAGAAACACTAGCCAGGTGTTGTAGTTGGTACCTATAGTCCCAGCTGCTTGGGAGGCTGAGCCAGGAGGATTGCGTATACCTACGAATTTGAGGTTGCTGTGAGCGAGTCTGACACTATTGCACCGTAGCCTGGTTGAGAGTGAGACTGTTTCAAAAAACAAAAACAAAAACACACACATTGTACTTAATGATAAAATTTAGAGAAAATTCTTTATGAGATCAGGAATAAAGCCAGCTTGCCTTCCACACCATCAGTTCTATTTAACATTTTACTGAGTTCTTAGCTGGCTAAGTAAGATAAGAAATAAAAATTAGGCATAAAGAGTATAAGGGGTAAATATGCTCTCACACAACAGCCTAAGAATAGTATAAATCCAAAGACCTTTCAGAGTGTGTCCTAAGGGAGTGCTAAATAAGTGCAGAGACAGACCTTTCTCATGACACTGGAGAGATGTGAACTCCCGCACATCTCATTATTTTACCCCAGAGCTATTGAGACAGTGTGGTTCCAGCACAAGCCAGAGTAACAGGTCAATGATATGAACATTGACCCCATAGAAGCCACCAGACTGCACGGCGCTGACACTTCAGGGCGCTGAGAAAGAACAAATTTTTCCAAGGGAGATGATGCTGGGAAACTGGGTATCTACAGAAAAAAACAAAGCTGTGCCCTGTTTCATGCTATATGCAAAAATTAACAGTTGATCACATTTCTCAACAGAGATGACCATCCAACAGGACTTCTGTGGAGAATATAAATAGATACATAAATTCACAGACACCTCTATCTTCTTAAATGAAGCACATTTCTTTCTTTTTTATACACAGAGTTTCACTTTATCGCCCTCGGGAGAGTGCTGTGGCGTCACAGCTCACAGCAACCTCCAGCTCTTGGGCTTAGGCGATTCTCTTGCCTCAGCCTCCGGAGTAGCTGGGACCACAGGCACCCGCCACAACGCACGGCTATTTTTAGAGAGGAGGTCTCGCTCTTGCTCAGGCTGGTCTCGAATCTGTTAGTTCAGGCAATCCACCTGCCTTGGCCTCGGAGAGTGTGAGGATTACAGGCGTGAACCACCGCACCTGGTCCCCTCAAGTTTCTTTAGAATCAAAGACAAGACCTTACTTTAGACTTTTTGTTTTGTTTTGGAGACAAGGTCTCTGTCACCCAGAGTACAGTGGTGTCATAGCTCACAGCAACCTCACACACTTGAGGCTCAAGTGATGCTCCTGACTCAGCGTCACAAGTAGCTGGAACTACAGGCACCTACCATGTTCAGCTAATTTTTCTATTTTTTATAGATACAGGATCCTGCTCTTGCTCAGGCTGGTCGTGAGCCTCAAGTGATGCCCCTGCCTTGGGCTCCCAAAGTGCTAGGATTATGGGCAGGAGCCACTGGGGCTGGCCACATTTAGCCTGAATACGTTACATTTTTTTTTTGATTTTATCTGCTGCTCTAACCTATAGGACTTTTATGAAAAAAAAAAAAAAAAGCATCCTTTTCATCTTTGGTCCACTTGCTGACATGCCTTGGGGAGGTCCTGGGGACAAGAGTCAACTCAGTCACCACTCTGCATGAGCCCAGAACCACCCCAGCTCTGCTTCCACACCCAAGAGTCCCACTTGGTCCACGAGGACATCGCCAGAGAGTATGTCAATAGCTTATTCAAACCCACGCACGTCCCACGAATCAGCACTGCCCAGTAGGAAGGGATGGGTACGTGCCGACCTCACTCCTCACTGTGCCTTCACTCAGGTTCAGTCTTTGCTTTATTATCTTCATTCACATTTCTTTTTGAAAATGAGACAAATTAAGAAACTTCTGTTTTCTCTCTTCTCTCCTTTCCCTGGGCTTCCATTTAACAAAGAAACTAAGAGGCTTGGCGCCTGTAGCTCAGTGGTTAGGGTGCCGGCCACATACATCAGGGCTGGAGGGGTTCAAACCCAGCCCGGGCCTGCTACAAACAACAATGATGACGACGACAACAACAACAACAAAAATAGCTGGGCATTGTACCTATTACAGGTGGGCACCTGTAGTCCCAGCTACTTGGGAGGCTGAGGCAAGAGAATCGCTTAAGCCCGAGTTTGAAGTTGCTGTGAGCTGGGACACCATAGCACTCTACCCAGGGTGACAAAGTGAGACTCGGTCTCAAACAAAACAAAGAAACAGTATTAAGTGAAGGGGCTGAGAGAGACAAGAATCTTCCTCAAAAACTGGTTACTGAGTAACCGGTTACTCAGGTTTCCAGCACTCACAAATCCCTGCTCCCAGTGACTTGAATAAAGAATTACAGAACCTGTCTTTGGCTTTCTTCATCACTTTTTTTTTTTTGAGACAGAGTCTCACTTTCTTGCCCTCAGTAGAGTGCTGTGGCATCACAGCTCACAGCAACCTCCAACTCCTGGGCTCAAGCGATCCTCCTGCCTCAGCCTCTTGAATAGCTGGGACTACAGGTGTGCACCACTCTTGCCTGATGTTTAAAAAATACTTTTTAAGCTACCCAGGCTGGTCTTGAGCTCCCAGGCTCAAGTGATCCTCTGACTTCAGCCTCCTGACTGGCTGAGATTATATGCGTGAGCTAACATGCCCAGCTCTCAGCTTTTTTCTTTCTTTTTTATTGAGACACAGTCTCACTTGGTCGCCCTCAGTAGAATGCTGTAGGGTCATAGCTCACAGCAAACTCAAACTCGTCTCAAGCGATCTTACTGCCTCAGCCTCCCGAGTAGCTGGGACTATCGGCACTCACCACAACGCTAGGCTATTTTTAGAGAGGAGGTCTCGCTCTTTTTTTGTGTGTTTTTGAGACAAAGTCTCAAGCTGTCACCCCTGGGTTGAGTACCATGGCATCATAACTCACAGCAACCTCCAACTCTTGGGCTCAAGCAAGCCTCTTACCTTAGTTTTTCTATTTTTAGTAGAGACCAGGTCTTGCTGTGGCTCGGGCTGGTCTCGCACCTGTGAGCTCAGGCAATCTGCCTGCTTTAGCCTCCCAGAGTGCTGGGATTACAGGTGTGAGCCACCGCACCCAACCTCTTCATCACTTTTAAACAAATGGTATCACTTTTATTCATAATTAGAAAGGACAATACCCCCCATTTTTAACCTTTAGTTCCCTTCTAGTGAAACGGCACCTCTTTTTAATTGTGGTAAGAACACTCCCACATGAGACTGAGCCTGCTGCCCCACATTCGGCACAGCATGCTGTGGCCCCCAAGGACGCTGCTGCAGGTCTCCAGGAATCACTCCTCCTACTCACCTGGAACTTCACGCCTGCTGATGAACAAGTCCGTGTACCACCCCCAACCCTGTGACCACCATTCCGGCCTTTGAGTCTGTGTGGTCCCTCTCTGGATGCTTTGCCTGAGTGGAGCCATGCAGTGCTCAAGTGTGTCTGCCTCACCTCACTGAGCGTGACATCTTCAGAGTCTATCCATGTTGTCCCCTATTGCAGAATTGCCTTTTCTTATTTTTTTAAGAAATTAATAGTATTTCCACAAAATGTGGTATATACAGACAAGGGACAGCACTTTTTTTTTTTTTGAGACAGAGTTTCACTTTGTCACCCTCAGTAGAGTGCTATGGTGTCACAGCTCACAGCAACCTCAAACTCTTGGACTCAAGTGATTCTCTTGCCTCAGGCTCCCCTGTAGATGGGACCATAGGTGCCCGCCACTACACCTGGCTATTTTTAGAGAGGAGGTCTTGCTCTTTTTTCGTGTGTGGTTTGTTTTTTTTTTTTTTTTGTTTGTTTGTTTTGAGACAAAGTCTCGAGCTGTCACCCCTGGGTAGAGTGCCGAGGCATCATAGCTCACAGCAACCTCCAACTCTTGGGCTCAAGCAAGCCTCTTTGCCTCAGTTTTTCTATTCAGTAGAGATGAGGTCTTGCTTTGGCTAGGGCTGGTCTCGAACCTGTGAGATCAGGGCAATCCAGCTGCCTCAGCCTCCCAAGTGCTGAGATTACAGGTAAGAGCCACTGCGCCCAGCCAAGGGACAGCACTTTTAAAAGTGGCCATTTGCCAAAGGTTTTCTGTTATTTTGAGTGACTAACTGCAGGCCATCTTTTAGAAGAGAAAATGTAGCTCCCAGGACACACTAGAATAGTCTCTGTGGTTAGCAAACTCTGGGCTCAGGTCCCTCCAGCACTGGTGCACCTCTGTCCTCTGCGAGGAACACCTTTGGTTAGTGTGCCAGGTGGGGCACAGCAAACAAGGGTCCTACAGAGAGTACAGTGGCAAAATCTGCCAGAGGGGTTTTATTTTTTAAGTTGGTGACAGGACATAGATATCCATTAATCTTTTTTTTTTTTTGTAGAGACAGAGTCTCACTTTATGGCCCTCAGTAGAGTGCCGTGGCCTCACACAACTCACAGCAACCTCCAACTCCTGGGCTTAAGTGATTCTCTTGCCTCAGCCTCCCGAGTAGCTGGGACTACAGGCGCCCGCCACAACGCCCGGCTATTTTTTGGTTGCAGTTTGGCCAGGGCCGGGTTTGAACCCGCCACCCTCGGTATATGGGGCTGGCGCCCTACCGACTGAGCCACAGGCGCCGCCCAGATATCCATTAATCTTTATTTCTTACCTGTAAGTAACATATTCTTTTTAAGGATGACAGAAAGATGCTGCATTAAGTGAAAAAGACTCACACACTATCCCTCCCCAAGATGGAAGCAAGGCTCCCTTGACTCTCCGGAACCTTCCGTGTATACGTGCTATGTACTTCTTCCCAACCTCTCTACACTGTGCTTAAATCCTCTGGTATGTTACAATGTGAAATGGCCGGCCCCATATGCCAAGGGTGGTGGGTTCGAACCTGGCCCCAGCCAAACTGCAACACAAAAATAAACAGGTGTTGTGGTGGGCACCCGTAGTCCCAGCTACTCGGGAGGCTGAGGCAAGAGAATCACCTAAGCCCAGGAGTTGGAGGTTGCTGTGAGCTGTGACGCCACGGCACTCTACCTAGGGCAATAAAGTGAGACTCCTTCTCTTAAAAAAAAAAAAAAAAGAAAATTTAAAAGACACCCAGTGCTTGCAGCAATCTGGGCTCATAGCTGAGTCATGGCACTAAAAAAATTAATTAAAAAATAAAAAAATAAAAGTCACCTAGGTGGCTTTATTAAACCCAGGTAGCGGCTGGGCGCAGTGGCTCATGCCTGTAATCCCAGCACTCTGAGAGCCAAGGCAGGACGATCACTTGAGTTCAGTTTGAGACCAGCCTGAGCAAGAACAAGACCCTGTCTCTACTTAAAATAGAAAATCTAGGGGTGGCGCCTGTGGCTCAGTGAGTAGGGCGCCGGCCCCATATACCGAGGGTGGCGGGTTCAAACCCAGCCCCGGCTGAACTGCAACAAAAAAATGGCTGGGCTTGTGGCGGGCACCTGTAATCCCAGCTGCTCGGGAGGCTGAGGCAGGAGAATCGTGGAAGCCTAAGAGCTAGAGGTTGCTGTGAGTCCTGTGACATCATGGCACTCTACTGAAGGCGGTAAAGTGAGACTCTGTCTCTACAAAAAAAAAAAAAAAAATAGAAAATCTAGCTGGGTGTTGTGGGGGGCGCCTGAAGGCCCAGCTACTCCGGAGGCTGAGGCAAGAAGATCGCTTAAGCCCAAGAGCTTGAGGCTGCTGTGAGCTAGGCTGATGCCACAGCACTTTTGCCCTAGTGATGAAGCAAGACTCTGTATAAAAAAAAAATAAATACATAGGGCGGCACCTGTGGCTCAAAGGGGTAGGGCGCCGGCCCCATATGCTGGAGGTGGCGGGTTCAAACTCAGCCCCGGCCAAAAAAAAAAAAAAAATAAATAAATACATAAAACCAGGGGGTAGGAAAAAAAAAATCATTGCCCAAGCCCCCGGACCATAAAAGCCACTTAAATATTTGAAGACTGAGTAAAGAACAAAAGAACTCCTCAGGTGGAGGCCAAGGAGACAGAGGCTGAAACACACTACTTTCCAGGAGAAATGGCCTCCACACTACGAACTTGTTAAAGACACAGACTCACAGGTGCCACTGAGAAGCCTCGGCATAGCTTAGGCCATGGGAGCAGCTGCAGGTTCATCCCATCCAGACCCATATGTGCCCCCACTTGAGGACCTTAGTTCCCAAAGAGCAGTGCACAAGCCGGGCCTGCACCAATGCTGTCCAGGAAGGCCAGTGCTGCATCTGCTGTGGCCCCAAGCTGGCCACAGAAAGTTCCAGGAAGGATTCTCATCTGCTCGTGTACAGGGTCCTCCACGCTGGTGTCATCGGGCTGAGTCCCGGGTCTGAGTCTGGAGCTCCTGGGGTGACTCAACTCTTGTCCCAGACAGGAACTCACCCTTTACACACCCAGCATGTGTGCTCCTGAGGGCCTGCAAGTTTCCAGGCTGTTTCCTGGAGAAGCAGGCATCCTTGTTCATGGGCAAGTATCGACCTGAAGCCACAGGCTTTCCGCTACTCAGTTGTGTCTGGTCTGAGGGAGACAAGCATCAGGCAAGGGCAAATCCCCAGAAGGGGACCCTCTAAACGCTAGTGTTTGGGGGAGGAAGAAGCAGTGTGTCCCCATCCTTAAGCAGCAAGAGGAGACCCACAACCAGCCACGGGCCCTATCACCCTAGGGGCCTCCAAGCCATGATGTTCTCTAGCTGCTCAAAGGGAGTGCTCCTGGCACAGACATGATGCCCAGGGCCCTAGCCCTGCCCACCGTCCTTCCCCCTCCTGGGATGTCCCACAGAAAGGGTAAGCCTCTCAGATGTGGGGGCAGATGGGACAACACTTCAAACCCCAGCTCTATCCCTCTGCCCAGCAGTTTCTCTGCATCTCAGTTATCTCACCAAGACCCCAATCTGACGCCACTAACTACTTCTGGACAACTAAGGGAAAGTGCTCAGCCCAGGGCCATGAACAGTAAACACTGCAAGTCAATAGTATTACCAGAAAGACTCCCATGTCCGACCAGAGGGGCCTTGCAGTTAGTTTCCCAGGCACTTATATGGAGACCTTCATGGTGTGGTCCCCACCCCAGGCTTCAATGGTCCCTGTGCCTGTACTGAGCCGGGTCTGTCTCAGCGCCCACTGTCAGCCCTTCAAAGGCAGCAGGGCTGTGTCTCACCACAAAGGAGCCTCACAAGTGTTTCGAGCAGGCTTAGTCCTGATGGTCCCCTGCCCTTAGAGGAGGTCCTGGCAGGCAGTGGCCAGGTCTGAATGTGTGGCCACTGAGGAGCATGTTGTGTTGTGTCCTGCTGTGTTTTAACTTGCCTTTTAAACTCAGTATCCACTGTTGAATTTGAGAAATCACAGCCAAGTTTTCAACCAACCAATGTGCAAATGGACTTTTTCAAGATCTATTAAAAATGAAGAACAGCCTTGGAGTAACTGAGAGGAAAGTGCTAGGCACTTTGCCCCGCGAGTCACTGTAGCTATGGCCCCATCCCAGAACCTGGGCCAGTCCATGGCCTGTGAGGATCCAGGCTGCACACAGGTGAGTTGGGGGAGCGAGTCCCTGCCCCACCCTGGGACAGCGGTGGGAGAGTGAGCAAAAGCTGCATCTGTCACTGTCTGTTGTCATCCCTAGACATGACCATCTAGCTGTAGGAAAACAAGCTCAGGGCTCCCACTGATTCTGCATTATGGTGAGTTGTATAATTATTTCATTATTTTATAATGTAACAATAATATAAAGTACAGAATATTTGTAATGTGCTTGGATCATCCCAAAATCATCCCCCCACTCCACCTCTAGGCTATAGAAAAATTGTCTTCCATGAAACTGGTCCCTGGTGCCCAAAAGGTTGGGGTCTGCTATACTATAGGACATCACATCCCCTGAGTTTGGAGGGCAGCTGCCATGCCCCCAAATAGATATTAATGTGGGGGACGTTTTCAGAGCAAAAACAATTTTGTGGATTCCAGAAATGTCTCTCCTAAAAATAAGCATGTAGAATTATTTTAAGAGAATGTGAATCAGGCCCATGTCCATATGGTGCAGTTAACACACTTCTAAAGACAAAAACACTGAGGGACAAAAGGAATAAAACCAAAAGCAAAAGCTCAGACACTTACTGGGGTGGAGCACAGACTGCCCAGGCCCTGGGGCACCCCTTCCTCTTTCTGTCTTCACCCCCTTGCAGGCACCCCTGTCTCTCTCTGCCCCAGTAATTTTTAAATGGGGTGCCATAGCACACTGCTGTGCCATCAGAGGATCTTAGGTGTGTCACAAAAAAAATTTAAAGATCATTGGGCGGCGCCTGTGGCTCAGTGAGTAGGGCGCCGGCCCCATAGGCCAAGGGTGGCGGGTTCAAACCCAGCCTTGGCCAAAACTGCAACAACAACAACAAAAAAAAATAGCCGGGCGTTGTGGTGGGAGCCTGTAGTCCCAGCTGCTCGGGAGGCTGAGTCAAGAGAATCGCGTAAGCCCAAGAGTTAGAGGTTGCTGTGAGCCGTGTGACGCCACGGCACTCTACCTGAGGGCGGTACAATGAGACTCTGTCTCTACAAAAAAAAAAAAAAAAAAAAATTAAAGATCATTGATTATCTTTAAAAGAAGTTCAAAGCACAGTAAATATATTTTTTCGCTTTTTTTTTTTGATTAACATAATTTAAGTGTGCCATAGAAGTTTAACTTTAAGTGTTCAGTTAGATACAAAAGGTTAAAAACACTGTTCTCGGCTGCTTCACGTTCCTCCAGCTCATCCATACCTGGCAGCTGAGTTTGGCTCCCAGTGTCCCCCAGCTCCTCAGGGTGCTGTGAGGTGGAAAAGGAGGCACCAGGTAGACAGGGATGTGAGCACCAGGACTGGAGTTTGCAAAGTAGGCTGAGAACTGGGTTGTGCACTGGTTGTGGTAAAAACATTGCTGGCATCCCGGGAGGACAGAGTTCCAGGGAGAGTGGGGGAAAAAACATTGTTCCTGTGGTCTTGCTATGTTCAGCCAGAGTGCATACAGAAAGCAGGGTCCCAGACAGGCAGCATGTGCTGGGACATCAGAGTCCATTTCCCCTGGGAGGAAAGAGATGGCAGGTAGAAGGTAGCAGTGCCACCCAACTAATGGCTCCCCTGCTCCCTCTAGAGCCACCTGGGCCCAGCAGCTTCTTGCCTCTGCTCTCTGGTAGTGTCCTTCCCTCTGCACGGTGGAGCCTCCCCCTGTGGGCTCTGCCTGTCCCACTGCTCCCTGGAACTGTCCTTGGCATTAAAAAGCTGAAAAGGCCACTACTATCACAGAGAAGATGGACAACAGATAAAACTGCCACCTCATGAAAAGGAACGCTGCAGCTCCAAAGCCTCATACCCAGTGCAGCCCTGGTCTGTGCCATCTACTGTACGGGAATGGTGTTGAGTCAAGAGCCATCATAAGGGATGTTATGTTCTTGCTAGTTCCCCCACGCAGGGAACTGAGGCCCAGAGAGGTTCACCACCCTGCACAAGGTTGCACAGCTAGTAAGCTATGGACCTGCAGTCAAAGCCAGAGAGTCTACACCTTGGACCAAAGTCCTTGTAGAAACGTGATCAGATGCTCAACATCACTTCACTGATGCAAGGGAAGGCGCACTGACTCCTGTCTTATACCTTGCAGGCTGGCAACAGTTTTTAAAAAGTTGATAACACCCTGGCAAGGGCATCCTGTGACCCAGCCATTTGGCAACACCCATCAACATTTCTGGGTGCATGGCTGTGGACTAGGGGTCTTTCTCTGGAGTTTACCTTTGGGCTGACTGGCACATATGCAAAATAACTGAATAAGAGCTGTTATAACAAAACAACAGAAAGCACCGCGAGTCTAACCAGAGACTTGGCCACATGCCCTGGTGACCGTATATCAGAAATACGGCTTCAGGCTGAGGACAGGAGGGCAGTGAAGGTGATTTCCTTTACACTGTCTACTATTTTGTACCTTTTGATTTTGATGCCAAGTATACATACCGACTCTACAAACTCACAGAGTACATACAGTCCCGGGTATGGAAAAGCCTGGAAGGAGCTCCATCACAGGGCAATAGCGCAGGCACAATTTGCCTTCAGTGGATCTGGCTTCCCTTTCCACACTCATCCGTTTCCTCCCTGCTTGAATTACAGGATGAAAAGCTGTCCTGCACATTTCAGGAACTTCAGCCTTGGTGGTTCTGGAGTCATGCCACCTATATGGCTGCTCAGAGACAAAGCTCCCCTGGCCCTCTGTGGTCTCCTCACCAGCTCCTGCTCTCTGAGGAACCCAAGGGGCCCAGCTCCTGCACTGCCCAGTGGCCCAGGCACCTCAGCCCTCCAGGCCACCATCCTCCATCTCTCCTCCTGCCTGCACTCCAGTCCTGCCTCTGCCATCTTCTGGGAACTACTGACCATGTGTTTGTACTGAATCTTTCTTTCTGAAGAACCTATAATACATTCTTGTTTATTTCTACTGGTCACAAAGTTTCCCCCGCCTTGTCCTTGGGACACATGCTAGCAGAGGTGCCTTGCTTCCTGCTAACAAGAAGGGGAAGACGTAGTGACCACATGCTACACCCTCTGCTCAGCTGAAGGGACAGGAACTTGGCCTGGAAGACTGGATTGACACGAAGAGAAGAAGTGGGGAATCAAACTATTTCACTGAATCCCATGCTAAATAAAACCTAATCAGACCCTAAGCCCTTTCTTAGAGAAAGGGAAAAATCAGAGATATGAGGCATCAGAAAGGGGGCACTTCTCAGGCTGAGTGTGGCACCAGAGGGAAGCAAGCAGGTCTGACAAGAGAGATGCTGTCGCTGTTGGGACAAAGTTGAGAGGCTTCCCAAGGTTTGATTCCAAATGTGCCATATACATGTATTTGTTGGCTCTGGGACCTCAAGCCAAACCCTGCTATCTTGTCTGTTAAATGGAGCAACACACAATTCACAGGGCAGTCAGGAGAGTTAAGGGGGGTGGCTCTTTGGTTGCTGTTTAAATGCCTGACAAGTCCCTCCCGACAGCGGCATCCTGTCAACGTCATACATGGCAGAGGGTCAGCAAGCTCTGCACCTTACTAAACCCACTGGCAACTCTGGCTCTGATCCCACAGCCAGGTCGGTGCCAAAAGTCTGATAGTGGGAGGGGCTCTTAACCCCTTCCTGGGGTGTGGCCAGCAATGGGTTAGCTCCAGGATTCCATTTTAACATCGCAGCTGACAGTTCCTCATTACCTCAGCGTCTCTAACAGAGAAGGAATGTCACCTGGCTGGGGGAAGTGATTTCATCCTCTTAATTTCCTTCCTCAACCCCACTCACACTGCCCTCTCCAGAGCCCTGAGCCCTCTATATCCTGGCTATTCAGAACTTTGTCTAATTTCCACTCAATCTTCTCCTTTGTCAAAATTCCCATTCCCTAGAAGTTTCACTGATTATCAGAACTACTTACAAAAACTGATTTTAAATCAAATGTATCTCTAGTGAAGTGTGTCAGAGAACTGATTGAAAGCAGGAGAACTGCCATTGCTTCTTCACATTCAAGACCACTTTGTTTATCAGTCTTCCAGGGAGAAACAGGTGAGCACTGGCCTGGCCCCTGGGCAACTGAGTGCAGACACGTAGGTGCGGAAGAACAGATGTTACCTGCATACTGCTCTCAACATAAAGAATGCTTTACAACGTATGGCACTTCAAAATGGAAAGGTTTCGTACCTGGAGTTAAGTTAAGAGAATGATTTTTTCATCTTGGCAAATGACTATAGCAACACAGGATGGTAACAACAGGGAAACTAGGTCTGGGGTATATTGGGATTGTTTGTGCTACCTTTGCAACTTTTATGTCAATCTAAAGTTATTCCAAAATAAGTTTATTTTAAAAACAGAAAGACTATTGCTCAATTTGGTAATTAAGATCGGTTATTTTTTTAAGCGCCAAATTTGGGCCAGACCCTGTGCTGCACTATGGCATAGGGCAAGGTAGGATTTAGCCCCGGTCCTAGCCCTGAGGGGTTCCCACAATGCTCTACGCTGTGGGGTGCAAGGGAAGAGGCACAAAGTCTAACCCTCAGCATCAGCATTCCTCAACCTGCCAGGACTGTTGCCCAAGGGCCCACAGCTGGTGGTAGGGGAACCAGTATGTGACTGTGAGACTCAATGATGGCCACCAAGCACAGCTCCGGGCACCGGGGGAGAGGCGCAGGAAACATTTCCACCTACAGCTTGCTCAGGGGTAAAGCACCTGGAAAGGTTTTCCAGGGGAGATAAGCCTTCAGACCTGGGTAGCAGTCAGGGGCTGGTGGGTGGAACAAATAACATTCCTACCAAAGGAAAAAGCATGTGAAGGTGGATGCGTTTTAGTTTTGGTTTTCTTCAGTGGTTTTTTTTTTTGAGACAGTCTCACTTTGTCACCCTCAGTAGAGTGCTCTGACGTCATAGCTCACAGCATAGCTCTTGGGCTCAAGCAATTCTCTTGCCTCAGCCTCCCAGGTAGCTGGGACTACAGGCACTCGCCACAATACCCAGATGTTTTTTCGAGAGGTCTCGCTATGGCTTATGCTGGTCTTGAACCCGTGAGCTCAGGCAATCCACCCGCCTTGGCCTCCCAAGTGCTAGGATTACAGGCATGAGCCACCACACCTGGCCTAGTGTTTTTGTTTTTTTTTTGAAATGGGGTCTTGCTGTGTTGCCCAGGCTGGTCTTGAACTCTTGGGCTCAAGTGATCCTCCCAGATCAGCCTCTGGAGCAGTTGGGACTACACTGCTCCTGGGTAAATACCTTTCAGACATAGGAAGGAGGAACACAACTGGCCAGAAAAGGCTTGGGGTGGGGATATTGATGTCGTCCATGTCCATTACTGAAAATAGAATCTCAGCTTTCTTTCCATCCTGGATTTCAGCACATAATTTGGACATCAAAGATGTCAATCAGAGGCAGGCAAGGCCGAGGCAGGACCCTACTTGGTAGGTTCCAAGCTCAGGCTTCTGCAGTCTCCTCATTAATAAAGACTAGTGCTGAGGACGATTCCTTTTAGTCATGGCCTTTATGTGGGCAATTTGAAGACGTCTCCCCATTTTAATAAACATTCCTAGAAGAACTCTTTTTGTCCTCATATTCTTCAACTGCGACCGTATTTTTTAATAAGGGAAAACCCAACAATTACAATACCAAGTATATGGCCCATTTTCTGCAAATCTTTTCATGGTGGGGGGCGAGGACGGCGGGGAGATGGAGAGAAGGGAGAGAGGGGAGGAAAAATAAAAGATTAGGCTTTGTCATCTGTTCCAAAACTGGGTGATCCAAACAGCAACAAATCAAAAAAATCAAAACAGAACAAAAAAGTCGACAGGTCGGTCAGCCCCGCTCGCGCCGCCGCCCGCCCGGATGCCCAACAGGTGCTTCCCGGACCGGCCCGCAGCCACCGCGGCCGCTGGTCGCCACAAAGTAACCGCCCGCGCAACTGTATCGGGGCCCGCCCGTACTCACGGCCGCTCGGCGGTCCGCGCCCCGGCCCGCAGCGCCCATCCGGCCCGGGCCTCGGTCAGCGCGGGCTCTGCTCTCTAGGCGGCCCCGGCGCGGCCCGGGACGCGCTGCGGCCGTTGGCGCCTCGGCAGGGATCGAGGCATCCTCCCGCCGCCGCCCCGCGGGCCGCCTGCCCTTTGTTTTGGAGCCGCGGCCCGGCCCCGCCGCCGTTAACGGCCTCGGAACGCGGCGCCGGCCAATCAGAGCGCCGCCCCGCCAGCGCCCCGCCCCTTCCCCCGCCCCTCCTCGCGCGCCCCCGCCCCGCGCGCTCCGCGCCGCTGAGCTCAGCGGGCACGCACCGGGCTGGGCGGGGCGGAACAGCACGTGCCGCGGGGCGCGCCACGCTCCTATTGGTTGGCTGCCCGGGCGCGGCCTCGGAGCCAGCCTGTAAGGGCCGAAGGGTGAGGGGGCGGGGCCGCGCGGGGTGGTGCAGGCGCCGAGGCGGGCTGGGAGCCGGAAAGCAGTACGCAGGCGCTGGCGCTGCTGACCCGGCTGATGGGCCCGGCCCGTGGGGTCTGGAGCGGTGGGAGACCGGCGGCCGGGGAAGCTGCGGAGTCACACGCTGTTTCCGGCACGCGCGCGTGCGCTGGGGACCTGCTGGTCGTCGGGGAGGGCTGTGTATGTCCGGCGGTCCGGCGGCAGCGGCGGGCGGGTGCGGACTTGGTGCCCAGCGCTGGCCGGGTCCCCGGAGTGCGACCCCTGCGAACCGCCGGCTCTGGATCTGGACCTCAGCTTCCTCCGGGACCCCCAGGTCGGACTCGGCGGACTCCCGGCGCCTCTAATCTTACTATCTGCTTGGTCCCACGTCCTTTCTCTATAGTTTGGTATTTAAATTAGGTCTCAGCGTATGTAAGTTGTGATCAGCGTTTGCATCCTGGCGACCTGTGCTGTTTCTTTTGCAATCCACTGTATTTGTAAAGACATCTCGCGCCGCTGGGTGTGCACCTTGCTCGTCACTTAACTTGCAGCTAGATATCGCCTCTCACACATTTGTCACGATTTACTCAGCCATTCTTCCTAGATGCCTCCTACTTCCTGCTTCCACAAACATCCTGGCTGCAAAGTGGGATGTCATGACCTTTGTTATTTATTTTTGAGACAGAGTCTAACTCTGTCGCCCTGGGGAGAGGGCCTGGCGTCGCAGCTCACAGCAACCTCAAACTTGGGCTCAAGGACCCTCCTGCCTCAGCCTCCCAAGTAGCTGGGACTACAGGCGCCCCCACAACGCCCAGTCGTTTTTCTATTTTTAGTAGAGACGGGCCTTGCTCTAGCTCAGGGTGGTTATTTATTTATTTTTGTATTTTTTAGAGACAGGGCTGTGTTGCCCTGGCTGGAGTGCAGTAACTGTTCATAGGAACCTTGCAGCCTTCAACTCCTGGGCTCAAGCGATCCTCCGCCCTCAACCTGCCCGTTGCTCCTAGCTGGGATCTTATGGTTTTAAGAAGTGTTTTTTCAGATGAGTCTGAGGATCTCTTCATTAACTTTTTGCCTTTTCTGGTCTCCTTCAGTTTCCTACCAGGTTTCCTTTTTCTTGTGAATTTTCAAGATTCTTTGATTATCGTAAATATTAAGTCTGTTTTTTTTTTATTGCAAAAATCTTTAATCATCCTGTTCTTTGTTGGAAAAAAAAACTTGTGATTCAGAGTTTATATAGTTTCGTATTCTGCTTTTTCGAAGAAGCGTTTTCCCAAGTTACTGCAGTTTTTTATAAATATCCTTAGTAGCCCCATAATATTAAACTTGACTGACCTAAATATTCAACTCTGAGTGGTAGTTGTCTCCGGCACTTAGATGATTTTTGCTGTATTTCTGCAGACCCCTTTAATGCTTGAAAGTTTGAGAACCAGACTCACTGTGGTTCTCTGTGCTATGGCTCCTAGAATCATTCTTGGGGATATAGCATTGCCTTAGAATCCAAACGATTTCTCCCAGGCCCCTGTCCTGTAAGATTTGTCCTTTGCACAACCCCAGATACTGGCCCTCTTCCTGATCACTGAACAGTCCCTTTCAGATACTTTCTCCCTCAATTTTGTTGAATGTGGTAAACTACAGATAAAATTTACCATTTTTTAAGTGTACAGTTCAGTGATACTACATTCATAATGTTGTGCAACCATCACCACCATCCATTTTCAGAATTTCTTCTTCGTTTTTTTTTTTTTTTTTCCTTTTTTTGAGACAGAGTCTTCCTGTGTTGCCCAGGCTAGAGTGCAGTGGTGTTATTAGAACTCACTGCAACCTCAAACCCCTGGGCTCCAGCCTTAGCCTCCTGAGTAGCTGGGACTATAGGCAAATGCGACTATGTCTGGCTAATTTTTATATCTCGTGTAGGGACAGGGTCTTGCTATGTCAGGCTGGTCTTGAGTTCCTGGGCTCAAGTGACCCTCTCACTGTGGCCTCTCAGAATGCTGGTGGTTATAGGTGTAGCCACTGAGCCTCAGCCCTGAATTCTTTCTTGTCTGCAAAATGAAAACTCTGTACTCGGTAGACAATGACTCCCCATTCCCCTCACCCTTATTCCCTGGCAACCACCATTCTATTAATACTTACTGTCTCTATGAATTTGACTACTCCAGGGAGCTTACATAAGTGGAATCACACAAGATTTGTGTTTTTGTGACTTACTGTGACCTTCATGGCTTATTTCACCCAGCACAACGCCCTTGAGGTTCAGCCATGCTGCAGCATGTGTCAAAATTTCCTTTCTTTTGAAGGCTGAAGAACATTTCATTGTAGACACCACATTTATTTTTCTGTTCATCCGTCAATGGACCCTGGAGTTGCTCCTTTTGCGTTTTAGCTTTTGGGAGTGCTGCCATGAGCATGGGTGTACAAGTATTTCTTCCAGATCGTGCGTTCAAGTCTTTTGGGTCTATACTTAGAGGCAGAATTGTTGGCCCCTAAGGTAATTGTAGGTTTAATTTTTAAAGGAAACCATGCACTGTTTTCCAAAGTGGACGCACCATTTCAAATTCTCACCAACAGTGCGGGAGGGCTCCAGTTTGCCCGCATCCTCATCAACACTGGATGTTTTCTAACAATGGCAGTCCTGATGTTTCACTGGATGTTTTTTAACAATGGCAGTCCTGATGAATGTGAGGTTGTGGTTCACTGTGGGTTTCATTGGCATTTCCCTGCCTGGTTATTAGCGACGCTGAGCATCTTTTGTGTACTTATTAGCCGCAAATGTTTTTTTTTTTTTGTAGAGACAGAGTCTCACTGTACCACCCTCGGGTAGAGTGCCGTGGCGTCACACGGCTCACAGCAACCTCTTAACTCTTGGGCTTACGCGATTCTCTTGCCTCAGCCTCCGGAGCAGCTGGGACTACAGGCGCCCGCCACAACGCCCGGCTATTTTTTGGTTGCAGTTTGGCCAGGGCTGGATTTGAACCTGCCACCCTCAGCATATGGGGCTGGCGCCCTACTCACTGAGCCACAGGCGCCGCCCAGCCCCAAATGTTTTTAATGATGATCCACGTTACTGACTACATTGTATGTGTACCACATTTTTGTTTGGGGTGATGACAAATTTTTGGAAATTTGTGGTGGGGATGGTTACATAACAATGTAAATGTTCTTAAATGTCACTGAATTACACACTTCAAATTGTTCAAAATAACTTTTATGTTATATATATGTATTTTACCATAATAAAAATAAGTTTTTAAAAAGTTTAAATTGTGGGCTCGGCACCTGTAGCACAGCAGTTATGGTGCCAGCAACATCAAGGGTGGCGTGTTTGAACCCGGCCTGGGCCAAACAATAAGGACAACTGCAACCAAAAATATCCGGGCGTTATGGTGAGCGCCTGTATTCCCAGCTACTTGGGAGGCTGAGGCAAGAGAATTGCTTTAGCCCAAGAGTTTGAGGTTGCTGTGAGCTGTGATGCCACGGCACTGTACCAAGGGCAACATAGTGACACACCTGTGGCTCAGTTGGTAAGGCGCCGGCCCCATATACCGAGGGCGGCCGGTTCAAACCCGGCCCCGGCTGAACTGCAACCAAAAAAAAAAAAAATAGCCGGGCGTTGTGGCGGGCGCCTGTAGTCCCAGCTGCTCGGGAGGCTGAGGCAAGAGAATCGCTTAAACCCAGGAGTTGGAGGTTGCTGTGAGCTGTGTGATGCCATGGCACTCTACCGCGGGCCATAAAGTGAGACTCTGTGTCTACCAAAAAAAAAAAAAAAAAAAGTTTACATTGTGATCCATTATACATGCAGTATATATGAAAAATTTCATGGTAACATACTCTTTTTTTGTACAGCACTATAATATTTTCTATCCTTTTCTATTTTATTTTTTATTTTTGAGAAAAAGTCTTACTCTGTTGCCCTGGATAGAGAGCTGTGGTGTCATAGCTCACAGCAACCTCAAACTCCTGGGCTCAAGTGATCCTCTTGCCTTAGCCTTCCCAAGTAACTGGGACGACAGGCATGTGCCACCATGCCGTTTTATGTTTTATTAACACAATCCTGGGCATTGCCCACAAACTGGTCTCACACAGCAGCACAGGCCAGGCCTGCAGTCTGGCAGCCAGGGCACATTGTCTTTGTCCCACTGTCCCTGGCCTGGTGTCTGGCAGCTCACTCGGGGACACCACCTCCAAGCTCTAGGCTCACTCCTTGTAGCGTCCCAACCCTGGAGACTACACTCCCCATGCTCCCTTCCTCTCTTCCCCTTTTCACCAGCCATACACCACAGATGCCCATCCTGGGGGAAAGCGCTCACACCACGGGGGAAAGCACTCACACCACGGGGAAAAGCACCAGTGAAGCTGCCACTTACCTTGGGGACACCGGTTTTCAGAGGATCTTAGTCCTCCTAGCAACCCTCCACCCACTCTACCTCCCAGCTTCTAGTTCCCCCTGTTCTGGAATATGATTTTCTCCCACCTCTCCCTGTGCTAACACTGTGTCCAACTTTATGGAGAACACAGACCCAGGCAGGAGAAAACTCCTCCCTGTTCCACCACTGAACCTCCCACCAGCCACTTCCCTGCCGCACCTGTTACCAACAACATGGGGCTTGATGCTCTGGCAACTCTTCAGGGCAAGATTACTCAGGGGGGACCCTCACCTGGGTTTCTGCCATCCCCACCACCCATTCTTGGGTTTTCATGCCAACCACCTAACTCCCTCTTGTCAAACTGTCCTGTCTGGGCTCAGACCACGTCTTGCTGGACGGTTCAACCAGCATTTCATAAGGTGGGTCACTTTCTTTTTTCTTTTTCTTTTCTTTCTTTCTTTTTTTTTTTTTTTTTGAGACAGAGTCTCAAGCTGTTACCCTGGGTAGAGTTGCTGTAGCTCACAGCAACCTCTAACTCTTGGGCTTAAGCGAATCTCTTGCCTCAGCCTTCCAAGTAGTTGGTACTACAGGCGCCCACCACAACGCCTGGCTATTTTTTGATTGTAGTTGTCAATTGTTGTTTGGAGGGCCCCGGCTGGATGGAACCCACCAGCTCCCGTATATGTGTCTGGTGCCCTAGCTGCTCAAGCTACAGGCGCCAAGCCAAGGCTGGTCACTTTCATTCTGGGGCTCCATTCTCTCTTGCCCACTGGCCACTCCTTCCCCATCTCTCTCCACCCCCTGATGTTGGAGGCCCCGGGGGCTAGGTGCTCAGTTCTCCCCGCTTCCCTGCCTTCTGGTAGGTGATGTCTCTGCCATACTCATGGGCTGTGGAACCACATGGAGTCTGACACTATCAAGCGTTCAGCCAGCACAAACTCTCCAGGTATACATGTCCATGGCTCACTGGGAATCTCATCTGAAGCTCCACGAGAGGCTTCGAACTCAATAGGCTGCACAGCATGCCTCAGTCTGCACCACCTCAGGAGACAGTGCAGCTGTCCTGGCTCAGCCCAAAGCTTCAGAGTCCCCCTCAACTCCCCTGTCCTCTTCGTGCCCCACACTCGAGCCCTTGGCAAGCCTGTCAAAGGACCCAGGCCATGAGCCACTCCCATCTCTGTCTGGATTATTGCTCGACTGATCTCCAAGATGCAAACTTTGCCTCCTTAGTTGTGTTCTTCCCGGACTGATTCTTTTAGAGAGACAGAACTGTGCCTCCTCAAAAGCCTCCAGGTAAAACCCTCTGGAGTAAAAGCCCGTCTTCCAATGGGCTAGGGTGACTTGGTCCCTCCCTGTTTTTTTTTTTTTTTAGACAGAGTCTCACTATGTCGCCTTGGTAGAGTGCTATGGCGTCACAGCTCACAGTAGAGCTCACAGCAGCTTAAACTCTTGGGCTTCAGCCATTCTCTTGCCTCAGCCTCCCTAGTAGCTGGGAATACAGGCACCCACCACAACGCCTGGCTACTTTTTTGGTAGTAGTTGTCATAGCTGTTTAGCAGGCCCAGGCTAGGCTCGAATCCGCCAGCCCCAGTGCATATGGCTGGCTCTAACCACTGAACTGTAGGCGCTCTCCCGTTTCCTACTACTGTCCCAGCAAGAGTGTGGCCAACTATGACGTTTAGAAAGAGCAGTCCAGCAAGGTCACTCTCACTTCTGACACGAACTGCAAATTTGGGGGGAGGGTCCCAAGACTGCCCTTAGGTGTGAAAATTTCCTACAAGGACTCGCTAAAAGCTATAGCAGTTTACTCCAGGGAGAGGCGTGCCAGTGTCTTCTCCCCATGGCACCTGACAGTGCTGCTCTCCCAGCGTGGCCGTGTGACCCACGCAGGGGCTCAGCAATCAAGGAGGTCCACAGGGCTCCATGTTCAGACTTTTGACCAATAAAAAGGACCCAGAGGTCCCTGCACAGGCAGCTCAGTCTCCAGCGCCTCTGGGTGTGACACTCAGAGCCCCCCACTCCAATCACACTGTTGCTGTTTCTAGTGAGGTCAGCCCCACCTTAAATGTCACCTGCTATGATTGTCCCCACCTTGAATCACGTTGCTAGCCTGTCCCCCATGAATGGCCCAGGTAAGCGAAGGCATTCCTGCCACGTCACTGAGGGTGTAGTGATCAACTCCCAGGAGCCCAGGGCAGAGGCCTGCCCTCGCCTAGGGAAGGTTAAACCCTTTGCTAGGTAGACCCCTGCTGGCTGCTGGCCAGACACCCTCACCTCCCTGCTGCTTCCTCCCACAGAAACGGCTCTTCCCTCAGGATGCTGCTCCGATGTGTCCTCAGAGGAGCCTTCTCTCCCCACACTCAGGGGACCAGCACCTGCTGCCCTCCGCTGTTTCCTCACCCAGTTTATTTTTCCTCCACCTTCCACTCGGCTCTCTGGTTTGTATTCTGTCCCTTCTCACATTTGTCACCTATTTCCCCTCACCGGATGTGCCCCAGGAGGGCAGGGACTCAGTTTGAGAGCATGACCGAGGGACTCCTGCAGGAACTGAGGGTTCATTAAGACCGGAGACAAGTCGCTGTTCAGAAAATGCTAGTCTCCCCTGACACCCAGCTCTTCCCTCACAGAAAGCCCAGTGCAGGATGAAAGGAGCAGAAGTGATGGCAGCAGTTGGCGAAGACGCCAGAGTTGAGAGGAGGAAGACAGACCTGTGCCTCGGGGCTGTAGTGCAGTGTTCCACAGCCAAGACACTGGCTGCAAAGCTGCTTCGCCCTCGCTGCTGACCCCGGCCCAACATGGCTGCATGGACCTGGCTGCACACTTCAGAAACGGAGAATCTGGAATCTGTGAAATTGTGACAGGCTTGGTGCCTGCCAGAGGCTCTTCAGACAACAGGTGTTGAGGGGTGCTGCAAACACAGCAATGGTGACGGCAAGGCCAGCCTCTCCAGGGGACCCAGCGTGGCTGGGCATCGCAGGCTGTCTCTCCAGATGTCACTGCATTTGGAGACATGATGGTCTTTAAAGAAATTAGTAAGCGAAAACGAGGTAATTAGGGTGGCCCTTCAGCAAGACCCAGACACCCATGGGGAGATGACTGTGTGCGCACACGGGGAGAAGGCGGCCAGCACTGCTGACACCTTAACCTTGGACTGTGGTTAAGAAAGAAACAGATTCCGGTTGCTTACACTGCCCCGTCTGTGCTGTAACTCTGTTACAGCAGCGTGTGCTGACTAATATACCGGGTTCAGGGCACAGAAGACACCTAAAACATTTCTCCTAAAGGGTCTGCCTGCCTGCTTTCCACCTCCAAATCCTGCCTAAAACCCTTGAGTCAGCCAAGACCAAGCAACCTTCCTTAGTGTGACTTCATCGCAGACTGGCAGGGCTGCTGTGCAGCAGACAGGGAACTTGACCTCCCCGGGCACCAGGGGTCTCCTTGGCCGAGTGACGGGCTGTGCTGAGTGCTCTCCAGACCTGCAGGAGTTCTAAAATTCTACGACTTCCTCATAGTTTCCTTTATAATATTAAAGCCCATTAGGAAGTAATGCAGGTGCTGTTGGCATAGCAACCACAAGCCATCTTATGTTCTTTCCAAATTAAAAACTTTCCAGCTTTAGAACTGGAGAGAGAAAGATGTTAAGAACAGAGATGACATTAAGTTGTTGATGGCAGTGGTTGCCATGGCATCATGCTGTCCTTGGAGTCCACCAGCTGCCACTTGATTTCTCCATTTTTCATGCAAATGGGGGAGTCCAAGAGAAGATAAGGATGAGCCGGGCGGCGCCTGTGGCTCAGTGGGTAGGGCGCCGGCCCCATATACCAAGGGTGGCGGGTTCAAACCCGGCCCCGGCCAAACTGCAACCAAAAAATAGCTGGGCGTTGTGGCGGGCGCCTGTAGTCCCAGCTACTCGGGAGGCTGAGACAGGAGAGTCGCTTAAGCCCAGGAGTTGGAGGTTGCTGTGAGCTGTGTGAGGCCACGGCACTCTACCGAGGGCCATAAAGTGAGACTCTGTCTCTACAAAAAAAAAAAAAAAAAAGATAAGGATGAGCCTCCCACAGTGAGGGAGAAAAATAAAGTATATGTCTTAATTAGAAATATTTAACTAATGATGGGAATTTATGTTGTAAGAGTAGCTATATATCCAATGTACAGGGCTTCTCAAAACTTAAATGGATCACCTGGGGATCTTTTTAAAATGAGAACACTGAAATGGTTCAGTCTGGGCTATAGCCTGAGATTCTGCATTTTGTTTTATTTATTTATTTTTATTTTATTTTTTAGAGACAGTCTCACTTTATCACCCTCAGTAGAGTGCTGTGGCATCACAGCTCACAGCAACCTCCGACTCCTGGGTTTAAGTGATTCTCTTGCCTCAGCCTCCCGAGTAGCTGGGACTATAGGCACCTGCCACAATGCCCGGCTATTTTTTTGTTGCGGTTTGGCTGGGGCCAGGTTTGAAACCGCCACCCTGGGTACATGGGGCTGGCGCCCTACCCACTGAACCACAGGTGCCATCCAATTATTTTGTTTTCTTTTATTTATTTTTTTCCCACTGGGTGTCAAATGATCCTTTATTGAAACATTTTCCTTTGTACGTGTTAGCTAGATGGGCATTCCACGGCACCACCGTTGATGTCATCTATGATGTCTTGAGGATGGCGTCCATCAGCAATGCAGCCCACTGACTGGGACGTCCCCAGGATCTCTTTAATGGTTCCTGAGAGTTCTCTGGCTAAAGATGGGTGCCATATCTGTCTGGCAAAGTTAACAATCTCATTAAAAGTGATATTTCCGTTGTGTTTAATGGTTCTCTGTTTCTCTCGGTGGTTCCTTGAGGGCTACGATAATGAGGGCAGAGGCAGAAGGTACCACATCAGTCTGGGCTTGTCTGTTCTGGACAGTCAATTTTACTATAATCCTCAGACCCTTCCAGTCACTGGTTGCCTTGACAATGTCATCACCAGCCTTTTTTTTTTTTGAGACAGAGCCTGAAGCTGTCGCCCTGGGTAGAGTGCTGTGGCATCACCGCTCACAGCAACCTCCAACTCCTGGGCTTAAGCGATTCTCTTATCTCAGTCTCCCAAGAAGCTGGGACCACAGGTGCCCACCACAACGCCTGGCTATTTTTTGGTTGCAGCCGTCATTGTTGTTTGGCAGCCCAGGCTGGATTCAAACCCGCCAGCTCAGGTGTATGTGGCTGGCTTAGCCATTTGAGCCACAGGCGCTGAGCCACCAGCCTTTTTGAGACAAACCCAGGGGGCCAAACCCTGTCTTGGGGACCAGGAAGACGTAGCACCCACTTTGCCACCCATGCACCTCAGGTATATGGCTTTGATCTCGTTGAACTTAGGCAGCACGGTGGAGGTGGCTCGTGTCAGAGGATCCTGGATTCGGGACTGCCGAAGAAAAAGAAAACGTGGCCTCCTCTGAGCCGAAAGTCGAAAGCTACATTTTTATTTTAAACTGTGGTCAAATGCACATAGCAAAGAAAAACGAAAAAGAATAAAAGAACACACATAGCATACAATTTACCATTGTGAGCGATTTTCAAGTGTACAGTCCAGAGGCACTAATTGTGCTGACAACACAGTGTGTTCAATCTCCAAAACACTTTTCCTCTTGCAAAATGGAAACTCTATGCCGATGAAATAACTCCTCCTTTCTCCCCCTGCCCCTCGGGAATCTGCATTTGTCACCAGATGATGGTGATGCTGCTGGTCTACGGCTCACATTTTGAGGGTCAGGCTCTCATTTGGAGCCTTTCTCTGTACCAGAGCCTGAGGCAGGTGGCAGGCAGACCAGAATGAGGCAGGCCACACAGTGCACCTTCCAGGAACTTGCTTACAAGTAGGACACAGGACAGGAGTACAATAACTTCAGAGGAGTGGACAGGCTACCTAATTCACAAGTGTGACTTGGTGCAGGCAGGATCAGAACCTGCCTGAGAGTTGTGATGTGAAGACGCTTCGCAACTGGTGAATTTACTTGCTAAATTTGCTAGATCGTTCCCTAATGTTGGGCATCTGAGATTACTACTTACCTTCTTTTGCTAGTATAAGTAATCCTCATACAAATGTCTTTGTGCGTGTGGCTCTTTTGTCTCTTGAGTGATTGTCAAGGATAAAATTCCCGGTAATGGTATTACTGAGTCAAAATTTGTCCTCTCATCGGCTCCGGTCACATCTGCCAGACCCCACTGTATTCCTTTATAGTACTATTAGCAACAGCATAGGGTACACGTTTCCTTACCACTTTATAACATTTGCCCTTTATAATTTTGCTAATGTGGCTTGGCGTCCATAGTATAGTGGTTACAGCACCAGCCACATACACCGAGACTTGTGGGTTCAAACCTGGCCCAGGCTAGCTAAACAGCTGCAACAACAACAACAACAAAAATAGCCAGGCATTGTGGGGGGCACCTGTAGTCCCAGCTACTTGGGAGGCTGAAGCAAGAGAATCACTTAAGTACAAGAGTTTGAGGTTGCTGTGACCTGTGATGCCACAGCACTCTACTGAGGGTGACATAGTGAGACTCTGTCTCAATAATAATAATAATAATTTTGCTAATGTTTTTCTTTTTTTTCTTTTTCTTTTTTTTTATTGTTGGGGATTCATTGAGGGTACAATAAGCCAGTTACACTGATTGCAATTGTTAGGTAAAGTCCCTCTTGCAATCATGTCTTGCCCCCATAAAGTGTGACACACACTAAGGCCCCACCGTCCTCCCTCCATCCCTCTTTCTGCTTCCCCCCCCATAACCTTAATTGTCATTAATTGTCCTCATATCAAGATTGAGTACATAGGATTCATGCTTCTCCATTCTTGTGATGCTTTACTAAGAATAATGTCTTCCACTTCCATCCAGGTTAATACGAAGGATGTAAAGTCTCCATTTTTTTTAATGGCTGAATAGTATTCCATGGTATACATATACCACAGCTTGTTAATCCATTCCTGGGTTGGTGGGCATTTAGGCTGTTTCCACATTTTGGCGATTGTAAATTGAGCTGCAATAAACAGTCTAGTACAAGTGTCCTTATGATAAAAGGATTTTTTTCCTTCTGGGTAGATGCCCAGTAATGGGATTGCAGGATCGAATGGGAGGTCTAGGTTGAGTGCTTTGAGGTTTCTCCATACTTCCTTCCAGAAAGGTTGTACTAGTTTGCAGTCCCACCAGCAGTGTAAAAGTGTTCCCTTCTCTCCACATCCACGCCAGCATCTGCAGTTTTGAGATTTTGTGATGTGGGCCATTCTCTCTGGGGTTAGATGATATCTCAGGGATGTTTTGATTTGCATTTCTCTAATATATAGAGATGATGAACATTTTTTCATGTGTTTGTTAGCCATTCGTCTGTCGTCTTTAGAGAAAGTTCTATTCATGTCTCTTGCCCATTGATATAAGGGATTGTTGGCTTTTTTCATGTGGATTAATTTGAGTTCTCTATAGATCCTGGTTATCAAGCTTTTGTCTGATTGAAAATATGCAAATATCCTTTCCCATTGTGTGGGTTGTCTCTTTGCTTTGGTTATCGTCACCTTAGCTGTACAGAAGCTTTTCAGTTTAATGAAGTCCCATTTGTTTATTTTTGTTGTTGTTGCAATTGCCATGGCAGTCTTCTTCATGAAGTCTTCCCCCAGGCCAATATCTTCCAGTGTTTTTCCTATGCTTTCTTTGAGGACTTTTATTGTTTCATGCCTTAAATTTAAGTCCTTTATCCATCTTGAATCAATTTTTGTGAGTGGGGAAAGGTGTGGGTCCAGTTTCAGTCTTTTACACGCAGACATCCAATTCTCCCAACACCATTTATTGAATAGGGAGTCTTTCCCCCAAGGTAAGTTCTTGTTTGGTTTATCGAAGATTAGGTGGTTGTAAGATGTTAGTTTCATTTCTTGGTGTTCAATTCGATTCCAAGTGTCTATGTCTCTGTTTTTGTGCCAGTACCATGCTGTCTTGAGCACTATGGCTTTGTAGTACAGACTAAAATCTGGTATGCTGATGCCCCCAGCTTTATTTTTGTTACTAAGAACTGCCTTAGCTATACGGGGTTTTTTCCGGTTCCATACAAAACGCAGAATCATTTTTTCCAAATCTTGAAAGTACGATGTAGGTACTTTGATAGGAATGGCATTGAATAGGTAGATTGCTTTGGGAAGTATAGACATTTTAACAATGTTGATTCTTCCCATCCTGTTTTTCTTTTTTTTTAATTGAAACAAATGATGAATTTTATTACATGAGTTAATTTTTATGTCCAAGCACAAGGGTAATGAAATATATTTCCCTGCAAAACATTAAAATATATAAATTAAATAACATACAGTGGTAACAATGCCAGTGTAGGTTTCCTGGGAAGCAGACTCTGCAATAGAAATATATAAGCAGGAAGTGTATTTACTGGGCAGTGCTGTCTAGATGAGGACCAGGGAGAGTGAAGAATGAAGCAGGATAGACAGAGCTGGAAGCTGAACTCTATGGAAGTCCCAACAAGTGTCTCAGTTGATCCCTTGAGGAACCTCTCAAGTTGGGAAAGCCCCTCAAAGATGTCTGACTTGAGGCAATGACCAGTCTTTGGATATCTGCTCCCCACAAACAGGAACCTTGAATGAAATGAGTTTCTTTAGCCAGGGGTAACTTCCAGAGAAGAACTCAGCAGAGAGCAGCCAGCTACCAACAGTCCCAGTAGCTGAGGGAAGGGGAAGCTTCAGTCTCAAAAGGACTGGGGGATCTGTGAGAATCTGGGAAGCACATCATAGCATTGACTACAGATGATCAAAAAGAACAATAAATAGTTCATAATTTACAGCAAAGTTCTGCCTCAATCTCAGACACAAGTGAATTTAAAATCATGAAAAGGTAAAATTCTAGCAAGAAAACAAAGACACGGCCTAAAATAGCAGCTACTGGAATTATGGAAACTTTGATAGTAAGAGAAAAGAAACAAACCCCCCAAAAGGCCTCTAAATAGTGAGGAGAATTATTCCCGGGAATACTCATTTTTTTTTCCCAAAGTCTCAAAAAATAGACAACTAATATTTATAAATAAAAATAGAAGATAATTAAAAAAGAAAAAAAAGATCATGCCAAATGTTATAGACCAGGTGTCCTCAAACTTTTTAAACAGGGGGCCAGTTCACTGTCCCTCAGACAGTTGGAGGGACAGACTATAGTTAAAAAAAAAAACAACAAACTATGAACAAATTCCTATGCACACTGCACATATCTTATTTTGAAGTAAAAAAAACAAAACGGGAACAAATACAATCACACCGCCTCATGTGGCCCGTGGGCTGCAGTTTGAGGACCCCTGTTATAGACAATAGAAAAAGAAGAAACACTTCAAATTCATGCTACTTCATCTGGATATACCTGATATTAAAATTGGAAAAAATAGGGCGGTGCCTGTGGCTCAAAGGAGTAGGTGCCAGCCCCATATACCAGAGGTGGTGGGTTCAAACCCAGCTCCGGCCAAAAAAAAAAAAAGATAAAATTGGAAAAAATATTTTACTGTAAAGGAAATTTACTAACATATTTCGCTTATAAATGAGGATGCAATATCCTAAACAACATATTAACAAGTTGAATTAAAAATTATGTTCAAATTGGGCGGCGCCTGTGGCTCAAGAAGTAGGGCGCCAGTCCCATATGCTGGAGGTGGCGGGTTCAAACCCAGCCCCAGCCAAAAACCAAAAAAAAAAAATTATGTTCAAATAATGTACTTTGGTCAAAATTAAATCCAACTTAATGTGAGAATTAGTCACTATTTTCTTTTCTTTTTCTTTTCCTTTCCCCCACCCTTCCCTCCTTCTCTGTCTGCTCTACCCTTCTGTCACCCCCACCATATCATTAATTATCATTAATTTTCCTCATATCAAAGTTGAATACATAGGATTCTCCATTCCTATGATGCTTCACTAAGAATAATGTGTTCCACCTCCATCCAGGTTAATACAAATGCTGCAAAATCTCCATTTTTTTTAATGGCTGAATAGTATTCCATGGTATACATAGACCACAGCTTGCCAATCCATTCCTGGGTTGGTGGGCATTTAGGCTGTTTCCACATTTTGGCGATTGTAAATTGAGCTACGATAAAAGTCTAATACAAGGGTCTTTATAATAAAAGGATTTTTTTCCTCCCAGATAGATGCCCAGTAATGGGGATTGCAGGATCAAATGGGAGGTCTAGGTTGAGTTCTTTGAGGGTTCTCCATACTTCCTTCCAAAAAGGTTGTATTAACTTGCAGTCCCACCAGCAGTGTAAAAGTGTTGCCTTCTCTCCACATCCACGCCAGCATCTGCAGTTTTGAGATTTTATGATATGGTCCATTCTTGCTGGGGTTAGATGATATCTCAGGGGGTTTTGATTTGCATTTCTCTAACAATAAGGGATGATGAGCATTTTGTTAGCCATTCATCTGTCCTCTTTAGAGAAGGTTCTATTCATGTCTCTTGCCCATTGATATATGGGATTATTGGCTTTTTCATGTGGATTAATTTGAGTTCTCTATAGATCCTAGTTAACAAGCTTTTGTCTGATTCAAAATATGCAAATATCCTTTCCCATTGGGTAAGGTGTCTGTTTGCTTTGGTTGTTGTCTCCTTAGCTGTACAGAAGCTTTCCAGTTTAATGAAGTCCCATTTGTTTATTTTTGTTGTTGTTGCAATTGCCACGGCAGTCTTCTTCATAAAGTCTTTCCCCAGGCCGATATCTTCCAATAATTTTCCCTATGCGTTCTTTGAGGATTTTTATTGTTTCATGCCTTAAATTTAAGTCCTTTATCCATTTTGAATCAATTTTTGTGAGTGGAGAAAGGTGTGGGTCCAGTTTCAGTCTTTTACATGTGGATATCAAGTTCTCCCAGCACCATTTATTGAATAGGGAGTCTTTCCCCCAGTGTATGTTCTTATTTGGTTTATTGAAAAATAGGTGGTTGTAAGTTATTGGTTTCATTTCCTGGTTTTCTATTCGATTCCAAATGTCTATATCTCTATTTTTGTGCCAGTACCATGCTGGCCTTGTAGTACAGTCTAAAATCAGGTATGGTGATATCCTCGGCTTTGTTTTTATTACTAAGAACTGCCTTAGCTATATGTTGTTTTTTTTTCTGGTTCCATACAAAACACAGAATCATTTTTTCCAAGTCTTGAAAATAGGATATTGGTATTTTATTATTTATTATTTTTTTTGTAGAGACAGAGTCTCACTTTATGGCCCTCGGTAGAGTGCCGTGGCCTCACACAGCTCACAGCAACCTCCAACTCCTGGGCTTACGCGATTCTCTTGCCTCAGCCTCCCGTGTAGCTGGGACTACAGGCGCCCGCCACAACGCCTGGCTATTTTTTGGTTGCAGTTTGGCTGGGGCCGGGTTTGAACCCGCCACCCTCGGTATATGGGGCCAGCGCCCAACTGACTGAGTCACAGGCGCCGCCCCTGGATATTGGTATTTTAATAGACATGGCATTGAATCAGTAGATCGTTCTGGCAAGTATAGACATTTTAACAATGTTGATTCTTCCCAGCCATGAGCATGGTATGTTCTTCCATTTGTTAAAGTCCTCTGCTATTTCCTTTCTTAGAGTTTCATAATTTTCTTTGTAGAGGTCCTTCACCTCTTTTGTTAAGTATATTACTAAGTATTTCATTTTCTGTGGGGCTATAGTGGAAGGAGTTGTGTCCTTAATTAGCCTCTCATCTTGGCTGTTATTGGCGTATACAAAGACAAGTGACTTGTGGACATTGATTTTATATCCTGAGACATTACTGTATATTTTTTTAATCACTTCCAGGAGTCTTGTGGTTGAATCTTTGGGGTTCTCTAAGTATAAGATCATATCATCAGCAAAGAGGGAGAGTTTGACCTCCTCTGCTCCCATTTGGATTCCCTTTATTTTATTTGCTTGCCTAATTGTATTGGGTAGAACTTCCAGCACTATGTTGAATAGTAATGGCGACAGAGGACAACCTTGTCCAGTTCCAGTTTTAAGTGGAAAAGTTTTCAGTTTAACTCCATTCAGTAAAATATGAGCCGTGCGTTTGTCATAGATAGCTTCTACCAGTTTAAGAAATGTGCCACCTTAGCCGGGCGTTGTGGCGGGCGCCTGTAGTCCCAGCTACTCGGGAGGCTGAGGCAGGAGAATCGCCTAAGCCCAGGAGTTGGAGGTTGCTGTGAGCTGTGTGATGCCACGGCACTCTACCAAGGGCAATAAAGTGAAACTCTGTCTCTACAAAAAAAAAAAAAAAAGAAATGTGCCACCTATGCTTAAACTCTTCAGTGTTCTAATTAGAAAAGGATGCTGCATTTTATCAAACGCTTTTTCTGCAGACCAATTTCACTAATGAATATAGATGCAAAAATTCTCAACTAAATCTTAAAAAAGTCATACATCATGATCAAGTAGGTTTCATCCCAGGGATGCAAGCCTGGTTTAATATATGTAAATCCATAAACATTATTCACCATATCAACAGGAGCAAAAACAAAGCCCATATGATCCTCTCAATAGATGCAGATAATTTCGCTAATGTTAAAAACAAAACAAACCAAAATCAAATTAGGGTATACACAAAATGGCCCTTCATCTTTCTATCATTCATCTGTTTGATACATAGTCTTGTATGTTGCCCAGGCTAGTCTTGAACTCCTAGACTCCAGCAATTCTCTTGCCTCAGCCTCCTAAGTGCAGGGACTACAGGTGCCCTGCTAATTTTTTCCATTTTGTAGAGACAGGGTCTCACTATGTTGCCTATGCTGGTCTTGAACTCTTGCCCTCAAGTGATCCTCCCTTCTCGGCCTCCTAAAGTGTTGGGATTATGGGCATGAGCCGCCATGCCCAGCTCAGCTTCATTTTAATTTCCATTTCCCTATTTACTAATGCCAGTGGACACTTGCCTTATGTAGGCTAACAATATTCTTTGACTATCAGTTGGGAAAGAGGCAAGTTGCTGGTAATTTTGTGGTTCTTTAAGAAATTTCTTTTTCAGCTGGGCGTGGTGCCTCACGCCTGTAATCCCGGCACTGTGGGAGGCCGAGGAGGAAGAATTGCTTGAACTCAGGAGTCCGTGACTTGCCTGAACTCGAGTGAGATCCCAACTCCTAAAAAAATGGAAAAACCCAGCTGGGCACTGCGGCAAGCACCTATAATCCCAGTGGCTTCTGGAGGGAGGCAGCAGAATGCCCACAGCCCAAGTCTGAGGTTGCAGTAAACTATGACGCCATTGCACTCTGCTCAGGGCATAGGGTGGGACTCAACAACAGCAACAAAAAAAAAAATTTGAGAATATTATGAAAGTACAAATATTTTGGCGGCATAAATTGCTTTCGTACAGTTTGAGTCATAGTTGCAAGTGTGCACTGGACCTGTCAGGTGTGAATCCACCCAGTCCTCTCTCCCCACTGCTTGATTTCCGATGAGCGTTATTTCCGTATATGAACATAAGTGTTGAGGGATTAGTTCCAATTTCATAGTGAGTACATGTGGTGTTTTTTATTTATTTATTTATTTATTATTATTATTTTTTTTGTGTGTGGTTTTTGGCCGGGGCTGGGTTTGAACCCGCCACCTCCAGCATATGGGACCGGCGCCCTACTCCTTGAGCCACAGGCGCCGCCCTGTGGTGTTTGTTTTTCCATTCTGGTGATACTCACTGAGAAGAATGGTCTCCAGTTAGTTGCATCTAGGTTAATACGAGAGGCATTAGTTCACTTTTTTTAATGGCTGAGTAGTCCTCCATGGTACACATACACCACATTTTATTAATCCACTCATGTATTGATGGGCACTTGGGTCCTTTTTTTTGAGACAGAGCCTCAAGCTGTCACCCTGAATAGAGAACTGTGGCATCACAGCTCACAATAACCTCAAACTCCTGGGCTCAAACGATTCTCCTGCCTCCACCTCCCAAGTAGCTGGGACTACAGGTGCTCACCACAACAGCCAGCTATTTTTTTTTTTATTGTTGTCATTGTTGTTTAGCAGGCTCAGGCCGGGCTCGAATCCACCAGCCTCAGTGCATGTGGCTGGCACCCTAACTACTGAGCTACAGGCACCGAGCCAAAGCCTGATAAATTGAGGCCCCCCAATCTGTTCCTTTTGCTTAAGGTTGTTTTGGTTATTCCAGGTCTTTTCTTATAATTATTTTTTTCTAGATCTGTGAAAAATGATGTTGGTATTTTCACAAGGATTGCACTGAATCTGTAAATCACTTTGGGTAGTATTTAAATAATGTTGATTATACCAATACACGAACATGATATGTTTTCCCATCTGTTCAGAGGTATCCAACATTTCTTTTTCTCTGCCGTATACTGGAAGACTAAGAGTTGTCTTGAGCCACGCATTAAATACACAAATGAAAACTAATGAAAGCTGTGCGGAAAGAAAAAGTTCATTGCATACTTTTCATGATATCTGACACCACAGATAAATGAAAATGTCCACAGAAAACCAGCATGTGGTCCATGAGATGTAGGTTGCACACCCTGGTTTACATCCTCTGTGATTTCTTTCTCTGGTGTTTTGTATGTCATTTACTCTTTAGAGATCTTTTACTTCCTTGGTTAAATATATTCCTAAGTATTTTCTTTTTCTTTTTTTTTAGAGACAGAGTCTCACTTTACCGCCTTCAGCAGAGTGCCATGATGTCACAGGACTCACAGCAACCTCTAGCTCTTGGGCTTCAGCGATTCTCCTGTCTCAGCCTCCCGAGCAGCTGGGACTACAGGCGCCCGCCACAACACCCGGCTATTTTTTTTTTTTTTTCGTTGCAGTTCAGCCGGGGCTGGGTTTGAACCCGCCACCCTCCATATATGGGGCTGGCGCCCTACTCACTGAGCCACAGGCGCCACCCAGGTATTTTATTTTCTTTGTTGCTATTATGAAAGGTATTGAGTCTTTGATTTGATTCTCAGCTTGAGTGTCATTGGCATAGGAATGCTACTGATTCATGTACATTGATTTTGTAACTGGAGACTTTGCTGAATTTATTAATCAATTCTGGGAGTCTCGGGCAGAACCTGTGGCTCAGTGAGTAGGGCGCCAGCCCCATATACTGAGGGTGGTGGGTTCAAACCTGGCCTTGGCCAAACTGCAACAAAAAAAATAGCCGGGCGTTGTGGCAGGCACCTGCAGTCTCAGCTACTCTGGAGGCTGAGACAAGAGAATTGCTTAAGCCCAGGAGTTGGAGGTTGCTGTGAGCTGTGATGCCACAGCGCTCTACCGAGGGCAACATAGTGAGACTCTCTCAAAAAAAAAAAAAAATTCATGGATGGAGCTGGAACATATTCTTCTTAGTAAAGTATCTCAAGAATGGAAGAAAAAGTATCCAATGTACTCAGCCCTACTATGAAACTAACTTATGGCTTTCATAGGAAAGCTATAACCCAGTTATAACCTAAGAATAGGGGGAAGGGGGAGAGGGAGGGAAGGGAGTGGGGAAGATGGGTGGAGGGAGGGTGATTGGTGGGATTACACCTGCAGTGCATCTTACAAGTGTACATGGGAAACTTAGTAAATGTAGAATATAAATGTCTTAACACAATAATGAAGAAAATGCCAGGAAGGCTATGTTAACCAGTGTGATGAAAATGTGTCAAATGTCTATAAAACCAGTGTATGGTGCCCCATGATCACATTAATGTACACAGCTATGATTTAATAATAATAAAAAAAATTCTAGGAGTCTCTTGGCAGAAACTTACAAGGTCATATACAGGAGTGATACTTTGACCTCTTCTTTCTCCATTTGGATACCCGTGATTTCTTTTTTCTTTTTGTAGAGACAGAGTCTCACTTTGTCACCCTCACTAGAGTGTGGCATCACAGCTCACAGCAACCTCCAGCTCTTGATACCCGTGATTTCTTTCTCTTGACTGATTGCTCTGGCTAGGACAACACTGTGTTGAATAGAAGTGGTCACAATGGATAACCTTGTCTGGTTCCAGTTCTAAGCGGGAATACTCTCAATTTTCCTCCATTCACTATGATATTGACTGGGTTTGTCATATAAGGCTTTCATAATTTTGAAGTATGTTCCCTCTATACCTATTTTGTTAAGAGTTTTTATCATAAAAGGGTGCTGAATTTTGTCAGATGTGTTTTCTGTGTCTATTGAGAGAATGATATGGTCTTTGTTTTTGTTTTCATTTACATAGTGAATCACATTCATAGATTTGTGTATATTAAACTATCCTTGCATCTCTGGGGTGAGATGATGCCCACCTGGCCATTGACATGCAACCTTATAGAATTTTTTTTACAATTCTTACATCTGTACTCATAAGGGATATTGGTCTTTGGTTTTCCTTTTTTGTTTTATCCTTTCCTGGCTTTGGTATCACGGTGATCTTGGCTTCATAGAATAAATTGGGAAGAATTTCTTCCTTCTCAATGTTTTGAAATACTTTCTGAACTGTAGGTACCAATGTTTCCTTGTAGGTCTGGTAAAATTAGGTTACGAAACCATCTTGTCTGGGGCATTTTTGTTATCATCGTTGTGAGAATTTTGTATTGCTGCTTCAATTTCATTACTTGATTTGGTCTGTTCAGGAGTTCTAGTGTTTCCTGAATGAAACTAGGGAGGTTGTGTGTTTTCACGAATTTCTCCATTTCCTCAGCATTTTCAAGTTTATGTGTGTAGAGAGTTTTTTTTGTGTGTGTGTGTGCAGTTTTTTTTTGGATGGGGCCAGGTTTGAACCCGCCACCTCCAGTATATGGGGCCGGTGCCCTACTCCTTTGAACCACAGCGCCGCCCATGTGTAGAGAGTTTTATAATATTCAGAGATGACATTTTGTATTTCTGTGGTATTAGTTGTAATATCTCCTTTTTCATTACTAATTGAGCATATTAGGGTCCATTCTTTTCTGTTTCTGGTTACTCCAGTGAGAGTTCCATCAATTTTGTTTATCTTTTCCAAGAACCAACTTCTTGATTGATTAATCTTCTGTATAATTCTTTTGGAATCTATTTCATTTAGTTCTGCTCTGATTTTAGTTATTTCTTTTCGTATGGTGGGTTTCAGATTGGTTTGTTCTTCCTTTTCCTATTCCTTAAGATGATACATTAGGGCTCAGCGCCTGTGTCTCAAACGGCTAAGGCACCAGCCACATACATCTCAGCTGGTGGGTTCAAATCCAGCCTGGACCCGCCAAATAACAATGACAGATGCAACCAAAAAATAGCTGGGCGTTGTGGCAGGTGCCTGTAGTCCCAGCTACTTGGGAGGCAGAGGCCGGAGAATTGCTTGAGCCCAGGAGTTGGAGGTTGCTGTGAGCTGTGATGCCACGGCACCCTACCCAGGGAGACAGCTTGAGGCTGTCTCAAAAAAAAAAAAAAAGATGATACATTAGATTGTCGACTTCAGATCCTTCTGTCTTTTTGACATAGGCATTTAAGGCTATGAATTTTCCTCTTAGGACTGCTTTTGCAACATCCCAGAGATTTTTGGTAACTTGTGTCCCTTTTGTCATTTAGTTTTAAGAATCTTTTGATTTCTGGCCAAATGTGGTAGCTCATGTCTATAATCCAAGCACCATAGGAGGTAAAGGAGGGAAGATCACTTGAGCTCAGGAATTCAAGACCAACCTTGCAAGAGCAAGAACCCATCTCTACTAAAAATAGAAAAACTAGCCAGGTGTGTGCAAAGTGCCTATAGGCCCAGCTACTCAGGAGGCTGAGGCAAGAGGATCGCTTGAGTCCAAGAGTTTGAGGTTGCTGTGAGCTATAATGCTATGGCACTCTACGCAGGGTGACAGAGTGAGACTCTGTCTCAAAAAAATTTTTTTTTTTGCTTTCCGTCTTAATTTCTTCCTTTACCCAATAATCATTCAGTAGGTTGCTTAATTTCCATGACTTTGTGTAGAGCTCAGTGTAGCTGTTTGAATTGATTGCCAATTTTGTTTTGCCGTGGTCTGAGAAGATATAATTTGTTTTTATTTGTTTATTTTTTGGACAGAATCTCATTCTGCTACAGGCACCTGAAATAACACCCATCTATTTTTAGTAGAGATAGGGTCTCACTCTTGCTCAGGCTAGTCTCTAGCTCCTGAGCTGAAGCAATCTACTTGCCTCAGCCTCTCAGAGTGCTAGGATTACAGGTGTGAACCACTCTGCCTGATATAAGATATAATTTCCATTTTTACAAATTTGTTGAGACATGTTCTGTGGCCTATGATGTGATCAATATTAGAGAATGTTCTATCAGCTGATGAGAAGAATGTAAACTCAGTAGTTATGGGGTAAAATGTTCTGTAAATGTCTGTTAGGCCCAGTTGCTCTAGAGTCCTAATTAAGTCCATTGTTTGTTTTCTGATCGGATGTTCTGTCTTGTTCTGTCAGTGGGATGTTGAAGTCCCTGGCTATTACAATGCTGCTGTTTATCATTTTGTTTATATAAAGTAGTAGGATTTGCTTTATGAATCTGGGTACGCCTGTGTTAGGTGCATAGATATTTAGGATTGTTATGTCTTCTTGTTGAACTGTTAACTTCACCATTATACAATGGCTGTCTTTTTCTTTACTTTTGTTGATTTGAAGTCTATATTATCTGTCAAGACAATGGCCATGCTGGCTTTCTTTTGGTTTTATTTTCAGGGTATATTGTTTTCTATCCCTTCACTTTGAATCTGAATGAGTCCTTATGGGTTAGACGCATTTCCTGGAGACAGAGGATTCTTTGATTTTATTTCCTTGTCCATGAAGCCAACTTGTGTCTCTTCTGTGGGGAGTTTAAGCCGTTTGTATTTATTGAAAGAACTGATATGACAAGTAGGGTGAATTTCTGTTCATCCTGTTGTATATTATTGCTTTGTTTTTATCTTTTCAGACATTGTGGTATCTGGGCTTTGAACTTTAGCATTTGGATAGTTTTACATGGATGAGTGTCTGTTGTGCTGATCTCTGTATAATGCATATCTGAGTATTTCCTGCAGTTCAGATATGGTCTTGATAAATTACCTGAGTATTTGCTTGTCTGAGAAGGTCTTTATTTATCCCTCATATATGGAACTCAATTTTCCAGGACACACAATTCTAGGCTGGCCATTATTCTGTTTGAGAAGACTGAGAATGGGACCCCAGTTCCTTCTGGTTTGTAAGTTCTCATTTGAGAAGTCTGCAGTTTTCAGACTCAGGGGTTTTCCTTTGTAAACTGCCTCTACTTTTTTTTTTTTTTTGAGACAGAGCCTCAAGCTGTTGCCCTGGGTAAAGTGCTGTGGCATCACAGCTCACAGCAACTTCCAACTCCTGGGCTCAAGCGATTCTCCTGCCTCAGCCTCCCAAGTAGCTGGGACTACAGGCACCCACCACAATGTCTGGGTATTTTTTTGGTTGCAGCTGTCATTGTTGTTTGGTGGCCTGGGCTGGATTCAAATCCACCAGCTCAGGTGTATGTGGCTGGAGCCTTACCCACTTGAGCCATAGGAGCCGAGCCTACTTTTTTTTTCTTTCTTTTCTTTTCTTTCTTTTTTTTTTTTTTGTTGGGGATTCATTGAGTGTACAATAAGCCAGTTTACACTGATGGCATTTGTTAGGTAAAGTCCCTCTTGTAATCCTGTCTTGCCCCCAAAAGGTGTGGCACACACCAAGGACCCACCCCCCACCCTCCTTCCCTCTCTCTGCTCTTCCTTTCTCCACCCCTCCCTCCTTCCTTCTCTCTCTGCTCTCCCCTTCCCCCACGCCCACCATGACCTTAATTGTCCTCATATCAAAATTGAGTACATAGGATTCATGCTTCCCCATTCTTGTGATGCTTTACTAAGAATAATGTCTTCCACTTCCATCCAGGTTAATACGAAGGATGTAAAGTCTCCATTTTTTTTAATGGCTGAATAGTATTCCATGGTATACATATACCACAGCTTGTTAATCCATTCCTGGGTTGGTGGGCATTTAGGCTGTTTCTACATTTTGGCAATTGTAAATTGAGCTGCAATGAACAGTCTAGTACAAGTGTCCTTATGATAAAAGGATTTTTTTCCTTCTGGGTAGATGCCGAGTAATGGGATTATAGGATCAAATGGGAGGTCTAGCTTGAGTGCTTTGAGGTTTCTCCATAGTTTCCCCCCTTTCCTCCCCCTTGCTAGACTATATTTGTGTTTTATTGTTTGTGTGGGCGTGTAATTGTTTACATATTCATTTCATATTAGTATTGAGTACATTGGATATATATTTTTTTCCATTCTTGTGATAAGAAGAATGTGTTTCAACTCCATCCAGGTAAACATAAGAGATGGAAAATCTCCATTTTTTCTTATGTAAATAGCACTCCATGGTATACACATGACAGTTTGTTGATACATTGATGGGTTGATGGGCATTTGGGTTGCTTCCAAGACCTGACAACTACGAACTGAGAAAATTCTGGTGTAAATGTCTTTGTGGTAAAATGATTTTTTTGCTCTTCTGGGTAATACCTAGTAATGGGATTGTAGGATCAAATGGAAGGTTAACTTAGTTCTTTGAGAGTTCTCCAAATTTCTTTCTTTCTTTTTTTTTTTTTTTTTGTAGAGACAGAGTCTCACTGTACCGCCCTCGGGTAGAGTGCCGTGGCGTCACACGGCTCACAGCAACTTCTTTTTTTTTTTTTTTTTTTTTTATTGTTGGGGATTCATTGAGGGTACAATAAGCCAGGTTACACTGATTGCAATTGTTAGGTAAAGTCCCTCTTGCAATCATGTCTTGCCCCCATAAAGGGCTCACAGCAACTTCTAACTCTTGGGCTTATGCGATTCTCCTGCCTCAGCCTCCCGAGCAGCTGGGACTACAGGCACCCGCCACAACGCCCGGCTATTTTTTTGTTGCAGTTTGGCCGGGGCTGGGTTTGAACCCGCCACCCTCGGCATATGGGGCCGGCGCCCTACTCACTGAGCCACAGGCGCTGCCTGAATTCTCCATATTTCTTTTCTTAGAGGCTGCATTAGTTTGCAATCCCACCAGTGGTGTAGAAGAGTTAGTTCCCTTCTCTCCACATCCACGCCCACGTCTGCAGTCTTGGAACTTTGTGATGTGGGCTAATCTCACTGGAGTTAGCCGATATTTCAGAGTGGTTTTGATTTGCATTTCTCTGATGATTAAAGACGATGAGCATTTTTTCATGTGTTTGTTGCCCATTCATAGGTCATCTTCAGAAATGTTTCTGTTCAAGTCTCTTTATAAACGGGGTTGTTTGCTCTTTTCTTTGAGTCCTCTGTAGATTCTAGTCCTCTGTAGATTCTACTTGACAAGAATAAGGTGGCGTCTCCTTGTGGTTTTAATTTGCACTTCCGAGATGGTTAGCAATGTTGAACGTTTTTCATGTTTGTTAGCAATTTATATCTCTTCTTTTGAAAAATACCTCTTCATGTCTTCTGCCCACTTTTTAATGGAGTTGTTATTTCTTGCTGATTTGTCCGAGTTCCTTGTAGATTCTGGATGGCATTCCTTTGTTGGGTGTATAGTTTGCTAATATTTTCTCCCATTCTGTAGTCTGCCTTTTGCCTCTGTTGATTATTTCTTTTGCTATGCAGCAGCTTTTTAGTTTAATTAGGCAATTACTTTTTGCTTTTGTTGCATTTCCTTTTGATCATAAATTCTTTGCCTAGGCCAATGTCAAAAACAATTTTTCTTGGGCCAGGTTGTGGTGGTGCACACCTTTTAATCCCAGCGCTTTGGGAGGCCTAGGTGGGTGGATTTCTTGAGCTCAGGAGTTCAACACCAGCCAGAGAAAAAGTGAGACCTTGTCTCTATTAAAAACAGAAAAATGTAGCTGGGTATTGTGGTGTGCACCTCCAGGTACTTGGGAGGCTGAGGCAGGAGCGCTGTTTAAGCCCACGAGTTTGAGATTGCTGTGAGTAAGGCTGGTGCTCCAGCATTCTAGCCTGACGCAACAGAGACTCTGTCTCAAAAAAACAACAATAATTTTTCTTCTAGAATTTTTATAGTTTTAGATCTTCCATCGAAGTCTTTAGTCCATCTTGAGCTGGTTTTTGTATACGGTGAGAGCTAGGGAGAGAGCCAGTTTCACTTTTCAGCATATGGCTATCCAATTTTCCCAGCACCGTTTATTGAACAGGAAACCTACCCTTTCTCCAGTGTAGGCTTTTGTCTGCTTTGTCTAAGATCAGCTGTTCCTAGGCATATGGCTTTATTTCTGGATTCTCTATTTTATCCCATTGATCTATATGTCAGCTTTTCTTCCACTACCACGCTTGCTTTGGTTACTACAGCCTTGTCACATAATTTGAGGTCGGATAATTTGATGTGTCCAAATTGCTTCATTTCACTTAGGCCATTCATGCTCCTTTTTGATTCCACGTGAAATTTAGGATTTTTTTTTTTTTTCTAAGAGAATTGCTAATTTTTCCTTAGAACATCTGGGCCTGGAGGAACTGTGTTCCTAGGTGAACTCCAGAATGAACCGAAACTTACGTCTACACAAAAACCTGCCCATGATAGCTAGGCATTGTTGTGGGCGCCTGCAGTCCCAGCTCCTTGGGAGGCTGAGGCAAAGGGATTGCCTGAGCCCAAGAATCTGAGGTTGCTGTGAGCTATGACACCACAGCACTCTACCCAGGGCACAGTGAGACTCTGTCTCAAAATAAATAAGTAAACAAACAAATAATACCCCCCCCCAAAAAAAACCCTGCACACAAATGTTTATAGCAGCTTTATTCATAACTGCCCCAAACTAGACGCAACCAACATTAGCTGAGTGGATAAACAGTGGGAAGTGCAGACAATGGACCATCACTCAATGATAAGAAGAGATGAGCTATCTAGCCATGAATAGACATGCAGGGATCTTGAATGCATATGGCTGAAAGAAGTCAGTCTGAAGGACATGCATTCTGTATTGTTTCCACACAGCATTTTGGAAAAGGCAAAACTATGGTGATAATAAAAAGCCTTGTGATTGTCAGGGGTTAGGGTTGGGGCTAGGTAGTGCCGGGGTGGGGCGGGTGTGGGTGTGTGGAACTCTATGTACTATCTGCTCAATTATTTTGTAAATCTAGAGCTTTATTAAAAAAGCAAGATCTCTATAAAGAATAGGTATATGAAGAAGAGGGAAAAAGTGAGCAGATAGGATTAAGAGAAGGCTGTGGGGGTGCCCTATGTGTAAGAGGAGACCTGATAAACGTGGCCAATGAGACAGGTGGTTCCTGAGGATCTTGATAAAGGAACCTTACCTACTTTCAAGATTTAATGGTAGAGTTCCAGAGAGCAGAATGTACTTGCCCAAGGTCTGATTTCTGTGCGGAGTTAACGGAAACAAGCACCATGGCAGGAGGTGAAATGAGAGACTTCTGTGGGCAGAGGTGACCTGGGTCCTCAGCACCTGTACGTAGCCTCCCACTTGCTATCTGATAACAGCAGCTTCCATGAAATGTTTTCTAGTCTTAATGATTCTCCTTCTTGGCCACCAAAGTAATACAAAGTACTAAGCCTCCTGGTGCACCTGTCAAGAGGTGGGGATGAGGCACCTCAGAAATTCCCTGGAATACCAGGTATGTGACCTGAGCCCAGTGATCCTGGGACAATCCTCATCAGGCCAACCCCAGTGCCAGGGCTGCCTCAGGTGCAGTGGGGGTAGGTCTGGGCCCCAACCCAGGAGGAGCCTATTCTGTGCTCCAGCCGGAGCGACTCTGGTCTTAGGCCTTTCCTCCATCTTTTCATTTGTTCCAACAATCTGCTGGGCACAGGCTGTGAGTTCACCTTCAGGGTGGGCAAGAAGCCTGTCATGGCCCCTGGCTTGGGGTGGGAAGGGCCAAGCCTGGAAGGGCATTTGTTTAGCAATGCCTGATTCCTACTACCTGTGGCTGCTGGTCCCCGGGGCACAGTGCGGGGGATGTGTGGGGGCTGCTGCTGAGGACTGGGGAGGGGGGGCTTCTTTCAGGAATCTGCCATAGAGCAGCGGGGGCTCTTCTAGGAACATGACATGGCCTCCAAAACCAGACATATGCCGCCGCCACCTACAACAAAAAAGATACACTGGGAGACAGGTGTTGTCACCAGCAGAGCCCCAGGGCTGAGATGGCCTGATGCCTTCTCTGACTTTGACCCCATGCTGTGCACCTCACTGGGGCATCTAATCAAGGGAGGCCCTGGCAATGGTAAAGGCGGTGCCCACTTAACAGCTCAGTGGCAAAGAATCCCCACTGAAGTGTGGCCCACGCCCTTGCTGCTAGGACGCTTCCCTCCAGGCCCCAGAGTGGCTGTTGTGGGATGCCGGGAGTGTGTCTATCTTCTTCTTGGAGCACCTTATGCCAGTGGGGTCCCTGTGTTCTCTGACCTCCGCTAGGGCCTCCTACTGGTGACAACATGTTCTTAAATGGAAATGTGGGGGGGAAGGGGCTTCTGTAGACAGGTCTCCCTGAGTCAGCCTCATGTATCACATACACGAGCACCAGATGGCTGCCTAAGGGAGTGTCTGCACCAGCTGGGTGCAGCTTCCATGCTTCTAGGTGCTCCCTGATCCAGGGCAGTGCAGGCACATGTCACCCTTGGGGAAAAACAGTCAGCCACTAGGAAGCCACCACCATCCCCCGACCAAACAGGGTCTCTAGCCCCGCTTAGCAGGCGTCTAACCCTATCTGAAGAGAGAAACACCTGGGCGGAGTCTGCCTTGTTCTGGCAGAGTCTTCCCTGTTCTGGGGCCTGCACCCCCCAGACAGGATCCAGAGTCCACTGCGGTTTGCCCTCAGCACCCACTGGGGTCTGGCGGGGGTTCCAGAGCTGAGGCCCGTCCTGGCCGCCTGCTCACCCTCCAGCCCTTACAGCCTGCCAGGGCCACAGTGAGACAGGCTGAGGCATTGTTCCTCTTCTGTCATGAAATCATCTGCCTGTTCCCCTCCTGATTACATTAAAATGTTTGTTGTGTTGTGTGCACACCGCAAGCAGCAGCTCCTGATGGTCCCGGGAAGCTCATTCTGGCAGCCTGGCCTCTCTGGGACTCCTCCCTATCCCTTGATTGGTGCCCTTAAATCCTGTGCTCTCAGCCCCTGCTTCTAGCATAGGAACATGGAGACCGCCCTGGGTGCCCATCCCCAGCACTTTCCTTCTATGGCATCCTGCCCCGACAGTGCGACTTTCTCCTTTTTGGAATCTGCAGCTGATACGCAGTGAAAAAATGAGGCAGCTGACCTCACAATTTATGAATTTTTGTTTCCAACCTGACCGTGACAGTGCCTTTTCCAAAATCGCGGGAGGCAGTGTCTCTGTCCTTCTCCCATTTGTTCTCTCTTAAGCACTTAGTCCCTTGTAGTTTCAGCTCCTTTGTAGGGACATTAGCGGACTTCTCTGCCTTTCCATTGCCGTATGGGCGGCTGGTTTGCTTCCTCTACTGTGTATTACTGTATTTGCCTTCCATGTTTGTCTTTCTCACCATCTACTGCCTGCATTTCCATTCATTATCTGTACAACTTCCCTTATGATTCTTCCTGTTTTTTTTTTTTTTTTGTTGTTGTTGTTGTTTGTTTGTTTTAGGAGATAGGTCTTGCCACTGCCCAGGCTGGTGTGCAGTGAGTCATAGCTCACGGCAACCTTGAACTCCTGACCTCAAGTGATTCTCCTGCCTCAGCTTCCTGAGTGTAGCTGGGACTATAGGTCTGTGCCACCACATTCCAGCTAATTAAAAAAAAAGTTGAGATAGGGTCTCACTAAGTTGCTTAGGCTGATCTCAAACTCCAACTCCTAGCCTCAAGTGATCCTCCCACAGAGGCCTCCCCAAATGCTGGTTTGCAGGCATGAGCTGCCGCACTCAGACCCTTCCCAGACATTCACGCCTAATCCGGTGACCTGACGGTTGAAAGGTCCTTCCCTGACCCAAGGATAAAATCATTCCAAGAGGGGAGATGAAAGGAAAATGGAGATCTAATTCATGCAGTTAAAGTGGACTTTATTCCACCTGCAGTGGGGTGAGCTTCCTGACCAGGGAGAAATCCACAGTTGGGCTGTGATGGACAGGGAGTTAAAGGGTTAGGGCAGCCAGGATTGGTGGCATTCCTATTTCCTGGGAGGAACATGAGTCTGACCTTTCCTGGGCAGGCCACGAACCTGACCCTGCCTGGGTGGGTGGGCCAAGTTTATTTGGGCAGTTTACTCCTGATTCTATCAATGGTGACCCCCTGTCTCTACATGGTCCACTGTGGAGGTGGTGACTGGCAGACATGCTGTGCTGCTTGGGGGCAGTCAGCCCTCCTGCCCCTCACTCAGAGCAGGTGAAAGGGAACCCCAGAAAACGCATTTGAAAACTCCTGCTTTATGGGATGTGCAAGTGCAGCAGAAAGACTTTCAAACGTAATTAACAAAACAGAACAATTCTGGAAACGCAGTGGGCACTGGCTCCTGGTGCTCGGCCTCCCACCCTGTGGTCTCACTAATGTCCCCTCATTCTGGAGTAGTTGTTTTCTTTTCTCTTTATTTTTTATTTTTTTTTAGACAGAGTCTCACCATGTCATCCTTGGTAGGGTGCTGTGGCATCACAGCTCACAGCAACCTCAAACTTTTGGGCTTAAGCGATTCTCTTGCCTCAGCCTCCCAAGTAGCTGGGACTATAGGCACCCGCCACAACGCCCGGCTATTTTTTTTTTTTTTGGTTGCGGTTGTCATTGTTGTTTAGCAGGCCCGGCAGAATGGGAACACTTTAGTATTTTGAAGGAAGTAGTGGCATCCTTGAAAAGGAAGTAAGAACATCTCTGGGATTAAAGAAAAGAGTGGGCACAAATCCAAGGCAACAGTGATGAGGCGACTGGGGCCCCGCCTGACTCTCCAAGCCGGCCTCAGAGCCGGCCAGGAGCGCCCCGTGCGTGGACAGCTGGCTCTGTGTCCCCGCTGTCCATCAGCAGCAGGGCTTCCTCCGGCCTCATCCCCAGGCCTCCACCCCCTTCACACACTCGGCATCCCAGTTTCCACCCATTTCCACAGCTGACAGGCATCTGGTCTTACTAAACCAAAGGGGTATTGGCTTCCCAACTCCTGACCAGGAAATTCAGAGGGACCCTCCCCAGCGGCTACCTACTCCCAGTCCTAGGATTCCCACATTCCTTCCCCAAGCCTAGCATGTCACAGCTCATGCTGTGGACCAGGGACAGGGTCACAAGCCAGTCAGCAGCAGGGAGAGTGTCTCCAGGTCCAATTTGCGAATCCAGGGTGTTATTATACAAAGAACTCCCTCAAACCCCTGGCTCTGGAAATTAGGAAACGAGGATGCGGAAGGAGGCGCAAACAGGCAAGAGCCTCCCAGGTGCCAGCGGCTGAAGACGCCTTCTGCTCCCGGGTGGACTCCTGCCTGTTCTCTGTGGTCCACAGCACCAGGTGGCTCACAGTGGAAGGGACGACGGCAACCAAGATGGACCAGCTGGCCCAGACCCTCCCTGTCCCCTGCTGTGTCTGACATCATCTGCCCAGCTCCTCCTAGGTCTGCTTTGACTTCCTTGGTTTGTCACTGGGCAGGTAGGGGTCTGGCTGGGGACGGGAGGGGACATGTGGGGCACTACGTGTGGCCTGAGATGTTCAGCCCAGGTCTCCGTCAGGCAGGGAAGTTCGGGCTCATCCCTACAGCCATCACTCTGGGCACCGGGGCAGCTTGGCTGGGCATGGTGATTCTGAGCACCAGGGGCTCCCTCGGGCTGAATTAGGGCGGCCTGGGGCATCTGATGCCTCAGCCCTGAGTCACAGGCTGTGGGCTGGGGAGGCGGCTGGAGGCAGGTTGGGGGGCTGGGACATGAATTGGCCCTACCTCTCCTAGGTCACTTTCCTCTGTGACCTACTGTTGCTATATGTGGACAGAGAAGCCCATTTCTACTGGAGGACAAAGTATAAGGAGGTAAGTTGCAGGCCTGCTGGTATCGGGTCCTGCCTGGGGGGAAAGGTCCGCTGAGACCTGCAGAACTGCACGACCAACTGAAGAAATGTAAAGTTAGGAATGACATAAAGAAAGAGGCATGAGACACAGAATGAAACTTTCAAAGGTGGGAGCCCAGGCGTCCACCGCCTGTTCATAGGCTCCGGCGAGTGGCCTTGAGTCTCTGTTCCACTCAGCTTTTATTGAAATCTATCTGGCTAGGTGGCAAACTGAGGGAGGGAACAAAGACACCAGGAGTTTCTCTGAGTGAGCGTATAAGCTTCTATTGTTATTATTAAGGATTTGAGCAGTTTTGAGGAATCTGAAACTTGAGCCTTGTTGGGGGAAGCCTCCAGTCTGCAGTGACACAGATTCCAAGGGAGGTGTTAAGCTCCACTAGTTCACTGTGGATTAAAACACCACTGGCGTTAATCTCCTCTGAGGAATGGGTGGGAGAGGAGCTTTTTCTTTTCATCACCACCACAGAGGATTTTCCTCTGCGATAAGGAGTGCAAGCCCTCCTGCTCATATCTCAGGGCTCGAGCTGTTCCGTCTCTGCCCCAGCTGAATGCAAATCTCCACAAAGTGTATCTGCTTTGTCTGTTTAACGGGCAGGAAACGACCTAGAAGGTGTATCTATTCTAGGTCTCGTCATATTCTCTTTTATGGCCATTTTCTTCCTCCGAGTGTTCACAGACTCAGCAGGGTATGGGCGTAAGGTGTATCCCCAATAGGCCAGAGTTTCAGGAAAGGCCAGAAACTTGTTCAGATAAGAAATTTAGCAATAGCTGGATTAAAGGTAAACTAGCTGACTTTTCCGTGTTCTGACTCCTTTAGCTTACTTTTTAATTTTCCCTTTTTCTGGGGATGCCCTCCCCTGCCAAGAATAGGGTCTTTGGTCCCTATTCATCCTGCATACTGGGGTCCTCGAGCTGAGGCCTCTCTGCCCAGACACTGAGTAGAGTCACACTTCAGGGGATGTTGGCCCAATCCCTGACCTGCTGTCCTTGTCTGCAGGCAAAGGCCCCAAAGGCAAGCATCAAGTCCCTGTGGAGCAAGCTACCCAAGTGCCTTAGACAGGGCTCAGCACCTGCCCCCATGGCCACTGCTGCTGGGAGCCAGACACCGACACCAGGGTGGCCCTGTCCAGGCTCTGGCACCCACTCACTGGCCTATTCCTGAGGCCTGTCGCCATTTCCTGCTGGTCGGCGGTGGGGCGCTGGGAAGGGAGGGGACACTGCCTTGGGGATCTCAAGTAGAACTTCACCAGGATTGGACAGGGGGTTGTAAGGGAGAAGACCACCTTCAAACTCCCAAGCAGAGGGTCCCTTCTGACTCCACCTCTGGCAGGATACTGTCTGGGAACCACAGGAGCCGGTTTTGTTTAAAGCCCTGCAGGGAAACATGAGCCTGGTACCCCCACTCCTGCTGTGTCTGTATCTGGAGTCTCCCTCCCAGACTCTGTCCCGTGTTCCTAGCAGAGGTCTGCTCACAGCTGTCACCACTGACCCTCCTCCCCCTCCCTGTACCCCCATCCCAGGTAGAGACCCCACCCTTCCAGTTGCCCTGTGGATAAGGCAGAAAAAGGCCTGAGGGAGGGATCCTGCCCAGGGCAGATGTCATCTGTGGAAAAGTGTGGTGAGGGCAGAGAATCCAGCCCCCAGGGACCCAGGCAGGGGCATGAACATCTCTTGGGCTCACACAAGTTTAGCTAATGAGTGCTGGCCATTGTCCAGCAGAAGCTCTCGGACCACTGAGGGCTGGTATGGGCGGGAGGGGGCTGAATTGGTCACGGTGCCCCTCAGAATCTTCTACATCCCATCCTGGTGACCCTCAGCCAACCCCCTGGAACCTGCTCCCCTGGGAACCTGGGGGTGAGGAGGGTGGGGGGCTGCACTTCTGACATTCACTGCAGCCCAAGTCACACCTAGGAACCTGTCTGGGCAGCTCCCCAGGTTGGTCCTGACCCTGACAAAGGCAACGTGGGATGACTGGAAGGAATGTGCCTAAAAAGGATCCAGAGCAGCCTGGCCCCAGGTTTTACCCCAGGCATCCTCCCGGGGCCCTGAATCCTGCCTGATAAGAGAAGTTTCCCCGGGCGAGGTGCAGTGGCTCAGGCCTGGAATCCTAGCACTCCGGGAATCTGAGGCCAGTGGATGGCCTGAGCTCAGGATTCCAGACCAGCCTGAGCCAGAGTGAGACCTTATCTCAATAGCTGGGTGTTGTGGTGGGTGCCTGTAGTCCCAGCTACTTGGGAGGCTGGAGCAGGACAATCACAAACACAAGAGTTTGAGGTTGCTGTGAACTGTGACACCATGGCATTCTACCAAAGATGACATAGTGAGACACTCTCTCAAAAAAGAGAGAGACAGAGAAATTTCTCAGTAGGTAGGGAGGGGCAGGAGAGACGGCAGGACCCAGGCCCTGTCTTGGTCCCAGAGTGGGGCAGGGTCGCTCACCCTCCGAGGGGAGAGGCTGCTTTCAATCATGGGTATCTGGTGATCAGGACATGCTGGGGAGGCTCAGGGTTGGGAATCACCTGGCACCAGAGACTCAGCAAATCCCTTGGGGTCCCTGCTGCCTCTCAATCCCCGGAGCTGTGTCCATTGGAGGTGGGCTCTGAATGGCCAGGGTGGGACAGCATGGCCCATGAGGCCTTGTTGTCCACAATGGGTGCCATGGACCTGGTTGTCCTTGGGGCCTGGAGAAAGCTGATGTCATGGCTGGACAAGTTGAGTAAAGCTGGCAAGGCCAGCAGTGTCCTGTGTCATCCTTACAGGAAGGAACGGGAGGGGAGGCATCTGTGGTGGACAGGGTGCAGCCAGGGGGAGACCAGTGGGGGGTGTGCAGGGTTGGCCTGCAGCTGTCCTGCCCACTATTCTCCAGGATGAGGCCCTAAAGCCACCAGGCAGGCTGGAGCAGGCACTTGTGTGGCCCTACACAGCTGAGCACCCTGTGTACCACATGGAGCCTTCATCTCAGAGCCCTTGAAGAGAGGGTAGAGAGAGACAGCCTGAGAGCTGAGGCCTGGGCATGAACCTAGAAATAGCTGCCGCCTCACTCTGCATGGCAGCACCCCTAGGGTGGTCTGTGCGGGTCGCGTGGGGATGGACATGGCTGTGTGCGGTATGCCTATGTACTGGGGTGCATCTGTGTCCCTGGGTCAGGCACCTGCCCCACTCTGGGAATCCAGGAAAACCAAGGAGAACCTGGAACCCCACTGCCATTTTAATGCAGCCTCCTTGGGGCCCAAGATCTACTCCCTGAATCATCCTGCGGGGAGGACAAGTGGCGGGGGCGACCTCTCCTGTCACAGCCCCTCGTCCTCTCTACCTGGTGTTTGTAGGGCTAGTCAGGGTGCTGGACAGGGGGCACTGGCCTGGGGTTGGGGGACACCTGGACCCAGGTGGGTCCCAGGGCTGGCACCTCCCATTTGCAGAGCCTTAGTGTCTTGATGCATGGACTGTTGTCAATCCCACTTGGGGACAAGTTCCTGGGAGCAGATGAGACCTCATTGCTGCAAAGAATGCTACAGTGGACACGGCAGCAGACCATATGGCTGGGTGAGCCATTATTATTATGGATCCCTGGGCCTGTGGGCCTCCCCACCTGCCCCACCTCACCTTCCAGGGAGCTGGAGTCGGTCAGGAGCAGGAAGGCACTGGGCTAAGAGGCCAGTGCACCAGTGCTGGCCAAGGCTCCCTCCTGGAGACCTGAAGCTCAGTGCTTAGGCTAAGTCCTAAAGTCCTAGGGACCCCAGACTGAGCAGGTAAACCCAAGCTGCCCTGGACAGAGGGGGCTCCTGAGGAGGTAGGGGAGGGCAGGGCAGGTGAGGGTGGCCAGCTACTCAGTGTGGCTGGGCGCAGGGGGTGGTGCCTGGCTGGAGGGTTGCACAGCCTGCACCGTCTGCACCGTCTCCTCCAGGCTGCCACTGGGGAACACCACATAGCGGGTGACGGTCAGCTCTGGGGGCTCCTGCTGGTTCTCCTTACTGTGCCAGATGCCGTAGCTGAAATACACAGCGAGTCCTGCAGGGTGTGAGGGGATGAGCCTGAGGGCAGGTCCCAGCCCTCCCTGCCCCCCTCCCAGCCCACTCGGGGCCCAGCTGGCCCCACTCACCCAGTAGTACCCAGATTGTGAACCGCACCCAGGTCAGGTAGCTGAGCTTCAGCATGAGGCAGATGTTGAGGAGGATGCTGAGGGCCGGGAGCAGGGGCACCAGGGGGATCTGAGGGGACAGAGTGGGACTAGCTGGGGTGCAGAAGATACCATGCCCAAAGGGGTGGGGCATGGCTGTGCTGGCCTCCCCAGCCCTGTGAGCCCTGGTTCATTCCCAGGAGACAGAGGAAGGGGCAAGGGGAGCCTGCTGTTCTGGGGGATGTACCTGAAATGTGTCCTGCCGGGGCTGTTGCTGGAGAGCCCCCAGGATGAGGAGGCTGAGCAAAAACACAGCACTGCTGAGCAGCAGCAGCAGGATGTAACCCCAGTGTGGGAGGCCCGAGTCCCCAAAAATCAGCACGCAGCCCAGGGTGATGGCTGAGGCCATCAGGAGGCAAAGCGCCAAAGTCACAACCCTCCCAGGGCTGTACCCACTCAGGAAACCCAGATAGCGCCTCAGGACAGGACGCAGCTGTCCAGGCTCAGGGACTGACACCTGCTCTGCACCCGCCGGCTGCATGTGGTCTGAGATGGAGCTGTGCTCCTTGGACAGGGGGCCAGAGCTGGTCGGGACCGGGGCTGGGGAGCTGGATGGAGAAGCCTTCTGGAAGCGCAGCACAATGATGCTGGTGGCCACAAAGTTGTAGGCCAGTAGTGTGCCAATAGACAGGAACTGGACCAGCGCTTCGAGGTCCATCAGCAGTGCCAGGAGGGCCGTGAGGATCCCGAACAGCATGGTAGCTACCACGGGCACCTGTGTCCGGGGGTGCACATAGGCAAACACCTGGAACAGGAGCCCGTCGACAGCCATGGCATAGATGATGCGAGGCAGGGAGAAGATGTTGCTGAGCAGGACAGTGTTCATGGCTGTAGAAGAGGGTAGGGCAGTGGTCAGCATGGTGGACAGGCCTCTGCTGGGGCCAGAGCATGGGTGGCTCCTTGTGAGTTTGTGTGGGCTCTCTGAGTGGGCATCAGTGTGGGGGTACTATATTGTCAGTCCCTCACCCCAGGAATGGGACACTCCAGTTTAGATCACAGGCCCTTTGGAGAATCTGATGAGAGCTGAGTCCTTCTCCTCAAGAAACCCATGACTAAAACTAGCATTCAACATACAGTTTTGGGGGAAGTCCCTCCCAATAAGCCTGGGTGAAGAGTTTCTAATAATTAGCAGTTTCCTGGGCCCATTGTGCAACTGGAAAAATCAAGGCACAGATGATAGTGTGTTCCCTGGAAGTGTGAACTGTGAAGATTCTGTTCTTTGCCACCCTTCCTGGAAAGGGCCCTTACCGCACAAGGAGCCAGCTGCCACAATGAAGCCAGCCCAGCTGTAGCCCCGCCGGTGGAAGGCATCACTGAGTGCGGAGTCGGACTCCAGACTATGCCAGGGCACCATGAGGGTCAGCACGGTGGAGACAAGAACATAGGCGCCTGCCACCAGGCCGATTGCGGTGGCAATGGCCACGGGCACAGCCCGCCTCGGGTTCCGGGCCTCCTCACTAGAGTCAGTGATGATGTCAAAGCCCACAAAGGCATAGAAGCAGGAGGCAGTGCCAGCCACGACTCCAGAGAAGCCAAAAGGTGCAAAGCCCCCCTCTTCTGCACTCCAGTTGTGGGGCTCAGCCAGGATGAAGCCCAGAATGACGATGAAGAGGATGATGAGCAGGTTGATGGCTGAGAAGATGTGGTTGAGCCAGGAGGAGAACCGAACTCCACAGGAGACAAAGACAGAGGCCAGAAGGAGGATTCCGGCAGCCAGGAAGTCTGGGTAGTGGCCCATCAGGGGCACCTGCCAGGATCCCACGTGGGTGACAGTGAAGTTGCGGATTCTGTGGCTGAAGATGGAATCCAGGTAGCCGCTCCAGGCTCGGGCCTCAACAGCGCCACCAATGACAGATTCGAGGATAATGTTCCAGCCGATGAGGAAGGCCCACAGCTCTCCCATGATCCTGTAGGTGTACTGGTAGGCAGAGCCTGTGCGGGGCACGCGTGCCCCAAATTCTGCATAGCAAAGGGCTGCCAGGAGGGAGGCCAAAGCAGCCACACTATAGGACAAGATCATGGCAGGGCCAGCAATGTCCCTGGCCACAATTCCTGTTATCACATAGAGGCCTGATCCCACCATGCTACCAACACCCAGCAGGGTTAGGTCCAGTGTGGACAGGCAGCGCCTCAGCGACGTCTCCATGCTGGACTTCTCCAGCGGCTTCAGCCTGTTCAGCTTCTGGAAGAAGCGTGCCAGGCCGGCAGCACTGGGCAGCCCGCAGACCATGGCAGGCAGCTGAGCGGAGCACCAAGCCAGCTACTGGTACCTGCTGGGGCCAGAGGGGAATGACGGGCTGCCCAGCAGCGTCATGGGCAGCCCTCAGTCTCTCCTGGACTGTCCACCACCAGTCCTCTCTCTGTCCCCACCCTGGGGACCTGGGCACACACACCCTGGGCCTGCTGGAGGGTTAGGATGGGGGTCAGGGATGTCTGGAAGTCCTGTCTGCCTCCCAGGCAGCAAAGCGTGCCCAGAGGAGCCCCACGGGGGTTGTCTGGGTGGCCCTGAGGGTGGGGAGGGGGCAGCTCTAGGGAGCAGCTGGGTATCGCTCAGTGGTCTGGGATCCAAGAACAATGTGAAATCCGAAGCTTCCTGGAGTTGGGCCAGGCTGGTAGGACCCGGAACAGGTCTGGGGCGGGGTGGGGGGTGGGGGGCTGACCACCTGGTGTCAGACACTGGCGGTCTCCCACTCCTATCCCCCCCACCGCCAAACAGAAGGGGTGCCCTGGGCCCTGGAGTCGGGACCCCACACACCTTGCCGTGCAGGAGCCAACTGCGTCGCGCCCCGGCCCCAGGCACCTGCCGGAGTTCGTCTCCGTGGGACCCGCTGCGACCCACCTGCAGCCGCTGATCTGAGCGCTGTGCCTGCCCAGCCCGCCAGCGCCGCCTGCGCGCACGGCCCGCCCCCACCCTCAGGCGCCCCGACTGGCTCGCAGCACCACCCGCAAGGCACACCCAGAGAGCACCCCCCACCCCACCCCATGTCACGGAGCTCTAGGGAAGTCCTATCACTGTGATCCATTCACTGATGAGGAAGCTCAAGACACCAGTTAGTGACTAGCTCGGGTCACCGGGGTGAGGTTGAGGTGTATGGGGATCTGGGGGTACAGAGCCAACCCTCTTTCTACTGCACCAGACCCCTCCCCCAACACGTGTACTCCACTGGGGGCGGGCACCATCCAGGCCCCCCAACGCAGGGTGGCATGAGGGCTGTGGCTTCAGGCACAGTGAGATGAGTGGCCCTGGGCAATCCCTGAGTCTCTCCCACAGTGGCGGTCAGCCGTCTTCACGACAAGGGCAGGACTGAGCAGCCTTTGACAGTGCTTTTTGAACTGGCAGAACTCAGAGTGGCTGCTCTGAGCCTTCAGCTCCCCTGTCCTGCAAGTAGGCAAGCAGCCTCCTGGACACAACCTGCACCCTCCTGGGAGGAGCTCCAGAGCAGTGATTTTCAACTCGGTGTGTGTGTGAAAATTATTAAAGATCATTAATTAAATTATTTTCAAAAGAAGTTCAAAGCACAGTAAGTATATTCTTTTTTGATCAACATAATTTAAGTGTGCATGGACGTTTTAGCTATAGGTTTAAGTGTGCCGCAATATAAAATAGGTTGAAAAACACTGGTCTAGCCCTCTAAGACTCCCATGGCAGCCCCCCTGCAGGCCCAGAGACCCAGAGACTCTTGGGGGACCCCAATAGCAACTCCCCGTTTGTGGTTATCCGTGACAGCCACCATGTGCTGTGTCCCCCATGCCCGTCCCCACGCTACAGGCAGCCTCCACGTCCCCCCCCCTTGAGGGGGCACCTTGAGGAGCTTCTCAGATGGCCTCTCACTTCCTTTGGGGATGACATCTCCTTACCTGCCCCCATGTCACCTAAGCATGACTAAGCTCATATCCCTTGTCCTGAAAAGTCATCAAGAAAGTCTACAAAAATGCGTTTCAGAGCATAAGGCTTGGATAGTTTTGTAATGGAAGTTCCCCCAAGGCCTTATGGTTGGCAAATTTACCGTATGGTGTATTGACTTTTTATCAATCCCACAGAAGAGCTCTCACCACAGTCCCTGACATGGGCCACAACATATCCTGGACATGCAAGGCCAAGTGTAGCTGATGAAATAAATTGCACATTTCCAGGGATATGGCTGGACTGAGTGCCAGGATCTCACTGAGCCAGGCAGTCACGCAGAGCAAGCCCGTGAAGACACAGTAAAGATGAAGCACTAAGAATAAACAGAAGAGAACACTTTCCGATTCATTCTAGAAGGCCAGGATTACCCTGACATCAAACACAACAAAGACCTCACATGCAAAGAGTTACAGGCCAGGTGCGGTGGCTCACATCTGTAATCCCAGCACTCTGGGAGGCTGAGCTGGGTGGATTGCTTGAGCTCAGAAGTTTGACACCAGCCTGAGCAAGAGTGAGGCCCCGTCTCTGCCAAAACTAGAAAAACTAGCTGAGTGTGGTGGCGGATGCCTGTAGTCCCAGCTACTCGGAGGCTGGGGCAAGAGGATCACTTGAGCCCTAGAGTTGGAGGTTGCTGTGAGCTATGACACCATGACACTCTACCAGGGTGACAAACAAAAAAGAAATAAAATAAAAACTCAATTAATAACAAGTATTGCAGAGAATGTGGAATAACTGGAACCCCACTATGTTGCTTCTGGGAATGTAAGATTGTGCAGCCATTTTGGGAAACAGGCAGCTCCTCAAAATGCAAAACATTAAATAAATTGCTATATGATGTAGCCATTCTGCTTCTAGGTACATATACCCAAGAGGAACAGAAACATCATCCACACAAAAACTCATTTGTGAATTTTCATTGTAGTGTTATTCATAATAGCCAGAAATGGAAACAATGTAAATGTCTATTGGCTGAGTGTGGTGGCTCAGGCCTGGAATCCTAGCACTCTGGGAGGCCAAGGCGGTGGATAGCTTGAGCTCACGAATTGAGTCCAGCCTGAGCAAAAATGAGACCCCTGTCTCCACTAAAATAGAAAAACTGAGGCAGGAGGATCACTTGAGCCCGAGTTGGAGGTTGCTGTGAGCTATGACACCACGGCTCTCTACCTAGGGCAACAGCTTGAGATTGTCTCAAAAACAAGCAAACAGGGTGGCACCTGTGGCTCAAAGGGTAAGGCCCCGGCCCCATATACCGGAGGTGACGGGTTCAAACCTGGCCCCGGCCAAAAACTGCAAAGAAAGAAAAAAGAAAAAAAAACAAGCAAACAAACAAATAAATAAATGTCTGTCAATTGATGAATATATAAATGTGATTTAGTCATACAATGGAATATTATTTGTCTATAAAAATAAATAAAGCAGGGCAGCGCCTGTGGCTCAGTGGGTGGGGAACCAGCGCCATATACCAAGGGTGGTGGGTTTTAACGCAGCCCTGGCCAAACTGCACAGAAAAATAGCTGGGTGTTGTGGCGGGTAGTCCCAGCTAATCGGGAGGCTGATGCAAGAGAATTGCCTGAGCCCAGGAGTTGGAGGTTGCTGTGAGTAGTGTGATGCCATGGCACTCTACTGAGGGTGATAAAGTGAGACTCTGTCTCTACAAACAAACAAACAAACAAAAGAATAAAGTGGTAATACAACCTATATGAATCTTTTTTTGTTTTGTTTTTTGAGATTGTTTTAGAGTCTCACTCTGTCTCCCTGAGTAGAGTGCTGTTGCATCATAGCTCACAGCAACCTCAAACTCTTGGGCTTGAGAGATCCCCTTGCCTCAGCCTCCCAAGTAGCTGGGACTACAGGGGTCCGACACAACGCCCAGCTATTTTTAGAGACTGGGTCTCACTCTTGTTCAGGCTGGTCTGAACTTCTGAGCTCAAGTGATACACCCGCCTCAGCCTCCCCGAGTTCTGAGGTTACAGGCTGAGCCACTGCACCAGCCCAACATGGATGAATCTTAAAAACATTGTGCTAAGAAATAGAAGTTAGTGGCAGAAGCCCACACAGTGTATGATTTTATTTATGTGAAACATCTAGAATAGGTTAATCCATGGAGACCAAGAACATATTAGTGGTTTCTAGGGGATGGAGAGAGGGTGGAATGGGGAGTTACTGCTAAAGGGTATAGGGTCTTTTTTTTTTTTTTTGTAAAGACAGAGTCTCACTGTACCGCCCTTGGTAGAGCGCCGTGGCGTCACACGGCTCACAGCAACCTCTAACTCTTGGGCTTACGCGATTCTCTTGCCTCAGCCTCCCGAGTAGCTGGGACTACAGGCGCCCGCCACAACGCCCGGCTATTTTTTTGTTGCAGTTTGGCCGGGGCTGGGTTTGAACCCGCCACCCTCGGCATATGGGGCCGACGCCCTACTCACTGAGCCACAGGCGCCGCCCGGGTATAGGGTCTTTTTTGAAGGAGATAAAATGTTTTGAAATTTGATAGTCGTGATAGTTACACAACTGTATGAATAAACTAAACCCACTGGACTGTATTATGATATGCTAATGAAGCTCCAGGGGCAGGAAGGGCTGAGTGCTGAGAGATGGAGCCTGGTGAGCCAAGGACAGACTTCGAGGTTGGGTGACTGCTCCCAAACTGGCCCAGTCTCCATTGCCTGACCCAGGTCAACGCCCCCCCCCCCATGTCCCTTAATCACCGAGTCTGCATACCACATGGACCACAGATGTCCCCCTGTCCTTGAACTCCTCCGGGAGTTCCCTTTTCTATTAGCATCCAAATGAGATCACTCGAATGGGAGTGTTCATTTCAGCTAGTCCATCCAGGCCATACTCAGCTTCTGAGGGCATTTGGTGCTGCTGGTGGGGGCAGAGATAGAATCAAAAGAAATCCTGCGGTGGTGCCCATGGCTCAGTGGGTAGGGTGCCAGCCATATATGCCGAGGCTGGTGAGTTCAAACCCAGTCTGGGCCAGCTAAAGCAACAATGACAATTGCAACCAAAAAAAAAAAAAAAAAAATAGCCGGCATTGTGGTGCGTGCCTGTAGTCCCAGCTACCTGGGAGGCTGAGGCAAGAGAATCACTTAAGCCCAAGAGTTTGAGGTTGCTGTGAGCCACGGCATTCTACCTAGGGTGACACCTTGAGACTGTCTCAAAAAAAAAAAAAAAAAAATCCTGCCTTTCTCCCAAGTCAGTCCTCCTTGCTATCTTTTTATCTTTTTCTCCAGTTTTGTAAGTCTCCTGCAGCTTGTCCTCTTTTCCCTCAGCTTGTTATTATCCTTGGGGCCAAAGCCAACCCAGCTTCACCATTCAAAGCTCACCCGCATTTTGCCCCATATTACCTTTCCAAACATATCCCCATAACACTTCACCCCGAATTGGCTTCCAAAGCCTTCCTTCTGTTTGCTGTCCAGCCCTGGCAAGGGCAGCCACATCTGTCTCCATCCCATATCAATCTTTCTGTGAAAGGCTGACCCTGGTTTCTTGCACCCACTAGGTCAGGTCTTTCCGGAGAGAGTCGCACATCTGGGTTTCCATACACCACTCCCTAGAAGCCCCAGCTAGATGCCTGCCTTTTCTAAATCCTAGACCATACTTTTTCTGCTCTGCCAGAGCAAGACAGGGATGGGGATCTGAAGAGTTGACCTCACTGAATGCAGGGAAGGGGGGATAGTATAACTCAAACTCCGATCATTTGAATAGTCCTTGTGAATTATCTGCAGGGTACAAAATCTGCAGTTTGCATCTGTAAGGGTTTTGTTTTTCTTTTCTTTTTTTTTATTAATTGGTTCAGGTTCATTGAGGGTGAAAGAATTAGGTTACACTGTTTGCACTTGTTAGGTGAAGTCTCTCTTATAGTTGTATCCCCCTATAAGGGATGTGCCAAACACCATGGCCCCTCCATTCCCCTCCCACCTCCCCACTCCCTCATTTTTCGACACCCCACCTTGAATTGATTTGAGTTTTTGTCTTATGTGAGTATGTATTAGATCGTCTACTGCCTTCATATTAAATTGAGTACATTGGATTCTTGCTTCTCCATTCTTGTGATAGTTTACTAAGAAGAATGTGTTCTGTTTTGGTTTTGGTTTTAAGAGATGGGGCTTTCCTTTGTTGCCCAGGCCGGTCTCAAACTTCTGGCCTCAAGTGGTGATCCTGTCTCAGCCTCTGAAAATGCTAAGATTACAGGCATGAGCCATCACTTCCAGCCAGAAGGTAGGAATTCTTACCAAAGTTAGCTCTCCTGGATTTCTGTCTGGTTGAGAGAGGAGGGTAGATTTTTCCCTGCTCTTTCCTTTCCAAATTTGGATGTGTAGGAGAAAAGCATTTGTGAGAATTGTTTCTTTGAATTATTATTTTTTTTATTGTTGGGGATTCATTGAGGGTACAAGAAACCAGGTTACACTGATCGCATTTGTTAGGTTAAGTCCCTCTTACAATCATGTCTTGCCTGCAAAAGGTGTGGCACACACCAAGACCCCACCCCCTCCATCCTTCCCTCTCTCTGCTTTTCCTTTCCCCCACCCCCTTCCTCCTTCTTTCTGTCTGCTCTCCCCTTCCCCCACCCCCACCATGTCATTAATTGTCCTCATATCAAATTGAGTACATAGGATTCATGCTTCTACATTCTTGTGATGCTTTACTAAGAATAATGTATTCCACTTCCATCCAGGTTGATACAAAGGCTGTAAAGTCTCTATTTTTTAAATGGCTGAATGTATTCCATGGTGTACATATGTCACAGCTTGTTAATCCGTTCCAGGTTGGTGGGCGTTTAGGCTGTTTCCACATTTTGGCGATTGCAAATTGAGCTGCAATAAACAGTCTAGGGCAAGTGTCCTTAGAATAAAAGGATTTTTTCCTTCTGGGTAGATGCCCAGTAATGGGATTGTTTAATTTCTATTTAGAGGATCTGTCCAGCTTGGTAAGAGGAGTGTTAAAGTCCCCTGTTATTATGGTGTTATAGGATATCACATTGCTCAGACTGAGTAAGGTCTGTTTCAAGAATCTGGGAGCATTTAAGTTGGGTGCATAAATATTTACAATTGAAACATCTTGTTGTATTTTTCCCTTGACCAATATAAAGTGATCATCTTTGTCTTTTTTGACTTTAGTTGCTTTAAATCCACATGTATCTGAAAATACCTGGCAACTCCTCTTTTCTTCTGAATTCCATTTGCCTGAAAAATTGTCTTCCAACCCTTAACTCGGAGTTTTAATTTGTCTTTTGAAGGCAGGTGTGTTTCTTGCAGACAGCAAATGGATGGCTTGTGTTTTTTTTAAATCCAGTTAGCCAATCTATGTCTCTTCAGTGGGGAATTCAGGCCATTAACATTTATTGAGATAATTGATAAGTGTGGTAGTATTCTATTCATCTTATTTTGTGAGAGCCCATTGCTTAGTTTTATCTTTTGCATCAGTGTGGAAGTTAGGTTCTGTTCTTTAATTCTGAGTTCTTACTTTGCTATTGATCCATTGTGATGGTCAGTGTGTAGAACAGGTTGAAATATTTCCTGTAGTGCTGGTCTTGTGGCGAATTTCCTCAATGTTTATATATCAGTAAATGATTTGATTTCTCTGTCTATTTTATTTATTTATTTTTTTGGTTTTTGGCCAGGGCTGGGTTTGAACCCGCCACCTCCGGCATATGGGACCGGTGCCCTACTCCTTGAGCCACAGGCGCTGCCCTCTCTCTGTCTATTTTAAAGCTTAGCTTAGCAGGATATAGAATTCTGGGCTGGAAATTGTTCTGTTTAAGTAGATTAAGGGTAGATGACCATTATCTTCTTGCTTAAAAGTTTCATTAGAGAAGTCTGCAATCACCCTGATGGATTTGTCCCTGTAGTTCAACTGGCATTTACTCCTGGCACTTGCAGAATTTTTTCTTTTGTCTTGACTTTGGACAGGTTCATCACAACGTATCTTGGAGAAGCTCTGTTAGAGTTGAGGCGACCTAGGGTCTGATATCCCTCTGAAAGGAGTGTGTCAGAATCTTTGGTGATATTTGGGAAATTTTCATTTATAAATATTCTCCAGTATGGCTTCCATTCACCTGGGGCATTATCTTCCCCTTCTGGGATACCTATAACTTGCATGTTTGAACCCTTCACAAAGTCCCATAACTCTGTCAGTGAACATTCTGCTTTCTCTCTCTTCTTTTCTGCCTCTTTAACTAACTGAGTTATCTCTAGAGCTTTGTCCTCTACCTCTGAGATTCTTTCTTCTGCATGGTCTAACCTGTTGCTGATACTTTCCATTGCATCTTTAAGTTCCCCAATTGACTGCTTCAGTTCCTTCAGCTCTGCTATATCCTTTCTATATTCTTCATATTGTTTATCTCTTATTTGATTCTGTTTTTGATTTCCTTTTGGTTATTTTCCACTTTATCAGTAGTTTCCTTCATTGTTTCCATTATTTCCTTCATTTTTTTCCATCATCTACATTCTAAATTCCCTTTCTGTCATTTCTAACATTTCTTTATAGGTGGAATCCTCTGCAGTAGCTACCTCACGGTCCTTTGGAGGAGTTGCTCCGGACTGGTTTTTCATGTTGCCAGGATTTTTCTGCTGATTCTTCCTCATTAGTGTTTTCTTTTAACTGTTTCCTTGCCCTAATTTTCCTTTCACTTCCTCTTGCTCTTTAAGTTTCCATGCCTCTGGACTAGGGTTTCAATGAGTCCTTTTGGTACAGGACCAGAAGGATGAGAAGATTGAAGAGCAAGATGGGAAAAAAGAAAAAGAAAAAAGAAAAAAAATAAAAAAGAGAAAGGAAAGGGGGTGAGTAAAAGGGAATATTGACAAAAAGAAGAGAGGCACAGAAAGAGGGAGACAGGAGCAATATAGGTGTACAGTTGGGTCCTTTGAACCAACCTTAAAAACCCCCTACTTCTGGGGGTGCTGGGTTTGGGTGAGGTCAGCAGCTCTTAACTAGACTGTTTGGACACAGTACCCCCACCTCCACCAAGTAGACAGGAAAGACAGAAACGCTATAAATCAAACCAAAACAAGCAAACAGAAAACGTTATGGGATAAAATTGGGGGGAAAAAACCAAACAATAGGGGTAGAAACACTAGCAAAAATGAAGTTTTAATTGTTAAAAAAGGCAACAATGGAAAATTATATTTAAACTAGAAAAATAAAGAACAAAAAGAAAGAAAAATCTAGAGGAAAAATGTTGAAATTAAAAAATTAAAACAAAACAAAACCAAAACCAAAACCAAAGCAGTATGTATGTCTTACTGAATATTGTCTGGGCAACAGGTGATCTCCTGGGGTATGAGATGTTAATCACAATGCTAATCACAATGCTAATGAGATGAAGACTGGAGGCCTCTACTGATTTCTCAAACCCCACAGGGTGGAGAGACTAAATCTCTCTTCAGCCCTCTTAAAAGGTGCTTTAAACTTCTAACCTTGGCTAAGCAGAAGCTTTCCTAGGAAATCACTTGTTCCTGGAATCACTCCTGAAGTGGCTGTCCACTTACGCAGTGTGCCAAAACCGGTCTACCTCTATGCCCCTGAGGGCCAAGGCTGTAAGGTGTCTCAGTCCCCACCTTTAGGCTTCTCAGTCACTAGATTATTTGCCCAACGTCTCCCGCAGATCCTTGCTCTGCGACCCTAAGGGCAGAGCTTGCCGGGGCAGTTCTCCCACAATGCTCCCACACAACTGCTTGACAGTTCTCCACTGCTTTTGTCCTCCTCATGGGGTCCAGAAATCTCTCACTGACTGCCCGTGTCCCCAAAGGGATGTTTCTGGGCAGATCCCACCAGCCAGAGATCCCTGGAGTCTTCTCTCCCCAGTCTCACCGTGCCCAATGCAAGGATGCTGTTACTTGGCTGCCATCTTGCTCTCCCCCCTGAATTATGATTTTTATGTCAACTTTGAATAAGAGATTCAGAAAATATTATTAAGTATAGAGTGTATTCAAGTGCAAAGTTTGAGGTAACCACCTGAGAAATACATATAGACCCCAAAGAGATGGCATAGTGATCCAAAGTGGGAGTTTGGAAAGTTCTAGCAGGTTTACAATGGTTTCCATAGAAGGCCAGAAGTTACAGCAATTTGATTTGTACATTTGTTACATTCTAAGAAAAACTGCTTTAATATTCCATTCATAGAAGTAATGTTCTGAGGGGATCTTATCTCGGGCACCACTCTGTCATTTCTAATCATTTATAAGAAAAAGCAGAAGTCGTGATGCATACATTGTGACTCAAGCTACACAGCCACATTCCTCTCAAGGCTCAGAATAACTGGAAGTTCCAACAGCTTAAAGTTTGAATTACTTAATATCGCACTTGCGAATTTGGTTCTGGGCGCACATTGGCTGGTGATCCACAGCCTCCCAGTAATAGTGCATGGTTTCCTTGCCTCTGTCTTTCTTGTGGTTTAAGGAGGAAAATCATAAGATTCTTCTTCCGGCTTGCTTTGGGTCTCAAGAGCTTGGCTTTGGTCTCTGCGGCCAGGAGTCACATGTTGACAGGCTTGCGGCATCATGCCACTGGCCAGCTGCTAGGAATCAGAGACACACAGTCTCTCTTGTCACTTGCCAGCTCCCAGGGGACTTTAATTGTCTCCACCTTCCTTGCCTGGTTAACAGTGAGAGCCGTTACTTTCTCAGGCTATCTTGGGACAGATTTCACATCTCCAAGGGGACTACATACATCTTTTCCAGTTTCTTTGGATGTACTTTCTGTGTCATCGTTGAGCTATAAAAGGCTTATTGATTTTGAAGAAAAAAAAGTTTTATTGATTTTGAGTCACAATGAAAATAGGTATACCTTTGAAGATTTGGACTTTCTTATCTAGAAGTATTTTTTAAGAGTGCTGTAACCCTAAACAATTGTCCTATCAGGCCAGGCATGGTGGCTCACGACTGTAATCCTAGCACCGTGGGAGGCTGAGGTGGGAGGATCAGTTGAGTTCAGGGCCAGTCTGAGCAAGAGTGAGACCCAGTCTCCCCCCCCCAAAAAAGACACAAAAGTATGTCCCAGCAATAGCAATAGGGACTCCTTTAGCAAGATTAAAGATAATAGTTAAAATTCCTCTGTAAATTCTCCTCCTGTGCTACCTTTTACCTCCAAGTCCCTGCCCCTTGAACTCCCAGAAAATCTTTTGGATCTCTGGGCCCCTGACTTAAACTTCTCAACCTCAAAAGCTGGTCCTATCTCTTCAGCAAATTTCTTTTACTCCTAAAATTCCCCTGGCTTCTCCAAATATCTTTAAACACCCATCTGCCTCCTTTAACTTCCCTTTCCCTGCAAAATTTATAGATCACTCCTCAGCCTGATCACCAGGCACAAAATAAACATTTACTTATATAACTGTTGAAAGACAGAAAATAAAGGCTGACTCCAGAATTTGCAGCCAGGTTTGCTTTACTGTACCTTCAACTCCCACTTCCCAGGGCTTGGTAATCAAAATTAATCAGCCAGGTCTTTCCATATTAAAGAACCTAATGAAAAATTTATTGGACTGTCCTAACTTAGGGGAAAAAAATTTTTAAAAACTGCTCTAGATCTCTGATGGTAACAAACGAATATGCCCCTAAACTACCCCTTCTTGGGAAAAAACCCATATCCTTTCTCTGGCTTAGCGGCTCATGCCTGTAATCCCAGCACTCTGGGAAGTGGAGGCAGGTGGATTGTTTGAGCTCAGGAGTTCAAGACCAGCCAGAACAAAAGTGACCCTGACTCTACTAAAAATAGAAAAACTGAGCAACAGGATTACTTGAGCCCAAGTGTTGGAGGTTGCTGTGAGCTGTGATGCCAGAGCACTCTACCTAGGGTGACAGCTTGAGACTCTGTCTGAAAAAAACAAAAAAAACCCTATATCTTTTCTCACTTATCTTGAAAGTGTAAATCTTATCGTATCTTTAAAAATTAAGTATCTGAATGGTGAGGCAGGTGGATTGCTTTAGCTTAGGAGTTCCATACCAGGCTGAGCAAAAGTGAGACCCCGTCACTACTAATAGAAAAACTAGCTGGGTGTGGTGGCGGTAGTCCCAGCTACTTGGGAAACTGAGGTAAAAGGATCTCTTTGTTAGGGTGAAAAGAAAGCAAGCCAGACTCCATTTTGCTGCTTATCCCTTTTCTGTTACATTTTACCTTCCAAACTGGTTCCTCTTGTTTACCCAACCACTGTGTAACTTTAAAATGCTCTTAGCTAAAATTGCTAGTGATGTGTAAGTTACTGATTGAGGTCATGATTGCGACCCTTGTGATTACAGCTTTTATGATCATGCCCTTAGACTCTTTTTTTTTTTTTTGAGACAGAGTCTCACTATGTTGCCCTTGGTAGAGTGCTATGGCATCACAGCTCACATCAACCTCAAACTCTAGGGCTTAAGCGATTTTCTTGTCTCAGCCTCCCAAGTAGCTGGGACTACAGGCATCCACCACAATGCATGGCTATTTTTTATTGTGGTTGTCATCGTTGTTTAGCTGGCCCACGCTTTGTTTGAACCCACCAGCCTTGGTGTATGTGGCTGGCGCTATAACCAGTGTGCTAGGGGTGCTGAGCCATGCCCTTAGACTCTTAAAGTTTCTTTTAAGTTCCCCTCCCTGTAACTGGGCGTTGTGGCAGGCACCTGTAGTCCCAGTTACTTGGGAGGCTGAGGCAAGAGAATCGCTTAAGCCCAAGTATTTGAAGTTGCTGTGAGCTGTAATGCCACAACACTCTACCCAGGGCGACATAGTGAGACTCTGTCTCAAAAAAAAAAAAAGTTGCCCTCCTTGCACTTCCCCTTAGGACATTGTGATTTGTACCTATTTTGTAAGGAAAAGAATTACTAATCGCTCTCTTCATCATAGCATTGTGTAAAATAACTAATTGCCCTACCCTCATGATTCCTCCTTTAACTGCTGTTTTTGCTTCTGTAACAATGCTTTCTTGCTTCCAAAAAAAATTTGCCTTATAAAAGCTAGGACCCCAGACAACTTGGAGCTGCTCTCAGAAACCCCACGGTGGGACACTGAGGCAGTCGCCGGCTGGCCAGCTCTTCAATAAAAGCACTCTTCTGTAAATTCAGCTTGTTTGACAGTGTGGTCTTTGTGGAACTCCTGGGCAAAACACTCTTGAGCCCAAGAGTTTGAGGTTACTGTGAGCTATGATGCCAAGGCACCCTACCCAGGGTGGCAGAGTGAAACTCTATCTCAAAAAAAAAGTTACGTATCTGAAGAATTAATGAAAAAAACCCCTACATCTGCTCATCTGACACACAAACAAAGAAAAAAGCTGAATGTTTAACTTTTTAGGTGCTTTACTTCAATAATGTTTGATAATTGTCTAATATATATGTTACAAAAACTGCCAGCAAAAGAATAACTTAATATAATGACTTTGTTCAATGTTTCATAAAGTTTTCACAATCAAACATAGTTGCTAAACAAAGTAAACTCATATAAAAGTGGGGGAAAATTTATAAATCAATTTTTCAATAACGATTATGTTTTAGAGCTGGGGGCAGTGGCTCATGCCTGTAATCCCAGCACTTGGGCAGAGGCAGGTGGATTGCTTGAGCTCACAGGTTCAAGACGAGCCTGAGCCACAGAGAGACCTCATCTCTAAAAATAGCCGGGCCTTGTGATGGGGCTTGTAGTCCCAGCTACTTGGGAGGCTGAGGCAAGAGAATCGCTTAAGCTCAGGAATTTGAGGTTGCTGTGAGTTATGATGCCATGGCACTCTACCAAGGGTGACAAAGTGAGACTCTGTCTCAAAAAAAAAAAAAAAAAAGATTGTTTTACAAAATATATCTACTTAAAAATAATTTCCAAAATCATCTTTACCTTTATATTAAGTTAAGCAAAATGATGGCTATTCATGGCATATCTAGATCATTTCCAGAAACATGTAATTCTGAAACATTAATTGCCAAACATAGTTTGAGCTTATCTACTTTTGGCTTCTTCTTACGGAAGAACAAAAGATATCGGTGCCTATTAAGAAACATGTTCTGGGCTCAGGCCGACTCCCGCGTGCCCTGCCAGACGCTGCGGAGGCTCCGAACGCCGCAACCAAAGCCTCAGCACTTGAACCATCTCATGGTTGACTTTGACGTGGGGTCCTCCAAGAAGGTTACTCTTACAGTGCTCAGCCGGGAACAATCTGAAGGGGTTGGAGCCAGAGTCCGCAGAAGCATTGGAAGACCTGAGTTAAAAAAATCTAGATCCATTTTTGCTGTTTGATGAATTCAAAGGAGGTAGACCAGGTGGGTTTCCTGATCACCCACATGGAGGTTTTGACACAGTATCTTACCTCCTGGATGGGGGCAGCAGGGCTCATGAAGACTTCTGTGGACACGTTGGTAAAATGGACCCAGGAGATCTACAGTGGATGACCGCAGGCTGGGGCATCCTGCATGCTGACATGCCCTGCTCAGAGGAGCCCACCCATGGCCTAAAATTATGGGTTAACCTGAGGAGCTCAGAAAAGATGATGGAGCCTCAGTACCAAGAGCTAAAAAACAAAGAAATTCCAAAGCCCACTAAAGATGGTGTAACCATCGCGGTCATCTCTGGAGAAGCTCTGGGGATAAAGTCCAAAGTTTACAGCGGCACGCCAACTCTGTATCTGGATTTTAAATGGGACGAGGGCATGAAACATACTCAGCCTATTCCCAGAGGCTGGACGAGTTTTATTTACACGAACTCTGGAAACATATACGTTGGGCCCAGTGACCATCGAGTGAAAATAGAACCACATCATAAGGCCGTGCTTGGGGAAGGTGACAAAGTTCAGGTGGAGAACAAAGATCAGAAAAGAAGCCACTTCATGTTAATTGCTGGGGAGCCATTAAAGGAACCGATTGTTCAGCAAGGTCCATTCCTAATGAACACCAGCGAGGAAATAATCTCAGGCCATCCTAGACTTCAGAAACAGAAGAAATGGCTTTGAAAAGGCCAAAACCTGCAAATCAAAGATGGGAAACTAGTGAAGACCACAAGAGCAGGTCTCCATGCTTCCTAGAATTTAGACATTTGTAGCCTGCAACTATTCAAGGCCTTTAGTTTCTAAAGCTAACTTAGCCGGTGTTGCTTCTTCTTCTTCTTCTTTTTTTTTTAATTAAATCATAGCCGTGTACATTAATGCGATCATGGGGCACAATACACTGGTTTTATAGACTGTTTGACACATTTTCTTCACACTGGTTAACATAGCCTTCCTGGCATTTTCTTAGTTATTGTGTTAAGACATTTACATTCTACATTTACAAGTTTCACATGTACCCTTGTCAGATGCACCGCAGGTGTAATCCCACCAATCACCCTCCCTCCTCCCCCCGCCTCCCTCCCTTTCCCCCTTCCCCCTATTCTTGGGTTATAACTGGGTTATAGCTTTCATGTGAAAGCCATAAATTAGTTTCATAGTAAGGCTGAGTACAGTAACCTGGTTTATGTAACAACGCTCATAAGATGAAAGTTTTCTGGCACCTGCAAATAAAAGTAATCGTTGCTTCTCTTAAAAAAAAAAAAAAAAAAAAGGAAGAAAAAAAGAAACATGTTCTGGGCTCAGTGCCTGTAGCTCAAGTGGCTAAGGCGCTAGCCACATACACTGGAGTTGGCAGGTTCGAATCCAGCCTGGACCCACCAAACAACAATAACAACCATAACCAAAATAGCTGGGCGTCGTGGCAGGCACCTATAGTCCCAGCTACTTGGAAAGCTGAGGCAAGAGGATCACTTAAGCCCAAGAGTTTGAGGTTGCTGTGAGCTGTGACGCCACAGCACTCTACTGAGGGTGATACAGTGAGACTCTGTCTCAAAAAAAAAAAACCAAAAACATATATATATATATATATATATATATACACACATACACACATATATATACACTAGCACTCTGGGAGGCCAAGGCAGGTGCATTTCCTGAGCTCAGGAGTTCAAGACCAGCCTGAGCAAGAGCTAGCCTCTGACTCTAAAAATAGACAGGTGTTATGGTGGGCCCTGTAGTCCCAGCTACTTAGGAGGCTGAGGCAAGAGGATCACTTGAGCTGAAGAGTTTGAGGTTGCTGTTATGATGCCACAGCACTCTACCAAGAATTACAAAGTAAGACTCTTTCTAAGAAAGAAAGAAAATTTTCACTAAAAAAAGACATATTATTTCCAGAAATTATGAAATGGCATTAATATATAAAATGATGGTTGATAACTGCTTATCCTTAATTCTCTATTTTACTAGAAATTAAAGGTATGAACAATAAAGAATTGTAATTAATATATAATTAACCTATTAGGATAATAAGAGAAAACAATTCTGTATGTAAAGTTTACAAGAAAATAGGATGTTTCTGGTAAGGAAAAAGCTATAGATGAAGGACATTTCTGTTAAGGGGAGGGAAGAGTTATTGTGTTTTAGTTTGGAGTCAAAGGTTGTTTCAAAGTAAATCAATGAATAAAAGATAAAAACTAAGTGGATATAGGCTGGTTGCAAAGGCTCAAGTCTGTTGTCTTAAAACTCTGTAAGGATGAGGCAGGTGGATTGTTTGAGCTCAGCAGTTCAAGACCAGCCTGAGAAAGAGTGAGACCCCCCTTCTCTAAAAATAGCCAGGTGGGGTTGTGGGCACCTATAGTTCCGGCTACTCAGGAGACTGAAACAAGAGGATTGGTTGAGACAAAGTCTCAAAAACCAAAACACAAACAGAAAAATAACCCAAACAACTGAGTGGATATAAAAAGTTGGAAAAAGAGAAAATAAAAGACAAGCTCTTTTATGGTCCAGCTGACTAACTTGAATAAATTCATTATACGGGCTTTTTTTTTTTTGCAGTTTTTGGCCAGGCCGGGTTTGAACCCGCCACCTCTCCGGTACATGGGGCCGGCACCCTACTGAGCCGCAGGTGCCATCCTGTGGGATTACAAGGGATTTTTAATGAGCCTTAACATCAGGAGTAAACTACTATCAAACGAGAAGTTGGTCCTAATAAAAGGACAATGTTTTTTTTTTTAGCTGCTATGTTAGTAGAGGATAAAGTTTTTTTAAAGTATTGGTCTGCTCTCATAATAAGAAATATTATGAAAAAAATTTCTTTTTTTTCTTCTTCTTCTTTTTTTTTTTTTTTTTGAGAGAGAGTCTCACTATGTTGCCCCGGTAGAGTGCTGTGCCATCACAGCTGACAGCAATCTCAAACTCTTGGGTTTAAGTGATTCTCTTGTCTCAGCTTCCCAAGTAGCTGGGATTACAGGTACCCGCCAGAACGCCCGGCTAAAATTTTTCTTTACTTTATAAATGATCTAAGAAACAAAACTTTTGGCAGGATGTGGTGGCTCATGCCTATAATCCTAGCACTCTGGGAGGCCGAGGAGAATGGATTGACCTGAGCTTACAAGTCCGAGACCAGCCTGAGCCAGAGTGAGACCTCGTCTCTAAAAATAGCCAGGCGTTGTGGCAGGCACCTGTAGTCCCAGCTAGTTGGAAGGCTGAGGCAAGAGGATTGCTTGAGCCCAAAAGCTTGAGGTTGCTGTGAGCTATGACATTACTGCACTCTACTGAGGGCAAAATAGTGAGACTCTGTCTCCGAAAAAAAAAAAAAAAAAAAGGAAACAAAACTTTTGTATTATCAAAATGGTTTCTTGTGCTTTATGATGACTTTTATCAAGTCTTTGCTTTAAAAAACTGATTCCTCTCCATTTATTTATTTTTTTTGAGACAGAGTCTCACTTTGTTACCCTGGTAGAGTGCCATGGCATCACAGTTCACAGCAACCTCAAACTCTTGGGCTCTAGCAATCCACTTGCCTCAGCCTTCCCAGTAGCTGGGACTATAGGCGCCCGCCACCACGCTGGCTATTTTTTTCTGTTTTTAGTAGAGATGAGGTCTTACTTTTGCTTAGCCTTGTCTGGAACTCCTGAGTTCAAGCAATCCACCCACCTCAACCTCCCAGAGTGCCAGGGTTACAGGGATGAGCCATCACGCTGGCCAATTAAAACTTTTTGATATTGAATTAATTTTGGGATTCTCCAGATGGGCCACTGGAATGTCTCCAAAGAATTTATTCTCTTTCCTTATATTATTAAAAAGAGAAATGTAAAACTTACGATTTACACAGGAAGCATTGTTAAATAAATGATTTTTTTTTAAAAGCAAGAGTTAGACCCTTTCTCTATTAAAAATAGAAAAATTAAGGGGAGAGCAGAGAGAGAAAGAGGGAGAGAAGGGTGGGGAAAAGAAGAGAGAGGGAAGGAGGGAGAGGGTGGGGTCTTGGTGTGTGCCACACCTTTTGGGGGCAAGACACGATTCTAAGAGGCACTTTACCTAACAAATGCAATCACTGTAACCTGGTTTCTTGTACCCTGAATGAATCCCCAACAATAAAAAAAAGAAAGAAAAATTAGCTGAGCATGGTGGTGGGTCCCAGGACACCATGGCACTCTAGCCTGGGCAACAGTGATACCCTGTCTCAAAAAAAAAAAAAACCCTGTATGATTAATCATGATTCGCATTGTACTTATGCAAAAAAATTGGACCATATTTAATGAAACTAAACTTACTTTACAAACAGATTAGTCTTATTTTGATTATCTTTGATAAAATGCAGATGACTGTAGGGAAAACATTCTATGTTTCAATAAAAGCTATTACGTAACACACCATTATGGGATGTCAGACTTTAAGCTTTTTCTTCTTGGTGAACTGGCTCCTGCCATTTGGTGCATTTCGTCGATAATTAACATTTCCAATTTTTCTCCCATCCTTCTCCCTTGGGGTCACGAAAATCTAAAATGACCATTTTCCTGAAGTCCTAACAAGCTAGAGCTGGACAACCTGACATACACTTCAGAGAAATCACAACAGATCACATATTGACAACCTTCATGCCCATTACCCTACAGGCCACTGGAAAATGTCACTAGGACATGAAATGGTATCAGTAGGAACATACCAAGTACAAACAAGGAATTCGTCAAGATTGTCACTGTCGCCCCCTACTCCAACTAAAAATGTTTCAAACCCAACATCTAGTGATCTTCTGAACTTACTTCCCTCTGAACTAAAAAATGTGGTTTATATTTGCTCCAGCCATTAACTTTTTCTTCTTTCTTAACGTTCCCATTAAGTACCTGTTTGCTTTCAACACAGAGAGGTCCAATTTAGATAAGAGCCCACCTACATCACTGCCTCCTAAAAGGAGACACAACTGCCTAATTGAAATATTTTCATGACTAATTCAATGAGATATTGAATTTTTTCTGCTTCTTCCAATTGATGTTCTTCTCTGCCTTTGCAGACTCAGCTACTAACATGATTCTACCCTACACAGCCATCAAACCAGCTTTTTCTTTTATTTTTAGACAGAGTCTCACTGTCTGTTGCCCAGGCTGAAGTGCAGTGGCCTGATCATAGCTCACTGCAACCTTGAATTCCTGGGTCAAGATCCTTCTGCCTCAGCCTCCAGAGTAGCTGGGTCAGTACCTGCACACCATCACACCTAGCTAATTTTTCTATTTTTCTGTAGAGGTGGGGGCTTGCTCTTGCTCAGGCTGTTCTTCAACTCCTGGTCTCCCAAAGTGCTAGGGTTACTGGTGTGAGGCACTGCACCTGGCCTAAACCAGCTTTTATGGTGTGAAATTTCTAAGGAAGTTCCAGAGAAGAAAATGAAGGAGTTAACACATACAATGTTGATATATTGACTAAGTAAAAGGCACTTGAAAAAACTGCGGGTGCTAGGCCGGGTGGCTAACACCTGTAATCCTAGCTCTCTGGGAGGCTGAGGCAGGGAGATTCCTTAAGCTCGTAAGTTGGAGACCAGCAAGAGTAAGACTCCGTCTCTAATAACAGCCAGGTATTGTGTTGTGGCAGGCACCTTTAGTCCCAGCTACTTGGGAGGCTGAGGCAAGAAAATTGCTTGAGCCCAAAAGTTTGAGGTTTCCGTGAGCCATGATGCCACAGTACTCTATCGGCAACAGAGTGAGACTTTGTCTCAAAAACAAAACAAAACAAAAATAAATAAAGAAATAAATAACTGCAGGTGCAGAAAGACCACTGTGACCTGATGCTGTTTCTTAAAAGCAGGAGATGAAGTTCCCATATGCGAAATGCTACATCCTTTTTTTTGTTTGTTTTTGGGACAGTCTCACTTTGTCTCCCAGGCTAGATAGAGTGCAGTGGTGTCAGCCTAGCTCACAGCAACCTCAGACTCCTGGACTCAAGCAATTTTCCTGCCTTAGCTTCCCAAGTAGCTGGGACTACAGGTGCTCCTCATGATGCTCAGCTAAGTTACCTATTTTTAGTAGAGAGGAGGTCTTGCTATTGCTCAGGTGCTCAAGCAATCCACCTACCTCGGCCTCTCAGAGGGCTAGGATTACAGGCATGAGCCACCGTGACCCCCTGGGGGGAAAAAAACTCTCCTCAAGTGTGAGAAGTGGAAATGAGAGAATTCTGTATACACCATGTTGAAATAACTCTTATCTTTTTTTTTTTTTTTGCAGTTTTTGGCTGGGGCTGGGTTTGAACCCACCACCTCCGGTATATGGGGCTGGCACCCATTCTTATCTTTTAAGTCTCCCACATAATTTAGCAATTTCTTCACTACTTAACTATTTTTTGTCCAATTCAATATGTAAGTAACCCACTGTATCTCCTTGATTGGGTTTTCATTTCCTTATACAGGCTTCTGTGCCATGTAAACTTGAATTAAATAAATTTATGTGCTTTCCTCCTATTTATCTATCCTATGTCAATTTAATTCTCAGGGCTGGCTGGGACCCTGAGTAGGGAATGACACTTTGCACCCCCCCCCCCCATTGGGGTAAACACAGGAGCAAGAATGGAAGGGCACTGGTTGCTTTGTCCAATGCCTGTAATCCTAGCACTTTGGAGGTCAAAGCAGGTGGATCACTTAAGCCCAGGTGTTCAAAGTTGCAGTGAGCTATGACCATGCCATTGTACTCCAGCTTGGGTGACACAGCAAGACTGTCTCTAAAACAAGAAAGAAAGAAAGGAAAGAATTGGAGGAAGGAGATGGTGGTGGATCTTGCAGAGCTAAGGGAGAGGGAATTTGTAACCAGCTCCATAAGCAAAAACACCTTTTTATAGTTCTCTTATGTTTCAAGTGCCCAGGCCAGCAAGATTACTGAGAACAGGGCGGCGCCTGTGGCTCAGTTGGTAAGGCGCCGACCCCATATACCAAGGGTGGCGAGTTCAAACCCAGCCCCGGCCAAACTGCAACCAAAAAATAGCTGGGCATTGTGGCGGGCGCCTGTAGCCCCAGCTACTTGGGAGGCTGAGGCAAGAGAATTGCTTAAGCCCAGGAGTTGGAGGTTGCTGTGAGCTGTGTGAGGCCACGGCACTCTGAGGGCCATAAAGTGAGACTCTGTCTCTACCAAAAAAAAAGATTACTGAGAACTTTGTAACTTTCTCTTGCACTGATGCATTCTCTTTGAGTTAGTCCCCCCAAAATGGTGGCATTTCCCTGCAACCAAAAGATAGTTATAAAGCCTTACACCCCCGCTTGAACAGAAACGAAGACAAGATAAGAGACACCTCACCACAGATGGTGCCTCTAGTTCAGTATACTACTACAATGTCCATTGGGGAGGGATTTTTCTGTCATTTTTGATTATATGATGTATGTAGTAACATGATTTCTCACCGCACTTGTGTGCTCTGTGCTCTCCTGAAACATATATTGATGTTCACTCCCTTCATGTTTTATCCATTTCACCTTCAAGAAAACTCCTGACTGGCTTGGCGCCTGTAGCTTAAGTGGCTAAGGCGCCTGCCACATACACCAGAGCTGGTGGGTTCGTATCCAGCCCGGGCCTGCCAAACAATGACAACTACAACCAAAAGAATGGCTGGGCATTGTGGCAGGTGCCTGTAGTCCCAGCTACTTGGGAGGCTGAGGCAAGAGAATCGCTTAAGCCTAAGAGTTGGAAGTTGCTGTGAGCTGTGATGCCACGGCATTCTACCCGCGACAGCTTGAGGCTCTGTCTTAAAAAAAAGAAAAAGAAAAGAAAACTCCTGACCCTGTTTATAGGGGAGGCAGATTTGAGAGAGACCATACCTCCCACCTCCTGGTTGTGTTCTCCGTGTTTCTTTCTTGACAATCCTCATTGACTCAGTAAATGGCTTTCTGTGTGCAACAGAAGGAACCCCCCTTGAAGGTTCTTTTTTTTTGTTTGTTTTTTTGAGACAGAGTCTTCACACTTCAGTAGAGTGCTATGGTGTCACAGCTTACAGCAACCTCAAACTCTTGGGCTTAAGTGGTTCTCTTGCTTCAGCCTCCCAAGTAGCTGGGACTGTAGGTTCCCCCCACAAAACCTGGCTATTTTATTTGTTGTAGTTGTCATCATTGTTGTTTGGCAGGCCCAGGCAGGATTCGAATCCGCCAGCCCCAGTGTATATGGCCAGGTTCTTAGCCATTGAGCTACAGGCACCGAGCCACCAGCTATTTTTGTTGTTGTAGTTGTCACTGTTGTTTGGCAAGCCTGGGCCAGGTTCGAACCTGCCAGCCTCAGTATATGTGGCCAGCGCCCTAACCACTGAGCAACTGGCACCAGGTCCCCTTGAAGGTTCTTTAGCAAACGGAGTGCATCAGTCCCTCTCCAGAAAAACCTTGGAAATCCTGATTCTGGAAATGCTGAGTGTCCTTTCATCAGGTGGATGGGTGAATGAGTCATTCTCTGGCCTACTGCAATAACTGTTTGTGGGGTCTCCTGGCTTCCTCTTCTTCTTTTTTTTTTTTTGAGACATAGTCTCACTATGTTGCCCTCGGTAGAATGCTGTAGCGTCACAGCTCACAGCAACCTCAAACTCTTGGCCTCAGCCTCCCAAATAGCTGGGATTACAGGCACCTGCTCCAACACCCAGCTATTTTTTGTTGCAGTGGTCATTATTGTTTAGCTGGTCCAGGCTGGGTTCGAACCCACCAGCGTGATGTTCACTGGAACTGTAACCACTGTGCTACTGGCACCCAGACGATCTTCTGGCTTCTATTCTCCCCCTCACTTCACACTGCTGCCATATTCTCCACTTAAAGGGCCAATCCCATCTTCATCTGTTGCTGGCAGGCTTCAGCCCAGTCCAGAAAGCCAGATTCCTTGGTCTGGTTGTGGTCACGCCAGCCCTGCCCAGAACCTCCAGTGTCACCCTCTATCACCACAGTCCCCACAAACATTCCAGTTCACAGGCCTGTTCTGCCCACCTCACCTTCTCGAGATTCTTTCCTCAAGAGTCTCTGCTTGAAGTTTCTTAGGAGGGAAATTATTCCCTCTCTCCCTCCCTGCTAAAGCTTACCAGCCATGTCCACATCATGTAACCACGCAAGATTCGGGTTACCCAGGGGCTTACGATGCTTACCAGCACAGGATACTGCCGTCAGCGCCAGGACAAGGTAGCTGAGCGGCTCTACAAGTATTCGCAGAAGCTTAAGCCTACAAAGCTCCTTCATGGTTACCAGCCGTTTGTAACTCCCGGCATCCCTGTAAAGCTCAGTAACGAGACTGGATTTTACAGGTGAACTTACGAAGCATAAATTACAGTAGTGCAGCATTTTTCCTATCACAGCCAACCAGGCAAGTCCAGTCCTGACATCTTCTGCCAACCAAGCACGACTTTCCACAGCTGTAAGTCCATAAAGGGACCATCCTTCCCGCTCAAAGTGATGACCAATCAGAGGGATGACTTCCAGGGCTCAAAGAAGATGGCCAATCGCGATAGGGGTTCTGGCCTTGGCCCCGCCCCCAAACGACCAGACCCAATGGAAGTGGCGAGGGCGGTAACCAATCAGGATGTGGCGCGCTGCGTGGCGGGTGACATTTGGGCGCCTGGCGTTGGACTGAGAGGAGGTGAGAGGGCGGCGTGCAGCCGGGACGACCATCATGGTAAGTCGGGTGCCCGCGGGCTGGGGCGGCCAAGGAGGGACGGCCAGGGCTTGGCAGACGTGGGGGACTGGCCCCGGCAGCGGCGCCACGTGGACTTGCCTGGCAGGCCTGTGCCCAGAGCGTTCAGGTCAGGGGCGGGCGCCCGCCCACGTGGCTGGTCAGACCTCCCTCTGCCCTCTCCCCGGCCTGTCCAGCAGTGGCAAGGAGTGGCCACCCTTCCTCCCTTAGCAACACCAGGTCCAATTTCTCCCTGTGATGCTGTGAGGTCTTGGGCTCAAGCGATTCTCTTGCCTCAGCCTCCCAAGTAGCTGAGACTGTTTTTTGAGATGAGGTCTCGCTCTTGCTGTTCTCAGAACTCGTGAGCTTAGGCAATCCACCCGCCGCAGCCTCTATATACAAGTTTTTACATTGACATATATCATTTCCCTACAGTGGAATTGTTGGGTCACAGGGTAATTCTATGTTTTATCTTTTAAGGAACTGGCAGAAGGCTCAGCACCAGTAGCTTAGAGTGCCAGCCACATTCACCGGAGCTTGGCAGGTTTGAATCCAGCCCGGGCCAAAAAATAGCTGGGCGTTGTGCCTGTAGTCCCGGCTACTTGGGAAGCTGAGGCAAGAGAATCGCTTGGGTCCAGGAGTTTGAGGTTGCTGTGAGCTGTGACGCCATGGTGCTCTACCCAGGGCGACAGCTTGAGATTGTCTTAAAAAAAAAAAAAAGAAAAGGAACTGGCAGAAAAGCCATGTGATTTTTGGATCCCACTTTCCCCAGTTAACATTAATTATGTGTATTTTCATGAATTGTTAAATGTTTTCTGAGCACGTGGCTTTTCATGTTTGCAGAGTTCCAACCTTAGTCAACAGATCCCCTGGTATTTGGATATTTCAAACTTTCATTATCATAAGCAGCATTTTGATAAACATGAATCTTATTTATCCCTGGTTATTTCTGCAGAGTAGATTACTGGAATGATCGGATCAAAGGACAAGGGAGTTTTAAGGCCCTTGGTGTGTAATACACCTTTGAAATAGGTTGTACCAGTTTGCTTTTGATGAGTAGTTTGGGGATGCCAGTTGTACATCTCTTCATATTTTAATAGTCTCCCAAGGTCACCAGAATATGAACCTCTGGAGGGCAGGGACTTGTTTGGGTATCTTTAACCCTGTGCCCAGCTCCATGTGCAGCGTGCAGTCAGGGCTTGTGTTACATGAATGAATGAGAACAGATGAAGACCTGGATTGGTGCAGGGACAGAGGGACAGGAAGTGCAGGTGTCTGAGTCATCATGAAGGCGAGCTCCATAGGACTTAGCACCCAGCTGACGAGGGACTCAGCACAGACACAAGTGGTCACAAGGCATCATGAGTCAAAGAGTGCTCAATGTACAAGTTGAAGTGGCTGGCAGCAGGAAATGAGAAGCTACACTCCAAAGTCATTTAGAGGCTGGTGCTGGTAGGGACAGTCTGAAGACTGGCCCCAACTCTTTTTCATACCCTGCTCTAGGAGCACCAGTCTTTATGCAAAGTCCTGGAACTGAGCTAACAAGGTCATCAAACTCTGCGTTCACCTGGATATCCTGGGGAGAAATCCATTACAAGGCAGTACATTATTATGCTCTGAGAACTTGACTATTTTTACTTCACACACACACACACAGGTCTCAGAAAAACTCATCTGGGTGCCTTCTCTCCTGTGGATGACAGATTCTCCAAACTATTAACATAGAGAAGGGGTCCAGGCACAGTGGTTTCATGCCTGTAATCCCAGCACTTTGGGAGACCAAGGCAGGAGGATCACTTGAGGCTGGGAGTTCAAAGACTAGCCTTGGCAACATAGCAACACCCTGTCTCTACCAGAAAATTAAAAAATTAGCTGGGTGTGGTGGTGTGTGCCTGCAGTCCCAACTACTTGGGAGGCTGAGGCAGGAGGATTGCTTGAGCCCCGGAATTGAAAGTTGCAGTGAGCTATGATGGCACAACAGTGCAGTAAGGACATTTAACATCCATTGGCCCAACCCTTAAGGACTGGCTCTGTATGTATACATTTCTGCAATGACTCAAGTCTAGGTTGAAATCAGGGTTAGAATAAGCACTGATTTGTAATTAGACTTTTTTTTTTTTTTTTTTTTGAGACAGTGTCTAACTATGTCGCGCTTGGAAGAGTGCTGTTGTATCACAGCTACAGCAACATCAAACTCTTGGGCTTAAGCGATTCTCTTGCCTCAGCCTTCCAAGTAGCTGGGACTACAGGTGCCTGCCATTAACACCTGGCTGTTTTTTGTTGTTGTTGTTGCAGTTATAGTTGTTTGGCAGGCCCAGGCAGCGTTCGAACTTGCCAGCTCGGTGTGCGTGGCCAGCTCCCTAACCACGGAGTTATGGGTGCCAAGCTTGGACATTTCTTTTAATAATTCTAATTTGGAACTCTATAATGAATGACTATGTAAGAGTGAATTTCTCTATATTACAAAGCAAAATTGAGTGAACAGGGGCCCTGATCTCCCTCACAGCCACTGCACTGAGTCTTACAGCACCACAGTGCCCCTGCAGGCAGCACCAGGGATGTGAGGAGAGAAGGGCAGCCTTGGACACAGAGAACCTGCAAATCTGAACATTAGTGAACAGTGTGCATCACGCCCCTAAGCCCTACCTGTTCTCTGTCAGCCAAAGAAGAACCCAGGCAGAGACTAAGGTGAGACCAGGGCAGAACTACCAGTCCAGAGGGAGCGGAATGGGAGAGGCCTTTACCTGTGTTCAGTCCTGTGCCACATGGTGTATCTGGGCAGGGCACTTTATTTCTCTGACCCTCCCCTCCGCTTCTTCCTCTAAAATGGAGATCATGATCCATCACAGGACTGCTGGGAGGATCAGAGATGAGGTTTAAAAGCGCTTACAGAGAAATCCAGTAGTTCCAGTGCAGTTCATCTGTTCTCATTCATGTGACACAAGCCCTGACTGCATGCTGCACATGGAGCTGGGCACAGGGTTAAAGGCCGGGCATTCTGTCCAGCAGGGACACCTTCTGGGCTCCTAGTCCACCATCACAAATGAGGAGTCCCTCCTCCCGGTTCATGCTGTCTGCGGGCTCCCTGGGCTGAGCAGGTAGCAGGTGAGGCTGCTGAGAGAGAGGGATGGGGAGGATGCTGACTGATAGAGACACAGCAGTCACAGCCCTCTCCTTAGAGAGCTCGTCTGCCGTGGGGAGGGCAGGGAAAACACACAGTGTGACGTGGGTGTCGTGGCTCACATCTGCAATCCTAACACTCTGGGAGGCTGAGGCGGGTGGGTCCCTTGAGCTCAGGAGTTTGAGAACAACCTGAGCAAGAGTGAGACCCTGTCTCTACTAAAAAATAAATGGAAGAACCAGCTAAGTGTTGTGGCAGGTGCCTGTACCAGCTACTTGGGTGGCAGGAGTTTGAGGTTGCTGTGAGCTATGATGCCATTGCACCCTACCTGGGGCAACAAGTGAGACTCTATATCCAAAAACAAAACAAAACAAAACAAAAAAAGAAAAGAGAAGGCACAGTGTGATTCATGTAAGTGCAATGATAGAGTGTGCACCAAGTCCACCTGGGAGATTTCAGGAAAAGGAAAATCAAGAAAACTTAACAGTGGCCCACAATAGCAGTTGTCAACCACATGGGTAATAATAAAACCTAGGTCTGTAAACTCAAGCTGACTTATTGCCTGTATAACTAGGAGTTGTTAAACATTTCGGACGGGTACTGATTATTAGATGTAGACAAAGACAGGCTGGGCATGGTGCCAGGAACTATAGTTATAGCTACTTGGGAGGCCAAAATGAGAGGATCCCTTCAACACAGGAGTCAAGGGTGCAATGAGCTGTGATGGTGCCACAACACTCAAACCTGGGTAACTTAGACTCCATCTCTTAAAAACACCCCCCCCCCAAACAAACAAACCACAAAAACCAGACACTAGAATTGAGAGAAATCACTGTTAGATTTATTCGGAATCAAGCTTGAGATGTAGGGTGAGGCTGAGCATCAGGAAGAAAAGCAGCAGAAGCAAGAGGTTAAAATTGCTACCGTGTGTGTGTGTGTGTGTGTGTGTATCTGTGTGTGTGAGAGAGAGAGAGAGAGAGAGAGTAGGTGAGTGTGTCTGTGGAGAGTGCTCGCGAGCGCATGTGTTTGCATACTTGGAAGCAACTTGGGGTGAGAGCAATGAACTTGGAAGAGGGGGGCTGGTAGAGCCCAGATCCCGTGACATGCTGTGGATGACACACTGAGAAGCTAGGATTTATGCTGAGGGGATCAAACCCCGTGAGTTTGAAGCAGAGAGTGCAGCAGGCATGTCTCTGGTTTAGAATGATCTCTGGCTGGCAGGTGGGAAGGAAGGACCAGAACCAGGAAACTAGCAGGTTACTAGAGCCCAAGTGGAGAAGTGAGAAGAAAAAAGACCCAGTACCCAGAGCACCCTGGGAAAGGGAAGGGTGGGGTGAGCTCTAAGCCCCACCTCCGACTTGGGGAGAAGGAGCCCCCCACCAAGAGGCAGCCCACAGAGGGAGGTGGGCTTCCAGCAGGGGTAGGGTCTGTGGGTGTGAGAGCTATGGCAGGAGCCTGGGGAAGGCTGGGGGCGGAGAGCTAAGAGCCAGGCAGAGCCAGAGGCCTCCTCCAGAGCTGCAATAGTACCCCCAGCACATGCTGAGGTCACAGTGTTCCCTGGGACCCACTCCACCCTGGCCTGGCTCCCTCCCTTTCTTATCTTTAGCTCTCAGTCTTGCTCAGCTCTCCCTCCCCACCTGCAAGTCTGGAAGAAGGGAACCCTGCTGGGCACACATAGGTCTGGGCAGAGGCCAGCACTACCCCTGACTGACCCTGGGGTCCAGCAAGGCAAGAGGAAGGGCAGGGGGGAAGATGCAGGTGACACAGAACAGGGTGTCCTGGCAGAGGAAGGGCAGCAAGCAGTATGGGGGAGCAGGAGGGACAGATGGGGGAGCAGAAGGGTCAGGACAGGGATGGGAGGGAATGGCACCAGGAGTAAGTGGTCATAAGAGAAAGCCAGGAGGCTCCCTCCCGGAGACCCAGGTCTGGGCTTTGGAGCCTGTGTGTAACCACTGCACCCAGGCAGGGGGAGGGAGAATGTCACGTGGGAGGGACCTGTGTGGAGAGGCACTGGGAGGTCTGTGCCCTCCAGGCTAGCACTCACAACAAAAATCCTCAGTGTCTGGTTGACCCTGAGGCCCAGGCCAGGCTCAGGGCTCCCATGGCAGAGATTCGGTTATTGCTGCAACAAAAAACACGTACTCTGTGCTACCTTCCACATAGATGTGCAGAGCTGACTGCCCCCAGGGTCCCCAGCAGAACCTGGAGGAGCCCCTCCCACACCAGCCATGTGCTGAGTGAGGTATTGCACAGGTCCACCTGTCAGTGCACTGCCTTGCCCCATCCAGACTAGGCTCCCTTTCTGAGAGGGAGGGAATCTCTTATGGAGTCTCTACCTCACGGGCCCTCTGCCCTGCTACCCAAGCTCCACAGAAGACGCTTTATGCACATGTTTGTGATTCCCAGCCACCTGCATGTACTGCAGGAATTACAAGTCCCAATGTATAAATGAGGAATTCGGGAGCAACGGAGCTGGGTGTTCTGGAATTGCAGCTCAAGTCCCATCACAGGTAGACTGTGGTAGGTCCAGAAATTAAAGCAAACAGTGGCAAGATCCCAGAATCCTTGGTCTCTAGGGTGACACCCCTGTCTCCTCACCTCATGTTTAGTTCCTCCAAAACGTTGTTGGCCTTGAGGGCCTTGCCCACTGCAGAGGCTCCAGGATCTCCAAAGCCATTGTATGAGATGTCTAAGACTTTGAGGAAGATGTTTGCCTAGAACATCAAAGAGCAAAGCCAGGGGACCATATGTGATGGTGGAAAAGGCCAGGGGGCCTCAGCCTCATGGCCCCAGGTACAGAGCACTCAACATAGTACAGGAGAGCAGAGGTTCCAAGGAAGAACCAGGAGAGTGCTACAAAGGCCCCCAGTACCAGTGCTTGAGTGACAATGACCAGGAGAGAGATGCATACGACCCTCAGAGACAGGGAGGAGTCTGGCAACCATCATCAGGACCAGTGATCATCTGCCTCCCTCGTACACTGTGCACAGGGCTTTAGCTTCCAGCCCTTCTGTCCTGGCTGCCTCTCTGGTCCTTGCCCTCTGACTGTGCAGGTCCAGAGAGATGCCTATACTTAGTCAAAGCCTGAAATGAGTCTTTTAATTTCATTGATTTCTCATGATAACTTTTTTTTTTTTTTTAGAGACACAGTCTCACTTTATGGCCCTCGATAGAGTGCCATGGCATCACACAGCTCACAGCAACCTCCAACTCCTGGGCTTAAGCGATTCTCTTGCCTCAGCCTCCCGAGCAGCTGGGACCACAGGCGCCTGCCACAATGCCCAGCCATTTTTTGGTTGCAGTTCAGCCGGGGCTGGGTTTGAACCTGCCACCCTTGGTATATGGGGCCGGCGCCTTTACCGACTGAGCCACAGGTGCCGCCCTCTCATGATAACTTTTAATAATTTTAACTGCCCTCAGTTAATCTCCAGGGCCAGTTCTCACAGGCTGCTGCCATACCACTCCAAGCTGCTTGACACAGAACAGCTATTCTGAAACTTTTCAGACTAGGCAATTCTCCCGGGGTGACCATTACAGTGCAGATGCATGGGCATACCCCCAAGAATTTGGTTCAACAGGTTCAGAATGCAGGAATTTGTATTCCTATCTCAGGATCCCAGGTGATTCATATTCTTGATCGCAGCATTTCGGGGGGGCAGGTAGGAGTACATATTCCTGAGAAAGACAGCTGGTGCAAAGGCCCTGGGGCACAAGAGTGATGAGCTTGAGGAATCCCACCAGGTCTTCTACAGCACTTAGAAGAAAATCTTTGTACCTTTTTGCCATGATTTGCAGCTCTGTGGCTCCCTCTGGCCTCTCCACCCCACAGCGTGACCACCGTCCCCAGCTTACTAGCCTAATCATACTGATGTCCGTCAGTCTGGGGAACAGGCCTGCAAGCTCACTGCTCCTCTGCGTGAGACACTCTCCCTCTGGTCTGGCCTCCACATTTCCACTTCAATGTCCCTTTTTCCTAGAGGCATTCCTAGCCAGTCCTTGAAAGCAGGGAGTCCCCATTCATCTCTAGAAACATGCATTTTTATTATTTTTCTCTTTTAGAGACAGGGTCTTGCTCTGTCACCTGGGCTAGAATGCAGTGGCATCATCAAAACTACTGAAACCTCAAACTCCTGAGATCATGAGATCCTCTTGCCTCAGCCTTCCAAGTAGCTGGGACTACAGGTGCCTGTCACCACACATGGATAATTTTCCTATTTTTTTGTAGAGACTGTATCTATCTGGCATAGGCTCGTCTTGAACTTCTGACCGCAAGTGATCCACCCACCTTGGCCTCTCCAAATGGTGGGATTAAAGGACACCACACCCAGCCCTCATTTGTTTCTTCTGTAGCACCAACAATTACTGAGAATGATCTTGTTAACATGTGTTCCTTGAGGTCAGGGATCTTGTTCTGTTCAAACCTGGATTCCTGAGTAGCTAAGTCAGTGCCCAGGGCATACAGCAATGGTCAGTGAGATTATCTGTGAAAAGAACTGAGAGTTCTGTGGGGCTGGAAACAGGAGGAGTGACCAAGGTGGGATGTGGGGAGGAGCAGAGCATGGATGCTCTTTCGCGAGCACTCAGCACTATCCCACGGACCCCCACCCACCCCTGTCCGAGGAAGATGAACTTTTGAGTTCCATGAGGGCCCTGGGTGGGTGTTACCTGCTTCGTCATTCAGCTGGTTATAACTCAGGTCCAGGGATCTCAGGCCTGTGTGGGCCAGCAGGAGTTCAGCAAGATGCTGGGCCGCCTGCTCCTCCAGCCCGTTCCCTGACAGTTGAATCTTCTGCACAGCTGGGTTCCCTGCAAGGGTGGCACAGAGGGCCTGGGCGCCTGCTGCTCCCAGCTGGTTCTCTGACAGGTCGACATCTGGCTGCCAGCACCATTCCTCAGTTAGGGGGATCCAAAACCAGACACCACCCTCCCCTTCCTCCATCCCCCAAACCTCCAGGCCCAAGGCAGGGGAGAGGGCTTTGTAGTCACACTGTCCTGGGGTTGTGTGACCCTGCCACACAATGTCTGGGTCCCCTCTGGCCCCTGATTTCCCTCTCCCTGTGTGTCCACCCATTTCTCTCTCAAAAGGTGTTTTGGGCACAGCAGTGAATGCTGTGGTGGAGGGCCAGCCATCTAGCAGTGATAGAACCTGCCGCAGAAGCTCTCACTGTCCCATCACAGGGACTGGCAGTAATAGCCCAGGTGGTGGTATACGGAGCACTTACGTGGGCCAGTCACGGTGCTGACTACTTCACATGCCCAGGTTCATTTAATGCCCACTACAACCCCAAGTGCTAAGAGGTACTGTTGGGGCCATTTCACACATTGGAAACAGGTCAGTGAGGTTGGCCTGCTTGTTCAGATTGCCCCACTCTTGGGTGGCAGAGCTGCCATTTGGATCTAAGAGCCCCACTGAACTGCCCAGCCCCCTCCTCTCTGTGTGGAATGACTCCCCACCCTGCATTCAGGCATTTGGAGTCTACCATGTGCTGGGGTTGGAGTGCCAGCAAGGGAGAGCTGTAGCAGCAGCATAGGTTAGGAAGGGAGTGGCATCCTGCTTGGGCGCACAGCAGAGGGTCTAGCTCCACCCCATGTGCTCCGCCCAGTGATGAGGCCCCGCCCCATTCCGCAGCCAAGTCAGCAGGCCCCAGGTGAGAAAAGGAAAAGGAGGACTCAAGCCTCCCCACCTGCCCCAGGCTCAGCACCCACCACAGATGCTGCTACTCTTGCTCAGGGCAACCGCCAGGGCCTCTGCTGCAGCTCCACAGAGCCCATCGTCCCCAAGGTCCAGCCTCTTGACATAGGGATTGAAGGCCAATGAGGAAGCCAGAGCCAGGACCCCCTGGGATGGAGCAGGACACAGCAGGCCACTGTCCTGTCTCGTGCTCCCAGGGCCCAGCCCACTCTGTCCTCTAACTGGAAACCCCTCCCTTTCCCTCACTAGAACACTCCCTTCTCCTAGGTTGTATCCAGGTCTCACCTCCTCCAGCTCTGATGTGGGGATGGGACACACTGGCCACAGGGGAAGGCTGAGGAGGTGGTCTCAGGGCGGGGTGCTCCTATGGCTGCTGTCTCCTGGGTACTCCCCCTCTAAGCCTGGCCTCAGTGTCCCTGCAGTGGTACCTGGGGCCCCAGGCCACGGTGCCGCAGGTTCAGCTCCGGGGCACTCCCTTGGTGCAAAAAGCAGGACATAGGACAACACCATGGGCTTGGCAAGACCTCAGGTAGAGGGTGTCCCTGCCCGGTTCTCCACAGACATCGGGGCCTGGAAGGATTCAGGACGAATGTTGACTCCTTCACAAGCCAGGCCCTGCCTCCTCTCCGACCCTCTGCCACCATCTGGTCTGTGTTACCCCTCTCAAGAGGCATTTCTTCCTGTGTTAGTTGGGACTATTGCCCCCATATTGCAGGGGAGGACCCAGAAGCTCAAAGACAGCAAATCTTCTCTTCAAAGGCACACAGCTACTCCCAGCTAATCCTAGCAGAGAAGTAAGACCCAGTCTGTCTGACACCAGAGTGCCTGCTGTGTCTATGACTCTGAACTGCAGAACACAAATGTTTTATCAACACTTTATAGAGAGAAGTACCTGAAAGAATTCTAAATTCTATACATCCACTGTCTTAGTCTTCCCTGTGCACTGGGAAGGCCCAGCTCTGATCCCATTTCAGGACAGGTCACCCCTTGGTACACTGTCTAGTTGGTTTTTTTTTTCTTTTTTTTTATTGTTGGGGATTCATTGAGGGTACAATAAGCCAGTTACACTGATTGCAATTGTTAGGTAAAGTCCCTCTTGCAATAATGTCTTGCCCCCATAAAATGTGACACACACTAAGGCCCCACCCTCCTCCCTCCATCCCTCTTTCTGCTTCCCCCCCCATAACCTTAATTGTCATTAATTGTCCTCATATCAAGATTGAGTACATAGGATTCATGCTTCTCCATTTTTGTGAAGCTTTACTAAGAATAATGTCTTCCACTTCCATCCAGGTTAATACGAAGGATGTAAAGTCTCCATTTTTTTTAATGGCTGAATAGTATTCCATGGTATACATATACCACAGCTTGTTAATCCATTCCTGGGTTGGTGGGCATTTAGGCTGTTTCCACATTTTGGCAATGGTAAATTGAGCTGCAATAAACAGTCTAGTACAAGTGTCCTTATGATAAAAGGATTTTTTTCCTTCTGGGTAGATGCCCAGTAATGGGATTGCAGGATCGAATGGGAGGTCTAGGTTGAGTGCTTTGAGGTTTCTCCATACTTCCTTCCAGAAAGGTTGTACTAGTTTGCAGTCCCACCAGCAGTGTAAAAGTGTTCCCTTCTCTCCACATCCACGCCAGCATCTGCAGTTTTGAGATTTTGTGATGTGGGCCATTCTCACTGGGGTTAGATGATATCTCAGGGTTGTTTTGATTTGCATTTCTCTAATATATAGAGATGATGAACATTTTTTCATGTGTTTGTTAGCCATTCGTCTGTCGTCTTTAGAGAAAGTTCTATTCATGTCTCTTGCCCATTGATATAAGGGATTGTTGGCTTTTTTCATGTGGATTAATTTGAGTTCTCTATAGATCCTGGTTATCAAGCTTTTGTCTGATTGAAAATATGCAAATATCCTTTCCCATTGTGTAGGTTGTCTCTTTGCTTTGGTTATTGTCTCCTTAGCTGTACAGAAGCTTTTCAGTTTAATGAAGTCCCATTTGTTTATTTTTGTTGTTGTTGCCATTGTCATGGCAGTCTTCTTCATGAAGTCTTCCCCCAGGCCAATATCTTCCAGTGTTTTTCCTATGCTTTCTTTGAGGATTTTTATTGTTTCATGCCTTAAATTTAAGTCCTTTATCCATCTTGAATCAATTTTTGTGAGTGGGGAAAGGTGTGGGTCCAGTTTCAGTCTTTTACATGTAGACATCCAGTTCTCCCAACACCATTTATTGAATAGGGAGTCTTTCCCCCAAGGTAAGTTCTTGTTTGGTTTATCAAAGATTAGGTTGGTTGTAAGATGTTAGTTTCATTTCTTGGTGTTCAATTCGATTCCAAGTGTCTATGTCTCTGTTTTTGTGCCAGTACCATGCTGTCTTGAGCACTATGGCTTTGTAGTACAGACTAAAATCTGGTATGCTGATGCCCCCAGCTTTATTTTTGTTACTAAGAACTGCCTTAGCTATACGGGGTTTTTTCCGGTTCCATACAAAACGCAGAATCATTTTTTCCAAATCTTGAAAGTACGATGTAGGTACTTTGATAGGAATGGCATTGAATAGGTAGATTGCTTTGGGAAGTATAGACATTTTAACAATGTTGATTCTTCCCATCCATGAGCATGGTATGTTCTTCCATTTGTTAATATCCTCTGCTATTTCCTTTCTGAGGATTTCATAGTTTTCTTTATAGAGGTCCTTCACCTCCTTCGTTAGGTATATTCCTAGGTATTTCATTTTCTTTGAAACTATGGTGAAGGGAGTTGTGTCCTTAATTAGCTTCTCATCTTGACTGTTATTGGTGTATACAAAGGCTACTGACTTGTGGACATTGATTTTATATCCTGAAACATTACTGTATTTTCTGATGACTTCTAGGAGTCTTGTGGTTGACTCTTTGGGGTTCTCTAAGTATAAGATCATGTCGTCAGCAAAGAGGGAGAGTTTGACCTCCTCTGCTCCCATTTGGATTCCCTTGATTTCCTTGTCTTGCCTAATTGTATTGGCTAGAACTTCCAGCACTATGTTGAATAGTAAAGGTGACAGAGGACAACCTTGTCTGGTTCCAGTTCTAAGAGGAAAAGCTTTCAGTTTTACTCCATTCAGTAAAATATTGGCTGTGGGTTTGTCATAGATAGCTTCAATCAGTTTTAGAAATGTGCCACCTATGCCTATACTCTTCAGTGTTCTAATTAGAAAAGGATGCTGGATTTTATCAAATGCTTTTTCTGCATCTATTGAGAGGATCATGTGATCTTTATTTTTGCCTCTGTTAATATGGTGGATAACGTTTATGGACTTGCGTATGTTAAACCAGCCTTGCATCCCTGGGATGAAGCCTACTTGATCATGATGAATGACTTTTTTGATGATAAGCTGTAATCTATTGGCTAGGATTTTGTTGAGAATTTTTCCATCTATATTCATGAGTGAGATTGGTCTGAAATTCTCCTTTTTGTTTGCGTCTTTTCCTGGTTTTGGTATCAGGGTGATGTTTGCTTCATAGAATGTGTTGGGGAAGATTCCTTCTTCCTCAATTTTTTGGAATAATTTCTGCAGTACAGGAATAAGCTCTTCCTTGAAGGTTTGATAGAATTCTGGAGTGAAGCCATCTGGACCAGGGCATTTTTTAGTTGGAAGCTTTTTTATTGTTTCTTTGATCTCAGTGCTTGAAATTGGTCTGTTCAGGAGGTCTATTTCTTCCTGGCTAAGTCTAGGGAGAGGGTGTGATTCCAAATATTGATCCATTTCCTTCACATTGTCAAATTTCTGGGCATACAGTTTCTGGTAGTATTCAGAGATGATCTCTTGTATCTCTGTGGGATCAGTTGTTATTTCCCCTTTATCGTTTCTGATTGAGGTTACTAGAGATTTTACTTTTCTATTTCTCGTTAGTCTGGCCAATGGTTTATCTATTTTATTTATTTTTTCAAAAAACCAACTCCTTGTTTCATTAATTTTCTGAATGATTCTTTTGTTTTCAATTTCATTGATCTCTGATTTGATTTTGGATATTTCTTTTCTTCTACTGGGTTTTGGCTTAGATTGTTCTTCTTTTTCCAATTCCATAAGATCTCTTGTGAGATTGTTGATGTGCTCTCTTTCTGTTTTTCGAATGTAGGCATCTAAAGCGATGAATTTTCCTCTCAAAACTGCTTTTGCAGTATCCCACAGGTTTTGGTAGCTTGTGTCTTCATTGTTGTTATGCTCAAGGAAGTTAATGATTTCCTGTTTTATTTCTTCCTTCACCCATCTGTTATTCAACAGAAGATTGTTTAATTTCCATGCCTTTGGGTGGGGTTGAGCATTTTTGTTAGAGTTGAGTTCCATCTTTAGTGCCTTATGGTCTGAAAAGATACAAGGTAAAATTTCAATTCTTTTGATTCTGTTGATATTTGTTTTGTGTCCCAGGATATGATCAATTTTGGAGAATGTTCCATGGGGTGATGAGAAGAATGTATATTCTTTATCTTTGGGGTGGAGTGTTCTATATACGTCTATCAAGCATAGTTGGTCTAGGGTCTCATTTAAATCTCTTACATCTTTGTTTAATTTCTGTTTAGAGGATCTGTCCAGCTCTGTAAGAGGTGTGTTAAAGTCCCCTGTTATGATGGTATTATCAGATATCATATTGCTCAGACTGAGTAAGGTCTGCTTCAAGAATCTGGGAGCATTTAAATTGGGTGCATAAATATTTAGAATTGAAATGTCTTCTTGTTGTAGTTTTCCCTTGACCAATATAAAGTGACCATCTTTGTCTTTTTTGACTTTAGTTGCTTTAAATCCACATGTATCTGAAAATAAGATTGCAACTCCTCTTTTCTTTTGAATTCCATTTGCCTGAAAAATTGTCTTCCAACCCTTGACTCGGAGCTTTAATTTGTCTTTTGAAGCCAGGTGTGTTTCTTGCAGACAGCAAATGGATGGCTTGTGTTTTTTAATCCAGTCAGCCAATCTATGTCTCTTCAGTGGGGAATTCAAGCCATTAACATTTATTGAGATAATTGATAAGTGTGGTAGTATTCTATTCGTCTTATTTGGTGAGAGTCCATTGCTTAGTTTTATCTTTTGCATCAGTGTGGAGGTTAGGCTCTGTCCTTTCATTTCTGAGTTCTTACTTTGCTGCTGATCCATTGTGGTGGTCAGTGTGCAGAACAGGTTGAAGTATTTCCTGTAGAGCTGGTCTTGTTGTGGCGAATTTCCTCAATGTTTGTATATCCGTAAATGATTTGATTTCTCCGTCAATTTTGAAGCTTAGCTTAGCAGGGTACAGAATTCTGGGCTGAAAATTGTTCTGTTTAAGTAGATTAAAGGTAGATGACCATTGTCTTCTTGCTTGGAAAGTTTCATTAGAGAAGTCTGTGGTAACTCTGATGGATTTGCCCCTGTAGGTCAACTGGCGCTTACTCCTGGCAGCTTGCAGAATCTTTTCTTTTGTCTTGACTTTGGACAGGTTCATCACAATGTGTCTTGGAGAAGCTCGGTTAGAGTTGAGGCGACCCGGGGTCCGATATCCCTCTGAAAGCAGTGTGTCAGAATCTTTGGTGATGTTTGGGAAATTTTCTTTTATAATATTCTCTAGTATGGCTTCCATTCCTCTGGGGCATTCTTCTTCCCCTTCTGGAATTCCTATAACTCGTATGTTGGAACACTTCATAAAGTCCCATAATTCTGACAGTGAACGTTCTGCTTTCTCTCTCTTCTTTTCTGCCTCTTTTACTGTCTGAGTTATCTCAAGAACTTTGTCTTCTACCTCTGAAATTCTTTCTTCTGCATGGTCTAACCTGTTGCTGATACTTTCCATTGCATCTTTAAGTTCCCTAATTGACTGTTTCAGTTCCTTCAGGTCTGCTATATCCTTTTTATATTCTTCATATCGTTCATCTCTTATTTGATTCTGTTTTTGGATTTCCTTTTGGTTATTTTCCACTTTATTAGCAATTTCCTTCATTGTTTCCATCATTTCTTTCATTGTTTTCAACATGTGTATTCTAAATTCCCTTTCTGTCATTCCTAACATTTCTATACTGGTGGAATCATCTGCAGTAGCTACCTCATGGTCCCTTGGTGGGGTTGTTCTAGACTGGTTCTTCATGTTGCCTGGAGTTTTCTGCTGATTCTTCCTCATGAGTGATTTCTTTTATCTGTTTGCTTGCCCTAATTTTCCTTTCACTTCCTCTTGCTCTTTAAGTTCTTGTGCCTGTGGAAGTTGTGGGCAGGTTTAGACGGATTGAACACACGCGACCACTTGCCGGTTTTCCACGGATTTAGTCTTCCTCTTGGGGTCCAGAAGTCTCTCGCTGACTCCCTGTATCCTCATAGGAGTGATGATAGGCAGTTCCCACCAGCCAGAGACGCCTGGAGTCCTATCTCCCCAGACTCACGGTGCCCAGATGCAAGGAAGCTGTTACTCGGCTGCCATCTTGCTCCGCCTCTGTCTAGTTGGTTTTAATATCTTCCTTCCTTCCTCTGTCTCTTCCTCCCTCTCTCCCTGTCTAGTTGGTTTTAATGTGATTGATTCTTTATTTTTTCTTTTTTCCTTCCTTCCGCCCTCCCTCCTTTTTTTTTTTTTTTTTTTACCTCCCTCTGTAGAGTGTTGTAGCGTCACAGCTAACAGTAACCTCAAACTCTTGGGCTCAAGAGATCCTTTTGCTTCAAGCCTCCCGAGTAGCTGGGACCACAGATTCCCGCCATGATTTCAGGTATGTTTTTCTATTTTTAGTGGAGAAGGGTCTAGCTCTTGCTCAGGCTAGCTTTGAAGTCCTGAGCTCAAGCAATCCACCCGCCTCGGCCTGCCAGAGTGCTGGGATTACCGGCGTGAGCCACCGCGCTCGGCCTTAACTTCACCTCGGAAGCAAGTTCTAATGGTCGAACACCTGATGCCCCAAGAGCACTGCGTGCAGGACACAGGGCTGCGGGGACTACCATGAAGACGCCCCACAAAGGGGTGGGCTCCCTGCTGGACAGGGCTCCCCTGCCCGCCTCCCTCCACTCCTGCTGGAGAAGCCCCCAAGGTGAGGAGACAGGTCTGGTCCCCCTACCGGGGCACCTTCAGTCTCCAGGTCGGAGTCCGAAATCGTGTCTGAACCTTCCTCGGCCTGCGGGACCTCTGCTGGACGTCTGGTCGCCGCCCCCGCCTCCTCTTTCAACTCTTCATTCTCCCCGTACTTCTCGCGGGGACTCCTCACGGTTACGCCCATTTCGCAATGCTGAGCTCTGAGATCCTCACAGCGCGGCGCCGCAGCTCGAGCGCTGCCCGGGGATGTGGGCGGAGTCTCCACTTGTACTGACCAATCGAACGTGGCGAACAGCGACTGACGCGCCGCAGGCTATAGCGACGCGCTCCGCGGGGCGGTCGCCAGGAGAAGGTGGTGTGTCTGCTGCGGCAGAAACTGCTGAAGGCCTACGCTGAACTGGAGCCTCCTCCCCACCAATGAGGACCGGAGCGTGCACGCGCAGCGGACTCCACGCTGGGCCCCTGGCGGACGTTTACTCTCCCAGCCGCCCATGAATCTCCAGCGTTGACCCTCTTTCACCGACTGGGAAACAGGTCTGGCCCAGAGCTTGTGCTTTACTGTCCGCACTTGTGAGCTAGGGAGTGTGAGCCTCTGCAGGAGGGTCTGGGGAACCTCACAGAGCTGGGTCTCCGTCTTCTCCGGAGCCAGAGTCACACTGTCTGGGGCCCTCAGTTCTTGGGTCTTTGCACACGCGGTTCCCTCCACCTGAAACGTACCGCCCACGTTTTGTCTGCTTGTTGAACTTGAGAATCTGCAAGTGTCAGCCAGAGGTCACTTCTTCCTGAAGCTTTCCTTGGCCCCTCTTCTGGGCTCTAGCTGCCCCCAGGCTGCCCTCTCTGGCCCTTATATCACTGTCATTCCCCACCCCTCAAGGAAGTGAGGCCAGAGAGCAGTGAGTGGGCTGCTCCTGTCCAGGGCCTGGCAGAGTGAATCTGGAGAAGATGGGGACCCTGGGCAGCTGGGGTTTGGGACTGGGAGCTGGAGGCTGGATCCTGCCCAAGGGGAAGTGAAGTGTCCCTTTAACAGTGGCTGTCCTGGCCCCGCCTGAGTGCCCGCGTTGCCTCCCGCTCAGCCGGGGCTGCCCCTGCTGTGCTGACTCGTGCAGCAGGAGCACCGCGAGCATGGGCTCCTCAGGGGCCGCAGCAGGCTGGGGGCTTCTGGATTACAAGACGGAGAAATATGTGATAACCAGGAATTGGCGGGTGGGCGCCCTGCAGAGGCTGCTGCAGCTCGGGATTGTGGCTTATATGGTGGGGTAAGAGGGAAGAGTTCTTGGCCAAGCTGGCCAGGGCAGTGCGGTTGGTTTTACTGGGCTGGGGGTTGAGGGTTTGGCTTGTAGGGGGCTGGACTGGTTGAGAGGGGCAGGTTGGAATGGGTGTAGGCGGTACAGGCACCAACTATGTATTTGAGTCCTGGGTGTCCACTTGCCTCTTTTCTAGCACCTTGTCTCTACCCCATGGTGGCCTCTGGGTACAGACCAGGATCATTGCCCCACTCCCTCTCACCCAGGAGGTGCCCTGCTGGGGCAGGAGGCAGTCCTAGACATTTGTGAGAGCTGAGATGCTAAGGCCCCTCCAAAGAGATCACCACTTTTAGCTGGGGGTCAGCAGTCTTTAAGGAGGGAGCTGGGAGTGTTGGTTGGTGAAGGTGGTAGGTGGGCTTCTCTGTCTGAGGCACTGGGTCTCTGACTCATGGTGGAGCTTCTGGCCTGTTCCAGATCGTTGGGGTGGGAACTGAGCCTGGAGAGGAGGTGGGGGCCTGGACGCTGGTCTGGGATCATTGAAGGTGTGGGGAGATTGCTGAGCACGTAGGGCCCAGCTCTGCCCCTGCTCACTGCGTGCTGGGGAGACACCACTTTGCCCATCACTTCCTCTCCAGGTGGGCTCTCCTCACCAAAAAAGGCTACCAGGACCCCCAGATTTCTGTCATCACCAAACTTAAAAAGGAGTTTCTGTGACCCAGATCAAGGAGCTTGGGAACCGGCTGTGGGATGTGGCTGACTACGTGAAGCCACCACAGGTGGGGACCCTGGGGCTGCTGCCAGGGGCCTGAGTCCTTCACCCACTGTCAACCCAGGCACCGCCCTTGCAGCCAGTGTGTGTGAGAGAGGCATGTGATGCCTGCGGGGCTGCTGGAGGGACTGGGGAAGGCCACAGAACAGTGGTACCTGGACAGGCTTTCAGGATGTGTAGGAGGTTTCCATCAGGATTTGGGATTGGGCTGGACCACAGCAGCTGCATTTAGAAGGTCTTCACCCAGAAAAGATTGGGGTGTCTGAGACTCAAGGCTTGAGCTTGAGGGCAGGGTAAGAGGGGTATGAGTGGGCTGGATCCGGGAGCTTCCTGCAGCACCCCTGCCTGACTGAGGGTACTATGTCAGGCATGCCTCCTCTGCCTCTCAGGCTGCAATTCCCTCTCCCTCCACCAGCAAATCTGCAGCCTCAGTTTCCCTCTCTGTTCTGCTCATGCCCTGATTGTAGGCCCTGTGACCTCCTGCCTTGAGCACGGCTGCATCCCAGATGCACACGCCCGAAGCCCAAAGAGACATCATTTCCCCCTCCATGCATAGCTTCTCTTCATCCAGTAAGGGCAGTGACATCCATGAGTGCCGCAGCTGGACCCAGGACTCAGCCTCCACACCTTCCTGCCCTCTCAGACGTTTTTCTTTACTGCCTGAGTCATGCCTGGATGAGGTTGTGGTCTCCTAGTGGGCCTTTTGACACCTCTCCTGCCCACTCCCCACTGCAGCAGCCAAGCTGAGCTTGTACACTAGACAGCGTCAGAGCCTGCAGCCTCTGCTCACTACCTTGGAAGGCTCAGAGGGCCACCAATCCCTCTATATCCTGACGACTGCCACACCCATGGCTCTTTGCCCAGCCTTTGACTTCTCTTCCTGAGCATGCATTCCTCAAGTGTCCAGGAAGCTGCCCTTCCAAACTGCCAGCTACTCTTCCAATCTTGGGTATCCTTTGGCCATAGGCAGAGCTCTCCTTGTCAGCGCTGCTGTGCATGCAGTTGAGGACTCCACCTCGCCTCCAGCCTGGGTGCGTGCCCAGCTCAACTATCTTCAATGCCTAGAAGCAGGAGGCTTTTGGAAATTCTGGTTGAGTGAGAGAAAGAAACCTGTCTCAAAGGCATGAGGCTCCTTGGGCTCAGAAATGGCCAGAAACTCTGCCAACCTCCTGGCTCTGCTTTAACCTGCCTTACAGGAGGCTTTTCCTGGGGGATAGGGCTCCTTCTCTCACAAACCAGCTGCCAGCTCCTGGCCTCCTCAGTGGAGGGAGCCAAGCAGGGACCAACCTTGAGATTTGCCTCCTAGGGAGAGAATGTGTTCTTCTTGGTGACCAATTTCTTTTTGATGCCAACTCAAGTTCAGGGCAGATGCCCAGAGGTAAGATTGGCCAGGAGTCATGTTTCCCTTTCTGCTTCCTGGGTGGCTGAAGGCTCAGGCACTGGGCTAAATCCTATTTTTTTTTTTTTTTGAGATAGGCTGTCACTCTGTCACCCTGGGTAGAGTGCTGTGCATCATAGTTCACAGCAACCTCAAACTCCTGGGCTCAAGGATCCTGCCTCAGCTTCCCTCGTAGCTGGACCTATAGATATGGGCCATTGTTCCTGGCTATTGTTTTTTTCTATTTTTAGTAGAGATGGGGGTCTCACTCTTGCTCAGGCTGGTCTTGAACTCCTCAGTTCAAGTGATTTCCCTGTCTTGGCCTCCCAGAGTGCTGGGATTACAGGTGTGAGCCACTATGCTGGCCATGGGCTAAATCTTATTATGATTATTTCATTTAGTCTTTACATATCCCCTGCCTGGTAGGAATTACCATGATCCCATTTAAGATGAGAAGGCTGAAGTTTAGTGAGGTTGAGTCAATTTCCCAGGGCCTCCTAGCCTGGGAGTGACAGGACTCAGACCTTTGCACTGCATCAGTGCCCAGGGGGTGAGCAGGACCCTCTGCATCCTGGTCACACTTCTGAGCATGCTCCAGGTTGTTAGTGTGATACCAAGAGGTGGGCACATGCTCAGGTGGTCCTAATAGTCAGAGCCAAGCTGGGATATCACTTCCCCTTCTCTGTGCCCAGCCCACATGAATGTGTCTTGAGGTGGCTTCCATTTTTGTGGGCCATCACACTTATGATTACTGAGTATTTTTCACTAAAACCGTGGTTAAGCTAGGATACACACCCCCTCCACACACACACTGTTTTGTTCATTTCCCATCCAGAAATTCAGATTCTGCCCTAAAAAGTTACCTTTTCCACCTCTCTGGGGATATTCCCAGAGATCCAACCTCTGTCACAGAGCACGCTCATTCTCCTCCCTGGTTTGGATTTTGTTTGAACGGTTTGGACCCAGGATATAGCCCGGAAGTCTGCCTCCACAGTGACATTAATCAAATCCAGCATTTAACTGCTTGCTGCCTAAAGTTCACACACTGTGCACACACCTGTCCCGCGAGCCCTGGTGCTTTGTCCTGGCACAGTGCTGGGGACGTCCTGTGTCTGTGGTGGGCCCCATCTACCTAGGAGGTGAGATATGTGCAAAGGATGTGCTCCCCTGGTGAACCCACATGACATTCCTCCCTTTCCAAATGCTCAGAAGGTGTGTATTTAGCGTTCAGTTTGTAGACTGTTCTGAAATTTCACCGGAGCCATGGGTCTGTGATTTCTCCGGTCTGTGTGATTCCTCTTTATCTGTGTCTGGACTTCTGTGTCTTTCCCTGAAACTGCCAGAGCTGGGCAGTAATTCATCATATCTGACAACCTGGCTCCCTGAGAATAACCACAGTTCCTACCAGCTTCCTCTCAGGATCCTAGTCAGCTTGTCCTCCCCAGCACAGGGCACTGTGCTCCTTATAATGCCATCTTCAGCAGACATCTGCAGATCCCCACTGTCCGTCCCCTGTACTTCCAGGAGCGCCTGCAGAGACAGCCCAGCCAAGGTGGCAGGTCCCACAATGGGGGCAGGGGTTGCAGCTGGGGAACCCAGGGAGGCCCTTAAGCAAAATCCTAAAGGGTGAGGGGAAGCGGGTGAGCAGGATGTCCATGAGGGGGTGCGTGGGAGGTACCTCTGGGGTTACCTGCCACGAGGCAGGGCTGGAGCACAGATTTGGACTGGCGCAGGAAGCGGGTGGCTCAGGACCTTGGGGCCCTGAGTCCTGCTAAGGAACTGAACTTGATGACAGGAGCAGAGGAAGCCACAAGTGGGCACAAGGAGGGGTGTTAATCTCCTCCACATTGGGATGCAGCACTTGGTCTGCCAGGGGAGGTGGGTGAGGGCAGAGGCAGAAGTGGGGGCCTCATTGTCCCCCCAAGTGGCCCCGGTTGGCTCTGACTGCCAGCCCCGCTACTCCTTCCAGCTGCAGGAGAGGAGCTACAACTTCAGGTGAGGCCCCTGCTGTCCCTAGTGCCTGGCTGCCATACTTTGGCAAGCTTGTCCCCTCCATCTGTCTCCCCTGGAGGGCAGGAGAGAACTACTGGGCACAGCCCTCAGCATAACACGCTGTGTGTGCAAGTGGTGAGTGCCAGGGGCAGGAGGGGTGTTCTCAGCCCAGCACAGGCTCTGTCCACCTCCCTGTTACCATCCACACTACCCAGCTCAAGCTTCTCCCCACCTGCCTCTCCTGCACTCCACCCCCACCTCCACCACCTGCCCTCCACACATGGGAGTGGACCTTTCATTTTTACATTCCCCTTCAGGTTTTACCTCAAAAAAATTTAAAAATTGATGTAAAAATTCAAAGATCAGTGCTGTGAACACCTCTACACCCTTCACCTGGCTTCACTGGATTTTATTTTGCTGTTTGGCCACGTTTGCTTTTCCCCTTGTGCAGAGTGAGCTGGATAGATAGACTTAGTTTTCCAATGGAACTGAAAGTAGGGGCCAAACACCTGGACACTCACCCTTCTCGACACTGTCCTGAGAACAAGGACTTTCCCAGTGTGACCGCCATCCTATTGAGATGGACCATGATGAGACCAGGCGAGGTGGCTCACACCTGTACTCCCAGCCCTTTGGGAGGCTGAGGTGGGAAGGTCGCTTGAGCTGAGGAGTTTGAGACCAGCCTGAGCAAGAGTGAGACCCTGTCTCTACTGAAAATAGAAAAACTAGCTGGGCATTGTAGTGGGTGCTTGTAGTCCCAGTGACTCAAGAGAGTGAGGTAAGACGATCGCTGGAGCCCAAGAGTTTGAGGATGCTCTGAGCTGTGATGATGCCATGGCCCTCTTTCCAGAGAAACAGAGTGACACTGTCAAAAAAAAAAGTTGACCATGGGCAGAATAAATCTAATATTTAAATTTCCCCAACTGTGCCAGTCGTGGCACTAAATTGTATTTTTCTAATCCAGGATCATTTTTTTTTTTTTTAAGACAGTCTCACTATGTCACCCTCTGCAGAGTACAGTGACATCACAGCTCACAGCAACCTCAAACTCGGGCTTAAGTGATTCTCTTGCCTCAGCCTCCCAAGTAGCTGGGACTACACGTGCCTGCCATAACGCCCAGCTAATTTTTTGTTGTAGTTGTTATTTTTGTTTGGCAGGCCCTGGGGCAGGATTCGAACCCACCAGCCCCAGTGTATGTGGCCAGGACCCTAACCACTGAGCTACGGGCGCCGAGCCAAATCCAGAATATTAAATTGCATTTATTGTCTATCAATAAATGCAGTCATTGAATTTATTCAATGTTGAATTGTCTAAGCAGACTCGCTGGTGATGGTCTGGCTTACACAACTTCCCCAGCCCCTCTCTAACCTGTGCGGCTGGCTTCTGTCCCCATCATACCCACCACCTGTGGGGGCAAACCACCGGCCGACACAACCTTCCAGGCCCAGTCTGAGTGTCTCCCTCCAGGAAGCCTACCCCAGTTCTGAGGAGAGACAGAGCTCCTGCGTCTGGGCTCTCACAGTCCTGGGCCTGTCCTGTCCCCTCTCTACCCCACCGTGGTGTCTGTTGGGCACCCTTCTGTCCCTCTGTCCTTCAGCAGGTAGGGAGCTTCCGAGAGGCAGGTCTCGGTTTCCTTTTCTCTGTTTTTTGAGCAGTGACAAAGGGCCCAGACCCAAGACTCAGGCTTGGGCTGGGGGTTATGGGTGCAGCAGTCCAGCCCAACTTGGGGGTGGGCAGAGCAGGACGTTGTGGTGGGTGCTTGTAGTCCCAGCTACTCAGGAGACAGAGGGAAGAGGATCATTGAAGCCCAAGAGTTTGAGGATAGCAAAGTTGACAGGTTACCAGAGCTCTGTCTCCTGCCCCCAGGACAGCCACACACTGGTGGGAGGACCCAGGCGTGGAGGCCTGGAGCCTGCTCAAGCTCTACGGGATCCGCTTTGACATCCTTGTCACTGGGCAGGTAGGGGTCTGCGGGCAGGAGGGGGGATGTGGGACAACACGTGTGGCCTGACATGTTCAGCCCAGGTCTCTGTCAGGCAGGGAAGTTCGGGCTCATCCCTACAGCCATCACTCTGGGCACCGGGGCATCTGATGCCTCAGCCCTGAGCCACAGGGTGTGGGCTAGGGAGGCAGGTTAGGGGACTTAGACATGGGTTGGCCCTACCTCTCCCAGGTCACCTTCCTCTGGAGAACAAAGTATGAGGTGGTAAGTTGCAGGCTTGCTGGGGTCCTCGAGCCAAGGCTGCTCTGCCCAGATGCTGAGTAGAGTCACACTTCAGGGGATGTTGGCCCAATCCCTGACCTGCTGTCCTTGTCTGCAGGCAAAGGCCCCAAAGGCAAACGCCAACTCCCTGTGGAGCAAGCTACCCAAGTGCCTTAGACAGGGCTCAGCACCTGCCCCCATGGCCACTGCTGCTGGGAGCCAGACACCGACACCAGGGTGGGCCTGTCCAGGTTCTAGCACCCACTCACTGGCCTGTTCCTGAGGCCTGTCGCCATATCATGCTGGTTGGCAGTGGGGGTCTGGGAAGGGAGAGGACACTGCCTTGGGGATCTCAAGTAGAACTTCACCAGGATTGGGCCAGGGGTTGTAAGGGGGAAGACCACCCTCAAACTCCCAAGCAGAGGGTCCCTTCCGACTCCACCTCTGGCAGGATACTGTCTGGGAACCACAGGAGCTGGTTTTGTTTAAAGCCTTGCAGGGAAAGATGAGCCTGGTAGCCCCACTCCTCCTGTGTCTGTATCTGGAGTCTCCCTCCCAGACTCTGTCCCCAGTGTTCCTAGCAGAGGGCTGCTCACAGCTGTCACCACTGACCCCCCTCCCCCTCCCTGTACCCCCATCCCAGGTAGAGACCCCACCCTTCCAGTTGCCCTGTGGATAAGGCAGAAAAAGGCCTGAGGGAGAGGTCCTGCCCAGGGCAGATGTCATCTGTGGAAAAGTGTGGTGAGGGCAGAGAATCCAGCCCCCAGGGACCCAGGCAGGGGCATGAACATCTCTTGGGCTCACACGTGTTTAGCTAATGAGTGCTGGCCATTGTCCAGCAGAAGCTCTCGGACCACAGAGGGCTGGTATGGGCGGGAGGGGGCTGAATTGGTCACGGTGCCCCTCAGAATCTTCTACATCCCATCCTGGTGACCCTCAGCCAACCCCCTGGAACCTGCTCCCCTGGGAACCTGGGGGTGAGGAGGGTGGGGGGCTGCACTTCTGACATTCACTGCAGCCCAAGTCACACCTAGGAACCTGTCTGGGCAGCTCCCCAGGTTGGTCCTGACCCTGACAAGGGCAACGTGGGATGACTGGAAGGAATGTGCCTGAAAAGGATCCGGAGCAACCTGGCCCCAGGTTTTACCCCAGGCATCCTCCTGGGGCCCTGAATCCTGCCTGATAAGAGAAGTTTCCCCGGGCGAGGTGCAGTGGCTCAGGCCTGGAATCCTAGCACTCCGGGAATCTGAGGCCAGTGGATGGCCTGAGCTCAGGATTCCAGACCAGCCTGAGCCAGAGTGAGACCTTAATCTCAATAGCTGGGTGTTGTGGTGGGCGCCTGTAGTCCCAGCTACTTGGGAGGCTGGGGCAGGACAATCACTAACACAAGAGTTTGAGGTTGCTGTGAACTGTGACACCATGGCATTCTACCAAAGATGACATAGTGAGACACTCTCTCAAAAAAGAGAGAGACAGAAATTTCTCAGTAGGTAGGGAGGGGCAGGAGAGACGGCAGGACCCAGGCCCTGTCTTAGTCCCAGAGTGGGGCAGGGTCGCTCACCCTCCGAGGGGAGAGGCTGCTTTCAATCATGGGTACCTGGTGATCAGGACATGCTGGGGAGGCTCAGGGTTGGGAATCACCTGGCACCAGAGACTCAGCAAATCCCTTGGGGTCCCTGCTGCCTCTCAATCCCCGGAGCTGTGTCCATTGGAGGTGGGCTCTGAAGGGCCAGGGTGGGACAGCATGGCCCATGAGGCCTGGTTGTCCACAATGGGTGCCATGGACCTGGTTGTCCTTGGGGCCTGGAGAAAGCTGATGTCATGGCTGGACAAGTTGAGTAAAGCTGGCAAGGCCAGCAGTGTCCTGTGTCGTCCTTACAGGAAGGAACGGGAGGGGAGGCATCTGTGGTGGACAGGGTGCAGCCACGGGGAGACTAGTGGGGGTGGGGCCGGGTTGGCCTAGGGCTTTCCTGGCCCTCCATCCTCCAGGATGAGGCCCTAAAGCCACCACATGGCCTGGAGCAGGCACTTGTGTGGCCCTACACAGCTGAGCACCCTGTGTACCACATGGAACCTTCATCTCAGAGCCCTTGAAGAGAGGGTAGAGAGACAGCCTGAGAGCTGAGGCCTGGGCATGAACCTAGAAATAGCTGCCGCCTCACTCTGCATGGCAGCACCCCTAGCGTGGTCTGTGCGGGTCGCGTCAGGATGGGCATGGCTGTGTGCGGTGTGCCTGTGTACTGGGGTGCATTTGTGTCCCTGGGTCAGGCACCTGCCCCACTCTGGGAATTCAGGAAAACCAAGGAGAACCTGGAACCCCACTGCCATTTTAAGGCAGCCTCCTTGGGGCCCAAGATCTACTCCCTGAATCATCCCGCGGGGAGGACAAGTGGCGGGGGCGACCTCTCCTGTCACAGCCCCTCGTCCTCCCTACCTGGTGTTTGTAGGGCTAGGTAGGGACCTGGGCAGGGGGGCACTGGGCTGGGGTGGAAGCACACTTGGACCCAGGTGAGTCCCAGGGCTGGCATCTCCCCTTTGCAGAGCCTTAGTGTCTTGATGCGTGGACTGTGGAAATTAGCAAGTTCCTGGGAGCAGATGAGACCTCATTGCTGCAAAGAATGCTACAGTGGACACGGCAGCAGACCATATGGCTGGGTGAGCCATTATTATTATGGATCCCTGGGCCTGTGGGCCTCCCCACCTGCCCCACCTCACCTTCCAGGGAGCTGGAGTCGGTCAGGAGCAAGAAGGCACTGGGCTAAGAGGCCAGTGCACCAGTGCTGGCCAAGGCTCCCTCCTGGAGACCTGAAGCTCAGTGCTTAGGCTAAGTCCTAAAGTCCTAGGGACCCCAGACTGAGCAGGTAAACCCAAGCTGCCCTGGACAGAGGGGGCTCCTGAGGAGGTGGGGGAGGGCAGGGCAGGTGAGGGTGGCCGGCTACTCCGTGTGGCTGGGCACAGGGGGTGGCGCCTGGCTGGAGGGTTGCACGGCCTGCACGGTCTCCTCCAGGCTGCCACTGGGGAACACCACATAGTGGGTGACGGTCAGCTCTGGGGGCTCCTGCTGGTTCTCTTTGCTGTGCCAGATGCCGTAGCCGAAATACACAGCAAGTCCTGCAGGGTGTGAGGGGATGAGCCTGAGGGCAGGTCCCAGCCCTCCCTGCCCCCCTCCCAGCCCACTCGGGGCCCAGCTGGCCCCACTCACCCATTAGCAGCCAGATTGTGAACCGCACCCAGGTCAGGTAGCTGAGCTTCAGCATGAGGCAGATGTTGAGGAGGATGCTAAGGGCCGGGAGCAGGGGCACCAGGGGGATCTGAGGGGACAGAGTGGGACTAGCTGGGGTGCAGAAGAGACCATGCCCAAAGGGGTGGGGCATGGCTGTGCTGGCCTCCCCAGCCCTGTGAGCCCTGGTTCATTCCCTGGTGAACAGAGGAGGAAGGGAGAGGGGAGCCTGCTGTTCTGGGGGATGTACCTGAAATGTGTCCTGCCGGGGCTGTTGCTGGAAAGCCCCCAGGATGAGGAGGCTGAGCAGAAACACAGCACTGCTGAGCAGCAGCAGCAGGATGTAACCCCAGTGTGGGAGGCCCGAGTCCCCAAAAATCAGCACGCAGCCCAGGGTGATGGCTGAGGCCATCAGGATACAGAGCGCCCAAGTCACAACCTTTCTTGGGCTATACCCACTCAGGAAACCCAGATAGCGCCTCAGGGCAGGTCGCAGCTGTCCAGGCTCAGGGACTGACGCCTGCTTTGCACCCACGGGTTCTATGTGGTCTGAGACGGAGCTGTGCTTCTTGGACAGGGGGCCAGGGCTGGCTGGGGAGCTGTGTGGAGAAGCCTGGAAGCGCAGCACAACGATGCTGGCAGCCACAAAGGTGTAGGCCAGTAGTGTGCCAATAGACAGGAACTGGACCAGCGCTTCGAGGTCCATCAGCAGTGCCAGGAGGGCTGTGAGGATCCCGAACAGCATGGTAGCTACCACGGGCACCTGTGTCCGGGGGTGCACATAGGCAAACACCTGGAAGAAGAGCCCGTCGACAGCCATGGCATAGACAATGCGTGGCAGGGAGAAGAGGTTGCTGAGCAGGACAGTGTTCATTGCTGTAGAAGAGGGTAGTGCGGCGGTCAGCATGGGGGATAGGCTTTTGCTGGAGCCAGAGCATGGGTGGCTCCTTGTGAGTTTGTGTGGGCTCTCTGAGTGGGGATCAGTGTGGGGGTACTGTATTATCAGTCCCTCACCCCAGGAATGGGACACTCCAGTTTAGGTCTCAGGCCCTTTGGAGAATCTGATGAGAGCTGAGTCCCTCTCCTCAGGAAACCAACCCATGATCAAAATTAGCATTTTACGTACAGTTTTGGGGGAGTCCCTTCCAATAAGCCTGGGTGAAGAGTTTCTAATAATTAGCAGTTTCCTGGGCCCATTGTGCAACTGGCAAAACCGAGGCACAGATGATAGTGTGTTCCCTGGAAGGTTCTGTTTCTTGCCACCCTTCCCGGAAAGGGCCCTTACCGCAGATGGAGCCTGCTGCCACAATGTAGCCAGCCCAGCTATAGCCCCGCCGGTGGAAGGCATCAGCAATTGCGGAGTTGGGGTCCAGACTACGCCAGGGCACCATGAGGGTCAGAACGGTGGAGACGAGAACGTAGGCACCAGCCACTAGGCCAAGTGCTGTGGCAATGGCCACAGGCACAGCCCGCCTCGGGTTCCGGGCCTCCTCACTGGAGGCAGTGATGATGTCAAAGCCCACAAAGGCATAGAAGCAGGTGGCAGTGCCAGCTAGGACGCCAGAGAAGCCAAAAGGTGCAAAGCCCCCCTCTTCTGCACTCCAGTTGTGGGGCTCAGCCAGGATGAAGCCCAGAATGACGCTGAAGAGGATGGTGAGCAGGCTGATGCCCGCGAGGGTGTGGTTGAGCCAGGAGGAGAACCGAACTCCGCAGGAGACAAAGACAGAGGCCAGAAGGAGGATACCAGCAGCCAGGAAGTCTGGGTAGTGGCCCATCAGGGGCACCTGCCAGGATCCCACGTGGGTCACTGTGAAGTTGCGGATTCTGTGGCTGAAGATGGAATCCAGGTAGCCGCTCCAGGCTCGGGCCTCAACAGCGCCACCAATGATAGTTTCCAGGATAACGTTCCAGCCGATGAGGAAGGCCCACAGCTCTCCCATGGACATGTAGGTGAACAGGTAGGCAGAGCCTGTGCGGGGCACGCGTGCCCCAAATTCTGCATAGCAAAGGGCTGCCAGGAGGGAGGCCACAGCAGCCACACAATAGGATAAGACCACAGCAGGGCCAGCAATGTCCTTAGCCACGATGCCTGTGATCACATAGAGGCCTGATCCCACCATGCTACCGACACCCATTAGGGTCAGGTCCAGCGTGGACAGGCAGCGCCTCAGCGACGTCTCCATGCTGGACTCCTCCAGCTGCTTCAGCCTGTTCAGTTTCTGGAAAAAGCGTGCCAGGCCGGCAGCACTGGGCAGCCCGCAGACCATGGCAGGCAGCTGAGCGGAGCACCAAGCCAGCTACCGGTACCTGCTGGGGCCAGAGGGGAATGACAGGCTGCCCAGCAGCGTCCTGGGCAGCCCTCAATCTCCTGGACTGTCCACCACCAGTCCTCTCTCTGTTCCCACCCTGAGGACCTGGGCACTCACATCCTGGGCCTGCTGGAGGGCAGGGATCAGATGGGGGTCAGGGATGTCTGGAAGTCCAGCCTTCCTCCCAGGGAGCAAAGGGGTCCGAGAGGAGCCCCATGGGGTTGCCTGGGTGGCCCTGAGAGTGGGGAGGGTGCAGCCTTAGGGAGCAGCTGGGTATCGCTTAGTGGTCTGGGATCCAAGAACACTGTGAAACCCGAAACTTCCCGGAGTTGGGCCAGGCTGGTAGGACGCAGAACAGGTCAGGGGCGGGGGGCTGACCACCTGGTATCAGACACTAGCGGTCTCCCACTCCTATCCATCCCCCTCCACCGCCAAACAGGCAGATCAGCGCGTCGGGTCAGGGGGCTGGAATGAAGCGGGGCCCTGGAGCCGGGACCCCACACACCTTGCCCCTCTCACACCCTACCACTGCAGGAGCCAGCTCCGTCGCGTCCCACGTCCCAGACACCTGCCGGAGGTCGTCTCCGTGGGATCCGCTGCAGCCCTCCTGCTGTCGCCGCTGCAGTCTCAAAACAGCGCTGTGCCGGTCCCGCCCACCACAGCCACCTGCGCGCAAGGCCCGCCCCCACTCCCAGGCGCCCCGACTGGCTCGTAGCACCTTCTGCCCGCACACAACCAGAGAGCCCCACCCCCTAGGATGTTACAACCGAAGCTCACGGAGCTCCAGGGAAGTCCTATCACTGTGACCCATTCACAGATGAGGAAGGTCAAGTCACTAGCTACTGACAACCTCGGGGTGAGGTTGAGGGGTCTGGGGGTACAGAGCCAACCCTCTTTCTACTGCAGCAGACCCCTCCCCCAACACATGTACTCCACCGGGGGCGGGCACCATCCAGGCCCCCAACACAGGGTGGCATGAGGGATGTGGCTTCAGGCACAGTGAGATAAGTGGCCCTGGGCAATCCCTGAGTCTCACCCACAGTGGGTGGCGGTCAGCCGTCTTCACGACAAGGGCGGGACTGAGAAGCCTTTGACAGTGCTTTTGTTTTTGTTGTTGCAGTTTGGCTGGGGCCGGGTTTGAACCTGCCACCCTCCGTGTATGTAGCCGGTGCTCTACTCCCTGAGCCACAGGCACTGCCCTGACAGTGCTTTTTGAACTGGCAGAACTCAGAGTGGCTGCTCTGAGCCTTCAGCTCCCCTGTCCTGCAAGTAGGCAAGCAGCCTCCTGGACACAGCCTGTACCCTCCTGGGAGGTGCTCTAGAGCAGTGATTTTCAACTGTGTGAACATTCTTAAAGATCATTAATTAGGCTCAGCGCCTGTGGCTCAAGCAGCTAAGGCGTGAGCCACATACACCTGAGCTGGCGGGTTGGAATCCAGCCCAGGCCGCCAAATGGCTGCAACAAAAAAATAGCTGGGTGTTGTGTCGGGTGCCTGTGGTCCCAGCTACTTGGGAGGCTGAGGCAGGATAATCGCTTCAGCCCAGGAATTGGAGGTTGCTGTGAGCTGTGATGCCACGGTACCCTACCCAGGGCGACAGCTTGAGGCTCTGCCTCAAAAAAAGAAAAAAAAATGTCATTAATTAAATTATGTTCAAAAGAAATTCAAAGCACAGTAAGTATATTCTTTTTTTTTTTTTTTCTAGTTTGTTTTTTTGTAGAGACAGAGTTTCACTTTATGGCCCTCGGTAGAGTGCTGTGGCCTCACAAGCTCACAGCAACCTCCAACTCCTGGGCTTAGGCGATTCTCCTGCCTCAGCCTCCCGAGTAGCTGGGACTACAGGCGCCCGCCACAACACTCAGCTATTTTTTGGTTGCAGTTTGGCCGGGACGGGGTTTGAACCCGCCACCCTCGGTATATGGGGCCAGCGCCCTGCTCACTGAGCCACAGGCGCCGCCCAGTATATTCTTTTTTTAATCAGCATATGTGTGCATGGAAGTTTTAGCTATAGGTTCAAGTGTGCTGCGATATAAAATAGGTTGAAAAACACTGCCCGAGACCCTCTAAGACTCCCATGGCAGCCCCCCCCTGCAGGCTCAGAGACTCTTGGGGGACCCCAATAGCAACTCCCTGTTTGTGGTTATCGGTGACAGCCACCATGTGCTGTGTCCCCTGTGCCCGTCCCCACACTACAGGCAGCCTCCACGTCCCCACCACCACCACACACACTGATGGGGACTCTTATTCCTGGGACTGAAGGGCCTTTCTGCTCTTCTCATTTCTTTAAAACTGAGAACATTCTGTGGTAGGGTGTTAATTTAGTCATAGTAAGAGAGTAACAATGTAGCCAGGCCCAAGCAGACATGTGCTTCCTCCAGAACTTTACAGGGCTGGGTCGTCAGGTCTGTGTGTGGTTCATGGAGCTGCATCTCAGGGCACCTGCAGCCAGCCTGGCTTGGTGGGCTGATGACAGGACGGTGGACTCCCAGACAAGGTGGTCCCACGGAGAACACTCTGCCTTGGCAGCCACCTTGGTCCCTTGGCTGATGGCACCTTGAGGAGCTTCTCAGATGGCCTCTCACTTCCTTTGGGGATGACAATCTCCTTACCTGCTCCCATGTCACCTAAGCATGACTAAGCTCATATCCCTTGTCCTGAAAAGTCATCAAAAAAATCCTATGAAAGTGCATTGCAGACTATAAGGCTTGGATAGTTTTGTAATGGAAATTTCCCCAAAGCCTTAAACGTTTGCCAAATTTACTGTAGGTGTATGGTGTGTTGACTTTTTTTTTTGTAGAGACAGTGTCACTTTATGGCCCTGGGTAGAGTGTCGTGGCCTCACACAGCTCACAGCAACCTCCAACTCCTGGGCTTAAGCGATTCTCCTGCCTCAGCCTCCCAAGTAGCTGGGACCACAGGCGCCCGGCTATGTTTTGGTTGCAGTTTGGCCGCGGCCGGGTTTGAACCCGCCACCCTCGGTATATGGTGCCAGCTGAGCCACAGGCGCCACCCGTGTGTTGACTTTTTATCAATCCCAGAGAAGAGCTCCTACCACATTCCCTGACATGGGCGACAACATATCCTGGACATGCAAGGCCAAGTGTAACTGATGAAATAAATTGCACATTTCCAGGGATGTGGCTGGGCTGAGTGCCGGGATCTCACTGAGCCGGGCAGTCATGCAGAGCAAGCCCGTGAAGATGCAGAAAAGATGAAGCACCAAGAATAAACAGAAGATAATACTTTCCGATTCATTCTAGAAGCCCAGGATTACCCTGACACCAAACAACAAAGACCTCACATGCAAAGAGCTACAGGCCAGGTGAGGTGGCTCCCACCTGCAATCCCAGCCCTCTGGGAGGCTGAGCCAGAGCTCAAGCTCATACTGCTTGAGCTCAGAAGTTTGACACCAGCCTGAGCAAGAGTGAGGCCCCATCTCTGCTAAAACTAGAAAAACTAGCTGGGTGTGGTGGCGGATGCCTGTAGTCCCAGCTACTCAGAGGCTGGGGCAAGAGGATCACTTGAGCCTTGGAGTTGGAGGTTGCTGTGAGCTGACACCACAACACTCTACCAGGGCGACAAAGAAAAAATAAATAAAATAAAAACTCAATAACAAGTATTGCAGAGGATATGGAGTAACTGGAACCCCACTATGTTGCTTCTGGTATGTAAGATTGTGCAGCCATTTTGGAAAACAGGCAGTTCCTTAAAATGCAAAACATTAAATTGCTATATGATCTAGCCATTCTGCTTCTAGGTACATACACCCAAAAGGAATGGAAACATCATCCACACAAAAACTCGTTTGAATTTTCATTGTAGTGTTATTCATAATAGCCAGAAATGGAAACAACGTAAATGTCTATTGGCTGAGTGTGGTGGATCAGGCCTGGAATCCTAGCACTCTGGGAGGCTGAGGCAGGTGGATAGCTTGAGCTCACGAGTTTGAGACCAGCCTGAGCAAAAATGAGACCCCATCTCTACTAAAATAGAAAAACTGAGGCAAGAGGATCACTTGAGCCCAAGAGTTGGAGGTTGCTGTGAGCTATGACACCACGGCACTCTACCCAGGGCAACAGATTGAGACTCTGTCTCAAAAAGAAACAGGGTGGCTTCTGTGGCTCAGTGGTATATGGGCACTGGCCCCATATACCAAGGTTGGCGGATTCAAACCCGGCCCCAGCCAAACTGCAACAAAAAAATAGCCGGGCGTTGTGGTGGGCGCCTGTAGTCCCAGCTACTTGGGAGGCTGAGGCAAGAGAATCGCCTAAGCCCAGGAGTTGGAGGTTGCTGTGAGCTGTGTGATGTCACGGCACTCTGCTGAGGGCGATAAAGTGAGACTCTGTCTCTACAAAAACAAACAAACAAATAAATGTCTGTCAGTTGATGATGAATATATAAATGTGATTTAGCCATACAATGGAATATTATTTGCCAATAAAAATGAATAAAGTGGTAATACAACATATATGAATCTTTTTTTGTTTTGTTTTGTTTTTTGAGGTAGAGTCTCACTCTGTCTCCCTGGGTAGAGTACTGTGGCATCATAGCTCACAGCAACCTCAAATTCTTAGGCTCGAGAGATCCCCTTGCCTCAGCTGGGAGTACAGGGGCCTGACAACGCCCAGCTATTTTCAGAGACTTGGTCTCACTCTTGTTCAGGCTGGTCTGAACTTCTGAGCTCAAGTGATACACCCGCCTCAGCCTTCCCGAGTGCTGAGGTTACAGGCTGAGCCACTGCACCAGCCCAACATGGATGAATCTTAAAAATACTGTGCTAAGAAATAGAAGTTAGAGGCAGAAGCCCTCACAGTGTATGATTTTATTTATGTGAAACATACAGAATAGGCTAATCCATAGAAACTGAGAACATATTAGTGGTTTCTAGGAGATGGAGAGAGGGTGGAATGGGGAATTCCTGCTAATGGGTATAAGGTCTTTTTTGAAAGTGATAAAATGTTTTGAAATTTGATAGTTGCGATCGTTGCACAACTGTATGAATGTACTAAACCCCCCTGGACTGTATTATGATATGCGAATGAAGCTGTATTTCCACCATCTTTCTAAAACTCCAGGGGCAGGAAGGGCTGAATGCTGAGAGATGGAGCTTGGTGAGCCCAGGACAGACTTCGAGGTTGGGTGACTGCTCCCAAACTGGCCCAGTCTCCATTGCCTGACCCAGGTCAACGCACCACCACCCCCGTGCCCCTTAATCACTGAGTCTACATACCCCATGAACCCCAGATGTCCCCCTGTCCTCGAGCCTCCTGGAGTTCCCTTTTCCGTTAGCATCCAAATGAGATCACTTGAATCAGAGCGTTCGTTTCAGGTAGTCCAGGCCCTACTCAGCTTCTGAGGGCATTTGGTGCTGCTGGTGGGGACAGAGATAGAAACAAAAAAGTCCTGCCTTTCTCCTGAGTCGGTCCTCCTTGCTATCTTTTTATCTTTTTCTCCAGTTTTGTAAGTCTCCTGCAGCTTGTCCTCTTTTCCCTCAGCCTGTTATTGTCCTTGGGGCCAAAGCCAACCCAGTTTCACCATTCAAAGCTCACCAGCATGTTGTGCCATATTACCTTTCCAAACATATCCCCATAACACTTCACCCCGGATTGGCTTCCAAAGCCTTCCTTCTGTTTGCTGTCCAGCCCTGGCAAGGGCAGCCACATCTGTCTCCATCCCATATCAATCTTTCTGTGAGAAGCTGACCCTGGTTTCTTGCACCCACTAGGTCAGGTCTTTCCGGGGAGAGTCCCACATCTGGGTTTCCATACACCACGCCCTAGAGGCCCCCAGACCACACTTTTTCTGCTCTGCCAGAGCAAGGCAGGGATGGGGATCTGAAGAGTTGACCTCACTGAATGCAGGGAAGGGGGGATAGTATAACTCAAACTCCGATCATTTGAACTGTCCTTGTGAATTACCTACAGGGTACAAAATCTGCAGTTTGCATCTGTAAGGGTCTTTTTTTTCCTTTATTAATTGGTTCAGGTTTATGGAGGGTAAAAGAATTAGGTTACACTGTTTGCACTTGTTAGGTAAAGTCCCTTTTACAGTTGTGTCCCCCACCAAGGGATGTGCCCCACCAGAGACCATGACCCCTTCATTCCCCTCTGATCTCCCCATTCCCTTATTCCTCGACGCCCCACCTTGAATCGATTTGAGTTTTTCTCTAATGTGAGTATGTATTAGATCGTCTACTGCCTTCATATTAGAATTGAGTACATTGGATTCTTGCTTCTCCATTCTTGTGATACTTTACTAAGAAGAATGTGTTCTTTTTTTTTTTTTTTACATATACATGTGTTTATTAGGTTTCCATTTTTTTGCCTTCACAAATTAAAAAGGCTTAAGATTTAATAGCAACAATAATGTTTAAGATAAGGGCCAGAAACAAAACACTCATTTTTTGTTTTTTTCTTTTTAAGAGATGGGATTTTGCTTTGTTGCCCAGGCTGGTCTCAAACTCCTGGCCTTAAGTGATGATCCTGCCTCAGCCTCTCAAAATGCTAGGATTACAGGTGTGAGCCATCACTTCAGCCAGAAGGCAGGAATTCTTACCAAAGTTAGGTCTCCTGGATTTCTGTCTGCAGTGTCTGGTTGACAGAGGAGGGTAAAGTTTGCCTTGTTCTTTTCTTTCCAAATTTGGATGTGTAGGAAAAGAGCATTTGTTTCTTTGAATTATGATTTTTATGTCAACTTTGAATAATGAGATTCAGAAAATATTATTAAGTATAGAGTGTATTCAAGTGCAAAGTTTGAGGTAACCACCTGAGAAATATGTATAGACCCCAAAGAGATGGCATAGTGATCCAAAGTGGGAGTTTGGAAAGTTCTAGCAGGTTTACAATGGTTTCCATATAAGGCCAGAAGTTACAGCAATTTGATTTGTACATTTGTTACATTCTAAGGAAAACTGCTTTAATATTCCATTCATAGAAGTAATGTTCTGAGGGGATCTTATCTCGGGCACCACTCTGTCATTTCTAATCATTTATAAGAAAAAGCAGAAGTCGTGATGCATACATTGTGACTCAAGCTACACAGCCACATTCCTCTCAAGGCTCGGAATAACTGGAAGTTCCAACAGCTTAAAGTTTGAATTACTTAATATCGCACTTGCGAATTTGGTTCTGGGTGCACATTGGCTGGTGATCCACAGCCTCCCAGTAATAGTGCATGGTTTCCTGGCCTCTGTCTTTCTTGTGGTTTAAGGAGGAAAATCATAAGATTCTTCTTCCAGCTTGCTTTGGGTCTCAAGAGCTTGGTTTTGTGACCATTGAAAATATTCTTTTTGGTCTCTGCTAGCCAGGGGTCACATGTTGACAGGCTTGCGGCATTGTGCCTGGCCAGCTGCTAGGAATCAGAGACACACAGTCTCTCTTGTCACTTGCCAGCTCCCAGGGGACTTTAATTGTCTCGACCTTCCTTGCCTGGTTAACAGTGAGAGTCGTTACTTTCTCAGGCTATCTTGGGACAGACTTCACATCTCCAAGGGGACTACATCCATCTTTTCCAGCTTCTAGTCCGTATCTAGAAATATTTTTTAAGAGTGCTGTCACCCTAAACAATTGTCCTATCAGGCCAGGCATGGCAGCTCACAACTGTAATCCTAGCACTGTGGGAGGCTGAGCTGGGAGGATCAGTTCAGTTCAGGAATTCTAGGCCAGTCTGAGCAAGAGTGAGACCCAGACTCAAAAAAAAGACACAAAAGTATGTGCCAGGTATAGAATTAGGGACTCCTTTAGCAAGATTAAAGATAATAGTTAAAATTCCTCTGTAAATTCTCCTCCTGTGCTACCTTTTACCTCCAAGTCCCTGCCCCTTGAACCCTCAGAAAAATCTTTTGGATCTTTGGGCCCCTGAGTTAAACTTCTCTACCTCAAAATATGGCCCTAGCTCTTCAGTAAATTTCTTTTACTCCTAAAATTCCCCTGGCTTCTCCAAATATCCTTTAAACACCCATCTGTCTACTTTAACTTCCCTTTCCCTGAAAAATTTATAGACCACTCCTCAGCCTGATCACCAGGCACAAAATATACTACTTATGTAACGCTGAAAGACCAAAAATGAAGGCTGACTCTGGAATTTGCAGCCAGATTTGCTTTATTGTACCTTCAACTCCTACTTCCCAGGACTTGGCAATCAAAATGAATCAGCCAAGTCTTCCCATATTAAAGGACCTAAAGAAAAATGTACTGGACTGTCCTACACTGAGGGAAAAAAATATATTAAAAACAGGTGGCCCCTGTGGTTCAGTGGGTAGGGCACCGGCCCCATATACCCAGGGTGGCAGGTTCAAATCCAGCCCTGGCTAAACTGCAACAACAACAAAATAGCCGGGTGTTGTGGTGGGCGCCTGTAGTCCCAGCTACTCGGGAGGCTGAGGCAAGAGAATTGCGTAAGGGGAGTTGGAGGTTGCTGTGAGCTGTGTGATGCCACGGCACTCTACCAAGGGTGATAAAGTGAGATTCTGTCTCTACAAAAAAAAAAAAAAATCATAAAAACTACTCTAGATCTCTCTGATGGTAACAAACAAATATGCCCCCAACTACCCCTTCTTGGAAAAAAATCTATATCCTTTCTCTGCTGGGTGCAGGGACTCATGCCTGTAATCCCAGCACTCTGGGAGGCAGAGGTGGGTGGATTGCTTGAGCCCAAGAATTGGAGGTTGCTGTGAGCTATGACAGAACAGCACTCTACCCAGGGCAACAGCTTGAGATTGTCTCAAAACAAAACAAAACACAAGAAAAAAACAAAAATCAGAAAACTTATATCCTTTCTCACTTGTCTTGAAAGTGTAAATCTTATCATATCTTTAAAACTTAAGTATCTGGAGGCTGAGGCAGGTGGATTGCTTGAGCTCAGGAGTTCCAGACCAGGCTGAGCAAGAGTGAGACCCCGTCTCTACTAATAGAAAAACTAGCTGGGCGTGGTGGTGGTAGTCCCAGCTACTTGGGAGGCTGAGGTAAATAGATCTTTTTGTTAGGGTGAAAAGAAAGCAAGCCAGACTCTATTTGTTGTAACTTTTGTTCCTGAAAATCAGAGGGGAGACAAAAAGCAAGCCGGACTCCACTTTGCTGTTTACCCCTCTTCTGTTACATGTTAATACCTTCCAAACTGGTTCCTCTTGTTTACCCAACCACTGTGTCACTGTAAATGTTCTTAGCTAAAATTGCTAGTGATGTGTTGAGGTTGTGATTGTGACCCTGCTGATTACAGCTTTTATGATCATGCCCTTACAACTCTAAACGTTTCTTGTAAGTTCCTGTCCCTACCCTGCCCCTTGATTTTGTACCTATTTTGTAAGGAAGAAAAATTACTAATCGCTCTCGTCATTATAGCATTGTGTAAAATAACTAAGTGCTCTACCCTCAGGATTCCCCCTTTAACTGATATTTTTGCTACTGGAACAATGTTTCTTTGCCCGGGGAAAATTTTGCCCTATAAAAGCCAGGACCCCAGACAACTCGGTCCTGCTCTCAGAAACCCCACGGTGGGACCCTGAGGCAGTCGCCGCTGGCCAGCTCTTCAATAAAAGGACTCTTCTGTAAATTCAGCTTGTTTGCCGGTGTGGTCTTTGTGGAACTCCTGGGCAAAACACTCTTGAGACCAAGAGTTTGAGGTTACTGTGAGCTATGATGCCACGGCACCCTACCCAGGGTGGCAGAGTGAAACTATCTCAAAAAAAAAAGTTAAGTATCTGAAGAATTAATGAAAACAACCCCTACATCTGCCCATCTGACACAAAAAGAAAGAAAAAAGCGAAATGTTTAACTTTTTAGGTGCTTTACTTCAATAATGTTTTTCTTTTTTTTTTTTCAGTTTTTGGCCGGGGCTGGGCTTAAACCCACTACCTCCAGCATATGGGGTCAGCACCCAACCCTTTGAGCCACAGGCGCTGCCCTCAATAATGTTTGATAATTGTCTAATTGTATGTTATAAAAACTGCCAGCAAAAGAATAACTTAATATAATGACTAACTTTGTTTAATGTTTCATAAAGTTTTCACAATCATAGTTGTTAAACAACGTAAACTCATATAAAAGTGGGGAAATTTTATAAATCAATTTTTCAATTATGATTATGTTTTAGGGCCAGGCGCGGTGGCTCACGCCTGTAATCCCAGCACTTAGGAGGCTGAGGCAGGTGGATTGCTTGAGCTCGCAGGCTTGAGACCAGCCTGAGCTAGAGCAAGACCTCGTCTCTAAAAACAGCTGGGAGTTGTGGCGAGCGTCTGTAGTCCCAGCTGCTCGGGAGGCTGAGGCAGGAGAATCGCGGAAGCCCAAGACCTGGAGGTCGCTGTGAGTCCTGTGACATCATGGCACTCTACCGAGGGTGGTAAAGTGAGACTCTGTCTCTACAAAAAAAAAAAAGATTATGTTTTATAAAATATGTCTGCTTCAAAATAATTTCCAAAATCATCTTTAACTTTAAATTAAGTTAAACAAAATGATGGCTATTCATTGCATATCTAGATCATTTCCAGAAACATATAATTCTGAAACCTTAATTGTCAAACATAGTTTGAGCTTATCTACTTTTGGCTTCTTATTATGGAAGAACGAAAGGTATTTGTGCCTATTAAGAAACGTTTTGTTGGGTGGCACCTGTGGCTCAGTGAGTAGGGCGCCGGCCCCATATACCGAGGGTGGCAGGTTCAAACCCAGCCCCGGCTGAACTGCAACCAAAAAATGGCCGGGCGTTGTGGCGGGCGCCTGTAGTCCCAGCTGCTCGGGAGGCTGAGGCAGGAGAATCGCGTAAGCCCAAGAGCTGGAGGTCGCTGTGAGTCCTGTGACATCACGGCACTCTACCAAGGGTGGTAAAGTGAGACTCTGTCTCTACAGAAAAAAATAAATAAATAAATAAAATAAATAAATAAAAAGGAGTAGGGCACCTGCCCCATATACCGGAGGTGGTGGGTTCAAACCCGGCCCCGGCCAAAAACTGCGAAAAAAAAAGAGAGAGAGAGAGAGAAATGTTAAACTAATTAGGCTTGTTTGATATGTTCAATTTACACAGGAAGCATTGCCAAATAAATGATTTTTAACCTTCTCTTAAGTTATATTTGTTGTGTGTTATTAATATAGAAGTTCCAAAGGGTTGGGCGGCGCCTGTAGCTCAGTCGGTAAGGCGCCAGCCCCATATACCGAGGGTGGCGGGTTCAGGCCCAGCCCCGGCCAAACTGCAACCAAAAAATAGCTGGGCGTTGTGGCGGGCACCTGCAGTCCCAGCTACTTGGGAGGCTGAGTCAAGAGAATCACTTAAGCCCAGGAGTTGGAGGTTACTGTGAGCTGTGTGAGGCCACGGCACTCTACCGAAGGCCATAAAGTGAGACTGTCTCTACAAAAAAAAAAAAAAGTTCCAAAGGGTCAAAATTTGGGATATGTTCTAGTATAATATTACCAGTCATAATTTTGGTTAATATCTTAATGTTGTATATCACAAAAATAACCAAGTTTCCTTTGAATGATGTTAAGAAAGTCTAACCAGATCTTTAGACTGGCCATTTTTGAGTCTTCTGTCTTTCACAGACAATTGTTTTACTCTGATACTTTCCTGAAAGCTGTTAACAATCAGCTACATCCCCTTGATTGCACTAATGTACACAGCTATGATTTAACAATAAAAAAAAATTTTTAAATAAACTATTAACAGCCAAAATAAAATCATTAATTGAATGTTAAAAAATTAAAAAAAAAAAAAACAGTCAGCTACAGTCCAAGATCACTGCTTCTTCAAAGAGATTCATGGAAAAGACTGACTCTGTAATACAGATTTCTGATAACTTTAAGATCATACCATCATTGGCTCGGTGCCTGAAGTTCAGTGGCTAGGGCACCAGCCACATACACCAAAGCTGGTGGGTTTGAATCAGCCTGGGTCTGCCAAACAATGACAACTACACCAAAAAAAAAAAAAAAAAGAAAAAAGTAGCCGGGCATTGTGGTGGGCACCTGTAGTCCCAGCTACTTAGGAGGCTTAGGCAAAAGACTTGCTTAAGCCTAAGAGTTTGAGGTTGTTGTGAGCTGTAACGCCAAAGCACTCTACCCAGGGCGACAGCTTGAGACTCTGTCTCAAAATAAATAAATAATAAAATAAAATAAAATAAAAAAGGTCATACCATCAGACTGGGTAAGAATTTCCAGAACTCAGGCGGCGCCTGTGGCTCAGTGAGTAGGGCACTAGCCCCATATATTGAGGGTGGCGGGTTGGAACCCTGCCCTAGCCAAACTGCAACAACAACAAAAAAAGCATTTCCTCTGTGTGTGGCTCAAAGGAGTGGGACGCCGGTCCCATGTGCCGGAGGTGGCAGGTTCAAACCCAGCCCCAGCCAAAAACTGCAAAAAAGAAAAGAATTTCCAGAACTCTAGTAGAAAAACTGGATTCATAAAACAAGCAAAACAAGTACTAATTACCTAGGACTGAAGAAACGGATAAGAAAAACTTTTTTTCAGCTGAGCGTGGTGGAGCTCATCTATAATCCTCGCACTCTGGAAGGCCGAGGCAGGTGGATCACTTGAGCTCAGGAGTTGGACACCAGCGTGAGCAAGAGTGAGACCTTGTCTCCACTAAAAAAAAAAACTCTGGCGGCTCCTGTGGCTCAGTGAGCAGGGCGCTGGCCCCATATACTGAGGGTGGTGGGTTCAAGCCCACCCCCGGCCAAACTGCAACAAAAAAATAGCCGGGTGTTGTGGCAGACGCCTGTAGTCCCAGCTACTCGGGAGGCTGAGGCAAGAGAATCGCCTAAACTCAGGAGTTGGAGGTTGCTGTGAGCTGTGATGCCATGGTGCTCTATGAAGGGTGATAAAGTGAGACTTTGTCTCTAACAAAAATTAAAAAGAAAAGAAAGAAAAAAGAAAAACTGGCTGGGCATGGTGGCAGGCGCAGTGGTGGGTGTCTATAGTCCCAGCTATTCTGGAGGCTGAGGCAAGAGGATTGCTTGGCCCCCAGGAGTTTGCTGTGCACTATGACACCACGGGACTCTACCCAGGGTGATAGAGTAAGACTGCCTCAAAAAAAAAAAAAAGGCTTTTTTAGGCAGGCGTTGTGGCGGGCGCCTGTAGTGCCAGCTACTCGGGAGGCTGAGGCAAGAGAATCGCTTAAGCCGAGGAGCTGGAGGTTGCTGTGAGCCGTGTGACGCCACGGCACTCTACCGAGGGCCATAAAGTGAGACTCTGTCTCTACAAAAAAAAAGGCTTTTTAATTTTTTTTCTCACCAGGGCAATGCAGCCTGCAGTGTATAAAGACAAAAAAATGTGTTCCTATGAATTATTTTTTAATGGCCCTTTTATTTGAGACATTGCTGGTTCTTTAATGTTTTGTTTCCCAGATTTAAGCACATCTTTTTATATTTTCTCTTGGGCTATATCTATGGTTTATAGCAATTTGGTAAAGTATACCTTTCCAAACAAAATTAAAACATTTATCTATTTCTCCCCACTTGATCCTTCACTGATATAAACTATCCATAAGGATTCTTATTTTCATGGCAATGTGGTCATTTGCATAGTTTCGAAAGAATTTATTCTTCCAGTTGAAAATACTGGTGGGGCGGGCACCTATGGCTCAAGGAGTAGGGCGCCAGCTCCATAAACCAAAAGTGGTAGGGTTCAATCCCGGCCCCGGCCAAAAACTGCAACAAAAATAAATAAATAAAATAAAGTATATTTAAAAAAGAAAATACTGGTGATAATACTGGGGTTTTGTTTTCTTTTCTTCCTTTTCTTTTTTCTGTTCTTTCTTTTTTCCTTTCTTCTTTTTTTTATTTATTTTTGAGACAGTCTTACTTTGTCTCACTGGGTAGAGTGCGGTGGCGTCACAGCTCACAGCAACCTCAGACTCTTGGGCTCAACCAATTCTCTTGCCTCAGCCTCCCAAGTAGCTGGGACTACAGGCACCAGCTACAGCACCTAGCCATTTTTAGAGATGGGAGCTGGCTCTTGCTTAGGCTGGTCTTGAACTCTTGAGCTCAGGCAATCGTCTGCCTTGGCCTCCCAGGGTGCTGAGATTACAGGCGTAAGCCACCGCACCTGGCCCATTCCTTTTTTATTTTATTTTGTTTTTCCTTTCTCCTCCTTCCCTCTCCTCCTCACCCCTTTCCTGTCATCCCCTCCTTCCCTCTCCCCTTCCCTCCCCCTCTCCTCCAACTTCTCTCTTCTCCCCTCCCCTCCCTTTCTCTTCCCTTTCTAACAGGGCCTCACTCTATCACCCAGGCTGGAGTGCAGTGGTGCAGTCATAGCTCGCTATAACCCTGAACTCTTGGGCACAAGCCATTTTCTTGTCTTGGCCTCTTGAGTAGCCAGTACCACAAGTGCATGCCATCATGGCCAGGTATGACTGTAACCAAAATTCCATATTTTCATTTCTTTTCTTTTAATTTTTATTTTTCCCAGGCAAAACTTCACTGGGAAGGAATTTTATATTTTCAGATATGACCGGACAACTTGAAGGAACAAAGGTTGACTTGATAGAGCCGATGTTTGTATAGCTCCTTTGGAAAAACTGGCTTAAAAGGTTGCTTGCTGGCCTTACAGGTGAGTAAGGACTGCCGCTTCCTGGCAGGTCCAGGAATCTCAGATATTCCAGGGACCTGGAGTAGAGAGGAATTTCCCCAAATCTATTGGTAGTGCAGGTGAAGTCTAATGGTGAGCTCTGGGCTTGGCTTCCTAGCCTTGAGAGGCTTTTATAATAAAGATCAAACTGGAGAGTCCTTATTTTATTCACAACAAGGCAAATTTCAAAAGAGCTAGATGTGGCTGAGCAAGGTGGCTCATGCCTGTAATCCCAGCACTCTGGGAGGCCAAGGCAGGTGGATCACTTGATCTCTGGAGTTCAAGACCAGTCTGAGCAAGAGCGAGACCCTTTCTCTACTAAACATAGAAAAATTAGGCTCGGGGCCTATGGCTCAAGCTGCTAAGGTGCCAGCCACATACAACAGAGCGGGCGGGTTTGAATCCAGCCTGGGCCCATCAAACAACAATGACGGCTGCAACCAAAAAATAGCCGGGCATTGTGGTGGGTGCCTGTAGTCCCAGGTACTTGGGAGGCGGAGGCAGGAGAATCACTTGAGCCCAGGAGTTGGAGGTTGCTGTGAGCTGTGATGTCACCATACTCTCTACCCAGGGTGAGAGCTTGAGGCTCTGTCTCAAAAAAAAAAAAAAGAAAAAGAAAGAAAAATTAGCTGAGCATGGTGGTGGGTGTCCGTAGTTCCAGGATACCATGGCACTCTAGCCTGGGCAACAGAGTGACACTGTAACTCACCAAAAAAAAAAAAAAAAAAGAGCTATATGATTAATCATGATTCACATTGTACTTATGCAAAAAATTGGACCATATTTAATGAAACTAAACTAATTTTACAAACAGATTAGTCTTATTTTGATTATCTTTGAGAAAATGCAGATGTCTGTAGCGAAAACATTCTATATTTCAATAAAAGCTATTATGTAACACACCATTATGGGATGTCAGACTTTAAGCTTTTTCTTCTTGCTGAACTGGCTCCTGCCATTTGGTGCATTTTGTCGATAATTAACATTTCCAATTTTTCTCCCATCCTTCTCCCTTGGAGTCACGAAAATCTAAAATGACCATTTTCCTGAAGTCCTAACAAGCTAGAGCTGGACAACCTGACATACATGTCAGAGAAATCACAACAGGTCACATATTGACAACCTTCATGCCCACTACCCTACAGGCCACTGGAAAATGTCACTAGGACATGAAATGGTATCAGTAGGGACATACCAAGTACAAACAAGGAATTCGTCAAGATTGTCACTGTTGCCCCCTACTCCAACTAAAAATGTTTCAAACCCAACATCTAGTGATCTTCTGAACTTACTTCCCTCTGAACTAAAAAATGTGGTTTAAATTTGCTCCAGCCATTAACTTTTTCTTCTTTCTTAATGTGCCCATTGAGGACCTGTTTACTTTCACCATAGTTGGGCCTTAGATAAGGCCTTAGATAAGGCCCAACTTAGATAAGAGCCCACCTACATCACTGCCTCCTAAAAGGAGACACAACTGCCTAACTGAAATATTTTCATGACTGGTTCACCACCTGAAGCTCAGCGGCTAGGGTGCCAGCCACATACACCAGAGCTGGTCGGTTTGAATCCAGTCCAGACCTGCCAAACAGCAATGACAACTACAACCAAAAATAGCCGGGCATTGGGGTGGGCACCTGTAGTCCCAGCTACTTGGGAGGCTGAGGCAAGAGGATCACTTAAGCCCCAGAGTTTGAGATTGCTGTAAGCTGTGATGCCACGGAACTCTACCCAGGGCGACAGCTTGAGACTCTAAAAGAAAAGAAAAGAAATGAAATATTTTCATGACTAACAGACTAATTCAATGAGATACTGAATTTTTTCTGCTTGTTCCAATTGATGTTCTTCTCTTCCTTTGCAGACTCAGCTACTAACATGATTCTTCCCTACACAGCCATCAAACCAGCTTTTTATTTATTGTTAGACAGACCCTCACTGTCTGTTGCCCAGGCTGAAGTGCAGTGGCCTGACCATAGCTCACTGCAACCTTGAATTCTTGGGTCAAGATCCTTCTGCCTCAGCCTCCAGAGTAGCTGGGTCAGTACCTGCACACCACCACACCTAGCTAATTTTTCTATTTTTCTGTAGAGGTGGAGACTTGCTCTTGCTAAGGCTGTTCTTCAACTCCTGGTCTCTCAAAATGCTAGGGTTACAGGTGTGAGGCACTGCACCTGGCCGAAACCAGCTTTTGTGGTGTGAAATTTCTAAGGAAATTCCAGAGGGGAAAATGAAGGAGTTAAAACATACAATGTGGATATATTGACTAAGTAAAAGGTACTTGAAAAAACTGCGGGTGCTAGTCCGGGTGGCTAACACCTGTAGTCCTAGCTCTCTGAGAGGCTGAGGTGGGTGGATTGCTTGAGATCATGAGTTGGAGACCAGCCTGAGCAAGAGCAAGACTCCATCTTCAAAAATAGCCAGCTATGTTAACTAGTGTGATGAAAATGTGTCAAATGGTCTATGAACCAAGTGTATGGTGCCCCATGATCATACTAATGTACACAGCTATGATTTAATAAAAAAATAAATTAAAAAAATAAAATAAAACTTAAAAGTACAAAACCAAAAAAAAAAAAAAAAAAATAGCCGGGTGTTGTGGCAGGCATCCAGCTACTTGGGAGGCTGAGGCAAGAGAATCGCTTGAGCCCAAAAGTTTGAGGTTGCTGTGAGCCATGATGCCACAGCACTCTACCGGCAACAGTGAGACTTTGTCTCAAAAACAAAACAAAACAAAAATAAAATAAATAAAAAACTGCAGATGCACAAAGACCTCTGTGACCCAATGCTGTTTCTTAAAAGCAGGAGATGGGGTGGTGCCTGTGGCTCAGTGAATAGGGTGCTGGCCCCGTGTACTGAGGGTGGTGGGTTTGAGCCCAACCCCGGCCAAACTGCAACAATGAAAAAATTGAAAAAAAAAAGCAGGAGATGAAGTTCTCATGTGAAAAATGCTACATCCTTTTATTTTTGTTTGTTTTTGAGACAGAGTCTCACTTTGTCTCCCAGGCTAGATAGAGTACAGTGGTGTCAGCCTAGCTCACAGCAACATCAGACTCCTGGCTCAAGCAATTCTCCTGCCTTAGTTTCCCCAGTAGCTGGCATTACAGGCACCCCCCATGATGCTCAGCTAAGTTCTCTATTTTTAGTAGAGAGGAGGTCTTGCTATTGCTCAGGTTGGTCTCAAACACCTGAGCTCAAGCAATTCACCTACTTTGGCCTCTCAGAGGGCTAGCATTACAGGCATGAGCCACCGTGACCCACTGGAGGGGAAAAAAAAACATAAACTACCCTTCTTAAGTGTGAGAAGTAGAAATAAGAGAATTCTATACACACTGTGTTAAAATAACTCTTTTTTTTTTTTGCAGTTTTTGGCCAGGGCTGGGCTTGAACCTGCCACCCCTGGTATATAGGGCCGGCACCCTACTCCTTGAGCCACAGGCACCGCCCTAAAATAATTCTTATCTTTTAAGTCTCCGACATAATTTAGCAATTTCTTCACTACTTAACTATTCTTTCTCCAGTTCAATATGCAAGTAACCCAATGTATCTCCTTGATTGGGTTTTCCTTTCCGTATACGGGCTTCTGTGCCATGTAAAACTTGAATTAAATAAATGTATGTGCTTTTCTCCTATTAATCTGTCCTATGTCAATTTAATTTTCAGGGGCAGCTGGGACCCTGAGGCCGAGAATGACGCTTTGCAGCCCCCCATTGGGGTAAACACAGCAGTAAGAATGGGGGCAGGCTCGGCACCCATTGCTCAGTGAGTAGGGCACCAGCCACATACAACGAACCTGGCAGATTTGAGCCCAGCCGGGCCTGCTAAACAACAATGACAACTGCAACCAAAAAATAGCCGGGCATTGTGGTGGGCACCTGTAGTCCCAGCTACTTGGGAGGCTGAGGCAGGAGAATTGCTTGAGCCCAAGAGTTTGAGATCGTTGTGAGCTGTGACGCCACGGCACTCTACCAAGGGTGACATAGTGAGATTCCGTCTCAAAAAAAAAAAAAGAATAAAAAAAAGTAAGGGCACTGGCTGCTTTGGTCAATGTGTATAATCTTAGCACTTTGGGGGCCAAAGCAGGAGGATCACTTGAGGCCAGGAGTTCAAAGTTACAGTGAGCTATGATCATGCTGTTGTACTCCAGTTTGGGCGACACAACAAGACTGTCTCTTAAAAAAAAAAAAGAAAAAGAAAGAAAAAAGAAAGAATTGGGGGAAGAAGATGGTGGATCTTGCAGAGCTAAGGTGCAGGGCTAAGGGAGAGGGAATTTGTAACCAGCTCCATAAGCAAAAACATCTTTTCATAGTTCTGGTATGTTTCAAGTGCATGAATCAGGCCAGCAAGATTACTGAGAACCTTTATTTTTTTTACTGAGAACTTTGTAACTTTCTGTTGCACTGATGCATTCTCTTTGCGTTAGTCCCCCCCAATGGTGGCATTTCCTTGCAACCAAAAGATAGTTACAAAGCCTTACACCCTCCCTTTGACCAGAGATGAAGACAAGACCCCTCACCACAGATGGTGCCTCTAGCCCAGTATACTACTACAATCTCCACCAGGGAGGGATTTTTCTGTCATTTTCTTTTTTATTTTATTTTATTTTTTTTGCAGTTTTTGGCTGCGGCTGGGTTTGAACCCGCCACCTCCAGCATATGGGGCCGGCGCCCTAC